>NW_026988423.1:10000000-11291500 GCF_030222135.1 Aotus nancymaae
GATTATCAGTATATATTATAAAATATAAATGATTTAGAGTGAAAGGAAGAATATATATCAAATATGGCAAATTAGTGAATGAAATTTGTGAAAAGAGATCAATGTTGAAGTATATGAATTACTGAGTTAATCATAACACATTTCTTCATTTACTTTCATCCATGAAATATTTATTGCATATCTAATAAATTTCAGGGAACTGAATTAGGATATAAGGATTTATTAATAAAACAAGAATATGGTATTAACCTTTTCCATAAGGACTTGTGCTGACTACTGGAAAATGCAGACATGTGAGTTAGTAACTAAACTCCAATTGAAGTTACAAAGTTAAAGTCTGCATGGTTGGCAGGTGATGCATGGAATCCATTGCTCCACTGCTAGATGAACATATATGGCAATAGCTTATTTAAGAGAACAAAAGCCTGTGGCTATTTCATTCTCTCGTGAGTTTAATGTGGACCAGAACAATTTTAGACTGTATTCATCTTAATTCACTCAAAAATATTTACTGTGACCCCACTAATTATAGATTATACTCAGTGAGAATAGTGTACATTCATAAGAACATAGAGTCTTGACTTCATAAAACTTACATTCCAGTAGAAAAGAGGGACTTGATAAGTCCACAGGCCAATAAATAACATACTTGCTAGTCATAATACATACCATGAAGAACAATTACGTGGAGGGGTGGATTAATTTCGTACTGCTTCTGTAACACATTATCACAGATGTAGTGGCTTGACACAACACAAGTGTATTAGCTTATCTTTCTGGGGGTCAGAGTCTGAAACGGGTTTCACTGGGCTCATATGAAGGTGTGGGCAGGACTGTGTTACTTCCGGAGTCTCTAGGGGACAATTCCTTCTCTTACCTTTCCTGGCTTTTAGAGGCTACTCAAATCTTTTGGCTCATGGCCTTGTGTCATTCTGATCTCTGCTTCTGTTTTCACATCTACTTGACTGTTTTGCTGCCCTTTTTACTTTATAAAGACTGTTGCTATTAAATTTGGCGCATCTGGATCAGCGGGGTATTCTCTCAATCTCAAGGGACTTAATCACATCTGCAGAGTTCCTTTTGCCATGTAAGGTAACAAATTTACAAATACAGGTAATTGGGACATGGACAGGTTTGGGAGTTCATTATTCTGCCTACATGGAGGTAATGCTGAGAAACAAGGCACTTGGGGGCAGCAAAATTTCCATAAGAAAGTTCACACCGAGTTGGTGATGCTATGTATTCTATGAAACAATTAAAGGGGAATCACCATTCCACTAATTCTGAAACTACCTAGATTATATCGAGAAAGTTTTCTTTTATCTTTGGACATCAATTTTAAATATTTTTTTGGCAAACTACAGAATATAGAATTTTCAAATCTGAAAAATGAAGACATAAGGAAATTGCAATATGTGATAGAATACTGAGACTTTGAGCCCATTTTACAGTGGATTGCAAGTTTAAAAGTATGTAATTATGTTATGACTGTTGTCATGATCATTGTCATCATAAAAGAATCGCCAACATAAAATCAAATATAATAAATAATAGTGTTGGAATCTTAAATATTATTTAAAAACATAATTGCAAATTCATAATACCTCTAGTTTTAATAAAATATGTATTTCCTATCTTTGTGAAAAAGGCCTAGCATTATGACAGTCTAGTAGCAATAATCACCTCTAGTTTCCAATACAATTTCTAAATATTATTTACCACTAAAAGGGGTAAGGACTTCTTGGAGAAATAGCTGATCCCAGACAGGGGTCAGAAAATTTACATCAGTGTAGAATGTTTTCTTAAAGCAAAAAGCAAGGAAGCTGTCATGGGTCATGCTAAAGAGACACAGGAGCCAAACTAAAGAACTTCCACTGGCCGAGATGGGAAAATGTTAACTTCAGAAAGAATAATGTCTTTAAATAATTATTAAAACACATAGGGTATATTAAAAGCAGTGAGTATGAACTGAGTTTCTTAGAGGGTAGGAGAAACCAAACAAAACTCTTGAGCACCAGTAAAAGTTGCCAGTGCACCAATTAATTGATAATTAAGGTGAAATAATTAAGTTTTTATCTTGATCTTTTCATGTGAATTATATTTCTGAATTTGATAATGAAAGTGAAATAATTAAGTCTTTATCTTGATCTTCTCATGTGAATTGTACTTTAGGCTAACAAAATTAGGAGCTAGAACATAAGGGAAAATTCTCATATTAAGAAGTCCAGGTAATTAATAAATGGAGAAAAAATTAGAAAAATCTATAATTTCACAGGTTGTAATGACAGGTATGATTACGGCAGTGGCAATCAGTGGATGGTAAAATCATTAGTGAAGGTTGAACAGGGCGTTTATAAAGAAGAGATCAAGCCAAACCCACAGATCATTTCTAGTATCATTAAAGCTGAGACATTTCAGGTATTATGTACCTTCTAATATTCTACAATATGAGGTACTCAGCATCACCTAAGAAGTATTCTTGCAAAATAAAATCAGCCTGAATCTAATCATAATTTTAGAAATAATTTTCAGGCCAGGCCTGGTGGCTCATGCCTGTCATCTCAGCACTTTGGGAGGGATTCACCTGAGGTCAGGAGTTTGAGACTGGTGTGACCAACAGCCATAACTACAGCATTCAATACAGTAACATGCTATACAGGTTTATGGCCTAGGAGCAATAGGCTATATCATATAGCCTAGGAGTGTAGTAGGCTATGTCCACAATACTTACACAATGACAAAATTGCCTAATGGCAACTTTCTCAAACATGTTTAGTAGACATAGGCAAAAACCTGTCTCTACTAAAAATACAAAAAGTAGCCAGGTGTGGTGGCACATGCCTGTGATCCCAGCTATTCAGGAGGCTGAGACAAAGAGAATCGCTTTAATCCGGGAGGCAGAGTTGCAGTGAGCCGAATTGTGCCATTGCTCTCAGCCTGGGTGACAAAGTGAGACCTTGTCTCAAAAACAAATAAACAAAAAAAGAAGTGATTTTCAATTGACAGCAAATCTAAGTCACAGATGACCTAGACAGATACCACCAAGTGCCTTGTTTCTCAACATTTCCTCCATGGTAGGCAGAATAATGGACTCCCAAACCTGTCTGTGTCTTAATTACCTGCATCTATGAATTTGTTACCCTGCATGGCAAGCAGTTAGCCAAATCCAGAATGTCAGCTATTCTATAGGACAATTTGCCTAATTATTTAAAAAACTTTTTGTACTTAAAAAAGGAAACATCAAAAAATACTGATAAGAGACTTAGGTATAACCAGATGCAAAAAGCAGATATCATTTGCATTTGGATTTATGTAAACCAAGTACATACTTTTTTCAAAATAAATAATCAACTGAATGACATCACAAAAATTATATAAATATTCATGAGTTCATACTGATATATAGTCATGCACTACATAAACACATTTTGGTCAAGAATAGACTCTATAAGATGATGGTCACATAAGATCATAATGGAGCTGAAATTGTCATCTAGTTTTTACTATACTATACATTGTTTCGTTATTTAGAGTGTAATTCTTACAGTGATTTTTTTTTAAATGTTAACTCTGAAACAACCTTAGGCACGGTCTTCAGGCGGGATTCCAGAAGAAGGCATTGCCATCATAGGAGATGACAACTCCATGTATGTTATTGCCCCTGAAAACCTTCCAGCGAGACAAGATGTGGAGGTGAAAAAGACGATCCTGACCCTCTATAGACCTAGGTTCATGTGTGTATTGGGTCTCAGTTTTTAATAAAAAAGTTTTAAAAGTCATAATAAAAATTTTAAACAGAAAAAAGCTTATAGAATAAAAATATAAAGGAAGAAAATATATTTGTACAGCTGAACTGCGTGTTTCAAGCTAAGTGTTATTACAAAACAGACAAAATGTTTAAAATACTAAGAAGTTTACGTAGTTAGCAAGTTATAGTAAGCTAAGATAAATATATTATGAAGACATAAAAATATTTTTTAACTAAATTTGGTATTGGATAAGTCTATAATGTTTATAAAATCTATAGTAGTTTACAGTAATGTCCTACCCTTCACATTCACTCATCCCTCACTCACTGTCCCGCCCTTTAGTTCATTTATCATAAGTACCCTATAAAGATGCACCATTTTTTTCTTTTATACCATTTTTTACTGTACCTTTTCTATGTTTAGACACACAAACACTTACCAGTGTGTTATAGTTAACTACAGCATTCAATGCAGTAACATGCTATACAAGTTTATGACCAGGAGCAATAGGCTATACCATATAGCTTAGGTGTGTAATGGGCTGTGCATGCCATAATACTTGCACAATGATGAAATCACTTAATTACACTTTTCTGAAACACATGCCTGTCATTAAGTGATGCATGATGATAAAGGAATGATTGAATAAATAAATAAATGATAGAAAAGTTCTAATGCCCCTTTTAGAAAAATACAAATAATATAAGTAAATAGTCCTTTCTCAGCACACTTCTCCTTTGTGGTCTCTTTCCTTGAAATTCACAGTCTAAATATGAGGAAGTATCAGATAAACTTTAATGAGAGACATTCTACAAAATATCTTTTCTAAAATGTCAAGGTCATAAAATCAAGAAGATACAGAAAAACTGTCACAGATTAAAGACTCAGATATGACAACAAAGGGCCATGTGGCCTCCTGGATTGGGAGCTGGCACTGATAAAGCACGTGGTGCTGAGGGTAGTATGACTCAGATTCTAAGTCTGGTTTCATGATATCCATCACTCTTTGAGAGAGAATGGAGGACACCCAAGCAGATGTTCAAATACAGATACATAAAGCTAATGACACAATTAAATATTTGATAGTGTCCTCCTTAAGTTTAATTTCATGGGTTGTAAATAACATACATCTAGAAACTTTGCCCAGAGTTCCAACGAATCCAATTTTAGTTCTTTCTCTCTCTCTTTTCATAGTTTTTAAAAATAATTATTATTCTGACATAGGACTCTAGGGCATTAATGTGACCACACGCACTAATGGTTTAAGAAAGTGACTTTGTCTTGAGAGTGAAGCTTCCTTCTGCATTCTCCTTCAATGAGCCCAGAGGAACAGGGAAAAGTGTAGCGGATCAGAAGGCATAGCTGACTTAGGTCATTTCTGCATAAATGCTCTTAATTTTCTCATTCCATGTTTCAGCAGTGGTGAGAGGAGTGAGTGTCCATGACTTCTTGGAAGGCAGACTGACTAACTCATGGATTCCCTTTTTTTGGACACATGTGCTGGGTATTCTCACACCTCTCTGTCTCTGCAATAACTGTCTCTGCAGCCAGTTATTGCCTTAAAAAAAACAAAAGATCTTTTTGTCTTAGGCTTTAGCATTGTATTAAAATCCACCGTAGATGAAAGTTCTTAATTGCAAATGGGCTAGTATATGGATGGGAAGAAATAAAACACCCAAACTCACACCTTCACTTGGGATAAGGTCCCAGTTTATTCAGCCAAGGTTATAGTATGTTGTGCACACAGGCAGCTCTACAAAAAGGAACAGTTGAAAGCAACTACAGAAATTCTGTCTTGTCTCTCCAAAGTAGGGTCCTACCAGACTTAAAGAAGAAGCCAATTTCTTGATCAATACTGCATTTTAAAATGTGGATTTAGGCTACTACTTGCACTTGGAAGATTTAAACTAAAAGTCTATGCAGTTCCACTTAAAAACATGTTTACAAATGCCAGGACTTTCTGTTTCTTAAATCAGAATCAGCTTGTTTAATATCACATTCCAAAATTAGAGTTTTATCTCATCTTCCACCCCCTGATTCTGATTTTTTTACCATTTTTTGGGAGGGGGACAAATTCATACTGTGTGTTTGGATAATACAGTTAACATTGTAGCCATAACTGGCTTGCTTCAACAGTCCCTTGTCTCTAAGCATCTTTGACTTTATGCTCTTTCACCTAGGGCATTCTCCTACTGAGTTTGGTATGAAGATCACAATTAAAAATTGATTCCCCTTATTTCCCACTCTCCACTGAGTCATGTTATTAGATACAGCAATCAACTTTCCATGCAAAAGCAGGCAGAAATATACATCTGTCTGTTTTGAAAACCTCCGTGGATTTCCAGACATTCGGATATCTTGAGGATTTAAATTATTAATATTAGAACAATTAGCTACCTAATATTTTTACTATTTATTTATTGAGACAGAGTCTCGTTCTGTCACCCAGTCGGAGTACAGTGGTGTGATCTTGGCTTACTGCAACCTCCACCTTAGGGTTCAAGATTCTCCTGGTTAGGCCTCCCAAGTAGCTGGGGTTACAAGTGCCTACCACCACGCCCAGCTAATTTTTGCATTTTTAATAGAGACAGGATTTTTTCCATGTTGGCCAGGCTGGTCTCAAACTCCTGACCTCAGGTGATTCACCCACCTCGGCCTCCCAAAGTGGTGGGATTACAGGTGGGAACCACCTCTCCCAGCCTACTTTTTAAAAGATAGTTTCCCTACCTTCCTCTGTAAATAATTATTGGCTTCTTGTGGGGGTGGGAAATGTTTCTGGGTTATATTGATTTCCCTTTCCCCAAATATGGAAATAGCTACTTTGCAATAAACCCTTATGAAATTTGGTGAGGAACAGTGTTAGAGACAAAAATTTTGATGCTTCCAATTTATTTAGATGCCTATAGAAATACATTTTGTAATTTTTACATGAATATGTACAGTACAGTGAAGCAGCATGATTAGCCAATCCTGAAATAGAATATTTTTTTATTCTCTCAAAGGGGCCATGAGTTAATGTTTATGTCACCAATTTAATTTTGTTTTGTTTGACCTTGTTCTAATATGAATGAAAGCTCGCTAACCCATTTCCCCTAATTTCTGCCCTACTAGATCTATCAAATTACACACCGTCATACCAAACCATAATTACATAATTTCCCTCAAACTTAGGAATACTTCTTTACTCATTTACTTTTCCACTTATTTGCTTATTTATCATTTTATGTCTGATTTTAGCCTAGGTGTGTAGTAGGCTGTGTATGCCATGATACTTGCACAATGATGAAATCACTTAATTACACTTTTCTGAAACACATGCCTGTCACTAAGTGATGCATGATGATAAAGGAATGATTGAATAAATAAATAAATGACAGAAAGGTTCCAATGTCCCTTTTAGAAAAGTATAAATAATATAAGTAAATAGTCCTTTCTCAGCACGCTTCTCCTTTGTGGTCTCAAATTGTACAGTATAGGTGATATTTTTTTCCTGATGTTAACCTAAGTATTAATTGCTTAAAAAAACTAACACCCCCCCAAGTTTAAAAAAAAGTCTTTCATAAACTGAAACCACTTGAAATATCACAGCAATTGTCACAGGGTTAGGTCAAAACAATGGCTATGATGAAAACAATCAAATAAGAACCTGTGAGATTTTGTGGAAAACATCCCTTTAAATTTTCATGGGCATGAGCCTTACTCTGTCTTTTTAGCTAGTTAGCTTGAATATTTCACTTCACTCTAACTAATTGGGTAAATGTAGATGTTTATTATTGTAGTCTTATAAGATTCAACATTTACAAAATCTAGTTAAGAATCACATGATGTACAACCACAGTAATAATAAGAATTGCCAAATCTTTTCAGGCTTTACTGAAAAGTTTTAAGTGGATCAATTATTGCAATCTCGATGTTTCACAGTCTTCCAACTTACAGAAGATAGCATTATTGTGGATTACGATATTTTCTGATGAGAAAGGCAGTGTGCCTTGGTCTCTGCCTAAGTTTGTGCTAGAGCAGCAATCAGTCCCCTCCTCTACTAGAGAAACAGCACTCAGAAGTATTTCACATTCTGTCCTATATCCCACAATCCCTTCCTGGGACTCAAGTTTGCCCTTTCATTCTGGTGCTCTTTCTTCGGGTTGTAACTGATGCTTTGCCAAACTCCTGAGTTTTTTTCTTTCTTTTCTTTCTTTCTTTTTTTTTTTATTAGACAAAGTTTTGCTCTTGTTGCCTAGGGTAGAGTGCAATGGTGTGATCTTGGCTCACTGCAACCTCTGCCCCTTGGTTCAAGCGATTCTCCTGCCTCAGCCACCCAAGTGGCTCGGATTACAGGCACCCACCATCATGCCCAGCTAATTTTGTATTTTTACTAGAGATGGAGTTTTGCCATGTTGGTCAGGCTGGTCTGAAAAACTTGACCTCAGGTGATCCACCCACCTTGGCCTCCCAAAGTGCTGGAATTACAGGCGAGAGACACGGCAACCTGCTAGAGGTTTTCTTTTGTTTTGTTTTTGTATGTTGGTTTGTTTGTTTGTTTAGCATGATTGTGTCTAGGATTTCTGTGCCCAGTTTAACCTGACTGTGGGCTCAAACCTTTTAACTTATCCTCTATTCTTTTTTTATTTTTCAGATCCAAAAGCCTTGGTACCACATTAAAAATCTTTAACACTTTGGAAATATACATATGTAACTGAGTATTGTGTTGATATAACCCATTTGAGAAATTTAACCCTTGGCCAAAAGGTAAGCGCTTACTTTGTCAACTCTCTTTGGAGTTTGCCAGGCTCCCGCTGACTGGGCTAAGAAAATAAGAAGGTAAGGAATTGTGCTTGAGCTCCCTTGTGTGGGCTTGGCTCCCTGAATCTATACAGTGGGATCAAGCAGGGGAGGTAGGAGAGAAGTGGTCAGACTGCTGAAAGACTGACAAAATTCCTTCCGAAACAGCTCTGAGGTTTCCCTCTGAGCAGCTCCCTCTTCCTTCCATTGACTTCCAACAGTTCTTCTAGAATGAAGCAGTGGTTAGAGACATGTGTCTTCCTTTCTGTTCCTTGGCTAAGGCAATTTGCAGCATCAGCATCTTAGAAAGGGGACAGGATCCTCGAGAGAGACTGAACATGGGCACTAGATACAAGAGGCTATGAATTGGGTCAGAACTCACTGGAAGTAGGGGTCTATGCAGAGCAGGTCAGGTGTGGTATATCCATGTGGAGTTTTACCCTGGACCCTCTTATCCTGTGGCTTTCCCCAGGACAGTCTGCTCAGGTATCCTGTCAAGAGGTGAGAGGGAAGCTGAACTCTTGTTACACCACTGCCATTATCTACTCAAGCTTACATCATCATGTGGGGAGACTTTAAGCTGGTAAATGAGATGTTTGTGTTGGAGGCAATCATGCCAGCATGTGGAGGAAACAGGCTTTACCAAAGAGCTGGCAGCAGAGCTATTGTTCAGGGCCACCTGGCCTTGGCTCTGCTTTCTCCTCCAGAGGAAAGCTTGATTGAAGAAGCAGCAAGTAGGTTTCTTGCATCGTTTCCTGGGTATGTATCTCATTTGGCAATCTCACAGGAAGAAGAAGGTGTGACAGCGGCTTTGGCTGCATTCAGGCATTCCTGGTTTTTGTCTATTAGCATTATTGGCTTCAAATTGCAAGGAGCATTACAATACATACTGAATGTTATGTATTCACAAAAGCTGATTTAATAAATTAGCCAACTATTTTTATTCTTAATCTCCTTTTCAGATAAGTAAACTTTGAGAGGAATACCAGGGTGACCCTGATGTAGCTCTCTATTTTGGACAATTCCTATGTCAGGAAGTTTATGACTTGAGAAGTAGGTTGTAGGAAAGTCCAATTTTAAGCAAGACTAATTATGAGAAAGGTGTGATAGTTCTGTTTCCATAGAAAAACATAAGATGGATGTTGGGAAGATGATCACAGTCTTTGTCACAGTCTTGGAAAGTTCCTGACAGGTTTATCTCTGGCAACTTGAAGTGGTAGTAGACTGTTAAGTGACTTTGTCACCCAAAGAAATTTTTCTGGTTATTCGTCAGCTCTGATCCCATTTCTATATTCTCTATGAATATAATAAGCATGTGTCCTGATGTAGCTATTGCCCTTGTGTTCTGCTGGATAAGCTTGCATTTTAACACTCAAATTTATCCCAGTTTAGTACAAAAATGATACATCATCTTATCCGTGGCCTTTATACAACACCATTTCCTACACCCCTGCCCTCTCACAGTTCCCAAGTTGTAAAGGGAAATGGAGTAACCATCTGTGAGACGTAAACCTGGGGCATAATTTTTAGCTCCTTCCAGAGAAGCATGACCTTCGTATCAATAGAACATTCCCTTTATAGGGAAAAGAAATTAGCAGAAGTTCCTGTGCACTGCAGTAGACATCATAAAATCCTCACAATTTTTTATTGAGTTGTGAAGACTGGCAAGATGTTTTTTTGAGAGAGGAAATGGTTTTATTTTTATTTTATATTGTTAAATTATCATTTTTTTCCCTAATTTTTATTTTAGATTTCGTGGGTACATGTGCGGGTTTGTTACCTGGGTATATTTCATAATGTTGATGTTTGAGTTACAAATAATCCCATCACCCAGGTAGTGAGCATGGTACCTACTGGTTAGTTTTTCACCTCTTGTCCCTTCACTTCCTCCCCTTTCTAGTAGTCCCTATTTTCTATTGTTGCCATCTTTATGTCCATGAGTACCCATGTTTTGCTTCCACTTATATGTGAAAATGTGCAGTATTTTGGTTTTAATGCTTCTGCATTAATTAACTTGGGATAATGCCTTCCAGCTGCATCCATATTTCTGCAGAAGACATGATTTCATTTTCTATGGCTGCATAGTATTCCATGATGCATATGTGACACATTTTCTTTAACCAAGAATTGGAAAATTTTACAAAGGTGAAGCTTAGATTAAATTTTGGTATATTTTTATACAAAGTTAATCAAGACTTTACATTAATGTGGGCATAGAATGAATACTGTGGTTGGATTTTGCCATTGCCATCCTGGCTAACACCTATCTACCAGTTTCTTAAAGTAATAGTTTTGAGACTTGACCTGTAAATTGGTACTCCTTCATCACATAGAAAGGCATCTTACAAGGAGGTGGAGCTATCACACAGGCTAAAGATATCATCACTTACATTCTGGGGTATTACGATTTATACAAGCCTTCGTGCACTCCTGAATCCAAATCAGATTCTCTACATTCCAGTTTCAGGATTCAAGTTGGCCTTCCTTTTTACCTAGAGTGATTGCAAAAAGTTTTTAACAATTAGGCAAAAATCATGGTCTAGAGAAATCACTGCTACTTAGCAAGCAGAACATCTTTTATCATCAGGTCTCCTTTAGCTCTTTTATCTTATAATGGATTCGTTTATCACATTAGTTCCTTGTCATATCTGAAGATACAAACTATGACCCAGGGAGAGAAAAAATATATTTATATGGTGATGTGAATGGGTGACAAGACAATTAAAAAAATCCTTGGAAGTATAGGAAAAGAGAATATCCCAGTTGATTATAAACATCAAATCAAGGAATTGGAGATCAAAGGAAAGAACTGGCCAAGCTGAATTATCTACTTGACAACTCTGCAGAAACAAATAACTTCAAAACCTCCCAATGGTTTACTTCTTACTCATACTCTGTGTCCATGGGGGTTTGTGATGACTACCATGACATCCTTACTCAGGAACCCAGGATGAAGGAGTAGCCTCTTCCTGGAATACTCTTGGTCATCATGAAAAAGAAAAAATATGTATATTTTACTAACTATGCACTGACAAAGCTTTTTTGAAGTGATACCCATAATTTCCAATCACATTTTACTGATCAAAGCATGAAGCCTCCTAAGTTCAACAGGATCTGGATATGCAATCCACTGGAAGGAAATACAATGCAGAGGAACCGCTGACTAGAAATGAACACTAAGCCAGTCTACCATGGGACAAGCCAGATTTAGAGCACTTCACAATTATTCTCTATGGGAATTACTAGCTAATTGTTTTTGAGCTCGTATTATATGCCAGACCTTATGCCAATATTTTACAGATATTATTTTATATAATCTTCACAACATTTCTATGGTGCAAATATTTTTATTATCCTCATATCACAGATAAGAAAACTTTGAGTTTAGGTAACATGTAGAAAGTTCCTCAAAAATTAACAGCAGAGAGAGAACTCAAGCCTCAGGTTACCTGTTTCATAGTAATACTCTGTTCTTGAAGGGATAACGGGATAAAGATGCTCAATTATTTGAGTTTTTGGGAATTTAAAAAAAAAGTGGAAAGAAGAGATTTATTGTAATCAAATGAATACAAAGGAAATTGATTGACTCAGATCAGATATGAAGAGGCCTTTTATTCTCCAGGAACATTTTGTGCATATTAGGGATCCAGCTCATTGCTTTCATACCAAGGATTAAAGAAAAGGAATGGTTGATAGTATTTATAATGCCAGTGGAGCTCTATTTATTCTGTGGAAGTAGCAACTTTGACAAAGGGCTGGTTCAGATTGGAGAACCCCAGACGTCAGCCCCCAAAGGATCTTGTAACAGGTAAGTACCTAGATAAACGATTATGACTCATTCTGGATGAGAAAATGAGGACCTAAGGAGAGACAGTGTCTCTCTTCTTCTTTCATGATAGCAAGGTGATTGGTTGGGAGAAAGAGATGCCATGAACACTCAAATAGACCCCAACTGGTCCCCAGTTTCCTCACAGTTTGTTGATTGTGTCTCCTCATTTAATTCACATAGTAGTATGACCCATGTCTTCTTTACATCTACACACTTTATTGAACCTGTGAGTTGTTGCTCATTTGATGTAACATTCTTTCAATTGCACCTGAATCCCAAGATTCTAAATACCATGTATCATTGGCAGTTTGTTTCGTTATGATCTTGCCATTATTACAGTCTTTCTTTGAGCCACCAAAGGCAATATATTGACATTTAAAAAGAAAAAAAAGAAACAAGACATATAATTGGAGAATTGAAAGGAATAAGCAGATCAGTCTGTCTTTGCTCAGCTCCATCCTTAAAGTGACCAATAAAAAACTTGTCATATTTCTTTTTACCTGCACTATTGAGAATCCCAAGGTATTTCTAAGGTTTGTAAAAGGGAAATATATCAAATAGAAAATAGCTCTTGAGTGCCAAGCAGGAGAAAGGAACCTAAGAGGTGTGTCACAGTAACAAGGAAAACACAGGATACTGTAACCTATGGTCTTAAATGCAGGAACTAGGGTGTAACAGTAGAAAATGCTGGGTTAAAATGGGTGACTGGATGGTCTGTTACCTGACCAACAGAATATGGAAACAATATATTGGACTCCAAGATATAGTTAGTGACTACTGCATTCCACCTTTAAAAGAGGTAGTGAAACATACTTGGAGAGAATTCTAGGTTGCTGTCAAGACACAAGTCTCTGACATACCCTAATTAATAAAAAATTGGCTGACTTGGTGTCCTTTCCAAATGATAGAGTTAATTAGAGTCCAAACCGGCCTTTGACAAAATTCAACAGTCCTTTATGCTAAAAACTCTCAATAAACTAGGTATGGAAGGAACATATCTCAAACAAATAAAAGCTATTTATGACAAACATACAGCTCATATCATACTGAATGGGCAAAAACTGGAAGCATTCCCTTTGAAGTCCAGCACTAGACAAGGTTGCCCTCTCTCACCACTCCTATTGACTATAGTATTGTAAGTTCTAGCCAGAGCAATTAGGCAAGAAAAAAAAAAAATAAAGGGTGTTCAATTAGGAAAAGAGGAAGTGAAATTGTCTTTATTTGCAGATAACATGATTGTATATTTAGAAGACCCCATCATCTCAGCCCAAAACCTCCTTAACCTGATAAGCAACTTCAGCAAAGTCTCAGGATACAAAATCAATGTGCAGAAATCACAAGCATTTCTATACACCAATAACAGACTAATGGAGAGCCAGATCATAAGCAAACTCCCATTCACAATTGCTACAAAGAGAGTAAAATACCTAGGAATACATGTAACAAAGGATGTGAAGGACCTTTTCAAGGAGAACTACAAACCACTGCTCAAGGAAACAAGAGAGGACACAAACAGATGTAGAAACATTCCATGCTCATGGTTAGGAAGAATCAATATCATGAAAATGGTCATACTGCCCAAAGTAATTTATAGATTCAGTGCTATCCCCATCAAACTACCAATGACCTTCACAGAACTTGAAAAAAAAAAACACTTTAAACTTCATATGGAACCAAAAGAGAGCCTGCATAGCCAAGACAATCCTAAGCAAAAAGAACAAAGCTGGAGGCATCACTCTACCTGATGTTAAACTATACTACAAGGCTACAGTAATCAAAACAGCATGGTACTGGTACCAAAACAGAGATATAGACCAGTGGAACAGAACAGAGGCCTTGGAGGCAATGTCACATATCTACAACTGTCTGATCTTTGACAAATCTGACAAAAACAAGCAATGGGGAAAAGATTCCCTGTTTAATAAAAGGTGTTGGGAAAACTGGCTAGCAGTGTGCAGAAAGCAGAAACTGGACCCCTTCCTGACACCTTACACTAAAATTAACTCCAGATGGATTAAAGACTTAAACATAAGGCCTAACACCATAAAACCCCTAGAAGAAAACCTAGGGAGTACCATTCAGGACATAGGCATAGTCAAGGGCTTCATGACTAAAACACCAAAAGCATTGGCAACAAAAGCCAAAATAGACAAATGGTATCTAATTAAACTCCAGAGCTTCTGTACAGCAAAAGAAACAATCATTAGAGTGAACTGGCAATCAATAGAATGGGAAAAAATTTTGCAATCTACTTATCTGACAAAGGGCTAATATCCAGAATCTACAAGGAACTCAAACAGATTTACAAGAAAAAACAAACAAACCCATCCAAAAGTGGGAGAAGGATATGAACAGACACTTTTCAAAAGAAGACATCTATGAGGCCAACAAACATATGAAAAAAATGCTCATCATCACTGATTATTAGAGAAATGCAAATCAAAACCACATTGAGATACCACCTCACACCAGTTAGAATGGTGATCATTAAAAATTCTGGAGACAACAGATGCTGGAGAGGATGTGGAGAAATAGGAAAACTTTTACACTGTTGGTGAGAGTGTAAACTAGTTCAACCATCGTGGAAGACAGTGTGGCACTTCCTCAAGGACCTAGAAATAGAAATTCAGTTTGACTCAGCAATCCCATTACTGGGTATATACTCAAAGGATTACAAATCATTCTATTATAAAGACACATGCATGTATGTTCATAGCAGCACTGTTTACAATAGCAAAGTCCTGGAACCAACCCAAATGCCCATCAATGATAGACTGGGCAAGGAAAATGTGGCACATATACATCATGGAATACTATACAGCCATAAAAAATGATGAGTTTGTGTCCTTTGTAGGGACATGGATGAATCTGGAAACCATAATTCTCAGCAAACTGACACAAGAACAGTAAATCAAACACTGCATGTTCTCACTCATAGGTGGGTGATGAACAATGAGAACACATGGACCAGGAGGGGAACATCACACACTGGGGTCTGTTGTGGGGGGGCAAGGGAGGGACAGCAGGGGCCTGGGGAGGTCAGGGAGGGATAACATGGGGAGAAATGCCAGCAGCAAACCACATTGCCATGTGTGTACCTATGCAACAGTCCTGCACGATCTGCACATGTACCCCAGAACCTAAATTACAAAAAAATAATAATAATAATACAGAAAATGAAGACTTGAATGTCGCCCATGTTTTTTTCAATGATCACAACTATCTTGCACATGCCTAAATACAATTTTAACCAACTGAGAACATAAGGATTCATGCTGTGGATGTGGGCGAAGAAATGATTTGAAAACCTATTAACATTTTCTTGAGAAAAAATGTGTTAACCTGTTTGATTGCAAATTCTGTGCTGCTGTGGCTTTTTTGTATTACAAATGGGATTCTTTATTTATCTCAATGTAACATAAATTGAGATGTTGATAGGTTTTTCCAATAAAATAAATGAGTCATAATAAACCTTTTCTTGTATAAGAATGAATGTGAAGTACATAATCATTATTTGAACAGGATGTTCATTTAAAAAGCAATTGAGATTGCACATTGCAAGGCTGTTTGGATGGCAACTTAGCAGCATGTGTAGCAACAGGATTTTGTTCCTTCTGCTTCTCAACAATACTCTCAGAGATCACAAAATTAAATCCTTTGGATGACATATACCCGATTCTTGTTTCTCTACTTATATGTAGTGACTGGACTCTCAATGTTTTACTCCCGTCGGAATTTCTTGTCAGACTATTCTTTAACCTTTTATGTGTGGTTTGTTAAATTTAAAATTTTAGAAAAGGAATCCCTAAAGAATAAAAAGATAGATTCAGGGTAGAAAATTTTTATATAAAATGTATAAACAGATACAAAATGCTTTTTAAATTTCAATACAATATGTGTGTCTGTATACATTCATTTCTAATTATGGTGATTATGGTAAGTTATCACTAGCAATAATTTCTTTTTTGACATGGTCTCACCTTATCACTGAGGCTGCAGTGCAGTGGTTCAATCATAGCCCACTGTAGCCTCAAACTTCTGGGCTCAAGTGATCCTCCCAAGGCAGGTAGGACTACAGGTGTGAGCCACCATACTGGGCTTTAGAAAGAATTCTAATAAAAGAAGATGCTATGGTTAAGTAATTTTGTTTTGTTTTGTTTTGTTTGGGTTTTGTTGTTGTTGTTGTTGTTGACAGAATTTGGCTGTTGTCGCTCAGGCTGGAGTGCAGTGGCACAGTCTTGGCTCACTGCAACCTCCGCCTCCCAGGTTCAAGCAGTTCTCCTGCCTCAGCCTCCCAAGCTGCTGGAATTATGAGCACCCTCCACCATGCCTAGCTAATTTTTGTGTTTTTAGTAGAGATGAGGCTTTACCATGTTGGCCAGGCTGGTCTCAAACTCCCGACCTCTGGTGATTAGCCCACCTCGGCCTACCAAAGTGCTGGGGTTACAGGTGTGAGACACCATGCCTAGCCTTAAGTACCTTTTATTACCTCAAATCAATATAATTTCACCATGGAAAATGTGAAAATTATGGAAAAATTTTAAATAGAATAGAAATGCCACCTAGATTTCCACTATGTATATGTACATATTGTCATTTTTGTGCTTTTAATTGTTCTGCACAGAGTACATAATAAAACTGAATTAAAAAAAAAAAGTACTATTATACTGCATACTTATTAGTGCTAAACACATTTGGGCAGCAATTCCAAAATTAGCAACTTAACAAAATAGGCTCACAGCATCCTTTCTCCACTTACCATTCTTCATCTATGGTTGAGTAAGTAAAAACATCTAGGCATAGAGCAGTCAGAAAACAATGATTAGACATACTGTAATTATAACTTTAGAGAATTTCATTTTCAAAATCAGAAACTTTATAAAACTTTATTTTCAAAATAGAAAGAAATACAAAGAGAATAGTGTCACATTCGCTTTTATTTTTTCATTGGTGTTTCGTGATTCAGGTTGATCTTTTGACTTCCTGATGTGCTCCTTTTCTCATAAGTTAAATTAGCCATCTATCTGCCACAAAAGTTTTGTGTAAGAATCACCTAAAAATTGTAAAGGTTTTTGAGCTGCTGAAGATAGAATTAAAAAGCATTGTAATGCCTCTAAGCCACTTTAATTTGATATGAACTAAAATTAGTGACCTAGATTTTCTTCTCACCTTTCATAGATCCTAATTTATTTAGAGCATCGTATTTTATTATTTCATGAAAACACTTAAGATTCATTTAAAATTTTCTAGTTATGGAAATAACTCTAAAGGTAACAAACAAGTAATTTAGATGAATTTACTAAATACGTGGTAGCACTAACAAAAAGAAACGTAGAGTTGATGGTTCTATAATCAGTACAAAGTGGAATGTAACTGTCTATCCATCACTTTGTCATTTCAATTGTATCTCCACAGCACATAAGAAAAAATATGGGTTTACATTGTATAACTATAATATCATAATAACACTTTGTATGTGTATGGATTCTAGATTTACAATGTGACCTTGGGCAAAATTTAAAAGAAGGCTATGCATCAAAGAGGAAATATTAATTCTACAGAAATGAACAAGATATCAAATTAATATGATAAAACATACTCTGTTAGAGAAATCGATAGGCACACTGCAAAAATAATTCCAATAAGGGGAAGAAAAGATCTAAGAGAAGCTCACTGCTGGGTAGAGGAGGAAAAGAAATACCAATGACCAACAGGAAGGATGCAAGGTTAGAGACAGTCGTGCTTTAGCAGATCAAAAGAAGAAAGTTAAAGCATCGGCAACAAAAGCCAAAATAGACAAATGGGACCTAATCAAACTCCACAGCTTTTGCACGGCAAAAGAAACAGTCAATAGAGTGAATCGGCAACCAACAGAATGGGAAAAAATTTTTGCAGCCTACCCGTCTGACAAAGGGCTGATATCCAGAATTTACAATGAACTAAAAAAGATTTACAAGAAAAAAACAAACAAGCCCATTCAAAAATGGGCGAAGGATATGAACAGATACTTTACAAAAGAAGACATACATGAGGCCAACAAACATATGAAAAAATGCTCATCATCACTGGTCATCAGAGAAATGCAAATCAAAACTACATTGAGATACCATCTCACGCCAGTTAGAATGGCGATCATTAAAAAATCTGGAGAAAACAGATGCTGGAGAGGATGTGGAGAAATAGGAACACTTTGACACTGTTGGTGGGAGTGTAAATTAGTTCAACCACTGTGGAAAACAGTGTGGCGATTCCTCAAGGACCTAGAAATAGAAATTCCATTTGACCCAGCAATCCCATTACTGGGCATATATCCAAAGGATTATAAATCATTTTACTATAAGGACACATGCACACGAATGTTCATTGCAGCACAGTTTACAATAGGAAAGACCTGGAACCAACCCAAATGCCCATCGATGATAGACTGGACAGGAAAAATGTGGCACATATACACCATGGAATATTATGCAGCCATTAAAAACGAGGAGTTCACATCCTTCGTAGGGACATGGATGAACCTGGAAAACATCATTCTCAGCAAACTGACACAAGAACACAAAATCAAACACCACATGTTCTCACTCATAGGCGGGTGTTGAACAAGGAGAACACATGGACACAGGGAGGGGAGCACTATACACGGGGGTCTGTTGTGGGGGAGGGGGGATAGTGGGGGGGGTGGGGAGTTGGGGAGGGATAGCATGGGGAGAAATGCCAGATATAGGTGAAGGGGAGGGAGGCAGCAAATCATACTGCCACGTGTGCACCTGTGCAACAACCTTGCATGTTATTCACATGTACCCCAAAACCTAAAATGCAATAAAAAAAAAAAAAAAAAGAAAGTTAAAACAACGTTCACATTTACTCCTTTTCATTCATATTCTAATTTTTGTTACATAATGAATGAGTACTTTTGACATCTGGTATACCAACAAAAATAATGCTTTAGATTCTCTGTAATTTTTCTGTTGTATATTTGACCAAGAATTCTGTAAATATATCATAATATGATGCTAATATAATATGAAAAATAGTTATACTCATATAATGTGAAATGTCCTCTAAACCATAATAGATATCAATATCAGAAGGTTAAAAAATATGCGTAAAAAACACCGGGATTAGCTTTAGAACTGACATTTTTCCTTTCCTTTTGAGGACCAAGATGTCAGCACTGACTCCAGTGTTCTAAAAATTCTAAAAATTGTTACAAATTAATCACAAATAAATAAAAAACTAAAAATCTGGTAGAACAGGGGCCATGACTGGGTGAGCAGCAGTGTGTCGCTTCCAAAAATTTACTCTTCATGAAAAATAAAAATCATGGTTTCTCAAAAGCAACTTAAGTAGCTAAGTTGGTTAAAATTGCCTATATTTATTATTTTTAGAAGTTATACATTTTAAATCTCGAATTTCTTCTCCATTGCTCCCAGTATTTTTTATTTTTTTCATAATTTGGTTTTATAACCAAGTTCTAAGGAAATTTGGTTTCAAAACCAATTGCATAAACATGCACAAGTAATATCATAACATGATAAATCATCTGATAAGGACCTTTATGGTGTTATCATTTCATGAACTTTGAGCTTATACTCAAGTTCAAATTTGGTTCGATTTTACACCTTCTAAGCCTTGTATTTCATATGTAAATATAGTGACAATACTTTGCACAGTTATTGTGTTGAAGACATCTGATCATGTAACTTAACATACTTAACATACATTTGGATTATCATAAGAACAAAAATCAATTTTACTTTCTTCATGTTTGGTCAAATAAAAGCTTTCAGTATTCCAATTACTCCACTGTTAAATCTCAGTCTCATAATGCTTTGTGTAGAGAGAATAGTCATGTCCTATAAGAATTCTTATTTTTTGTTGATTACTATTGACTGCTGAAAGGTGCTGAAATTTTAATTTCAAGTCGAGTAAATTGTTACTGTGCATTCAGATTTTTCTAGACAGAATCTTACTTTGTGTATGTCAGGGCTGAATATGTAGACTGGAGGAAGGCGTGGGCAGGGCAAAGGAAGGTGGCTGAGAACACCATTTGTAGAACACAGTTTTGTCCTCCTTTACATCACTTCCCATCCTGTCTATCATGCACTCTCCTTTAGGGTCAAGGATAAATATCATAGTCCTATATATACTGTTCATTGGACTATCATCTTGAAAGAAATTTGATGCTAGCATGCAGTTAGCTCCCATGTATACTTGTTGAATGAATGACTGTATGAACAAATGAGTGTTATCAATTAATTGCTTGGTTACTGAGAGGGAGGAGTTCTTTCCTGCTGATCATTTCCAGTTCAAGAGTGACTTTCTTTCTTCTTACAGACAGATGTCAGAATTCCAGCTTTGCCTTTCCTCAGTAACAAAAGATATCTGGATTCCTTTAGTAGACTACTACTCTTTTAAAATTACTAATTTTAATAAATAGATAATGCTTATTAGAAATATTAAAAATACAAGTAATAGTCTCACTTAGAAAGTGCCAAATGATTCTTTAATTTTGGTCTTTAATCTTTACCAACTGGGTCTCTCTAAGAAGTACTGTCACAAATCACAAGATAAATGAAGTAAGTAGCATTTCTTTGCCAGAAAAGGACAGTCTGTACTGTACACAGTTTTTAACAGCACTTAATGTTTTTCCCGTCTTCATTCTATTTCACAGGAAGAGAAATCGAAGAGACAAGCAATCAGCAACTGTGTAAATGACTGTCAACTGTTACAGGATGCAAATGGGTCACTTTTTTTTATCAAAAAGGTGACTAACCAATAACCAGCAATTTCCATTGCTTGGACTCATCATGCACCCAAAGTTACTGGTCACAACGTTTTAGTGCTCACTACAACAACGGAGAGACGACAGTGTGCAACAAAGGCAATATATTGGAAAAGATGTCAAAATTAAAGAACTCTTCAAAGTAATTTGAATACACTTAGAGATGAGAATAGATAATATTTTTCTCATCTTAAAGATAAAATAAAATATCAGAAAGATTTGTTTAATATTTTTAAAGGTAAACACAGTCTTAAACTGAATTTCAATTTTATTTTATTTTATTTTTAATTTTCACAGGTTTTTGAGAAATAGGTGGTATTTGGTTACACGATTAAGTTCTTTTGTAGTGATTTATGAGATTTTGGTGCACCCATAAGCCAAGCAGTATACATTGAACAGAATTGGTAGTTTTTTATCCCTCACACCCTTACAACCCTTTCCCCTGAGTCCCCGAAGTCCATTGTATCATAGTTATACAATATGTATCACACTTATACAATATGTATCACAGTTTCTTTATTTACTTCTCAATTGATGGGCATTTGGGCTGGTTCCACATATTTGCAATTGAAAATTGTGCTGCTAAAAAAATGCATGTGCAAGTATCTTTTTTTGTGTAGTGACTTCTTTTCTTCTAGAAAGATACCAAGTAGTGGGATTGCTGAATCAAATGATAGATCTACTTTTAGATCTCTAAGGAATCTCCACACTGTTTTACAAAGTGGTTGTACTAGTTTACATTCCCACCAACAGTATAAAAGTCTTCATTTTCACCGCATCCATGCCAACATCTATGGTTTTCTGATTTTTTGATTATTGCCATTCTTGCGGGAGTAAGGTGTCATCACATTGTGGTTTTGATTTGCATTTCCCTGATCATTACTGATGTTGAGCATTTTTTATATGTTTGTTGGCCATTTATATCTTCTTTTGAGATACAGAAATTGAATATTGAATATATCAAGATTCTATGTATTAATATTGAATATATAGATATTCTACATTGATATATGATATGTGATATATAATATATAGAATATCTATATATTCAATGATAATATAGATTATATACTGTATATAATAATATATTAATATATTACAGATATATGTTATATTGATATAACATTAATACATTATTATATATCAATATATAGAGTATATATTCAATGTAATATATATTATATCTATATAATCAACATAATGATAATATATCTATATATTCTATATATCTATAAATATATATAGATATTCTACATATAGAATATTCTATATTACATATAGATACATATAGATACATATACATATAGATATTCTACATATAGAATATATATCCATATATATATAGAATATATATGGATACATATCAATATGTATCATTATATTGTCTATTCACGCCCTTAACCCACTTTTTGATGGGATTGTTTTTTTCTTGCTGATTTGTTTGAGTTCATTGCAGAGTGTGAAGAATACATTTTCTTCTTTTTAAAGATAAAATAGCTTAATATTTTTAAAAACAAATACAGCCTTAAACTGAATTTCAATTTTAATAAGATAAATATTTGATGTATATATTGCAATATTTGTGAGTAAAGTGTATCTCATGGTGCTCAAATGTCTTTTTCTCCATTGTTCTTATTAAAATCCATTGTTCCCAGGAGGAATTCAACAGGTCATGGCCCTAAGGAATCAAAATAAGTAACGTTTTCTTTCTGACCTATTTTTTTAAACTTTTATTTTAGGTTCAGGCGATACATGTATAATTTTGTTAGATGGATAAATTGTGTGTCAATGAGGCTTAGTGTATGAATGCTCTCATCACCCAGGAAGTGACTGTAGTAACACATAGGTAGCCTTCTAACACACACTCATCTTCCACCCTCTTCATCAAGCAATCCCTAGTGCTTGCTGATCCCATCTTTGTGTCTATGTGTATTCAATATTTATCTTCCACTTTTAAGTGAAAATTGGTTTTCTGTTTCTGTGTTAATTTGCTTAGGATAATGGCCTTCAGCTGTATCCATGTTTCTGCAAAGAACACGATTTCATCCTTTTTTAATGGCAGCATAGTTTTCCATGGTGTATATGTAGCACATTTATTTTTTAACCAGTCCACCATTGATAGGCATCTTAGAGGATTCCATATCTTTGCTATTATGAATGGTGCTGCAATAAACATATGAGTACATGTGTCTTTTTGGTAGAATGATTGATTTCCCTTTGAATATGCACCCAGGAGTGGAATTGCTGAGTTAATGGTAGCTCTGTCTTAAGGTTGGTGAGAATTCTCCTAACTGCCTTCCATAGTGCCTGAATTAATTTACATTCCCACCAGAACTGCATAAGTGTTCCATTTTTTTCCACTGCCTCGCTGTCGTCTGTTGCATTTTGGCTTTTATATCATAGCCATTCTTACTGATGTGAGATGGCATCTTATTGTGGTTTTGTTTTTCATTTATCTAATGATTGGTGATGGTAAGTTTTTTATATATTTGCTTGCCACATGTATGTTTTCTTTTGAGAAATGTCTACTCATGTCCTTTGCCCAATTTTCAATGGAGTTGTTTGTTTTTTATTAGTTGACTTAAGTTCTTTATTGATTTTGGATATTGGATCTTTTTCAGATCCATAGTTTGTGCATATTTTCTCTCATTCTGTAGGTTGTTGACTCTATTGACAGCTTCTTTTGCTTGTGCAGAAGTTCTTTAATTTAATTAAATCCCATTTGTCAATTGTTGTTTTTGTAGCAATTGCTTTTGGGGACCTAGGCATAAATTATTTGCCAAGGTTGATGTTCAGATTGATGTTTCCTAGGTTTTTTTCTAGAGCTTATATAGTTTTGCTGACCTTTTTATTTTTTAACAGTTGCTGAGAGAGAGAGAGAGAGAGAGAAAGAGAGAGAGAGAGAACATTATTGGCAACTACTAAGAATGTAGGTGTCATCAAGTTATTAACTCCATTCTTTCTACAACATCCTTGGCAGGTATGTATAGAGAAAGACTAAACCTTTTCTTGGTCAGTTCTTTTGTTTTCTTATTGTTGAATTTGAAAAGAGTTTTTTTTTTTGTATATTTTACATAACAGTTCTTTATTAGATATGTGTCTTGCAAATATTCTTCCTAGTCTGTGGAGTCTTCTCTTATTTTCTTGTCAGTCTAGTTTATTTAATTTCTTGCATTGGTTGTGCCTTTGGTGTTTTGTCTACTAATTTATTGCTAAACCCAAAGGCATCTAGTTTTTCTCCTATGTTACCTTCTAGGAGTTTTATAGTTTTGCATTTTATATTTTTATGTTTGGGCATATGATCAATTATGCATTAATTTTGATGAAGGATGCAAGGTTTGTTTCCAGATTTTTTTTTTTAATTGCACTTGGATATCCAGTTATTTCAGCATCATTTGTGGAAAAGACTACCTTTTTTCATTGTATTATTTTGTTCCTTTATCAAAAATCAGTTGACTGTACTTTTGTAGGTCTGACCTCTCTATTATTTTCCATTGATCTATTTGGCTATTCTTTCACTAACAAAACACTATCTTGATTACTGGAGCTCCATAGTCTTGAATTCAGTAGTGTCAATTCTCCATCTTTGATCTATTTCAGTATTGAATTGGTTACTCTGGGTTTTTTGCCTCTCCACATAAACTTTATGATCGGTCTGTTAATATTCATAAAATAACTTGCAGGGATTTTGATTGGCATTACATTGAATCTATAGATCAAGTTGAAAAGAACTGATATCTTGAGAATATTGAATCTTCTTGGCATTAACATGAAATATCTCTATTTATTTAAATTTTCTTTGATTGCTTCATCAGACTTTTGCAGTTCCTTCTATGTATCAATCCTGTACATATTTTGTTAGATTCATACCAAAATATATTATTTCATTTTGGGGGGTTCTAATATAAAGGATGTTGTTTTTATATTTCAAATTTCACTTGTTCGTTGATGATATATAGGAAAGTGAATGACTTTTGTATATTAACTTTGTATCCTGCAACTTTACTGTAAGTGATTTTTAATTCTATTAGGTTTGCTGTTGTTGCTGATTTTTGAGGTTTTTCTCCACAGATGATCCTGTCATTATTGCACAAAATCTGTTTCATTTTTTTCCTTCCCAATTATTATACTTTTTATTTCCTTTCATTGTTTTCTGGTATTAACTAGGTCTCCCAATAGATTTTTAAGCTAGTGTGTGTACATGATTATTCATTTTTAACTGATTATGTTTTTCTATAATGTTTTAAAAGGTAAGTACAGAGAAGATGCAAATTCTTTTCTAAAAATGGATAGAACTTCTACATTTCCAATAACATCCCAGGCACATTTCAGAGTAATCAAATAAAGTGATACTAGAATTTATCCAGCAGAAAGCAATAATATTAACATTTCTAAAAAAGAGGCAGAGAAAATTTTCGAACTATCAAAATATTAGAACAGTTTAATAATCAAATATTCTCAGTACTATTCAAATAAGTGGCATATAAAATTTAAGATATACAAATAACTAAGTAGAAATTTAGTCTCAGCAACATGTAACGCACTTACACCTGCCTCTTCTCCAACTTAAAATTAGAGTTTAAAAGAAAACACAAGATAAATAAATTTAAATTAAAAATAAATAAATAATTTAAAAATATATAGTGGCAAAGGAAGACTAAATAAATTATACTGTGATTATTGGTTTATTATTTTGAAAACTCATATTCAAATAGGCAAAATCACAAAAGAAGTAAAGTTTTGTGTGTGTGTGTGTTTTTTTTAATAAGAAGAATATAAGAAGGAACAAATAAGGACAGAAGAAATTAGCTAGACACAACAAAACACAAAGTCTTTTTCCCATTAGTTGTTTCTTTAATAAAAATTTTTGTTAAAAAGCCGTGCGTAAAAATGCTGCAGCGTTTCATGAAATTTAATATGTTTTTAAATTAGTTGGAGACATTTTGTTTGACTTAGAAAGATCTTTTAAACATTAATCTTTTAAGTTTATTTTTAAAACAACAATAAATTTCTAAAAATGTACTAATGGTCAAGAGAATAAGAAGACAAGCTACAGATTGGGAGAAATTTTTTTGCAAAAAACATGTGTCTTATAAAAGACTGTTATCTAAAATAACAAAAAAAAATCTGTTCAAACTGTACAATAATTAAAATGAGCAACTCAATTAAAAAATAGGAAAAATATCTGAGGAGACAGATCATCAAAGAAGATATACAGATAACAAAGAAGCATATGAAAAAATGCTTTAACATCATATTTCATAAGGAAATTGCAAATTAAAATAAAAAACAATGAGATAAAACTATCCACCTACTAGAATGGCTAAAATTCAACACATTGACAACACCAAATGCTGACAAATATGTGGGCAACAGTTACTCTCATTCTTAGCTTGTGGGAATGCAAAATAGTACAGCCACTTTGGAAGACATTTTGACAAAAACCTGCAGACAGATGTTTATAGTAGCTTTATTCATAATTTTCTAATCTTGGCAGAAAGCAAGATGTTATTCATTATGTGAATGAATAAGTAAATAATAGTGCATTTTCTGGTACATCCAGAAAATGCACTATTATTAATCACTGATAAGAGATGAAAAATCATTGAGGAAATGAAGACACCTATTAGTAAGTGCAATAATCCAATATGAAGAGGGTATGTAGTATATTATACAACTATATGACATTCTGGAAAAAGCAGAACTTTGGAGACAGAAAAAAAAATCATTGGTTGCTAGGTGCTGAGGGGAGAAAGGGATGAATACAGAGCATGGAGGATTTTTATGGCTGTGAAACTACTCTGATTGATATCATGCTGGTCCACATGTCATTATACATTTGACGAAACCTATTTCATATACAACACTAAGAATGAACCCAGATATAAACTAGCAACCTTGGGTGATGATGTGTCAAAATAGGTTCATCCTGTTGTAACAAATATATCATTCTAGTGAAGGATGTTGCTAACAGAGGAAGCTGTGTATTTGGTATATGGGAAAGCTGGCAGGGGCTATATGGGAAATCTGTGTGCCTTCTGCTCAATTTTGTTGTGAACCTAAAACTGCTAAAGAAAAAGAAGAGTCTAGTTATAAATATAAAGGATTAAAATTAATAATGCAGACTTTTCTAGACTTATCACATCTAAATAGTCTATATTTAATTTAAAATTATCTAATCGATTTTGTCTTCAAAATCGTTTTAAAATGTTTTAAAATGTACCCAAATATTGATTTAATATTAAAAATAATTTCAAGCATATTCTAAAAAATTTATTGTTTCTAAATTTGGAGAATATTTTTAGTCAAGACTTTAAAGTGAATTTTTAAACTTGTACCTAGTTATACAGCTGGAACACTCTTTTATATGTAAGGAAATGTAAAATTTCAAACAAGGTAGACTTTTTGACTAAATGGAAGCCACTGTAAGAAAAATGGCTTTGGAAACCACGGAAGACAATCTTCTATGCTTTTTTTTTTTTTTTTTTGAGACGGAGTTTCGCTCTTGTTGCCCAGGCTGGAGTGCAATGGCGCGATCTCGGCTCACTGCAACCTCCGCCTCCTGGGTTCAGGCAATTCTCCTGCCTCAGCCTCCTAAGTAGCTGGGATTACAGGCACGCACCACCATGCCCAGCTAATTTTTTGTATTTTTAGTGGAGACAGGGTTTCACCATGTTGACCAGGATGGTCTCGATTTCTTGACCTCGCGATCCACCCGCCTCGGCTTCCCAAAGTGCTGGGATTACAGGCGTGAGCCACAGCGCCCGGCCTTCTATGCTTTTTATATAGGAAATAGAAATGCAGATTCATAATAACTGAAATTATTTTATCACAAAAATGACAAAGTAGAAAACCAATTTGTTCAGGAAGCACTATGAAAAATACTGCTAACCCCTACTTCCTGAAAACGGTCTGTATAGATAGCTAGAGCACATTTATTTATCTTTTCGTGTTCTCCAAAAGCTTCTACCATTTTCATTTTTAAGTCTAGTTTAGACTATCCTTTTAAGCGTCTTTTTTTACCAAGTGTCTACTTTACATTTCAGAAAAAATGGTTTAAACTTTATTTTTCGTTCTTTTTTATTCTGTTAACTAATGAACAGGTCATGACTTTCCTCATGTTTGTATAATTTCCCCATACATTCTTCCAGAACCAAGTTTCTCTTCAGACATGGGCTGTATAGGCTAGTCACCATTTTCTCCTTACAGGATAAATGCTCAATTTGTGTCCTTTAATCGAAAGGTTTGGGAAATGTGGTCCTAACCCGAACACTTTTTTCTTCACTGCACACAATGGGTACTTTAATATAATAATATATGTTTGACTCTTAAAGCTAAACTACAGTGTGCAGTTCTTCCTGACTTTATTTCATAGAATATATTTTAGATCTTAAAATTTTGAAACATTTTGAAAGAATTACAGATTCACAGGAAGTTGCAGCAGAATGTACTGAAATTTCTCCTGTACCCTTTATGTAGTTTGCCCAAATGGTTATACCTTACAAAATTACAGGAAATATCAAAGCTCCCTAGCGAATTGGCATTGGTAGAACATGTGTGTTTAAGGAGGAGTATAGTTCTCTGTCAATCCATCACATGTAGAGTTCTATAATCAACACAGTAAAGACACAAAACCAGTTCATCACTGCAAAGTTATTTTTCATTATACCATTTTAAAGATACACCTTTGCCATCCCCACCTAAATTTCCCTATTCTTAAACTCTGGCAATCAACAAGCTTTTAGTGTTTAATGCTTAAAATGGACTTATAATCTGTTGAAATGTCCAAGAGTGCAGTTGCTTGTTTCTATGATAAATGAGATTTAATTTTTAAGAAACTGCTACATATTTTCCAGTCTGACTGATCCATTTTACATTTTCATCAACAATGTATAAGAGATCCAGTTCTTCCACATTCTGTATTTTTTTATTTTAATGATTCTGCTAAGTGTGTAATGATTATCTCATGGTGATCATAGTTTACTTTCTTCTTAATGGACACTGATATTAATTATCTTTTTCTGTGCTTATTTTCCATCTGATGTGCTCTTGGTAGAAGCATTCCTTTATGCTTTTGCTGACTTTAATTGAATTGTTTGTTTGTTTCTATTGTATAATTTTTAGAGTTCTTTGTATGTTCTAGATATAAGTTCTTTGACAAATGCGTGGTTTGCAAATATTTTCTTACAGTCTACAATTTGTCATTATATCCTTCTGCGCAGTCTTGCAGAATAAATCATCTAAATTTTAATGATGTCTGGATTGTTACTTTTTTCTTGTATTTTTATAGGTGAGTTTATGCCCAATAAATATTCACACAGAATTACATCCCAAGGATTTTATCCTATGTTATCTTTTTTATTTATTTTTTTCAGAAAGAGTCTTGCTTTCACCCAGGCTGGAGTACAGTGGCATGATTTAGGCTCACTTCAATCTTTGCCTCTCAGGTTCAAGTGATTCTCATGTCTCAGTCTCCCAAGTAGCTGGGATCACAGGCATGCGCCACCACACTTGGCTAATTATTTATTTATTTACTTTTTATTTTCAGTAGAGACAGGGTTTTGCCATGTTGGCCAGGCTGGTTTGTGACTCCTGCACTCAACACCCATCTTGGCCTCCCAAAGTGCTGGAATTATAGATTCTTTGTTATCTTCTAAAGGTGTTGTAGTTTAACATTTGCAGTTAGCCCCTTATCCATTTTGAGCGAATTTTTGTATAAGCTTTAAAGCTTACTAAAGCCATGTTTTGTAAAATTTTTTATGTACACATACATGTATTTATGTATGTATGTACATATGTATGGAAGCATTTTTGTCTATAGGTGCCCAATGTTTCAGCACCATTAAATGAAAATGATATCCTACCTTTATTATTTGGTTTTCTATCTTTAAAAAAAATGGTTGTACTTTATAAAAACAATTTCTGGATTCTTTATTGTTCCACTAATCTACGTATCAACCCCTTTGCCAATAATGCACAATCCTGATTACTAAAGTTATAGAATGAGTCTTGAAACTTAGAATTATTCCTCATATTTTCCCCTGATTTTCAAAATTGTTTTAACTATTGTAGTATTTTTGTTTCCAACCAAATTTCAGAATAATCTTGTCTATATCTACAGAAAAATCTTGCTGGGGTTTTCGTAAGAATAGCATAAAACATTATATCTACATCTATATGCATATATTAATACCTCTATATATAATACATAAAAATTTGAAGGTAACATCTTTATTGTTTGGATTTTTTTTGATTTGTAAACAAGTTATGTCTTTTCATTTATTTGGATCTTCTTTTATTTCTTCCATCAGTGTTTTGTAGTTTACAATTTAGCATAAAACTTCTGTACATATCCTGAGAGATTTATAAACTAACAATTTCATCTTTGTTGAGCAAGTTTGAATGGTGTTTCACTTATAATTTCTTTTGATTACAAGGTAACTACATGTATTAGTCTGTTCTCACACAGTAATAAAGAACTACCTGGGACTGGATAATTTATGAAGAAAAGAAGTTGAATTGACTCACATTTCTGTAGACTCAATAGAAAGCATGACTGGGAGGCCTCAGGAAACTTAACAATCATGGCAGAAGGTGAAGGGAAAACAAGCACATCTTACTATGCCGGAGCAGGAGAGAGAGAAAGAGTGATGGGGGAATATACTTTTAAACCACCAGATCTCGTGAGAACTCACTATCACAAGATCAGCATGGGGAAATTGATCCCTATCATCCAATCACCCTCCCACCAGGCCTCTCCTTCAACATGGAGGGATTACAATTCCATATGATATTTTGCTTGGAGCCAAATCATATCACTACAGAACCTTTGTCTTCTCTCCTACAAGTCTTTAGAGTAGTCCTGGCTTTGAGAGAATGAGACAGACACAAAACTGGTTTAATTTGTTTTTAAATGGGATTCTTATTTAAAAAGATGAAATCTCCCAACTGCTATAGTAATGAATCATCATCTAATGTCTATATTTACTGGAAGAGTTACCAAGTCAGCCAAACAGAGACATCTGAACCAGTCTTTACTGTTATATTAAGTAGCTTTTTGGAAATTATTTATAGAAATTGGGTCTATGACTTTTTCTGCCATTGGTCTTTTTTGAGGAATGTGTTCCTAGCAGAGAGTTTCATATATATTGTTTTTTTTCTTAATAATTCGGAGTTGCATTTAGCACTGGAGAGAAGAAAATTTTGTGAAATGCAATCTTAAAATTGGAAATGTAAGCAAAGATACAAGCTTTGTTTCTTTTTCTTAATGCTTGAAGACATAGTTTTTACAAGTACCACATAAAATATTTGTTCCTTGTTTTCAGTTACGTTAGTAAATTGGACTAAAATGTTGCAATCAGAATTTACTGTGAAAAGATACAATAAACATGCTATGTCATGGTACAATTAGAGAGGAGTCACAGTTCTGTAGAGATCAGAATCTAAATTTTTCTTGGAAAGGCACAAAGCATACAACTAACCATAATTGTCCTTGAATAACCTGCAAATTGTCTGTAAAGTTAAATAGCATAGTGTAGCATGTATCTCTCTGGTGATTCTTCTGAATTTCAAGGTTGTTAACCATTATACAAGACTAAAATGAAGAACAAAAGGAAAGTGTATATGCTGAGGTCTGGGAACTGAAGCCATTCTGCCTCCAGGGAACTATCTGGACTAACTATGATGCCGACATGAATGAAAAATTTATTTCATTATATCTTGCTATTAAAGATATAAACATATATAACTTATATCTAATTATTTTTAGATGAAAAGTATAAAAGATATTGGATCAACTTATTAGAGAAAAATTAAGTTTTGGAATCAACCTGATACTTCCATAAATATGTTTTGATTCTGGAGACAGTCTAATAATTAAAAGAAGATAAAAAGCTAATTCTTTTTAATGCTTAAATTTTACCTTAACCTTTTCTAGAAGTGGAGACGCATGTTTTTATAGAAGGGATTCTTTTTTTTTTAATCTCATTTGCCAGCATACATTAATTTTTATTAATATATTATTTTCACACATATCTAAAACAATATTAATTGTAACGGGAAATGAAAACATGGAAATTAGCTCTGCACATAAATAAAATTTTCTAGTATAATCTGGTTACCTGGTCACTATTTTCTCTCTCTATATCTCTCTCTCTGTCTAAAATATATTTTTAAGCTCTTAGCCATAAAATATTCTACCTGGTTGCACAGGCCTACACGAATTTACAAGCATGCTTTTTTTTTTATATAACTTTGCCTCAGACACAGTTCGATCAGTTTAACCATATGCTGTACCCATATACATCAGAATTTTTCTGCTCAGATCAAGCTAATAAAATTTTTAAAAAATGATACAAATACCATATGGTACACTCAATGACATACTTTTAAAGGAAGGGATATAAGACTTTGGGGGATTTTTCTTATGACTTTTAAGATTATTCTATATCTAATGATGAAGATATAGAATCCTCTGGCTAATTGGATAAATGCCAAGCATTTAAACTCTGCTTGCTAACATTTGCATAGCTACCTGTAGGCCAGTGGGCCACTTGCTTTCCTTTTACTTTTTGAAAACTAGAGCTGCCCTATGCTCCTCTAAAATTGTGGGATAAATTTATTAAAATGAATGATAATGCATTTGCTGGTAAATTTCACAAAGTGTGAAGGACACAAATATAGGAACAAAATTAAATTATGTATTATTGAAAAATAGTTTATATACTTCCAGAGATATATTGCTTTTTTATTTACATAGAAGTAGAAATAAAGAGCAGCTCTTTAACATATTAAATGATGTTTCCAGTTTGGGATCATGAAACATCTCAGAAACAACTGAATGCTTGTTTAAAAAGTCCTTTGTCTTTGTCCAGTTAGTCCTACAAATAGTAAATTACTCATAGGACACATTTGTCAGATGCTAGCAGTCTGCCCAAAATAACCTCGTTTGAAGAAAAGATAGGTCAAGTGCGCATTCCAGGGAATAATCGCAAAATAATATGTATTTTCTTGCAAAATTTTAAACAATTAGCTCTTAAAGTCACTTTCAATCACCCAGCTCTGCTAGTTTTGTTCCCCTTCTAACATATTTTAAAAATATGCTTGTTTTAAAAGTTAAATAATAACATTTATGATTAAAAAAAGTACAAGATAATAGTTGTGCCACACTACTCTGCTGAAGAAGGAAGTTTCTACTCTAGGTGCTGGAAGGATCCTTCTAATCAAAGAGGAGTTCTATGTTTATCTCTTTCAAATAATTGTATTTTAGTTTCTTCATTTATTAACCTATTATTACTGATTTCCTGGAAGTGTACAGAAAGTCATGTCATGTCAAGGACTAAAGCAAAGTCCTCTCAAAATATTATTCTTGAATAAACTAGATTTTTAATATTAGTTAATATTTATATTTACAGTGTGTTAAGAATTTTAATATGAGCTTGTTTAATGGTCAAAATAATCCTGTGAGTATGAGTTTTCATATCTTCATTTTAGAAATGGAAAAATTAATCTGTGAGTAAGGTTACATAGGTTTATTAAAGTTGCATAACTACCAATGGCTAGAGTAAGAATTAGAAATCAGGATTGTCTGAGTCCAGGGCCTATGATCTGAACCACTCATAAAGACTGCTTCTTTACACTTGTATTTTCCTTCAAATGGGTTATTAAAGTAAAAGCTCAGATCTCACTAAACTATTGCTTAACTGATATTCTATTAAGATAATTCATGGCCTTTTACAAAGACAGGACTAAAATAAGATTAGTAGAAATTACTCTGAACAACTTGGCCTTGAACCAACCCAAGTTTCAGAAAGAATATGAAGGATTCAGCCTGTGCCTTATAGCTGAGATCCAGAAATAGCTCTGAATCCTACAAAGAACTAAAGAAGTGTATTTTCCAGCAGACAATGGGCAATATTGAGATTCTGATGAGCCATATGTAAATTTTAAAAATATTGCAACATTTTTTAACCTATTTTAAGTTATAAATACATTTCCAAAAATATAGATTGTGCTTCTGCTTATTGATTTATTGTCATTTGGTGGTCTATTCAAAGCTCTTCATACAGTCAATAAATTCTGATTTATTTTTTAAGATAAAATGCCAACGGATTTTTTTTAGCAAAAGTACAGCCTCCCAGAGTACAGGGAAATGGTATTAAGATTGCCTAATAGGGTTATTGAGGAAATATGTGTTACAGAGACATGTACTTCTGCTCCTCTTGAGCAAGAGCTACTGAGGCCATCTAATAAAAAACTCTTATCAGGATTCTGGCATTACATGAATTTATCCAGTATGCTTCCTGGAGATCACTTGACTCTAAACACAAGTGACAAACATCACCTTTTGTTATTTTCTAACTTTTCTGAGCAGGAAGGAAAGCTGCAAGTTAAACTGTGTTGTTATGATGCTAGTTGGTTTTGAAATTACTTTTCAAATAGAGCTCTCTTTTGATGAGCCCTAATCTGATATTCATGCACAGAAAGTGAAGATATAGCAAGTGTGCTTAGAGAGAACTATGATTTAGAAAGCAGAACATTTATACTTATGTTTTCAGAGACTAAGAGAGATAATTGGCTTAGAAGTTTGTTAAATGCACAGAATGGAAGTGCCCAATTTCCGAAGAATTAAAGAGATAGCAAAGGCATTCATTAGGAAATTCTTGGGTTCTCTTTATGAAATGCCAGTGAAATGGGAGATTGTCATCAATTTAAACAGGAATAAGAATGTAAGGAACAGAGAAAAAAATTGATGAAAAAAGTGTATATCAACCTTTGATCTGAAATTTTTCTCTTCTTTGGAAAATGTCAGATTTTATGTACATATTACTTGAGCTGAAATGTAAAATCTTAAGGGTTATGCGAAGCTTCCTATGACTCTAATGAAAATTTAGAATGTGAATAAGAACTTTTTGGAAATACTTTTGATTGTTATAGCTTCAGTAAATTTTAAAAAATTTTATATAACATCCATGGTAAGAAAAAATGTCTATACTAATCATAACATTCTTTTTCCATACTTCAGTATGAGAACACAACCATATTATTTTTGAATATTAAGGTCTATTTATTGATCCTCACCAGCATTATCACAGTTACCTAATCTTTATTAAAAGCACAGTGTGTACAAAAACTGTTCTGACATTTAACTAATTTCCAAACATCTTAAATCATTCAAGTAGTTTCCATTTAGTATAATTTGACTTTTACAAAACTCAGTTGAGAATTCTTTGTTTGCCTATTTGTTTTACTTGTTTACAGTAAAACAGGGAAATGAGAGTTTGCAGATCTGGGTTACCACACACATACCTAAAACCCAACACAATAGCTTTTCTTTATTTATAACAAATTCAATATACTAAAAAGTATCTAGTACACAGTAGGCACTCAATAAATGCTTCTGAAAATGAAAAAATATCTACATATAAACTTAGCAACTAAGGTAGAGACTTACTAATTATAAAGTTCTCAATTCTTCAAATAATTTGGAAGAGTATTGCCAAATGATTTATCCTGATTTTATTTTCCTTGCAATCATTTCTCCCTATTCTCCAGTTCTAGCATTGACATAATTTCTCTCTGACACAAACTTCTTTTTAGCTCGTCATGTATTTTTCAAATAAGTTGTAAGTCATTTTGCTTCTTTTATTGTGTGTCAATTTATTTCTCTGTTAGTCTCACTTTTTTACTTGGCCTCACTGGGCACATACATACCAGAACATTCTCTACCCCTTTCCCTGTTTAAAAAATTGGTTAAAGCGTGATTTGTATTTGAAACAGTATGTAATATACACTCAGTTGAAACATTTTTTTTCTTTTCTTTCTAGCTACAGTAAAATCTATACACCAAAGATAGAAAAAAACAGAAAAAGACAAATGGAAAGGATGAAGCAAAAAGAGATTCATGAAGGATACAAAGAGGTGTATTTAGAAAGTAGAAGGATCAAGATGCTGCGTGCCTCAGAAAAAAAGAAGGGAAGCAGCAGTTGATTCTATTTTTAATTATTTTCTTATGTAATCAGAATATCCATGTAAGGGAATGAATCAGAAATTTGGTTGTCAGACATAGAGAAGTAGATAAGATTTTTCTCTAGCTATATGCTTGTGCTTTTGGCCTGAAAAGTAGTGGATTGAATGGTGGTCCTCCTCAAAAGATCTGTTCAGATTCTGATCCCTGAAAAATGTAAATGTGACCTTGTTTAGAAAAAATGGTCTTTGCAAATGCAATTAAGTTAAAGATTTTGAGAGTGAGTAATTCAGAAGAGGAGATGATACGAAACAGAGGGGAAGAATGCCATGTGAATAAGGGGACAAAGATTAGAGTTATACATGCACAAGTCAAAAAGGCTGAAGCCACCAGAATCTGGAAGAAGTAAAGAAAGATTCTACTTTATAGCCTTCAAAGGGAGTATAACTTTGCTGACACATCGATTTTGGACTTCTAGCTTTGAGAACTGTAATATAATAAATTTATGTTGTTTTAAGCTATCAGGTTTATTGCTATTTGATAAGAGAGCAGTAGGAAACTAATACAGTATGTACATTCCTTCTCTAGCAATAGTTACAAAGTAAAAAACAGGGGAATATAGAAACTGCCATACACTAATGATATTTCTGCCCACATTTCCATCTGAAGCAGTTACTATTTTTTAAGGTTCCTTTTCCTAACACATACACACACATACACACACAAACACACACTACCACCACCACCAACAACAAGAGCAACAACAACAGCAACAACACACCAGAATTAAATAAAGTACCACACAATGAAAGAGACTAGAAGTTAAGAGGGCTTCTATACTTTACAATGTGGACGTTGCTGCACCATCTTTGAATCCATTTGATATATGCCAATTCAAAATGGAAAATTGTTGAAAACATACTGTGCTATGTCAAATGTAAAAGATCATTTATGAATGATATTTTACAGTAAAGCAAGTCACTTCATACATTTCTGCTTGGAAAGGAAAAAGAACATCATTAATGTTGTAAAAAATGAGATGGTAATAATGCTTGAGATTCTCTTTGGTCCATCAGCTACTTTCAAGAAAGTTGAAATGACTAATGCTAAGTTTGGTATGAGCTTGACAAAATGTATATACACATTACATCTTTGAAGTGAATAAACTTGGAGTTCTTATTTTTCTTCTAATTCTATGTGCAGGTTCATCCAGAATAAGCTTGGCTATAGTTGGAAGCAATTAAGAATATGCACAAAGAATTGAAACTCTAGGAAAGTGTTTTTATCTCTAACAGACTTGAGCGAAGTTAAATTGTGCATTGGTCACAAGAGAAAACTTATCATGGTGACTCATGTAAATTACTAAAATTGCTTTTGTTTGGGAAATGGGCCTCATTAGTCCTAAATTTTGTCTTTGATTATGTCAAGTAGCCAAACATCATTGCTTATATTAAAATAAAGCTCTAGATACTATTTCTTTTAATAAAAAAACCAATGAGACTAATGTATTACTTTAGTTATAATCTCAAAACTAGTACCATATATAAGGAAAGACAATGGTACTTACATCTCATTCTCATGAAATTGTCATTAAAGAAATATTTATAGATCATGGGAATTGAGTCAAGATGTTCATCCTGACAATCCACACCTATCTCCTAGGCCCAGATGCTCATCCTTTAGCTCTTCAGGGGGAAAGAAAAAATCTGCACTCACTACTGATATCCAGAGCTGTCTATTTGCTTATAAGCTACCAGAACGCATCTTTTTCAAGTGGCAGGTGAAATATTCTTACAACTTTCTGGGAAAAGAAAAATACTCAGGAGCTTTGATGCTCATCTAGTAAAATTTCTTGATTTAATCAATAGAGAAACTATAGAGCTTGGGGGTTGAATTAATATCTCAGACCTCAAGCTCTAAAGTACAATCGACTTTATCTAAATTAGCATTAAGCTGGAATTTCATCAAGAGGTACAATATAGTACAGCCATGGCTGTAAAAACATGTATACTTGCCAAAAAGGAATTCTCAACAAAATATTTAAAGGGTAAACAAAATAGGTAAAAGAATACAAAATTGTGGAACGATATCTTGATAGTTCAACAGAGCTTTATTTTTTGTTTGCTATTTTCATGGCACTATATTAGATTCTGAGGTTCTCACAATGAATTAAACACTGTCTCAGTTACTTAGATATGTAAGGATTGTGGCAGATACTAGTGAACAAATTATTTTGTAAACAGAGATAGAGAATGATATGAAAAAAGAAGAAAGACCAATAATTCCATCCTGGGGAGACTGGGGAATACAGTCTACAGCTGGAGGCTAAATTGAATCTAAATCAACAAATAGAAGATAGTTTGATCAAGAAAGATAGGAGGACATTCCTGGAAAATAAAAATACATATAAAAAATAAGTGCAAGGAGGCCATCTCTGTTTCACTTCTAGGCATATCTCTAGGCATTTGGAGGACCTGCTTGTCTGGTTAAGCAGCCTGATCCACTGCATCCTTCTTAGGCATAGATCATGGTACAGCAGGAGTCTCTACACTCCACATCGAGGAAGATTTCCAAGCACTCAGAGCACTAGATTGTCTGGATCAGCAGCCTGAGATGACCTACCCTTTCTGTGCTGAAATCCCAGTGCAGAGGAGCCCTCTCTGCTTCATGCCCAGACAAATCTCCAGGCATCCAGAGCACCCACTCATCTGGTTCAGCAGCCAGAGATGCCCCAGCCTTTCTAGCCATTGATTATAGTACAGAAAGATCCTCTTTGCTTCACATCCATGCAGATCTCCAGGTATTCAGAGAACCAGCTCACCTGGATCAGAAACCTGAGCTACCCCACCTTTCCTTTGCAGAGGTCCTAGGGTGCGTGCATGCATGCATGCGTGCGTGCGTGCGTGCGTGTGTGCGTGTGTGTGTGTGTGTGTATCTGGAGGGGGGTGGGGGCTCTCTGCTACATACCTAGGCAGATAACCAGTCATGCAGAACAACTGCATCCCTGGTCAGCAGTGTGATATGCCCCACTTCGCCCATGCGGAGATCTTGGTGTAGGGAGCATGCCTCTGTTTCACATCGAGGCATATCTCCAGCCATCTAGAGCACCCACTCTCCTGGATTAGAAGTTTAGGCAAACCCCTATCCCAATTAGGAAAGCCAAGGAGGTCTCCCAGCTCCATGCTTGGGCACACCTTGGGCACTTGGTGGCCACTCACTGGATTCTCCCTTGGTGTTTGTTCCTCTACCAGCTATAGGGGGACCTGTAGGTAGAACTGCCCAATCTGGTCCCACTCTCCTATCATGTCCCTCACCTCCCCAGACCTGAGCAGGACGCTCAGAGCATTGTGTGTTCCCTGAATCAGCCCATTGCCTAAGGCAACAGAAAGCTTCTACAAGTAAACAAGGATCAAGTATATACCCAACCACAATGGCTATGCCAGCTTTTACCTATAAGTGTGATCTAGCAGCTTGTAGGTCAATCCGCACAGCCCAATATAAAACCTGCCAAAATAAATACATACAGCTATAGAAGCAAAGCCCAAAAGACTCTACCTAGCATTCTGTATAGTAGTACCCACTGAGGAGGGAGAAGGCAAATAGAAAGAAATGATAATAACAGCATACAGTAAGAAAGAAAAAAAATAAATCTTACCAAAACAAAAAATACTGTTTAAAAATTAGAAGTGTCAGCATCTGCAGATGAGAAGGAACCAATGCAAAAATTATGGCATCACAAAGCATCTGAATGTAGTGACACCATCAAAGGACCACACTTGCTCTCCAACAATAGTCTCTAACCAAAATGGAAACTCAGAAATGACAAAGAATTCAAAGCATAAACTGTAGGGAAATTCAGTGAGATCCAAAACAAGTTTGAAAGTCAACACACACAAAAACACTTCTAAAGTAACCCAACAAGTGAAGGAAAATATAAAAATCTTGAATTTCAAAATACAATTGAAGGCTTTATCAATGGATTCAACCAAATATGAGAAAGAATTTTAGAGCATGAAGACTGGTCTTTTAAGCTAACCTAATCAAACAAAAATAAAGGAAAATAAAATTTTTTTTCACCATTTTTTGAGTTTACTGGCATGATCTCAGCCCACTGCAACCTTCATCTCCCAGGTTCAAGCAATTCTCTTGCCTCAGCATTTTGAATTTTTAGTAGAGACAAGGTTTCATCATGTTGGCCAGGCTGATCTCGAACTCCTGACCTCAAGTGGGAGTCTTGCCTCAGCCTCCCAAAAATGCTGGGATTATAGGTGTAAGCCACTGTACCTGGCCCCAGAAAATAAATTTTAAAATATAAACAAAGTATTTGAGAAATATGAGACTATGTAAACTGATCAAATGTATAAATTATTTGCATTCTTAAGAGAAAAGTAGAAAAAGTAACCTGAAAAACATATTTGAGGAAATATTTCAAGAAAATTTCCTTAATCTTGCTAGAGAAGTTGATATTCAGATTTGAGAAATCCAGACAACACTTGTGAGATATTATACAAAATGAACATCAACAAGGCATATAGTCACCAGACTGTCCAAGGTCAATGCTAAAAAATCTTAAAAGCACCTAGATAAAAAGGTCAGATTACATACAAAGGGAACCCCATCAGTCTAACAGTGGACTTCTCACCAGAAACTTTATAAGTCAGAAGAAATTGGGGGCCTATTTTAAGCATTATTAAAGGAAAGAAATTACAACCAAGAAATTCATATCCTTCCAAACTAAGTTTCATATAAGAAAGAGCAATGAAGTCTTTTCTGGAGAAGTAAGTACTAAAGGAATATATTACCACTAGATCTGTCTTACAAGAGATCCTCAACTAAGCTAGTTTTTAACATGGAAATAAAATAATGATACCTGCTACCACAAGAGCACACTTAAGTACCTAGCCACAGAACCTATAAGCAACACAACTGAAACTGCAAAACAACCAACATCATGATAAGATCAGCACTTCATATATCAATATTAAACTTGAATTTAAATGGTCTAAACACCCCATTTAAAAGGTGAAGTATGACAATCTGGATTAAAAACAACAAGACCCCTCTGTCTCCTCTCTTCAAGAGATTTATCTCACATGTAATGACATCCATAGATGCAAAATAACGCATTGGAGAAAGTTCTACCATAGGAATGAAAAACTAAAAAGAGCAGAGTAACTATTCTTATATCTGATAAACTTTAAGTCAACAGCAGTGAAAAAAAGACAAGGACATTACATAATGAAAAGGTTTGATTCACCAAGATTTAACTGCCCTAAATATATACATCTCCAATGCTTGAGCATTCATATTCACAAAACAATTACTTCTAGATCTATTAAAAGACAGCTATACAATAATGGTGGGCAACTTCAAGAGCAGAAAGCTAACAAAGATACTTAAACTCAACATTTGACCAACTGGAGCTAATAAACATCTATAGAATACTCCACTCATCAACAACAGAATATACATTCTTCTCATTTACACATAGAATATGCTATAAGATCAACCACATGCTCAGCCATAAAGCAAATCTCAACAACAACAAAAAAATCATACCAACCATATTCTTGGACCACAGTGGAAGAAAAACAGAAATCAATACCAAGAAGAGCTCTCAAAACTACAAAATTATATATAAATTAAACCACTTACTCCTGAACAACTTTTAGGTAATCAACAAATGAATTCACAGTCAAATTCTTTCTTTTCTTTTTATTTCTTGTTCTTTTCTTTCTTTCTCTCTCTCTCTCTTTTTTTTTTTTTGAGACAGAGTCTTGCTCTGTCACTCTGGCTAAAGTGCAGTGGCAGCAATCTCAACTCAATGCAACCCAGGTTCAACAGATTCTCCCACCTCAGTCTCCCAAGTAGCTGGAATTACAGGCATGCACCACCACACTTGAATAATTTTGTACTTTTATTAGAGATAGGGTTTTGCCATGTTGACCAGGCTGATCTTGAACTCCAGAGCCTTTAGTTATCAGTCAACCTAAATCTTCCAAAATGCTGCGATTATAGGCATGAGCCACCCTGCCCAGCTGTCATAGCCAAATTCTGCCAGATATACAAAGAAGAGCTGGTATCAACTATACTGAAATTATTCCAAAAAATCAAGGAGAACAAATTCTTTCCTGTTTTATTTTGTGAAGCCAACCAGCATCACACTGATAACAAAACCTGGCAAAGACCAGTGAAAAAGGAAAATTACAGGACAATATCTGTAATAAATGTAGGCGTAAAAATCCTCAATAAAACACTAACAAACTGAATCCAACAGCACATCAAAAGTTAATTCACCATGATCAAGTCGGCTTCATTTCTGGGATGTAAATTGGTTCAACATATGCAAATCAGTAAATATGATTCACCACATCAACAGAATTAAAAGCAAAAATGATATGACCAACTCAAGAGACATGGAAAGCTTTTGATAAAATTCAACATCCCTTCATGATAAACACACTCAAGAAAATAGGCATGAAAAGATCATCCTTGAGTTAGAGTCATCCATGACACACCCACAGTCAATATAATACCGAACTTGAGTGATGGAACATTTTCAATCCAAACCTAAGCATCATACAATATACACAGGTAACAAACCTGCACATATACCCCTGAATTAAAGTTGAAAAAAAATCCAAAATGTTTTAAATGATGAGGTATAAAAATACAACCACTGAAATATAAAAGAGTATCAAGTTTATAGAAATCTGCAAGTATGCTTTAATACTTGAAAATTGGAGTTAAGTTGGAAGAATTTGAGAGATGAAGGTATTTTGGGAGATAATGGCTAGTAATGAAGGCTCTTGCATTCTACTCTAAGAGGGGTGGCCTTTAAAGTAATAGTAGTAGCTAGCACTGAAATATTTATACTAGAACAATTAAATTCCCAAATTTAAATTTTAGATAGTTCATTCTGAAAGCATTAATTGAGGTGGATTCAAAGAGAAAGAGATAATATCAGATAAACCTGAAAAGTAGAGCTAAAGTAATAGGCTCAAGTAAGAAACAAAATCTGAAATAAATCAAAAATTAAATTGTAAATAATTTAGTGAATATGATGAGTAAAAGAGAAAGGGGAAAATCTTGAATAATTTCCTTTTCTGAAATACTTGAATTAGTGAGTACAGTCATCTATTAAGTTGTGACACCCATGAGAAAAAACACGCATGCTGTAGGAGATGATGAATTTGTTATTAGCTTTACTTTGAGACTATTTTAGGACATCCAAATTAAGATGTTTGCAGGATTGAAATATCTGCACATAAGAGGGGTATACATGTCTGAAGTTCAGGAATCCGGTCAGGGATGGAGATTCTGATTTCTGGGTCACCATGATATAATTGGTAGTGAAAATAATCAGAGGAGTAGAATGAGTCATTATATAGCATAAGATTAGGATTTAATAAAATCAGAATCTCAGTGGACACCAAGACTGACAGGAAGGCAAAAAACTAGAGTACAAGAAGGAGATTGAGAACAATTTGAGACTAAAAAAGTGTCAGAGAATGGGAGGTTCTTGAAGACAGAGAAGTCAGAAAGTGAACTTTTTAAGTGATTTGTGATCATCAAGATCAATGTCATTGGAAGGATGACATTGCTTCTGGCACAAGAATGGTTATTGGTGACTTCATAAAAGCACTTTTAATAGAATACAACAAATATTTAAATATATTATGGGAAACTAAGTGAAGATTTTCAATTTGATAAATGGTGAATGGGCAACAAACATTTCTGGTCTCTCTGGAAACTTAACTAAAGTGACATTAAGTTAATTTTGAAGATATATAAGCAAAAAATCAAAGGAAAGCAGATTTTAGTACATAAAATGTTACTTCTGGAATATAGAAAGCACATGTATGAATAGTAACTGAGTGTATACATGAAAAATCCAGAATATGACAGCTTGGGAAATGACAATTTAAAAAATCATGATTTATGGTGCAGAACTATGGAAAATGTCAAAAATTGGAGATGCAAATTACCCCTGAAAGCCAGAGGGTGAAGTGGGAAAGAAAACAAAAGACAGAGAGATCCAAGATGACCGAATAGCAGCAGCACAGGATTGCAGCTCCCAGTGAAGGCGCAGGGAGTGAGTGGACGCCAGACTTCCAGACGAATTTTTGCTGCCCACAGACCAGGAGATTCCCAGCGGAGGAGCCCCACGGGTGACCAGCGCGACTCTTTTGGCCAGTGCGGCTGTTTTCCCGGGGCCCTGGCGTGGCAGTTCTTGATGCAGAGTATGCGGGACTGGGTGCCTTTTTAGTTGGTGCTTGGAGCTCCAGGAAGGCAGAGTTGCCCATTCAGCTGATTGAAGAGGGGACTGAAACAGGGAGCCAGGTCAAAAGATTCCCGGACAGGAAAGCGCCACAAATCTCAGCGCAGCTGTTTCAGCTGGCCCAGTCACCACACGGGAAATTGCATAGATCCCGGCGCCTTTTCGGTGGGCGACCCGGGCACCTGGGAGAGAATTGACCATTCAATTAGGAAAAGAAAAAAAGGGGGCTCCGAGGTGGGGAGCCAGGTGATCAGGCTCGACTGGTCCCACCCCCACAAAAAAACAGCAATTGGGGCTGGGCGCGGTGGCTCATGCCTGTAATCCCAGCACTTTGGGAGGCCGAGACAGGTGGATCAAGAGGTCAAGAGATTGAGACCATCCTGGTCAACATGGTGAAACCCCGTCTCTACTAAAAATACAAAAAATTAACTGGGCATGGTGGTGCATGCCTGTAGTCCCAGCTACTTAGGAGGCTGAGGCAGGAGAATTGCCTGAACTCAGGAGGTGGAGGTTGCAGTGAGCCGAGATCATTCCATTGCACTCCAGCCTGGGTAACAAGAGCGAAACTCTGTCTCAAAAAAAAAAAAAAAAAAAAAAAAAACAGCAATTGGAAACGCTGATGGTTGAGAGTTTCACAGCAAGCACAGCTGAACCCGGGAAAGTCCAGGTCTGTGGACGAGGGGTGTCTGCCGAAGGAAAACGAAGAAACAGAAATAATGTCATCACCAACAAGCTGGACGTCCACTCAGAGACCCAATCTGAAAGTCAGCAATTACAAAGACGACAGGGGGATAAATCCACAAAGATGGGAAGAAACCAGTGCAAAAAGGATGAAAACACCCGAAATCAGAATGCCTCTCCTCCTTCAGGGGATCGCAGTTCCTCATCAGCAAGGGAACAAGGCCTGATGGAGAATGAGTGTGATGAATTGACGGAATCAGGCTTCAGAGGGTGGATAATAAGAAACTTCTGTGAGCTAAAGGAACATGTTCTAACCCAATGCAAAGAAGCTAAGAACCTTGAAAAAAGGTTTGATGAAATACTAACGAGAATAGACAATTTAGAGAGGAATATAAATGAATTGATGGAGCTGAAAAATACAATACGAGAACTTCGCAAAGTATGCACAAGTTTTAACAGTTGAATTGACCAAGCAGAAGAAAGAATATCAGAGGTCGAAGACCAACTCAATGAAATGAAACAAGAAGACAAGAATAGAGAAAAAAGAGTAAAAAGGAATGAGCAAAGTCTCCAAGAAATATGGGACTATGTGAAAAGACCTAATCTACATTTGATAGGTGTACCTGAATGTGACGAAGAGAATGAATCCAAGCTGGAAAATATTCTTCAGGATATTATCCAGGAAAACTTTCCCAACATAGCAAGGCAGGACAATATTCAACTCCAGGTAATACAGAGAACACCACAAAGATATTCCTCAAGAAGAGCAACCCCAAGGCACATAGTCGTCAGATTCACCAGGGTTGAAATGAAGGAGAAAATGCTAAGGGCAGCCAGAGAGAAAGGTCAGGTTACCCACAAAGGGAAGCCCATCAGACTCACAGCAGATCTCTCAGCAGAAACCCTACAGGCCAGAAGAGAGTAGGGGCCAATATTCAACATCCTTAAAGAAAAGAACTTTCAACCCAGAATTTCATATCCAGCCAAACTAAGCTTCATAAGTGAAGGAAAAATAAAATCTTTTGTAAACAAGCAAGTACTCAGAGATTTCATCACCACCAGGCCTGCTTTACAAGAGCTTCTGAAAAAAGCACTACACATAGAAAGGAACAACCAGTATCAGCCATTCCAAAAATATACCAAAAGGTAAAGAGCATCAACATAATGAAGAATCTACATCAACTAATGGGCAAAACAGCCAGCTAGCATTAAATCACAGTATTAAACTCACATATATTAATATTAATCCTAAATTTAAATAGACTAAATGCCCCAATCAAAAGAGACTCAAGACAAAGGGATGGAGGAAGATTTACCAACCAAATGGAGAAAAAAAAAAAAAGCAGGAGTTGCATTTCTCGCCTCTGATAAAATAGACTTTAAAGTAACAAAGATCAAAAGAGGCAAAGAAGGACATTACATAATTGTAAAAGGATCAATGCAACAAGAAGAGCTAACGATCCTAAATATATAAGCACCCAACACAGGAGCACCCAGATACAAAAGGCAAGTTATTAATGATTTACAAAGAGACTTAGACTCCTACACAATAATAGTGGGAGACTTTAACATCACATTGTCAATATTAGACAGATCAATGAGACAGAAAATTAACAAGGATATCCAGGACTTGAACTCAGACCTGGAACAAGTAAACTTAATAAAAATTTACAGAACTCTCCACCCCAAATCCACAAAACATACATTCTTCTCAGTACCACATCACACCTATTCTAAAAGTGACTACATAATTGGAAGCAAATCACTCCTCAGTAATTGCGTAGCATTTCACAGGTTTAAATGAAATATTGGTTGGCTGCTTGTTTGTTATTTTCCTCCCTTATTCCTTCCTGTCTCCATTGTTAAGCACAATTATTGACATAAAAGAGGTTTTTAATACCCATTTTTAGACTGCATTCTAGCCCAGGCAATAGAGCAAGATTCCCATTCTCTCTCCCTCTTTCTCTTCCTCTTTCTTTCTCTCTTTCATTCTTTTTTCCTTTCTTTCTCTCTTTCTTTCTTTTTCTTTCTTTTTTCCCCATTAATAAAAAAAAAAATAGTTTGACATCATCTTCTTGGTGATGTTAGAAAAAAAAAAAAGAAAACAAAAGTTTTGTTTAAAGTGTTTTTAGGAGCAAGTAGCTGCCCTGTTGTTCTCCCCAAGTCCAACAAATTAGTCAATTGCCCTTACTTGAGCTCTGCAGAAGAAAAAAAAAAAAAAAGATTATTCTCTGAAAATGTTTAATTACAGAGACTGTGAATTGGAGACATCTTGAATAGCTAAGGTCAAAGATGAGGCACCCCCACAACACATGAAACTAGGTATTTGAGGGTGCACTGAATGGAGGTCCTTTTGCCCCCATGGCTGGCTGCCTCCCACTACTCTGGTCCCTATGCTTGTATGTTGTTGACAGGTGACTGGAGGGTTTCTTTCTGTGGAAACTGCCCTGTAGAAGAATAGAGAACTACGAATTCCCCATATGAAGTTTACATACATAACAATTCTGCACATTTACCCTTAAACCTAAAATAAAATAAAAAAACAAATACCTGGTACCCTGCCTAAATGCAAATTCATGATTAAACAAGCCATTACCTGACACATAAACCTTCCTAATAGATTTTTAGGGCCTACTTCTTATTTTGATTGGCTAGCCAAGGATCACCAGATATTTGAGAACATTTTTAAAGGAAAACAAAAAAAATTGCATCATAAAATCCAAAGATAGAAAAATGAACAAATAAAAACAATGGAGATAATATGGGAAATAAAAAACACTCATATAAAATTACAATTCTCATCTTCAAAGCTAAAATTACTATATTACATCTATGATATGAGAATATTCAGAGAATAAGAATTTTTAGAAATGTGAAATCTTTTAACAAAAATAAAAATAATTTAAATGTTGAAAAGCAATGAGTAGAAAATTTTGCAGGGAAAAAAGATATGAAAAATGATTTTTAAATCATAGAATTCTAAAAGGTTAACAGCAACAACCACAAAAGCTCAGTCTAAGAGGCCAGCTAATGAGTTCCACTGATTCAGGCAATAATGGGAAGGATATTATGAAAGCATCATTTAAGAAATTTTTCCAGAATACAAAGGATCAGATTTTCTACACAAAAAAAATGGCCCAGTGAGTACCTACAGTGTGGCTCAGATTCATCAGTACGCATATCACTCTCAATCTTTATATGACTTCAGGACATTGGGGAAAAGTCCTAAGAGCATCTGGAAAGGGAAAAAAAATGGGTTACATACAAAGGACCTAAGGGATCACATACAAAGGAATAAAAATGGCATCTTACTTCTAACAAGAAACACTGGAAGCTAAAAAAGATCTGAACAATGGCTTCAGTTTCTGAGGGAAAGACTTTTCTCTCCTAGAAGGCTATGAATCTCACTGGAAACTAAAGGCAAGGATAAAGATATTTTCAAACATGCAAGGGCTCAAATTAACTTTCTCTGTGCACCTTTTTTTCTGTGCTATAGAGTAACTATAGAACATTGTTGAAGTATATATTTCATAAAAAATGAAGAAATAAATTTAGAAAGGACCCAGGAATCAGGGCATTTAACACAAAAGGGGGTAAAGAGGAGACTAGAAAAAATCCAGTTTAGATTGGAACAGAAGGAGTAAAGATTTCAGGAGACATGTTTCAAACACACACATGTATACACATGCACTGGTTTCTTTGTAGTCAAGTACATAAAGTAATTTATCAGTTCTTCTTGTGTGTGTGTGTGCAGGAATGTGAAAAAGAGCCACATCTTCATTCTTCATGTTAAGAAACCAAAAGATATTCTCTAAAAATTTTTAGAACCATAAAGTAGCAGACAATATTCAATATTTAAAATATGCAAATTATGTAACAAATAAGCATCATAGGAAAACATTCATAATGGTGACTAGACCAAATAAAAGGAATCTTATAGCTTGATAGTTTAGACACTAGGATCTTGAATCAAATAGCCTAGATCCAAAGCTCAAAAATGGCAACTAACTAGGAGCTACTGTCTCAATATCTGTAACTCTGTTTTCACATGTATAAAATGGGAATAATGGTATCTACCACAAGCTCAGTCATCTGGGTTAGGAAAGGTCATTTGTATACATAGCTTAGCACAATGCATAGAATATGATGAACAGCTAATCAATGATATCATAGAATATGTGGCAGATATATTCTAAGGGTTCTGGGCTAGAAAGATTGGCAGCCAGGGCTAATAGTTTTTAAAATAGGTAGCTGAAACCTGGGAACTTTGGAATCTGACTTGCTCAGCCTCACAAAAGTCCCAGAAGTCTATGTGACATGTTCCTACAAATTCTATCATCCTTCCAGGGGTAAATTACAAGAGAAAGCCTTTTGGAGGCCAACAGATATAGAGAGGGAAGGGGCAATCAAATGGACTTGTAAGACCACCTTGGGAGCCAGATGGCTTTTCTTTCAGTGATGGGACTGGGGAGCACTGAGCAGTGGCCCATCACATGATATTTACCTGGCAGAAAAGCTTAAAGTGTATGTTAGATGTTTCTGAACTAAGATGATGAGCTTGAGTTGAGCTAGCCCATGATATAAGGTTCTCACAATACTGGCTACTGCAAGATTTGAATAATATTATGAGAAAAACCTGAGCAACAGTAGCTTGGGACAGTGAGTCCAAAGGCACCATTCAACCATGTATGAGCAGCAAAGGCAGCCACCAAACATCCTCTGCTACCTTGGAAGTCCTCCCAACATTTACAATATTCACTTATTTTCTTAACTGCATTATAAATTCAAGCACATTGTTGTTTACCAGGGAATGTTCATTGTAAATGAATTAGGGAAATATCTTACAAGAAACAAAGGATTGGTCTTAACATTGGAATTATGAGTGACCCTTATGAATTTGCTAATTACTTTCCCTTCTGTAGATATTAGCAATGCCTTTTATCCACATTTGCATTTACATATGCTCACAACACACTCATTTGTGTTCTCTGCATTTACCAACAATTACTTTATGACAGACCTCCTAAATAATTGAGCAGCCTCACTCCAGAGAGTGCAAACCAACCTATTCACACCCTCTCCCACATGCCAATGAAATGCTCATGAGAAAGAAAAACAGATCTACTTAAAGATGTGATTCAGGAATCTAATTGTCAGTCCATTTCTATTGCCATAAATTGAGATTTGTCTGGGCATTTTGCCATATTTTTGTTTAATCTGCTGTTCCTGTATTCAGTTCTGATTTTCCATTTCTATCATTCAGTTACAACTCTGCAAAAGACTTGCATATGTTTCATTGTTTTAAAAAATGAATATGTTGCTTTTCCCTAGGGAAGGGCTGTAAGAAGCAATATATTTAAATAGCATTTTGTTCTAATAATAACTCAAGACACAGAATGCTGACCATGATGGACAAAAAGTTATGGCTTTTAAAAATCTTAATATTTTGATATAACCATAAATGTCATCATTTATTTATTTAATAAATATTTATTAATAATTCAATAAATTGCTAGGCCCTAGGGATTCTGCTATGAGCAAGATGTCTAAAATTTTATGCCAGGATCTAGGGGCTTTAAATTAATAATATATGAGCAACTTTTTGAGGTCACCAACTAAAAGACAAAGTATGGTTCGGACATGCAAGGAGAAATAAGTTAGTCTGTTGAAGGAGCTGAGAATGCTGTCAGATGCTTAAACATAATGGTAGCAGTTGCTGTAATAGCTCTATGCACAAAGTGACTGAAGTCACATGGAAGGAGGCTATATAACCCAAATAAGAGGTCTAAGACATTATTTTAGAGGAGGCAGTGCTTGCAGTATGTTTACAAGCTGAAGGAGAAATCCAGAATTGGGGAATGGATGGAAGGCCATTGAAAGTAGAAGTAGTGCATGTGACCAGCCAGGACTGAGGTAGAGCTGCCCAACGAGCCCTTCAGGATGGCTGGCACATGACAATGGAGGTAAGGCGGGAGAGGAAAAACATCAGCAAAAGAAGGCTCGCTCTTTCTCAAGGAACCCCACTGAGTGGCGTTCCTTATCATGGCAAAGCTGAGAATCCTACTTTGGACAGCACCCCAAGTAAGGAGAGCTTGGCTTCTCAAAGAATCCCCTCACTCTTCTTTAGTCAGACTCAAAATACTGATATGTAAACACCAAGTTAATTATCTTATTTATAATGAAAAATAAGTCTTATGTGGGCTCCTATGCTTATGTAAATATGGACATCATCACCTTTTCCCATAGGTACATGTATATAAGCAGACAATTAAAATTAGAAGCTTGTTTGAAGATAGCAGAACCAGAGTCATAGGATATTGAATTGATTCACAACTTGGGGACATTAATGTGTGTTGATCCATTTGCTCTCACAATCAAATAGTTGTGTTTTGTCTTTTATTTAATCAAAGGAAAAACTCGAATTTCATTTTTTGACTTTTATTTTTGGTTTGGGGGTGCACATGAAGGATTGCTATATGGGTAAAATTGTGTTCCGGGGATTTGTAGTAAGCATTATTTCATTACCCAGTTATTAAGCCCAGTACCTATCATTTCTGCTCCTCCTCCTCCTCCCACCCTCCCACCTCCCACCTCAAGTAGATCCCAGTGTCCGTTGTTTCCTTTTTTGTGTTAGTAAATTCTTGTTATTTAGCTCCCACTTATAAGTGAGAACATGTGGTATTTGATTTTCTGTTTCTGTATTAGTTTACTAAGGATAATAGCTTCCATCTCCATCTATGTTCCCACGAAAGACATGGTATCTTCTTTTTTTTTTTTTTTTTTTTTTTGAGACAGGCTGGAATTCAGTGGCACAATCTTGGCTCAGTGCAAGCTTCACCCCCTGGGTTCAAGTGATTCCCCTGCCTCAGTCTATTGAATAACTGGGACTATAGGCGCACACCACCATGCCCAGCTAATTTTTGTATTTTTAGTAGAGACAGGGTTTCACCATATTGGCCAGGATGGTCTTAATCTCTTGACCTCGTGATATGTCAGCCTTGGCTTCCCAAAGTGCTGGGATTACAGGCATAACCTACCATGTCTGGCCGATATCATTTTTTTTTAATAGCTGCATGGTATTCCCTGGTTTATATGTACCGTGTTTGCTTTATCTAATCTGTCATTGATGGGCATTTAGATTGATCCCATGTCTTTGGAATTGTAAATAGTGCAGCAATGAACATTCATGCAATCCCATTACTGAGTATATACCCAGAGGAATATAAAAATTTGTACTTCATAGGCAAAGGCTTCTTTTATTTCCTATGAGAGTGTTTGGAGGGGCTTCAGTAACTCCAACTTTTCTTGTATTTATTGTGAGTGACAGGCAGGGCACTAATTATCTGGAACCACTATTTTCCTTTGTAAGACAACTCAGCTAATTTATGGCTAGTTGAAGATTTGAGTACAGATTTGTTTTCCAAACCTGTGTAATATCTATGCTTCAATAATCAATAAACTTTCCTTCTCATTGGCATATCCTCTACTGATATAAGCAGCCCAGATAGCAGAATTTGACCATGGTTTCAAGTATAGATCTGTCACTTATTAATTGTGGAGACTTGAACTCTTTGAGCCCCAATTTTCTAGCCAGTAAAAGAGAGAGGTGATACATATATATATCTCCTCTTTTATATATATATATGCACACACATACATGTACATACACATATACACACATGCATACATATGTATAGTATGTACTACAGTATGATTTTTAATGCACAGTATCTGTTTTTATTATTATAAATTAATTACAAATAGTTCTTTTGCAGACTTAGTTATTTTGCATTTATCCACTTTCATTCACTAAGTCCTGCTTTCTTAGTCTGTCTCTCAAAGGCAATGTCATTTCCTCTATTCTAAGTCTCTGGAGAAAGCCTTTCTGAAAACCTTCTCATTCTGACATCCCCTAATACAGTTAATGAACTAGACTGTAGGTGATCTAATACATCTACCTGTTCCGAGTGTCCAGGGGTATAAAAATTTTCTCCCCAGGAAAAAGGTGAGTGATATCTCCTGTCAACTCCTCCTAGAGTGAGGATAAAAAGGATTTGTAACATTTTAGTACATTTTGTTTTGAAGGGTCTCAAAATTTCTTAAATGTAAAGTCACATCAATTCTCATAACACCAACCTTAAACTGGTACATAAGGTAAAATCTACAAAGTAAAGTCAGTAGTAGTTCCTTGAAAAGTCAGCCACATTGATAGATGACTCTCATTGTCACTGTAAGGCAGTAAGGATTGATAGCAATTTGCAGAAATGGGCTTAGTTCAGCAGACAAAACATTAAGCGAAAAATCAGAAGCTAGTCACAGTTCTATTAGTCTGTGCAGTGTTTTGAAAGCCAGTACTTCCTGGTTATTTCAGTATAATCAGGCAATATACAAGATGCTAGTCCATAATCTAGTAAAAATCTACTCATTTGGGCATTAAGTGCTTGGGAAAAAAATGCTTATTTGGGCACTAAATCCATACCTTTCCTTAGAGCAATAGAAACCATATTATCTGCCCAAGCTTAAATATAAACTATTTTATGTCATCTTTAGACGAATTAAGTATTTTATCATAAAGGAAGAAACTTTCATTTTCAAGTTTATGCTATAGTGCCAAATTTATGGTAGTTAACTTCAGCACAGGGCAATAAAGATAACTTGCACTTTCTGTATCCATTTATGAGGTTTGAGATGTTATTTTTTAAGTATATCCATTCTATATGTATCAGTGTTGATATTTTATATTCTAACTTATTATATTTATTTGCTTTTTAGTTATATGAAAAATGAGCTCAGGGATTTGGGGATGAATTCCTAATAAAAATATTACTTTTGCTGATGTCTATAATAATGAACTGTTCTTGGTACACCTCTGCCTTTTGTCTCATACTCAACAGGAAACATTTATACTTTCATTTATTTGTTCCTCCTCCACAAAAGTGCAGAAATTAGTTCTATTTATGAATGCTTGCCTTCATGGAAGAAAATTTTTCACTGTATGTATTTTATGACTGAGCAAAAACTTTTTAAGAGGAATATTTTTTAATGTGATTTGTCTGTGCCATGTGCATTACTAAATACTTAACAACTAGAAGAGAACCCAAAGGGTATAAAATAGGATTTTATCTCCATTATAAATTTGTAATCCTATGAGTATATTTCACTGTTTCCTAATTTCTGTAATTTCCACATTTCACTTAATAAAACCTTGAATTTTTATCCTTATGTTGTATCTGGTAACTTTTGAAACATCCAGATAAGTAATTATTGTAAAAAATATATATAAAGCTACTTTTACTAAATTCTTCTCAGTTTTAATAAGCTGCCATGTTATTTTATAAATGAGGAAAGAGCTGAGGTCCTAAGAACTTGAGTTGACTAATGTCACGTAGGTAGTTATTAGGTTGAATTATTATTATTGACTATAGCTTAGAAGCAAGGACTTCTGCCTTCAATTAATTTGCTGCACTATTTAGGTTCTGCTCCACTCCCTAAACAACCTTGGTGGTGCAAGAGTATTGTGAGGGTTATGTGCTTTTATTAGTTGCATTTTTAAAAATCTACTAATTTGGGCATTAAGTGCTTGGGAAAACAATACTTATTTGGCCACTAAATCCATTAAATCCATCTGTTCTTTGGATCATGAGTAAGTAGAAAAGGTCTATCACCCTAAACAATGGTGCATCATATTTTTTTTTTCAGAAAGTATTTCAGTCAATAAATTCAATGTCAAGTCTAGATCTTTACCATGATATTTGGTGCTCAGTTTTGCATGGCTTTTGATATGAAAGCCATGTGGGTGCAGGGACTCTTTTATTCAGCTTTGTGCCAGACACATGCCTTCTCTCAGAACATCTTAGGTTACTTAGGTTAATCAGAACAGAATCTATAGCTGAAGTAGACCCTAAGCACTACCAGAAATATAAAGTAGAATAAAATATTTTCAATGTAAAATAACTTGAAGGCCAATTCTTGATTCTACAATTGAGATAGGTCTCAAAAGTCAAGATTGAGCCCAAAATGACAACAGAAATAGGACTTGTAAAAAAAAGTCTACTGCAGCTATTGTACAACCATAGCGTTTATCTAACCCCTGACCTTGTTTCTGTCTCATTCAGAGTTGCTATTTGCTGACAATGGTGCTATCAGATAATCTCTCTCTCATATTTATGTTCTTCCTGGACCTTTGCTCAGGAAGATGTAAGCCTTGCTCACAGTTGTTGCATTTCCAGGTATTTTGGCTGCTGCTGTGATTTTATTTGAACTTCAGCTTTAGTGAATCATTAAAGCAGTTTTTGGTCTGCCCTACTTGCCTTGCCTGAAGTTGACACAAAGAAAGTACTATTTCTTTTACTCTGGATCATTCTGAACTTTGCCCAGTCTTATGATTTGCTGAAGTAAAGCCAACACAATAAAAGTCCCATCTATGATAAAAAGAACAGTTATTACCCATGTTTTATATTAAACCAATATTTACTTTCCATAAATATGCACATTCTGAAATTATTCCCATATTTCATAATAGCAAAATCTCATATAGGAAGAGAAAAACACAGTTCTGTATTTATCAACAATAGACACAGGTAACAATTCTCAGCAGGGTTATTACACTTGATCTCACAGAAATTCCTTCAAATCTTAGCTATTATAACTAATATTGATCATTTTAAACAAGAATTTTGAATTATACTCTTAATGAATGATTCCAGAATACTGAAGGTAGTTGTGTGTCAATACTGAACAAATGTGAGAAAATCAACATTTTCCCTTTTCATTTTTACTTCCAAAGAGCAGTATTGAACAGTCTTCCTCAATGATATAAGCTCTGTGTCCACTTTCTAAGCAGATTCCAGTGTATTTGGGATCCCCAACACTTACTCAGTGATCCTCTGAATTCTCAGTTCATTTGCAATGTTAATATGGGTGGATAAAATTCTGGCATAAGCCAGGATTATCAGGCTATACTGTAGTCACAAAAACCAGAATCTCAGTAACTTAACATAATCGAAATTTATTTATTGCTTAAGCTATGGTCACTTTGGGTGAGAAAGATTCCCTAAGGTATCTGCACCCCACAAAGGGCTCAATAATTCATGAGGGCTTTGATCTCCTGCAACCATCATATTAACATCCAAGTTCATCATTGCCATGGCAGAAGAAGAGATGAAAATGCTTCAGGCCATAATGACCCATTCCACTTTCGCTCACAATCTACTGGCCCATTTCATGTTATATCTCTCTCTAACCACAAGGGAATGGAGAATGTGTAACTCCCTTATACCTAGAAAGTAAGGAGAACTGAATATAGAGTAGCACGATAAATCCTGATTATATAATAAAGTGGTGGTTGAAAATAGCTAAGTGGAAATCATAAATCCATTTATGGTAGCTTTTACTCTATCCTTAAATTATGCTCTAAAATACACAACCAATAATATCTGATATGACAATTTCCAACATGCCCGCGGGTTGTATATAATCTTCCTTCTTTAAGTGGGAGATCATTATTATGAATTTCTTAGAAAAGAATGATGAGTATTGAGTAATATAGAGACCAATGAATAAAGGTGCTGAAGTGTTAAATAACTATGTCATGTTTCTGAGTTCAGTAATAAATAATTAAACCTCTTTTACATAAAGTTTTAAATGTATTTGATGTACTTTGCATTTGACATGACAGGTTTTAGCATATAATCAAGTTGGCTAATACTTTGAGTTCTTACTGGCAGCACATGTTTGTTAAGTCTGCTAAAATATATTAAGAGTTTGGAATTCATTGCTAGGCCCACTACTGAATATTATTTTTTGAGCCAAGAAGTCAAGCAGGTAAATTTTATCATCACAGGGAATCATTTTGTGCAGAATTAGTGAGAGATAAAAATGTGTGTTTTTAATATAGCCTTTGCTTGAGACTTACCAATCATACAATGCTGGGTCTATGTGTTATAATGATTGCATTAGCATTAACTTGGAAAAATGGGAACTACAAGTCAAAAACATCCTTGACTTCCTCTCTAAAGTGCCTATGCATATCAGTTTAGATGAGAGACTGAAACAAATAAAATTGGAGATTTAAAGTATACTGAAACTTTCAGTCTATTTTGTAAAAACCTGGTCTCATGGTGGTTGAATTTTATAAAAGCATTTTAAATATAAACAAAAATGTCTGTTTTTCAAGTTAGTGTAATATCTACTACTCTATTATACATCTGGAAATCTTATTAAATACACACAATAGACCAATACAAATGGTGTTTCGGTAAACAAAAATGATTATTTTGTAAAAAATCAGCAAGTGTTTAATTCTAATAGTGCTTGTAAGGGGTTAAATTTATTTTTTATGGTTATCGTTCTGCACTAATAAATGGAAAAACCTTTCTAGATTTAGTTTAATTGAAAAGAATATTTTGGCAGTAGAAATATAGGGTATACTTTCTATGCACACTTTTTTTAATTAATGTTTTTACAGAAAATTCCTGTTCCCTAAACAATTTATTTTTTTTTCTGGTTTGCTGTTTTTGTGAGATAAGTTTTTCTATAAAGAACATTAGCCTATATTACAATAATCATGAAGGTGAGTTTTCCTGAGTCTATTCCTATTTTCAATTCTGTTGTAATGTTGAGAAATGTATCAGTAAATTATAATAATTTTCCCTAATGTTCACTGGCCTTTTCTACTTCTGTACACGAAACATGTAGGTCCTGACCATTGCTCAAATATGCAGCCACTACAGCCCAAGCTTAATAATGGGAAAGAAATACAAGTTTTAAAAGTATGTTTCTGAAATATCTATTGAAAACTATTACAAATGATGAAAATAATCAGACTTAGCCTCAAAGGATGGCATTGTCTTTGAAACACTAGTGAGCTTGTCTTCATGTTTGCCAGTCCACAAACTCAAATTTAAAAACAGTTTCCAAGACTTTGAAGTTTATTGACACCAAATTCACAAGAAGCTGATACATAAACCAGAATATTTATTTGTTCATTTACAGTTATGTTGGGGGAGATCTAGTGGATATTTCTAGCACTCCTTTCTAATAACCTGAATAATATTCAAGGCTATACAGCTTTCCATGTGGCTTATAATTTAAATGGGAAAGCAAAATGTACAAAATGACCACAAAACATAAAACAACCACAATATATTTCAAATGTGAATGCTACAAAAAGTCACAGTCATATAGTGGTTTGTATAGAACAGAACTAGGGCAAATTATTTGAAGGAGGTGTGTTTAATTTATATTTGCTTTTTATTAATTTAAAATGTGGGACCATTATTTTTTCCAGTTACAACCATTATAAAACTAAAACAAATTAGAAAAATGAGTCATTATTGTCTATACACATATAATTTCAAATTATTCAAGCATGCTATCATCCTCAAGTCTACCACACTCTCTATCCTTCATCTCTAGATCTCCCTCCTTCTGCTAAGGCCTAATATCATGCGTTTGAGGGGAAGAATCTGGGTTCTTTTTTTTTTTAAGTAAAAGGAAAATTTATTGGCTCATGCAGCTATAAAGTCCATGGTTGGTGAAATTTGCATTTAAGCCTGACTAAATCCAAAAGTTTAAACAATAATATCAGATTATCCATTTTGTGGTTCTATTTGTATTTGCATTTCTCTTCCTGATGCCCTCATTCTCTCATGCCATAGACAGGAGCTCAAAGAAGCTTACTCAGGTCTTGGTGCTTACAGCCTACAATCAACAAGGTAGAGATACCTTGTCTCTCCAGCATCTACATTTGAAATCTTGGTGGAAGCTCTTATTGGCCCAGCTTAGTTTATGTGATTATCATTTGAACCAACTACTAAAGATAAAATATTGCAGTACCATGATGGGATAATTCCTAGTCCCATCCCCATTATTGTGATCCAGAGGCTAGTAACCATATGAGATAGGTAGGGAGGTGCTGGTAAAAGCCTGATAGAAATTGATGTACTGAACAGAAAAAGAGTCTAAATATCAACTATCGCTGGGTTCATAGATTTCTCTGCAATAATATTAAATTGATATTTGGTTAATTCAAGGAATATTTAAAGTTGGATACAAAAGAAAACTTTTATATCTGGGGTATGTGTCTTGGCCTATCCTCGGATCAGTCTTTCTGCTAGGAAAATAATTCACTCATTATAGGAGAATAATGGACTCAACTTTGTGGTTGGGGAATAGACTATTTTACCAATATTACATCGAGTTATGGAGAAACAAGCTTTCCTGGCCAGAAAAAAAAAAAAAAAAAAAGTATCTCACAGGCAGAGAATTGCAGCAAACAGCTTTCGGCATGTTGAGGTAACTACTGAAGGGATGTCAGGAGGGCACTAATAACATTTGTACAGTTTACTCTTTGCATGGCCCACTGGTGCTTCACGTTTTTTCCACTCTGATCTGTATCTGATTTTCAAGAGACTGGCCTGTAACAATTTCTAAATAAAACAGAAAACAAAGGGCTTAAAACAACAGAGAATTTTCAATACCCTTGGCCAGAATGTCTTTTGCATAAGGGTGCTTCTTCTCAAGTTTAACATTGGCCAAGGAAGCACCAAAATGGACTTTTCAAAATCCTTGAGCTCAGTTACGTTTTTTCATGTGTCTTGTGACAATTTGGGTCAATTAACCCTGTCAGCCCAGTAACAGATCCCCTTGACTGTTAACTTGAAGGATCTAAAATAACCAGGTGTAGTCATAGACATACATTTACTGGAACACCAATTGTGTCTGTTCCCTCACAGAGAAATAAAAAATTCTAGTTTATCTAAAGCTTCAAGGATGTGAAGCAAACATTTCTAAATGGGTCACTGGGAATGGTAATAAAAGATATCATTCTCAGTTTTTCCCCTTGGTTCCCTCACCCATGAATTCTAACTATCAGGATGAAAGCAACATTTTAAAAAATCCCTATTCCACAGGGCATGATGATCAAGACGGCATGTAAGTTATGCCTTTAAGGTTATTTCTATATTTTATCTTGCTGGAAGTTTCTGGGTGCTGTGGTTTATGGTAGAACTATATACCACGTGATTATTTGAATATTGTCATACTTCCTTTGCTATAAAGTGGGAATGAAACGACGATAATTCAGATAGTCCTTGAGAACTCAGGCCAAGGTAACACTGGCAATCTCCATGCATTCACTCTCATAGATGCATCTTTCTAATGAGGACAATCACTGGGAATAATTATAATTTCCAAAGTGGAAATGGTAAAAATAATCAACTTGCCAGTGGTGGATCTCTTAGAGAATAGTACAGCATCCAGAGATCAACATCAGTTTATGCTGATAACACTTTGGACATTCAACAGTGACACTAGCTACTTCCGCCTTGGTTAAAGGGAGCCTGTAATATTGAATCATGCATAGCCTCCATTTTGTCACCATGGCTACTGTGTTAACAAGCACAGTAGTGAAAGCTGCTGGGTGACTAGAGCCAGAGACTGGCTAAAATCCACTGGACCAGCAATTTTGTTCAAATAGTTGTTCAATGCCTTCTCTGTACTGGATACTTTTTGATGGGCATTGGCATGAGAAGTAAAGATTTACACACTTTTGGTCCATTCCTATAGATCCAATCACATGCTTCTTTCCTGGACCTCTTTGTCTGTCATTTTCTAATCATATTACTTCTAAAACAATAAATAATTAGGGAAGACAGTGAAGAAGAGTTTGTCTCTCTCTTGATCTAGGCCATTTATATCACTCCATCATGTTGATGAATAGTGTACTGCTCAAACCTCTGCCACTGAGATACTTCCCACTGTCTGCTATTGGATGAGAGCTGGTCCCAGGACCCCAGCTGCCTGGTGCTTCTGACTTCTCCCATTTGCAGTGTTTCCATTGGTTAGAATAAAATCTCTCAGCTCTAGAATCACAAGGGTACTCAGTAAGCAGTCTAGGCATGTAGACATAATTGCTAGGGGATTATTGGCAGGGCACTAATAGTCTGCTTAAGTAGGCAAAATCTTTAAATCTCCTTCCTACATGTCTCCAATTTATCTCCTGTGAAGGTTAATTTTATGTATAAAATGGACTGGGTGACAGAGTGCCCAGATACTGGGTTAACATTATTTTGGGTTGTCTGTGAGTGTGTTTCTGGATGAGAATACATTTAAGTCATTAGACTGAGTAAAGCAGATTGTCCTCCACAGTGTGGGGGGACTTAATCCACTGGAGACTGGAATAGAAGAAAAAGCAAAAGAAGAGGGACTTCACTCTCTGCTTATTTTCAAGTTAGGACATCAGACTTCTGCACTCAAATTGGCATTTGTATCACTGGATCTTCTGAGTCACAGGCCTTTGAACTAGCACTAAAACAACACCCCTGGTTCTTCTAGCTCTCCAGCTTGCAGAGAGCAGACTGTGGGACTTTGCCTCTATAATTACATGAGAAAATTTTCTGAAGTCAATCTCTCTCTCATTCTCTCTGTGTGTGTAATTTTTTTCTCTTATTGGTTCTGTTTCTCTAGATAACCCTGACTAATACATTTCCTAAATGTCCCTTACTTTCAAAAAAGCTGTGCATTTGATGCGAAACACCTGTCTCTCACCCTTGTCCCCACTCACCCCTAATTCTTGTCTTCATAATGTATTTGATTTCATGATTGCCTCACTGGAGTTAATTGTCCTTCTTTACAAACCATTAATGCTTGGTTTCCCTTCTTTAATGCCACTTGACAGATCTGATAAGGTGATAGGCATTTTTCAACTATGCTATAATATTCATTTATTGCAAATACACTGTACTCTTCTTAAACACAGGAATTGTCTTTTACTCATCTCTGTATCTCACACAATGAGTACCTAGTGCAAAGTCAGTATTACTTTAATAAATGTTTGCTGAGTGATTTTGAATGGAATAATCTATTATTACCTTTCTTAAGGTAACAATGACAATATCAAGCACAGAGTAGGTATTGAAAACTGTCTATTGCATTGAGTATATTTAAAAAGCTTGAGCTGTATTGTTTTTTCTCTCGGACATTGAATTGACTTTGATCCTCTTTTAGTTTTTCATAGCCACATAAAACAAGCCCAAAAAGTGGTTTATTTTGAAGTTCTACCACTGGTCAATAAAAGTCAGTGTAAGAAATATCAAAGTGGGTGGAAAGCTTCATGTTCTATTGATTGTTGTACAATTGGATAAACACAGTGATACAGAATGCTTAATGACATATCGAAAAGATGTAAAATGGAGCTGGAGATCCAGCCAGATTCTGTTTTGAAGTTATGATTATCTGCTACCCTCATGATCCTTAAGTCCAGTGTTAATAGTACACTTTTTCTATATAGGGTTGAAACAATTTTTGCGAACAATATGAGGAAGTCGGACTCCACATCCTTAAGCACCTGCTCCTTCTACACCAAACGAGTCTCCTTTTACACCATCCCAGCATTCTTTCTAAGTAACAGAAGTATTGCCTTAGGCTCTCAAGCATGTAGAGACATTATTGACTTATTTGGTATGTTTTGTGGAAGCCAAGCCCCGAGACAAACAAGCCACTCTCAAACCACAGCAGCAACATAATCAGGATCCTTCCTTATGATTAGATCAAAAGACAAGTATCTACAATATTAACCCTGAAAATAGTAACTGTTAGGCCCTGAAAATAATATAAAATACCAAATTCTATATGTGCTATTATCAAACCACTATAAGATATAATGCATTGTGGTAAAAATTGCATAGCAGATACCATGTCTTAATAATATTGCTCCTAATTAGTTGCCTTAGACCTGTTGAGGCACCTTCTAACATTTGTGCAACACTTGCCCTACTATATGCCTTGCAGTTTTGCATTTCATTTTTACTTCTCAAATTTTCTTATCCCTATGTTGCTACTTTTACTGTACTTTCTTTTTATCCATACTTACCATTTATATAGTCACTTAAAATCACCCTCTCTGATAGTGATCCCTTTTTATTATATCTTAAGGAAAAACCTGGATTTATTTAGTCCCAGAAGCTACGCTTGTAACTGAAATGTTGTCTTGTATGATCTTCAAAGCAATTCTGTGGATATGGCAGATCCATTATGCTTTTTCTTCTTCATATTTGGAAATAGAAGCTCAAAATTAAGTAATTTAGCTCATGTTCTAAATATTTTAATAACACAAGAAATCAGATCTTTCCATTTTCAGCTATACTTATGATTCATTTCTGAGTCTCCAGAATCTTGCTTAATGTCTGACATATGAATGTACAGTCAAATATATATTTTGTTAATAACGTAAAAACAAGTGAAAATGGAATAAACCTCAGAACTTTTGCTCAACTGTTTATCCATGCTTTATTTCTTTTTTATTTTGTAAATGTCACTATACAACACTAAACATAATTTACTATTCTTTGTGTCAAGGAAAATACAGCAAAGCATTTTAGATCAGTTTTCTTCAAAGTGAGGTGCTTGTTTATAAGGAGATCTTTAAGACATACTATTATAATGCAGGAAAAATATACTAGAAGTTTAGACATATTTTTAAAAAATGTTTTGTTATATTTTTGGTTAATTGGTTTTTTAAAAAAATTCTTAAATTTTTATTTCAATAGCTTTAAGGGTAAAAGTGGTTTTTAGACATAACTTTTTATCAGTAAAATAAGATATATTGTTTAAAAAGTCAAATGATACCAAAAGAGCTTTATGAAAATGTCAATAATCCTCACCTCCTCTCCATAATCTTGCTCTGCTGGATCCAAAGCAAATGTTCTTGATTCTTCTAGGTGTTTATCTTGGCATTCAACTCCAGGTTGTGATTTGTTTTTGCTTTATAACTCATCCTTGCAATTTTATACTTTGCATTTTAAATTTTACTTAAAATGATGGTATGGTAATGCAAATATATCTCCTTACAAATATACACATATTGAGATCCCCTACAACAAAATATACTTTGAAAGGAATTTTAAGAATTAAAAACAAAATAATCAAGTATGACTGTGATCTAGATCAGTCACATCAATGTCTTCTAATCACAGCTATTAGCCAGATGTTTATTCAGGAGCCTTCCAGGAGCAGGAGGAATGTTTACTTTTTTGAAATGGACTACATGTAATAACCACAGTTCTTGACAAGAATATCCTACAGGATATTGGAGACTGGGTAAGTCTCTTGGTGTTTAGAGTCTTTCACAACTTATTTGGTGAATATCTTTAATAGACAGAAACAACATAAATATACAGTAGACACCAGAGTTTTAAATCAAATCTCTAGCAAATACATTTGTCTCTAAGCCAAATGAACATTGATACTAATTCTCACCCAAAGCCTTTCTTTTTTCCTTAATCTAGTCTTTACAAACTCTGGTCAGTGTGAGTTAGTGTTATAAATGAGACTTGTAGAAACCATGAAGCCACAGGGGAGAAGGCAGTTATTAATAGTGTAAATACTCATAAATTTATTTCTTTTACATGGAATGCCTGCAGCCTTGTTTTTTTCTCCAGTCTGTTGAACTAGAATCAATTTATCATGTAAGGTTTCTAGTATGCAATTTTATTTTTACCAAAGAGAATGACTTTTTTTCTAAAGGCATTTTATCTCTCTTTTATCTAATTGTTAAAGAATCATAATGTTTAGTAATATCTTATTTCCAAAAATCAAATGATAGTTGTTCTTACAAAAATTAATTTAAAAAACATTAATCTTAAATTTATTTATAGATTCAATGCAATCCCAATCAAATTATCAGCACTATTTTGTGGATATTAATAAAGTGCTTTGAAATTTATATGGAGAGTAAAGAACCCAGAAAAGTCAACTCAGTATTGAAGGAGAAGTATAAAGTTGGAAAACTTGACACTCCAACTACAATAGTTGACACTGCTGGAATTCAAGATACATTATAAAAGTACAGTAATCCAGACAGTGTGGCACTGGTGAAAGAACAGACAAATAGATCAATGTTTTGATGGAATAGAGAGCCCAGAAATAGATCAACACAATGATAGTCAACTAAACTGTGATAAAGGAGCAAAGGCAGTACAATAGAGGATAGTCTTTTTAACAAATGGCACTGAAACAGCTAAATATCACCATACGAATATACAAACCTTTTCTGATTTTGCAGACCTTACACCCTTCACCAATATCAACTCAAAATGGATCACAGGATTAAATGGAAAATAGAAAACTATAAACTTCTAGAAGGTAACACAGGAGGAAACCTAGAGGACATGAGGATGCCAGTGACCTTTAAGATACAACGTCAAAGGCAAAATTAATGGAAAATATTGATACGCTGAACACTGCTAAAATTAAAATATTCTGTTCTGTGATGGACGATATCAAGAGAATGAGAAGACAAGCTACAGATGGAGAAAATATTACAAAAGACATCTGATAAAAGACAGTTATCCAAAATATTCAAACAACTCCTAAAACTCAATGATAAGAAAACTAGCAACTTTATTGAAAATCAGCAAGGGACCTGAACAGACACCTCACCAAAGAAGATATAAAGATGCCAAATAAGCGTATGAAAAATGTTTAACATTGTATGTTGTCTTAGTCATTTGGGACTTCTATAATATAATATCATAGGCTAGTTGGCTTAAATAACAAGCACTTATTTATCACAATTCTTAAGGCTTTGAAAGTTTAAGATCAAGGTGGTCGCAGATACAGTGTGTGATGAGGGCATTTTTATTCCTTTGCAGATGAAGACTTTCTCATTGTATCCTTACGTATCTGAGAAAAATCTTTTTTCTTATATTTCAAATTATAAGAACACTAATTCTATTCATTAAAGCTCCACTTTCATAACCTAATTACCTCTCCAAAACCTCACCTTCTGATACTATCATATTGGGGGTTAAATTTCAACTATGAAATTTGAGAGGAAAACAAACATTCAGTTCATAACATAGATCATCAGGGAAATTCAAATTAAAACAATAATAGAATACCGCTACATATCTATTAGAATGGCCAAAACACCAAATACTGACAAGGATGTGGAGCAACAGGAAGTCTCATTCATTGCTGATCTGAATGCAAAATGACTCAGCCTTTTGGGAGACAGTTTGACAGTTTCTTACAAAACTAAACATACTCTTACAATATGATCCGGCAATTGCATTCTTCAGTATTTACTCTAATGAGTTGAAAGCAAATCCACACAAAAACATGCTCCCAGATGTTTAATGCAGCTTTATTTATAATTGCTAAAACTTAGAAGTAACCAAGATGTTTTTCAGTAGGTAAATGAATAAGTAATTTGTGGTACATCCAAACAGTGAGGTATTATTTGGCACTGAATGAAAATGACATGGAGGAAACTTAAATTCATGTCACTAAGGGAAATAATCCATCTGAAAAGACTATATGTCATGACAATTATGATATTCTGCAAGAGGGAAAACTATAGAGACAATTAAAAGATCAATAGTTGCCATGGGTTAGGGAGGAGAGAGTATTTTTAGGGAACTGACACATAATATTACAATGATGGATATATGCCATTATACATTTGTCCAGACCCATAGTTTGTGCAACATCAAGACTGAGAGCTAATATAATCTATGGACATTGGTTGATAATGTTTCATCAATATCAGTTCATTGATTTTAACAAACACACACTGTTATGTAGGATGTTGATAGTGGGGAAGGCTGTGTGTGTGTCAGAAGGGGAGGCTCAGGGGGAACTCTGTGCTTTCTGCTCACTTATTCTATGAAACTAAAAGTGCTCTCAAAAATGGTTTATCAATTAAAAAAACCCAAACAACAGCAAACCGGATCATTTTGGAATTGTTTGGGCAGGGAAGTAAAATATGGTGAGGGGATACTCTTCAGAGTCAAGAATGGGCTCCATGCATGGCCTCCACCAGTAAATTTCTCTGATAAAGAATCAAAAAGCAGCCTCTCATATTTCTTTCTTCATCCACATTATAAATCAAAATTCAACCCCATGTTTGAAAATAATTATACAGGTCAAGGTAAATGTTATGTGTAATAAGAATTAATCATGGGAAAAATAATGGTTTTCAGTAAACAATGTGAATAAACATTTTAAAACAATTGGCTGCATGAATGGCTTTTAGTACAAGCTGGAATTTGCAGAGGTATTTATTCGCATTAGGTCAGTTATTGAACATCTCAGTCATTGCGGTTTCACAGACACAAAATGATGATATTTGCCTAGATGACATTAAGATACCTTCTAGCTTTATGATCGATCTTGTGACTTTCCAGAGCTTTAGCGCTTCATTAAAGTCATCTATTTTGTTTCTGTTAAAATTCGGAAATCCACTCAGAGTAACCTTTTGTCTCACATAGGGCCAGGAGTCACCAGACTCTTCTAGTGTTTTGCCTGTTGTCTGGTTTTAAATACGGCATCACTGTCAAGGGGTGGGATCAGCATGTGGCAACAAAACTTTTTTTTGACACAGTAGAAACCCTAGATGTCTACCAGAAGCTTTGGACAAATAAGCTGAAATTTGTCCACCCACTACTTAAAAATATTTACTATAATCCGAAGGAGTAAAACAATCACCAAGAAAATAAAACACATTTTATTTTGATTTTCTTTTTTAGATATAATTTGTTCTTTATATATTAATCAAAAGTGATGCCCCCTGATAGTGAATGGAGCAGAAGACTGAAAGATAAGAAATGGATTTTCTACTGCCACCTCTGACTAACTCCTAAACCTATTTACTGATTTGGGGTATCAGGTTTGTCGAGTGTTCATACATTCCAGAGAAATCTTATTAGGGCTTCCCATATGGCAGACAGAAATATGAATCATGACACATGGACACATGGAGGGAAACAACACACATTGGGGCCTGCTGGGGATTGGGATTGGGGGAGGGAGAGTATTAGGAAAAAATAGCTAATGCGTGCTGGCCTTAATAACTAGGTGATGGGTTGATAGGTGCAGCAAACTCCATAGCACATGTTTACCTATATAACAAAACCGCACAGCCCACACATGTACCCTGAAACTTAAAACAAAAATAAAAATTTTTAAAAATGAATCAGATGCAGTTTATTCCTCCAAGAGCTAACAGTAACTTGAAGGTGATGGGCAAGGCAAGAGCACATGACAAAAGGTGTAGTGTGTGCATTTACAAGGCAGGTAAGAAGTGTTACGGCAGAGAGTTGGAGCATCCAATTCTCTCTGAGTGACTAAGTCTAGAGTCAAAAGGGAGTGGATATTGGCACTGTAAAGAATGAAAACAAGTTGCCCAGTCAGAAAAGTGGGTTTCTAGATGACATGAAGGAGTTGGAACATTAGAACACCTACTATGTGCAAGGTACTTCTCACAAATTATTTCTAATCTTACTAAGATTATGATTACTATTTCCATTTTATTGACCAATGTTCAGAGTTTCAGAGAGGCTACACCATTCAGCCAAAGTCATTCAGCTAAAGTTAGCTGAGATTATATTTGAACCAAGGTCTATCTGACTGGCTCTAAGCCTACATATTTTAAAACACCACACTGTCTTTCTCTATAAAACTGTCAAGTTCCCTTCCGGCTGAAGACTCTAACCTCCTACCTTTCCAATATGCAAAAATGTCACAACTGTTACAATGCACAGGCATGGATCACTCCAGATTATTCTTGAATGGCATAATTTTTATGACTTGCAACTCTTGTTTTATGCTGCCTCTGTGGGATTTAAAGTGCCATACTGTGAGCCTGGAGGTTTAGGCCATTGATGGCATTTTAAATATAATAGCTAATGTGAGGAGCCTGTTCACTGAATGTTTTTATGGTTATATGCGTATGTATCATCTATCTAGTTAATTGAGTATGCATCTAGGATCCAGTAGGAGGAGGATTACAACTGTTCTATCTTCCATGAACTGAGCCATTTTATGTTACTCAGCTAGCTAAGGAGTAAATGTTTGAGATGTCTACAACTAGCTTCAGCTGTCCACTCAAGTTAATAGCTTCCTATTTGGTCAACAATTATAGTACTTTGGTGAACAGTGTGCCTTCTGGATTTAGAAATACCTGGGTTTTAATCCCAGTTCTGCCATTTACACAATATGTTATCTAAAACAACTAAATTAGCCTCCAAAAGTCTGATCTGTAAGTTAGAATAATAATTATATTGGACTGTAGTGAGAATTAAGTGAAAATATACGTAGTATGCAGAGCACATATTAGGGCTTAAAATTTTAATGTGATTAACTGCTAAAAAGCTACTACTGTAGTAAATGTAATTACTATATTATTATGTGAATATCTAAAATTAATTAAAATACAGTCACCTGTTAAAAAAAGTCCAATTATTAACTAAATATTTACTAAATGGTCAGTGCTGTGTTAAAATTCAAATCATTATATCATAAAAGTAGAACTTTCACTCACTTGAAGGAACTTGAAGTCTAAAGAAGCAAAGATCCTCATATTAAACACTATTCAAAGCAATTAAATAGAAAGGGGGAAAATAAAAGCTCAGTATGCTCTTTTGCATACAATCTCATTTCATAATGGTTGAGATGTCTACCTCTTTTGTTCACTGATGTCTTCCAAGCACAAGGAATAATATCTAGCACATGATAGGTACTCAGGAAGCATGTGTGAATAAATGGATTAAGTGCTGTGTGCCTGCTGGATTGCAGGGAAAATTGTAAGGAGTCAGACAAAAAATGCAAAGGAGCCCTAAGGATAACCTTTCTGAAAAAGCTTCATGGAGAGAGAGGAGTTGAACTGGGAAGGAGTAATAGGGAAACAGTGAAGAAAAGGCATTCTAGACCATCCCCAGGCAACTCTATGCTTGGTTTATCAAATTGTCTCAGGAGTAATTTATGTAAGAAAAGGGGTTCACATCCATATTTTATTAAGATTAAATGGAAGAGGAAAAAGAAAGAAATAAAGTACATTGCAAGGGTTAAGGATAAGTATTTCCTTTTCTGACTCACTTATTCAGATGATAATAAGGTACTGTGAAGCCACTGGAATTTGGTAAAAGGCCTATTGGGATTGAATTCAGTTACAGTCAAAGTGTCATCCCTTAGTATCTGTGTGATGTTGGACAAGTTACTTTCTATGAGTCACATATAGCTTCATCTGGAAAATGGATAATTTCACATATTTTTAAAAAACTTTTATGAAAATTGAACAAGATAATGTTTGCTAAGTGCCTAGAGAAGAAGACGGTCTATAGTGCACAATCAATTTATGATCACTTTATTTTTCCTTACAGAGATATTCTGATAATTTAACGAGATATCATTTTCACACAACTTTTTCAGCATTCTGGAAGCAGTCCATAACACCACAAATACATTTACTACTAACTTGGTACTATTTGAAGTCACAATAAAACTTTTGAAAACAATTGGGAATAATATACTGTAAATTATGTCTCATTTATTTTAAAACTCAAAAATTATTTTATTCTTACAGTAATGCATTCACTCAATATTTTAAGCATCTATAATTTCTACGATGCTCACACTAGGATATAAAGATGAAGTAGTTAACAATCTAATTTAGGAATGAAGCCCCAAATAAGCAACTATTAGCTACACTATAGTGTTACCTGCTCTTATGTTTCATTTATATGGAAATAACAATAGAGAGTAACTCTGGAATTCACAGGGTTTTAACATTCAAGCTAAGTCATGAAGGCTGAATAAGAAATAAGGCTGGTTTCATGGGTGAGCAATCTCTTTAGTCATACAGCATGCTGCATTCAGAAGGACCCCATGCTTGCTTTAATGTTCTATTGGCAGCATCTCAAAATTCTTAACAATTATATCTTTTAACTCATGGTTTGTAAGTGAAATCTGATGGGACAACAAAGAATGTATATGGTCAACAAAGAAGGTGTATGCTCTTCTTAGAGCATTGGCCCCATGGACACAGAATTCAAATGGACCCACAATTTGTGGGAGTTCAAAAAGATTCAAAAGGAGCACAAGTTAAACACAGATGTTCCATTGATGGGGGCTCTGGAGCCCCCAGAGGCCACATTTTAATAGGAACCAGAACTTGCTTCAAACTTAAGGCAATGGTAGGATTCAATCAAGGATTCATATCAAATACATCCTTCATCATATTACTTATTTATAATAATAATAATTATTATTATTATTTGAGATGAAGTCTTGCTCTTGTCACCGAGGCTGGAGTGCAACGGCATGATCTCAGCTCACTGCAACCTCTGCCTCTCATATTCAAAGTGATTCTCCTGCTTCAGCTTCCCAAGTAGCTGGGATTATAGGTGCCTGCCACCATGCCCGGCTAATTTTTGAATTTTTAGTAGAGACAGGGTTTCACCATGTTGGCCAGGCTGGTCTTCAACTCCTGACCTCAGGTGATCCACCTGCCTCTGCCTCCCAAAGTGCTGGGATTACAAACATGAACCACCATACCAGTCATATTACTTATTTATATCTGAAAAGTGTTAATGCAGAGAATAACAATAAGGTAGGAAAGAGAAAGATAGAACAATTGATAGTTTATTTCCTTTTTGCCTGTCTTATCAGTAAGCAGAAGTTAGAGAATGTTTGTAGAATACATGCCTGTGAAGAAATGAAATAAAAACAGATGTGTAGTTTTCTGCAGTATTTTCACTGTTCTTTCAAGTGAGAAATGCATGTTATGGGCTATCAAATACAAATTGTGTCATTTCCATGGTTAAGAATTAGATGCTTTTAAAACTGGTATTTTAAAACCAGCATATTTGGTTTTTAAAATCGTATTGAATAATATACAGGCAAATATTAAAATTTATGCTAATAATTCAACTTTTTTTGTTACTTAGAAAAACATTAAGTGGCAAAATAAAAAGACTTGCCAAGGCAAGAGAGAGACTGCAGAAGAAAGCAAAAAGCTTTATATTTTAATATCTTATATGTACACTTCTTTCTCATAGTTTTTGAATAAGGGGCCTCACATTTTTATCTTTCATGGAGTCCATAATTTATATAAACCACCCTGATAAGGGAATATATTTACTACAATGTTCATAGTATAAGGTTATGCATTAGTCTGTTCTTGCATTGCTATAAAGAAATACCTGAGACTGGGTAATTTATAAAGAAAAGAGATTTAGTTGGCTCACAGTTCCACAGTCTGTACAGGGAGTATGATGCTAGCATCTGCTCAGCTTTTGAGGAGGCCTCAGGAAACTTACAATCATGGCAGAAGGCAAAGGGGGAAACCAGCACACCACATGGCCAGAGAAGGGACAAGAGAGAGGGAGGGGGAGGTGCTACACCCTTTTAAACAAGCAGATCACGTTAGAATGCACTCATTATTGCCAGGACAATACCAAGAGGATGGCACTAAACCATTTGTGATAAACTGTCCCTATGATCTGATCACCTCCCACCAGGCCCCACCTCCAACATCAAGGATTATAATTCAACCTGAGATTTAGATGAGGATACAAATCCAAATCATATCAGGTTATAAAGAGAAGTTGGGAGGTGGGCAGACATAGTGGGTGACTCAAGCCTATAATCCCAGCACTATGGGAAATCAAGGTAGGCAGATCTCTTGAAGTGAAGAGTTTGAATCTATCCTGGCCAACAGGGTGAAACCCCATCTCTACTAAAAATACAAATATTAGCTGGGCATGGTGGTGCGTGCCTGTAATTCCAGCTACTTGGGAGGCTGAGGTAGGAGAATTGCTTGAACTCGGAGGCAGAGGTTGCAGGGAGATGAGATTGGCCACTTCCCTCCAGTCTGGGCAACAGAGCAAGACTGTCTCAAAAAAAATAAAAATAAAAATAAGAGAGAGAGAGGGAGAGAAGTGGGACATGGCATAGTTAAAAGGCATGCTTTCATGAAGTGGCCAAGTAGGTGAACAAGGGATAGCTAAAATTAGCCTAGAGTTTACCTCACAGACACCATTTTTGCTAGAATTTTTTCAGTTAAGAATTACACTTAAATGTCAGATGTCAGCAAAAATTTATGATTCTCAACCTGAGAAAGATCTCTCAAAACTATTGTTGCTTTTGGGGGAAAGGACAAAGAATTTGGCCATATCATGGAATTTCTTATGCCATCTCTATGTTATGAATGTTAAAAAAAATAAAAAGAATTTCCTGGCTCTCAGGCTGATTCATGAAGATTGAGAAAGTGAGGAAGTGCATGACAAAAGAGAAGTGAGAAATGAGGGGCACAGGGACAGTATAACTGCACGTATTGTCGCTATGCTTCTGACACCTTTTTCTGGATCAAACCAGTAAAGCTGAGGGTCTCTAGTGGAGAAGTTGTCTTTAGTTATCTACACAATGCTGCATACTGAAATGGACAATCATGTGTTTAGAAATTAGTCAACAACCATGGACATTAATGATTGTTTACCCTTGATGAGTATGAATCAAACCATTTTTAATTAAATAAAACTAATATTGGCAAGACAAAAAATCATTAGTTTATTTTAAGACAGATTATGCAGGGGTACAATGTATTGAGACTTTAATTACCAATTTATAAATGCCATTGTTTTCAGATCCTTCTAAGAAAAGGCAATCTATTTGGAAAAAATGTTGATGATTAAATTAAAACTACCCTTTGAGTTTAGCAAAAGACTATCACCCAGCTGTGTGATGCAAAGGGATTTGTAAAGTATTTTACCATGCAATGGATCTCACCATAGCAATCTTTCATAGATGTTAATACTTTACATTAATATATTTTTGGTGATTGATTGAGTAATTTTGCTTGAAAGATATACATTATGAAAAAAAACCTCGTAATTTTTGAGAAATGAGATGCTAAACACTGTGCTAGGTTGTCTAACATATATTATCTTATTTAGTACTCATAAAACCAAATTAAATTTAAAGGAACTGCTATTATATTCATTTACAGAAGAGAGAATGAAGGTAAGAGAGATTGCTCAAACTGGTCTTTTGTATGGCAGAGAAAATCCTCTTAGCAGTACATTATCAACTTCCCCACTGAATCCCTGGCTTCCTGATCTACCCACAAGTTATTATAATTTCCATTTCAGTTTGAAATACCTGTGAATATATTGATGGGTATGAGAATTATAAACTATAGGTTTGTTTTAGAATTATTTCATAGTTCACTTCCATGAATTACCAAGATTTTGAAATAAAAAGAAAACACTAACAATTAAAGCACGTGTTGACAGGAGGATAAGGAGGGCTATAAGAGAGTTCCAGAAAAAAAATTCACCTAAAATATAAAGTTTACAACAACAACAACAAAATATTTTAAGAGAGGGAGCCCTGAGGTCAAGGGTTATTAGAAATCCCTACAAAATCTAGGCAATATAATAGTGTCCCCATTCCAGGTGAGGAGTTGCAATTTACCAGCTCTCAGCTCATGCATCGGAGATGCTCCCTAAGATCAGGTCTTCCACAAAAAGAAGAGCCTTACTGATGGTGGACCATTGCAGAAGTCAGAGAAGAGAAGACCTGGTGTATCCAACTCATGTGCTCAAGCTGTGTGGACTTGCCACAGTGTCACCTTGGGTAATATTTGTAATTTAAACTAGGAATTGAAAGAAACAATCTAACCCTCTTTCTTATCTTTTAATTTTATTGTAGATTTTTTTTTTTTTTTTGTAAAAGGAAGATATAAAAAAGTATTTAAGCCACTTTTCTAAGATTCTGGGTTTTGTTTCCTGTTTTAAAAAATTATTTTGCCCCTTTTAAAACTATCAAAAATGTAAATTACTCTTGTTTTTTTCTAGCAGTTTTTGGGCTCTTGCTTTTCCAGTACTTCTTCATTTGGAGTCTATTTTGATCTTTGAACAAAAATAGAGACTCAGTATTGTTTTTCTTCTGAAATGGCTAATTGTCACGAAATGTTTTATTGAATGATCTGTCTTTTCCCATATATGTTAAGTGCCAATTTTATCATACACTCAATCTCTATATGATTCTGAGTCTATTTCTGTATTGTTTATTCTGTTTCATTGGGTATTAATCTATTGTTGGTTGACAGCATGCTGCTTTTATTATTGTAGCTTTATTATCTATTTAAATATCTGGGAGAGCTAGTCTCTCGTAATTAGCCAAAAATATTCTGAAAAAGAAGAGACTTTTTACAAGATTGTGTTTTGCATTTGAACTCCACAACGACATGCTCTGATTCCTAAAAATCCTGAGACATTTTATTAAATGATGCTGTCCATTATATTAAAGCTTAAGAAACTGCTCAGCTTGTTTCTGTTTATGTATATCCTTCCTATGGATAAATCACATCATATCTTTGTTATAATATTTTATTATGCTCTATTAAAATATACATCAAACTCCTCCTTTCTCAATGTAAAAAACACAATTCATTTTACATAGTATTAAATATATGTGACTGATTGAGGTGATGAGTTATCTACTTTCACCATTCCTGGCCAGAAAATAAGAACAATGGGATTTTATTTGATAAGTAGCAAGTGGTTGGTTTCTACCATGAGAATGAAGGTTGGTATAAATACAAACTTTTTAAGTAAATGCATGTGTAACATATATGCTGTTTAAGGGGATTTGAAATCTACAGTAACCACTCAAAGAGACTGAGCCTAGATATTCCCATCTACCCTCAAAACTTGTCTTAGCCAAGAGTAAAGAAATCATAGTGATTTTGACTTTATCAAGACTCAAAATTTGGCCTGGCATGATGGCACACAACCATAGTACTAGGACTTGGGAGATTGAGGTGGGAGGATCACTTGAGCCCAGGAATTCAAGGTTACAGTGAGCTATGATCACACCACTGCACTCCAGCATGGACAACAGAGTAAGATCCTATCTCTTAAAAAAGTAACTAACCAAATAAAAATTAAAAAGACCCATAAAACCTATAAGTAATCCAAGAGTGACAAATTAAAAATGAGTAACTCAGAGAGATTATTGTGCCTAAGTACTTGTACTGACAAAGAGACAATGTACTAATTTAAATAAATATATCTATGTATATCTCTATATATTACTACATTACAAATGTAGCAATTTTTTTTTGTCATGTAAAATAATGCTGTGGATTCCATTTGGGGCACCTGTTCATGTTACAACCTTTCCTCTTAATTCTCACCATACCCATAAGGAAAATGCAGTGGATAGAACCATGGTGGACATCTGACCTAAACTGGGCCAATAAGAATACCTTTCTAGGAATTCCAAACTTGGAATAAAAGAAAGAAATTTTCTCTGAGTTATCTTATATGTAAAACATGAGCTCGTAAGCTCAGGAGCTCTTTCTACCTGCCACATGAACCACAGAAGCAGATGATGCTGGTAGTCTCATAAAGATAAATTGAGATGGAACAGAAGGAGCCAGGAAGCAATGAGGAGAATCCAGACGGCTTCGTAAGTCTCTGAAGTGTAGCCGCTTGATCTTGAGCTCTATGAGACATACCTGAGTTTTTTTTTCTTTTTTTTTCACTAAGCCCTTCACTCCCCTTTTATTTGGCTTAAGTTAGCTATGACTTGGGATTCAGAGAGTCTTCAGTACACCTAGGTAGTAGTTCAACTAATAGTACTCAGACTTGGATGCAAATCTCAAGCCTGTGATTTGGGCAAATTGCCTAACTTCTGTAATTTTTTTTCTGAGTCTTCAACAGTAAAACTAGGATTAAACCTTACCTCAAAAATGATAAGGACTATAGTGTATCTCGTGTGCTGAGGTAGGCTCCTACAAACCTTCAGGAGCCAGCTACTAACTTCAAAAATTTCACCGGCTTGTTGTTAAATCTTCTAATAGCTTGAAATTTTACACCACATAAATTGGCAAAGATTTATTTCATTTTTGTTTTTAAAGGCTGTTCACCAGCACAACACTAACTATAATAATGGATGTGAAGGGCTTAGCATACTACCTGATCCATCATAAGCACTCAATAAAGTGATATTATTATTAGAAAATTATAGTGTAGGTTCTGAATCCATAAACCTATGCAATATAATTGTGTTAATGAGAATACACACCAAATGTCATTAGTAAATAGAGAAACTATATTCGTCATAGTTTATTCAAACTGTAAAGGGTATTAGTGTGCCTTTCAGGCAGCAGACAAGAAGGAATTAGATATGCAAGTGCCGTATTAGGAAAACTATCTGAATGACAAAATTGTCAGGGATTCAGGAAGACTAGGTCAGGTATCAGACCAGGGTGCAAAAAGAACTGTATCTCCATGAGTGAAGGAGAAAGAGAGAAAAGGGTGGGTAGCCTGCAAGATCTTCTAAGAAAGGTTTGACAAAGCCAGTGGTTGGCACTCAAAGGGCCCCTGCTTTCCCTTAGAGTGCGTCTGCCTTAGTATTCTTGCAGCAGTAGCCACTGGCCAGAAGCAGCCCAGGCAAGGCATAGCCTCAATGCCAATGCAGGGTGAATTGAATTTTGAAATGCAGCAGTTGTGGGCTATTGCTTCTGGCTGATACCTCTTTCCCTGGGACATCAGCCAGGTACATTCTCACAGCTGCCACAAGGAGTAGCAATTTGCGGGTATGCTAGCTTTGCAGATCCTGCTGTTTTTCTCCACTTCAGTGTGCTTAAAAATCAATAGCAGTAGTAATAAAATGACAGATTATTGGGTCCCTGTCCATTAATTTGAATTTGAAACATGGACCTCAGGTATTCCTGATATCATAGAATAATGAAAACAAAATCAAAAACACCAAACCGCACATTTTCAACTTTTTCTTAAATATATAAGGTTGTTGTAATCACCTTCTCTCCTTAGGGGATCATAATGTGTATGCCTATTAAATAATAAGACTGATTGCCAAAAGCTATATAGAAAGACATAAAAATATAAACCGGGCTTATTACTTGATATCACTGCATTCTTGGTACTGAGTGTCTTCCCCATCTGTGTGATTTTATTTTACATAGTATTAAATATATGTAAACACATTTATTCCAACCTTATGTTTATGGCCTATGTCAAGATAGTAGTCCCACTGACTTAGCTCCCGTCATGCCCCGCTACCCCTAACTGTTTCTTTCTTTTCAGTGCTTTTGTTTTGTTACTTTATTTATTATTTTGATGTTGATACCATTTATTTGCCCACATCTCTTTTGCCTAAAGAATTATCTGTTTTTTATTTTCAATCTCATCAACCTATTCTAATTTATAAAAACAAACAAACATCTTGCAATTATCTCCTTGGTGGTCTTTGATTTCAATATTTTTATTTTCTCTAGTTTATCACACAGAAGGGTGCCCTTAATGTGTAAACTGGATCACCTAAATTTACTACTCAATAACTTTGCCTATTAAAAAAATTCAACTCTATGCTGCCATTCTAGAGTTCTTACATTCTACTTGATGTATTAAATCTCACATTTCCTAAAGCTTAGCCTATAGGAAACTATATAATAAGAGTCATTAATTGTAAAATGATGATTTGAAGGAAAGTTAACGTCTTAACATATTTAAGGCTGCAGATATTTTAATATGCTAAGGAGCAAGCAAATCTCGAGGAGGGGTATGCTATACCACGTTTCCAGACTAGTGGTCTACAGAAAATGCTTTTTAAAAAGACAATATGACCTTATCTTCAGTCATTTCCTACAAGAACTAGACCCTATAAATGCACCTCTTTGGCACACTCTGACGCACTATTGTGTCTGCATTTTTGCTAAGGAGTTCTATCATTCTGATTTCTTTTTTAAAAAATATAATATTGATTAGGAACCAGGAGATAAAGTTTGTGAAATGCCACAGACCCACTCAGGCTCCTTCCCCTCTATATTGCTGGGTTTGGTAACTTTTAGAATCATTTTGCAAATTGTCAGCCAACAATAACATTGACTTGATTCTTTATTGATAGTCTATGAGTATTGCCTCTTGATTCTATTACATGTAGCACTTTTTGAATTGGTTCATTGGTTAAATCTTGTCTCCCTTAGAAGACTATGCATATTTCAAAAACAGCTTTGTAATTTATTAATGTTCTTTACAATACTCAGCAGAATGTAATATGTTATGTATAATGTGGGGTTTGCTGAATTGAAAAGTAGCCAGGAGGGAGACTCTGGGAAGATTCAGGAAACAAGAATGGAGCAAAAAAGCTCAGAAGTTAAGATTGAGAGAGATAAATGCAAAGTCCAACTAAGCAGAAAAAGAGAACTAAAACAGACTGATGTGTCCAAAGTTTGCGATGGATCATATCAACATTTTTTTAATGTTGTTACTTGTCCAACTTCACTTTGCATTGCATTGCATTGTGAAATCTTTCACAGTTACAGATATTTACTAGTTGTGGCCCTTGGTAAATAGGCTTCTCTCTATAATAGCCCAAAGTACTTCAAGCCAGCAGAGCCTCCTAAAGTTCCAGAGCCTATCACACCTCAATTTCTCTCAGACTGACAGACTCTGACTCTGTGCAGCCAAACAAATACACAGTTTGTGTTTTTAATATATCATTGAAAAGATATAGTCTCTCTCCATTTATAAGAATGGTGAACTATTGTGCCTGGGGATGTATAGGGAGTAAAGGGAGAATACTAAGATGAACTAAAAGAGTTTTAAATTAAGAAGCTGTGTGTGAAAGCTAAAGGCCAACATGTACTTGACCAAATGTATTTTTTTTGAAGATGGAAGCTAGAAGTTATCGCAGCTTGAATGTGTTATCCCCATAACAACTCAGCTGATAGCACCAGCGTCTATGTGATAAGAGCTTCAAAGAAAGGTGAAGCAAATGTCACTTAGAATGACTCGTAAGTGAGGAGTTCTGCAAAACTGACAGTTCTAAAAACGGTGAAGGGTCAATTTTGTGTACTTCAGCTCATTTGATTCAAGAAGCTAATTCTCCACTAAAGAGACTGATATTTAACCTTCAAAAGTTTCCTTTAAGTAAAAAGCAAACACTGTTTAATTTGCAGACCAGAATAGACTCTATCTGGAATAAACTCACACAAACAAAGTAAAATGCTAAGGGGGGATGATATTAGAAATATAGTATTTGACAGAAAACTTGGAATTACCCAGTTTCTGTCTTCTTATCACTCATTCCACAGATACATATCCATCTACTGGGCACAATTGTGGTGGAAGAGAGAGAGAATGAATGTGAGTCAGGGCCTGGAGGCTGGCTATAGCTCCTGGGGGCTGTGGGACATCCTGATAACCTATCAGTTCTGTTCACAAAGAAAGTGTTTAATGAACTGGGCTGAACCATTTGCAGAACTTGTTTTTCCTAGGTTGTACATGGTTTGAGTCATCAAAAGTGGATTGAAAGGCCATTCATCCCTGAGGCCTCACCTAAATTTTGAATTCTACCCCTCTCGGCATGTGTTTTTCAGTACAGCTCTACATATGTTCCTCCTGGTAAGAGAGGGTCTACATCCAGGGACTATGACCTCAATCAATAGATGGGAGAACTCCAGACAGTTCTGTAAAGCCTTTTGCTCTAGAGCCCTGGAGCAAACAAGAAGGGGAGCAGGGAAAACGGGGAGCACCGATCTCCTTTCCTATGGAGGACAGCAGTGCATAAACATGAAGTGTGATTTTATTGAAACTGTTCTTACAATAATCAAGTTATTTTCTCATACAATTATTGTAAACAATTGAAGCAAATTATAACCACCAATTTAAACTGTTGATTTAAATACTTTTTACCATATTGTTTTATTCATATAAAATAGCCCCGTATATGAAGCTTTAAGGCAGCTGACTCTGTGTTACTATACAAAAATTATTTCTTTTATAAAGGGAGAGAGAGAGAGAGAAGTAAAAGGAATAGAAAAATACCTGGGAGAATGAAATTTAATTAGTATCTTAAATGTTATGCTGTTTAGGATAAAATAGAGTCTTTGAATAAGTATCAGACTATAAAATGGAGCCCCTAAGGTGTTTGGCTGGTTCTAATTCACACAAATGGAACAGCAAGACATCTGAATGTCATCCAATATGAGCCCAAGGTCCATAGCAATACTGTGATCTCAACAGTATTGTAAAGGTCTTGCAGAAGAAAGTGAACTCACACTGTTCCTTGCTTATGCCTGGCATTTCTCCTCAAAGAGAACCAAACTGGTTAAAGTATTTAAAGTGGCCCAATATTTTGTTTGTCCTCCAGGCCCTTTATGGTGCCAAGCAATGTCTAAGACTCAAGTTTATTCAGGGCTCAAAGAACTTTCTATGGAGGCTGACTTTAGTTCTTAAATGAACTTTTGCTACTCCAACCTAATCAGAAATTGCCCCTCCTATCTCTGGATTTTGAGAAGTAAGCAGGACTTTAGGGTTGTTTCGTAGATATAATAATAACAGGTAACATTTAAGGTTGACCTACTATGTGCCAAACTCTTTACATACAGCAAATCATTTAAACCTTACAACAACCCCTGATAGCAAATACCATGATAATTGTTAGTACCAGTTTGATAAAATGATTAAAGAACTTGCAAAAGTCATAAACTTCACACTGTTAGGTGGGGGAAGAAGCAGGATTTGAGCTCACTGTGTGTGCTTAGCTCTTAAGCATGATGGCCTCATAGATGGGGCAAACCATGGCAAATCAATGGATCAATCATTTCTTTTAGACATTGCTCAGAAGAGGACACAGGTCAGAAGAAGGCTATGGGTATACCAGATACTGAAAGCATTAACCTCTGCTTCATAATTATATATGTGAAGAAGCAATGCATGAACTAGTTTTACTGGAACAGAGTATTTTCTTGGAAGAGTGATGGGAAATAAATTTAAAGGAATAAGTAGAGGTCATTGTCAAGACCTATTTATGTCATTTATGTTTAAGCTTATCTTGTATACCGGGAGGAGCCATTAAATAAAGATTCTGTAGAATGGTAAGTGCAATTTGGTGAAATGGGAGGATAAATGTTTCTTGTGTAGATTAGAGAGAAAAAACTTAAGTTGAGAAGGACAAATTTGGAGGTTGCCAATGCAAGTCAGGGATACGTGAGAAAAGTCTGCTTTACTGCTGTTAAACGTTGCTAGAAAAGAAAAAGAGATGACAGTTGGATGAGCTTTAATGAAGGATCTTCCACAAGTCAATGAGCCATATAAATTATGCCTGTTTTCCATGTCAGTTAAAATTCATGTGATTAATGATGTCATTTGTAACTTAACTTCTGGAATATTGTTGTGAAAATGCAGAAGAGTTCCCAGTCTCATCTGCCTTTGATCAAACTCCTACTTTGAGTCTGCTCTTTACCTTAGCTGTGCTAATCTTTCCAAGATCCTTTTCATAAATCTATAGTTGAATCATTCTAGAAGGGCTGAGCCAAGTATATTGAAAGAGGTCATGTTGTGTAAGTCACTAAAAAAAAAAAATTCTATTCCTTTTCCTCAGGTGTCTAATTATTTTTTTATTTACCATGGGAAAAACAATGTGAAGGATACCTTCATTTATGCTAATAGTATATTAAAGCACACTAATTGACACTTTGCGTGTGCATCTTTCTTAAATGATCAGTCAGAGCTAGTTCATATCTGTGTTCAGTAAACCTGTATATATTGATTTCATTTTACACCCATCCATTCTTTTCCAGCCTGGGAGCTACCATCTCTTTGTTGCTATTTCCTTCTCACCAGCCCAGGATGTCTGTCAAAAGTCGTCTTCTGCACCCTCTTTCAGCTGCTATTGCTGCTGTTTTTGTGTTACATAGCATCCAGAAAAGTCAAGTTCTCAGTGTGAACCAATGGCAACTACTGTACTCATTGACATAAAAGTTACCTGGCCTCTGCCAGGATCGCTAATATAAACATGTTTATATTATTTGTGGTTTCAATATCATATTTAAAATACTTCCTTATACTCAGGTCATTAAAATGTTTTATGTTGTTTACTAGAGTTATTTCTTCAATTTGGAAAAATATTGAAACTCTAATGTTTAATGTATAAAAGAAAGTTTCAAATGATAACTGTAGATTAACATTTCTAAAAAAATGTAATGCCACAGACATAGTATGCATATCTAGTAAAAATATTAAAATATAGACAGGGAGGTACACATTGAAACCATGGTTGTGGTTATTTCTTAAGCAATAAAGAGTCAAACTGACCTAAGTACTGGCACAAAGAGAAATTCCACATAATTTAATTTCTTTTATAAAAATCATTTAAAGAAACATGATACCATATTAACATTTGCTAATTCCACTTAGTGGGCACACAGATGTTTATTATATTCTATATTTTCCTATATTAAAATTCCTACTAAAATGGTAGAATAAAATATCTAAGAACTCTGCCTTATTTAAGCCTTAGTTCCTCTGGCATTATTCCTATAGTATGACCAATAACTTACCCAGAGTAGCATATACAATAGTAAAACCCATAACAATAGCAACAACAGCAACAACTATGACCATTTATTCAGCACAGGCTATTTAACAGGTCTTGTGTAAACCAAAGATTTGCATGTATCATGTCATTTATCCATGATAAATGCTATCATTACAGGTAAAATTTTATAGATAAAAAATTACAGGAAGAGACTGTTCAGTGTCATAAAACTATTAAGTGATTCTGCAAGAACTAGAAAATTAGATCAAAAGGACTTGCCTTAAAAATTGATATTGCTGGCAGAAATTCTAAAAATGTCCCCTAAAGATGTGAAACCCTAATCCTGAGGACCTGTGCATATGATGAAATATCACCCTGTGATTATGTTGTGTTATATGGCACAGTTGACCTTAATATGGTGAGAAGAGCTGGATGGGCCCTGATCTAATCACATGGGTCTATAAAAGCAGAACCTTTTCTCCAGCTGGTGGCAGAGATTAGGACTTAGTGTTTGTTTCTGGATTGAAGATGGAGCGGAAAGAATGAGGGAGATGGCCTCTAGAAGCAGAAAATAACCTCTAGATGACAGCCAGCAAGGACCAACAACCTGAGATCTAAAGCCACAAGAAAATGGATAATGCCAACCACTTGAATGATCTTAGAAATGGATTCTTTCCCTCAAGTCTTAAGGTAAGAGCCCCGCCTGGCTGTCCCATGTTTTTGGCCTTGTGAAAGCATAGATGAGAGACAATGCAGTCAAGTCCACCTGGACTTCTGACCTATACTATTAAGTTTGTGGTAACTTGTTATAGGAACAATAGGAAAAAAGTCTGTATCTATAACGACCATTCAACACTATACCTTTATGTGCTGTCCCTTCAATTAAACTTCAAAATTGAACTTCAAAAGTTATACCTACCATCATCACTAATAAAAATTCTGCCACCTACCACAAAACTATTACAATTAAGACTAATACTACTATAAAAACACTAATTAATTATTGCATATATACACACACACAGACGTACTTTTGTATAATTTTCCTGTGCCAGGAACAAATCAGGACCCAATTACAAAGATTCTGATTTAACAAGTCTGAATGAAAGTGGGAAACTATATGTTTGTAAAGTTCATAAGATAACACTTACATTATCAAGATTAAAAAACCAATTGGTTAGATACTGTTATAGGTTGAAATGGATCCCCCAAAATGCATATGTTGAAGCCATATTTGGAGATACGGCCTTTAAAGAGGCAACTAAGTTAAATGCAGCCGTTAATGTGGGTCAGAGTTCAATCTGGTGTGTCCTTACAAGAGCAAATTTGAGCACAGAGAGACATCAGAGTTACACAGACACAGAGAAAAGACTATGTGGGGACATAGTGAGAAGGGGGCCATCTGTACATCAAGGAGAAAGGCCAGAGAAGAAACCAAACTTGTCAACACCTTGATCTTAGACTGCAAGCTTCCAAAACCATGAGAATATACATTTCTGTTGTTTGAGACACTCACTTTGTTATATTTTGTTAACGAAGCCTTAGCAAAACATGTACCATTTATTAATTTTTTATTTATTATTTCATTTTGTCTTTTCTTTTCTTGGTCTTCATTTTATAGTGGAGAGAATGGAAGGTTAGAAAAATTTAAGTACTTTCTTAGGGTCACACATCGAGGCTTAAATATTAGAATTTAGATTCATACTTGGTTTGTTTTTCTGTCAGAATCCAAACAACATTATTTCTTTTTGGCATTCTTTGTCATAAGCTAAATTTTCCATTGATAAAGCATTTATCTATACTTTGTATAGATAAATCAGGATTCCATGTAGCAAACATTCACAGGAAATTAGTTTTTATAAATCTTTTGAGTAATTATATATGTCATAGGACTTAAGTTATTAAATAAATAACTTCTTAGATAGATGTATGTTTCCATTTTCTCTTTTTTTATTCCAGGAGCAAAGTTAAACAGTTGTGAAATTTCCAAGATTAACATGCACAAGAAAGTAGCATTTTATGCAGTAAGTAGAAGAAACATAATAAATTTCTTTGAGTTATTTTAATTTGGAAACAGACATTAGTCATACCTTACGTTACATAACTAAAATAAGAAAACTAGAAACTCCATAGAGATTAAAATGGCTTTTTCCTGAAATAGTCAATGACTATCAAAGATGGGGGTTGAGTTATATCAGTTGGAGAAAAAGGTAAGACAGCTGAACAAAAATCATGTCACTGTGATGAGAATGATTTTTACTTTTTAAAATTTTAATTTTTAGATTTTAAAAAATTAAAAATTCAGATTTTAATTTAAAAAATTATTTCAAAGAAAGAATTTGAAAAACTACATGTCCATAGTTCAATTTTTTTGTCATTATATTCTAGAATTTATCTTAAAAGTTTTCGTTTTTCATACAACTATATTCAACTAGAATTTTATATTAAATTATAAATATTATAACTATTTTTTACATTATGATAAGCTTTTTTACATTATAAGTAAAAATACGAGAGCTGTTTTTAATCAACTTTTTAACACACTAGTTTTAGATAATCTTTCATTATTATGAGCTTATGTTCAAGGTCTATGATTAAAGTCCTTTTAAAACAAGTAATGATAAATACAGGAAAACCAGAGATCAAAGGTGATTCAACGGAACAAAAGTCACAAGAGAACAGAATCCTGGAAGCAAATTACTAAAGGGAAAATGCTCTCAGAGTTCATTAACAGGGAAGTTGAAAAACAAGGCAAAATGGACCTGATTTTATGTAAAAAAACAATAGTAACATTTAGTCTTTGCTAATGTACTCAAATGGTTTTTAGAAAAATATCCTGCTATTCACTTCAAGGTTCTTATGATACCAGTAACTATTGAATGTGAGGCATTATTATAAGGACAATTTTTAAATGAAGTCTGTTTAAATAAAACAGTCGTATTCATTGCATTTTTATTGGCAAATATGGCTACATTTTAATCTGGATTCTTTGTTTTTAAAATATGGTTAAGTACATATAGTAACTAAAACAAACATTCTAGTTAAGGTCAAGTTGAGCCCATTACTAGCTAATGCCTGTAATGTGTCCATGCTTGCAAATCAAAATTAGCATTCCAAAAATTAAAGGAGACAGCATTTGAACCAGCATTTACGGATGACATAAAATTCACCAGAAAGAAGACAAAGATATATTACAGAGAGTTTTCCTCAATTATAGGCTGCTATAAAATTGTCTTATTTGGGGAAATTACCTATTCCTTTCTTCTCATGCCTTTTATATTCTATCTCCGTAGAATCACTTTATTTAAGAGAACTATAGGTACATTTTTAGTCACATATCTTCAAGACTTCACCATATAAAGTTCATTAGAAATAAATGAAGAAACTTCAGATATTATCTAATCATGAAATACGAGAAATTTTGGTAATATGTTATCAGAGTTTACTTAGAGGAACAGAGCACAATGAGCATTATGGGAATGAGTGGTTTGTTACTGAAAGACTGAAAACCAGAGATGGAGGATCAGAGAGGAAATCACTAACCCACCTCCCAGAAAAATTGGTACAGCCGGTAAATTGAGGCTTGCAGGTAAATGTAAGTAACGTAGCATGTTGAGTCATCAAATTCAGACTGGCAAGAAGATGTGGCAAGATGTAAAGGAAGTTGTTGTGTTAATTAGTTAATAAGTAACTGAATTTCAATTTGAATTCAATTCCCAGAGTCTGTGCTTTTATTTATTTTTATTTTTATTTATTTATTTATTTATTTATTTATTTATTTATTTATTTATTTATTTTATTGCATTTTAAGTTTTGGGGTACATGTGAAGAACATGCAAGATTGTTGCATAGGTGCATACGTGGCAGTGTGATTTGCTGCCTTCCTCCCCTTCACCTATATCTGGCATTTCTCCCTATGCTATCTCTCCCCAACTCCCCACCCGCCGCTGTCCCTCCCCTTTTTCCCCCCAACAGACCGCTTTTAATTAATCAATTATATTGTGGTACTTTTACTGAGGTGGGTACAGAATGTAATAAGAATATCAGAGAAAAGTGTTCTAAATCTATCCATTGGTTTCTGTCTGCTTCACAGAGGAGGAATTTGAGCTGAGACTTGAGATTTGTTCCATTTTTACAATGGCATTTGAAACAATGAGAAAAATATGTGCAAAGAATGTAGTCAGAAAGAAGTACACTGTAATTGTGTGTGTGTGTGTGTGTGTGTGTGTGTATTTAGCTTTGCAAAAATTTTTAGAAGAAGAAGGTTTAAGCCAGAAGTTTAGATGTAAAATAAGAATATTCCTTACTACCTACCCATTCATCACTCATTTAGACTATCTAAAGAAACTTTAAATTGTACAAGTATGTATCCATATATTATTCTATTTGGCATTTATACTAATGTAGCGAAATTGGACACCAATCAAAGTTTGGACTCTGGAGTTAAACACACATGATTTGAATCCTGACTCCATGATATCATACACAAGAAATGTTAGGCATATTTTAAAAATATATATATTAATTCTTGAGTTTTTTTCTCAGAGATTTTTAGTATGTGACATTGGACAAATATGTGAATGCCTTTAGGCCTCAGTTTTCTTATATGTAAAATGAGAATTATAAAACACCATTGCTTACATAAAATATATGATGCTATTAACAAAATATATAGCATAGGAACATCATTAATCTATGTTTTTTGATATTTTAGGTAGATGAAATAGCAAGCATAAGACCTTGAGTTGGGAATTTGGGGTATTTAAGGAACAGAAATAAGGTGCTAATATCAACAGACACTAGTGAAGAAGGGGAAGAATTCTGTATAAGACAAAGACATAGGCAGTATCCTGAGCATATAGGGCACTGTAGACATAAATAGCATTGGGGATTTTAGTATAGAGGTTTTGTCCTAAACATTGAAGGATTCCACCAATAGCAGACCACACATTCTTCACAAGTACATGTGGACTTTCTCCAAGTTGGATGTTAGTTTATGCTATAAATCAGGTCTCAATAAGTTTAAAATATTGAAATTATAGAAAGTCTACTCTCCAACTATAATGAAATGAAATCACAAATCACTAAGAAAAAGACAGTTGGGTTATTCCAAGATATGTGGAAATTAACAGCACAATCCTTAAAAGACCATGGGCCATATAACAAATAAAAAGGTACATTATAAAATATTTTGACCTCAACAAACTACACATTGAAAGATCATACCTCAAAATAATATGAACCATCTATGACAAACCCATAGCCAACATCATACTGAATGGGCAAAAGCTAAAATCATTTCTCTTGAGAATTGGAATGAGACAAAATTGCCCACACTTATCTCTCCTATTTAACATAGTATTGGATGTCCTAGCCAAAACAATCATGCAAGAGAAAGAAATAAAAGCATCTAAATAAGAAAGGAAGATGTCAAATTACCTCTCTTCACTGATGATATTATTCTATACTTAGAAAACCCTAAAGACTGCCAAAAGACTCCTAGAACTTCAGTAAAGTTTCAGGATAAGAAAAAAATCAACATATAGAAATCAGTAGCATTTCTATATATCGATAAAATTCAGATTGAAATCCAAATAAAATCACAATCCTATTTACAATTGCCACAAAAAAATAATAAAGTACCTAGAAATACATCTAACCAAATATGCGAATAATCTCTGCAAGCAAAACTCTAAACACTGCTAAAATAAAGCAGAAATGACACAAACAAATGAAAAACATTTCAAGCTCAGGGATTAGAATAATTAATATAGTTAAAATAGCCATACTGTCCAAAGCAATCTACAGATTAAATGTTCTTCCTATAAATACCAATGTCATTTGCAGAGAACTAGGAAAAAAAACTCTTCTAAATTTATAAGGAAATAGAGAGATCCAGAATTGGCAAAACAATCCTAAGCAAAAACAACAAAGCCAGCCAGAGTCAGTGCATTACCTGACTTCAGACTATGCTATAAGGCTACAATAGCCAAAATATCATGATATTGGTTCAAAAACAAATACGTGGACCAATGAAATAGCATATAGAACCCAAGAAGAAAGCCACACAACTACAGCCATTTGATCTTCAAGAAGGTCAACAAAAATAATAAATAAGGAAAAGATTCCCTATTCAATCAATGGTCCTGAGATAACCTGGCTAGCCATATGTAGAAGAATGAAATTGGATCATTACAGTTTATTATATACAAAAATTAACACAAGGTGAACTAAAGATTTAAATGTAAGACTTTAAACTAGAAAACTCCTAGAAGAAAACACAGGAAATACCATTTTGGACATTGGCCTTAGTAAATAATTTATGATTAAGTCCCCAAAAGCCATTGTAACAAACACAAAAATTGATAAAAATAGAACCTAATTAATTAAGGGGTTATACACAGCAAAAGAAACTATCCACAAAGTAAACAGACAATCCACAGAATGGGAAGAAATATTTGCAAACTCTACATCCAACAAAGGTCTAATATCCAACATGTATAAGGAAGTTAAACAATTCAACAAGCAAAAAACAAGTAACTCCTTTACAAAGTGAGCTAAAGATATAAACAGACACTTTCTCAAAAGAATATTTACAAGTGGCCAATGAGCATACAAAAAAATGCTCAATATGAATAATCATCAGAAAACTGCAAATAAAATCCAGAATGAGATACCAACTTACATCACTCCCGTGGCTACTATTAAAAAGCCAAAAAAAAAAAAAAAAAAGGATGCTGACAAAGCTGCAGGGAAAAGGGAATGCTTAAACACTGTTAGTGGGAATGTAAATTAGTTCAGCCCCTGTGGAAAGCAGTTGAGAGATTTCTCAAACAACTTAAAACAGAGCTATCATTCAACCTAGCAATCCCACTACTGGGTATATACACAAAGGACAATAAATCATTCTACTGAAAAGACATATGCACTTGCATGTTTATTACAGCGCTATTCACAATAGCGAAGACATGGAATCAACCTAGGTGCCCATAAATAGTGTAGTGGATATAGAAAATGTGGCATATATACACCAAGGCACTCTATGCAGCCATAAAAAAATAATAAAATCATGTCCTTTGCAGGTACGTGAATGCAGCTGGAGGCCATCATCCTAAACAAATTAATGTAAGAACAGAAAATCAAATATTGTGTGTTCCCACATGTAAGTGAAAGTTAATCATTGGGTACCTGAAAACATAAAGATGGGAACAATAAACACTTAGAACTACTGGAGAAGGTAGACAGGAAAAAGGGTAACTATTGAAAAACTTACTACTGTGTACTATACCCACCTCCTCAATTCTCAGCATCACATAATATACACGTGTAACAAACCTGCACATGTACCCCCGAATGTAAAATAAAAGTTGAAATTATTTAAAAAGGAAAATATTTTGAGATGAATAAAAATTAAAACACAGCATAAAACTTGTGGTGTGTAGTGAAAGCAACGCTTAAGAAATGTAAAGCTGTGAATATAAAATATTTTTAAAAATCTCAAATTAATACCAAGAAATGTATAGCTTTTAAAATAGAATATTTAACAAGAAGAAATATCTCAAATCAAGAATATTACAATTGGCTTAAGAAACTAGAAAAAGAAGAGCAAATTAAACCCACACCAAACAGAAGGATGGAAATAGTAAATATTAGAGCAGAAAGAAATGAAATAGAGATTAGAAAAATAGAAAAAAATCAGGAAAAAGCCAACATTTGTTCTTTCAAATTATTCACAAAATTGATATATCTTTAACATGACTAGCTAGGACTAAAAAAGAGAAGACTTAAATTATCAAAATCAAAAATTAAAGAGAAAACAAAACTACTGATCTTTCAGAGACAAAAAGGACTATAAAGAAATACTACGAACAATTTTACATCCACAAATTAGATAGCCTAGATGAACTGAAAAAAATTTTTTGAAAAGACATAAACTAGTAAAGCTCACTCAAAAATAAGTAGAAATTTTTCATAGACTTCTAAGAGATTGAATTAGTGTTAAAAAAAAAAAACAACAAAAAACCTCACAGGGAAAAATTCCCAAACCAGACAGCTTTCTTGGTGAACTCAAGGAAATATTTAAAGATGCTAATCTCAAACCTTCACCAACTTTTCTAAAAACATTAGTAAAGGGATCACATCACAAATCATTCTATGAGGCTGATATTATTCTCCTACCAAAATCAGGCAAAGTTACTGTATGTAAAGAAAACTACAGACCAACCTGCCTTGTTATGATTGTTGATGTAAAAATCTTCAACAAAATATTAATAAAATCCACCAACATATTAAAAGAATCACACACCATATCCAATGGGATTTATCTCAGTATCACAAGATTGGTTAAAAGTATAAAAATCTTTCAACAATAGAGACTTTTTTTATAACATACACTACAAAAACCACATGATTATCTTAATAGACACAGCAAAGGCATTTAACAAAACTCAACACATTTTTATGATTAAAAATACTCAACACAAGAGGAATAAAGAGAAATTTCCTCAAACTGACAAAGAAGATCTATGAAAACCTCACAGCTAAAAGCATACTTAATTGCAAAGGATAAATTTATCTCTCAGATCGGGAAAAATAAACAGGATATCTGCTCTCAACATTTGTATTCAACACTACACTGGAGATTCTAGGCAGGGCATTTAGACAAGAAAATAAAATAAAAGGATTCTACATGGAAGAAAAAAGTAAATTATCTCTTCAAATGACCCAGTCACGCATTTTAAATATCCTGAAGAATTTACACACACACACATACACACACACACACACATTACTGCTAACAAGTGAATTTTGGATGGTTATAAGAAAGATTATCAATGTACAAAAACAGTTGTTTTTCTATATTCTATCAATGAACTACATGAAGATAAAAATCAGCAGTAGTAGCAAAAAGAAGAAAATACTTAGGAATAAATTTACCAAAAGCAATAGAAAACCTATACACTGAAAACTACAAATTGAGGAAAGAAATTAAAAGAAAATATAAATAAATGCAAACATTATGTAGTCAAACATTTGAGGCCCACATATTTTTTAAATGGCAGTAATCTAAAAATTTGCCTACAGTTTAAAATGATCTCTATCAAAACTTCCCCTGCTCCTTTTGGAAGAAATTGGTAAGCTTGTCCTAAAAGCCACATGAGAATTGAAATGACACAGAGTAGTCTGAATATTTTTTGAAAGAAGAACAAAGCTAGAGGACTTATTATACCTAATTTTAAAACTTACTACAAACCCACAATAACCAAGACTCTGTGACACTGGCATAAAGATAGGCATATAGGTTGATAAAATAATTGAGGCCAGAAATTAACTCATATATCTGTGGTCAATTGTTTTTCAACAAATGTGCAATGAGAATTCAAGAGGAAATAATCGTTTTTTAAAAGAAAGATTCTGTGACAACTAAATATCAACATGCAAAAGAGTGAATTTAGACTCCTATCTCTCACATAATACAAAAAAATTAAATCAAAATGGAAAAAAGACTTAACTGTAAGAGCTAAAACTTTAAAACTCTTTGAAGAAAAATACAAAAATAAATGTTCCTGACTTTGAATTTACTAACAAAAGAAAAAATAGATTAATTGGACTTTTTTCAAAATTAAGATGCCCTTTTTTCTTTTCAATAACACTGTTAAGAAGGTAAAAAAAAATCCAGAGAATGGGAGAAAATATTTGCAAATCATATATATGATATGTATCTAGCATCCAGAATATAAGAAGAACCCTTACAATTCAACCATAAAAGATGAATAATTAAAAATGGGCTTAGGATTAAGATATTATTTCAATGTAGATAAACAAATGGCCAATAGCACACAAAAAGATGCTCAACACTACTTATTATTAGAAAAATGCAAATCAAAATCACAATGAGATACTACTCCCTATAAATCAGAATGCATATAATAAAAAAATGGAAAATAGAAAATGTTGCTGAAAATGTGGAGAAATTGAAATCCTTGTACTTTGCTCATGGAACATAACATGGTACAGCCAATTGGAAAAAACATTTTGACAGTTTCACAAAAAGTTAAACATAGAGTCACCATATGATTGAAGAATTCCACAGTTAGATATATAAAACATATATTTCCACAAAATATGTAAACAAAAGTCATTGCAACTTTATTCATGTTAGCTCAAAAGTGGAAACAAACCAAATGTCCATCAACTGATGAAGGGATAAACATAATGGGTATATTTCTACAATGGACTATGATTTATCCATCAAAAGGAGTGATGCAGTGATATATGTTAAAACACTGATGTATCTTGAAAACTATATGTTGAGTGAAAGAAGCCAGACATAAAAGGGCACATATTGTGTGATTCCAATTACATGAAATGTCCAATATAGGCAAATGCATAAAAACAGAAAGTAGATAAGTAATTTCTGGAACCTGCGGGAAGGGGATAATGGGAAGTGACTGCTGCTAGTAGTTATGTGGTAGGTTTTTTTTGTTTTTTGTTTTTGTTTGTTTTTTTTTTTAGAGATGAAAATATTCTGGAATCAGATAGTGGTAAGGGTTGTGAATATACTAATAACCATTAATTGGTGTATTTTAAGAGTACATCCAGTGTTAATGCTTTCTCACTTGAATTGTATCTCAGTAAAAAACATCAATGAGGATAGTGAAAAGAGACATATGTACTCTGGGCTCCTCTTGGTTTAAGCAGACTTGTCAGCTCCATGCATTTCTCTATGCCCCCCAACTCTCTATGGAGCACCTACAGTGATTGTAGAATGGCCAGTGCCCTGCTACTCTCTTGGTGGCCTTAACTATGATCAACCCATCTAGACTCTAGGTTTCTCCCAGGAACTTATAGGAAAAAGGTACCATGAAGGCTTTAATTCACGTAAGAAGTCACATAAGCAACAGTGATTCCAAGAGAACAATGGCCAGAAACATATTGTTGTATTTGAAGTGTGCCAGATGATTACTGGGCATTTGCATGTTGAAGTACTGTCATGGCTGCTAGACACTCTTTCTCACATCCTGGAATTCAAGATCAAGAAGATATTGGGAAAGAAGGCCTTCTCAGGAAAGTAACAGTGAATAGTGGGAGATGTGGAGAACTGGCACATGCTACTGTGGGACAATCAGCCTTCAGTAGCCCCAAGAGATATCAAGGGAACTGTTCAAGAGGAGAACTTTTTGATACAATTAGCTCAAGCCTCCACCAGCCATAACTGAAGCTGGTTGAAGAGTTCTACAGGTCCCCAGACAAGTATTAACCCTTTAGTTGTTGGATTCCAGGAAGTTGGAAAAATAATTAGGTATACGACCAGAGAGGCTGGGACAGAAAGTGAAGGGTAAATAAAGTCTTGCTTCAAGCAATGGGTTTTTTAAATGAATCCAGAGATAGCAAAATATTTTAACAATCAGGATGATCATACATTTACCAACAGAATGATCATACTTTTGCATAAGTACTAATTTATCAGTGCTGATTAAAATACATCCTGATATTGAATTCACCTCATTATGTCATGAGGTAAATGGAAGAATGGATCAAGAACATGTCTTAGGTTCTAGTTTGAGCAAGTAGTTGCTACTAACCAAAATAATGTTGACTAAAGAGAAACAAGATGAGAAGAGCTAATACAGAGCTTTCTGTAGGGCATGTAAAATTGAGTAGCTAACAATCATGAAAGCACACATGTTACAAATGAGAATGATTATAAATCCTGAACTCTTTGGGAAAATTTGGATCTAGAAATATTGATTTTGGATGGCATTTGAAAATCTGGGACTCTATAAAATCATACAGGAAAAGTTTGTAGTTAGAGAAAAGGGGTCTAGGACCAAGCCTTAGAACACTCCAATATTCAAAAAAAGAGGAGAAGGAGCAGAATTTGAAGAACAGCCCATAAGACCTCCCTCACTTCTCTTATCACTTGCATGTTTAGGGGTTTCCTCAAACCACCACTAGACTTGATATTTCTCTAGAACTACTCACAGAACTCACTGAAAGTTGCCTGAAATCAATGACAATACATACGAAGTTTTACCAGTCACGAAAGCTCATCTGAGCCTTGGTATTCAAATTTTTACTGAGGGGCTACATGATTGACTACAAATATGGGTAACCTTCAGTCTCCAGCCTTTCTAGAGTCAAAGCAGGTACATTTGGGGCCCAAAGCCTCCATTATAAATAACATTTTTCAGCTATCCAGTGGCCAATGCCCCTGGTAAATAAAGACATTTTTTTCAAGGCAGGACATTCCAAAGGTCTACAGACCACCTTAAGGTAATGTAGGGCAAAGGTCAGATATGTCTCTGTATAAGGTTAAGTCTAGTACACAGAGCAAATGAACAGATTGAGGTGTAAAGGAAGAAAGGAAAAAGAAAACCTTGCAACAGCAGGGGTTTCTAATAATTAAGACAGAATATTTAAAGAAAGAGTGAGTATTCAATTGTTTCAAATTTCAAGTTTTAATAAAGATAAGAACAGGGATGTGGCCAATGGCTAATAAAACAACACTATGGCTGTGGCAACCTTGAGAAAGATGTTTTAGTGGAGTGGCGAGACTTGGCAATGTGGACGGAAATGAAGATAATGAGTATAGAATGTAGAGTTTTCTGTAAGGGAGACAAGACATTGAGTAGGAGCCAAAAGGTGAAATGAGGTTATGGGAGAAATGCTTTCAAGATAGATAATTCGTGATTGTGTCTATACATTACCATAAAATGTTGAGTAGATTAGGATTTGTCAAAATGCAGAAGGAAAGATGGGTGAGTCCATGAGATAGAAAAAAATGAGGCCAAGAACTGAGAAGAGGGGCTGCACTGTGACTGGGTAGGAACACTTCATTCATCTTAATAGAAGTGCAGGCTGTCGTGAAGAGAAGATGAGGCAGCATTTTTGTTGTTGTTGTTTGTTTGTTTCCATTGGCTTCCATTTTATCAATTAAGTGTGAGGTTAGGTTATCAGGCCAGAATAAATTGGGAGACCATGCTAGTGGTTTGATGAAAGAAAAGTAGGTATAAAACAGTTGTTTCCAAAAGGCGAGAAAGTAAACACACTAACGAAGTAGTACAATTGTTAGGAAGTATGGAGTTCCCAATAATAATGTATTGTGTGTTTCAAAGTAACTAAGAGAATAAAATTCAAATGTTTTGCCACAAAAAATGACAAGAAAGGTAAAAGATATGTTAATTAACTTGATGTGTTTATTCTACACTGCATGTATACATATCAAGACAAAATATCACATTGTACCCAATAAATGTATATAATTATGATTCATTTATTAAAATAACAAAAAAGTAATTTTTTTAAAAAAAGAACTCAAGCGGATACCACAAGCAAGCTTGTGATATTATATATCTATAGCCATTTCCTGTGACTCCAATGGATGTAGAAAAAAAAGAAAGGGATTAGGAGGTAATGAGAAGCAAATGATTTTGATGGTAGACCAGGAATCAGTACTGTGTAGATAGCGATGGGAGAGAAGGGAACTGGGGACACAGCTGTATTGGATTAAGAGTAGATTGGAGGCCACAATGAAACAGTTGTTTTAGTCGCTAATACTTGATGTCTCTGTTAAAAACAGATACTACACTTTCTATAGATGCTTGCACATTGATAAAATGATTTGGTTTACCTAGATGTCAGTACAATACACCATGTTTTCTCATACTTGATCTCCCAGTTTGTATCTTTTTTGCTTGACACATACATGCTCAGCCAATATTCCAAAGCCCAATCATTTTGCTAAATAGTTGGGGGTCAAGGTGGCTTAAAATTTACGCCACACGTGAACAAAACTAACTCTCCTACAAAGTACTTCCTCTCTGGAAAGCTTCTGTGCATACCCTTAATTTTCTTTCCTGGCTATTCCAAGACTATCCCAATTTCCTAAACACTTATTTGACCTTTAAAATAAAAGTTTCAGGTGCTTGATCCAATACGGTTGTTTCACTTTTAATATCCCCTTTCTTCATGTACCTAGTGAAATACCTCTCCTTGGTTGGCAGTTCCTATATGCATGTTCCTGAAGGAGTTAATTCACTGACTTGAGATAATACTAGAATGACTAACAAAACAAGGAGAGCTTTTTGGAATTGAAAGAGGTTCTATTTAGGTAATTTCTCACAGTAGAAATCAGCAAGCATAGCAGTTACCATTGGTACATGGCCTGGGATTAAGTGCATAGCATATATATAAAGGAAAGTGAGACAGGCTGACAGCTCTCAGGAACAGACCCCAGGTACTTTGAACCAGGGAAAAGCATGAAGACAAATGGGCCATCTATGTCTTCTTGAAGATTGTCAGAACTAGATTCTATCAGAATTACTTATGTTCTTGCTAGGTCAAATAGCAAATCACTCTTAGAACAATGACTAAAACTTATTTCATAATTTGTAGTCTCTTAAAGATTGTTCTGCTAGATTTTCTTTGGTAAAAAGTCATTTTAATATAAATATAGATCGATCTTGGCAAATTAAAGAGCAGGCTCTAGTTAAACACAGGACATAAAAGGAAAAATATACTACTACTTTATTCAGTGTTTTATTCATTCGTTCATTCATTCATTCATTCATTTATTAGAGACAGAGTCTCACTCTGTCTCCCAGACTGGAGTGCAGTGGCAGGATGATAGCTCACTGTAATCTCCAACTCCAGGACTCAAGCAATCATCCTACCTTAATCTGCCAAAGTAGCTGGGACTACAGGCATGAGCTGCAGCACCAGGATAATTTTTGTATTTTCTGTAGACATGGGATCTCACTATGTTATCCAGGCTGGTCTCCAAGTCCTGGCCTCAAGCAATCCTCTTGCTTTGGCCTCTCAAAGTGCTTGAATTTCAGGCGTCAGTCACCACCCCTGGCCTATTTTTAATTTTGTAAATCATGAAAATCCACTGGTGGCTAGGAAGTCAATTAATGGTTTAGGAAATTACAGCTTGGTGGAAACATCAACAATAAATGTTTATTTGTAAGTCTGTAGTTTATATGCTAAATAACAGTTGAATTCCAACTAAATCTATAGCCTCTCTCTCATTTGAAAGTAATTGGCAGCACCGTTGATAGTCTTAGCAATGAACCAAAGGAGAAAGTTGTTTTTCTTAGCATGAATACAACATGTAAAAGAGTAAAAATGTCATTGGCTTTTCTACTGACATGCTTCCTCTGTATATGAAAAAGTAAATTTTTTTGTATTGTATATCTGACTCTATATATGTGTGTATAGAATCAGATATGAAAAATGTATTTTCCAGGTAATATAATATACACATTTTTTTGTGATGCTGTTTAAACAACCAAATGTTCTCTTGTTAAGAGCTGTCTAAATGACTGGAAATAATTGAGCTGACTTTTCTAAACCAGAATAGCTAAGCTCAAATTGATTATATTCATGCTCTGAAAATTCTGATTTGCTAGAATCCATTTACTGTAACAAATTGAAGAAACCTAGTTTTTAGGTCACATATTGTTTATGACAAAATTACATGGGAAATTTACACATTGGTTCTGTCTAATACATTATGGACACGTAATGTATCATTTTGTGGACAGAAATGTCAATCATGGTACTTATGATAATAGAGTTAGTTGTATTTTTGTGGTTGTATATATTCTGACAGTATTAAGATATCCTGAAAATTATAAATTTAGTAACTTCAGCATTAGGCTAGATATACCCTTCAGCTGTCATAGAGACTCAGAGAGAGAGGGAAAAAAGCAAAATGTATTTTTTAATGTTTTCACACTTTTCTCAGGGTCGAAATTGTCAATATTATTTTTACTTTATGTACAGAATTTTCTAACATTAAATGTAAAAGTAAGTTAAGATTAATAGATAGTGTGAAAATATTTTTATGTCATCCCTAGGACTAGAAAACAAAGGCTGCAGATTGTTGTAAAAATAATCCCCTTGTTCTGATGAATACACTCACGCACACATGCATTTCCTTCTAGTCACCACAGCTAGCTGACCTTAGAAAACTCAAGTAATGACAAACTAAAATTAGCAACCACGTGTCCTTTGCCTAAAGCAAGCCACAGCTAAAGGATGAAAAACTAGAGACAGAGAGAAACTCACTCTAACCTGAAATTGTTCCTAGTAACTCAGTTGTATATTTATTATAAGCATTAGGTTTTACTAATCTACAGTCTTATCAACAGAATCATAAGGCTCAAATAAACATTGAAAGATTAAAAAAAAAATCTATATCCTTTTCTACAAGTGGGGCAGTTTAGAAATATTATGGACAGTTATAATGATAGGGAACTGGGGAATATTGCCTGTGCTCCTTGAATGCAAATTTTCTTCTGTGCAAAGCTATAAATGAGTCAGTAATCACTATAGAAAACTTCAAAGGCTCATGAAAAATATGAACCATGAGAGAAATGGTTGTATTCCTCATAAATATTTTAGGCCTTGTCCCTGTGTTGCCAGCTAAATGGGAAGCTCCAAAGTGGATTTTCTCTGACTCAAACCAGAAAACAGAATCCAGTAAAACTCAACTAAAAGCCAAGTTTCAGGTCTATTACTGTTTCATTGATTTGTTTTGTAAGCTTCCACTTTTCTTTTAGTTTTCTTTTATAGAAAGCAATTTTAAAATTTAGCTTTTTAATAGGAAAACATGTTGGCCATATACCCCTTAATTTGTTGTTTCATTTTGTTTTGTACTTGCCTTACATTTTGCCATTTAAAAAAATAATTCACCTGTTTTGCTTTTATACCAGTTTATAATGATATCATTAATAATAATAGAAGTATTAACAGAAATAATGTTTATCACCATCACTTTGTGTGTCATACTCTCTGCTAAAGTCTTTATGTCATTGGTTCCAAACTTTGAACCTTAAAATCACCTGGGGAGTTTTGAAAGGTCCCAAAGCCTGAGTTGCACTTCATAATAATGAAACAGAATGCACAGGGGATGGAAGCCAGACATCAGTATTTTTTGGAAACTACCTTTTTAGCCCACAGAAACCTTTGAAATAATATAATTATGGTGGCTGTCTATGGGAGTTAAGCCTCGGCTGGTAAACTAGCATTGGCTCCAACCTCCATTGTGTACGAGCTCTGTCACAGTCAATGCTACTTTATTTCACTGTACCTCTGGTTTTTTTCATTTGTAAAATGACAAAAATAATTAGCCGCTACCTTATAGTGTTGAAAGGAGGTTTATTTAATGAGAAAAACTTCTAAAATGACCGTAGTTATTACTCAATCCCCATTCAGTAAGTGAAAACAAGAAAGCACAGGAAGTTGAGCAACTTGCTAAAATGTGCACTAAGGTTCCACAAAGCCTGAAAGAATACAGTCCAAGCATGTATAGATAGCAATTAGTTCTGCAAATCGTATGGTTCTCACTTCCTTGATCTGTGTAAAATAGTGTACCCCAAGACGTTAGCTGAAAAGTGTGGTTAAAACACCCAAGGGCCTGTAGCTGTATAGATCTAGCTTCAGTGCCTTCTACCAGTTGGCTGTGGGGCTACCTACTTGTTCCTTCCTTCTTGTAAAGACAAATCAGCCACATAGATTTAAATTACAAGCATTCAGGAAATATGATTCATTTGATTAACTAGACCTTAATCCTGCCTATCCCTGTGAAGAATGGACACTAATTATAAAGTCTGTGTCATTCTTGTGTTATGTTCACTGTGGCATATTAGTGTCTTCAGTTTTCAAATACATAAGGAAAATTAACTTCCTTGGATATAAGACTGCAAGGAAGGTGTCATTTATTTCTAAGAGTGCAGAATCACTAGAATAGTTTTTTTTTTTTTTATTCTAATTGCTGGTCTTTATACTTTTTTCTTTTGTTCATGTTTCAGGGACAGTGGCTGAAATTCTTGTGATGAAAGTCTAAGCCCTTTGACCTCATAAAAATTTGCAATATAATAGAAAAGCAGACAAATAAATAGAAGTAGGAGGCTTTAAAGTAAAACCAATCAGACATGGGATTTAATCCCAAGTTTTATCCAATTTCCAGAATTTCCTAGCCATGTGACCTTGCATAAGATTCTTAATTTCTCAAAGAAGGTTTAATTTGATATAAAATGGAGATAATAAAATTTAACCCAGATGTTTGTTTGTCTTAGAGATTTAATAATATGATATAGTATAGTATTTTATTTAGCCCAGCACTAGAACATAATAAGATCTCAAAAATTAGTTGCCTTAGCTATTATGCCATAACTCAGTATGACAAATACTTAAATAGAAGAAATACTCAGGGTGCTAAGGAAGAAGATGGGTGGAACCCCTAACATGAATGGGGATTAAAGCTTCATTAAGACATAGCAGTCATTGATTCAGAAAGTCTGATTTAAAGAAAGTGTATGATGTATTTTTAAGCCAGCTTGCTGAAGTATGCCTTTAATTATGAATACAAGTACGATTTCAACTTCTGTTTATTTTTCTGGCATTGAACAGTTGTTTTCAAATCATCTATAAAACCCTTTACCCACTGTGACCTCATATGCCTCTTTATAACCAAAGGGAATGAAGAAACAGAAATAAAATGAAAACTATCATGAAATAATATATGATACTTATAAATCATACTTAAAGTTATTTGAGAAATTCCTCCTATAAGTTGCCCTTGGAGTCATTTAGTGCATCATATTTGACTTTTCCGGATTTAAGTTTCATATATATTAAAATCCTGCCAGTACAGATTCTCTAAATCAAAGTTATTTTACTTTAAACCTAGGACTATAAACAAAATAACAGACCTTGCTTAAACTCTTTTAGGATAGTCAAAGTGATATATTTTAGAGAAAAGCTCTCAGTAAAGTTTTACCTTTCCCACATAAAGGTCATAGTGCTTTATTGTTTTACCCATGAAGCCCATTATAATTTCATTTTTATACTTATTTATTTATAGTTATTTAAATTGTCAACTGTCATCTAGTAATTATTTCTCAAATCACTTTTCTTGCATTCCCACAGAGTTTTAGTTCTGTGAGCTCTTGGAAATCGTGTCTTCATACATGTACACAATGTATAATCAAATTTGTATAATCAGCATGTTCATCACCACAAACATTTATTATTTCTTTGTGGTGAAAACATTCAAAATACTCCTCTAGCTATCTTATAATATACTATATACTATTGATAACTATAGTTATCAATTCATAAATATGTAAAATTATTATGTGTCAATCAAAAATAAACTGAAACAGAAAAAATTACTTCTCAGTCTATAGCCCTTTCAAATTTTCATAACACATCTGTTCCTTAAACTGATTTTACAATTGAAATATTATTGTCAACATTAGCTCAATTTGAGACTTTCAGTATTTAAATTTAGTGAGAGGTGTCTATAGAAAGGGTTTGAAAGTTATAAACTACCATATTTATATTTTACAACTATTTATGACTTTTTTTCCCAAATTATTTAGAAGTTAGAAAATGCTGAATTATTTAAGAAGTCTGAATCAGTCTTATTATGCATCATATAAACCTTCATATTAAGTAACATCAAGAAATTAATGAATGGCTTCCCCTCCAGAAATAACGGAAGTCCACATTGGGGGATAGCTATCATAAGTAATCCCATTTCAGATGTTGGCTCAATTAATAGCTTCGTAGTCTATCATTTTCTGTCATCTCTTAGAGAGTAAGAAATTATGTTTTTATAAGATCAAAATTTGACTTCACTAGAGGAAAGCTTTTTTTTTTTTTTTTTTTCCTGTCAGGGTATAGAAGCTGTTAATTTCTAAGATTAGTGAAATCTATGTAAGGCTTTTGTTAGCAAAATTAGAACCAGGAATAGGACAGAGCTGCAATGGGAAACCTAGAAGCTACTGCTGCTATCTTTTGGCACTCAAAACACTATAAACAAAAAAAGAGAATTAAAGGCAAGTTTAAGAGGGCAGGCAGCTCTCTCTCTAATTTATTATTCTATTCCTGGAATACAGAACAGTGTCTAGCACATAGTAAGTGCACAACAAATATTTGCTAAAACAAGATAAAGAATTCGACTTAATGTAAAATAAGAAATACAATTTTACAAATAATGTCTGTTGTGATTTTCTGTGGAATAAACACTAAATATATACTTAGGACTTTGGTTTTCCTTTTAATGACATGTTTTGCCATGTAGTCCATGCCCACCTCTCTTAATGAGTCTTGTATGATTCTCCCCAGGCTCAATCAACTCTAGGCAAACTCATTTTATTTCTGGTCATCAAAAACCTAAACTCTTGCCCACCTCAAGGTCTTTGCACGTAATATTCCCTCTATTTTGAAAGCTCTTCCCCAGCTCTTCACATGGCTGGCCCTTTCTCATCCTTTGCTCTGAGCTCCAAATCATCTCCTCAAAAACACCTTCCTCTACTGAATATGTCAAGTGCCACCCTATGACCCCCAATTTCCAATACACCTATCATATCACCTTTACTGTTTGCTTTGTAATCTTTTTCACAGTTCTACAAAATATTGTTAAATTTATTTATTTATTTACTTTGTCACCCTCCATTTTAGAAGTTAGCCTCTATGACAGAAAGAAATATTTATCTTATTCATCATGTCTCTTCAGCACCAGAAACCCTGTTATGCATTTTACTAATTTAATGTTAACATTCATATTCATTTATTTTCATATTTAATGTACACCTTTAATTTTTAAACTACATTCACATAATTCCTTTTCAGTTTTCTCTTTAAAGTTTACATGGGAAAAGCTTAACTCAGTGAATCACTAATCACCTGGTGGTAATAAACATAATGAGAGGAAAAAATGTTTGCCTTGTGTGGGTGTGATTTTGTGAATTCAAGTTTCTAAGTATCACAGTCAGTGTTACACTGCTGTAAATGCCATCAACTATTAGATTAGATTTCTAACTATTCAATACAAACATAAGAATAAAATTTTTTTTAATTGGGGAAATAATTAAGAAGTCTTCAAATACACATATTTATAATCTTATAGAAAAAGAAATCTGAAGTATTTATTTTTATTAAAATGCATAGTATCATGGAAATTGAAGAACTTAACTAAAATTACAAGCATTCAATAAGCCTCTTACTCCAGAAATCTGCGATTTAGTCATTAGGTGGCTTAGAGAAGTTTCAAAGAAAAGTAATTTAGAGCTTCCATTTGTTCTATTCATTAGAAACTTGAATCAGTATCTGTAGTGGCTCTTAGACTGTTGAACAGAATATCTGCTAATTCAGTATAAAATTGCTAGATGAGGTAATGTCGGCCATACTTATTCACTATGATATAGGGATTAAGAATATTTTAGTCAAATGCCAGATAATTGTCTCCCATATGATTATAAAACATACTTTGGTTTTAAAGACACAGTTTCCTCTTTCTTTTAGGCTCAGTTCAACTATGCCAGCATTTGTGGAATACACATCTATTGAGACATGAGAAGCACATTATCAGAGGTGGTTGAGGAGTAATCAGACTGAAAATATATTTCTAAAGATATGTATAATGGTAGAATGTAAAAAATGAGTATAATTAGTAATAAACATTTAAAGTATATTTTTTCTTTTTACAGAGTTCATTTATGGAAATTATCTCTATTGACTTTTTTTTTTTTTTAAAAAAAAACCCTGTTAAGTAGAAAAGGTACTAGTATTGCTTTATAAGTACTGAATTTAAAAATATTATTTTTGAGAATTGAGAGAACTAATAGGTAAGTCTAAGACTTCTGATCTACCTCTCTTATTAGTACTCACAGCCTGAAGGAGGCTCTGGATGGAGCTCACTAATATTTTCACAGAGTTCATTCACCTTTGGAAGTCTAAGTATCAGCAAAATGATCATTCAGAAAATTAAAGGAGTCTGGACACAGTGTAGCATTTAGTTTAAAATCTAGATAGAACTAGTTAATCTGTTAATACGTAGTAGAATACTTAGTTTCTTAACACTTCATCACAAGTAAAGTAAAATAATTCCATGCTGTGAAGGACTATATATGTATGTGTTTATATACAATGTTTGCTGTATATATGAGTTTATGTATACATATACATATAGAGAGATGTATATGTATATGTATATGCAGTATGTATTTCTATCATCTATCTACATATGTATATAGTAAAATATCTATATATATGTGAACACATTTTCTAAACCTTACTAAGACCCTTTTTACTCTGTAACTGTCCTTGTTTATATAAATAAAAATAATAATATGGCAACAAAATGTCAAGTTATTTATTAAACATAATAAAGTAAAGAAAAATAACATAATACACCTGCTGTGTCTTTTTAAGTTTTCTTTTTCTCTAGTAAGAAGATAACTGAAGTTTCAGTGTTAGTTAATGCAAAAATAATATATTCAGGAATTGGCAGGAAGAATGTTGGCTGACAGAAGAGTACAGGCTAGAAGGTCTTTCCCAATCTTTCTTTACTTATCAGAAAATGTCAGTGTTTCCCCTGTGGGAGGCCTACCAGAATATAGACATATGTTCCCAGAGAATTCCTGGGTAGTAGTAACACTTTTTGTTAGTAAAATTTTTACAGCAATATTCTAACAGCATGATTCCTTCCAATAACATAGACTTGGGGTAGAAAAAGCTGGAGCATTTGCAGCTGTTCAATACCTCAGATTTCCTATGAAGCCTGGTCTGCAAATAAAATTACATTTTTTTCCCTTCATCTCAGGGCTCTCAAATTTTAGCATACACCAAAGTGACCTGGGAAACATATTAAAATCATAGATTCCTAGGTTCCATACCTGATTTTTTGTTTTTGTTTTTTTTTTGAGATGGAGTCTCACTCTGTCACCCAGGCTGGAGTGCAATGGCTGGATCTTGGCTCATCGCAACCTCCGCCTCTTAGGTTCAAGCAATTCTCCTGCCTCAGCCTTCCAAGTAGCTGGGATTACAGGTACCCACCACCACACCCGATTAATTTTTGTATTTTCAGTAGAGACAGGGTTTCACCATCTTGACCAGGCTGGTCTCAAAGTCCTGACCTCAGCATACCTGATATTTCTTATCCTGACAATAACACCATGATAAATGGATTATTATATCTCTTTGATAGATAAGGAAATTGATATTCATAGAAATGTCCCAAAACAGTAAGCAAAAGATCTGGGGAGTACACAAACTGTGCTTTCAATTCACTCACTAATTGCTATCAAAGAAAACTCTAAATATAAATAAATTTTATTTAACTCAGATTTCATTTTAATCTGTTACTCTGCACCCTAATTCCTATTTCAATTTGTACTTCTCCCCATATTGTTTACTTGTCAAGTCTTATTTTTATTTATACATTTCATTTCTTTTTACTCCACAAAGACTGTTCCATCTATCGCTTCTAGACCCATTGAAATCCCCATCCTCCTTTTATTTAAGATTTACGCATATTGGGCACAGAAATTGTAATCCCATGAAAGAACATACCAAGACAGTAAAAGAATTAGCTGCTGATGCTAAAATTTCACTGGGGAAGTTGTTTTGCAGTCTGTAATTCCTTCAAAGCATTGAGAATAATACAATATGCGTGTGTATTTGTTAGTTCCAATCTACAACTTAGGAGTGGTGAGTGCACATAATTGAGACTACCTATTTCAGGGTTGTTAGTTGCCTCCATACTCCAGAGGCATACCTTGGATATGCAGCTATGTTTTTCTTAGATCAGCAATGCATGGTTTATTAACTAGTGCTGTTGATGTTGGAAATGTTTTTTTCTTGATGAGATATTGGCATTCAAGCTATGAGGAATAGTTAAAACTAATATTGTAGAGGAAATTCGATTGCTCTTGAGTAAACAGTTTCTAGAGAAACTCCAGTATCAGAGAGGCACTTGAAAGTGGATTCAGAAACAGTTCTGTATCTGGCCATTAATCCAGTTGATTCTTTTGTTCTGAAATCCTCTATATTGTTAGTACAACTTACCTTTAGGACTTTGTTGATTTTCCTATGGTAAACTTTTCATAAAATGTATTATTAAAGTACTAAAAAGGACAAAGAGCTGAGGCTTCTTTAAAATTACAAAGCAGATTACAAGACTCTCTTAGTGCCTACTGAGTAACAATTGTTTCTATGTATATATAATGTGCATATGCTATATGTATATAAACTTGCTTCATTGCAACCTTGAAATGAGGTGGTAAGCAGGAGATACAGAGCATTTACATAGGTTACAGATGTTTACTAAAATGAAATATAAACTCACAAAAGACTACTAATCATCATATACAGCAAAATTGGCATGCATTACTTCACAAAATAATAGATATGTGTTGGTTTGAACAAAATCAATTTTTAAATGTTCTTAATGGAAGGTATGACCAGATTGCAGCACACTGGACAACAAAAGATGTAATACCCACATTTTCTAGTTTCTGTATTTAATGCTTTGATATCCTGGGGCCTTTCTGACCTTGCAAAGACTACCCCTCCTAGGGTTAGTTAAGTGCTAGGTATAGCAAAAGACTTGCTTACAAGTGCACTTTTCATAGACAAACCAATCGATTCAGAGCCTATATCCCCAACCACTTCCTTTATCAGACTCACAGTATGCTTACAATCTGGCACACTCTCCACCTGCCTTAATCATTCCCAGGCCAGATATCAGACCACTAGGAACTGTTCCTGTGTCCCAAAGCCCACTGAAATTATTTGAACTAACCAATCCTAAACCTGCTTACCTTACCTTGCCCCTTCCTTCCCATAGAAAGCACAATAAAGGCTCTAGCCCACTTTACCCTCACTTGCTTCACCTCTTGACCAACTCTGGTATTTCCCCATGTGACCCTGCATGATGTGCTGTGCCTGTTTCTAGGGATCTATGAGTATGGAACGTTTTTCATTCATGACAGTGGCTTCTGTGTCTATGTGTCTTATCATACCTAATTAAGACAAATCTCAGGCACCTTTACCACAAAAGAAGTTAGAATATTGCTGTTTCAAATAGGAAGGATAAAACAAAAATGAGCTAGAAAGAAGAGGAAATCTCAATACCATAGGAAAGAATAGGCCTTATGTTGTGACATTGTTGATGGGGTTTTGACTCCAAGAGGGTCATCTAATGAGAAGGGGAGGCTGTTAGAATTGACTTGAGATGAATTTTCATAGCTGAGACCATACAGTTTTAACTTAGGTTTTATTTTCAATTGTCCTAATGGTAGTTACAGAGGGCAGGGTGGAGGTATAATTTTAAGATATAAAATTTATGGAATGTGCCTATATTTAAGCAACTTTCAACTTGCTACTATTTTTTCATAGTTCTTTAATTTTTCAGTAAAGTTCTATGAGTAATAAATATATAGATTTTCCATGATCTATAAAACTGAGGATTCAAGTCAAGGTTATCTAAATCTCTGGCCTCAGGGAATTATCATGATGTCTAGTTTAGAGGAATACTGTTAATCATGTATTTCCTCCTTTTTTCCTTTAAAAATGCACCTGGTATATAAAACAATGCCAACCTGTAAATTAACATGAGCAAAGCATGTAGAATACACAAAGTTAGAAAAATCCTACTCATTTCCAGTTAACTGAAAAAAATCATTCTTTTTAACTTTGAGTTAAAATACTTTTCGAACCCTATTAATATACACAAATAAGTATTATCTACTAAATAGAATTTAATTTATATTAGAAAATGTTATAATTTATATTGGAAAGCTGATAATAAAAAATATCCAAAATTCATCAACTAAATATCAATAATATTCACTATCTATAGATTCAAATGTTATGAAAACTGTAAAGGAAATTCATCTAACATTTTAACAAAAGTAGAATATGTAATAATTTTAAAAAATATGCTGATTAGACTTATTCCCTTGATATTTGGTTCTATTCTTAAAAAAGAAATAACTGTTTTCTAAGAGACTCAGAGATCAAAATAATAACAGTAATTGACTATGCATCACTTGCTTTTTGCTGAACAATTAACTGCACTGAATCTATGTAGAGAAGAGAAGGTAACTTGGCATTTTCAAGTAAAGTGTTAATCAAACAGAACAAATTTGGAGGAGGGCCATTTCAGTGTAAATTGCTTATAAAATGTTTATTTATTCAAATAAAGGGTTTTATTGGTGTTCCCTAACAAGCTGTTAATTCACTCATTGGCAAACATTTACTGAGTGTCTAGTTTATACTAAACATTAAGGAATAAAGACAAATATGACAAGCTTTCTGCCCTCTAGATGTTCATAGCATAGAGTGATGATCGATATGTAAATAAAAAGAGGCACACTATTACATGGTAAGTGTGATTATAGAGCTATAGCTGGAACACAGGGCAAGTTGAAATACAAGAAGTACCAATAATTGTCTAGAGGAAATGGAGAAGTTATATGAGAACTAAGTAGAAAGGAATTTGGCAAGTGCAAAGGAAAGAAGATTAGATAAGAAAAAGAAACGGAATGGTGAAGATACAGAGCATAAAGAGCAGTGTCTTGTGAGCACCGCCATTCATCCCATGGGCAGAAGCACAAACGTGACATTTTGCCTGTGTGTTTGCTGTGCCCATGAAATTCACATGCTATGCAAACAACATAATGAATTTATGCAAACAACCCCTGAAGTTTGACTATTATCATTTCAAAAAAATAATGATCTTTGGATCATGAAGAATAAATCCTGTAAAACATATATAACCATTTTTTAAATGAAATTTTAAAATGATGTATTAATGCAATTATACCCACTCCAAGGATGATGGCTTCTCAAGTTTAAATATAAGCTTATAAATAAGCCACGATATAGGACTAAAAATGAAAGACAAAGGAAAATGACAACTTACTCCATGTTGTCTCTAGACAACTGATGCATGGTGCAATCTCCCAGCATCTTCATTAGTGAGCTAAAAGAGGATGTAAGTAACACCACACTAATGATATTCACAGATGATAACAGATTGGAAACTGTCTTTCTGACACCACTGTTGACTGTGAAGTCACAACAGGGAGACAAAATAGCTTAGAAATATTGGTAGACAAATAAAGTGGGAGAAAACATTGAGATTCAGGTAACAAAAGGAGCAATTGAACAATCTGGAGAGGAAGAACAAGTTACATAGAAAGCAGCAATGCCAAGCTTTAGTAATGCACAAAACAAGAAACCAAACCAAACCAATTCTAAGTACAAAGTACTTAGACTTCTTCCTAATATATACAAACACTCATAAATATATGTGTAGCTATATGTGTGTGTGTGTGTGCATGCGTGCGTGTATGTGTATGCGACTCAGTCTGTAAAAGTACACCAAGGAAGTTATGGCATCATGGACACTGACAAATGGAAGATGATCAAAGGAGGTAACTGCCAATGACCTGGAGGATAAAAAATACATCAAATTCTCTGAAGAATGTGAAGACTTGGAAAGTAAAGAATTCATTGAAACACTCTAAAATTGACAAAATAAAAAAAGATATGAGCAGACACTTTTGGGGAAAGTCTTAACAGAAGCATATTTTAAAGTGAAAGATCACAAATATCTGTTTACACATTTAAACTGGACCTAGAAGATCTTCAAAGTATACATTGTTGAACAAAATGCTGGTTTGAGAGTACTGCCTTCAAAAAATATGAAAGCTAATTTGGTGGATAATATTTTAGAAATATTAAATTTAAAGGGAAAACCAAAGTAGCGAAAGGTAGCATGTAAGTGGGGACTAAGGAAATCCTACAAGTCAAAGGTATTAAGCTGAGCACAAGCCTGTTGGAAGAATTTTTTACAGGCAGATTTGGAAAGATGGAGGACATTGCTGCTATTAGAAGCGCTTGTTTTTTAGTATTTGTTATGTTTTGTGACCCCTGGGTAACCTAAAGGAAGGCAAAGAAAGTCTGAATAAAATTGATATATTGCAGTCCTTGGGAACTCCAAACGCCATATAAGAAACATACAATACAATGCCTTAAGTTTCACATTTAACCAAATATATACATCCACAGGAAATATTTGTCTCCAGTTAAAATCCATTGTCTTTTCCCAATTATCATCTCTTTACAAAACAGAATAATAATCCATATAGCTAAATCAGATAAATATCTTTTGCACTCAAACTTGAATTCTTGATTAAGAAAAATCTGTGTCAATCTCTTGAAATTATTTGCATCTTATGATCATCTCTTTATAACACGAATGCAGGCTATATTAGACAGCTGGTGCTTAACTCCTTGTCCCATAACTAGAATTAAAAAATCTGAGATGAGCAAGCCAACCAAGAGAAAAGTGAAGCAATCATGGGCAAAGATGGTGCAGGCAGCCACAGAGTTACTTTGGGGTAAGTTAACAGTGCTGAATCTTGGGGCAGCTGGAACTCCACATGCTTTCATCAGCCCCTGTCCTTGTTGAGCAGCTTAGAATATGGCTTCAGTTCTATCTAGAGCCACCATAGCAAGTGTTTCAAGAAAATAAGAAAATAAATTTAAAAAGAAACACTTCATGGATATACATACCATACTGGGGAGAAATCCTAACTCAGTTAATAAGTATGATGGTTAATATTGTGTCAACTTGATTGGATTGAAGGATGCGAAGTATTGTTCCTGAGTGTGTCTGTGAGGGAGTTGCTGAAGGAGATTAACAATTGAGTCAGTGGACTGGGAGGGGCTGACTCTCACCCTCAATCTGAGTGAACACCACGTAATCAGCTGCCAGTGTGGCTAGAATAAAGCAAGCGGAAGAACGTGGAAGGACTTGTCTTGCTGACTCTTTCAGTCTTCATCTTTCTCCCGTGCTGGATGCTTCCTGACCTTGAACATCAGATTCCAAGTTCTTCAGCTTTTGATCTCTTAGATTTAAACCAGTGGTTTGCCAGGGGCTCTGGGGACACAGGCCCTAGACTGAAGACTGCACTGTTGGCTTCCCTACTTTTGAGATTTTGAAACTCGGACTGGCTTCCTTTCTCCTCAGCTTGCAGACACCTATTGTGGGACTTTACCTTGTGATTGTGTGAGTTAATACTCTTTAATAAGTTTTCCTTCATAAATATATCCATCCTATTAGTTCTGTCCCTGTAGAGAACACTGATTAATACAGTAGGTTACATAAAGTGGATTAGCAGGAAGAGGAACACATGGAGATTGCAGCCGTTTGGTAGATGGCACTGAAAGTCAGAGTAAGAACTTAATTTTTTGGACCAGGGAAAGAACTGAATATGCCTGAGAAATAAAGTTATAGAAGCAGAAAAGACATTAGGAAGTTTATCTGGCAGGAATGTGTAGAATGGATTTTTTGGGGAAAGGCAAGAGAAAAGATCGATTTGGCACTTGTATCAAGTAGGCTGGAATTTCCCCAAGACTGATCCATGAAACACTAGTGGGCTAAGAGTCAGTCACTACTGCCATCAGGGTGAAATTAATCCAGGTTTTGCAGGGAACTGTATTATATGCAAATTAGGGAGTCTTCTTTAATAAATAGAACACAAAACCCTGAATGAAAAATTACCCAAGTAAAGGGCCACCAAAATTAAGCTTCTGCCTCTGATGGCAGTATTATATAATCAGGACCTTTGTAAACTATATTTTATTTTATAAATGGAAACTTTTTTAATGCTTGAGGTTTTCTGCCCCAAATTCTTATCTTCTAGTCTTCTAGATACAGCCAGTTAAATAAACAGAGGGTAATGACTGTAAGTCACAGTTGTTCCTCCTTATCCAAGGGTAATATTTTCTGGGGCTCCTAGAGGATGTCTGAAACTGCAGATAGTACAAATCCCTATATACACTATGTTTTCATATATATATATATATATATATATATATAATGTATCAATGACAAATTTAATTAATAAATTGGGCACAGTAAGAGACTAATAACAATAACTTATAATAAAATAGAATTATGGCAGTATACTGTAATAAAGTTTCATAAATGTGATATTGCTGTCTCTCTAAATATTTTATTGTGCTTTACTTACTTTTCTTCTTGTGATGAAGACAGGATGAAGTGGAATGGTGTATACTGTAAAGAACAAACACAATTTAAAATGTATTAATTATTTATTTGTGGAATTTTCTATTTAATATTTGTGGACCACAATAGACCACAAGTAACTGAAACTACAGAAAAGGAAACCATGAATAATGGGAAAGACAATAATTTGATAAAAGCATTCATAGTTTACTCTCTTAAGAAGTTTTGATTGGAAATAAAGAACATTTGAATTCATTCAACACATGTATTAAGGTCTTATGATTTTTACAGACATTCTATTAAGTCCTTGTATTGTTACTGTGAAAATTACAGAGAGAGTGCCCAGGATATACTTAGTTCAACTTGAACATGTTAAGTGGGAGGGAGACTGATAATGTTTAAGGCAGTTCTTTATTTACTGATTTTGTTCAATGAGTATAGAATATTTTATTTATTAATACCATCAATTATTTCTATTCTAGAGCATCTTTTATTTTATGGACTACAACCACTATTAATAAGGGTTTTAAAAATTCAGGTGCAAGTTTAGCTGTAGAAAAAGAAAAACAAAGTTAACAAAAAAGAACCTGAAGACAAGCTATTCCAGTGAAAGAAGCTAGACATCAGATATGGCAGAGCAGAGGTAAAAATTCTAAAGAAGCAACAGAAAAAACAGCATTAGTTGTTTGAGATTAAAGCCAGATTTTGTATTGTTCTTAGTCAGCAATTGATTGACAACATGAAAATAGAAAAATATACTGAGAATAAAGACAGACATTCATGCTGGTAAATCTGATGAGAAGAATAATTCCTTTAAGGTCAAAGTTTATACAGTATATATGATGAGTGCACAGAACCCAAAAAAGGGGAAAGAAATGTTTCATAGCTACAACACTTGCTGATTTTTATACACAGAATAAAATAAAATCATTACCAGATCTAAAAAACAAATGTTAGAAAAGGAGTCCCTCCTCCCAAAGAAAATACTTGGGATAATTTAGATGATTTATTTTTATGATATTAAAGTGCAATTTATTTCTAATCAGAGGAATCATAAATATATTCCATACTACTTGTAATAATTTTGTATAGTTCCAATAAACCAGTGAAGATACTGGTAATGACTCAAACACCGAAAGATGTTAACCAGTGTTTTTCAACATTTGTTCATATTTCCCTCCTAAAGAGATTTTTAAAACATATTTTTCTTAATCACCCCCACTTCCAAATGAAATTTTAATTTCATACACATATTGCATATCTTTTTAGGTACTGTTGCTCTTTGTGGGGGATGCAAATCATTGTAATACTCAGGAACCGTTTTCCTCCCACATAAACAATTGTCTCCCTTTTGGGGCAAAATTACCACCATGATGACTACATGATTAACAATATATCATCTTTTAAGTCATTTATAAATTTATGGGGAAAAAAAATCAACCTGTCCATTTATACGTAAATCACTGCCATCATGTATATTATCTCAAGAATGAATTCAGAAATATTTTATTTTCTTTTTTTACTTTTACCCTATGATAGTCTATAAAGTCATTTAAATCATGGATGCTGACATGCTCACACTTGTATCTCTAGCACCTATCTCAGGGTCTGTAACAGATGGTGCCTACAAAAGATTTAATGAATGCATGATTTATAGTGGACCAGTGAAAGCTCCTCTATGTTTCGCACATACCATTTCTAGAAAGGGCTATATCACATTTGTAATGTGCTTACCACATCTGGATCTAGCTCCGTGAAAAAATTTCTACTTAAAGTGAAATAAGCATTTCTTTCTTTGCTTTTGAATCTAATCACTGTAGAAGTAAAATCTATTTTCTGAATTTCTATTCCTGGAGAAGTTGCAACTAAATATGGAATAATGATGTTAATCAGAAAGAGCTACGTCTTACAGCTATTTGTTTCTAGTATGTTATTCAGCCTCAAGGAAATTATGTAAGTTTTTTTTTTTTCTGTCTCAATTTTCTCACCTCTAAAATGAGATTAGTAAAATACACTACCCATTGTTTGAATTTTCTCTCTAGAAACTGCAGTAGAATTGATCTGGAATTGCTCCAAAATATGAATGCAAGAAGAAGTCACCTGGGGTTATCTACAGTGGTTATCTGGAAAAGGAAGTGCCATTGCAGAACTTATAAGTCTAACCTAAGAGAGTATTAAAGGTTAAAAACCAAAGAAGTCATTTTTTTTCCCCAGAAAGAAATATCTGAGAAAGATTGTGGGGCGAGGGGAGGGAAGAAGGAAGGAGGAGAGTGAGAGTGAGAGAGAGAGAGAGAGAGAGAGAGAGAGAGAGAGAGAGATCCAAAATGTCAGAAACTAGGTAAAGTCCAGAAACAGAATGAAATAGAACAGGGAATAATGAACGGAGTCAGAGGATTCAGAACAAAGCAACGAAGGAAGGAAGGAAGGAAGGAAGGAAGGAAGGAAGGAAAGAAGGGAGGGCGGGCAGGCCAGAGGGAGGGAGGAAAGCAAACTATTTCTATGAAGAAGACTACATACATAAGCTCACTTTTACAGGCTGCCTGCCTTGTCACCTCCAGTGTACTTGCCTTGTTCCAGGCACAAAATACACAGATACTTCACCTAATAGCTAAAGATAAATGTAAATGTTCCTTAAAATGTTAATCATATATGAAGAAAATATTAATGAAATTGTACATAGAATTATGGTTTTCTTTTAATCCTGAGGTCTTTATGAGGTGAAAATAATCAGCTGCTCTACTCAGATATCATAGAAGTAATTTCTTGTTAGCTAGAGAGACTCAGAAAGGTAGAAAAGGATGAATGAATGATTATAATTTATAATAAAATCAGTCTTTTAGGAAGACTGTGATTAAAAAATATATATATTGGCTGGGAAACCATTAATCATAACACAGACTGTTTTACTATAGAGAAGGAATAAAAAGCATCAAAGTTATCTAGTAGAAATATAAGATGTTAAACTACTTGTCAGTAGCTGAACAGTTCAGCCAAAGCATAAATAAAAAGAAAGAAAACAAGTAAAGAATATGGGCAGAATTATAAAAAAGTTTTAATGATTTAAATCACAAAAATATGGGCAGCGAAGAATATTGTAGGAAATTAACCAGAGTCAATATTCATTACACCCTCCTGCTCTGTCATGGAAGTCTGGCCTTACAGGTAGTGGGAGAATGGGCAATAACATGATAATAAGGGAAGAATCAATAAAGAAAAAAAAATCAATTAAGGCAACTTCAACCATATTTAAAGGAACTAAATTTCAGTAAGAAGTATAGCTACATGTGTGGTCCAGCTGGTTGGACCTTAAAGAACGGTCCAGAGAAGTGTTTGGTAGAAATTGTGTTTCAGAAAATGATGTTATATTGGGGATGAGTGCCATTTCAATACAAAATAACTTCTATTTTCTATTGACCTATTGTTTTCCCCCTCCTATTGTAGTCAAGTCAATGCAGATATTAAATCACGTATTCACATATCCACATTATCTCTTCCACTCTTCTCATATGGCAGAAATCAGGAAAGGATCATGGACTGAAGAAATGTGGAAGCTTGCTCACTAGATATGAGCCTGGTTCTGAGGAATCTAGGAAGCAGATCTATTACTTACACATTCTCCTAGCCCTTAAGATTATCCTGGTTGAGCTCATTCAGGAATGGGCTAGATGAAGAGATCAGAGAAGAGACAAAAGCATCTCTAAGATTTTCATTTAAGCTTATTCAGAGAAACAAGACTCCATTAGTTTGTTTTCATGCTGCTAATAAAAACATGCCCAAGACTGGGTAATTTATAAAGGAAAGAGCTTTAACCGACTCAGAGTTCCACATGGCTGGGGAGGCCTCACAATCATAGTGGAAGAACAAGGGACGTTTTTCATGGCAGCAAGCAAGAGAGAGTAGGGGAACTCCTCTTTATAAAACCATGAGATCTCATGAGACTTATTTACTACCAAGAAAACAGTATACAAAATGCCCAGCCCCATGATTCATTTACTTCCCATGGGACCCTTCTCATAACACGTGGGAATTGTGGGGGCTACAATTCAAGATGAGATTTGGGTGAGGACATAGCAAAACCATATAAAAGACCATTAGGATGTGTGTGTGTATGTGTGTGTGTGTAAATACCATTAGGATGTGTGTGTGTGTGTGTGTGTGTGTGTGTATATATGGGAAAATACTTCTCTCTCTCTCTCTCTCTATATATATATATAGAGAGAGAGAGAGAGAGAGAGAGAGAGGTTTACCTTAAAGCATTTTTTCACCAGGCACGGTGGCTCACACCTGTAATCCCAGCATTTTGGGAGGCTGAGACAGGTGAATCAACTGAGGTCAGAAGTTCAAGACCAGGCTGGCCAACATGGTGAAACCCCATCTCCACTAAAAATACAAAAATCAGCTGGTGTTATGGCATGTGCCTATAATCCCAGCTACTTGGGAGGCTGAGGCAGGAGAATCACTTGAACCTGGGTGGTGGAGGTTGCAGTGAGCAAAGATTGAACCATGGCACACCCACCTAGATGACAGAGCAGAATTCCATCTCAAAAAAAAAAAAAAAAAAGTCTTGGTTAATGTGATTTTTGAGGCTTGGTGAATCCAAAATTTGATAGGAAGATGGGCCAACAGGAGACTCAGGGCAGAGCTACAATTCAGGTCTGAAAGCAGTGTGTTGGCAGAATTTCCTCTTGCTCACTGGAGGTCAGTATTTGTTCTATTTGGGCTTTCAACTGATTGGATGAAGCCCACCTACGTTAATGAGGGCAATTGGCTCAAATGATGTTCATCAATTTAAATGTTAATTTCATCCATAAATATACCTTCACAGATTCATCCAAAATAATAGTGGACCAAATATCTGGGCACCATAACCCAGACAAGTTGACACAAAATTAATCATCACACTGCCTAGGATAACTAATGATATTTTCAGTAGAATTAGATAGAAAGGGTCAAAATACAACTTCCTTGAGGATCATCAAGTGGAAAAAGTAGTTTATATGAGGAGAAATATGACCAAGTTTCAAACTTTGTTAGATTCTGGAATGGCAAACATATGTGTTGTAGAGTCACAGTTTGATTTTATAAGCATATTTGGACACATATATTATCTATCTGCCAATGGACTAATTGAGATCTACTCATAATTTTTGAAGTATTTTCCCAAGCAGTGTTTTGTAGACTAGTAACATCATTCCTTAAATTCTATAATCATGGCAATTTAAACAAAATTTTGGCTACTGTAAAATATCACATATAAATTAAGCTCTATTCTTGTTAACCCTTTCTCAAGTAATTTCAGGGAAAATTTACTTTATTAGTAAACTACTTCTCAATTATTCTGATACTCATTTTACTAGTTTGAATTTTTAAATATCTAACCATTGTATTTCTCTACAAAAACCTCTGAGATACCACTAGCTGAAAGCACCGTTTCTCTTTTTAGATTTCCATAGGAATTTGGAAAATATTCAGTGAATACTTCTTTATTGAACACATCCTCCCTACAGTCGTTTACGTGATAATCATATCTATTTTATATACATCAATGTGTTATTAGTAACAACATGAACTGCCACATCCTGATATAAGCTCGATATTAGCAAAACCAATTATCTAAGTTTACTTTTACCATGCCCTGAAGGCAAAGTAGGTGTTAAACTTTCAGAATTTATCAGAAGAGAGAGTTTGCAAATGAAAGTTTTTGTCATAAAGCAATTTTTGTTCTTTCATTAAAATTTGGCACAGGATATCTTAGCTAGAGAACGACGTAGTTTGTTGTCAGTTCTGGATGGCCACAATAGCTACAGGGAAAGGAGTGCCCTAGATGAGTCAGAACTTTGTACAGTGGCATGGAGAAGTATACACAGGGACTACCAAGAATGGGAATAACTCCACCTTCAAGTCACTGTGAAGTCATATCACCATGTGCATTTATATTGTATTTGCAGTATGAAAATCCTTTTATGTAAATTCCATTTTAATTGCATCTGTAAGGAATTTATTTCAAAAGATACATGAAGCCTGATTTTCCCTTTTATAATGAATAAAATCTAGTGTCAGGGTGATTAAGTGATTTGCTCACAAGTGAGAAGTCAAAGAGGGAAGACTGTAACCCAGGTTTTCTGACTCTCAGTCTAGTATTCTTTCTACAAATCATTACAGAATTCTCTCATTTGACAGACATTATTGGATACCTAAAATGTTCCAGAAGACCTGGAGTGCTTAATGAAGCTGGTGTGGCCCTTGCCCAAAATGATACTTCATTCCAGCCTCTCATGAGTAATTTTCAGACCACTGTCAATACTAATGAATATATATTATTTACTTTAAGTATTTTTGCCATGGTCTGTAGAACTTAAGATTTATTCCTAGATTTGATCTTCTTTTACTTATATTCTTCAGTTGTCTTATTTGTAGTATGGATGAAATTTCTTACATTTCTTAATAAGATCTTAGAACATTCCAAGTGTTCAGTACTATCTAATTCTTCTTATTCTCATTGAGATGTTCTACTGTTTCTCTTGTAGAATCTATCTCTATTGATGATGGTCTGATCTCTCAAACCTCATTATTATTTAGGGTGTGGTCAAAATTACAAAAAATTATATCTTTATTTCTGTTTAATTTGTTTCTTTCTTTTCTCTTTTTTTCCTTTTTTTTTAAAGATAGAGTCTCGTTCTGTTGCCCAGGCTGGAGTACAATGGCACAAACTGCACTCACTGCAACCTATGCCTCCTGGGTTCAAGAGATTCTCCTGCTTCAGCCTCCCAAGTAGCGGGGATTACAGGCGTGTACCACCACGCCCAGCTAAATTTTTTTGTGTTTTTAGTGGAGACGGGGTTTTTTCTTGTTGGCCAGGCTGGTCTTAAACTCCTGACCTCAGGTGATCTGCCTGCCTTGGCCTCTCAAAGTGCTGAGATTATAGACAATTTGTTTGTTTTATACGTAAGATGTATAGATGTAAGATTGGTTCTTTGCTTTACCAATTTTGCATGTTTACCTTTTTTTAAAAATGCTACTATAACTTTGATCCTGGAAGGTGAGATCTCCTTTTCCTGTGGCACCTGATGCTTGTGTAAACCTGGGCCACTCATGCAGTTCTTCCTTCTGGGCTGCAGGAGAAGCTCTCAACTGGTCTCTCCTTTCTCACTTTCAGCCACTGGTAACCAACCTCTCAAAATATTATAGAATTTGTGCAATACTTGTAAGTCATAGCACACAATAACTATTCCTTAAACATCATGTTAATCTCATTCCTCCATTCGAACTACTTCTAAGGAGTTATGTTTTATGGGCTTCAGTAATAACTGGCATCATCTGATTTTTATGTCTCAGTTATCTTGCTCGTTTCTGATCTGCATGGTGGTCAGAGCCAGATAATCTGCCTCTGTGATTTAGGATAGAAAGAGTTTTATGTGAAATCTAGCCAGGAATTATTTCCCTGATAAACAACAAAATTCTTTTTTTTTTTAATTGGTGGTGATGTTTTTGGATTTCAAAAGGATCGCCTTTCTATGCATTTGTGGATAAAGGGAAGATATAATTACACAATGGACAAAATCAAAAACACATATTTAGATCTCTGTTATCAAAGGAGAAAATTTCTCTTTAAAACATTTTAAAACTTGACCCTTCCCCGGCCTGCGCTTATATAATTCCAATAATAAAAGGTGGAGGTGAAACTCTTTCTTGGAAATAGTGAAATCATTCCATTTTCAAGGAATATAATAGGCTTCAGTTTTTCTGATGTATAGAGCTACAGTAAGATATAATTTTATAAACGTGCCTTTGTTACTACTTACCAGATTAGCAGAGTCTAACAATTTGACTATTCTAAGAATTTCGTAGCAGCACTAAATATTTGTTTCATCAAATGAAAAACAAACATGACAATCATCTCCCTCAATAACTAGGATAACACCAAGTGGTTTCTCCAGTGCACCCCTACACACCAGGTAACAAATAATGTGCTTTTGAGGAACTAGCCAGGAAGGACATTAAACAGAAAAAAAAGGTGAATGTAAAGTCCTTACCCCCAAGGCTTCAGATAATTGTGACTGGATATTAATGTCATAATGGAATCTAGAAAAGGGGGGCAAAACGAGCTGTGAACAGAGTTTCTATTTTCATAATGTCTGAAGTAGGCCAGCATTTACTTTTCTTTCCTAAGAATGAGCTTACTCATATTACTTGAATAGCTTTATTTATTTATTTATTGTGTTATCAAAATACAACTGTTCCCCTCTATCCTGTAAATTCTGATCCATAAATTCACGTGTGGATAGAGCAGGTGTCTGTTAATAACACTGCCCAGGAGCTTCTGATAACCGAAACCTTCCCTTACACTCCTCCCTCCCAGCCGTGGCTTTCAAATCACTGTCATGGAATAACATCAAAGCTTCCTTTCTACTCCACTATAGAATAAGTAGCTCTCTGTAGTGACATTTTCTTACACTGTATTTTTTGAGATTTTATTTTATTTTACAACTATTTTTTGAGATTTTAAAAGCAAGCAAGTATTTATTGGCCTGTTATGTGCCACAGTCTGTGTTTAGGTCCATTTTCAGAGGGGAACAAATCCTCCATAGAGTTTTCCTCCACAGAGTTTCAAAACTAGTGGGCTCTAAACAAGCAATGTCTCTGCATTTGTAATGAACTCTTCTGGAGAAGATAAGAAGTACCTTTTCTTTTTTAAAGAATTGACAATAAAAGTGGAAAGTGTTGTGCAGTTTTCCTGAGTATCCTAGCATATATCTAACCAAGCTAGCTATACAAAAATAAAAAGTATAAAGTATAGGAAATTCTCCAGCCAACCTCTTTTTTGTTTCTAGCCTCCATTTTATCCACACTAATCACTCTACTCCTTAATTTTAAGGTGTGTCTATTGATTCATGAAATCCCAGCATTTCTTTTCTGAGCAATGTTCCAGTCTCCATATAATCTTGCATACATTTCCTCTATCAAATATACACAGTTTGGGGGCATTTTATGAAACTGAAAAATTATTAACAGTTTTATTATTGCAGGTCAAATGGTGTTTTAGTTACGTTATTTAGGAGAGTCAGAAGATTTTAAATATAAACATTTAATTTTATGCATGAAATAACATGGTTTAGGACTTAATTTAAAACAAATTGTTGGGCAGGGGAAAGATGGACTGGCATTATGGATGAAATAATAGTCTACGAGTTGATAACTGTTAAAACTAAGTGAAGTGGACATGGGATCCCACTATATTATTCATATTTGTTATTATTGTTGTTTTAAAAAAATATTTTTTACAGCAGTGTTAGGTTCACAGCAAAGTTGAGAGGAAGGTACAGATTATTTCCCCAAATCCCCTGCCCCTGCACATTATCAACATTCCCCACGAGCATGATACATTTGTTAACAATTGATGAACCTACACTGACACCTCATTATAGCCCAAAACCCATAGTTTACATTAACGTTCTCTCTTGGAGATTTGCATTCTATGGTTTTGGACAAATGTATAGTGACACATATCTATAATTATAGTATCACACAAAGCATTTTCACTGCCCTAAAAATCTTCTGAGCTCTACCTGTTTATCTCTTTATCTCGACTAACTCCTGGCCAACCACTAATTTTTTTTTTTTTTTGGTCTCCATAGTTTTGCCTTTTCCAAAATTTTATATAGTTGTAATCATACAGTATGTAGCCTTTATAGATTAGTTTCTTTCACTTTAGTAATATGTACTTAACCTTCCTATGTGTTTTTTTGTGGCTTATAGTTTGTGTCTATTTAATACTGTATAATATTCTATCATCGAAATGTACCACAATTTGTTTATCCATTCACCTACAGAAGGACAGCTTAGTTGATTCTAAGTTTTGGCAATTATAAATAAAGCTGCTATGAACACCTATGTGCAGGTTTTCCACAGACATAAGTTTTCAACTCTTTTGAATAGTTACCAAGGAGAAGGATTGCTAGATCTTATAGTAATAGGGTATTTAATTTTGTAGAAAACTGCCAAATTGTCTTCCAAAGTGGCTGTACCACTCTGCATTTTCACCAGCAATGAATGAGAGTTGCTCTTGCTCCATATCCTTGTCAGCATTTGGTGTTGTCAGAGTTCTATATTTTGGACATTCTGATATGTTTGTAGTAGTATCTCATTGTTATTTTAATTTGCATTTCCCTAATGACATATGGTCTGGACCATATTTTCATATGGTTATTTTGTATTTATATACCTTCTTTGATGAGATGTCTATTAAGGTCTTTGGCTAATTCTTTTTAATTGGGTTATTTGTGTTCTTATTGTTGAGTTTTAAGAGTTCTTTGTATGTTTTGAATAATAGTCCCTTATCATGTGGGACTTTTGTAAATACATTCGTCATCCTCTTGACATCTTTTTTTTTTTTAAACACAGTTTTGCTTCATTGTCCAGGCTGAGGTGCAGTGGCATGATTGCCACTCACTGCAACCTCCACCTCCCGGTTTCAAGCAATTCTCCTGCCTCAGCCTCCTGAGTAGCTGGAATTACAGATATCTGCCACCAAACCAGGCTACTTTTTGTATTTTTAGTAGAAATGGAGTTTCACCATTTTGGCCAGGCTGGTCTCAAACTCCTGACCTCAAATAATCCACCTGCCTTGGACTCCCGAAGTGCTGGGATTACAGGCATTAGCCACCATGTCTGGCCAGAAGTTCTTCATTTTAATAATGTTCAGCTGATCAGTATTTCTATCATAGATTATGCCTTTTACATTGTATCTAAAATGTTATTACCCTACCGAAGTTCATCTAATTTTTCTGCTTTGGTAATCTAGAAGTTTTATAGTTTTGCATTTACATTTAGGTCTATAATGCTTTTAAGTTAATTTTTTGAAGGGTATAAAGTATGAGTCTACTTCATTTTTGTTTTTTTGCATGTAGAGGTCTTGTTGTTTTGCCACTATTTGTTTAAAAGACAATCTTTGCTCCATTGTCTTGCCATTGCTCCTTAGTAAGAAATCAGTTGAATACATCCATTTGGCTCTCTTTCTGGGCTCTTTATTCTGTTCCATCAATCTACTTATCTGTTCATTCCTCATGCCACACTGTCTCAATTACTTTAGATTTGCAGTAAATCTTGAAATATGATAGTGTCAATCCTCCAATTTTGTTTTCCTTCATAATTGTGTGGCATATTCTGGGCCTCTTTCCTCTGTATATAAACCTTAGAATCAGTTTCTCAATATTCACAAAATAACTTTCTGAGACATTGATTGGGATTTCATTGAATCTATTCACCAACTTAGAAAGATCTGACATATTAAAAATACTGGCTTCCTCTCCATGAATATGAAATATCTAACTTATTTATGTTATTCTATCTGACATGTCATAATTGTATACATTTATTTTATTCTTCTTTGATTGCTTTTATGAGAGTTTTGTAGGTTTCCTCATCTAGATCATGTACGTATTTTGTTACATTTATGCCTATATGTTATATTTTGGGGAATGCTAATGTAAACTGCATTCTGCTTTTGATTTCAAATTTTACTTGTTTATTGCTGATATATAAGAAAGTAATTGACTTTTGCATATTAACTTTGTATCCTGCAAACTTGCTGCAATCATTTATTAGCTCTTGGAGAATTTTGTTGTTGTGGTTGTTGTCATTGAGTCTTTGAGATTTCCTATATACATGAACATATCCTTTACAAACCAAGATACTTTTATTTTTTTTCTTTCAAAGGAAGCTTTCATTTTTTTTTTTTTTCATTTTTATTTTGTTTCCTTATCTTATGGCATTGGCTAGAACTGTTAGTACAATGTTGAAGAAGAATGGCAATACAGAACATCCTTGCTTCTGATCTTGGTGGGAAATCTTCCCATTTCTCACCTGTAAGTATAATGTGTGCTGTAGGTTTTTTGTCAATATTCTTTATCAAGTTGAAGATGTTTCCTTCTATTCCTACTACTCTGAGATTTGTTTTTATTATAAGTGAGTGTTGAACTTTATCAAATGCTTGCTGCACCTATTGATATGATCACGTAATTTTTCCATTTTATAGCCTGTTGATGTGACAGATTACATTAAAACTATTTTATTTGTTTATATATTTAAAATTTACAATGACAAAAAGTCAACAAAATATTTTCTGTTGTATTCCCTATTTAAATGTTATCAACAAGTGTGATGTTTAATTTTTTTGTGTCAACTTTGCTAGGCTATAGTACCCAATTGTTCAGTTTTATACTAATCTAGGTGTTGTTATGAAGGCATTGATGAATACACTTAGTATCTTCAATCAGCTGATTTTAAGTAAAGTAGGTTACTTTTGATAATGTGGATAGACTTCATCTAATCAGTTGATAATCCTTAAGAACAAAACTTGAGATTTTCTCCCAAGAAAGAAATTTGGCCAAGCTTTCAGCATCAGCTTCAGCCTATGTGTTTCATTCTATGGGCCTACCCTACAAATCTCTGACTTGCTGGTTCCCTACAACTGGATGATTCAATACTTTTAAATAAATCTATGTATGTATAGGTAAATATACATATCCTTAAAGAATAAATTTATAGTAGAAACTTGAGGTCAGTGATAGATTTTCAGACAGAGCGCATAGTAGAATTGTGCCCTTCAGGTTACTTGACAAAGACATGTCTATGCCATAAGGTAAAACTTGTTCTGATGTTAAATGATACATTTAAATTATGAGAAAGGCAATTTAATATGTTACATCATTAGAGTACTTTTAACTTTTATACAAAATATATAAAGTTGCTGTCTTATGACCTAGATATATAACTGGATCACTAAAACACCGAATAATATCATTTTTGGTATTTTCAAAACTCAACGGTTACAAAAATTACAGTAACAACAAGGCTGTTTCATTGTCTGAGATCTTCTCCAGTACACTCAGAGAACTTTAGTGCACTGGAGAATGTAAGCCTTGAAATCAAATAATGACGATACAAGATATCAGCAAATGAGGGCACTAATTTTCAAAGAGTCTGTTTGTCAGCAATACATAGCAGAAATATTATATTACTGGCAGAGGTTTTAAATATCTGTACATACTAAAATTACTTTGGAGAGAGTTTTCCAAGTACGTAATCCTAATTTATCCTGTGCAAACTAACCAAATCAGAGAGGAATCCAAGCTGGTATGCTATAAAAATGTTTCCTAAGTCATCCTTTGGATAATTTAAGAGCTTCTACACTACCTGCAGATATTCCAAGCCACAGGCCAGTGTTATTTTCTGCTGTCTCTTTCCACTTATAGATGGAAGCACTTGGAGAAGCATTCATAGTCAGTAAACCAAATGACTTAGAGGAGGGATTTCTCATTTTTCTTATTGATCATTATGGAACCCAAGTGTCTGCCTCTGTGCATTCAATAAAGTTAATGCATGCAAAGTTAATTAGATATTTACCTTAGAAGCAAAGTCATAAAAAATTATATATTTGCTCTGGTAACATGCAATTATCCATTATTTTGGTAAAAATGTTTCATTATCGTTAGATCACACACATGCATCATACGAGTTGGAATGATTGTTACATATGTTTGTTAGGGACATTTTAGATGACTCTATGGTGATGAAGTGCAATAGCAACAGCTATTGCACTATACATGTGGACACTGACACCTTACCTAATTGCCCAAGACTAAGGTTTTCATGGTGACTCCAGAGAGAATTTAAAAGCCCCTTCTGTTTCATTGCTCTCTCTTTCTCATTCTTCTGCTGTGTGGCTCCTGACTTAAACCATAACATAAAACAAGATTAATAAAGCACAGACTTTTTAATGAAATCAGGTTTGGTATCAAGCCCTTTAACTTTCTAATCTGTTTTCAGCAGCTGTAAGTGCTGCACAATCACTTTCAGCATCTCTCCAGAGAACAGAGAAAGACATTTCTTCTATCTTTGATCTGTTTCTTGTAACTGGAAATTATCTGCAAGAAACTCTCCAACAGAATTTTACTAGTATTATTATGGTACCAAGAAATAAAGTCTTTTTAGGTCCTCTGTTTAAAATCAGCACTAACTTTAGTTACTCCATCCTCAGCAATTAAGCAGCATCAATGAAGCAAAGCCCTTGCTAAGTATAAATAATAATTCCAGAGAGCTTGTCTATGTCCTTCAGGCTCTTATATTTAAGACAGACAGCACTACCATGGATAAATGGGGCAGAAAGACATAGTCATTGAAATAGTAAGTGACTCATTGATAAGAAAGGTTTTCACCTCGCACACAGTTCAAAGTTAAGTGCCTTTTAAAATGGGGTAAAGTCAGCTGATTGGGTTACTCTACAGAAGAGCAAGCCATTATTGCACTTATGTCACGCTGGTGATAGCAAGTCACATTGCTGGAAGCCTATGTTTATCCTGTATACTTCTGCCAGATATTTTATCTTTAGGCAAGAAGTCTCACCACATTCAGGTGTCACTTTCCTTTTTTCTTCCAAATTATTCTGTGTCCTCAAGACAACCAATGCAATGGTCTCACCAGTATGGTCGGATTTTTCTCCTATTACTTGGGGCTTACCACTGCAAAAGTCACATGACCCCTGAAACTTCATTTGTGACATAGTCTTCTCAGGTGCAGAGAAAACTTAAGTTTACTATGGGAATAAAGTTGGCAAGATGCACTTAACTTTAGTCAAGCTGTGAGTCAACGATCAGAATCAATTGAGCAATTTACTGGGCATTCACCTACTGATTCAATTCACAGTTTCCCTTCTGATTCATTTACAGTTTTGACAACTAGAAGTCTAAGATCTAAGTGTCCTCATGGCTGGGTTATGCTAGAGGCCTCATGGTTTACAAATGACTGTCCATTGATTGTGTCCTTACATGGCAGAGAGATTAAAGAGGGATAGCTTTTATCCTCTTCTAAGAAGTACAACAATTTTATTATGGAGGCTTCAAACTCAGAACCTAATTACGTCCCAAAGACCCCACTTCCTAACACCATCACATTAGGGGTTAAGGTATCAATATATGAACTTGGGTGGGTCATAAATATTTAGTTCATAACAGCTCAGAACTGTTAATGACATAAGTGTGTATTGAACATAGCTCTTGCCTTCAAGGCGCTTAGAACATGCTAAAGATGTAAATAAAATAACTCAATAGCAAAGGCCACTGTTATTCAAAATCAGTATTCTAGGAATGTGAGTGACTCAGAAGATGAGAGAAAGAACACATGACATCGAATTCCGTGTTTACATGCTTGTGATTTACATATATTAGTATTTATTTAATCTCTTGTAATAGTAGAAATAAATTTCCAAACTTTTTAAGAAAGAAAACCAAGATTCAGAACGTTAAATAATTTAATAGTTGAGATTGGAATTCAGGTCTCTAATTATTTTTTCTAGAATTCATGAAGAAATTGGAATTTGAGAAGAAAGAATAATAATAAGAAAAGGATTTGGACTCACAGCAGTAGTAAGGATAATTTTAAATAGTGAAAAGGGAGGAGAAGAAATACAGGGATAAAAATGCACATGGTGTTTTAAAGGGAATAGTGAATAAATCTCTCTCTTTGAAACAGTGGTGTCTTGCTGGTTCTAACAGAAAAACATAAAGATTTGCTATTACTTGCCTAGAGTTTTAAGATTTGTAGAATAATTTTACATATATTATTTTATTTGAAGTTTATGATAACCCTGTGAGTTAAGTAGAAAAGATATTTTAATTAATATCCTCTCTATCATAGGTGGAAAACTTGAGGCAGAGGTTTGACCATGGTACCAAGATCTTAAAATTAATAATGGATGAGGACAAATAATGAATATGGCTCTACAGACATTTTCCAAATTGCTTTTGAAATATCCTTGTATCATGGGGTTTTAACAGAAATTCAAACTTCAATCAAGGAAATCACAAAGGTAAAGTTATCACTAAGTGGTAAGTAACATGATCTTGGAGACCCCCAGATGTAATGATTCTGCTTCTGTCAATTACAGTCGACCCTTGACCAATGCGGGATTTAGGGTCGTTGATGCCCCCAACACAGTAAAAAATCCATGTGTAATTTTTGACTTCCCCAAAACTTAACTACTAATAGCCTACTGTTGACTAGAAGCCTTAATGATAATATAGTTGATTAACATATATTTTGTATTTTATATGTATTTTATACTGTATTATTACAATAAAGTAAGCTGGAGAAAAGAAAATGTTATCAAAAATTATGGAGCAAGAGTAAATATATTTTCTTTATTAAGTGAAATTGGATCATCACAAAACTCTTTATCCTTTTTGTCTGCATATTGAATAGGCTGAAGAGAAGAAGAAAGAGGAGGCATTGGTCTTGCTGTCTCAGAGGTGGCAGAAGTAGAAAAGTTTGAGGAAATGAAAGTTGAGAGACAGGCATATTTGGTGTAACTTTTATTTTGAAAAAATTTCATATAAGTGGACCAAGGATTTCTTTTTTAAAAAATTTATTTATTATACTTTAAGTTCTGGGGTACATGTGAAGATCTTGTGGGTTTGTTACACAGGTATATATGTGCATGGTGGTGGTTTGTCACATCCATCGCCCTGCCATCTACATTAGGTATTTCTCCTAATGCTATCTCTCCCCAATCCCCCAACACCCTGCTATTCATCCCCTAGTCCCCCACCCCCCAGGCCCTGGTGTGTGATGTTAAGTGGACTCAAGCATTTCAAACTCCTGTTGTTCAAGGATCAACTGCACTAAAAAAAACTGTTCATGTCATCAAAACATCCAATAACTTAGCCTATACTTTTCTCTTAGCGTGTATTTTTCACACCAAGCACAGTGCCTATCGCTTAAAAGTTGTGTGGAAAATAACAATGATGTTATTGAACCACCAATGTTGGATATAATTAATGTAATTACTACCATTTTGTGTTGAAGGAACCATGGGCTTTCAGAAATGAAGTGATTTTCTCAGAGCTTGTAAGTAGTATAGCTATTAGAAGCCAGATTTGAACAAAGATCTGACTAAATGCAAAAATCTTAATTTGTTTCTATTATGAAATTATTATAAAATGAATTATTGCCAGAAAATGAACTTGCACATGAGAACCTGAACAGTCTAATTTCTAGCCAACACCAGAAATCACCAAATCTCTTTAGTCCTTGTTGCTGTTGCTGCCATCAGTCCTTTTTGTTATGTGAGACTCTTAAAATCACGCTCTCTGTAGAGATAGATGCTGCTTATCCTTTCTGATGTTCTAGTTTTGCTGGCTCAATTCCCCAGCCAGAACTCTGCAAGACATTGAGGCAAGATGATTCTACTGCCTGTGAACTAAGCAAGGTCAAGGAGGACTTTGGAACAACGGGTTAGTAGAACTCAGTGCTCAGCTCTGTCAAACCCAATCAGAGACACATACAGGTATTGGCTACCCTAGAAGTTGTTCTGGCACCTGCCATTTGCACATCTGCAGTCTATTTATGATTTCTCTTTAGGGATTAACATCGACATGATTAATGCTGATTTGTGTGTGTGTGTGTGTGTGTGTGTGTGTGTGTTTAATCTCTCAAAAATGTTAATTATACCCACCTTCTCAGTGAATCATGGTGGAATTGTAGCCAAATACCTGTGCTTTAGCCATGTTGTTTTTATTAAACCTCTTAAATCTTCACTAACTCAGCCCTTCCAAGCCCTTTCTTGGGGAGTTTTTGTGGCTTAAGGGTGATGTCAAAGAATGAGACAACCATTGGGCTCAGAGCAGGAAAAGTAAAATGTTGGGGTGGAGGTTTAGGGATAAAACAAAGGTATAATTTTTTTCTGGGGCATCAGGTCCACTATCTCCCAAAAAAGTTTCTTACCCTCCCCTTCACTAATTATCACCAGAAAGTGGGAGAAATAGACAGTCTTCTAGGCAGTATACCAGAATTGTCCAGGACTGGGATTTCCAGAAAAATAACTTTTATTTATTGAAACAGTGTATTGCTGTATAGATGTCTTTTTCTCAACAATCTTCAAACGCAATGGAAGAAGGATTGCATTTTGAATGAATTTCAGACTACTTCTTCACAGTGGTAACTCTCCATGGAGACTTTATGAACTTAATTCACCACATGGGCATATATATATGGACATACTGTAAGCTTCTCAAGGTCAGAAATCAAGTTATATTAATCACTCTTATCAACAATGCTGAACCCATATCCTAGTGCACATTTTATCCATAACAGATGTTTGCCAAATAAATGCTGCTTAATAATTAGATAAACATTCAGCATAAAAATGTTTATTTTTTTCTAAACTGCAAAAGATTTATGGAACATTTCAAAGAACACATTAATCCACTCCTAAACGCAATCCCATTATTTGCTGTGTAATTTGTACCTTCATATCTAAGAGAATATTATGTGAAATATAACCAAAAATTTCTACAGAAAGGTCCCTATTATTAAATAAATGCTCAAATTCAAGAATCTCCAAATATGCAAGTTATAGACAACTTATTTTTTTTTAGATGGAGTCTCATTGTGTTACCCAGGCTGGAGTGCAGTGGCACAATCTTGGCTCACTGCAACCTCCACCTCCCATGTTCAAGTGATTCTCCTGCCTCAGCCTCCCAAGTAGTTGTGACTCTAGGGGCACACCACCGTGCCCAGCTAGTTTTTGTATTTTTAGTAGAGATGGGGTTTCACCATGTTGTCCAGGATAGTCTCGATTTTTTGACCTCGTGATCTGCCCATCTTGCCTTCCTAATTTGCTGAGATTACAGGCATGAGCCACCACTCTTGGCTATTACATACAACTTTTTAATTTGTAAAACAACTTAGATCGATTTGTAATTAAACAATAATTAAGTTAATGAGACTTCGTATTGTGAAGATTGTTAACTTCAAGTAACTATATATAGGCACAAATAATCAGATTATTTACAGGACTTCAGTTCATTTGTGATATGTAGAATTTCAAGGCAATACTGCTATTTTAGAGAATGCTTTTCTGTGTAAAGTAAGATTTAAAATACCATCTAGGTCCCACATATTAAAATACATTTTGATGGTCCAAGTAGTTCATGGTGACCTTCACAAGATAAACTCTCTGTGTCTCAGATTTGTGTACTAATAAATAAAGATCAAGTAACAACCTTAGGTTATTTCTAAGAAGTATATCATGTTACAGGCTTAGATCTGTCACTAATACAGAGTAAACTTGCAATAAGTGAACATTTGTTGTCATTGCTTTTATAAAGTATTCTGTTTTTATATTCATGATCTCAAAATTTCAATATTACTGAAAACCTGGAAATCTATGTTGGTTTATTTTATGAGTAAATTTTCTGTTTTCCTTTTCCTCTACCTCTCCAGTATTTAAGAAGGGTTTCATTAACCATTATTCAAGGTTATTATGTTTTTCCAGGAGGCATATGCCAATGATTTTACCTCCAGAGGAAAGGTAAAGAAATTGAAGATGGTAAGAAGAGTCATCTGTCTCTACTTGAAGAAATGTTAAGAATTAACACACCTTTGCAGGCTGACAGAAGTTTTTAGGTTCATTAGGTTTGAGAATTACTAGCAAAACTCTTTAAAAAATATATAAATTATAAGTCCTTCTCTGCCTTCATTATCATGACGTTTTTCAGTTGCCCTCAAATAGTCATCCTACAGTATTTAACGTAGACAACAACACATTGTGAAAATAATTCATGAGGAGACCGAGATTTTGGCAACTGTTTCTTCCCTTGACATTGAACAAATTATTTCCCCAAGTAAAAACTTAAAAATAATATAACTGCCTGCCAGCTTTTGGGATGTTCTAAGGTTTAGAGGATCTTACAAGTTCCTTGAATAACTGTAGGAACAGTGATACATGAAAAGGTAAGTTATTATTGAATGTTCTTTGTTATTAAAATTTTCTATTCCCCTTCTCCTAACCTGAATATATGAGAGGAGATACTGGGGGGAAGAGAAGGTGGAACAGTAGCAAAGAGTACAGGGTTTCCATATTTAGCATGCACAACTGGTTTGTGTAGCAAGGACAGAAGTCAGGAGTAGATTTAAGTCATCCCACAAAGTATACAACAATATCAAACATGAATGTGAATTCAGTATGTTGGCTATTAAAATTAGTTCGTATAAATCAAGATAGTCAAAAGGAGAATCCACAAATAACAAACCTTACTGGAAAAAAACAACAACAAAATATTAAATCATGAATTTCCAAGTAATTGACTTCAAATTGCTTGTTTTAACTCACAGTAATTATACTCTACGCTCATTTTTTTCTACTTTACTTAAAACAAATGAGTTATTTCAAGCCTCAATGGCTTTCTTTTGAACCACAGTAAATATTGTAGTGCATGAATTATTATATTTGTTATAAGTATATATGTTGTCTTTGTATTACATTCTAACTACAAAATTCAGCAATTTTTTAGTTCTTTGCTTCTTTAATTTCACGATATATATAATTTATATATATGCATTATATAGAAATGTACTGATACAGATTGATGTATAAATGAATGGATATTATTTTTAACTTACAACTTTTTCTCACATAAAACACTATATTCACATTATTTTAGGATTCAATAAATACTTTTGGAAAGCCATATTCTTTGTAACTGTATGATAAACACAGTGGTCCTAGACACTTTTAACTTGGAGTTGTTCTTTCTAGGTCAACAGTTTTAGATGATTTTAAAGGGAATTAGTTAACTTAAATTGATATCAAAGGGAAACCAAAAAGACAGAGACATACAACCACAATCCTCAACACTTTTACCCAGGTTAATACTTGGTTAATTTTCTACATCCAGAGAAATCCCTTTACATATCATAGTGTCATTTTCAAATTCAACTTATTTTAAGGGCTTTCATAATGCTCATTTAACTTGATTTTACCTGAAATAAATGATATGTACATATAGGTATAGAATCACAGTTGAAAGGTGTTGTATTGAAGTGTGGTTTGCCTTAGGTCCTCAGTGATGATTTGGGTAATCTTAAATGGATAGGTACTTATTGAGAACAAACACAGCATGGGGCAAGGATTGCCAAGTAAGATTAGCATTTGAATACCTTGCAAACTGAGGCACCCAATCAAGTTGGTGGTTCGTTTGTTTTGTTTCTTTGACTTTTTAAAAAATTTTGGTAAATTCTTCATGTTTCTAACTTTCTAGTCTTTTGGCAAATACTTACAATATATATGGGTGTGTGTATGTGTGTGTGTATATCATTCATATATATATTTATGCATATATATATCATATGGACATTACACATACAAAGTAATGAAATAAATATTAATTTAGTTTTATGTGAGAATTTTTAAATACCTCTTAAAAGGAATACTATGTGGCATTCAAAAATTAGTGGGAGAATTACTTTTATAAAAATGAAAATGTAAAGCAAATTGTATTAGTCCATTTTCATGCTGCTGATAAAGACATACCTGAGACTGGGGAAAAAAGTTTAATTGGACTTACAGCTCCACATGACTGGGGAGGCCTCAGAATCATGGTGGGAGGTTAAAGGCATTTCTTACATGGTGGTGGCAAGAGAAAATGAGGAAGAAGCACAAGCAGAGACCCCTGATAAACCCAACAGATCTTGTAAGATTTATCGACTATCGATGGAATAGCAAGGGAAAGACCAGCCCCCATGATTCAGTTACCTCCCCCTGAGTCCCTCCTACAACACATGGAAACTCTGGGAGATACAATTCAAGTTGAGATTTGGGTGGGGACACAGCCAAACCATATCACAAATATACCAATGAAAGTTTGCATGCTTATTATCCAGCATATGCATTTATTATGCCAACAGTTTTGCAATCACTACTGACTACATTTCAAAGTCTCTCTCTCATGTAATTTAAAATGTGTTATTAATGTTTTCAGATATACATTATCTAATATATATTATTTGCCTTTGATCCATCAAATCTTCATATGATTGGAGAAAACAAAGCCAAGCAGTAGTCTATCAATTTGATTTGATGGTATCAACCTCTTTTTTTCATCTTTTTAATCTTCTAAACCATAGATTCTGTTAAAACTTCTTTCAATTTTAAAATTATACATATTTACAATTTTATTTTTAAAAATTAATGCTGTAAGTTTAAATATTTTTAAAAATATAAGTGTAATAAAATTTAGAGCTAAGACATTGAAATATCTTTCAGGTTAGAGAGCCAACAATGGAAAACCTGCAAAGAATCTCATAATGTCTCAAAGAAGTAGAAATTCTACATAATTTGGGGATAGAATATCATAGTAGAGAGATACCTGTTGAGCCACATTAACAATACATGTAAAATGGTCCATAATTTCCGAAATCTCTTGCTTTTCCTCCTAGAACAGTTATAGTGTTTGTCAAGGTACTGATATAATTTATTTATTAGGTGATAGCAAATACCTAATAGCCTGAAGATAGTTGAAATCAAGCGGCATATTATTCTTTCTAGAATGTAATGACTGACTTGGCTTGGAACATTTCTGTTTTTGTTGTTGCCTTTAGCATTTACAGAGAAGACTTTACTATTTTTTAATTTTCTTTAATTTGTTGTTTATTTGTATATATGGGCTTATTAATTTTCTCCTTATTATTAATATTTGTCTGCATCTGTTATTATGTTACTGAAAACCATGTAAAATATGTCAGAAAACAGATGTATTGAAAATATGAGAAGATATTTAGAAAATACTGGGATGATTTTGTAAATTTTGAGAAAGAGAAACCAATTTATACCCTGCTTTCTAGAGCAGGCTTTCAAACAAAACACATTAAATTGTTTCTAAATAAAGTCACACTCAAAACCTTCTGGGGTCTCTCCCATTTGGCAAATACTATCTATCAAAAGGTTATCAAATACATAAAACTTGCAATATTTCCACACCATATAATACTTTGCAGTGAGCTATTTTGTAAATATATGCTTGAAGATAATAAGATGTCCCTGTATTTTCAAACAGCCAAAGAGAATATGTGATTATTAGAAGCGAAAAGACCCATAATTGTCATTACTAATCATATTATTTATCATAAAATTAATATACTTACCTTTGTATTTTATTGAATTACTGTGTTGTTAACCCAACAAAAGATAGGCATAATTAAAACAATCTCTTTACCATTTAGTATTTATATGTCAGTCTTTTTGAAGCCTGTTTAAAGTGAACTAACTTATCTTTTACATGGCAACATGGAGATTCTAAAAGCAGCTCAGGCTGGGTGCAGGGAGAACGAGTAAAGTAGGTCAAATGGTATCTCTATGTTTGGAAACACAATTATCTGACCTGATAGAAAATGATTGAGCTGTTGTCCCTAAATGTGTAACATATGTTCCACACTCTTAAGAGCAACCCTGCATTGAAAGAAAAATCCTAATGAGAAATATCTGTTATTTTTAGAAAAATATAAGCCATATTCTTTTTTTTCTATTCCTTCTCACCATTATAGTATCTTTTTTCTTTCCTGCCTTTTTTGGTTGTTGTTGTTGTTGTTGTTGCTTAAACTTGGCAGAAACATCAGATTTCTCCCATAATGCAAAGCACTTTTGCAAATTCTCTTCAACTTGTGGACTTTAAGACAATAGCATTGTGCATCTTCTCCAGGATTTCAGACATTTCTCTGTGGCATTTCTCTTAAGCTTACCATATTTTATTCAAGTTATATAAGCAAAGCAAAAATAAATTAAAGAGCAATTTTTAAAGGCTAAGGTGACAGCACTAAGTGCTGTTTAACTTATTTTGGAGATTTTCTTTTTTACACTTTAGAGATGATATTCTATTATGGGTCCAGGTAAGAAAAAAAGTGCCAACTGACTGAACCTTACCAAATTACAAAACACTGTTCAAAAAAAACTTGTTTCATTCTCTGAATGGTCTAATTCTATTTTTTTTTCTTTTTTACCTCATACTTTCAGGTAAGACTTTCATTCAATTGCTTCAAAAATTGAAATAAACTATTGAAGTTTATTTAGGTATTCTGATAAAAGTGACTTAATTAGTCATAACTGAGTATTGAATATTGAATATTGAAAAAAAGAGGAAGTCATAATTGAGTATTGAAAAAAATCATATAGAGTACTTAATAGTCATATCAAGTATTGAAAAAAAGAGGAAGAAAGGAATTCATATTAATTCAAGTGTGTGCAAATTACCTCATAGAAGATTAAAATTAAATTTTTAACCAATATCTAAAAAGCAGTCCCTGGAGAAGGAAGCTTCCCATTTTGCTATAAATGTTATTATAATTAAAGTCACATTTTTATGTATGTTAATATGAGTACAAACTTTTCAATTTTTCTCCAATCATGACACAGCTTCATTCAAATAAAATATTTATATCATTACTTTAAAAACTTGTAGAAATCTAAGCTTCTCATTTGATGGAATGAAAGGAAGTGAATTTACTTTCCCACCTGAAACTATGGAAAAGAAATACAGAGAAAATATATAAAACAATGATATACAAAATTCCAAAAAACAAGCAATGATTCACAGTGATCCTGAGACTTGAGAAACAAATGAGATAAACTCTATGATTGCCTCAACTTACTGCACTGAAAGAGGTTCCTGGCCACAGCAGAGAAAGGAGGTACATAAGCAGAGCCAGAGAGTGTCTCTGGGTTGAAGGACATAGCTCAGAGTCCTTGGAGAACAAGTTAGTTGAAGTGTGAAGGGCAGAACACTGGAGAGAAGAGAAATGCACAGAAAGAACTACGAAGATATGTAAAGGTTCTCTCTTGAGTATTCAGCTGGATGCTGATCATCACTTGCAAGAAAGTACATGAAGCCAAAAGATGAATTGTCTGATGGATTACAAGGATCAGTTTATCTTTTCTACAGAGGGGGTAAAACTGTATATTCTTAGCCAGATTGGAAATGTTTATCTTTTGTATGACATTGGACAGATTAGTTAGAAGGACCTTGCAGTAGTAAGGTGTAATAATTAGCCTTAGACTACATATTCATCTAGCCTTGCCCAACATATCAGAAAAGCAAGATCTGAAAAATCAAAGTATTTTTAACTTGACTTCACAGAAAAAATTCAACATTTATAGGAGAATAAAAACATCCAACATCAGACAAAGTACATTTTATAATGTCTAGTATCTAATGAAATATTTCTAACAATACAAAGAAGCTAGATATTGTGATCCACAATAAGAAATATTAATTGATCAAAACTAACCCACAAATATTAGATTAGCAGACAAGGGAATTAAAACAGTTACTATAACTGTATTTTGCAAAAAATCAGTGGAAATAAATATAGAGTTCATAAATAGATTTACCCAAATATGGCTAATCAATTTTTTGTCAAAGATGTTAAAACACATTAGTGGAAAATTATTAACATTTTCAACAAATAATAAGGAAGTAATTGGAAATCTACCTGCAAATAAGTAATTTTGGACCTAAATCTATACTTGGTACAAAAATTATCTCAAAATTTACATCAACAAAACCAAAAATATATGATGATTTCAATGGAAGCCAAGAAAGCATTCAATAATATTCAGTATTTTTTCATGGTAAAAAAAATCAACAAACTTGATATAAAAGAAAGAAACCTCAACAGGATAAAGGCCAAATACAACAAACTCACATCATATTGAAGAATGAAAAACTGAAAGCCTTCCCTGTACGATCTGAAAAAGGACAAGGGTGCCCAGTTAACACTTTTATTCAGCATAGTGCTGGAAGTCCTAGCCAGAGCAATTAGAAAAAAAGAAAGAAAAAGAAGAGCACTCAAATTGGAAAGGAGGAAGTCAAGCTATCCTTACTTGCAGATGATATGATCTTGTATTTAGAAAAACCTAAGGACTCCACCAAAAGACTAGTGCAACTTGTATTTTTCTGTTCTCAAGCTGCTGACAAAGATATACCAGAGACAGGGTAATTCATAAAGAAAAAGAGGTTTAATGGACTCACATTTCCATATGTCTGGGGAGGCCTCACAATCATGGCAGAAAGCAAAAGGGGCATCTTACCTGGTGGCAGGCAAAAAGACAATGAAAACCAAGTGAAAGGTGTTTTACCTTATAAAACCATCGTATCTCACAAGACTTATTCACTGCCATGAGAACAGTATGAGAGAAATTGCTCCCATGATTCAATTATATCCTACTGGGTTCCTCCCACAAAATGTAGGAATTATGGGAGCCATAATTCAAGATGAGCTTTGGGGACAGAGCCAAACCATATTAGAACTAATAATGAGTTCAATAAAATACAAACAAAAGATATAAAATTAACAAAAATCAGTGGTGTTTGTATAGGCTAACAATGAGCAATATAAAAAAGAAACCAAGAAAACAATCCCATTTGTGGTAACTACAAATAAAACAATACATAGGAATAAACTTCACTTAAGAAGTTTATTAGCTCTTATGATATCTCACTTAAAGTGAAAGATGTGTACAATGAGAACTATAAAATATTGATGAAAGACATTGAAGAGGACACAAAAAATTGAAATATGTATTAAAGAATCAACATTTTTAAATAAAGATTTGTAATTCTTAAGTCTTACTACTCAAAGAAATCTACAGATTCAATGTTATCTCTATTAAAATACCAATGACATTCTTCACAAAAATACAAAAAACAAATGCTAAAATTAGTATGAAACCACAAATGACCCAGAATAGCCAAAGCAATCCTGAGCAAAAATAACAAAGCTGGAGGCATCACATTACCTAACCTCAAATTATACTACAAAGTTATAGTAACCAAAATAGCATGGCACTACCATAAAAACAGACATAGACCAATGGAACAGAGTAGAGAACACAGAAATAAATACATTTATGGTCAACTCATTTTTGACAAAGTCCCGAATCATATACATTGGGGAAAGGACAGTCTATTCTACAAATGGTGCTGGGAAAACTGAATATGCACATGCAGAAGAATGAAACTAGACCCCTATCTCTCACCATAGACAAAAATTAAATCAAAATGGATTAAATATTTAAATGTATGCCCTGAAACTAGCAAATCACTAGAAGAAAACACTGGGGAAATTGTTTCAGGACATTGGTTTGAGCAAAGATTTTTTTTTGCGTAAGTTCTCTAAAGCACAACTAAAGGAAAAATTGACAAAAGAGATCACATTAATTTAAACACTTCTGCACAGCCAAGGACACAATCAGAAAATGAAGAGATTACCTATAGAATGGGAGAAAACATTTGCAAACTGTTCAAATGGGTCACAGATTAATAACCAGAATATATAAGAAACTTAAACAACTCAAGAGTAAGAGATAAAATAACCAAATTTTAAAATGGACAAAAGATCTTAACAGACATTTCTCAAAGGAACATACACAAATGGCCAACAGGTACACGCAAAAATGTTCAACATTACTAATCGTCAGATAAATGCAAATGAAAACCACAATGAGTTGCTATCTCACACTAGTTAAATGGCTTTTATCAAATGGACAAAAAAAAAATGGATGCAGATGAAGACAGAGAGAAAGGCGAACATTTGGACAATGTTTGTGGAATGTAAATTAGTACAGCTACTACGGAAAAGAATATGGAGTTTCCTCAAAAAATAAAAATAAAACTACCATAAGTCCATCAATCCTACTGTTGGGTATATATCCAAAATAAAGTAAATCAGTATATCAAAGAGCTATCTGTTTTCTTTTGTTTATTGCAGCGGTATTCACACTAGTTAAGATATGGAATCAACCTAAGTGTCTATCAATGTGTGAATGAATTTAAAAATGTGGTATATATACACAATAAAATATTATTCACCCATTAAAAAGGAATGAAATCCTGTCATTTACAATGTCATCTATAGAAGACATTACATTAAGTAAAATAAGCCAGACATAGAAAGACAAATATCACATGTTCTCATTCATATGTGGGAGCTTTAAAAAAACGATCTCGTGAGAGTAGAGAGTGGAATGGTGGGTACCAGAGGCTGGGATGAATAGTAGCGAGAGGGGAATAAAGACAATCGGTTAATGGGTACAAAATGCAGTTAGATATAAGCAATAAAATCTACTGTGACCCATCCTGCTTCTGCTTGCCATTCGTGGGCTGCATCCACTGCCTAACCAGTCCTAATGAGATGAAGAGGGTACCTCAGTTGAAAATGCAGAAATCACCCACCTTCTGTGTTGGTCTCACTGGGAGCTGTAGACCGGAGCTGTTCCTATTCAGCCATCTTGCCATGAGGCCCTATTTTAAAATTCTTAATGATTGTCTGTAGGCTTTCACTTAACAAATAAGAGAAATGTGCTATAAGAGTATTACTCAAGTAATATGCTCCAATTAGTGGGTTATAAAGTCAATTTATGTGTTCATAGACAGCGAGAAAAAAAAATAGAATAAATATTAGTGTATTGCCCATGAAAAGGTACTTGTTTCATGAAGCACTAATTTCAGTTTTGAATATAAATTCATTTATGTACTGGGATGCAATAAAAAATATATCTCAATATTAATTAATCATAGTTTAAAAGTGTGATAGACTATAGTTATGTCTAAGAAATGTTATTTACTTATTAAAGTTATAAGAAATAACTTACTAATTTATTATAAGAATTATAATAATTTATATTATATATAAATATATAATATATAAAATTTATATATAAAATTAGTAAATAATTATAAGAAATTATTTACTAATTTATTTCTTGATTTCCATTTAGTCCTCTCCTATTGTGTTATGTGAAAATTTATTTAAAAACAGACCTATAAAATGGAATTCAGATAAGATGATTCAAACGAACTTTCCTACCTCTAATTTTATGTTAGAAAATTAGTCAAAATTATCTTTTTGAAAAGAGGTCAGAGAAAAATTAATCTCTACAGAGATAATAGTATTTCTTGGTATTTTTTTGAGCAATGACTCAGAGATCAGTCAAAAAATTCTGAGAAGACCAGAGGACGATAAAAAGATCTTAAAGGCATCCTTGTTTTACAACTAAAAAGTGTGGCACGTACCTCAGAGAGATTTTTCTTAGTTTTCTTACTTAGATTTAACTATCTAATGAGATTTTCAATCCGAAATAGAAAAATCCAGATCAATTAATATAAATGACAAAAAAGGTTCCTTGTTTTGTATGCAATTTCTTCTAAAAAAGTAATAAATATTTAGTATATAATTTTAAAATTTAAAACTAATTAGAATAAAATAAGCCCAATATCAAAATCATTACTTTAAAATTATAAAAGCAACATTTCTAAAATTAGATTCAAAAACTGCAGAAATGGATAAGGAAGAAAACATTTAAAAACTATTATGTTACTAATGAGAATATTTCACTTTTAGTAAATTCATTAAATTGAGGGTAGGGAATTTCTACTCTTCCTTAAATAAATATTCAAATATTTCTGTCCTTGCATAAGTAGACTTTCAATATGCCAAGGTGAAAAAGATCAGGGGCCAAGATCCTAGAACTCTTTTTTAGATTGAATCAAAACTGTATAAATCAAAGCAAAGCGTATGTTTGTGGTAACAATATTTAGGGCTGCTTAATCACAGACTTGTACTGACCACAGAGGCCCTAGCTGAGGAAGTAGAGATTGTTAGAGCTATCACATGGGGCAATGCTATGAAGACTCAGGATGAGGGCCAGGCCTCAGCATATCTCTCTTCAGAGGATTACAGGCACAGACAGTGAAATCTGAAACTGATCATGACTTTCCCGCAGGGATTAGAGAGAAGCAGTGAGGAGAAAGGTGAGTAGATTTGCAAGCTGCCCGGGTGGGGTGCTGTCACTGAGGGAAGACAAGAATGAAGCAATCCCTCCAATGGCAGCTGGATTAGCAACTGTGAGGTACACTAAGCAAACACTTCATACCACAGGATTTCTCCCAGGGGTGAATACAAGGCTGACTATAAGGACTACAAGTGTTCTTCATAAGACTCACAGGTTTGCAGATCATTGACAGCCTGGCAACTATCAGGAGAGTTCACTGGCCCCCAGGGGAGTCTGATGGAGAGAATGGATGGGCCTGTGTGGTGGCATTTTACTCTGAAGTTATGTTTTCCCCTGAACTCTGCTTCACAGAAGAGTCCTGGCCTTTGCGATGTGTTATGATTCATCCTTTGGGATCTTAAACTCTACCTAGATTCAAGTCACGTGCAAAGACAAAATAAAAGTGTCAACTGTCACAACTCTGTTTAGGACAGGAGCTTTATCTGACCACTGGGACAGGACATAGACAAAGACACGCAATACAAAAATATGGGAATAGGTGAGAAGCCAGAGCAGCACTCCATCAATCAGCATTCAAATAATATTTTATGATATTGTTGATTAATTCTATAATTATATGCCTACATAAAATGTGGAATATACTTATGTAGACTATGAAATATAAGAATACTTATATGGAATAATGATTATAAGAAAGCACTTTGGAGTTATAAAAATCTAGGCTCCAAATCTGTTTTTGTTTTTTTAACTTATTTACTTGGTAATTTTTCTGAATACTATTAAATTATTTATAAAAATGACAAAATATCTACCTCACAGTGTTGCTTCAAGAATTTAATAATGTGTGTAACAGTGGTTTGCACAAAATATATATGTATACACTCATTAAATTGTCTCTATTAAAACTAATAATAGAAGAAAAATTATTACTATTGTGGGATCAAACAGTAAGATTCATAGAATATAATATAGATAAAACACAGAAGCTAGCTGGACTAAAATCTTGACTGGTTTATGAATGCCAGAACCTATTATTACAGAGATACTAAATAGTTGATTTGATTTAATCACATTTAAAACCAAAATAAATGTATAGGTGATCAAGTACCATGTACCAATGCTAATACAGATGTTGCCATTCAGATGGTCTGAAAAGTAATTTGTAGTAGCCCTTAAGAAGTTACTTAATGTAATCTCCTAAATGTCTAAATCAGTAACAGGGTGTGCAGCTACTTATTTGTCCAGATATATGTGATTCTTATCTATCTATATATCTATTTATCTATTGGTTTATTATTTGCAGCATGTGATTCTTCAGTGTAACAGGAAGAACATATTTGTGACATCAGCACAGGTGATCACAATTATCAGGTACCTTGAAGTACCATATTTTTGTTGTTCAGTTTATATTATATAAATGACCAGATCATTTAAAATGATTTCAAAACTATACTACAAGGCTGCAGTAACCAATATAGCATGGTATTGGTACAAAAACAGACATTCAGACCAATGGAACAGAATAGAGACCTCAAAAATAAGACCACACATCTATAACTATTTGATCTTCAACAAATCTTACAAAAACAAGCAATGGGGAAAAAATTCTCTATTTAATAATTGGTGCTGAGAAAAATGGCTAGCTATATGCAGAAAACTGAAACTGAACCCTTCCCTTACACCTTGCACAAAAATTAACTAAAGATGAATTAAAGACTTAAATGCAAAACCCAAAACTATTAAAACTCTAGAATAATACCTAAGCAACACCATTCATGACATGGACAAGGGCAAACATTTTATGATGAAATTTCCAACTGAAGCAAAAGCTAACATTGACAAATGGGATCTAATTAAACTAAAGAACTTCTGCACAGCAAAAGAAACTATCATGGAAGAGAAACAGGCAACCTCAGAATGGGAAAAAATTTTTGCAACCTACCCATCTGACAAAGGAATAATATCCAGAATTTACAAGGACCTTAAACAAATGTACAAGAAAAAAAAAACAACTTCATCAAAAAGTGGGCAAAGGATATGAATGGACACTTTTCAAAAGAAGACATTTGTGTGGCCAACAAACATATGAAAAAAAGTTCAACATCACTGATCATTAGATAAATGCAAATCAAAAGTACAATGAGATAACATCTCATGCCAGTCAGAATGGCTATTATTAAAAAGTCAAGAAACAATAGGCGTTGCAAGGCTGTGGAGAAATAGGAACACATATGTATGTATATATGTATGTATGTATGTATTGAGATAGAGTCTCACTCTGTCTCCCAGGCTGGAGTGTGGTGGTGCGATCTCAGCTCACTGCAACCTCTGCCTACCAGGTTCAAGCAATTTTCCTACCTCAGCCTCCTGAGTAGCTGAGATTACAGGTGTGCACCACCACACCCAGCTAATCTTTGTATTTTTAGTAGAGATGGGATTTCATCATGTTGGCCAGCCTGGTCTCGAACTCCTGACCTCAGGTGATCTGCCCACCTCAGTCTTCCAAAGTGCTGGGATTTCAGGTGTGAACCATTTTGCCTGGCCTAGGAACACTTTAACAATGTTTTTGGAAATGTAAATTATGTAAATTAGTTCAACCATTCTGGAAGACACTGGGGTGATTCCTCAAGGATCTAGAACCAGAAATGTCTTTGACTTAGCAATCCCATTACTGGGTATATACTCAAAGGAATATAAATCATTCTGTTATAAAGATACATGCACACATATGTTTATTGCAGCATTATTCACAATAGGAAAGACATGAAACCAACCCAAATGTTCATTAATGATAGATTGGATAAAGAAAATGTGGTACATATGCACCGTAGAATACTATGCAGCCATAAAAAAGAATGAGATCATGTCCTATGTAGGGACATGGATTAAGCTGGAAGCCATTATCCTCAGCAAACTAACACAGACACAGAAAACCAAACACTACATGTTCTTACTCATAAGTGGGAGTTGAACAATGAGAACACCTAAACACAGATGGACACAGGGAGAGGAAAAACACACACCGGGGCCTTTCAGGGTTGGGGGGTGAGGGGAAGGAGAGCATCAACACAAACAACTAAAGCATGTGGGGCTTAAAAACCTAGGCGACAGGTTGATAGGTGTGGCAAACCACAACAGCAGATGTATACCTATGTAACATTACACGTTATGCACATGTATCCCAGAACTTAAAGTAACTAATAATAATAATAATGAGGTCATTTAAAAAGTATTAAGTCCAAAGTGAGAGAGATTTCATGGTAGGTATAGCAACTCAGTCCTTTTGGATAAAAAATTATTCTTGTAAATCATGGATTCCTGTAATGCATGGATTGCTTTATTCATTGCAATTCATGAGATCACTAGTGCTGTACGTTCTGATGCCATGAAGGCACTGCGTCACATCCAAGGTCACAAGTATTTCTTAAAACTCAGTGATACCATAAGATGAGTTCCAAACATTCCTATACTCTGGATACGCATTCCCAAAGCTTGAGATCACTCACAGGAGAAGACTAAGAATAAGTCGTTTGAGGAGGGTAGAAAAGGATGGCCTAAACTCCTATTTAGAGTATTAGCAGTATGGGAAAGAGGTTATGAGTTAGGTGACACTTAAAGTCACTCTACACAGTCAAGCTTAAAACTGACTGACAGACTCAGCCTACTGGAATGAAGGACCATGGATTAGTCTCTGTTGGGTCTGGACTGAGTGCCTCTCATTGCCAATTTGAAAGTGAAGTCACAAGTCTTAGCGCAGGCTCTGACCTCTATTATTTATGCCATGCCACTTAATTACCTTAAGCCTTAATTTTCTGATTTTGAAATCTAAGGTTAATATGTATTTGATCAATTCACTAGATTGATATGATATATGTTAACATTAGGTTAGCATGGTTCACCCAGGACATAAACATTCTGCAATTGGAATAAAACGCAGACAACATGAGAGAAATTACTATTCAAATTATTCACCTTGAAGAAAAAGCAAACTATGATTCAAGCTACAAAGATATATACTATTTAGTAATTTGAAAAGAAAAGTAAACACACTGTAATTGGAAAATTAAGAATAGCCTCTTAAGAGAATGAGGAAGGGCCATGTAAGGAAATTGTCCTCTTAGGAGTTTCAATTTACAATATATTGATTTTAAAGACACATTAACACTAAAACCCTGTTTTGACATAATCATGGAGTCAGTTTCTTCAATGTCTACTGTGAATCTGGTATTACCTTTAATGCCAGACATAGCTCCCATATTCAAAGAGGTATCTGAGTGGCTGTACTAGCAAAGGGCAAAGAATTCAAAGTGAATAAAAATGACCTCAATGTTCTGGAAGAGGTCCCATTAGAGACATTTTTGCTGGTCAGTTTTGCAAAGCAGTCATCTCCCCCAGAATCCTGCACATTCAACTGTGTGATGCTACTAACAAAGTGACTGTTCATTAGTCATTTGGTGGTTTTTTTTTTACCACTATCCCTGCCATCTTCCCTAGTTTTAAGCCACTAATATATTTATTTTTTCATTATAATAAAATACCCATAATATAACATTTGCCATTTTAACAATTTGAAAATGTAAACTGAAATGGCATTTAATAATTCACAAAGTTGTGCAATTATCACTATCTACTTCAAGAGCATCATCGTCCCCAAAGTGAAAAATGTACTCATTAAGCAGCAACTTACTGTTCTTTTTTCTCTCAGTCACTGGTAACTATCAATTTGCTTTGTATACTTTAGATTTTTTATGTAAATGAAATCACACAATATGTAGCCTTAAGTTTAGCTTCTTTCACTTAGCCTACTGTTTTCATTCTTCATCCATGTTTTTGTGACTGAGAAATATTCCACTGTGCATATGTGTATGTGTGCATGTGCACACACCACATTTTGTGCATGCACACACCACATTTTGTTTATCCATGAGTCAACTGATGAACATTTGGGTTATTTCTACCTTTTTGCTATTGCAAATAATGCCACCATATATATTCATGTACACAGTTATATTCAAACAAGCTGTCATCATTTTAATGCCCTCTTTCATCTTCTATACTAAGACTAAGCTCTTCTCTCAGTGTGATGTCAGCCTCCTTATGCCTTTCTAGACTCTTCTGCTACTACTAGCTCTTTTTATGCAACCCCACCCAACTCTTATACAAACCCTATGACCATGTCTGCCACACACCTCATGCTTTGCCACTGCCTGAAATGTTTTCATCAGCCTGTTGAACACTTACTTTCTAGCTTTTCTAGAAGCAGCTCAGTCATCATTTCCCGCTGGAAGCCAGACCTTTTTTGTGTCCTTCAGCTCATCTAACTCATGCATGCATTAATCAATAGGCCAATTCCAGTCTATTCCTCTCATTTATGCGAATACAGTTCAGTCTCTTTGCTAAGCCACGAGTTTCAGTGTGGTATAAAATATAAGGTATAAAGTAAGTTTGATTCATCTGTGAATCCGAGCAGAGAATTTTACCACATAGTAGATATTCCATAAATGTTTGATGAGTGAATGCACTAAATGTAAAGATGAATGGCATTTGTATTCCATGAAGCAAAAGGAGAGCTCTGCAGTTATTTAATCCTGTCTTTAAGCAGCATTTTCCATCTCTCCTTATGTCTCTCTACCTCAGACAATTAATCTTTCAAGCTTACCTCCTGAAAACAGAAACTATAGAAAATAACCAAGATCTAGGAAAGAACAATGAATATGGTCAGAAAAGATAAGTAAGATTTATGGCACTTCCATCCTTATCTCCTAGGGTCCATGTCAATTCACTTGGTTTTTTGAGTCTCTAATAGAGGTAAAGTAGGCTCAAGTACAATATTAAAAGTCTCAGCTTTAGTGCCGCTTCAGCTCTCAGACACTGGCCAGGTGATCTCCAGCTACATATTTATTTTGCCTCAATAATTTAAAATATTCAGTGGCATAACTTATAATGATATTTTTACCACATAGATTAAAATACATTGAAAATGTATTCAATCCAACAATTCTTAATTGGCTATGCTAATAGAAGACAAAACTGTATGTTCTACTTAAAGTGCTAAACTATCACTATGACTTCATTGAAACAAATTTTATTTTTTAGACATGATAAAGTTCAATAATTACTTCTGAGAAGTGTTCCTGGCTATTCCAGTCTAAATTAAGTGCCCCCTTTTTTCTGCAGTCATTGTACCTTTATCTTCTTATCTTTCTTTCCTATAGCATCTCCCATTGCCCTGTGTGCCTTGATATATTTGTCTGTTTCCTAATAAGTCATAAGATTGGAGATGACAGAAGCCATGTTTTACCTACAGTGATTAATACAGTGCCCTATACATAGAAGGTGCTCAATCAATGATGTTGAATGAATGTCATACACATTTAATCAAGTTTGACGGAGACCTGGTATTGCTATCACAACAGTGAAAGAGTCAAGTAGTCATAAGTACTAGATTTAAGCCATCTTACAGAATGATAATTCAGGCAGCCAGAAAAATATTTATATGGAGTGAAATAAAGTTTTATACACCATTAGCACAACCAACGTTGGGGCTTGAGGAATGCTTATTTGTAAAGAGATGATTACAGAAACTTGTGAAGAGGAATCTCAACTACTTTCCAACTTTGGGAAATGTTGCCTGCCATAAAATTACCTCTCAGTTAAATAATTAATTTAGTTTTAAATAATAGGCATTCTCTTCCTAATTTTATATTTTTGTAGCATTTCAGAATTAAAACAATTACTGTAACCCAAAAATGACAGGACCAAAAACAAGAACATGTTTCATTCTATCCCTTTCAGCTCAGAGGACCCTCAAGAGTAAGTATAGAAATAATCTTCTTAAATTACACTGCAGTACTATTTTAGAAGGGAAAGGGAAGGGTATCAAACCATTATATCCAATTTGGTGGAATCTTCTGACTTGTCATAATTTATAACTTTACATCATAATACTTTGTATAATATGCTTATATATTTACTAAATTAACCAAAAAGAAATCTTAAGCTCAGAATTACAACTGCATAATTGCCAGTTAGTACATTTTTCAAGTTATTAAATAAGCTTTTATAAACCAGCTGTAGTCAAAAGACTCTGCTTACTTAGAAAAGAGCTAAAAGAGAATACTTGTTTAAGGATTTATAGATACAGGAGCAAAAATGTGATAAATTAGTTTCTAATTTCCTCTAGTGAGTTTGTTTTCAGTGGAACTAAGAAATATAAAATAGCTAGAATAATTTGTAGGAAGGAAAAGCACTACTATAATTTCCATTAACATTTTTTACTATTAATTTCCAGTTGAGAGGCTTTTTCTTGGTGAACTTATCTGTCATCAAACTAAATTGGGAAGAGAAACAAAAGTATCCAAAAAGTTTATTTTCTATTATTTCCCTCTCCATGAAAAGCTTTTATACGTAAATTTTTCTCTAAGTATTAGAAATCATTTTTGTGAAGACAAACCTTCTAAGTTTGATCCAAGTCACTTATTTGTGTCTTTGGTCTTCTGAGAGTTGTTTTCATATAAAGGAAGATATAAAATTGTATGTATTTCTCAGTCTTTACAGCATGAATGTGATTTTATTGAAGCATACTCTATTTGCACATTGACTTCAAATGAATGATGCTAGCATCTTTCATTAACTCTCATTACTCCATAAAAATATATCTTTAACTTTATCCTGAACATAATGTCTTACATTTACATAGCATTTAATATTACCTAGTCCACATATTTTCACTTCAGATACTTTGATATGGTAATAGAGCCACAGCCACTGATTTCATATACATGATATTTGATTTCTAGTAAAAATGTTACTATTAACTGTATTTATTTCCACCATTATGGGAAGGTCTACCACAAAATTTAAGTATACATTTAAATTTAGAGGGTATTTACTCATCTCGTCTATGTGATAAGGAGTATGCATCTTTATTTCTGCTCTTAAGAAACTATAATGTCACACATGCAAACACTTTTGTTAGCAGCATATAATATATGCAAAAAGCATCAAAGAAAAAGATGAGGTCCAGATATGACCTCAGACAGACAGTGACAGTGCAAGGGAACAGTGAATAATAGGGATACTACCACTTAAGGATTGTCAAGGAAGATACAGTCAGATTTGTGAATATCTAAGGGAGAATTTTTCAGACATAGGGACTATTGTAGCCCAGGGATTGGAATGGGCTTGATATTGAACATAATTGGCATTCAAAATAAATGAATTAATTAATTAAGGACACAATTCATTCATGCTTTGGTGTTAAGAATTACTAACTTTGGCAGTGATCCAAGATGATTGAATAGGAACAGCTCTGTAGTGCAGTTCCCAGTGAGAACAATGCAGAGGGTGAGTGATCACCAAATTTCCAAATGAATTTTTACTGCCCATAAACCAGAAGATTCCTGGGCAGAAAAGCACCACAGTCTCCAGCATGGCTGTTTCAATCAGTGCAGTGGCTTTCCACACAAAAACTCACACAAATTGGGGCAGCCATTTCAACTGGCACCTGGAAGGCCTGAGAGACAGAGTCGCCCATTCACCTGAAAAAAAGGGAGCTGAAACAGGGAGCCAGGTGATCTGGCTTGGTGGATCCCACCCCCACAAAGACCAGCAATCTGAAACAATCTGGATTGAGAGTGTCACAACAAGCACAGCTGGACCTGGGATGGTCCAGCTTTGTGGGCGGAAGGGTGTCTGCCATTACCGAGGCAGTCCACCACTACTGAGGCAGTCCACCATTACTGAGGCAGTCCACCATTACCAAGGCAGTCTGCCACTACTGAGGCAATCCGGCAGTACTGAGGCAGTCCGCCGTTACAGAGACAGTCTGCTATTACTGAGGCAGACTGCCATTACTGAGCCAGTTCTAACTATACCTCTATAAACAAAACTGTAAGGAAGTTCACACAGCAGCTGAACAGAGCCCACGGCAGCTCAGCAATGCCTCTGCTGGCAGACTGTGACTAGGCTACTTTCTCACTGAGCAGGGCATCTCTGAAAAAAGGCAGCAGCACATCAGGAACTTATTAATAAAGCCTCGCCTTCCCAGGACGGAGCACCTGGGAAAAAAGGTGGTTATGAGATCTGCTGCAGCAGACTAAAATGTACCTGCCAAGAAGCTCTGAACAGGACAACAGAGCTCACAGCTCAGCACTTGAGCTCTTATAAGGGTCAAACTGTCTCCTCAAGCATGTCCCTGACTCCTGTATATCCAAAGAGACACCTCATAAAGGAGAGCTCAGGCTGACATCTGGCAGGTATCCTTCTGGGACTAAGAGAACAGAAGAAGAAACTGGCAGCAACCCTTACTGTTCTGCAGCTGCTGCAGGTGATCCCCAGACAAGCAGGGTCTGAAGTGGACCTCCAGCAGTCCCACTGCAGAGAGGCTGGGACTGTCAGAAGGAAAACTAAAAAACAGAAAGAAATAACTTCATCATCAACAAAAAGGATGTCCACTCAGAGACCCCAACTGAAAGTCATCAACTACACAGACCACAGGTAGATAAATCTACAAAGATGGCAAGAAACCAGCACAAAAAGGATGAAAACTCCCAAAACCAGAAGGCTTCTCCTCCTCCAAGGGATCACAACTACTCACCAGCAAGGGAACAAGGCTGGATGGAGAATGAGTCTGATGAATTGACTGAAACAGGCTTCAGAAAGTGGGTAATAACAAACATCTCTGAATTAAATGAACATGTTCTAACCCAATGCAAAGAAACCAAGAAACTTGAAATAAGGTTTGATGAAGTGCATGAGAATAACCAGCTTAGAGAAGAAAATAAATGACCTGATGGAGCTGAAAAACACAATATGAGAACTTCGTGAAGAATACACAAGTTTCAATAGTCCAATAGACCAAGCAGAAGAAAGGATATCAGGGATTGAAGACCAACTCAATAAAATAAAATGAGAAGGTATGATTAGAGAACAAAAGAGTAAAAAGAAATGAACAAAGTCTCCAAGAAATATGGGATTATCTGAAAAGACCTAATCTATGTTTTATAGGTGTACCTGAATGTGACAGAGAGAATGAATCCAAGCTGGAAAACACTCTTCCAGATATTATCCAGGAGAACTTCCCCAACCTAGCAAGGCAGGCCAACATTCAAGTCCAGAAAATACAGGAAATTAAGGAAAAAATGCTAAGGGCAGCCAGAGAGAAAGGTCAGGTTACCCACAAAGGGAAGCCCATCAGACTCACAGTGGATCTCTCAGCAGAAACCCTACAAGCCAGAAGAGAGTCGGGGGCCAATATTTAACATCCTTAAAGAAACAAACTTTCAACCTGGAATTTCATATCTGGCCAAACTAAGTTTCATAAGCAAAGGAGAAATAAAATCCTTTATGAAAAAGCAATTACTCAGAGATTTAATCACCAACAGGCCTGCTTTACAAGAGCTCCTGAAAGAAGCACTAAACATAGAAAGGAACAACCAGTAGCAGCCACTCCAAAAACGTATCAAATGGTAAAAAGCATCCACACAATGAAGAAACTGCATCAACTAATGGGCAAAACAACCAGCTAGCATAAAAATGGCAGGATCAAATTCACACATAACAATATTAACCTTAAATGTAAATGGGCTAAATGCCCCAATCAAAAGACAGAGACTGGCAAATTGAATAAAAAGTCAAAATTAGTCAGTAAGCTGTATCAAGGAAACCCATCTCACATGCAAGGATACACATAGGCTCAAAATAAAGGGATGGAGGAAGATTTACCGAGCAAATGGAGAGCAAAAACAAAAACAAAACAAAAAGCAGGAGCTGCAATGCTAGTCTCTGATAAAATAGAGTTTAAACCAACAAAGATCAAAAGAGACAAAGAAGGGCATTAAATAATGGTAAAAGGATCAATGCAACAAGAAGAGTTAACAATCCTAAATATATACGCACCCAATACAGGAGCACCCAGATACATAAAGCAAGTTCTTAACAACATACAAAGAGATGTAGACTTCCACGCAATAATAGTGGGAGACTTTAACACTCCACTGTCAATAATAGACAGATCAATGAGACAGAAAATTAACAAGGATATCCAGGACTTGAAATCAGATCTGGACCAAGCAAACCTAATAGACATCTATAGAACTCTCCAACCCAAATCCACAGAATATACATTCTTCTCAGCACCACATCACACCTACTCTAAAATTGACAACATAATTGGAAGTAAATCACTCCTCAGCAAATGCAAAAGAACAGAACTCATGACAAACAGTCTCTCCAAACACAGTGCAATCAAATTAGAACTCAGGAATAAGAAATTAACTCAGAACCACACAACTTCATGGAAACTGAGCAACAGGCTCTTGAATGCTGACTGGATAAACAATGAAATGAAGGCAGAAATGAAGATGTTTTTTTAAAAGCAATGAGAACGAAAACACAACATACCAGAATCGCTGGGACACATTTCAAGCAGTGTCTAGAGGAAAATTTATAGCAATAAATGCCCACATGAGAAGCAAGGAAAGATCTAAAATGGACACCCTATCTTCAAAATTGAAAGAGCTAGAGGAGCAAGATCAAAAATACTCAAAATCTAGCAGAAGACAAGAAATAATTAAGATCAGAGCAGAAGGGAATGAGATAGAGATACCAAAAAACCCTTCATAAAATTAATTAAGTCCAGGAGCTGGTTTTTTGAAAAGATCAACAAAATAGACCACTAGCCAGATTAATAAAAAAGAAAAGAGAGAATAATCAAATAGATGCAATAAAAAATGATAAAGGGGATATCATCACAGATTCCACAAAAATGTCAACTACCATCAGAGATTATCACAAACAATTTTATGCACATAAGCCAGTAAACCTGGAAGAAATGGATAAATTCCTGGACACTTGCATCATCCCAAGACTAAACCAGGAAAAAGTTGAAATCCTGAACAGACCAATAACAAGGGCTGAAGTTGAGGTAGCAATTAATAGCCAGCAACCAAAAAAAGCCCAGGTCCAGATGGGCTCACAGCCGAATTCTACCAGACATAGAAAGAGGAGCTGGTACCACTCCTTCTGAAACTATTCCAAGCAATCCAAAAAGACAGAATCCTTCCCAAATCATTTTATGAGACCAACATCATCCTGATACCAAAACCCAAAAGAGACTCAATAAGGAAAGAAATCTTCAGGCCAATATCCGAGATGAACATAGATGCAAAAATCTTCAATAAAATATTGGCAAACCGATTGCAACAGCACATCAAAAAGCTTATCCATCATGATCAAATAGGCTTCATCCCGGGGATGTAAGACTGGTTCAACATACACAAGTCTATAAAAGTAATCCACCACATAAACAGAACCAAAGACAAAAATCACATGATTACCTCAATAGATGCAGAGAAGGCCTTCCACAAAATTCAACAGCTCTTTATGCTAAAAACTCTCAATAAACTAGGTATCGATGGAACATATCTCAAAATAATAAAAGCTATTTACTACAAACCCACAGCCAATATCATACTGAATGGGCAAAAACTGGAAGCATTCCTTTGAAATCTGGCACTAAACAAGGATGTCCTCTCTCACCGCTCCTATTCAATATAGTATTGGAAGTTCTGGCCAGAGTTATCAGGCAAGAAAATGAAATAAAGGGCATTCAACTAGGAAAGGAAGAATGAAATTGTCTCTATTTGCAGACATGATTGTATATTTAGACGATCCCATCATCTTAGCCCAAAATCTCCTGAAACTGATAAGCAACTTCAGCAGTCTCAGGATACAAAATCAATGTACAGAAATCACAAGCACTCCTATACACCAATAAAAGATTTAAAGAGAGCCAAATCAAGAACAAACTGCCATTCACAATTGCTACAAAGAGAATAAAATACCTTGGAATACAACTAACAAAGGATGTAAAGGATCTCTTTAAGGAGAACTACAAACCACTGCTCAAGGAAATAAGAGAGGACAGAAACAGATGGAAAAGTATTCCATGCTCATGGTTAGGAAGAATAAATATTGTGAAAATGGCCACACTGCCTGAAGTAATTTATAGATTCAACACTGTCTCCATCAAGCTACCTATGATCATTTTCACAGAACAGGAAAAAGCCGCCTTAAACTTCATATGGAACCAAAATAGAGCCCCCATAGCCAAGACAATTCTAAGCAAAAAGAACAAAGCTGGAGGCATCACGCTACCTGATTTCAAACTATACTACAAGGCTGCAGCAATCAAAACAGCATGGTACTGGTACCAAAACAGAGATATAGACCAATGGAACAGAACAGAGGCCTTGGAGGCAACACCACACATCTACAACCATCTGATCTTTGACAAACCTGACAAAAACAAGGGGAAAGGATTCCCTTTTTAATAAATGGTGTTGGGAAAACTGCCTAGCAGTGTGCAGAAAGCAGAAACTGGACCCCTTCCTGACACCTTACACTAAAATTAACTCCAGATGGACTAAAGACTTAAACATAAGAGCTAATACCCTAAAAACCCTAGAAGAAAAAAATAGGCAAAACCATTCAGGATATAGGCATAGGCAAGGACTTCATGACTAAAACACCAAGAGCATTGGCAACAAAAGCCAAAATAGACAAATGGGATCTAACTAAACTCCAGAGCTTCTGCACAGCAAAAGAAACAGTCATTAGAGTGGACCAGCAACCAACAGAATGGGAAAAAATTTTTGCAATCTACCCATCTGACAAAGGGCTAATATCCAGAATCTACAAAGAACTAAAACAGATTTACAAGAACAATACAAACAAGCCCATTCAAAAGTGGGGAAGGGTATGAACAGACATGTTCAAAAGAAGACATATATGAGGCCAACAAACATATGAAAAAATGCTCATCATTACTGGTCATTAGAGAAATGCAGATCAAAACCACATTGAGATACCATCTCACACCAGTTAGAATGGATATCATTAAAAAATCTGGAGACAACAGATGCTGGAGAGGATGTGGAGAAATAGAAACATTTTCACACTGTTGGTGGGAGTGTAAATTAGTTCAACCATTGTGGAAGACAGTTTGGCAATTCCTCAAGGACCTAGGACTAGAAATTCCATTTGACCAAGCAATCCCATTACTGGATATATACCCAAAGGACTGTAAATTATTCTATCATAAAGACACATGCACATGTATGTTCATAGTGGCACTGTTTACAATAGCAAAGACCAGGAACCAACCCAAATGCCCATCAGTGATAGACTGGACAAAGAAAATGTGGCACATACACAGCATGGAATACTATGTATTCCTTTGTAAGGACATGGATGGATCTGGAAACCATCATTCTCAGCAAACTGACACAAGAACAGAAAATTAAACACCGCATGTTCTCACTCATAGGTGGGTGTTGAATAATGAGAACACATGGACACAGGGAGGGGAGCATAACACAGTTGGGTCTGCTGAGGGGGGACTAGGGGAGGGACAGTGGGGGTTAGGGAGTTAGGGAGGGATAACATGGGGAGAAATGCCAGATATAGGTGACGGGGATGGAGGCAGCAAACCACATTGCCATGTATGTACCTATGCAACAATCCTGCATGTTCTGCACATGTACCCCAGAACCTAAAGTGCAATAAAATATATTTATAATACAATTTAAAAAAAGAAATATCATTGTCTGAACCAATGGAAAAGCAAGTCATTTTAGAATTGTTGTAAGGTCTTGTTGTTTTTATGTTACACTAATCCCGCTCATCATTGGGAAAAAGGCTTCCCCATCATGTTTCAGACGCCTTGGTACTTTCTGCTGGCTCATTGTAGCTTGAATGGAAGGGGTGAGGTTGAATGAAAAAGTTGGTGGAGAGAACACCAGCTTCCCTCTCCCCTAGATAGGAAATGGCATCAAGATTAAAGATCTGCTGGTGTCTGTTGCTAGGTTTCCCCCTAGGTTATGAAAACAAATAGAACACATTAAAAAAAAAAAAAAAAAAAAAAGAATTACTAACTTTGATTGATCAATTGTATAGAGACTCAACTGTGCACTATAGTTATTCCTAGGATTATTTTGATTAACTGTCTGTCATATGCAAGGTTCTTTACCAAATTCTTTGAAATTTCTATCACTAATTTGCAAATTAGGTATTACTTCCCTTCCCTTTTAATGAAAAGAGTCTGAAAAATACCACCAGCAGTTGTATAATTCCCAGATTCAAATTTAGGTCACACGTCTTTCTGGTTTGAAACTCTATTACATCAATGTTTCATGACTAATGAAAGTGAAAATATTTATTATGTTTTAATAAATAAAGAGTAAGACATACCAGGTATGGATTCATAAAATAAGCAAATTGTGCATGATCTTTTTCTACAAAATAAAATAATGTATTAAAATTTTGATATGTATAATTTTTATGCAGAGATTTCTAAAGACCTAGTCTTTCAAATATGCTATTTCTTATGTAAAGATCTAAAAATATGTTTGCTCCCTAAAGAATTGCAATAGTTAACTAAACAGCTTTTAAAGAAATAATTAGGTCCACATACAATCATGCTAAATATATGTATTATATTTGTGTGCAAAATACAATAAAGAATAATCAGTGTTGGACTTTATATTTTCAGAATGTCAAATTTTATATCCTGCAAGTCTCTTATTCCAGACAAACTAGAGAAGCTGAAAATGTACTTACATATACAAACCAGAAATATTGTTTGGTCTTAGAAAAGTAAGGCAATCTTGCCATTTGCAACCACATGGATGAATCTGGAGGGCATTATGCTAAATGAAAGAAGCCAGACACAGAAAGACACATACTGCATGACCTCAATTATATGTGGTATCTAAAAAAGTCAAACTCACAGAAACAGAGAGTAAAATCATAGTTATTAGTCATAAATGCAGTGGAGAAAATGGGCAGATGGTCAAAGGGTATAAACTCACTTATAAGATGCATAAATTCTGGAGACCTAATGTACAACATTGTGACTGTAGTTCATAGTAATGAATACTTGAATTTGCTAAGAGAGTACATCTTGTTTTCTTGTCACAAAAAAGGTAACTATGTGAAATGATGAATATGGTATTTATCATGATTTTGGTAATCATTTCACAATGTATACATATATGAGGACGTCATGTTGTCTACCTTAAATATGTATAATGTTTATCTGTCAAATACACTTCAATAAAACTTGGGGGAAAAACAGCTTGAAAGCATTTTGGTGATAACAGGGCAGCCAGGACTTAGTTAAAATTTTGAGGAGAGGCAAAGCTCAGTGAGAGGAGACTAATATTCAGCTCCACTTTCCCACAACATATCTAGAGACTGGATGGTCAGGTAGAACTTAGGCAATTTCCAAATGCTCAGAGAGATAAAAACCGAATTTGGAACAATTTTCAGTGCTTTTCTTCCTTTGTGTAAAGCCGTATATCCATCTGGTATCATTTCAATTTTGTCTGAAACACTTTTATTTAACTTTTTTTTAATTTTTGTGTTTCTGAAATCAATTTTATTTCACCTGTGTTTTTGAAAAATATATTTAGAGAATTCTAGTGGGACAGCATTATTTCCCCATCACTTTAAAGATGTGATTTTACTATATTTTCCCTTGGTATTATTTTCTACAGGAAATCTGAGGTCATCATTATTGTTTTTAAATATGTAATATGTCTTTCATTATTTGGGATACTTTTAGGATTTTCTCTTTACTGATGATATGCTGTATCTTGATGTCATCTTATTCATGTTTCCTATGCTTTTATTTCATTGAGTTCATTGCGTTTCTTGGATATGTGGAGCTATAGTTTTTTTAAACAAATTTGGAATAATTTAGGCCATTGTTTCCCCAAATATTTTTTCTATTCATCTCTTACTTCCTTGAGCAGTGGTTTGTGGTTCTCTTTGAAGAGATCCTTCACATCCCCTTTAAGTTGTATTCCCAGGTATTTTATTCTCTTTGTAGCAGTTGTGAATGGGATTTCACTCATGATTTTACTCTCCGTTTGTCTGTTATTGGTGTATAGGAATGCTCGCGATTTTTGCACATTGATTTTGTATCCTGAGACTGCTGAAGTTGGGTATCAGCTTAAGGAGATTTTGGGATGAGATGATGGTTTCTTCTAAATACACAATCATGTCATCTGCAAATAGAGACAATTTGACTTCCTCTTTTCCTAATTAAATACCCTTTAGTTCTTTCTCTTTCCTGATTGCCCTGGCCAGAACTTCTAATAGTATATTGAATAGGAGTGGTGAGAGAGGGCATCCTTGTCTTCTGCTGGTTTTCAAAGGGAATGCTTCCAGATTTTGCCCATTCAGTATGATACTGGCTGTGGGTTCATCATAAATAGCTCTTATTATTTTGAGATATGTTCCATCAATACATAGTTTATTGAGAATTTTTACCATCAAGGGGTGTTGAATTTCGTCCAAAGCCTTCTCTGCATCTCTTGAGATAATCATGTGTTTTTTGCCATTGGTACTGTTAATGTGTTGGATCACATTTATTGATTTGCATATGTTGAACCAGCCTTGTATTCCAGGGATGGAGCCAACTTGATTGTGGTAGATAAGCTTTTTTTTAAGACCAGTATTTTATTGAGGATTTTCACATCAATACTCATCAGGGTTATTGGCCTAAAATTTTCTTTTGTTGTTGTGTCTCTGCCAGGTTTTGGTATTAGGATGATGTCCAGAATATGTAGGTTTTTATGGTTCAAAGAAGTTTGGAATTAATTGCCCATATTGTGAAAATTGGAAACTTTATATGTCTGTGTATAAATATTTTCTTAATTTTTACTGAATGTAAAGTGTCCACACATATCAGTCACATAAGTATCTCCACAGTAACCAATTTCTCAAATATTTCAAAATAAATAACACAGTCTACCGACTAGGAAGTTTGTAATCATAGAAGTATAACTGGTTGGTGTGTATGTGTGTAAGTGTATGGTCTATGAATCCATGCTTTATTTAAAATGTTAATAATTCATGAGGAAAAATAAAACTCAGTGAGAAATCATATATGTAAGTTAAGAAACAAAAGGAATGAACTAATTTTACTGATTTGGCAAATGTTTAAATTTTAATCTCAAATTAATAAAAAATGAAAGAACATAATTAACTTTTGAAACTAATTAAGTGATATGCATTATTTCTAAGTAGAAGCTGAAGAAATATGAACTGAAGCCAAGAAGCAAAATAGATTCCAACCTTAGACAAAGATAATCCAGTGGATTGTAGCAGAAATGTGATTTTAACTAGATCTCAAAATAGGACTAGAGACAAAAAAACTCTTGTGGTAATAGAGCAAAAAATAATAATAATAATAATAATAAATAACAAAAAAAAACTAAAAAACATTCGATGAAGATGAATTTTACCTGGTGATAAAAAGATGAGATGAGGCAATTTTTAAATGAGTAATAAACCACTCAACATCTTACAGTTGAATAATTCAGTTTTAATAAAAAAGGAATCCAATAAATCAAATTCTTATAAAAGATACAGTATAGATTTTATTATAACAACTGTAACTAGAAATATAAAACATTAATTTCAGGTTTGAAAAAAATTCAAATTGACATGCTTATTTCTCCCACATGTAGTATGTATACAGAGATATATTTTGTTTTAAATATTTAAATGTAATAGTCAACTATGTAGGGTTCCAAGCTACTGTTTTTCACCAAGTAATTCTTATAGAGACTAATTTTTTCCATCATACTTTTCAAGATTATTATAAATAGGACCACCTGTGAGTTTCAAGCTCTTATATGCTTTAACTAACTGTGGATACAAAGTCATTTTACAGAAGATTTAATAGCTCAGATGGCTTTTAATTTAGTCTTTTCTTTAGAATTTGATATCATACTAGCAGTACTAACATTTCTAAAAAATATCAAGCAGAAATAGGAATTTATTAAAAATGAATAAGACACAAAAGTATTATACATAAATGTAAAGGAAAATATTATTTTCTTAAATAACAGTGGAAAGTAAAATTAAAGTGTATATATTCAATGTAAAAATGCTTTCTTTTTTGAGTTAATCCTCATAGCTACTCTTCAAATCCTTTTTAATATTTACCAATGTCTTTACAGCTCATGTTTTGACATAGAAATTCCACTTCCAAGAAAGTACAATAAGAAAATAATCAGTAGTGGCTGCAAGATCTGTGAAAGATAATATTCAATTTAATACACAGTGTTTATAACAACAGTTTGAAAATAACCTGGATATTAGATATTTTAAAAAATTAGAAATTGATTTAGAGTCAAGAAGGCAACCCAGGTCCAAAAGAAAGCACATAGATGAAGGCAGCCCATTGAGGGTCCCGCTTGAGCCAGGAGGGCATCTTACAGTGAGTGACCTGGAGCAGCAGGAGTTAAGCTCCACAGAATGCCTAGACCTGGGCATGTATGTTCTCTGCCTGGGGCACACATTTCAGGGGCCCTGCACATTAGAATGTCTTTCTTTGCGTGGAAAGACAGGGGCTATAGCCCTAGGCCAGCAACTGTGTAAGCCCCTTCTGTTTCTCTCCTTGGAGACACTCTAACCTTTTTAACTTCCTATCGCCAAGTGAGATTGCGTAAGTGTCCCAAGTACCACGAGGACTCATGCCTATGAGATGGTTTCTGGACCCATACTTCTTCATGGTTTGACCAGCAAGGATCACTCCCACAGGCAGGAGCTAAATTTCTATTGCTAGAGAGCAAAAGATTGGTGTGCAGGAAAGGTGCTGTGAGGCTGAGTTCTTTCTTTTCGACAAAGGAGAGAGTTCAGGACTTTGGGCAACTGGCACAGTTTATGGACTGTAGCCAAATGTGTGACCAGTATGCCTATTCTTTCCCTTTTGCTTTCCAGTTGCTGTGCTGCCTATGGTCTCTGGTCCTGAAGCCTGAGAAGATGGAAGTAGTCATCCCGTTTCTAGGAGTTTACTACCACTGGTACTCTTCACAGGTTCCCCATCATATGTCAGGCAACTTTTAAGGAGTGTCTCAGCTTATCCTTGGAGAATTTTCATGACCATCAACAACTTACTTCAATCAATGTACTCTATTACCACTGATTTGCCAATAATATGCTTTTTTTTTTTTATTGTAAGTCTAAGGCATACCAAAGGAAAGATAAATATTCTTTGTGCAAATAAAATTAGTCTTTTAGCTCTGCATACGAACTCTTCCCTACTTTGCCACTTAGTACTATTGCTTGGAGGGTAGGAAGTAGGGAATATGATTAAAATTGAAAGGGATTATATTCTGTGATTGCAATGATAACAGAATTCAAGAGAAGACAGGTTGAAGGATGTGTTGTTTGTCATCTTTACTATAAAGTTCTGTATGGTAAAGTCAACATAATCAGAAAATGAACTATCACTCATATTTTGTCTGAATACTGCAGGCAAAACTCACATTTACAGTCACAATCAATGAAACATAGTAATGAACTTTGGATGAGTCATCAAAAGTCAAAGTTCATGGGCCCAAAGGTGGATGATGCAGTGTCATGAGAAATAATGTAGTAGCAATAAATAAGTGCTATTAGGAAACTGCAGGAGGAAGATTATTAATATCATTTCAATACAGATGGCTTCAGAAAGCATTTCAAGTAATAACAGCACTGCTCTTTTTTGCTGGGAGATAAGAAATTAGCCAGGAATGGTACATTTGACAAAACAAAATAGAAAAAGCTGGTTTCTGGATCTTTACAGAAAGAGAGAATGTCTAGACATCATGAATATTCACATGTACTGATTTGACAATAAACAAATACATATACGATACTACTCATTTTTCTAAATATTTATTGATATGCCTCCATACCTTACATGAATTCATGAAGTTTCTAAATCATTTTAATAGTAGTATTTATGTAGACAAAAACCACAAACATTATTTTCCTATGGCCCCACAAAACCTGTTGACAGCCTTGTTGCTACACATAGGATGGCTAAGCACAAAGAAACTATACTGAGTATAATGGGATCCAGGCTTCTCAACCTTGGAAAAGGGAAGTACAAATAGGTGAAGAGACACAACTAGTATGAACTCTGCATTGTTGCACTAGAAACAGAGTTGCTGGTATAATCACATGGGTTTCACTGTATAGAGATAGAAATATGGATATGGATAGAGAGATGAATGTTTATAGGTGTAAATATATGCATATATAAATATACATTCATTCCAGTCCTTTACTTTGCAAAGGCACCTGAAGAGCAACACATCAGTAGCAATTGGTACACTTAGAATACAGATATTGGTTGCTAATTATATTCTCCCCTGAAAGAATCCAGAACTTTTTGAAAATGGTAGATCTAGGGATGGGAAACAGAAAGTAAAAGATGAATGTAGAACATCTGCATGAGTGAGAAACACTCAAAAATGATGGGGACCATGACAAAAAGACACAGGGATGAAATGAAAGAAGCTCAAACAGCCAATTGTAAAGTAATTTCAGAAGAAAACATGTAATGATAAGAGTGAATTATAATGTTAAATAAATGAGGAATCCATAAATAAGTAAATAAATAACCAGAAGAGAAGCAAATGCTCTTTCTGACAATAAAAGCCAATTATTAATTATAAGTAAATAGAAGAATGAAATAATCACTATTGGGAAACAATATAAAAACTTTAAGCAAGAAGAAAACATCAATAGATGCTAAAATGCTGGGAGACAGTGAGATGAGAAACAGGATTATATATAGCCTGAAAATATTTCATCATATTTATTACAAATTAACATGTTGTAATATAAAATATTATAACGGGAAAACATGTTTATTACCCAGGGGAAATGTAACTTTATAGTCTATCAGATTTCATCTTAATAATTGAATGATGAAAGTAAGACTACTAGTAATGGGACACATCAACATTATCTGGTACCTGGTAGAATGCAGTGGAAGAATACAGCATCACTTCTGTGATATTCTGGATGATATTTCCTCCAGATTGGACTTAGGTCCAATTATGAGGAAACACTGAACAAAGACACTTGGTTGACAGAAACCTAAGAGGAGTCTGTTCTTGAAGCAAGACTGAGAGCTACATACAATATTGCTCTCTATGATGTAAACAGAAATAATGGAGGATAATCAATGTTCTGCGTATTTCGAACAGCTCTTATGTTCTTTTTTTTTTTTTAATGCTTTGTTACCTGTGAGCTGGGGAGTTTCTCTCTTTATTTTCTCCTAGAGCTAAGCCCTATTGTTAACATATTCATCTTTCTCCCTCAGGACTCTATTGTCATCGTGTTTTATTAGCCTGTGACATGAGTTAATAAATGTTGTCTTGTCAAACTAAGCATGTAGATTGACATATGTGCAATGGTCATTCCTCAGGAGACCAAAGCAATTTTGATCTGACTCAATGGCATCTGACAGAAACATTTAGCAGGTCTAAGTCAGGTCTTATTGAGAATAGGAGTTCAGGAATCTATCTCTTGCTGGAGAGGAAACGGGGAAATTAGCTGAGTAGACGTGTAGAATTCTCAAGGAATAATAGAAACCTAGAAAGTTATCTACATTAGCAAAAATGGAATGACATTTAAAAGATCTCACTGGTTCTCTAATTTAATGTGGCAAATTAACACTGACTAGCTTGAAAACAATGAATTTACGAGGTTCCATTTCCTAAAATTTTGATTCAGTAGGTCTAGTTTGGGGCTCATAAAAGTTTTATTATTATCAAGCTCTTAATAGATTCTTTGCCACACTAACTAGAGAACCAACACCATAGCGATATCTTACAAAACTCATTCTGCTATTGTTAATATTGACAACTGCTGCTGTTAATATAAATAACTTTCCTGGACTACGTAATTTCTCAAAAGATACTTGACCCTGTACAAAGTCTCTATTTAGTTACTTTGCTTCCTCATCAGGACAACCAAAGGAGCTGGGTGTGGAGAGCATGAACCACACTCTGAAAGACACTGAATTATTGGATTAAAGAGTTCATATATCTAAATTAAAAAGTAAAAAATATATTAACCTATATAACAATAATATATGTAATACTCATATATAATAAATATAATAATATATGTAATATAGTTACTTATAATTACATATATAATATTCACTTTTTAATATAGATACATACATCCTTTAATTCAAAAATTCAATCCATATATAATATTTATATATATTCACTTTTTAATATAGCTACATTAGATGATATAGATATAGATAAATATAGATTATAGATATAGATAGATAGAGACAGCACACTGCAGATCTTGATACAGTGGGAAAGCTGTTAGTTGTACCCAGTTTAAAATTGGTTTCTGACAGATGAATATATGAGATCAAGTACATACCTTTCTACATGGTCTTCTCTTGGAATGCCCTCTTCCTCTGGCATCTGTTCTTAGGAAAATAGTTTCTGAGAATATCCTGCTTCCAAAGCCTCACTTACCCCTTCCTTTTCACCTATGTTCTACCATACAATTAGCACACCAGATTTATTTAGTTAACAATTTCACAAATTGAGATGTCTTCCTCACCTTTGTGACATCATTATCTATCACGGTGCCTGACACATACCAGATACCCTCAAATTATATGTTAAACTAAAATAACTACTTGTGTCTATTTTATGTTGTCGTGCACAAAGTTAGCCTAAAATTGCACAAAGTTACCCTAAGACAACATGCATTTATTATTTTAAGTTTCTGTGGGTCAGAAATTTTGCATAATTTAGCTGGGCCCTCTGCTCGGGTTCTCATGAGGCTGAAATTACAGTGTTGACGCGGTGCATCCTTATCCTGGAAATTCAGTTAGGGAAATATCAACTTCCAAGCTCTCTTAAATTATTTAAAGAACTATTTCCTTGCAGTGAGATGACAGAGGTCCCTGTATTCATGTTCTGTTGGCTGGGGTCTGTCCTCAGCTCTCAGAAACTGCTCATAATGTCAGGCCACATAGGCCTGTTTCTTACACTTTGATTGTCTCTAATTTCTTGTCTCTGACATTCAGATTATTAAAAAAAAAAAAAAAAAAGGATCACCTGATTTGGTAAGGCCCATTTGAATTTATGGAGGTGATTATACAGGACAATCTTAACAGGGACAAATAATCTCTGGAGCTATCTTATAATTCAGCCTGCCACAACTCTTAATAAATTAAGATCTCAAAATATTCATTCTAATTCATACATTGTTCAATTTTATGTGCAGCTCCACATTCAAACATTTTATTATCTATTATGTATAGTCAGACAAACAATCAACCATGGCAATTTGATTAACTAACTGTTTTCCAAGTCAATTTTCTTTTTCCCAGTCCTGGTAAATGTCAAAGCCTAGTACTATGGCAAGAAACAAGTGGCCGCTAAAGATTTCTTCTATCTGAAGTAAGATAATGGGAGGAAATTGATGCCTGACATTGCCCTTTCCTCTATTTGTATAGATAATAATAAAGTAGCTAACTTAAAATGACTGCTTGCTTTGACCAGGCATTGTGCTACTGCATACATTATGTTTTTCAATTTTAAGTGAATCATATTAAGTTTACTATTGCTGTCCCTATTTTACAGATCAGGAAGCCTAAGCTAAGAGAGAAATTTAATATATATTTTGAGGCTTTTACAAGAAACATCCCTCTTTAGAAAAAGAGCTATGTCTAACTCATAATGAAATGAGTTTGTATCCATACATCTGTTTTTTTCTTATCATTCTTTGTCTTCCTAAAATTCACATTTGAGATTATTTATTAAAGAAACTAAAATGGTAATCTCTTTCTCTATAATGTCTTTAAATTTTCATTTCAACATGGACTATTATATCAGCAATGTACAAACTGAAGGTAACATTTGTAAAACAATAAAGATATCATTTTGTTCTGGAAACACAGTAATGTATTCAATATGACACAAAGGAATTCACAGCATGTTACCACCTTTCTATTCTCAGAAAAAAAAATATGTTTAAAACCCAAATAAATTAGTCAAATTAATAATGTTTCACTAAATGGAAACATTAAATTTTGAATGTGTGTAACTAGGCACAAGTAATTTTCAAAATTAAACAATTTAATTCTTTCATAGGTATGCCCTTAATATAAAAGTAGAAAAACTACTGTGCTAATAAATATAAATATGCATATACATGCAAAATAATGTTTCTCATAATATTTCTAGTGCCCAACTACTTAATTAGTATTTAGTTAACATTTTCAGAAATTAAGATGTCTTCTTCACCTCTGTGGCATCATTATCTATCACAGTGCCTGATACATACCAGATACCTTCAAATTATATGTTAAACTAAAGTCTTAACTAACTGGGTACCAGAGTGAATGGTACTTGATTCTATATGTAAGAAATTTTTATTTTGCTATATTGAACAAAAGTATATTTATGTAAAATTAGTAAAAAATACTTTGCATGAATTGTGTACACGAAAAGCTTCATATGAGCTATTTCCCAAAGCAAAAATAAAAATTGGCCAATATATGAATCAGGATCCCATTACTGCTTCTGTTATAAAAAATTACTTATAACTTAAATGAGATTTCTATTTCAATATCACTAATAAAGATTTAAGTCCTGCCTTCATGCTTTTACAGAGAAGAGAAGCAAATAAGACATGTCTGCAAGTGAGTAATTTGAGATAGGAAGCACTGACAACTCATTCAACAAGCATTTCTTAAGCAGCTGCATCAGGGAAACACTCCACTAAAGTGACTGAGTTAAAGTAGCCTGCCTCTGTGTTATTGAGAAGAAGGATGACAGGTAACCAAACCCCAAGAGGACAGATTAATGATACCCCCTGGGGTAGGTACCATTTCCTAAGGGAAGCAGAAATGTGTGTACATGAAGGTAAAGAGTGTGCATTTCAGTCTGTGTCCCTTATAATCTCAGACTTGATAAAGATTCATAGGTTGATGATCATACATGGGGCAACATGTCGAAGAGCTCTGAGTTCTAGAAAACAAAAGGTAAGAATCACATCTTGGAGGAGAAAAAGCAAGTTTCTGGAAGATTGAAAATCATAGCTTTGAGTCTGTATTCTCAATATATTTAATCAGATACACACAGAGCACTGACTTAGCCAGGCACTGTTCTAAGAGCTTTCAAATATTAACTCACTTAATCTGCTAAACAATCCTAAAAGGTTTGCAGAAGACAGCTGTTGAGCTGCAGTGTGTAGACTTGAACCCAGGTACTTGGATTCCATAGTTCATGTATTTAAACACTAACTATATTACTTTCTCAGTATAAAGCACATGAAGTGAAATGTACTAGGATTTATGAAAGATTTAAAAATTCATTTCAAAAGATATGATCAAGTGTGTTCCTTTCTTCTATCTACCTTCCAAATAATTCAGCAAGCAGAGTAAAAATACTCCTTGACAAATACAGGTAGGGTTTCTCCTTGCAACCATTTCAAAGGCCCTATATGCCATGCAAACAATCTAACCTATGTGTTTTCGAGGCTTATTATAAAGCAGTGGTCACTGCAAAAACACATTCAAACATACTCCATCACATGGCTTTACATCTTTCTTGACCTTGCTGTCCACCTTTTCCCCCTTATCCTCACCTTCTGGTCCTAATTTTTTTTTTCTTTATATACTTTAAATTCTGGGGTATATATGCAGAACATGCAGGTTTGTTACATAGGTATACATGTGCCATGGTGGTTTGCTGCATCCATCACCCTGTCATCTACATCAGGTATTTCTCCTAATGCTATCCTTCCCCTAGCCCCTCACCCCCTGCTATACATCACCTAGCCCCCACCCCTACCCCTGTATCCATGTGTTCTTATTGTTCAATTCCCACTTATGAGTAAAAACATGCAGTGTTTGGTTTTCTGTTCTTGTGTCACTTTGCTGAGAGTGACAGGAGTGTAAATTAGTTCAACCATTATGGAAGACAGTATGGCAATTCCTCAAGGTTCTAGAACTAGAAATAGCATTTGAACCAGCAATCCCATTACTAGGTATATACCCAAAGGATTATAAATCATTCTGTTATAAAGACACATGCACATATATGTTTATTGTGGCACCATTCATAATAGCAAAGACTAGGAACCAAACAAAATGCCCATCAACGATAGACTGAATAAAGAAAATGTGGCAAATATACACATGGAATACTATGAAGCTGTAAAAAGGATGAGCTCATATCCTTTGCAGGGACATGGATGAAGCTGGAAACCATCATTCTCAGCAAACTAATACAAAAACAGAAAATCAAACACTGCATATTTTCACTCATAAGTGGGAGTTGAACAATGAGAACACATGGACACAGGGAAGGGAACATCACACACTGGGGCCTGTCAGGGCATGGGGGGCTAGGGAAAGGATAGCATTAGGAGAAATGCCTAATATAGATGATGGGTTGATGGATGTGATGGGTGCAGCAAACCACCACGTCACATGTATACCTATGCAACAAACATCCACACTCTGCACATGTACCCCAGAACTTGAAGTATAATAATTTTAAAAAAGAAGAATACAATTAATGGGAAGTTAATCTTTTTAAGATTAATTAAAAGCCTGTTGTGCCTGGGGTGAGATGGGAAGAGACCAGTTTCCATAGATTTATACACTGAGCACCAAAGTTACCTGCAGAACAGGGAAGTTGTTGGGGACAACTTTCTAACAGTGACAGCTACACATGGTAATAAGAAAAACCTCAGCTTCATCCCTTCCTAAGCAGGCCCATGAAGGCACAGCTTGATGAAGTCCTTCATCAAGAAGGACTCCATAGAAATAGTTTTTCGTGTGAATGCCCCTTCAAGCTATTCTCCAACTTAGTTTTTCCAAATTCTGACAAGGAAAAAAGCAAGCATTCATAGGTTTCTCACAGTAAACCTGTACAATTGGAATTATAATGCCTATTTTACAGATGAGAACAGTGGGGTTTAGAGCGCACAGCCCAAAGCAGCTATACATAAACTTGTCCCCAGGAGAGGAGGGATAAAAATAATGGAAAAGGCATGCTTCAAGCTGGCAATAAAAGCATCACATTTCAATCCCTACTTCCCTCTGGATGGAGATTAAATCACATAAAGTATGCAGAGACAAGCACCTTGGCCTGGGCATATCAAGCTTTAAGATCTGTTCCATTTACTCTCTGACTCTCCCAGCCTTTCCCCTTCTGGCTTGAGCAGACCAATCAGTCAGAGGATTATGAAGGAACCCACCCTATGGCTAGGGCCCAGAAATCCTAGGTGGTGGACTTAAACTGAATCAGAAGGCAGTGTTTGCAAAACTACATGGTAAAGGTGTTATCTGAGTTTATAACTTTTGAAAGAAAAAAATGTTTTGAGATGGCCTTCAGCTTCATTGCAAAATTGGAAGCTGACAAACTAAAACTTCCTCATCATTTTACAATCAGAACTGAATAACATGAAGCTACACTATCAGCTTTTTTTCTGGTTTCTAAGGAAAAATGTACTTTGCACTGACTGAGGGCTAAGGCCTTCATTTAAATTCTGGATCCCATGCTTTTTTATTTTTATTTTTATTTTTTTACAAGGACTTTCTTCAACTATAACCTTTCCCAGTTACCATTCAACCTGATATAGTCATCATGAACTGAGTGTTATGTTGCCCAACAAACCAAAGTTGGAAATTAAATAGTAATGTTTTCATCAAATGGAAATGGTATAAAAGGGATGAGGCTAAATTGGGACCTGAAGGCACAAGTAAGCTGAATAAGAAAGTAGCTCAGACATCCATGATCATTACCCATGGCATTTTGCCTTCTCCCTCAACTTGCATGTATAGGCTTATGGCAAATTTCCAATAACTAATTAAAGGGAGAAGAGAAAACACAGTCTTGGTTTACAGATGATCTTGCATGACATATTGATACACAGGCACCCCCTCAAAAGTGGATGGTGACAGCCCTGCAACCCCACTCTGGGATAGTTCTGAAAGATGGCGATAAGGAAAATATTCACAATGTAAAACTTCTAGCAGTGCACCTGGCTGATCCTTTTTCCTGGAAGGACAGATGACCAGAGGTGCAGGTTTGCATCAGTGCATGAGCTGTGACAAGATAGTTTAGTTGGCTGATCAGGGCTTGGAAGAAATATAATTGCAAAATTGATGAGAAGGAGTACTAGAAAAGAGATCTCTGGATGAACCTCTTTGAAGGAGAACAGAAGGTGAACATATTTATGTCCCATGGGAATCTTCATCAAAGAGTGGCCTCAGCAGAGCAGGATTTTCATAATAAGATAGATAAAATGACCCAATCTGTGGGTGTCAGTTAACTTCTTTTCAAGCCAATTTTGCTATTGTTCAATGGGCTAATGAACAAATTGGCCATGGCCATGGCAACAGAAACAAAAATTAAGCATGGGCTCAAGAATTGTGAACTTCCACTAAACAAGCAGGTCTGCGTATAGTCTCTGCTGAGTGCCAATACGCCAACAGCAAGGTCAGCACTGAGCTTCCAAAATGGCACCACTTCCAAAGTGGATCAGTCAGTTACCTGGTGGCAAGTTGGGTATGTTGGACTGTTTTCATCTTGGAAGGCAGAGTGTTTTATTTTTACAGAAAAATACCTTTACTCTGGACAAAATTTGCCTTCCTGGATTGCAGTAATTCTGCTAAAATCAGCATCTAAGAAATTATAATTTTTTTCCACTAGCATGGTATTCCACATAGTATTTCTGCTGATCAAGAACAAGAAACTAATTTCACAGCAATTGAAGTGTAGCAATAGGCCTATACTCACAGAATTCACTGCTTTACCATGTCTCTCATCATCATGAGGCAATGACTTCATGGTATGGCAAAGACAGGGGATGGATGCTATCTTTAAAAGTTGTAATTATACCCTCTAGGATGTGGCATATGCTATAAGTCAGCTTTTAGTGTTTTTCCATAGGTAGTATTCACAAGTCAGGGATTCAAGGGATGAAAATTGAATGGTACCTATTCTTATTTCCCTCAGTGATAGGCAATTTTGCTTTCTGGTGAAATTTGAGGCTGCCATCCAAGCACTTTAAGCTTCTTATGCCACTGAATCAACAGGCTCCCCAGAGATCTGGGATCATTGATCCTATCAGATTAAAATTAAGTTTATACTATGCAATCAATGGAAGTAAGAAAATGTTGGAATGTAGAACATCTCATAACATGTATCTTATCCATCCCATATCCTGTAATAAAAGTAATGGAAAACTAGATAATAATAAACACATCTAAAAAGTCAGGCAGGACTACTATTGGCCTTGAATATTCGGAAATATAAATTTATCTGACCAGGTGAAGAATTACAACAAGCTCAGATGCTTGCTAAACACAATGGAAATATGGACTGGGTAGTGGGAAAAACATAGTTATAAAAATAGCTACAAACGTGTGACCAGCTGAAGAAACGAGGACTATAATTATGACTTCTTAAAACATTGATATCAATGTTTCTATCAAATATTTTGTTCATTCTCACACTTTTCCTTATCATCTGAAATAAAATATGTTAACAGTAGTTAACTTTATATGTGCCAACAGCAAAGATCAACATTAAGCTCCCAAAATGGAGTGTGCGTGTGTGTGTAAGTGTGTGCCTGCGTGTGCAGATGTGTGTATGTATCAGGATTTAAGTTACAGGGTATTAAAGGGGAAGTATAAACAGATTTAGAGAAAAGAATAACGTTACCCAAAGACAAAAAACGAACTTTATATATTTTGGAAAATACGCTAGGATGTTTTACCTTTTACACAGGAATTAGTTTCTATCTTTCCTGATATCAATAACACAATTTTTCTTTAGCTCTATTATAACTCTTTACAATCTTCCCTAAAAATTTTTATGCATTTCTTTTCAATATTATTTATACCTTGAATTATAGAAACTGTCTTATTTATCATTATTTCACCCATAATTCTATCTAGAGTATGTGCTTAATTAACAGTTGTATTGAAATATTTAACACTTAAAATACCAGCATCTATATATACACTATTAACTCAAATGAATTAATAAGCAATGAAAAAGTTTTTAGCTATTCTTTCCCAATAACTAGCTGTCATTCATTATTAGCTGGTGATCAGATTCTAGAATGTTAACATTAAGATAAATATAAAGCTTTTATGTCATCCTAAGAATTAGTTTATGAGGAAATGTTTAGCTTTGCCTTTATTTTACATTCAGTTTGATGTTCACATGGCAAAAATTGAGTTGTAGATATTAAGCTCTAATGATCATTTTCATTGACTAATAGCATTGGAAATGTATTTAGAATAAATCTTCAAAAGATAGAGTTACTGACCATTGAAAACTACTTCTAAAATATGATTAGTTAGCTAAAGATATACTATAAAGATAACTTTTAACTAAAGACAATGAGAGGGGTGCTCTTGACAGTCACTGAGACACTCCTTTTTGGGTAACGTGAGGGTATCCAATATCTAGAAAGTCTTATAATGAAAACTTCTGGCCAAATAAAATTAAACTTGAAACTAATAAGCATCAATGGCTAAATTTATTAAGTAAATTTTTAAAATACCTAACAAGTATGAAAAGTATAATGCATTGAGCAAATATAAATGTATCTCTCAATGTCATTTTCTTCTTATACACCAGATAGCAAATGTTCTCTCACTAGAATTGGCCTAGTCAATGTTTCAGGTCAAGAATATTTGTGGCCATCTTCTTTCTCATATTTTTTTCTGGATGTTTGCATGGACTTTTAAACTCTACCTAGCAAAAACTATCTCTGCCTAAGTGTTCTCTTTTTCTTTTATTTGACACTCTTTGCAGTGTACTATTTCCTTTCTCTTTTGAAATGTGTCTCCCTGAAACAGTGCCACTGTCCTTTAGCAGGACTCACCAAGAACTACACTAGAAACCAAACAAGTATGTTCAGGTTTATCAGGATTTTAGATTTATATCTTAAAAATAACTCTTTATGTTTTCTTCTGCAGTATACTCTGAGATCCTCAAGAGCAAAGATCTTTTTATTTTACTCACTAAAACATGGCTGGGCCTTGACTTAGATAAGATTCACTAGATGTGGAATCTTGAAGACAGGGTTTCTGATACCTATGATTTATTGAGAGAGTGCTCTCAGAAGAATGAAACTAAAGGATGTATGATAGAGCATCCTTTATTTGTAAGGAAGGTATTCTTTCCTTACAAGGAAACGTTTGTAAGTAAGCATGTGTTCTCAATTGGAATCTGGAGCATAAATATAACCACTTAAAACAAGAGAGCCTGCCATAAGTTAGTCCTTAGTGATTGACTATCTGTGGGGAGAGAGGAAGGATGTTTAAAAACAGGGTGGATAACTGGATTAGCTCATGTCTTCCATAAATCAGGCACCAAGATGGGATTAGATGTGATAGATAAGTATTGGCAAAAAGGCCTAGGAGGGAAAATGGAAAGGAGTCCTGACCTTTGTGAACAAAAAGAAAAAAGGAAGAAAAGTTTGTAGACATGACAACTAAATATAACATATGGTGGAACACAAAAAAACCTTTAGGTTAAAAACTAAGTATATTATTTCCATGGCTGCTGTAAGAAATAACCATTAATTTAGTGGCTTAAGGAAGCATGAATTTATTTTCTTATAATTCTATAATCCATAAGTCCAAAATACATTGAACTGAACTAAAATTATGATTTTGGCAAAGCTGCATTATTTTCTAGAGACTCTAGGGAATCACCTTTTTTCTTGTCCTCTCTGGGTTTTAGAGATTGCTAACTCCCCATGATTTGTGACCCTCCTTCTGTCTTCCAAGCCAGAAATTGTGAGTTGAGTTCTCACATTGCATCACTCTAACCCCTTCTGCCTTCCTCTTTCACATTTAAGAAACTTTGAGATTATGTTGGGCTCCCCACAGAATTCAGAACTGTATATTTGTTCCCTTCAATTTTCAGATGTTGAAATCTTGCCCTGTATGGTTGGAAGATGGAGCTTCTGAGGAAGTACTTAAAGTGACATGAGGCATTAAGAATGGAGCCTGATCTGATAAGATTAGTGTCATATAAGAAGAGATATCAAAGTTCTCACTTTTGCTCTCTCTTTCCCTGCATGCATGCACCTAGGAAAGGCCATGTGAGGATCCAGTGAGGAGGTGGCTATCTTTAAACTGAGAAGAGAGCCCTCACCAAATACTAAATCTGCAGACACTGCCATCATGGACTTCTAAATTCCAGAACTGTGAGAAAATAATCACCTGTTGTTTTTAATCACCCAGTCCACCTAACTTGCGGCATTTTTAGAAATCTAAAAAGAGTAATATAAGGACAATTATTCTACCTATTGCACCAAAAAATCAGGATCTGGACTTCAGTTAATAATTTAACAATCTTGATCCGTTAATTGTGACAGATGTACCATACAAATGGAAAATATTTATAAAAGCGGGATTTAGGTGTTGGTCACAGGAATTCTCTATGCACTTCAAGATTTCTCTCTAAATTTGAAAATATTCAGAAATTAATATTCACTTTATTATATAAAAAAGAACATTGCCAGGATTAACTTTTTCATTATTACTTTTACTCACAAAATTAAGTAGCATTTTTGTTTTCTTGTTTCACTTGTATTGTCAAAATCATAGTAAATTTTAAGAGGTGTGTTTGCAAACCAGGCTTATTAAAAGAAGAACTATTGGCTGGGAAGGGCCAAGATGGCTGATGAGAAGCAGCTCCAGTCTGCAGCTCCCACTGAGAAGAACAAATAGGGTAAGTGAACCCTGAATCTTCAGCTGAGGTATCCAGATTCTCTCACTGGAACTGGCTAGGCAGTTGGTGTGACCCACAGAGGGCGAGGAAAAGCAAGGTGGAGAGACAGTCCACCCTGGAGCCACAAGGGGTAAGGGGAACTCTCGTCCCAAGCCAAGGGAGGCAGTAAGTGATTATGCTACCCCTCCAAGGAAATCACACATTTTCCAAGGATCTGTACCACCTGGGTATCAGGAGATTTCCTCATAAGGTCATGCCACGAGGGCCTTTGGTCCCTTGCACAGAACTGTGCAGACTCTTGGCAGCCACTCTTGTTGTAGCCAGTGGCAGCATGCTGGAGATGGTCTAAGATGACCGAGTTCCCTCAGGGAGGGGTAGTTGCCATCATTGCTGCTCCAGTCAGCCATTTTTCTCCTGCTTGTATCAGAGAGACTGGGCAGTTTGTACCAGGAGGAACTTCCCATAGCATAGCACAGTGGCTATAACAGATCCTGGCCAGACTGCTTCCTTAGGTGGAACTCAGATCAATCCCTCTTTGCTGGTCAGGGCCTCCCTATGGGAATTTCAGCAACATCACCAGCCAGGAGTTTATGGTTAGAATTTTGATCCCTTGGGATGGAGCCCCTGGGGAGAGGGGTAGCCACAGTCTCTGGTTCCATGGACTTAGTATTTCCCACCTCCTGAGTCTGAGGAATCTAGGCAGTCCAGATGAGTGGGAATCCCTTCAGTGCAACACATCTGCTCTTCCAAGGAGCAGCCAGACTGTTTCTTTAAGTGGGTCCCTGATACCTTCCTCCTGACTGGGTGAGATTTCCCAAAAGGGATTGCCAGACACCTCATACAAGAGAGTTCTGGCTGGCATCAGGTAAATGGCCCTCTGGGACAGAGCTCCCAGAGGAAGGAGCAGGTAATCATCTTTGCTGTTCTGCAGCCTCCACTGACGATACCTCCAAGTGTGGGAGGGACCCACATGAATAGGGTCTGAAGTGGAATCCCAGCAAACCACAGCAGCCCTGCATAAGAGGGGGCTGACTTTTAAAAGAAAATCAAGCAAACAGAAAGCAACAACATCAACAAAAAAGACCCTACTAAAACCCCATCCAAAGATAAGCAGAGCAGCCTCAAAAATCAGAGATAAATAAACCCACAAAGATGAGAATATAATCAACACAAAAGTCCTGAAAATTCCAAAAGCCAGAGTGCTTCTTCTCTTTCAAATGATCACAATACCTCTCCAGCAAGGACACAGAGCTGGGTTGAGGCTGAGATGGATGAATTGACAGAAATATGCTTCAAAAAGTGGGTAATAACAAACTTTGCTGAGCTAAAGAATTATGTTGTAACCCAATGCAACGAAGCTTAGAACCAGGATAAAACATTACACAATCTGCTAACCAGAATAACCAGTTTAGAGAGGAATTTAAATGACCTGATGGTGCTGAAAACACAACACAAGAACTTCACAATGCAACAGCTATCAATAGACAAATAGACCAAGCAGAGGAGAGAATCTCAGAGCTTGAAGATTATCTTGCTGAAATAAGACCAGTAGATAAGATTAGAAAAATAAGAACGAAAAGGAACAAACAAAACATCCAAGAATGTTGGGATTGTGTAAAAGACAAAACCCATGACTGATTAGGGTACCTGAAAGAGACCAATAATGGAACTAGATTGGAAAATATACTTTAGGATGTCATCCAGAACTTCCCCAACCTAGTAAGACAGGTTAGCATTCTGACTCAGGGAATTCAGAGAACCTCAGTAAGATATTCTATGAGAAGAACAACACCAAGACACATAATCCTCAGATTTTCCAAGGTCAAAATGAGGGAAAATATTTTAAGTGCAGCCAGAGAGAAAGGCCAGGGCACCTACTAAGGGAAGTCCATCAAATTAACCGCAGAACTCTCAGTGGAAACCCTACAAGCCAGAAGAGATTGGGGGCCAATATCCAACGTTCTTAAACAAAAGAATTTTCAACCCAGAATTTCCTGTACAATGAAGTAAGCTTCATAAGAAAAGGAGAAATAGAATCCTTTTTGGGCAAGCAAATGCTGAGGGAATTCATCACTTCCAAGAGCTCCTGAAAGAAGCACTGAATGTGGAAACGAAAAACTGTTACCAGCCTCTACAAAAACAACTGAAATACACAGACCAAGGATGCTATGAAGCAACTAATTAACAAGTGTGCAAAATAATGAATGAGCATCATGATGACAGTATCAAATTCACATATAACAATACTAATCTTAAATGTAAATGAGCTAAATGCCACAATCAAAAGACACAGAATGGCAAGCTGAATAGAGTCAAGACCCATCAGTATGCTCTATGCAGGAGCTTCATCTCACATGCAAAGATACACATAGGCTCAAAATAAAGAGATGGAAGAAAATTCACCAAGCAAATGGAAAGCAGAAAAAAGCTCGGTTAACAATCCTAGTTTCTGACAAAACGGATTTTAAATGAACAAAGATCAAAAAAGACAAAGAAAGGTATTGCATAATGACAAAGGATTTGATTCAGCAAGAAGAGCTAACATATATATATATACACACACACATATATATACATGTATATATACATACACACAATACAGGAGCACCTAGATTCATAAAACAAGTTCTTAGAGACTCACAAAGAGACTTAGACTCCCACAAAATAATAATGGGAGACTTTAACATTCCACTGTCAATATTAGACAGATAATTGAGACAGAAAATTAACAAAGATATTCAAGACTTTAACTCAGTTCTGGATCAAGTAGATATGATAGACATCTACAGAACTCTTCACCAAAAACCAACAGAATATATGTTCTTCTTGGCACCATATGGAAATTAATCTAAAATTGATCACATAACTGGAAGTAAACACTCCTTAGCAAATGCAAAAGGACTGAAATAATAATGAATAGTCTCTCAAGCCACAGAGCAATAAAATTAGAGCTCAAGATAAATAAACTCACTCAAACTGACATAAACACATGGATATTGAACAGTCTGCTCCTAAGAGTCCAGGGTGAATAATGAAATTTAGGCAGAAATCAAGAAGTTCTTTGAAAGTAATGAGAATGAAGAGACAACATACCAGAATCCCTGGGACACATCTAAAGCATTGTTAAGAGGAAAATTTATAACACTAAATGCCCACATCAAATAGGTAGAGAGATCTCAAGTAGACACCCTAACATCACAGCTAAAATAATTAGAAAACCAAGAACAAACAAACCTCAAAGCCATCAGAAGACAAGAAATAACCAAGATCAGAGTGGAACTGAAGGAGACAGAGACATGATAGAGCTGTTTTTTTTTAATAAAATAGACCACTAGCGAGATTAATAAAGAAGAAAAGAGAGAAGAATCAAATAAACATGATAAAAACGATAAAGGGGAAATTACCACTGACCTACTGAAATAAAAAAACCATCAGAGAATACTATAAATATCTCTATAAAAATTAACTACAAAACTTAGAAGAATGGGGTAAATTCCTGAACAATAAACCCTCTCAAGACTGAAACAGGAAGAAGATAAATTCTTGAATAGACAAATAATGAGTTCTAAAATTGAGGCAGTAATAAATAGCCTATCAGAGCCAGTTGGATTTACAGCTAAATTCTACTAGAGGTTCAAAGAGGAGCTGGTTTCATTTCTTCTGAAACTGTTCTGAACAATCAAAAAGGAGAGATTCCTCCCTAATTCAATTGATGAAGCCAGGATCATTCTGATAAAAAAATCTGGCAAAGCTACAACAAAACAAGAAAACTTCAGGCCTATATCCCTAGTAAACATCAATGCAAAAGTCCTGAATAAAATACTGGCAAACCAAATCCAGCAGCACATCAAAAAGCTTATCCACCACAATCAATTTGGCCTCATCCCCAGGATGCTAGGCTGGTTCAATATATGCAAATGAATAAAGGTAATTCATCACATAAGCAGAACTAAAGACAAAAGCCACATGATTATCTCAATAAATGCAGAAAATGCCTTCAATAAAAGTTAACATCCCTTCATGTTAAAAATATTAATAGCCTAGAATTGAAGGAACATGTCTCAAAATAATAATGACATACTGAATGGGCAAAAGATGAAAGCATTAATTCCCCTTGAAAATCAGCACAGGACAAGGATGCCATCTCTCATTATTCCTATTCAACATAGTATTGGAAGTTCTGGTCAGGGCAATCAGGCAAGAGAAATAAATAGTATTAAAATGGAAAGAGAAGATGTCAAACTGTCTCTGTTTGCAGGTGACATGATCTCATATCTAGAAAACCCCATTGTCTCATACCAAAAGATTCTTAAGCTGATAAGCAACTTCAGCAAAGCCTCAAGATACAAAATCAGTGTGCAAAAATCACAAGCATTCCTATACACCAACAACAGGCAAGCAGACAGCTAAATCACATATGAATACCCTTTCCAATTGCTACAAAGGGAATAAAATACCTAGGAAAACAGCCAGTAAGGGAAGTGAAGAAACTCTTCAAGGAGATATACAAACCACTGCTCAAGGAAATCAGAGAGAATACAAACAAATGGAAAAAACATTCCATGTTCATGGATAGGAACAATCAATATTATGAAAATGGCCATACTGCACAAAGAAATTTATGGATTTAATGCTATTTCCATCAAACTACAATTGACATTCTTCACAGAATTAGAAAAAACTATTTTAAATATATATGGAAACAAAAAAGAGCTTGTATAGCCAGAACAATTCTAAGCAAAAAGAACAAAGCTGGAGGCATCATGGTACATGACTTCAAACTATACTACAAGGCTACGGTAACCAAAACAGCATAGTACTGGCATAGTACTGGCACATAGACCAATGGAACAGAAAAGAGAATTCAGAAATAAGACTGCATATGTACAACCATCTTGTCTTTGACAAATCTAGCAAAAACAAGCAATGGGGAAAGGATTTCCTATTCAATAAATGGTGTTGGGAGAACAGGCTAGATATATGCAGAAAATTGAACCTAGACCCCTTACTTACACCTTATACAAAAAATCAACTCAAGATGGATTAAAAACTTAAATGTAAAACCAAAAACTATAAAATCTCTAGAAGAACATCTAGGCAATACCATTTAGGACGTAGGTATGGGCACAGATTTCATGACAAAAATGTCAAAAGCAATTGCAACAAAAGCAAATATTGACAATTGGGATCTAATTAAACTAAAGAGCTTCTGCAGAGCAAAATAAACTATCATCAGAGCAAACTGACAACCTACAGACTGGAAGAAAATTTTACAACCTATCCATCTGACTAAGATCTAATATCCAGAGCCTACAAAGAACTTAAACAAATTTACAAGAAAGAAACAAACAGCACCATTAGAAAGTGGGCAAAAGACATGAACAGACACTCCTCAAAAGAAGACATTCATGCAGCCAACAAACATATAAAAAAAAAAAAAGCTCAACATCACTGATTATTAGAGAAATGGAAATCAAAACCACAATAAAATATTATCTCATGCCAATCAGAATGGCAATTATCAAAAAGGCAAGAAACAACAGATGTGGTGAGGCTGCAAAGAAAAAGGAACACTTTTACACTGTTGGTGGGAATGAAAATTAGTTCAACCATTGTTGAAGGTGGTGTGACGATTCCTCAAAGACCTACAACCAGAAATACCATTTGGCCTAGCAATCCCATTCCTGGGTCTATACTCAATGGAATATAAACTATTATATTATAAAGACACATGCACACACATGTTTATTGTGGCCTGTTCACAATAGCAAATGCATGAAATCAATGCAAATGCCCATCAGTGATAGACTGGATAAAGAAAATGTGGTACATATACACCATGGAATACTACACATCCATAAAATGGAATAAGAGCATGTCCTTGGCAGGGACATGTATGGAGTTGAAAGCCAGTTTTCTTGGCAAACTAATGTAAGAACAGAAAACCAAACACCACACATTCTCACTTGTGAATGGGAGCTAAATGATGAGAACACATGGACACAGTGAGGGGAACAACAGACACTGGGGTCTGTTGTTGGGGAGATGGGGAGTGGGAGGGAGAGCATCAGGAAAAATAGCTAATGCATGCTGGGCTTACTTAGGTAATGGATCCATAGGTGAAGCAAACCACCATGGCACATGTTTACCTGTGTAACAAACCTGCACATCCTGCATTTCTGCACATTTACCCCAGAACTTTAAAATAAAATAAAATAAAATAAAATAAAATAAAATAAAATAAAATAAAATAAAATATACAGCTACCAAGGTGTAAAGATTTAGAAAGGGTGATGTATATGGACTGACTGGAGTAATTGAAATATTTTAGTGTGAAAGAAAATAAAAACAAAATGAAAGATCCTGACCATTTGATCTGGCATATGTTTTGGATGGACCACCCTTTACAACACTGAATTTCCTTTCTAAGAAAGGATATATAGACAGGAGATTCGTGCATTTAAATGAACATTTGAATACAACACCTTCTACTGTCAAAGAATATTACTTTGTATCTAAACGTAACAGAAAAAAATATAATAGGCCACCAGATTTAAGAAAATTTAGTTTTAAAAAATATATATGCAAAATTACATTATAGTCTACTATAAAATAACAGAGAAATGAACTTTGGACTTCACCACAACATGCCATTATAAATTGCATCTAAGTAAATGCAAACATCTGCCAGTGATGTAAACAAAGTCTGTTATGAGAGGATTCATGTTACACCATCAGAGCATAATATTTAATGTTAATTAGAGCATAAATTTGTTAAAGTTTTGCTTCTTTTCAATTCTCAGAGATAGTAATTACATAGTGAAAGATGAATAATTCTAATTTGCAGTTTTGCAAATTAGAAGCTGTCACATGTATTTTTATTAAGAATTTATTTGAAATTTAGTAAAATGACACATTTTTTAGTAATAATTGATATTCACACACACACACACACACACACACACCCCACCATACTGATTAAAGAGAAAGATAATAGAGTATAAGTTCCAGAGAATGTCATTCATGATTTTTTTTGGTAGGCGGATATTAACAAAAGGGTTCCAATGCCATATTTTAAATAAGAAACCGAGGTGAGAAAAAACCCAGCAAGAAAAGTGGGGATAGTATTGCAGAACTTGAGTTAAGTCAGTGGAGCAATAGAAGAACTCAAAATGTTCATCTGGAAGCACCTGACTGCAATAAAATCCTAGGAATTGATTAAATTATAATAAAGGATCATGTTACCAGAACCATTGGTCACACCTTCAGATTATTCTAGCACAAAGAAGCATACCTCACAGGAATATAGCACAAATAAGTCACCTAGAAAACAAATTTTGTGTATCAGTAAAACAAGATGCTATAATCAGGACCAAAATCACAGTTATCTACCATTAGCAATGTAATCATCAGCTAGTTTAATTTGATATTAGAGTCATAAAATATACAATACAGAGAAAGCAAGGTTAAGAATAAAGACTTTCTTGTTTGGACTTTCATGTCTAGAAAAATATAAAATAGCAAAAACACTGGAAGAGAAATAGATAAACCAAACTATGTGGATCTTTCTCTAAACCATGCATAAAACTGTATTTTTAACATTTATTCTTGAAAGTAGTAAACCCTCTTTCTTGAAAAGCACTCCTGGCTTTCTGAAGATCTTCTATTCCTCCTCCAGAGAAATATCAAATATATTTATTTTCAGTAAGTTTCACTTTGCTAAAATAAATCATAAAAATTTTAATTATCGTGAAGGAATTTGAGTTCTATTATGCCAAATCAAAAAGATTAGTAAATAAATAAACAGGCAATGTGCAAAAAATCATTAATGATCAGTAAGCATGCATTCTTATACATCTAGTCAAAGGCTTTTTTTGCTGGTGAGGAATTAGGAAGGCTGATTATGCTTGGACTTCTTGTTGTTATTGTTGACACATATCAATAAATGAACAAACTATTAGCTGTTTAATGGACTGTGGGGAATCAGTTGAAACATTTATTTATTTTGACATAATTTCTGGTATCTTTTCTTGAGAGCAATAGCAATCCATTTGATTATCCTTTGTATTAATTTTACCATGTTTATGTATATTTTTAATGGAGAAAGCATATTTTCTGTCATAATAGGAAAAATTATATTTATCCTCCTTTTATCCCTGATAAAATATTGACATCAAACTTCACAGAGATTTAAAAAATATTTTTAAATAAGGACAAGAAGCTAAAGGAAAACATAGATAAATAACTAAATAAAACAAGAAAAATCAATGAATAAAAAATGAGAATATCAATAGATACAAAAATAAATTATTTACAAGGGCCAAATGAAAATTCTGATGCTAAAACTACAAGCAGTACAAAAATGTACTAACGGACCTCAGCAGCAGATTTTAGCACAAAAGAGAAAGAATAAGCACACCTGAAAATATTACAGTTGAGATTATTAAATTTGAAGAGCATAAAGAAAACATGAAGAAGAGTGAACAAAGCTTAAGTGACATGTAGGACACCATCAAGCAGACAAACATATACATTATTGACTACCAGTAAAAGAAGAGGAACAAAAAGGTAGAAATAATATTTCAAAGAATAATGGCTGAAAATATTTTAACCTTGATTAAAGATTTGCATCCACAAATACAAAAAGCTCAATTAATTTTAAGTTTAAAACCCTTAAAAAAGACACACACCAAAGCAAATTACAATCAAACTGTTAAAAGTCAAAAGGCGAAGTCTCCAAAGCAGCAAAGAAATGTAATTAATCATGCATTTAAGAGATCCAGAGTATAATCAATAGCCAATTTTTCTTCAGAAATCATGAATGCTAAAAAGTAGTGGAATGACAAAGTGCTAAAAGAAAACTATCAAAGAAGAATTTTACTTCTGGCAAACTGTCCTTCAAAAATAAGAAGACCTTAAGACATTTCCAAAAACCAAAGGCTGAGTGTGTTTATTAGTACTAGATCTGCCCTACAAGAAATGCTAAAGGAATTCATTAAGGACAAATAAAAAAGACAATAGTCAGCAATTCAAAATTGTATAAACAAGAATCTCTAGTAATGACAAAGATGCAGCCAAATATAAAAGCCAATATATTTTATTTTGTTTAGAATTTTACTTTTTATTTGCCATAGGAATTAAAAGATAAATGAATAGAAATTATAAATTTATATTATTGGGCATACAACATATAATTATATAATCTTTCACAATGACAACATAAAGAGAGACCAGGAGATGAAGCTGTAAAGGACCAGATTTTTTATATATTATTCAAGTTAAGTTTGCATCAATTTGAACTAGATGTTATAAATTTAGTATGTTAACTATAATCCAAGTGGTAGCCATAAAAATATATTAATAAATACACAAAAAGAAATGAAAAGGGAATCAAAATGTGTCACTACAAATAATTCAATTAAACACAAAAGAAAACAGTAATACAGAAAAGATGAACAAAAAGTTATTAGACATATAGATAACAATCAGCAAAATGGCAGAAGTAAGTCCTCCCTTTTCATGTGAATGCTCACCAAAGTGTGACCTCAGCAGTGGAGGATTTTAAAAATAAAGTGAAAATGATGACCCCCTTCAGTGGATACAATCCAGTCTCCTTTTTCAACCACTCCTGTCATTGCCCAAATACTCCAGAGCAAAATGGCAGTGGTGGCAAGGATGGAGACTATACATGAGATCAGCAACACGGACTTACACTCACTTAGCTCACTCTAGTGACAGCCACTGCTGAGAGCTTAATATGTGAGAAGCTGAGTTCAACAATGAGTCTCCAAAATCACAGCATTCTCTAGGGTGGTCAGCCAGCTACCTGGTGGCTGGTTACATTGAATCATTTTTATTATGGAAGGAAAAGTATGTTGTACTTACTGGAAAAGACTCTGGGTATGGATTTGCCTTCCCTGCAAACAGTGCATATGACGAAACCAACACGGATGAATGTATAGAACATCTTATTCACTGTCATCGTACTCTACATAACATAGCTTTGACCAAGTAACTCACTTCATGGAAAATGAAGTGAAACAATGGTCATGGAGTTCACTGGTGTTATATGTTGTCCATCAACGTCAACCTAAAACAGCTGTCTTAATAGAATAGTGGAATGGCCTATTTATTGAAGAACAATTACAGTACCAGCTAGATGTAAATACCTTGAATGGCTATGGCAAGTTTCTCCAGAAAGCCATATATACTCTAAAATAGCATCCAATATATCAGGATTCACAATCAAGAAAGTCAAAAGACTATAGAATGGTAGAACATATTTGCAAATTATTTGCCTTTTAAAGGTTTAATATTCAGAACACATTAAGAGCTCATAAAACTCAACAAGAAAAAGGCAACTCAATTAAAAAATCAGCAAAAAACTTAGACATTTCTCCAAAGAATATACACTAATGTCAAAAAATCCCATTAAAAGTACTTGACATTATTAGGCATTAGGAAAATGCAAATTAAAACCACAATGATATACCACTTCATACCTACTAGGATATTAACAAATAGAAATTAAGAAGTGTTGTCAAGGTAATGGAGAAATTGGAAACCTCATACATTGCAGGTGGGAATGTTAAATGGCACAGCTGCTGTGGAACAATTTGGTAGTTCCTCAAAATGATAACTATAAAATTACCATATGATCAACTTCTAGATATTTACCTTGAAAATTGAATACAAGGACTCAATTCATTGAACAATGATGACCATTACCAAATTGTCCACAACAGCCAATAGATAAAAACAAAGTATCCATTAACAAAGGAATGGACTTATTTTTATTTTTTTAAAGACAGAATATGGCTATATTGCTCAGGCTGGAATGCAATGGCTGTTCACAGACATGATGCCAGACGGCTCAGCATGGGAGTTTTGACCTACTCCGTTTATGTCCTGGGCCTGTTCATTCTTCCTTAGGCAATCTGGTGGTCCCCTGCTCCTGAGAGGTCACCATATTGACGCCAAACTTAGTTCAGACACCCAATCGGCATAGTGCACTACAGCCCAGCGCTTCTGAACTTAAGTGATCCTCCTGCTTCAGCTTCCCATGTAGCTGAGACTACAGAACGTGCCACTTATGGCGGGCTGGATTTTTAAATTACTACATGCATACAATGAATTATTACTTAGCAATAGTAAGAAACGAAGCACTGATACATGTCACAACATGAATGAACCTTGAAAAAATTATGCTTAGTGAAATAAACCAGACACAAGGGACCTCTTAGTTTATGATCTATTTATATAAAATGTCCAGAATAGACAAATCTGTCAAAAGAAACAATAGATCAATGGATGCCAGAGGCTGTGGGACATGGGAATCAGAAATAACTGTGAATGGGTAATGGGTTTCTTCTGGATTGATGAAAATATTCTGAAATTTATAATTGTGGTTCCACAATTTATGAATATACTAAAACCCACTGAACTGTACACTTTAAAATGATGAATATTATGGTTTGTGAACTTATTAGGTTTTCTACTTCTATTTGAGTGAAATTTACAATTAATTACTTTACATAAAATTATCTCTTTTGCCTTTTCCTTTTAAGTTTATTGTGCCTATTTTTATTTATTTATTTATTTATTATTATTTTTTATTGTACTTTGGGGTGCATGTGCACATCCTGCATCCTGCAGGATTGTTGCATAAGTACATACATGCCACATCCCCACCACCACCACCCCACATCGCCTACATCAGGCATTTCTCCAGGTGTTATCCCTCACCATCCACCAGCCCCCTGCTGTTCCTTCCCTCCCCTCCCCTCCACCTCCCACCTAGCCCAGTGAGTGTTGTTCCCTTCCCTGTGCCCAACTGTTCTCATTGTTCATCACCCGCCTATGAGTGAAAACATGAGGTGTTTGGTTTTCTGTTCTTGTGTCAGTTTGCTGAGAATGATGGTTTCTAAATTCATCCATGTCTCTACAAAGGATATGAACTCGTAGTTTTTTATGGCTGCATAGTATTCCATGGACATTTGGGTTAATTCCAGGTCTTTGCTACCGTAAACAACACCACAAGAACATATGTGTGCATATGTCTTTTTTTCATCATCACCAGTGTCGTTTGACTATTAATCTTTTCAGAGTGATGATTTTAGCTTAGATAACCATTTCTACTCATGTCCATCACAAAATTTTGTCTGTTCTATTCATTGTATTTATATATCTTTTTCTTGTTATTTTCATTGTGTTTTATCTCTATTTGACTATTTGGCATATTTCTTTTCAAAGGTTTGTTTTGTTTTCCCTTACAATGACTGAATTGGACACCTGCAATGTCCCTCTAGTGACAACTTAGTCTTTCATTATAGTGTTTAATTCATCTATACTCAGTATATTTTTGCTGTCTTAATATGACAATTTTTGAAAAGAATACTTTAAAATATCTCATGATTGTGAAATTATTAATTTTTATTGCTTGATTCACATGTTTATAAATTTTATGTTATCTTAATGGAGCATTTTATTTGTGTAATTTCTCTTTTTGTCCTAATATTTTTACTTTAATGTTTATCTCCGTGAAATTAAATTTATGATACTAGCTTCATTTTGGTTAGTATAATTTTTTTCTTTCTTTGTTTTAACTAAGTCTAAAATTTCTCAGTATCTGTATCATCTAACAAAATAGGACCAAAATTTAATTACATTTAATTATATCTCTTTCTATTTTACATGACACAGTGGCTAACATTTTATTTATAGGTTTCCCAAAAAAACAACCTTGATTTAATGATTTCTCTTTTATAACCAAAAGAGCTAAAAGAAGATTTATCAAGATATTTTATCATTATCTGGGGTCTTTATTAATACTTGCATTTCCCCCCTCATTTCTTTACACTTTTACTGACTGAAATACATGTTTTATTATTTATTTTGTAGTAACCGAGCGAGTTAGAAGGAATGCGCCACACACTGAGTTCCAAATTAAGAGTCTTTTTACAGCCAGCGACTGAAAGATGACTAATGCTCAAAGTTCTCTGAGCCCCGAGGAAGGGGCTTGATTATCTCTTATACCTTGATTTAGGTAGGAGACGGGGTACCTAGCTGAAGTGGAATTTTACAGAAGCAGAAAAGCAGGTTAGAGGAAGGGGCTGTGGGCACAGGTGTTTTCCATACAATTACCAAGAAGTGGGGTGATCAAGCTCCTGCTCTACAATGACCAAAGGGAAAAATTTTTTCTTACAATAGCAAGGTGGGTATGCCAAGCAGGATGCGGTTACAATGGTTACAAGTGTTAAGAACAGTACGCTTCAACCATGCACTCAGAGGGGCTGTGGTAGGAAAGGGGAAGCTAGGCTGGAGTTTACAGCTAAGATGGAGTCAGTGATGCTAGCTCAGGGTAGGTTATTACAATTTCAGGAAAGATATCTGTGTAGAAACTAATTTAGTTTGTGAAGCTGTTTAAATGTGTTATTCTGTTCTCAGTTTTAAAAATGATGGATTGTCAATTACACCAAATGTGTAGATATTCTGCACCAAGCAATTCTGAGTGTCTTACAGTGTAATTCAATTCTGACACAAGCTACCTGGAATTAAAACAGGATGGGCCTCACAAAGGGGCTTAATCCTGTAACATTGAGGCCAATTGCAAATAGTGGTATCTTAGGCTACCTACACTTCTAATTTGTGTATGAATTGGGGGTTCCCATGGACCCATTCTTAGGTTCAATAATTTCATAAAGCAGCTAAAGAAATCAGAGAAACACTTTACTTACTATTACTGGTTTATTATAAAAGATACGGATGGATGAACAGCAACATCAGGAGGTACATAAGGTAAGATCCAGAAGGGTCCTGAATTCAGGACACTTCTGTCCTAGTGGAGTTGGGTGGAGCCACCCTCCTGGCATGTGTGTGTGTTCACCAACCTGGAAGCTCCCCTGACCCCTTTGTTAGTGTTTTTATAGATGTTCCATTACATAAGCATTATTGATTAAATAATTGATAATGACTCAATCTCCAGCCCCTGTCTTCTCCCCAAATATTAAAGGGTGGGGCAGTCAGTGACAATTCTCTAATCATGCCTTGTTCTTTCCAATTGTAAAGCTGTCTAGGGACTCTCACTGCAAGTCATCTCATTAGCATACCAAAGGTACTCATTATTCTGAAGATTTCAAGGTTCTTAGAAGTTCTTATATCAGGAACCAAGGATTGAGACCTCATATTATAACAAAAGATGCTTCTATCACTTTATTATTTAGAAAATTACAAGTGTTTCAGAAGCTCTGTGTTTGAAACTGAGGGCAGAGACCAAAATACATGCTTTAGTATATCGCAATCTTTTAGTCAATTACTATTGCTGATGAGATATTGTTGCTGTCAAGATAATTAACATTCCATTGTGAATAATTTGCCATTCTTTGATCAGTTGGTTTAATTTTTTTCTTTTATGTATTTGATATCACGTGGTTTTACTATATATTTACATAAAGTTAAGTGAATAGTTTTAGTTTTCCAATCTGGCACTTTAAATAAAACTATATAAAAATTGTTTGTTCTTTATTTCAGGAAAATTCTCTGTCATGTTTTTAAAGATAGATTCTCCCTCATGCTTTCTAATATATTTGTTTTGTTTCTGTAAAGATATGTTTTGACATTTTTATCTTAAATGGAATGTTTTAGCATCTTTTTTATTATATCAACCTCCATATGGTGGTATACTGATTTATGGGTGAATTCAGAGATTATTTTGAAATAATTATGGTTTATTTTTGGAAAGTCTAGAATTTATCTTGTCTCTTTTTTTCTATTTTGATAAAATTTTAAATTTCTATTATTTATAATTAGTTATTTTAATCTTCAACTATTTATTATTGTATTCATTTTTCTTGGTAGTAATTTATTAATTTTTATGGATAGTTTTCTTCCCTTTATCTTTATAATATGGTTGTATGTGCTTTTTGTAGTTTTTTAAAATATTTTCTTGATTATATGAAAATTGAAGATGGCAAAATCTTATGTTGAGTGAATTAGCTTTCTTAATTGGTTAATGCTTTTTGTAGTTTGACATTCTTGTTAGTAGAAGAAGGAATTTATGGAAAAAATTTTGTTCTTTTTATTCTGCCTTTGTAATCTCTTTTTCTTCATTCCTTTTAGATTCTGATTACTTCTCCCTGACCCATATGACTATAACATTCAGAATCAAGTCATGTATTGGCAGTTCCTGTACATTGATGTCTCAGCCTAGGTCCTGGTTGCTTGGCTATTTCTGATTAATCTTGTCCTCCTGAGCAATAACTCAATACAGGTCACAACCCTATCCATTTTCATAGATTAGGTTCTGGTCATTCTACAATTTATAAGGTGATTTCATTCTATTTTCCTTTAAAGTTTCAATTCCTGGATACCTCTTCTGCTTTCTTCCTCAGAGAAATTCATCTCATCAACTTTAACCCCTTCTTAATCTGAGTTTTCTGTTCTATCTATGAAACAGAAAGATGTTCAACTTGTTTTTGAATGGTTCAAAGACTTTTAAAACATTTTTGATAATTCCTAATTTTGAAGAAGAGTAAATGTGACCTAGCATGTGAACTTATGCTTCCATATAAATCAGATGTTTAATACTGTATTTTCTAACCAAGTAACAACAGTATTCCAAGAGGTTAGCAATAAGACCTCTTCAGAAAATCCACTGTTAATTACACATGCACACACAAAAAGGAAAAAAGAACATGAGATTCTGAGTCAGAATAGTTTTTATTCTGTTTCTATTGTTCATGTATTTGCTTATTTTTTCATCAGGGACACACCCTAATTTATAATGGCCAGAATATAAATTCTGCAGATATTAATTTCAGTATTATTTGTATGTGACTATTTTCTTTCATAATCGTGTAAAATTTTCAATTTTTATTTTGTTTTCCTTATTTTGCTACATATATTGAATATTTCACATGCAGTTACTCTGATTAACAAATCAAATAAATTTTATCATAGTAAAAATAAAATAGCATACTCTAGATCTGTTTGATTTTTTAATAAGCTATTGCTAACATAGCAATTATAGTAAGCAATAATTTATTCCAAATAATTGTGAATAGCACAAATTTAATGGTTTTTCTTGAATGATTCTGGAAGGATTTTCTGTTATTTTGCTTACTACTTCTAGTGATCTTATATTTTTCTATACATTAAAATAATTACTTTAACAACATTTAGTCTGCATTCCCATATTGTGTCTCAGTGTGGTTCTCAAATATTTTGGCAGATCCAGAAAATATCACATATAGTCTTAGAGTTGGTCCAAGATGTATCATTACTTCAATATTGTTGAGGACTTTTTCTAGAGGCAAATTCAAACAATTTATCATATATATACACACACATATATATACACACACATATATATGTGTGTGTGTATATACATTATATATATTATATATATACACATTATATATATAATATATATATATTATATATATACACATTATATATATAATATATATATATTATATATATACACATTATATATATAATATATATATATTATATATATATATATATAATGCTCCTAGATATTCAGCCAAAATTCTGGCTTGTATTTTTTTTGCTTTATCAGTCATGTAAGCATGAATATTTTCAACTTTACTTTGACAAGCTTTAAAGTAACTGTGCAAATTTGAAAATAGTTATCTTTTTCAGTTCTACATGTAGTGTATCCACTTCTTAGAAGACACACTGAGATATTTATAAATTTCAACTTTGTTTCTTTGTTGTTTATTGACTTGGCTGTACTATTTTACTAAAGTCTGTTTCTCATTCAACATGAAGCCATAGATGTTCTCAGAGGGCATAGCCTCAGGCAGAGGACAATCACCTCAGAATAGCGGTGGTCTTAGCAGAATTCTAGTGGACTATCTCCCTGCTTTCTCTGTTAAGCTGTCTGCCTCTGCATATATCACACCCAGATTTTAGTCTCTACTAATGATAGGCTGATTGGTCTGTTGATTTTCATGATACCCTAGAGTATAAATTGCTACTACAGTCTGATCCAATTAAACCAAGACCCATTGCAGAGCTAGTTTTTAAGGCAAGTCTTTGTGGTTTGTTCTAAACACAGGAGGAATATTTTTAGTTGTCTCTTCATCTGATTCTCTCTGGTAAAGTTTTTTATCTATATTTTAGCATGTTGCTCATAGTTGCTTATCACCAAATTTGCCTTTGTTTCTGAACAACTCTCAGCTTGAACTTCCCAACAGTCAGTTACCAATTAAGTTAGTTGCTTTATAGAGAGCTTTGGAGTTGCTTTATAGAGAACTCTTTACCATGACAAAACATTTGAACCTCTGCTCTATAGTGAGAGCGAGGAGAGTGGTGTAATTTTTCCAGAGTGACAGAGACACACCAGATCCTCTTTAGTGTAAGTCCTGCCCAGTGCCCCTGAGTAGGGTGTCTTCCAGGACCAGGAGGGCAGAGCAAATTAGGAAAAACCTTCAGAACTAGTGCCTACAGGCATCTCCAAGGACCTACATGTTAGGATGGAGATATAATATTGGTAGGGGAGGTAACTGCTCATCTTCTCAGGTTGCCTCCCCGACATGTATCTTCCACCGTATGAGGGAGGTGGAGAAGAAATGATTACTCAATTTTTTTGGCTTGCCATGAGTAGGAGTGAGCCTCCACCCTACTAGTCAGGGATCAGTGGACAAAGAAAAACTCATACTTTTAGCTTCAAATGCTAGGAATTTAGCATCAGCAACTTAGTGCTGAGAGAAAAGCTGGCAACCTACCTCTTCTGGTGAGATAGGATATCCTTTAACTGGGAGATGAGGAGAGAGAAAGCCTCATTTTCTTGACCCTACTCATTCAGATTGGAGAGTGAGAAAAAAAAGAAAAAGAAAAGAAATGTTGAGATAGGGAGAGAGAAGGAGAAAGCAAGTAATGTCTAAGGGCCACAGACTGGCTCTTGGTATCACAATTTAGAAGATTTTCTTGAAAAAAAAAATGTTTTTTTATTTGCTATGAAACAATTTCCAAAGACTTCTTTAAAATAATTTTTTCAATAAGATCATTTTCTGGGGAGAAGGTTTATAAAATTTACCATGCTACAATTCCAGAAGTCACATCTTTTCTAATTATTTATTTTAAATATTACAAATTGTCTAAATTTATTATGCATTTGATTAATAATATTAGTTTAAATTTTCCATCTCACATAGGAATTATTTTTGTCATTAAATTATCTTTAACCTTCATATGAATTTGTTCATTATAGATCAAATTTTAAGGCCATACATAATAAATTCAGAAATGTTTCTTTTTTTCCTAGTTTACGCTATGCTAGTAGAGATCAAAAGATGTACAACATTATGTGGGATTACATGTAGATACAAGATATCATTCTTTTAAGAATATGCTAATGTTCCATTTTCTAATGTGTTTGTCTTGGTTGAATACTGTTGATTTTTTTTTTATTTAGTTAGCTTTGTTCTTCAGTTCTATAATTAAATATGAATTGTTTTGTTTCCAATTGGATTCGTGGTCTCTTAGTAGAGTATCAAATGTTTCTAGCCATAGATAACTGAACTGGAAAAACCAAATTTAAAGCATAATAGTAGCAGCAAAATACATTGCATTTTCAGTTAGTGTTTATTATTATTATATTATTATTATTATTATACTTTAAGTTCTGGGGTATGTGTGCAGAATGTGCAGGTTTGTGATATAGGTATACATGTGCCATGGTGGTTTGCCATCAACCTGTCATCTACATTAGGTACACACATGCCATGGTGGTTTGCCATCAACCTGTCATCTACATTAGGTTTTTCTCCTAATGCTATCCCTTTCCTAGCTTCCCACCCCCTGACAGATCCAGGTGTGTGATGTTCCCTTCTCTGTGTCCATGTGTTCTCATTGTTCAGCTCCCACTTATGAGTGAGAACATGCAATGTTGGTTTTCTGTTCTTGTGTTAGTTTGCTGAGAATGATGGTTTCCAGCTTTATCCATGTCCCTGCAAAGGACATGAACTCATCTTTTTATGGCTGCATAGTATTCCATGGTGTATATGTGCCACATTTTCTTTATCCAATCTATCATTGATGGGCATTTGTGTTGGTTCCAAGTCTTTGTTATTGTGAACAGTGCCACAAAAAACAAACATGTGCATGTATCTTTATAATAGAATGATTTATAATGCTTTGATTTTATGGTTTTAGTGCTTACATTTAAGTCTTTAATTTATCTTGAGTTAATTTTTGTATAAAGTGTAAGGAAGCTGTCCAGTTTCAGTTTTCTGCATATGCTAGTCAGTTTCCCCAACACCATTTATTAAATAGGGAATCCTTTCCCCATTACTTGTTTTTGTCAGGTTTATCAAAGATCAGATGATTGTAGACATGTGGCATTATTTCTGAGGCTTCTGTTCTATTCTGTTGGTCTATATGTTTTGGTACCAGTACCATGCTGTTTTTGTTACTTTAGCCTTATAGCATAGTTTGAACCCAAATCAACAATATATACATTCTTCTCAGCACCACATCGTGTTCATTCTTAGTATTCAAAATCCAGTTACTATGTTTTCTTTTTTACACATTTTAAAAATGATTCAAAATAAAATACTGAAATTTCTGCCATGTAACCCAAAGTAATTCTAATAATTAAACTGAATCAGAAGATGTTTTGATAGAAACATTCTTACAATGCCAGAAAGATGTGATGAATATTTTCATGAGTTTTTATAGAATTTGCTAATTTTCTGAATATATTTTTTTATCTTTCGAATAGATCAGAGTTGCATTTGTTTCTTCTGAGATGTGAAATTGATAGAAATGATTGCCTTTTTTATATTCTTCTTATATTGATCATAATTAAATGTTCATTTAGTAAAGACTAAGACAGTCCAGGAATTTCATCTGAACTGTTAAAGTTTTACATTTGATTAGAATAATTTTATTGCTGCCCTTATGTTATTTCATAGCCTTTTAATGTGGCTGTGACATGTTGCTGCAGACCAGTGTAAAGCAGCTGCCCTTCTGTCTAGGTCTGAAGACAATGCTGTTAACAGGAAACTGCAATAGATTATATCTAACTTTCAAAGGTACTCTTTAATACGGTCGCTCTGCAGATAAGAAATTGACAATAAAGAAGGTTGTAAGTCATGGTTTCTTTTTTTTTTTTCTGAAATATCTAAAATTGAAATTTTGGGACTATATCTTGTAGTTTTCTTGTTCAGTAATTTTACATTATTCATGAACACACTCAAAATAATTAATGAGCAGAAAAGCCTGAGTTACAGATGCTGAAGACAAACTTGTAGGAGAGTTTACTTCTGGAGCTTCTGTTAAGAGTCAGGTTCAACTGAGATGATGAGAGGTGGGCAATATTTTTTTGTTATCCTTAATTAAAGTAACAAGAACAAATTTCTGGAAATCAATTATATGTCCATGGAGGAGTTAGTAGTGAGCAGAGGTTTCAATTGTATTCAGTATAGGAAGCTGGTATTCAGCATTCAAAGTGGTTCAAGAACCTCATCTAAAAGAGGGAGGTCAGTGGAAGAAGACAAAGCTATTCTCAATATTTCTGTATAACAAATTTCTTAGCAACTCAACCAGTGGAACCCCAAAGGGATTTGCCAGGATTTATAGAGGAGCTATGCTCCACTGACATATTGCTAAAGGAACTATGCTTTACTTACAGACCTCAATATTGAGTGAGTGCTAGAATCATGCACTTCTGTCTCATTCTTCCCTTGGGCTTTGAGAAAATGCACAGATATACACAACAAAGCACAGAGAAGATGTTCAGCTCAAGAAACAAAGACCTGAATTAAACACAAAATTATTATGACATAACTGAGAGTCTACTTTGGCCCTGAAATGCAGTATGGAAAATTGCATGTGTCAAGAAACAGGCTAATGCAGCAAAAGTAAGTAGGAACATGAGAGATACCATGAAACACAAAGACAGCCTCGATAGTCTGGAGAACATTCTGGTGCACTATCCTAGACTAGGACATAAGGAAAATATAAATAATATTGCCTATCCTCTTGGAATTTGTTACCTGGCAATCATGACAAATTTACGTGTGTGTGTGTGTGTGTGTGTGTGTGTGTGTACTTGAAGGAATGAAGCACTAAACAATGTGATGCTGAGGGTGGTGAATGTGGTTGAATTGATACAAAAAACACTACTAGTTAGATTACTAATGTGATTACTTCATGGTGCTTTCTTAATTTAGGTAGATGTGAGTTTGTGAGAATGTCATTAAATAGTCTCTTTACTAAAAGAAATGCTCTTAAAAATTCTGAATAAAGTTTTCAATGATCTCTATGGAATTTGAGGCTTCCCTGAAATACTCTTTAATCTTATTATTATTTAGAAAGCATTTAGTGGTTTTTCTCCCGTATTAAGACTACTCCTGTTCAGATTTTTCTTTCTCCTTCCAAATATATTCCCACGCAACTCTCTATTTTCTTTAGTTCTCAATTATTTTATTTGTACTCTTTATGCTTTGATTTTAAGTATTACATGTATTCACATGTGACATCTTCATATATGCCTTTGGTTCCACTATCAGTTAGTAGTTTTGTTTTGTTTTGTATTCCTAAACAATTGTAACTCTGCCTGAATCAGTCAGAAAGCAAATTTATTAAAGGATGCTTTGCTAAACACAGAATTTGGGGGAAGAGCTATGGTTTGGAGGGTAGACGGTCAGAAGCTTGGTTTGGAGGATAGACAGTCAGAAACAACTCTCCCAAAGTGTCATAGAAATGGTCACATGAAAATAGGACTAGGCACAGATCTTGTCACTCCAGCATCATTTATCTATTCATAACTCTGAAAACTGATGTAAGTGGCACTTTTCTGCCCCCTCAAAAACTTGAGTATGTATTACCTTTGCTTTTTCATGTACTAGCTTTTTGTTTCAAAATATGCATAAATAAACCTTATCACTAGAGCCTTGATTGTGCATCTGGACTACAGCTGCACAGAAGGCTAGGAAAATTTTTCCTGGCATCTTTTTGTTTCTAGAGTAAGAAACTACCCCATAATGTAAAAGGATACCCCAAACATAGAAAGGATGGTCAGATGCAGAATACAAAAAGTCATCTACAATCTCAAATTCTCTGCAAAGTGCTGCACTTGAGTTCCAAACTGTTGATTGAATATCTTAAGGTTTATTCCATTAAGTATCTCAAATACAAAATGTCTCTGAATAATACACTACCTGATGGCCATTAAAATGAGCAATCATGATTTTCCCTTTACTGATCTCTCTGCCTCAGTCACTTCTATCTCCATATTATTTTACATATATTGCAGTTTATCAAAGTAAGTCTTTATACCTGTACTTGCATTCTACATCCTTAATAACCATATCTCTAATAATGTAAAATTATTGCTGACACTTCTTTTTCATACTCCTGATTATCTCATCATCTTCTCTCTTTTTTACTTCCCACCAGCTTTTATCAGCTTCTACTAAACCACATCATTTGTTTATTCAGGAGGTCTGTTGTATGTTACATGTTACTCCTTGCAAGAACATTAGTCCTATGACAACACGAACCTTTGTCTGTTTTAAGTATTATACTTGTAGGATCTAAAGGATCTGCCCCATAGAAAGTGCACAACGTATATTTGCTGAGTTACACATCATTGAATCATCCCTGAAAAGGAGATGATGAAATTAAAGTAGCATATGGAAATTTCAGTTAGATTCTGGCACTTTTTTTTAATGCAGCGCAACATAGGCCTCGGTGTAAATAAAGCATGTGTGCAGAGATAGTTCCAGAGAAATATAAAATATAAGTATATAAATATATATATATATATTCAGTATACATCCATATGTGTCTATAACAGTAGCTTCAGGCATAAACCCAAAAGGTAAAGTCTAAAAGGAAAACTAAATTAAGAAGTTGAGTTCAATTGGAGAAGACCAATGGCATTTCAGATTATGTTCAAGAGTCTGTAACTAGGGACAGCAGCCAGAAAAACTGATGGAAACTTCCAGTATTACCTGGCTATATGCTATTAAATATATTCATATTAAACCTCCAAAAAATCAACCCTTGAATTCACTCAGTCAATATAAGTACTCCAATAACTTCTAAAACTTCATCTATACAAAGGATCACAATTTTGATCTTTTACATCTTACTTTTCATTAAGACTCCGTTTACAAATTCTCAGTTTTCTTTAGATTTTCCTGTTGCTACTTTATATTCACTGGTAAGAAGTTAATGCCAACAAACTAATTGCCGTTATGAAAGTTTCCATTTTAATCACTGATCCCAAAATACCATAAAATCTATAGCTAATTGAGCCAATGTTTTTTTTTTTGTAGCCTCCCATTTTAAATTTTATGTAAGTCCTGTTAGTTCTTTCTGTATTTTTAAATAAAGACAAGGGTCCTACTATTACAATTATTAGTTCATTTATTAAATTACTTATACATTTGATTATTTACCTACTTATTAAGTATACCTATATCATGTCTTTAATTAGATTATTTAATAAAATATAAGACTATCTACTGTTATCAGGACACTCTACTGGACACTGTGGCTCCAGCAGTTGAACCAATAAAAACTTTTTCTTTATATTCTATTTGGAGAGGTAGAAATAAGTAACCTAAAAATAATAATATAATTTTGGTTCATGATATTAAGAAATATAATCTGAAGTGTGTGCATGTGTGGGAATGTGCATATAATGGATGATACTGTCAAAGATTATATCAAGGTTTTTAAAGTACTAAGCATTCCATCCTATGACTAATTTTTAATCAAAATGGACTCTCTTTATGATGTCAAATGTTGAGAGAAGGCCTTTTCTGAAGACCAAAAGAATTGAGACATAAGTAAGCGTTGCCCTTTGCCGAAAGCTCCATCATTGCCTAAACATGAACCACATTCTCATGTAATCATAAGAATTTGAGCAATAGAGTAGAACTCTGGGGCAAAAAGCCATAAGAAATATGTATATATATATTTTAGTTAACAATCTCAAGAAAAAAAGTGAGAGTTTGTTAATGCTGTGTATTCTATACTAAGGAGAGAAGGTAGGCTACTTTCTGATCTGTTTATATGAAAAATATCTGCCTACTATATAGTACTTCAAGTGGTGCTAATATATTTTGTTCATTTCAATAGAATATACTTTCTCTCCATAATGGTTTTTCAAGCCCACTTACTTTCTTTTGTAAACTGTGTTTAAAGCTCCAGGTTGAGAATTCGATTATCAATGATTGCCCAATTTAAAACCAAACTTTAAAGCTGTGCTTTGGAGCAGTCATTACTGTTCTGCAACCTATCTGTTGATAAACTATAAGGAAACACAAGTTCCTGCACTAAATGGTCTTTTTGCATGGGTGACTGTGTATTCGAATATAGGGAAAGAATATAACATCCTTTCCAGGACTTTTTTTTTTTTTTTTTTTTTTAAGGACTGTTTTAAGTGTAAATAAACTATTTTATGTATAAAGATAAGTGACCAACCTAATGACTTGGACCTAACATAAAGGTGTCTTTATTTTGAAAATTCTCAGAAAACTAGACTTTAGTGAGCATAGAATGCTATTAATTTATTAATGTGCATGAAGAACAGGTACACATTGCACATGGTATATTTATTCTAGAGATTCAATGCAAGAAAAAATAATCAATGAGATCTTAAAGAGAATTGAAAGAAGCTAGATCTTGAAGTCCTCAAATCAATTTATGACAACTATAATTCAAGGAAGCATCTTAAGTAAAGAAGGAATAGGATGAATAAAACTCATATGTCTTAATAAATAATATATCTTTAGATCAGGAAACTGTTTTAAAAATGTGTTTTAAATAGATTAATACTCTTTGTTATAAGAAATATATAAAAGCAAAGTAAAGAAAATTCTTTGATATAGTTCTTATTCTCTCAAGACATATTTAAAATGTACTGCAAAGTATGATCAAACAGTTAAATTTAATAGAATATAAGTTTTTGCTCACATAAAATAATTTTTCTTTGCTTGCATTGATTCACTAACACCTTATTGAGTGGAATGCATGTTTTGTGGGGTGTTTTTCATAGTCTTATTGATTTCTGGAAAGCTAAGAGGATGGAAGCATAGAAATGGATTTTACTTTTTTTTTATTAGAAAGCCAATTATGATCAACCTTAAAGCTCAAAAGTAATCTCTGCTTATAAACTATGCCCCTTTAAAAACATTTTTCCAATGAAGCCAAGAGAAACTAATTAGATTTTAAGATTCATTAATGGGATGGAATAAAATTGATGGTCTCTTCCTGCTCTGGACTAGTTAGATCAAAACTACAGAAATGTACTCAAATCTCAGTGATAAACTTTAAAGAAGATAAAGATAAATTTCAAATGCATTAAGAATAGTGTGACTAAAAAACTGAGGAGACTCAATGTCAGGCAAATGGGAATTGGTGTATTTTGTTGTTTGGTTTGTATTTGTTTTGCTTTGTTTTTGAATGATTAGGGTCTATACATTTGGAAGACAGCTATGTAAAAGAGATATTAGACCTCACATGTGAATGTAATCTATAAGGAAACTGATTTAAATCAACAGAAGAAAGAACATTTTCACTATTTTGAAAACTGGACTGACCAAAAAACAGAGAATATAACTTTTATAATGAGATGTGCTAAAGCTGTAAGTCCAGTTAGAAAGAGATATAGAGAGAACTCTGGAGAAATAAGTATTAGATTAAAATCTAAATTGTATGAGTTTTAAGTTCACTGAAACCAGATTCTGTTAAATCATTAAAGCTTATGTATATTTCTTTATGGTAAATTTTATAGTAAATTTATGGCAAATTCCTGAAAAAGCACCGCCAGTCCTTATTTTTAAATTAAATGGTTTCCATTTTCATAAAACAAAGTATGAGAGGATTATTTTATTAAACAATTTAGATAAACAATAAAAATAGAGGAAAAACAATATTCCAATCTCTCTACTTGCATAACATCAGTATCCTGATGTGTTAATAATAATATTATTATTAATAATAATAAATAAAATAGTGTATTTATTTTACATTGTTATAATCATTTCGTAAATATAGCACATTTTGGATTTAATATATCAAATAGTTTTATTGCTATATTACAACATGGTTTAATGGTGTTAATGATTTTGTGATATTTAATAATTTATCAATCACTTCCTTGTTGCTGCATATTTACAGTAAATTGGAAAATTCATATTACAAATAATACTAAGACTTTAAAACTAGTACACATAGATTCTCCCATATATTGGATTACATCTGTAGAATTGCTTCCCAGAAGGATTCTTTCTAAGTCATTCAGCATGGTGAGTTTAAGGCTCATCGTGTAGAATGCCAAATTGCTTCCAAAGTGCTGCACCTTTTTATTTAATCTTCAAGTTGATTTTAATTTTAGAAATGTATTAGCTACCTTTCTGATATGGTTTTTGTAAATGCTATTAACATTTGCAATATGAGTCATTCTTATTCCGCTGTCTTTTCAAATGTAACACATTCTGTAATCTTTCCTTCCAAATAGCCTGTTCCAAGAGAAAGTATGGGAATTTACCTATCTAAAAACTAAGTAAAACATAGCTGACTTTTGTAAAGGTGAATATGGCAGTAAGACTCACGTATAGCTCTCATCCTATATGATGGTCTAGATTCCATGCTTACTGTCAGCACCATAGTTTTCTCACCTCCTCAGTCTACTTCCCCATCTTTCCTACTTCTAGGGGTTTAGGCATTTTCCTGAGTCTCCTGCAGGGGAGCTATTTTACCTCTATATCACTATATCTTTTTGTTGTTAAATTATCACAGAAATAACCAACTCTCAGGTTGGATTTCTTGATTGATGATGAAAATGATAGCAACATTCATAATAATAAATAATAATCTATGCCCAATTGATGTTTTTTATATGCCAGACACTGCCAAAAACAAGTAAATTATCACATTTTATCTTATCACAACTCTATATGCTACCACAACCCACTTTAACAGAAGACACAGAACTTCAAAGGTCATTTTACTAAGGTTAACACCACTTACAAGGGCTGGAATTAGGATTTGAATGCCCATCTATCTTATCCCAAAGTTATGTTCTTAACAAAATTCTCTCTACTTTAAAAATTATATATATGATAAGGAAATTAAACACAGACAGGCTCAAAGAGTAATTTAAAAAAATTATTCGTTGTCTAGCTTTATTAGCTATAGGTGTCAAGTTTAGCAAAACTGTATTTTTTCAGTTATTTTTACTTGGTCTAAAGTAGGATTGCTCTTAAAAAATATTGTTTTCATTAGTAATCTCCTATTGCAAGTCAAAATCTTCTTTCTAAGTTACTTAAATTATACTTTTTTTCCTCTTCCTACACCTTCTACTTCCAATTCAGTTACTCTGGCTACTCCAAAGTAGATAATCCACTTTCACCCTCAACTCACATGTGTTTTTCTCCTAACTTTTCATGGAAACTGGAGTGTCATGTTGTCTTAATGTAACTAGAGAGTATAGTTTTTTTTATTACTATTTTGCCTAGTAATCATCTTGTAACAATTTGCAGTTGCTGAGCATATACAAAAATAATATTTAGAGTTTCACATTCAAGAAACAAAAGAAGATTCCTCAAAAAAAGTGATTGGAAGATTTTTCTATCATACTGATTTGAAATTACATAACTATAGTGCAAAATTGTGTCAATGAAGACATATTACACTTCCCAAAGGGCTTATATTACAGTTTGTGGAAGGTTAAGCACTAAAAAAAATGGTTGTATAAATGAAAAAATAAAAGTTAAAGTTATTTGCTTGATGAATCATAAAAATTACTCCAACACTCAAATATTGCCAAATTTCTTAGGCACAGAATTAGGAAGTTTAGGCATTTTAAGAAGATGGTCTCACCTGAGTGATTAGATAGTTATATAGTGATCCTGGGAGTAAAAGTATCAGTTTTTAATCTCTCTCTATTTTTCTTTTCCTCTCCCTTGACAAAAAGCTAAATAAACATACAAGGTCACTCTTTCTTCAGCACTAGAATATGATTAACGCAAGACAGCAATATCTGAAAGAAGAAACACTCAATAGGTGAAGCCCTTGAATATCTCTGCACTTTGTCTGAGAACAGTTTCCAAAACAAAGCACAATGAGATGGAGACCAAACAGAGTGTGGTGGTCATGTTCAATGAAGAGGCAAAAATCAGAGGTCTTTTTAAGAAATTGTCTCATATCAATTAGATATTCATAGGCAAAATAAACCAAAATAGCTTCCATTTATACTTTTCACCACATATAAAAAATAATTCAAAGTAGATCACAGGTCAAAATTCAAAACCTAAAACTTTGAAAAATCTATACGAATATAGGGAAAAATAATTGTAGTCTTAAGATAGTAAAGATTCCTTAGATATGACACTAAATGCATGATAGATGATAAAACAAACTTAGTGGGATTTCATAAAATTATAACCTCTTCTTTTCAAAAGACAGTGCTGAAGATGAAAAGATAAGCTATATACTGGGAGAAAATGTTTGCAAATAGTACATCTGACAAAAGAATTGAGTCTAGAGTATATAAATGGCTTTCAAACTCAATGGAAAATTGGAGCCCAATTTAAAAAATAAGAAAATATTTAAACAGACATTTCACCAAAAAAGATATGTGGCTGGCAAATAAAGATATGAAGAAATGCTCAATATCATTTGTCTTTAGGGAAATTTAAATTAAGACTACAATGAGATATCACTATACAAGTATTTGAAAGATTAAAATTAAAAATACCAAACATACAGAGTTGCTGAAAAGGATATGGAAAACTGGAACTTTCATACACTGATGAAAATGTAAAATGGTACAACAATTTTGGAAAAGAATGTTATAGTTTCTTAAATTGTTAAACATACACCTAACCACATCAACAAAATAAACACTCAATAAAAATTGACCCAAAGATCACATAAATGTTAGATTTAACAAACAAAATCTTCAAAGCAACTACTACAAATACGTTCAAAGAAACAAAGAAATACACATTCAAAGTATTATAGCTATCTTTTATCATAATAAATAGAATATTGGCAAACAAAAAATAAACTATAAAAAGTCTCCAAACATGCAATTTTTCCAAAATTAATTCAATCGTAGTGTTACTAGGACATTTGAGATTTCAGCATCCCAGCACTTTTAGTGACTTAAATTATAAAAATTAGGAGCAGGCCCTTGCTTGCCTGCACTAGCTTTTTGCCCAGTATTCTTTTTCCCCGTAATGTAATTATAAAATGCTGATATATAGTTTGTTTGTAAAGCAGAAAGAGATAACTTTGGGTTCGCAAAAAGGTTTTGCAGAAGGAATAAATGCCTTGAAGGACTTTGCATCCAGCTGCTGACTCACCGAAATCTGATTGTTCAAGGTGTTATCTGAGACTGATGAAATATAGCCTTTTCCTTTGATTCCCTGAAACCTCCCCTCCCCTCCCTTACTCCCTGGCCACATGAAAACTCCCTGCTTCTTCTATTTGTTAAGGCAGATTTGAGAGATATTGTCCTCTTGTCTTCTCACTTTGGTGAAATCAAATAAACCTTTCTCTACTCCAAACATCTGTTTGTTAGTGTTCTGCATCAGCTGCAAATGGGTACGCAAATCTGAATTTGGCCTTAATAACAGTAGCTTGAAGATATCAGAAAATAAATGTTAGTGAAATCAAAGACAGATAAATAGAAATTACCCTTTCTAAAAAATAGAGAGAATAGCATTAAAGAATAACAGAACCTCAGCAATTTGTGAGAAAATACTAAATGGATTAATTTAATATTAATCAATTAAATTATATTTAATATAATTTCATTATATTAATTAATATAATGAAAACTCAGAAAGGGAAAGAGAAAGAAGAAAGAAAAAGAAAGAAACAAAGAAAGAAAGAGAAGGAAAAAAGAAAGGGAGGGAGGGAAAGAAAGAAGGAATAAAGGAAGGAAGGAAAGAAAGAAAAAGAAAGAAAGAAAAAGAAAGGAGAGGGAGAGAGGGAAGGAGGGAGGGAAAGAGGGAGGAAAAGAAGGAGGGAGGGAGGGAGGAAGGAAGGAAGGAAGGAATATATTCAAAAATAAAGAATAAAGTAGTCCTAAGTTTGCTTTAAATAATCAAATTATAGACTCAAGACACTCAGTGAAGCCCAAGTAGGGTGAATACAAACAAATAAACAGACAAAACCATTATTTAGACATATAATTGTAAAACTTCTAGAAAACAGACAAAATTTTAAAGATATCAAAATATAATTTCTAATTATAATGTCCTTCACAAAAGATGTTAAAATAAATAGTTAGATAAATGAAAACTGAAAGTGACACTCATTAGTAAACCTGCACTACAAGAAGTGCTGAAAGATATTCTTCAGGCTGAAGTAAAATGATACCAAATAAAAGCTTGGATCTGAAAGAAAAGGCAAAGAGCTTCATAAACAAACATAGTGGTTTATTCTTGTGACTTCTTTACAAAGAAAATATTGTCTCATAAAAAATAATAGTGCCAGGTGTTGTTTAATATATATTAACTATTAACTTTTAGTTTTCATTTAAAAAGACCAAAAGAGGAGTTTAGATAAATGAAATTAAGCTGTTGTAAGGTAAAACCAATTTGTAAAAAAGGAAATGAGAAATGTAAATAATCAAATGTGACATCAGCAAATTTAAATACTTGCTTTTCAAAAATATTATTAAAAGACATGAAAAGTCATGCCACGTAATGGAAGAAAACATTTCAATACATACCTGTGGAAAGGACTTGACACTTGAATATCAAAGTAACTCATAACTTAATAATACTAAACATCCCAGTATAAAAACATGAGGAAACATTACAAAATAGAATTAGTAAATTGCCAATAAACACAGAAAAAAATATTCAATATCATTAGTTATCAGAGAAATTAAAATAAATTTGATTTAGATTAATAGCTAATCTAATCTAGATTAAATCTTGCTGCATCCCAGTAGAATCTCTAAATTTAAAAAGAATCAGCATTTCAATGGCTGCTGAGGATGCAGAGTAACTGAAACTCTAATACATCATGAATGGAGGTGCAATAGTGTACAGCCACTTTAGAGTTAAATATCCACTTCCCATATACCTCATCAATTTCACTCCTGGGCATTCACCCAAGAGAAATAAAAACATCATTCCAGAAAAGACTTACACAAAAATGCTTATAGAGATTCATTCCTGGTCATGGTTAGGAAGAATTAATATTGTGAAAATGGCCATACTGCCCAAAGTAATCTATAGATTCAACGCTATCCCCATCAAATTACCAAAGACCATCTTCACAGAACTGGAAAAAACCACCTTAAACTTCATATGGAATCACAAGAGAGCCTGCATAGCCAAGACAATCCTAAGCAAAAAGAATAAAGCCAAAGGCATCACACTGCCAGGCTTCAAACTATACTACAAGGCTACAGTAATCAAAACAGCATAGTACTGGTACCAAAGCAGAGACATAGACCAATGGAACAGAACAGAGGCTCCAGAAGCAGCATCACACATCTACAACCATCTGATCTTTGACAAACCCAACAAAAACAAGCAATGGGGAAAGGATTCCATGTTTAATAAATGGTGTTGGGAAAAGTGGCTAGCAATGTGCAGAAAGCAGAAACTGGACCCCTACCTGTCACCTCACACTAAAATTGACTCCAGACGGATTAAAGATTTAACCATAAAACCTAAGACCATAAAAATGCTAGAAGAAAACATAGGCAAAACCATCCAGGACATAGGCATAGGCAAGGACTTCATGACTAAAACACCAAAAGCAATGACAATAAAAGCCAAGATAGACAAATGAAATCTAATTAAAATTCAGAGCTTCTGTACAGCAAAAGAAACCATCATTAGAGTGAATTGTCAACCAACAGTATGGGAAAAAATTTTTGCAATCTACCCATCTGACAAAGGGCTAATATCCAGAATCTACAAAGAACTAAAACAGATATACATGAAAAAAACAATCCCATTCAAAAGTGAGCAAAGGATATGAACAGACACTTTTCAAAAGAAGACATATATGAGGCCAACAAACATATGAAAAAATGCTCATCATCACTGGTCATTAGAGAAATGCAAATCAAAACCACACTGAGATACTATCTCATGCCAGTTTGAATGGCGATCATGAAAAAATCTGGAGACAACAGATGCTGAAGAGGATGTGGAGAAAAAGGAACACTCTTACACAGTTGGTGGGAGTGTAAATTGGTTCAACCATTGTGGAAGACAGTATAGCGATTCCTCAAGGACATAGAAATAGAAATTCCATTTGACCCAGCAATCCCATTACTGGGTATATACCCAAAGAACTATAAATCTTTCTACTATAAAGACACATGCACACATATGTTCATTGCAGCCCTGTGTACAATAGCAAAGACCTGGAACCAACCCAAATGCCCATCAATGATAGACTGGACAAAGAAAATGTGGTACATATACACCATGGCATACTATGCAGCCATACAAAATGATGAGTTTGTGTCCTTTTTAGGGACTTGGATGAATCTTGAAACCATCATTCTGAGCAAACTGACACAAGAATAGAAAGCCAAACGCTTCATGTCCTCACTCACAGGTGGGTGTTGAACAACGAGAACAAGTGGACTCAAGGAAAGGAGCATCACACCTTTGGGGCAGTTGGGAGGGGGAAGGGGACAGACAGCAGGGGGTGGGAAGGGAGGGGAGGGTGGGGAGAGATAACATGGGGGGAAATGACAGATACAGTATGTACCTAAAGTAAAATAAATAAATTAAAAAACAAACAAAAAACATTTATTGAATGGATGAGTAAATAAAGAATAGAAACCACACACACACACACACACACACATACACACACACAAAAGAATTGGAAACAATTACGCTGTCTGTTAACAGGTGACTGGCTAAACAAATTGTGGTAAATTTAAACAATGGAATAATAGTCAGCAATGAAAATGAACTAACTACAGATACAGAAAACAATATGATTGAATTTCAGAGACATTATATTAAACAAAAGCTAGATGCAAACTGTATGATCAATTTCTTTAAACTTCAGAAAAAATAAAGCTAATCTATAATGATAGATATCAGATCACTTGTGTGATGTGGAGGAAGGAAGTAGGACTGATTGCAAAGGGAACTTTCTGGTGACAAAAAAATGTTCCATTTCTTCATTGGGGTGGTGATTACATGGGTTTAGACATTTATTAAAAATCATAAAAATATAGAATTAATAATAATGAGGAACAAAAATCTATGGCAGTTAAAATCTTCATAGCAAGATGAAAAATTCATTATTGTTTGACTCCTTTGTGTGTGTGTGTGCAATTATTGAAACTACAAACCCCCTGTAAAACTAAATTTTCAAAAGAATTTGAAAAGCACTTCTGTGAAAAATATAAGCAACAATGTAGTAATTCTTATCTGAGCTACCAAAATCATTTGTTAACAATATTCATGAAGTTTGGATGCCACTATAGTTGCTATTAAATCTATACTAAAATGAAAATAGTCACTCATTTAAGCACTTAGAGTCCAGTAGTGTGTGCTTATGTGGAGGCTAAAGGCAACTTCATTTTTGATACAAATCTGCCATGTTGGCTTCAGACTAACTCTAGTTCCAGAAATGCCTCTAAGATTTCTATTTTATCACTTTTCCTTGTGTACTTACCACAAATCCTACCCTTAGGTCAAAACAACCTTGACCATAAATCCTACCTTTGGGCAGACTCACATAGCATTCTTGCTTTTCCTAGAGAGGTCAATTTCAGTTATCCTACACATTTCTTCCCTGTGGTATATAAAACCTGGGTCTGCAGGATAATGGCACAGGGATCCATCGTCTTGTCTCACAGCTGCCTGAGACACAGACATGACTCTAGCTTCTATTAAATATCTCATTCTGAAAAATTGGATTTGTCAGCCTATTTCTTTGGTCTTTCAGTTTCCCTGAACTTTGGGAATAAGTTTGCATAGACTTGCTTACTGCAGAACAACCTAAATAATTAGAGTATAAATAATTATATCAAAATCTCCTCAACCTTAAGTGATAAGATTATCCAGCACATTTGATTTCATTTTGGCCATTATCTAGCACATTTGATTTCATTTTGAAACATTTTCTTATTTTAAAAAATTTCCATAATTTGCTTAACACATTATATAAAACATAATTATTTTTTATTTCTAAATAGCCTTATATACATATATCAGAGAATTTACCAGGATCAGACATAATTCTTAAAACCATATTTCAAATGTATTTACAGCTCTCTCATATTTTTATATGCAATTACAAATTCCTTCATGCAGGGGAACTTTGAAATAAATTGTATGAATATATGTAAGCATAAAAGAGAGATTTAAATATCATCATGATATGCCAGGAAGGAAATATGACATGACAACATTAATAGAGTCTGAGAGTTTAGGCAGCATGCTGAGTGACTTTCCTTTTTTTACGAGTATCTGTCAACAGACATTCAGAACACTGATCATGCTCTCCATGCAGATTTAAGGCTCAACAAAATTGAAGAATAAATCAGCAGTATGCCTTGTGCATGCTTTCTGAAAACCAACTACCTATGAAAGTCAGTTTAGAGTTATTTATAAAGTTTTGGCTCTCACTTTCCCCTCAGTAACCTTACTCAGAGGATGACTTTCAATAGTGCTTAACATAATCACACACATGTTAAAATGAGAACGTGAGCTCAATAAGCTTAAGTCTTCTTTAGAATCTTAACATTTATAAAACTCTCTGTAAATAGTCATAACTATAAAATGTATTCTTTCTGAATCAGTTGATCTTGGGTGAAATAGAGTAACTACTTCATCTTTTTACTAAAAATAATGGTTGGTAGACAGTAATACAAATAATGTACATTTACAAAGCTAATTTTGTTTTCTGCAAGCTAATGGCCACTAATAAGAAACTAGGTGTACTGTCATTGTTATCATCCATATGATCTTGTTGGTGATATTCCTAAAGACTGAGTTTATCAAATTTTGGAGAAAAAAAAATCCCATTTTACATCTTACCCATCCATTGAACATAACAATTTTGTTTTATATAACTTTTTTTTTCAACCATTGCTTTCTAGACAAGGAGTACTTGAAAATGATTGTATATTAATATGTAAAATATAAGGTTTTTCTTTGTAAGTTGCTATATCAAAAAAAATGAAAACAAATGCATCACCTCATAGTGTTAGTTATTTGGAATGGAGAGGTAGACTAGGAGAGGACTGAGAAAGGCAGGTTGTTGAAGTGAGACTTCAGTAATTTCACATTAGGGCCAATGATATAAACTATATCATGGAAGTCTGGAAAGATAATCTAAAGTTTTCAAATGTGTAATACAAGGAAAAAAAACACTTTTATCCTTAAACAAGGCAAAAATCAAGTTGCTGTCTACTAAATACCAAGTATAAAATAATTTTAAAGTCAAATCTAATTATCACTATGATAAGGTCAATTACATAGTTATATACACACAAATGTATTGAATGTTATTAAAATAAAAGTTAAATTTCTAACCTATCATCTCTTTTCTAAATTTTTCCTACTCTGAATGCACCAGTATGTACCATTATGATTGACATTGGTGTGCTCAAAGTAGCATTAGCTAAGTTAATAATTTAAGGATTTTCATGCAAAGAAACACAGAGAAGTACCTGAAATTAAATGCCAGTGTTTAATGTCATCTATTTTCAATTCTTCATCTAGAGTTTAGACTTGAAAAAAAAGGGCCCAAAGAATATTTAGATATGATCTAGTCTATAAATTCAGAAAACTAGACCACCATTCTTAGTCTAGACCTCCTAGAACACTGGTCAAGTTTCCTGAATTTCCAGACCAGATCACTTTCCCAGTATATTTGAAATTCATCAACACAAAAATGAGAAAGGAGGCAATGAAGTCTTAGAAGTCATGCAGACAATATGACCTTGATTAAGCCACAGGTGTTTTTCTACTTTTCAGGCAATTAGAATAACAACAGACATTAAGACCTTATAAAACAGTTCATTTTCATGTGTTATAAAATCGATCATTAATTGTATTAGTTCATTTTCACATTGCTGATAAAGACATACCTGAAATTGGGTAATTTACAAAAGAAGTTTAATTGACTCATAGTTCCACATGGCTGGAGAGATCTCACAATCATGGCAGAAGGTGAATGAGGAACAAAGTCATGTCTCACATCATGGCATGCAAGACAGCATGAGAGCCAAGTGAAAGGAGAAACCCCTTATAAAACCATCAGATCTCATGAGACTCATTCACTACCATGAGAATACTATGAGGAAAACTGCCGCCATGATTCTATCTCCCACCATGTGCCTCCCACAACACTGGTGAAATATGGGAACTACAATTCAAGATGAGATTTGGGTGGGGACACAGGCAAACCATTTCATTACCCCCGGCCCCTCCCAAATCTCATGCCCTCACATTTCAAAACCAATCATGTCTTCCCAACAGTCCCCCAAGGACTTAACTCATTTCAGCATTAATTAAAAAATCCACAGCACAAAGTCTCATCTGAGACAAGTCAAGTTCCTTCTGCCTATGAGTCTTAAAAATCAAAATGACATTAGTGATTTCCTAAATACAATGGGAGTACAGACTTTAGGTAAAAATACCCATTTTAAATGGGAGAAATTGGCCAAAACAAAGAGGCTAAAGGCCTCAGGCAAGTCCAAAATCCAACAGGGCAGTTGAACTTTAAAGCTTTGAAATGGTCTCCTTTGACTCCAGGTCTCACATCCAGGTCACCCTGATGCAAGAGGTGGGTTCCCATGGTCTTGTGCAGCTCTGCCCCTATGGCTTTGCAGGGTACAGCCCTCCTCCTGGTTACTTTCATGTGTTGGGGTTGTGTCTGTGGCTCTTGCAGGCACACAGTGCAAGCCCCTGATGGATCTACCATTCTGGAGTGTGGAGGATGGTGGCCCTTTTCTCACAGCTCCACTAGGCTGTGCCCCAGTGGGGATGTTGTGTGGGGTTTCACACTCCATATTTCCCTTCCACACTGCACTATCAGAGGTACTCCATGAGGGTCCTGCCCCTCCAGCACACCTCTGCTTGGACATCCATGCATTTTCATAAATCCTCTAAAATCTAGGTGGAGGTTCCCAAAACCTGTTCTTGACTTCTGTGCAACTGAAGGCCTAACTCCATGTGTAAGCCACCAAGGCTTGAGGCTTGCACCCTCTGAAGCAATGACCTGAGCTCCATGTTGGCCCCTTTTAGATACAACTGGGATGCAGGACACCAAGTTCCAAGACTGCACAAAGTAGCAAGGTCCTGGGCCCAGCCCATGATACCATTTTTTCCTCCTAGACCTCCTGACTTGTGATGGGAGGGGCTGCCATAAAGACCTCTGACATGCCCTGGAGACATTTCTTCTATTGTCTTCACAATTAACAATTGACTTCTCATTACTTTTGCAAATTTCTGCAGCCAGCTTGAATTTCTTCCCAAAAAATGGGTTTTTCTTTTCTATTGCCTCATCAGGCTGCAAATTTTCTGAACTTTTATGCTCTGCTTCCCTTTTAAGAATAAGTTCCAATCCCAAACCATATCTTTGTGAAACATAAAACTGAATGCTTTTAACAGTACGCATGTCACATCTTGAATGCTTTGTTGCTTAGAAATTTCTTCTTCCAGATGCCCTAAATCATCTCTCTCAAGTTAAAAGTTCCACAAATCTCTAGGGCAGGGGCAAAATGACACTAGTCTCTTTTATGAAACATTGCAAGAGTCACCTTTGCTCCAGGTCCAAACAAGTTCATCACCTCCACCTGAGGCCATCTCAGCCTGAACTTCATTGTCTATATCAACTATCAGCAGTTTGGTCAAAGACATTTAACAAGTGTCTAGGAAGTTCCAAACTTTTCCACATTTTCCTTTTTTAATATGAGCCCTCCAAATCGTTCCAACCTCTGCCTACTACACAGTTCCAAAGTCACTTCTGTATTTTCAGGTATCTTACAGCAATGCCCCATTCCTGGTACCAATTTACTGTATTAGTCTTCTTTTACACTGCTGATAAAGACATACCCAAGACTGGGTAATTTACGAAGGAAAGAGGTTTCGTTGACTCAGTACCACATGGCTAGAGAGGCCTTGCAATCATGGCAGAAGGTGAATGAAAAGCAAAGCCACATTTTACATAGTGGCAGACAGAACAGCATGAGAACCAAGTGAATAGGGGAACCCCCTCTAAAACCATCATATCTCCTGAGACTTATTCACTACCATGAGGACAGTATGAGGAAAACCACCCCATGATTCAATTGTCTTTCACTGGGTCTCTCTCACATGTGGGAATTATGGTAGCTACAATTTAACATGAGATTTGGGTGGGGACACAGACAAACCATATAATTAATTAAAGCATGCTCACATTTAGAACATCTCAGAAAGATTCTGGCTACCATGCATGTAAGTGGTAGGTCATTTACTCTGATACCAGGATAAAAGTGAACTTCAAGCTGACAAACTAAGCCAACTATCCAGATATTTTGGCAAAAATTAGATTACTGTTGATTTTTGTATTTTTTGTTTTCTTTTGTTTTTATGTTACTGTTGTGACTCAAAGTTGTAAAGTAGAGAGTAGATAGCCTACCTACTTTTATTTATGAAGATGTGGACCTGGGCACCTAAAACACCATCTGTTAAGGGTACCCTTATAAACATTTGATGCTTAAGAATAGTAATAAATAATTTTAGTAATGAAAGTGAAATAAATTGGCTAATGAAGAAAAAGATGAAACTTTTAAATTATTTTTAAAAATACTTTTAATATGTTTGAATTCTATGTAGATCATTGAAATATAGGCACTGTGTACAGTATTATACAGTTATCTTTTGTATGTTTACCTGAAGTATGTTTATTTTGTTTTATTTGCCCCTTGAAGAGTGTTTTAACGCCAATGCAAATTGTTTTCACATTAACCCAGTGGAATTTACCTTCAAATCCCAGTGCTTTCTAGGAGAGCACTCATAAATGAAAATCAATTCTGTTCCACTTTATAAGGTGGTATTCTTTTGTTACTCACATTTCTCATTAAGTACAACAACATACAAGCTGTGGGGCAATGAAAATTATTCTTTTGCTTCTTCTGCACAGTGGTAACAATCTTAGATTTGCTAGATTGAATACTTTGTTTTCTGATTTTATGTTCAAATTCTTCATCTCTGCTCATCAAATTTTGAGGATTTCTTTTGCATTAAAATCTTAGTTATTTATTGATGTTTTCTTATTTGGTAATTGACATAAACCCTCAGAGCTCTCTAAGCTCAAATTTACAATACTGTGAACTAAAAATTTCCCACTGTTTTCATTGTAAATAGGCACTTTAAGTGTCAAATGAAAATATGACCTATTATTCTAAAATAGGTGTTTTAGAGAGAATCTAGACAACCATCAAAAATTATCCCACAGAGGCGGAAATGAGACAAATTAAACCTTCATTGAGATGAAACCCAGGAGACTTAGCCTGTCTACAGAAGTCAAATAGAAGCATGAGATTTATGAGGAAATCTGTTTATATTAATACAAGTGAAATGCTTTGGGGACTGTCTTCTTAATCTGGTTTTTAATCATTCCAAATCCATACCTGGATTTTTTTTTCTATTAATGTAACAAAAGTATGTCCCTGTTTAATCATAATTAAGTACAAAGTCAGACTTGACATTCCTGTTTTTCAAACTTCTTGGTGTTGAAGGGAATTAAAATGTTAAACACTTGCAAGGTTTGAAGATAGGTAAACCCCCAGCTCTCTTGCTGCATTCTTTTTCTTAGCATGTATAAACAAAAAGTCACTGGTAGTAATGTCATATTTTGTGAACCTTTCTCTACTGTTCTATCCAGCCTGTTTGCTTTGTTTGTCAGTGTTTTCCTGCTGTCCTTGAATTTGATGCTATAGCCATCTGTAAAGGTTTATTTTCACAAGATTGAATGCTTAAGGGAACACATACTATGAATTCAATTACAGGACTAACTTCAGTGCAACAAGAGGAAAGAAAAGATACTTAAGCTTATATTTAAGGAATTTTATGAAGTTACTTTTGCTGGATGTAAGGGTTAGGCTGAAATGCCATGAAGGAAGTCTTATATGACAGTGAGATTTTGTACAAAGATAAAAAAATATTTAAATTCTGCTCAGACCCAACAAGTTCTCCTACTCTACCTGCCAAGCAAATTAAAAAAATGTGTTTGTGTGTGTATGTGTGTGTATATATATGTATATACATACATACACATTTCTTTATATATATTCTATATACACACATAGAAAATATACCTATATTAACATATATATTAACATACATACATATATACACATGCACATTCACATATTCATGCACATACACACATACATATATATACATACATATATAATTTATATATATGTAGAAACACACACGTGCACGTGCATGTGCACACACACACACACACACACACATACACATATATATAAGCATAGAAAATAATTGAAAATAGAGTCAAGTAAACCTTTACATTAATTGGTGGTTTGGTCACAAGGCCCAATATAGAACTTCTATAAAGTGATGTGTTTTTTTTTCTTTATAAACTTTCAAACAAAAGACAGCAAACAGTTTCTTTAATGTTTAGACTGAAATTCTGCATTGTACCATTCCAATAGCTAAAGGAGTCAATTCAAAGCACAGAAATCAACATACATGGGCACATGTACAAGAACGTATGCAGTGTTATTCACATGCATGCTCAAGAGAGAAAGAAAATATTTTCTTAATATCTGCTGTAGATTTACTCAACTCACTCAGCCTTCTCAGGCTAGAATGATAGGCCTGGGCTTAGATATTATATGAGATACAAAAGGAAAATCAAAACAGAGAGACGGATGTCTGTCCCCTTAATCTTTTGGAACACACTTATCTGTACTTAACTATAATTCTTGCAACAGATGGAGATTTTGCTTCTAATTTAGCTTTGAACAGAGTTTTAAGTCCTTCTCTGTAAAATGGTTTTGGCCCTATGAAAATTCATAACCTGATATGACCTGAATGTCTCCCAAAATCCATATGTTGAAACTTAATAACAAATGTGACAGTATTAAGAAATTGGGTCTTTAGGAGGTGATTAACTTATAAATGTGGAGCAAAACCCTCATGGAAGGGATTAGGGCCTTTATAAAAGAGCATAAGGAAATGAGTTCATTCCCTTTTGCTCTTCCACCTACACCATGTGAGAACAAAGCATGTGTCTCCTCTGAAGCATGCAGCAACAAGGTTGAGAGTGTAGCCCTCACCTGACACTAAACTTGCCAGTGCCTTGATCTTGGTCTTCCCAGCCTTCAGAACTGTGAGAAATAAAATTCTTTTCTATAGATTTTACCCAGTCTCAGGTATTTTGTTACATTAGCACAAAAGAGTAAGACATATTTCAATAGATAAATGTGGAATTTGCTTTTTAGTGTTATCTGTGTAAGCAGAGTGGACAGATATATCAAGTGTTTTCTCAGAGACCCTGGGCCAGATCTATTGGTAAAGCAAAATTCAGTGGACTGGTCTTCTCAGGCCAATTGCAGGTCTATAAATGGATAAAAGTGTTAAGGTGTAGGGCAAGGTCACTTGGACATGATGGTCAATGTGAAAGTTTTCTCTTTCTTCCACAATATCTCTCCTTTTCTTCCTACTTTCCTTTCTCCCCTCCTTCCCTTGTGGTATTACCATACCCTCTCCAATAGAAAGGGAAAGAATGAATTGCAGGCCTGCTGCTACTTATTGCCATTTCAATCAATAACATTCACATTGTGATAACCACCATTGTGAAATAAGTGATCAGATGTGAAACATTTGTGAATGGCTAACTCTATAGTCAGAAGAAGTGACTTTACTCAATTCTTGTAGCTTCCTCAAAGATTAGATAAGCTTAGGATTTTTATTGTTTGTACATTCTTTTACTAAATATGTATTGAGCACCTACTTGGGGTCTGACACATTTAAAGATGTCTTTTTTATTTCTTTACTTTTTTTTTTTTAAACAGGGCCTTGCTCTATTGCCCAGGCTGGAATTCAGTGACAGAATCTCAGTTCACTGCAACCTTGCCTCCCAGGTTCAAGTGATCCTCCTCAGCCTCCCAAATAGCTGGGACTATAGGCATGATCCACAAAGCCGGCTAATTTTTTAAGTTTTTTCAGAGATGCAGTTTTGCCACATTGCCTAAACTGATCTCGAACTCTTCCGCTCAAGCAATCTGCCTGCTTTGAACTCCCACAGTGCTGGAATTACAGGCCTGAGCCATCATGCCTTGCCTAAAGATTTCCTACTTTCTGATATACATGAAATTATGAATGAAATTGATATTATGAGATTCCAAGAGTCAGGGATAGATCAATCACAATCCTAGTGCCAGAAAGTTTCTTGCTGCTCATTACAAATACTAATTCATTTATTTTTAATACATGCATGAGATTGGTTCTATTATTCATTCCAGTTTGTAGAGCAATAAATGATAGTATGGAATCCATAAATATCTTCCCCAATATCACACAAGTAGTACTTGATGGGGCTGTGATTTGAGCAGTCTGTCTTTAGTGTCTCTGCATTTAATTATTATGCTGCACTTGACTGATATTCATGCATTAAGGTCAGCAATATGTAAGAAGTTTTACCTAATTGGAAGAAGTTAATAATACAATTTTTTAATAAGAAGAATAGACAAGTAAACAAGAGAGAGACAGAGATAAAGAGAGAAATCCAAATACTTAAATCACTATTAGATGATAATTTCTGCCTGTGGCGGGCCCACCTGGGTAGGTATTATATACACTGTTCTACTCATGTAGAATCATAAGCCCAGACAGGTTTAGATTTGAAAGTTTAGTCAACTTCACTTATTTTCAACCCCAGTGCTTCAATATTAAATCCTTTGAAATGAAAACAGTTTAGACATTAGGCCTACAAAAGATAAGAAAATCTTGCAAAGAGAATTTAAATGAAAAAAAGTCTCAGGAGACTGCTGTTTCTTGACTGCCAAACTATCATCTTTCATTCAGTCTAATCAGATAGCATCTTTTTTAGTGATGACACAATAATAGTTTATCTTTGTTCTGAAATCTGCAGGAATCAAGCTAGGCATTCTTTTTTGCAGAAGCCCTGGCTCAGAAATGCTCATTTCCTCTTGTTTAAAATAAAAAAAATAAAAAAAATAAAAAAGGAGAGAAGAATAAAAGTATGTTGACATCTTCTCAATTTGTACCAAGACTTACTTACCGTTTTACCTCAACTTATCCTAACAAGTAACCCAAAGCAATTTCCCAAGCCTTGTATGTATTTTATATATTTTTTGATGTAAAGTAATTGTCCAAACCCCAAATTAAGTCTTCTTAGATATGAGAGTCATTTTAGATTTAAAAAATAAACTCATAGAAATATTTTAATTATTGTTTTAAAGATATCCATTTGAACTCAGAAGAGAGTAGCATTTGTTATGATTTGAGTTGTGTCTGATGATTCACAAAACATTTCTGCCTTCTGGAGCAATAGCTATTGAAAATCGTCCAATTAAAATGGGAGCTGGGGAAGTGAAACTCTTGGGTTATATACAACACCTAGTGTTCTGAACAAATGATTGATTTCCCCAGAAAAGACTATGGTATGAATAAAAACAGCCTTATTAAAACATTATTTTGTATTATTATTTAATTAGTTAACTAGTTAGTGCATGTGCTGCTAAATTTGAGTGGCTGTGTATTATATTAATATTTTAGAGAACAAGGAATAAACTGTGATTAGGGCAAGGTGCATATTTTCAATTTTTGTTTACCCTAAGCTGTCACTTAAAGTCAAATATATTTGATTATTTCTTCCTTTCTGACACATCATAAAGTTGTATATCCCTATGCCTCTGCTCATGTTCCTCCAACTAGGATTACAATAGCAGACACTTCTGGAACTAACCCAGATCCCCCCTACCTGGCTGGAGTGCAGTCATCCCCAGCTGCTGCTAGGCTTGAAACTAATAGTTTACACCTGAGGCTTTCTCAGGTGTCTTGGCTATTTGGAGATGCCAGGAGAGTTTATTCTTAAAAGTTCTCATTCGATGTACCAAGGCTAGACTTCACTGGAGACCACTTGCTTCAGGAGCTCCTTTTCCCTCCGTATTCTGCTCCCATCTCATACAGCCTTTCCTGGGATGCTCTCCATTAATAAATTGTATGAACTCCAATCTTTGCCTTCGGCTGTGCTTCTGGTGAACCTGATCTAAGGCAATTACCATTCCCATGACTTTCCACGGTATCATTAGCTATTATTCTGCAAAGTCCAGCTCATTTGTATTTCCTCTGATGTATTTTCAGTATATTTCCTCCACCCGAATATCCCTAGCAAAATTAATGTTTTTCCTCTGTTTCTTAATAGAACATATTGTACTTATATTAATTTGTTTGCAGTTTAAAGTAATGTCAATGTCTTTCAAAAAGGAAACAAAATAAAGACAGTTTCTGGTTAAAAAAAAAAGTTAAAAAAATTAATCATCAACAATCCTGAACTAAAAGAAATTAAAAAAAAAAACAAATTCTTCAGGCAGAAGGAAAATGATGCCAGAAGGAAATTTGTCTTTGCACAAAGAAATGGGGAGTGTTAAAAATGGTAAATATATAGGCAAATATAAAAGACATTATTATTTAAAATATCTTTAATCAGTAATCAATTGTTTAACACAAATATGATAGCAATATATTTTGAAGTTTCTGACTTATGCACAAACAGTGTTATGACAACATTATTGTACAGAATGGTGAGAAAAATTTAAGTACACTGTGGTAAGGTACTTGTAGTACATATGAAATGTGATAATATTATTTTAAAGTAGGCTGTGAAAAGTTAAAGATACTTATTGAAAGAGTAAAAACAACTACTAGCCCAATAAAACAGAAGTATAGCTCTTAAGGCAAAGTAGGAGATGAAGGGAAAAAAGAGTAAAAATAAAGACCAGGTGGAACAAATGAAATAAATTTTGAAGTAGATTAAAAACCCACATTATCAAAAATTATATCTAGGCACTGAAACTAAAAAAGCCATGAATCACAAGAACTAATTACATGGTGACTGTGAGAAATTCATTTTAAATATGAAGACACAAAGAAGTTAAAAGTAAGAAGATTTAAAATGAAATTCTATGAAAAACAAGAATTGAAAGAAGGCTGGAGTTTGCTTTATTAACATTGGACAAAGTACATCATAGAACAAGGAATATTACCAGTGACAAAGAAGGAAGTTTCATAAAGATTTTATAAACAGTTTTATCAAGAGGGCATAACAATCCTAAATGTGTAGAACCAAAAACAGAACTTCAAAATATATGTAGCAAAATTTTATGAGAAGAGAAATAGATCTATGATTATCACTGGAGATTTTAGTATTTCTCTTTCAGTCATTGAACAAGCAGCCAGAAAATCAGAAAGAATATCGAAAGCTTGAACAATACTGTCAACCAACTTGCACATCCTTATATTTAAAGAACACTGCACTCAAAAACCACATTAAACATGCATTATTATTAGATAACATGGAACATTTTATAAGATAGGCCACATTCTGACCCACAAAGCAAATCTTAACTAGAATGCATTGAACTTATGCAAAATATGTTCTATGACCCAGTGAAAGTATACCAGACATAAATAAAGTGAAATCCGACAAGTCCCCAGATATTTGAAAACAAATCAACACATTGCAAAATCCATAAGTATAACCATAAATTAAAGAACAAATTACAAGCAAAACTAAGAAATTCTGAGTTAAATCAAAATCAAAATAAAACGTATCAGTATTTGTTGAATGCAGCTGAACAGTGCTTAGAGAAAAAATTATGATTTTAAATACTCAGAAAATAAGAAAGTTCTCATATTAGTGATTTTATCTCCTACCTTATGAAAACAGAAAAAGAAACACAAAGTAAGCAGACAAAAATAAATGCTAATAATAAAATCTAAAAGAATAAAATAAAAGCAGAAATAATAGTGAAAAACAATGCAACCATAAGCTGGTTCTTTGCAAAGATAATTGAAAAACATAAAATGTAGTCATAGTAACCAGGAGAAGCAGGAGACATGAATCACAGATTCTACAAGCATCACCACAAATCCTACAAGCATCAAACAACTAATAAATAATATTATAAACAATTTATGCCAATAAATCGATAATGAAGATAAAATGCACAAATCATTTGCAAGATAAAAACTGTTAAAGCTTACGTAAGAAGAAAACCTAAACCGTTATTTATCTGTTAGGTAAATTGAATCTAGGTATTTAAAATCCCCCCTCCAGTGAAAACTCCAGAGATGAATGTAACCAGATACTTATGGAAAAAAATCACAGTAATTTCACACAAATTCTTCAGCAAATGGTCTTCTCATGTTATTCTAATATATCCTGATACAAAATCCAGGCTTTACAAGGGAAGAACATTAGAGACCAAAATTCCTCATTAATTTAGATGTAATATCCTTAACAAATTTTTGAAAATAAAATCCAGAAATACATACAAACAACAAGGATCATTACCAAATGTGGTGTAGTTCAGGATGCATTGCCAATTTAACATTTGAATATTAAACAATATAGTTTATGATGTTAATACACTGAAAACAAATATATATATATATTTGTTCAGTATACATACACTGAAAAAATATGTATTTTATATATACATGTATGTGTGTGTTTGTATTGTATATCTGTGTGTGTGTGTGTCTGTGTGTGATCATCCCAAAAGGTGCAAAAATAAATTTGGCAAAACTCACACCTTTTCATAATTAAAGGACAAAGAGACTATCAGCATACTAGAAATTGATGGGAATTCTCAGCCTAATCAAAGGCATGTATAAAAAACTACAGCTAACTTTACAATTAATAGTGAAAAATAGAATACCATCCCTCTACAATAAAAACATTATAGGATGTCTACGCATACCACTTTTAGTCTATGTTGAAATAAAGAACCTATTCAATGTGATAAAACAAGTAAACAATATAGAAGCATATAGATCAAAGAGGAGGAAGTAAACTGTTTTAATAACAGATGACATGATTGTTTATGAGGAAAATCCTAAGGTACAGAAAAGCCACTAGAATGCATAAACAAGTTTAGCAATGTCACAACATTGAGATCAATATACAGAATTTCATTGTGTTTCTGTATCTGACTTATGAATAAATGAAAACTAAAATTGAAAATAAATATTACAATAGCAAATGAAAATATAAAATATTTACTAATGAATTCAACAATAAATGTGTAAGATCTATAAATTAAAACAATGATACATTAAAAACTAATAAAGACAAAATTTTAAACCAGAGATATATAACATGTTCATTAATCAGAAGACAGTATTGTTAAGACAGAAACTCTTTCCAAATAGTCCTAGAGATTCAATGTAATTTCTATCAAAGTCCTGACAGGCTTATTTTTTGCAAGACTTGAAAGTCTCTTGTTTAAGTGTATATGCAAATGAAAGGAACTAGAATAGCAAAAATAACTTTGAAAAAGCAGAACAAATTTAAAGGACATACGTATCTGACTGCAAGAGATACTATAAATTTTTGGTAATCAAGATAATATGGTATAGGTATAAGGGTAGATTTACATATTAATGGAGAGAACACAGAGTTCAGGTATACAAACAAACATGTGGTCAATTGATTTTCAACTAAGGAACCAAACTAGTTAAATGGGAAAAGGACATTTTAAAACAAAATAAATAATTCTAGCCATGTATGTACCTATGCAACAATCTTGCATGCTCTTCACATGTACCCCAAAACCTAAAACGCAATTAAAAAAACAACAAACAAACAAAAAAATCCATATACAAAGGAAAATAAACCTTGACCTATATTTTATACCATATAAAAATCAACTTAGAGGTAATGGTAGATTTAATATATTAATAAAACATTTAAACTTCTTGTAGAAAACAAAAGAGAAAATATTAAGTCCTTGGGTTAAGCTAACTTTCTTACATTCAACATAAAAATCACAAACCACAAAGGAAAAAATAAATTCTATTATGCCAAAATTCAAAGCATTTGCTCTTCAAAAGACACCAGTAGATAATGAAAAGGCATAACATACACTGGAAGAAAATATTTGTAAAATATGTAACTGATAAAGGACTTCCATTGAGAGTACATTTTAAAAGCACTTATAACTCAATACTAATAAAAGTGTTTAAACAAATAAGGAAAAGATTTGCACAGCTACTTCAGGAGTAAAGTGGTGATAATTAGAACAAGATGAATGTATGTAAAAACATTATGCTAAGTGGTAGAAGTTAGTCAGAAAAGATCACATATTATATGAATCTATTTATATGAAAAGTCCAGAATAGGTGAATCTATAGAGACAAAAAGTGGATTAGTGGTGGCCTAGCCTTTGGGGATAAGAAAAATATTCTAAAGTTAAATTATGGTAATATATGTACAACTTTGTAAATATTCTCGAACCCAGAGAATTGCATGCTTTCAATGGGTACCTTTTATGGTAAATGTGTGCTAATTAAATATTCTACAAATGGCAAGTAAGAATGCGAAAGTATGTTCAACATTATTGATAATTGAGAAAATAAAATTAATGCCACAATGAGAAACTGCTACACATCTAAAATTGCTAAAATTTAAAATTTGGACAATATCATACATGGCAGAAATTTTCATATATTGCTGATTAGAATATAAAATGGCACATCCTGTTGGTAAACAGTTTGGCAGTTTCTTAAAAAGTTAAATATATACTTTCCATGTGAGCAAGAAATCTCACTCCTAGACATTAATCTAATAAAAATGGAAATCTATTGAAGTGGAGTCATGTGTCTAGGATGATACCTGAAGTTCATTGCCTCATGCCAAGGAAATCAAGGATGTTAACACTTAGGAGTGAGGTTAAGAGTAGAGGTTTAATAGGTGAAAGAAAGAAAAACTCTGTCTTGCAGAGAAAGAGGGGCTCCTGAGCAGGTCTTCTGGCTCTGGGGTTTTACAGACTAGCTTTAGGAAGTAGTGTCTGATTCACATAAGCCTCAAAAGGTTGGTTAGACCAGGCATGCCACTTACATAGTGTGCGAAGAAGCTGGCCGCCCCACCTTAATCTTTTATTATTCAGATGTGTTCTTTACCTGGTCAATGGACTCCATATTGCCCATTCCCTTATTTCATATGTGGTCACAAAAAAAAGAGAAGATGGATCCTCCATGATGGATATGCCTGACTCCCAGGTGGGCCTTTTCTATTAGCACAGCTGCTGGCATTCACCTCTGCAAGCTTCCAGCTTGCTTATCTATGTTTGCAGCTCGATTTTTCAGTACTTGTTAGAAAAGAAAGATTTGGGGGCTGCTATTTGTTAAAAGGGAAACCTTGCAAGTGGCCCTCACTATCTGCCTAAATAGTTTTCTTCTAGGTCTTGTATCACTATGCTCACAAAGAGCATGTACTCAAAGGTTTAAAGCAGCTTTATCGATAATAGACAAAAATTGGAAAAAACTCAAATATTCACCAATTTTTGAACAGATGAATAAATTGAGGTATCTTTGGTGATGAAATACTACTCTGCGATAAAAAGAAATAAGTGATACACACAATAACATAGGTAAATGTCCAAGGCATTATGCTAAGTAAAAAAGGCCAGACACAAAAAATTTCACTTACATGAAATTTTAGAAAATGAAAACATTATAGATACAGCATATCAAAGATTGCCAGAGATGATAGGTTAGAAGAGATGATTTAGTGCAAAAGAACATAAGTTAAATTTTGAGGTAGCAGAAATATTCTATGTATTATATCTGGCTATCTGTATTTTTCAGTATGTATGTGTATATTCTAAAACTCATCAAGTTGCACATTTAAATTTAGTAAATATCATTATGTGTAAATTCTGCCTTAGTAAAGTTTATTTTTAGTTGATTAAACAATTGCCACCAATTGCCATCATTTTTGCTTGTAAGATAGTTTATTAATAGTCTCATCTCAGAACCAAGTGATATGTTATTGGTACTAAATAATATTTTTTATTTTTGTCCCAGAGCCTTCTGATTAAGATGGCTGACTTCCCCTACTCTGGCATGTTTGAATTAGAAAAAGGATGAATGCATTTCTTCCACAGCAATGGTGTTATCTTTTCATATTCCATCATTTTCTAGGAGTCACTTTTGTGATTAAAGCTGTTTACACATTTGAATTATTAGGAAGTTGTGTGTAGTGCTTCTGTGCCCCAGCTCTGAATCAAAATGTCTTTGTCCAAATAGTCTATTTACTATCTGCATAATCTGGGCAAGACTTTGAGTCTTTTCTTTTGTAAAATGAAAAAAATAAAAATACTTATGTCATTACAAAGACTGGATAACTTAGGACAGTGCCTGCAAAATGATGAATATTTAAATATTAGTCTTTTTAGTATCAATATCATTACTATAAACAAAATTCAGCTTCTTTTCCACAAGAATTATTGTGTCTTTCAAATTTGCACTCTGTTCTAGCAACATTTGACATATAGGCATCTTACACATAAGCAGCTACATTTCTTGTGGCAATAAATTAGACTCTCTCATTTTAAATTGCAAAAGTCACAGGTGTTTCTTTAACATGCTGAGCTGAACACATAATTGTAATTCCTGGACTGGGCTGAGGTATCAAAACGCTAACAAGCAAAATAAATTTTTTTTTTAAATTTAATTTTATTTTTTTTATTGCATTTTAGGTTTGGGGGTACATGTGAAAAACATGCAAGGTTGTTGCATAGGTGCATACGTGGCAGTATGATTTGCTGCCTCCCTCCCCTTCACCTATATCTGGCATTTCTCTCCATGCTATCCCTCCCCAACTCCCCACCTCCCCGCAATCCCCCCTCACCCCAACAGACCCCCGTGTATAGTGCTTCCCTCCCTGTGTCCATGTGTTCTCCTTGTTCAACACCCGCCTATGAGTGAGAACATGTGGTGTTTGATTTTATGTTCTTGTGTCAGTTTGCTGAGAATGATGTTTTCCAGGTTCATCCATGTCCCTACGAAGGATGTGAACTCCTCCTTTTTAATGGCTGCATAATATTCCATGGTGTATATGTGCCACATTTTTCCTGTCCAGTCTATCATCGATGGGCATTTGGGCTGGTTCCAGGTCTTTGCTATTGTAAACTGTGCTGCAATGAACATTCGTGTGCATGTGTCCTTATAGTAGAACGATTTATAATCCTTTGGATATATGCCCAGTAATGGGATTGCTGGGTCAAATGGAATTTCTATTTCTAGGTCCTTGAGGAATCGTCACACTGTTTTCCACAGTGGTTGAACTAATTTACACTCCCACCAACAGTGTCAAAGTGTTCCTATTTCTCCACATCCTCTCCAGCATCTGTTTTCTCCAGATTTTTTAATGATCGCCATTCTAACTGGCATGAGATGGTATCTCAATGTAGTTTTGATTTGGATTTCTCTAATGACCAGTGATGATGAGCATTTTTTCATATGTTTGTTGGCCTCATGTATGTCTTCTTTTGTAAAGTATCTGTTCATATCCTTCACCCATTTTTGAATGGGCTTGTTTGCTTTTTTCTTGTAAATCTTTTTAGTTCATTGTAAATTCTGGATATCAGCCCTTTGTCAGATGGGTAGGCTGCAAAGATTTTTTCCCATTGTGTTGGTTGCCGATTCACTCTATTGACTGTTTCTTTTGTCGTGCAAAAGCTGTGGAGTTTGATTAGGTCCCATTTGTCTATTTTGGCTTTTGTTGCCAATGCTTTTGGTGTTTTGGTCATAAAGTCCTTGCCTACGCCTATGTCCTGAATGGTTTTGCCTAGATTTCCTTCTAGTGTTTTTATGGTGTTACGTCTTATGTTTAAGTCTTTAATCCATCTGGAGTCAATTTTAGTGTAAGGTGTCAGGAAGGGGTCCAGTTTCTGTTTTCTGCATATGGCTAGCCAGTTTTCCCAACACCACTTATTTAACAGGGAATCCTTTCCCCATTGCTTGTTTTTTTCAGGTTTGTCAAAGATCAGGTGGTTGTAGATATGTTGTGTCACCTCCGACGCCTCTGTTCTGTTCCATTGGTCTATATCTCTGTTTTGGTACCAGTACCATGCTGTTTTGATTACTGTAGCCTTGTAGTAGAGTTTGATGTCCGGTAGTGTGATGCCTCCCACTTTGTTCTTTTTGCTTAGAATTGACTTGGCTATGCGGGCTCTCTTTTGGTTCCATATGAAGTTTAAGGTGGTTTTTTCCAGTTCTGTGAGGAAGGTCATTGGTAGCTTGATGGGGATAGCATTGAATCTGTAAATTACGTTGGGCAGTATGGCCATTTTCACGATATTGATTCTTCCTAACCATGAACATGGAATGTTTCTCCATCTGTTTGCATCCTCTCTTATTTCGTTGAGCAGTGATTTGTAGTTCTCTGTGAAGAGGTCCTTTACGTTCCTTGTTAGTTGTATTCCTAGGTGTTTTATTCTCTTTGTAGCAATTGTGAATGGCAGTTCATTCTTGATTTGGCTCTCTTTAAGTCTGTTATTGGTGTATAGGAATGCTTGTGATTTTTGCACATTGATTTTGTATCCTGAGACTTTGCTGAAGTTGCTTATCAGTTTCAGGAGATTTTGGGCTGAGGTGATAGGGTCTTCTAGATATACAATCATGTCGTCTGCAAATAGAGACAATTTGACTTCCTCCTTTTCTAATCGAATACCCTTTATTTCTTTTTCTTGCCTGATTGCTCTGGCTAGAACTTCCAGTACTATATTGAATAGGAGTGGTGAGAGAGGGCATCCTTGTCTAGTGCCAGATTTCAAAGGGAATGCTTCCAGTTTTTGCCCATTCAGTATGATATTGGCTGTTGGTTTGTTGTAAATAGCTTTTATTGTTTTGAGATATGTTCCGTCAATACCTAGTTTATTGAGGGTTTTTAGCATAAAGGGCTGTTGAATTTTGTCAAAGGCCTTCTCTGCATCAATTGAGATAATCATGTGGTTTTTGTCTTTGGTTCTGTTTATATGGTGAATTACATTTATAGACTTGTGTATGTTGAACAATCCTTGCATCCCCAGGATGAATCCTACTTGATCGTGGTGGATAAGCTTTTTGATGTGCTGTTGTAATCGGCTTGCCAGTATTTTATTGAAGATTTTTGCATCTATGTTCATCATGGATATTGGCCTGTAGTTTTCTTTTCTTGTTGAGTCTCTGCCGGGTTTTGGTATTAGGATGATGTTGGTCTCATAAAATGATTTGGGAAGGATTCCCTCTTTTTGGATTATTTGGAATAGTTTCAGTAGGAATGGTACCAGTTCCTCTTTGTATGTCTGGTAGAATTCGGCTGTGAAACCATCTGGGTCTGGGCTTTTTTTGGGTGGTAGGCTCTTAATTGCTGCCTCGACTTCAGACCTTGTTATTGGTCTATTCAGGGTATTGACTTCTTCCTGGTTTAGGTATGGGAGGAGGCTACTGTCCAGGAATTTATCCACTTCTTCCAGGTTTTCTAATTTATGTGCATAGAGTTGTTTGTAATAATCTCTGATGATGGTTTGAATTTCTGTGGCATCTGTGGTGATATCCCCTTTATTATTTTTTATTGCATCTATTTGGTTATTCTCTATTTTCTTTTTTATTAGTCTGGCTAGTGGTCTCTCTATTTTGTTGATCTTTTCAAAAAACCAGCTCCTGGATTTATTGATTTTTTGAAGGGTTTTTCGTGTCTCTATCTCCTTCAATTCTGCTTTGATATTAGTTATTTCTTGTCTTCTGCTAAGGTTAGAGTTTTTTTGATCTTGCTCCTCTAGCGCTTTCAATTTTGATGATAGGGTGTCAATTTTAGTTCTCTCCTTTCTTCTCATGTGGGCACTTATTGCTATATATTTTCCTCTCGAGACTTCTTTAAATGTGTCCCAGAGATTCTGGTATGTGGTGTCTTCATTCTCGTTGGTTTCGAAGAACATCTTTATTTCTGCCTTCATTTCAGTGTTTATCCAGTCAACATTCAGGAGAAAGTTGTTCATTTTCCATGAGGCTGTGTGGTTCTGGGTTGGTTTCTGAATTCTGAGTTCTAACTTGATTGCACTGTGGTCTGAGAGACTGTTTGTTATGGTTTCCGTTCTTTTGCATTTGCTGAGGAGTGATTTACTTCCAATTATGTGGTCAATTTTAGAGTAGGTGTGATGTGGTGCTGAGAAGAATGTATATTCTGTGGATTTGGGGTGGAGAGTTCTGTAAATGTCTATTAGGTTTGCTTGTTCCAGGTCTGAGTTCAAGTCCTGGATATCCTTATTAATTTTCTGTCTCGTTGATCTGTCTAATATTGACAATGGTGTGTTGAAGTCTCCCACTATTAATGTGTGGGAGTCTAAGTCTCGTTGCAAGTCTTTAAGAACTTGCCTTATGTATCTGGGTGCTCCTGTATTAGGTGCATATATATTTAGGATCGTTAGCTCTTCTTGTTGCATTGATCCTTTTATCATTATGTAATGTCCTTCTTTGTCTCTTTTGATCTTTGTTGCTTTAAAGTCTATTTTATCAGAGATGAGAATTGCAACTCCTGCTTTTTTTTGCTCTCCATTTGCTTGGTAAATCTTCCTCCATCCCTTTATTTTGAGCCTTTGTGTATTCTTGCATGTGAGGTGGGTTTCCTGGATACAGCACACTGATGGGTTTTGGCTTTTTATCCAATTTGCCAGTCTGTGTCTTTTGATTGGGGCATTTAGTCCATTTACATTTAGGGTTAATATTGTTATGTGTGAGTTTGATCCTGTCATTTTGATGCTAGCTGACTGTTTTGCCCATTGGTTGATGCAGATTCTTCATTGTGTTGCTGCTCTTTACCATTTCGTGCGTTTTTGGAGTGGCTGGTGCTGGTTGTTTTTTTCTATGTGTAGTGTCTCCTTCGGGAGCTCTTGTAAAGCTGGTCTGGTGGTGATGAAATCTGTGAGTACTTGCTTGTTCACAAAGGATTTTATTTTTCCTTCACTTATGAAGCTTAGTTTGGCTGGATATGAAATTCTGGGTTGAAAGTTCTTTTCTTTAAGGATGTTGAATATCGGCCCCCACTCTCTTCTGGCCTGTAGGGTTTCTGCTGAGAGATCTGCTGTGAGTCTGATGGGCTTCCCTTTGTGGGTAACCTGACCTTTCTCTCTGGCTGCCCTTAGTATTTTCTCCTTCATTTCAACCCTGGTGAATCTGATGATTATGTGCCTTGGGGTTGCTCTTCTAGAGGAATATCTTTGTGGTGTTCTCTGTATTTCCTGGACTTGAATATCGGCCTGCCTTGCTAGGTTGGGGAAGTTTTCCTGGATAATATCCTGAAGAGTATTTTCCAGCTTGGATGCATTCTTTTCGTCACATTCAGGTACACCTATCAAACGTAGATTAGGTCTTTTCACATAGTCCCATATTTCTTGTTGACTCTGTTCATTCCTTTTTACCTTGTTTTCTCTAATCTTCCCTTCTCGTTTTATTTCATTGAGTTGATCTTCGACTTCTGATATCCTTTCTTCTGCTTGGTCAATTCTGCTGTTGAAACTTGTGCATGCTTCACGAAGTTCTCATGTTGTGTTTTTCAGCTCCATCAATTCACTCATATTCCTCTCTAAGTTGTCCATTCTCGTTAGCATTTCATCAAGTCTTTTTTCAAGGTTCTTAGTTTCTTTGCATTGGGTTAGAACATGTTCTTTTAGCTCACAGAAGTTTCTTATTATCCATTTTCTGAAAGCTGATTCTGTCATTTCATCACACTCATTCTCCGTCCAGTCTTGTTCCCTTGCTGGTGAAGAGTTATGCTGCCTTGTAGGGGGAGAGGTGTTCTGGTTTTGGGTGTTTTCATCCTTTTTGCGCTGGTTTCTTCCCATCTTTGTGGATTTATCCGCCTATTGACTTTGTAGTTGCTGTCTTTCTGATTTTGGTAATTTTAAGTCTGCGGCAGCTGAACTCATAAACCCCCTTTTCTTCTCCCCAGGTGTTATGGCCCAGGGGATTAGCGCTTTATGCTTTTCAGCTGTGTTGCTACCGTTTTCCCTGCCCGCAAGGTGGCAGTCCAGTCACACTCAGCCTGCAGAGGCTTCGCTGAGCTGTTTTGGGCTCCGCCCAGCTTCCGTGTGAGCTTCCCTGCAGTCCTGTTTATATGGGTGTAGTTAGAACTGCTTCCGCTATGCTGGCCCGCCCCTGTAGTGACAGAGTCTCTGTAGTGGCGGGTTGTCTTGGTTACGGAAAATTGCCCCGGGAACTGCAGGGTGTTTCCCGATGGAGGACGCCCCTCCCCCACAGAGCAAGACCGTCCCGGGTTCAGCCGTGTTTCCAGAGGGGCCCTCTTTGCCCAGTAATCTCTTGGCTTGCCTCCTTGCCACAGCTCCCCTTGCTGGCCCAGAGGGGACACAGTCTCGTTCACTTTGCTCAAGGAGCCACTGCTCCCTGCCCCCGGTGCAGGCCAAGCGGCTGCTCTGGTCCAACCAGCGGAGCTGGGAACCCGTGGAGCTTCTCCACCTGTGAATCTCCTGGTCTGTGGGCAGTTAAAATCCGCTGCCCTGTGTGCCGCTGCGTCAGCCGAAGCAGCGGCTCTGAGATTCGTGGCGCTCCCTTGCCCGGGGTCTCCTGGCTTGTCTCCCTGCTTCAGCTCCCCTTGCTGGCTCAGAGGGAACTCTGTCTCTCTCGCTCTGCATAAGAAGCCACTGCCCCCCACCCCAGGGCGTAGGCTGAGTGGCCACGCCACTCAAACCAGCGGTGCTGGCGACCCGTGGGGCTTCTCCTGCTGTGAATCTCCTGGTCTGTGGGCAGTAAAAATCCATCTGGAAATGCAGCGTCCACTCACTCTCTGCGCCTTCTCTCCGAGCTGCAATCCCGACTTCCTCCTAAGCGGCCATCTTGGATCCTCTCCCAAAATAAATTTTTGATGTCACAAGGCAGATATGCCCTAATCTCTAATATTTACTGTTAATCTCCCCAAGTAATGAAATACTGACAGAAGTTCCAAGATTATATATTTGTTGTTTTTATACATTTCCAAAAGGGCACTTAATTTTAGGAGGAAGAACTTATCAATTGCCTCTAAAGAGAAAATCATGTTTATTTACATACTTTCCAATTGTGTATTACAAATAATTAAACAAATGAGGTACTAACTCAGTATTATCTCATTCTTCTCACCTTCTTAAGTAAATGAAAAATATATAAGTGAAAGCACTTTGACTAGCATAACAGAGAAATCAAAGCTCTCAAATTCACAAAAAGCTGGAAAAACAAAGTTCATGAGTAGAGTCAAATACGTATAAAGTAGACACAGATTTATTCATCTGAGTTTAAGAGAGGGTAAATATATCCATATTATTAACTCCAAATAAAAACCAGAATTCAGATGACAACAATTAGAAGTGATATCCACATTTATAAAGAACTAAAGGAGGTTCTGAACATACTAACACCAATGTAAGGACCATTTCTCAACAAGACTAGCTGGCTGAGCAGGAAAGATATAAGTGCATCCTTATGACAATTTTTAGGGTAGAAACTCAGTATTCAAGGGTATTGTTCCACCTGTGTGGTTACTGCTTGTTGTGAGCTCATTTTTGAGGAAGTAATAATATGTGAGTAACAATAATGGCTTAAATTTATTGACCTCTTATTATTGGCACAATTACCAGTTCTATAAAGAACACCCAATAAGCACATCCCATTCTGAGGTAACTGCAGCACAGAGAAGTTAAGAGGCATGCCCAAGATCCTATGGTTAATAAGTGACTTCGTAGTGAATTTTTGTTAAGTGAACAAGCAGTCAATTTTGAAAACTAGCCATTGTACAATTTGACCCCCTAAATCCTATGTACTGTCATAAATGTCTCAATCTAACAGTACACTGAATTTCCTCTCACTTGAACCATTGCAAGATACCTCATAATTCCCTGACTCATTGGATTAAACATGGTCAAATTTTCATTGCATACAGCTTCATAATGGCAAATTTTAGGTAAAAAATGTTAACGGATCTTCATTTTACAATCAAAAATAGAACTGTTTATAGCCTTAGCTATTTGCCAGAAATACTCCATTTTCTCACACTTCTGATGGCTTATATTGTTTCTTCTGCATAAGGTGGAAATCCAAGTGAAGATGACATCTAGCTAACTTTTCATAATATGCTTCTCGTAACTTCTTATTTCGACATTTGTGGAGACAGAAAAAGACAACAGAGTACAGTAGTCATCAATACTAATGAAAATAGGAAAAGATTTATAAAACTTCAAAAGCAATTTCTATAAACTCAAGGCAGATGGAAATTGAATTTTAAAGTTAAATCTTCTTTGGAGGTATGCTAAGGAAATATTAGCCCCTCTTCCACTCTGTATACTGTTTGAAGAGCAGAAGCCTGCCTAAATCAGAAATTCCAGTATAACATTGAATAATATTGGCAGATGTTTTTCCTCCTCATCCTACCACCCTCAGAACCTGCCTTTCTAAATCCATTGAAAGTCTACGATTTCAGGGAAAAAAAAAAAAAAAGGCATAACAGGAAGTAGAGTGTTTTCTTCATATTATATGCAGGACTTGTGATTTTCAGGCAAAGCATATAATTCATTTAATGAAGGAATGAAGGAAGACCACAGATGACCTTGGAGTGATCTGGTCAAAATCAGAAACCTTGTGAGGAATGAGAGAGGAGTGACAAAAGAGACATGTAGCTGTAAATGAAGCAATTAGATAAATGCCCATTATGAAACTGAGACAAGACTAGGAATTGGGCATATTATACTGCTCTTCATTTTAGATATAAAATGGGGGATAGTAACAGCACCGAGACAGTTAATGGAATGGTGGAAAATCAAACTAAACACTCTCTCTATTGTGAGAAGTTAAGGTGATTAAGAAATTTCAGAGCTTCAAAGACAGGAAATGTTGCCTAAAAACCAAGAGAAGGAATAGACTTCTAGAAATGAAAAGAACAATAATTGTCAGACAATTTCTACCTTTCCTAAAAAACTGTAAGAAAGTGTTAGCTATAGGCAACATTATGCTAAGTTTTTTTTTATTACACTAGGAATAATTTATTATTATATGGCCTCAAGTAATTGGAATTTCTTTATAAAGAAACAGAAAGAAAAAGTTCAGAAATACCAATGTGTTCCTTTAAAAATTATTCAGTATTTAACATAAACTTAAGCAATGAATCTAAGACAAAAAATAAATTTGAGCATGTAGTTTGAGTATATTTTTTGTATCAGGCTATAGGCACATTGTGATAATTTGATAGCTTACAAAAAGTAACAAAAAAGCATGTAAGTAGAGAAAAGACAAAAATGCTGTCCTCAAACTCAGATATATTTTTATTCATGCAAAGGCTGAAAAATCATAATATTAACAAACCATTAATAAAAAATAACTTAAAGACATTTTAAAATCGAAATTAAAAATATATAATTGGGTTGCAGTGATATGAAACTTTAAGGTACTAATTATTATAATATCTCAAATATAGAGCTGAGTTAAAATAATTGTTAAAATGTATTTTAAGCTGAAACATCGACAATACTGTCAAGATGATGTAAAATAAAAAATAAATCAAAATTTCATATAAAATACAATGTCAATTTATACAAATTGGTGTATAGGTAGAAGGGTAGATAAATAGATTATTGATAAAATAAATTTAGGTGATTTTATTTCTCTCAAGTTTGTACATTTTCTACAATGTGATTTAATAATGTGTTGGCCAGAAATTTTTATTGAAGTAATTATAATACAGAACATAAAACCTATAATTTTTTAATAAAAATCTTAAAACTCAAATATTTTAGGAGTGATCTTTCTTTCAAAGTCATACATTTTTAACTTCCCTTACATTAAAAAAGCAATAATAATGCTTCCAAAATAAAGGAGTAGACGGAAAACTCTATAATTTATGTTCTGGTCTTAAAGTCGAAATCTGAAAAGATGACCACCAAATAAATATTTTCACTTTGGTAAAAATAGGTGACAAGGTTATACACAAAGGAATCACAGAAATGTAGTTAACAGAATAACTTAAAACTACAAAAGAGAGTTTACTGTCTATAGTCATATGACTCCAAAGGCACCGTATCTCATCTAAATAGGATTTATCTTAGAAATGAATATCTAGCTCCTCTAGTTCTTTCAATTTTGATAACAGGGTGTCGATTTTAGATCTTTCCTTGCTTCTTATGTGGGCATTTATTGCTATAAATTTCCCTCATGACAGTGCTTTAAATGTGTTCCAGAGATTCTGTAAGTTGTAATTTATTCCCAATGGTTTCAAAGAACATCTTTATTTCTGTCTTCATTTCATTGTTTATCCATTCAAAATTCAAGAGCCCGTTGTTCAGTTTTCATGAAGTTGTGTGGTTCTGAGTTGGTTTCTTAATCCTGAGTTCTAATTTGATTGCACTGTGGTCTGAGAGACTGTTTGTTATGATTTCCATTCTTTTGCATTTGCTGAGGAGTGATTTACTTCCAATTATGTGGTCAATTTTAGAGTAGGTGTGATGTGGTGCTGAGAATAATGTATATTCTGTGGATCTGGGGTGGAAAGTTCTGTAGATGTCTATTAGGTTTCCTTGGTCTAGATCTGAGTTCAAGTCCTGGATATCCTTGTCAATTTTCTGTCTCATTGATTTGTCTAATATGGACAGTGGAGTTATTAATCTCCCATCAATGATGGACTGGACAAGGAAATTGTGGCACATATTCACTATAGAATACTATGCAGCCATAAAAAAACAATGAGTTCAGGTCCTTTGTAGGGACATGGATGAATCTGGAAACCATCATTCTCAGCAAACTGACACAAGAACAGAAAATCAAACCACATGTTCTCACTCATAGGGAGGTGTTGAACAGTGAGAACACATGGACACAGGGAGGAGAGCATTACACACTGGGGTCTGTTGGGGGGACTAGGGGAGGGACGATGGGTAGGGAGGTTGAAGAGGGATAACATGGGGAGAAATGCCAGATATATGTGACAGGGGGATGGAGGCAGCAAACCACATTGCCATGTATGTACCTATGCAACAATTCTGCATGATCTGCACATGTACCCCAGAATCTAAAGTACGATAAAAATATATATATATAATCAAAAGTAAAAAAAAGGAAATGAATTGCTATTTTAATGCTGTGAAATATATGACTATAGAGTGGCACATCAAGTGATTCACAAGAGAAAATATGTTGAATTGACATTAGAAAAGCATTAAATACATATTAACTCAAAAGACTATATTAAATCAACAATATCATACTTAACAGTGAAACACAATTGCCTTCTCACTAAGATCAAGAATAAAACAAAGCTGTTACAATTTTTAAAACATTTTAAAACGTTATCCAGGAAATAATGGTCAATACAATAAAGCATAAAATAAATAAAAGAAGAAGAAGGAAAGATAATTATTTGAGAAGAAAAGAATTGTTAAACATTTTTAAAACTAAGATGGTTAACTGAAGTATTAAAGGGTAATTATACAACATTCAAAAATGTTTCTTCTTATCACCAATAATTATTTCAATGACATAAAGTTTAAAAAAGCACTCAATTGTAATAGCATTAAAATATGTAAAACATTCCAGTACAAACTGAGCAAGATATATGTAAAGAAACCAAAATCCCACGGAGATACTTAATGAAAAATTTAAACTGATGCATGCTTTCATAATGATGAAAGTATGAAGGAGAAACTAAACAAATTTATTTTATTTTATTTATTTGTTTGTTTTTTGTTTTGTTTTTTTTTGTTGTTTTTTGAGATGGAGTCTTGCTCTGTCACCCAGGTTGGAGTGCAGTGGAGCCATCTCTGCTCACTGCAACCTCCGCCTCCTGTGTTTAAGCAATTTTCCTGCCTCAGCTTCCAGAGTAGCTGGGATTACAGATGAGCGCCACCATACCCAGCAGAAACTTAAAAAATTTTAAAGCTCAAATTGTTTAAATGAATTTGGTTTTGACATAATGATAGATTGTTAAACAGTAATATCAAGTGAACAGAATAGAGAGACAAGAAGTAGACCCAGAGGTATATAATTGACGAATGTGTCATAAAGAGAAATCACAAAGTAATTAGACAAAGAGGTTATTTAATAAATGGTACTTGATAAATTCTTCTATATTTTTTAGTAAAGCAAATCTCAGAAGGATTGAATAAAAAATAAATTGTTTCAGCAATAAAATAAATTATACACTTAGTAATTAATTGTAAAATATGGAAATTATTTGATGGCTTAAAAGAGATGGAAGAACCCAAAAACTGAAGAGTTTATATAATCAATTTTCTGAATAATCTGTCAATCTTAAACAATATAAACTGAAATATATTTCAAAGAAATCTGACAGAGGATTACTATTCTAATCTATAATGAAATAGTACAATAAATCTATTGCATAGTTATAAACCCCAACACACGGTCAAATGACATTAACAAAGTATCTAAAATACAGACTGTGTCTATCTAACAAATTATTTTATAAGTGTTTAATCTTTTAAATCGATGAAATGCATATTTCCAAAAATATTTTTCTCTCCTTCCAATTATTACACATTTATAATGAAAATAAAATTATTTAACAAATATAAGAGTACTTAAGGCAGGTACTCTCACACTCAAATAGCATTCTATATTTTCATAATCTATACAAAAAGCTGTTTGGTCATGTTTACTAGTTTTAAAATGTTTACCAGTTTACCAGTTTTTCCTATTTCCATGTAAAAGTTACCAGTTTACCATGTTTACCAGTTTACCATGTTTACCAGTTTACAAGTTTTCAAACTGTTCACACCTTTCATGCAGTAATGTCACTGATAGCAACCTATCCTAAGAAACTAATCTGACAAGCCAAGCCATTGGGGCATTACTTATAATAAAGAAATTTGGAAACATCAAAATGTGTAATAATAAAAGATTAAGTAAAATATAATGTATCCACCTAAGTCAATATTATATAACTGATAAGTATTGCTGTCTAAATTCTTTAAAGACTTGGGAAAATGCTTAGGATGTAATATTAAGTAGTAAAATCAAGTTATGCAACTTATACTCAGTATGGTCCATTTATAAAAAGCAATAGGATGAGACGAAGGACTTAATATTTACTGTGGTTATTACTCTTTTGTGAGATAGTGTACAATTTTTATTCTTTTCTGTACTGTTTTGCAGCTGACATTTTTAAAGCTAGGCAAGCATCAACAATACTTATTTCTGAATAATTCTTACCGTGATTCACAGTGCAACTCATATTCTCCTACTCCATAAAGACTTCATCTGGTAGAAGGAATTCTCTTTATCCAGAAGAATTTCCCAGTCTCTGAACCGTAATAATATTTTGCTTACAAATTTTGTGTTTGGCTAATTGCATTTTCCTTGTGTAGAATTGTACATGTGTGTATCTGCTTTGTGCACTAAATTATAAAAAACCTGATTACACATCAATCATGGTTTATTAGTCAATTTCACAATGTTGAGGGGGTGCAATGAAATACTCTTGGAGAAGGAGAGGGATGGAGCAGAGAGAAAGAGAGAGAGAGAGAGAAATAAATGGTCAAATCACATATGAGGAAAAATCATAAAACTGGTGACTCCAAAGGGCCAGTACAAATGTGGCCAAAATGTGGAGTAAATTCTGCATTTTACCTTTTCCTTAATGAGAGGAAGAGGAAGAGAAGACATTACATTTTTGCTATAATTATTCTTAAATTTATCACCTAAGCCCTAACTTTTCCTTTTGCTGTAACTGTAAATTTCTAATATAATCCTAGTAGTAGTCCATCAGTAGCCCCGTCTACACCTTAACTACAATATCTAACACTAAAACCATTTTCTCAGCTTTATTCTTTCCATTTTTTCACAAGCAGTATATCAGCTTGTGGTCATCATTCACCCTTTAAATTTTGAAGTGAAGTATTAATGTACTAGATTATACTAATTTCACTCAGTCTTCATTCACCAGCATCTATTAGAGTAATTTATTCATGGCAAAGTTTCTGTTTAATCTTTCTGCCTTTACTTATGACCAGACTCTTGTTACTTTCATTTTGTTAAGTTCTCTTTATTTTCCTGACTCCAGAATTTCTCATCTTAAATTTATTCTTTATATTGAATTCCTTCATATTGAATTAATTCTTCGAATTATGACCCCTTACTCTTCAAGAGTATTTAATTGTTCCAAGAATTAACCACATCCAGTTGCCCTAAATTAGCTTTCTAGGCCCAATGCAAATGAGATATCAATTTTCATTTTGTCATTCTCTCTGGTAAAAATATGTAAAGATGCACGTTCTATAGATTTTCTGTTCTCTTAACTGTGCACTGAATTCATTGTCTTAGTAAACCAGACCATACAATTTTTTTAATTGGATTTAAAACACAGTGTTGCAATTCCACATCCTTGAAATCATGATGTATCTTTTTTCTTTTTTAACACTTTCAAGGAAAATATAAAAAATGTATCTTAAAATCAATGGCATCTAGTATCTTTTTCCTTCAAAAATGTACATAAAAACGTAGCATTTTGAAAGAAACAACATCTTAAATTAGATGAAATAAGTAGTTTTTGGTCCTCGCCATCTATAATCATGATTTCTTAATAGCAAATTATCAAATATTGGCTTGAAACACACTAATATGTTTCAAAAAATATGTCTCGTGCCAATAACTAAGGAATTAACTCAGCTTATTTGTTAGTTATGTTTCACCCCTTCTAACAATAATGCAAAATATAGCAGCTGTAAAAAAAAAAAAAACAGACTGAAAAACAAATGCATGTTTAATAAGTCATTCTAGCATGGACAGATGGAAGCTAAAAATTTCATAGACCACAGTGGGTACTACATTAATGTCATGATTTTATGATCAACTATTCTTGACATGTTAGGTATTTTATAAAATCTCATCATTTTTCTAAACTGATATATTCCCCACTGTTTATCTCACTCCAGTCTTCACACTAATTTTAAAATGTTTCATTTTTACAAAGAAAAAGAATTATCTCTCTAATAACCACAGTGATAGTAACAATAGAAACTATTATCTTGCATAACATGAACTGTGCTGCCCCAAACTGCCTACCATAAGCAATTGGATAAAAGGAAGTTAATTCATTACAAGACATTTGCATTATCCTTATAAAATCTGAACAAGTGAAAGATTACAGTAATTCACTCCATGATCTAGAGCAAATTGAGACAACATGCCTTGTTCTGGAATTTAAGCACCACACATTCAGGTTCACCATGTTAAGTATATAGTTTAAAGAGTGTCCAGAGAAGCATCTTAAAACTTTTAACAATTTATCAATCTTCCAAATATTATTTTATAAAACCTAAAACCAAAGACAAGACACTCATGCATAGTTGAGCGAGTATATTATTTACTTATTTTTTATAATTTCAACTTTTATTTTCAATTCAGAAAGTACATGTGCATTGTGTGACACTGAGGTTTGGTGTGCAAACAATCTTGTCATCCAGGTAGTAAGCATAATACCTAATAGGTAGTTTCTCAGCCCTTGCCCTCCTTGCATTCTCTTCCTTCTAGTAGTTCACTGTGTCTATTGTTCTCATCTTTATGCCCGTGAATACCCAATATTTAGCTCCCACTTATAAGTGAGAACATGTTGTATTTGGTTTTCTGTTCTTGTGTTAATTTACTTAGGAAAATGGCCTCCGATTGAATCTATATTGCAGCTAAGGACATGATTTATTCCTTTTTATGGCTGTGTAGTGTTCCATGGTGTATATGTACCACATTTTCTTTATCCAGTTCACTGTTGGTGGGCAACTAGGGCATGCACATACAAGTGCATGTGTCTTTTTGGTAGAACTATTTACTTTCCTTTAGTATATACCCAGTAATGGGCTTGCCAAGTCAAATGGCAGTTCTAATTTATTTTATAACTCTCCAAACTGCTTTCCACAGTGGCTGAGCTAATTTACATTCTGACCAACAAAGTATTAGTGTTCCCTTTTCTTTGTAGCCTTGCCAGCATCTGTTATTTTTTGATGTTTTAGTAATGGCCATTCTGGCTGTTTTGATATGATACCATATTATGGTTTTGACCTGCATTCCTCTGATGATTACTGATGTTGAGCATTTCTTAAATTTTTGCTGGCTGTTTTGTATGCCTTTTTTTTGAGAAATGTTTGTTCATGTATTTTGTCTACTTTTTAATGGGGTTACTTGTTTTTTTGTTGTTGTTGTTTGTTTGTTTTGCTTGTTGAATTAAGTTCCTTTTAGATTCTGGATATTTAAACTTTGTTGGATGCATAGTTTGTGAATATCTTCTCCCATTCTTTAGGTTGTCTGTTTACTCAGCGGGTATTTTAAATAGTGTGACCATCATTCTGATTTGCCTAAAAGAGTGTCTAAGGACACTCTCAAGAGTGTTCTCTATTGTACAATAAATGTGTATGTTTTCCTATATTAAAATTTCCCAAGAATGACCCAATTTTATAAAATGATTAGGCAATTGCTAATATTCATTCTATCATTTTAATGATTATTTTAACTGACAAAAATTATTTATATTTACCATGGATCTAGCTATCTATTCCCTTTCAAAATGCAAACCTTCTTAGGTAGAACAGTATTTGTGTTCCTCAGCAGCTGGGTGTGAATTTTATGTAGTGGGGCTTGCAGAGGTATTCAAAGTAATGTGGGACCACTATACATGAGGGGCAGAAAAGTGAGAATAATCAGCCAGTGACAGAAATTGGTGCACTGGGATCACCAGTGCAAACCAGACGTACTCTACAAAGTGGCATCTGGTTACAATGTCCAGTTCTATAGGATCTGGTGAAGCTACTCTCCATCTCATGAACTTTCAATTCAGATGCAGCACATTTTTACTTCTGGCTTTGTCACCTAGGCGCTCTGTGACATTAGGCAAGTAATAGTGACTCTCTACCTGAATTCTCCACTGTGAAAAGCTGGTATTAATCTTGACATTATACATCTGTGTGAGAAGTTGTATGTACATTCATTTAGCCCAGCAATTTGTGTTTTTATGGCAATTAGTTTACTTTTCCTGTGAGTATTTAATCTTGAAGGACTGCTACTGTTTACAAAATGGTACCACCACACCACTGTTCTTTTATTCACAGATGAATGTGATTGTGCTTTCTGTAATATCACTCTATACTCAAAACTCACTATTTCACTTGCACTCTCTCCTTTTGTTGTTGTTGTTCTTTGTCTTCATCTCTTCCTTTGTTCTTTTTTAACATTGAATTTCTATTCTACCACTTTCTTTTTGTTTCCTTTTTTTCTTTTTCAACTTTTACTTTAGATTCAGGGGGTACACATGTAGGTTTGTCACCTGGGTATATTGTGGGATGCTGAGGTTTGAAGTACAAATAATCCCACCACCTAGGTACTAAGCATAATACCCAGCAATTAGTTTTTCAAACCTTCCCCCCCGTTCCCCTCTAATAGTCTTCATTATCTATTATTGCCATATTTATGTTCATGAATACCCAATATTGAACTCCTACTTGTAATCCCAGCACTTTTGGAGGCCAAGGCTGGCATATCATGAGTTCAGGAGATCTAGACCATCCTGGCTAACATTGTGAAACCTTGTCTCTACTTAAAAAAAAAAAAGTGATAACGTGGTATTTGACTTTTTGTTCTTATGTTAATTCACATACAATAATGACCTCCAGCTGCATCCATGTTTCTGCAAAAAAAGTTTTGTCTTTTTATGGCTGCATAGTATTTTATGGTTTGTATGTGCCACATTTTCTTTATCCAATCCACAGTTGGTGGGCATTTAGGTTGATTCCATGTCTTTACTATTGAATTCTACCACTTTATAAGCTAAATTAAAATTAAGTAATATAATAAATATTTAAAGCATAAAGAAGATAAAAATTTCATTGGAACTTAATTAGAATTTTGAATAAAACAGACTTTTAAATATTCACATTTTTAAAAAATTGTATGCTAGATCCTCTAGCCTATTAAATCATTTACTAATGTATGGTATAAAATAAAATGAAAGATCCTGTTTATACAAGATCTTAAAGTCTCGTAGAAAGATATGCATATGGAAAAAGATGGCACAGATGGAAAGTGTGTTTAGGAATTTCACATACATAATTTTGCCCATTGGCCATTCAGAAGAGGAAGAGATCCCAGTGTGCTTGGGATAGCAGCTTAGAGCCTAGCAGAGAGATAACAGGAAGCTGCATGGATAGGGAGTGCTAGAATCTTAGGATCTGCAGGTGAAATACAAGGAGAAGGGCATTTTTGGGAGGGGGTGCAGGCAGCAACCACATGAGCAAAATTTCAATGATGAGAAAATCGTAAGGACCAGAGTGGATGAATTTGGCTAGGACATGGAGTTCATGAAGGCATAGAGGGATAAAACCTTAATGCTGCAAAGGGCATGGAAAGCCAAACTTGCAGCTTATCCATTTATAGCTACATGTACTATTGGGGAAATGGGGTAGAAGGTTTCTGAGAATTAAATTGTATAAAGTCACTAACTTGTCATTGGTTCACATAACACAGTATTTCTTTTTTTTCTGTAGGCAATGTGGGACCACTGAAGTAACTCAGTAGGTGAATGACCTGGGCAAAGCCACATTCTGTATAATGTTGTAGAACAGAGAAAGGAAAAAGAAAAGGGTGTGCCTTTTTAATTTTTATTTTACTCAGCATGATTTTCCCCAGTCTTTGCACCTGCGTTAAGCTACACTAAGTGATAATTTTACATAATTTATTTCTCTGAGAAAACTCAGCATGTTACATAAGACTAACAAGTACAAGGTCTCCAAGAACAAGTTTTAAAAAGAATGTGTGACCTGGTGTAGACCAGGGCACTTACTCAGTATTTTAACACAATGGAAAAAAAACGGAGAAAAAAGTGTAAGAGTTGCAGCTAAAACAGAAAATAAACATTCAGACAGGCTGAAAGCAGCATGTAGTGGGATTTCTTAGCCATGCTAAGAAACAACAGTGTCAGACCAGCCAGTTGTACTCCTGGCAGGCAGTGATGAGGCTGCTCTTTTGAAATAAGGATTCAGACAGTGAGGATAGAGGAAGGTCCAGATTGCTCAGAGCAATCTGACAATAGTGTCTTTTGCACCAGCCTGAGGCAGTGGTATATCTTTGTAGTTAGAAATAACTTTTGTATGAAAACCTCCAGAAAAAAGGGGATGACAGTACCCACATAGGACATCATTTTATTATTAATAATTCCCAGGTAGCAAATTATACAAACTTCTCAGTTTTACCTGCATAAGAGAGCCTTCTGGCTCCCTTCTCTAGTCCTAGTTTTGGCATCTCCTTTTCTTCACTATGTTATTTTCAATGCCTGGGCAACACCCCTACTCAGAGAACCCAGGCATCATCCCTATAAAACATTTTGCAGGTTTTATCAGGAAAGATAGCAATGTTACTTGCCACCTGCTAATACGGTTGTATATAGCTGAATGTCCATTACTGCCTCCCCCATGAATAACCTTTATTAAGCCTTCTTTTACTTTTACTGTTGCCCAGTAAAAAGAATTCTATGCTCAAGGGGAAGGAAATGCATTATATTAGGATTATAACTTCTATTTTTAAAGATACATTGGCAAGGATTTGATAATTTGTTCCAACATATGAAGAAAAGCATGGTGATACAGTGGGAGAATCATCTTATCTAATAGAGATAGATCAACAGATTAACAAATCAACTGATAGGCATGGATGTATATATAGATAGAGATATCATATGAATTAACATATGGATATAGATATAGAAGTATATATATTCAAATAAGGATATATAGATATAGAAATATATACATTTAAATAATCAAATATATACATATATATCTTACTAGCCTTAGATCTCTCTTTAGTTGTTAATATTTTTCCCCATAAATTTTCCAAAATGTTAAAATATATAATACTTTTTTCTTTTTCCAATGGAGCTTCAGGGTTTTAAGTTAACATAAGTTTTAAACAGATGAATTAAAATGTCAGCCAAAAATTCAGAGCTAAAAACTAAAAATGTTTCCTCTACTTTTCATTTTACCTTCTTAACATCCTTCAGGTATATTTAGTAGAATGAAGAGGCCAGGAAAAGTGCCTGTTTGAAGGAAGATACTCCTGTATCAAGCCTTCACCAAAGCTGCATGACTTTGAACAAGTTACTTTATCTCTCTAAACACCAATTCTGTCATCTATAAAATAGAGATCTATTATTTACCTTAAATGGTTTTCTGAGGATTACGTGATATTATGTAATACATAATAGATAACCCCCAATGTTATTTTCCTTCTTTCCTTGCTTATAAGAAATTAAGCTTTGGGATGAGTTATTGGACATTTTATAAGCTCAAGAAATAAAACAAATGGCTTCTCTTTTCGATTTATTACATCTGTTTAGAAAAACATCACAAGCCTTTTATCTGGAATATATGTATAACAGAACCAGTCCTAAAGAACAGCTATGCTTCTGGAAGTAGCCAAAGAAGCCAGATATGACAATCTTTCCACAGAGAGGAGAAGGAGGAGATGAAGACTCAGAAATGACATAACAAGGTGTGATCAGTCAATCCACAGGTGAGTCTGTTTAAATCTTACTTATCATGTCAACACACAACCAGAGTTATTTTTCTTTTTCAAAAATTCCCTTGTTTTTCTTTCTTTGATCTGAATTCCCACAGTTAACACAACTCATGGGGTAAAAGTTACAAATATGCCATGTAGAAGCCTTTAATATTGGCTTGGCATTGTCATTTAAATCCCGTATCACTATTTACTCAACTTTCTTTATATCAACCACCTCCCTGTCAGATTTATCCTAAATTCTATGAGGATGAACACTCATACTTATTAATTAGTAAGTCAGTAAACAAACAGAAAATCTCAACTCCACCACTTATTAGCACATGTTCTTGTACAAGATTCCAAACCTGTCCACAGTTGAACTTCTTCATTTGGAAAAGTTGAATAACAATAGCTATCTTACAGGATTGGCAAAGAAGTAACTTTCTGATACAAATTAGTCACTCAAAAAAATCTTTGTTATTATAATGGTAACTATTTTTGTGCCTACTATGGGTAAGCCATAGGCTGGACATTATATATACATTATCTCCAAATCTTTAAATTCTATGATTTTAATCAATTTATAGACAAGAACATGGAGGCATAGAGGGTAAAGATTATGTGAGTTGATTCGGTTTGCAACAGCTCAGCCAAAATAGAAGACTATGAATTTGCGGTGTACTTTTACTCACCATTTGCCTACTATTTTATTCCAGTCTTCCTTTTTTGGTAATATTTATTATCATTTACTTTGTGCCAGTCATGTTCTAAGTGCTATATCTACATTTTTTTCCTTTAAAATGGTTAACAGAAATCATATGAGATAAGTTTAGTTATTCTCATTTTCCAGATTATAAAAACCAAGGCACAGAAGTTAGTAAGTTGCCCAAGGGCCCAAAGGCAGTAAGTGGAACAGCCAGGACCTTATAACTCTTTGTATCCCTGCATGTCATTGATTGACATGTATTACTGAGCAAGTCTATATGCCAGGCTCTGACCTGGACACAAGAGATACAGTTGTGGTTAAAACAGTTAAATCCTGGTTGTAGTCAAGAGGGAGAAAATAGATAAAACAAGTATATATATGATGTATCACACGGTGTTAAGCACTTTGGAGAAAAATTAAGATGAAGGTGATTAGAAGAGCAGTGTGTACAGGTCAGACTTGCTATTTCTATACTTTAGACAAGGATGGGCCCGTGAATCCATCCTTGGGCCCATCAGACCTAAAGTCAGTGAAAGAGTGAGCCCTCGTGGCATTAGGGAAAAAGCATTCCAGGCATAGGGAACAGCAATGCAAAGACCCTGAGAGAGAACCACTGGAGACCCAACTGGCTGAAATAGAGTAGGAAGAGAGAGAGAATGGGAGGAGGTAGGTCAAAGAAGTAGATGATAAAGGTTCTCAAGGCAATGGCAAATATCTCTAATGACTCTAAGGACTTCTGAGCACAGGAATAATGTGGTCACTCAGGCTGCAGACACAATGAATGGAATATAAAGGATCCAAAGAGAGGTAGAATGATCAGTTAGGATTTCAGTTTAGAGAAAATGATAATTTGTATTAGAGGGGAAATGTTAAAAAAGAAGTTTGAGTTGTATTACAGAAGAAATGAAAAAAACAAAAAGACATATAGCTTAACACAGGGGCTCACACCTTTAATCCCAGCACTTTGGGAGGCTGAGGCGGGAGGATGGCTTGAGCCTGGAAGTTTGAGATCAGCCTGGACAACACAGAGAGATCTTGCCTCTACAAAAGATTTTTAAAAAGTAAATAAAAATTTAAACGCCATTTTAAAAGCAGTCACATATTTATAGATATGAAATATTGTATCTTGAAGTTCACAGGATATGCTAATAGATTGATTTGCAACTGTGAGAGAAAATACAAATCAAGGCCTGACCAACAGAAGGAATGGAATTGCCATTTAGTGAGACAAGGAAGATTGCAGGAAGAAAAAACAGAGGAAAATTATGAGTAGTGTATTTGGAGCATGTAAAACAACAGTGTGCAGGTCTTCAGTAAAGAGTCAGTACCTGAGATCTGGGAAAAAGAGAGGTTTGCACCTCCAAAATACTTCACATGCAGCAACAAGTGACTCCCAAACCTCAGTGGCTTACAGCAAAAATATTTTTAAATACTCATATTACATAACCACCTTGGGGCTGCTAAAGCTGTATTCCAAGTTGCCTTGACTGTGAGACTCAGAATGATGGAGATGTCTTTAACCCTTTGCCAGACTCATAGCACAAGGAAAACACAACATGGGTCTCACACTGGTCATGAAGCTTCTCCTGGAGATGGACAAAATAATTTCCATTACCATTTCATTGTCCAGAGTAAGTCAATGGTTAAGACTGAATTTTGTGTTTTAAAGTAGGGGGATATAATTCTCATCTAGGAAAGAGGGAAACTATAATTACAATCTACTGCAAAGATAAAGTATATAAATTTGGGCATTACCAGCACAAAGACACTAGTTAAAGCCCTGTCTAGGTAAATCATCAAGAAAGTAATCATAGGAAGGAGTAGAATTCCAATGCCCAGGTACTACAGATTTTACAGGTCTGGCTAAATTAGGAAAAGTCTTTAACAAAATTGTCAATAGTGTAGAGGAAAAGAGAGTATGGTGCCCTGAACATCAAGTAAAATAAATCACTGGAGAAGGAAAAGGTGATGAAGAGCTTGTTGATCAAATACCTTGAAGATTGAAAATTGACTATCGTAATAAGCAATGTGCAGGTTATTTGTTACCTTGACAATACTGGTTCCTATAGGGGGATGGAGATGAAAGCCTGATTCAAGTAGGTTCAAGAGGAAATGTGAGGAGAGGAAATCGAGTATAGACACTCTCTTAAGGACTTTTGCTTTAGGTAACAAATTACGATGTCATCGGTAAAATCCATCCCTCTCCATGTGGGTGAAAATGAGAAAAAATTAAAACAGCAGCCCCTATTGATGGAGGCTTCTGGTTCTTAAGAAAAGGATAGCTTTCAGAAAAAACAGTAGCCATTCATACTGTAAATTCTTGGAAGAGAGTAGAAGCAACAAGAATAACACTTGGGAAGTAACACTTTAAAAATGAAGAATGTTATCTATCTGTAAATTTTAATTCATTCATATTGACACAAGATAGTCTTAGAATAACTCATTTCTTTACCTTCCTGGAAAACTATCTGCCCTCTTCTCTGAGACTTCTATAATACTTCATTTTTTCTTCTAAAATAATGTGCATTGTCATTGTTTGTTTGATTGTAGATGGACATTAAACTATAGAAAGATTGAGGTATTGACTGTCTTGGCCATTGTGATATACCAATATTTCATCCAATTATAAAACTTACTTGTACACATATATATGTCTAACATACAATATTCACCGATAATGCTAACCAAATGAAAAAAACTAAATCAATTCATCTTCCAAACGCTTTGTATACTTCTTGCCTATATTTTTCTCTTTAGAGAGTCTAAGACTATATTATGGTTTTTCTCCACAACTGGACAAGCTCAGATCTCACAGCAGGGAGTCAGGTTTTGTGCCATCAGTACTTAGATATATGTTGTGCAATTACTAAATATTTAAGTTCTTAAGAGATTATTGGTTGGTCATCATTTAATTATCAGGAAGCTTCCCTTATTTTTGTTCTTTTTTTTTTTTTTAACTTTCTAAATGGGTAAGGAGAACCGATTCTAAGTAACTAATAATAATAGTAATAATGAGAAAAAGTACTCATTGCATAATCTGGAAAAAAACTTTTTTCTGCACATATGAAATAAGCATTATTGTTAAGGTAATTGCTTCTTAACCATCTGACATTCAGAAACAATTATAAACTCTATACATTGGGGTACGAATTCAAATTTAAGGTGTAATTTGTTATTTTTATTCCCCAATATGCGAATGTTTACCAGACATCAAAGACTAAGCAGCTATATGTGGTGGTTATTAATCAGAAATGGTTCTGGAAATTATAATGGTAAAGTGATCTAAATAACTAGACCTTGATAGTTTAGAAACAATCAATTTGATAATTATAATCACTTAGTTGTATTAATGATGTAGCACTTCAAGCAGTTATCAGTAAGCAAAGATTTTGAAGGCTAAAGGAATGAATTATTTGGATTTTTATTAAGTCATTATAAACCATCACCAGATGTGTCAAAAGCAAATTGTTGTTGTAGTTGTTGTCAACATATAGTTAAGTTTTTCATGTAATCTATTGATATAATCTATTTTATAAAATGCAACACCTAAAATTCAAAATCTGTCAGACCATCTAATATAGGATTTGTCAACTTTTTCTCCAGCTGTACAATAAAAAATTTGGTTCTAGTATATACATTGCTTAGCTTTTCACAAGTCAACACTTTTATCTCTCTTGAGATTTAAGGGACTTTTCTTTGCCAAGAACTCTGTACTGTTGTATCCTTGAAGCACCATAAAATTGCGCACTTGAGATTAAATGGCTTCTCTTTTTAGCATTCTCCTATAAGCCATCTGAATGAGAATGGATCAATGTTGAGACAGTCATGTTTTCCCTTTGAATGCTTAGGCTTAATTCTCTAAAAACTCATATACATTTAAAGCAAAGTTAGAATCAATCCCCTATAACTCTAAGATGAGGTTAAAATAACTACTGTAAGTATTTAAACATTTCCTTCCAGGAACAGAGGGCAAGAGCCCCACTTCATGCCCTTCAGAGAGACTGATTTATCAAGATAAATCCTTGGCTTTGCTAATATTGGATTTCAATTTATTAAATAAACAGTATCACAGTCAGATGCTTTCACAAGAAAATGTGCAGGGCAATAGTAAAAAGTGAGTCATTTGCTCTGACCCATGCAAGTTTATAAAATATGTGACTATATGAAATAAATAAAAATGAAAAAGTAAAATATAAAATGTGTGTAGGTTTAGTGGGGTGGTTACTGATACCAATTATTAGATAAATTTTTCCAAATAATTATTTTTCTGAAGTTGAACATATCTATGCAATTGTTTTCTCTCAATTTTTATAGAACAAACTGGTATTGTATGATCTTAATTTTTTCAAGGAACAAAAAATTGAAGTCAAAGAAAATATTTTCTTCTTACAAAGGACACTCCTTTACCATTGAAGTAGACAAATGCTTGACTTCTAGACCTTCTATGCCTGACCAAGTCATGTAAATAAAATGGAAAGATTAAAAAACAGGAATATTATAAGTCAGACATGTATTGCATTCAAACCCATGGTCAAACAAATGTTCAATAAACTCAAAATATACCTAGAGCCCAGAGATGTAGGTGACAGCAAATTTCAATCTATGATACACTTGTTCTTGTACACAGATTTTAATAATTCTTTTTATACATTAGCCTCAAAAGCTTAAATTGTATGCCCATTTCATAGGACTATATTGGGAGGTCAGCAAGGCAGGCTAAAATGTGAAATTAACCTCTTCAAAATTAAGTTGATGACTAACCACAAGGGGAATACTGCCCACTTTTTATTCAATGAGATATGTCCTAAATAGGACTGGAGAGAGAAAGTTAAGGAGAATTACAGATGTCAAAAGACCTTGAATTAGGTTGTAAATATGAAGGAAAATATCATTAAATTTTTCTCCAGCTTCGTGTGTCAGAATTTGGGTAAGATTTTCTATAGGCTCTCTATGTATGAGCTAATGAATGCTACAATCAACAGTTTTTCCCAATGTATAGACCTAAACTGTCCTTATCAACAATATGTCTGCAAGACCAATGTGTAAGAAAGTCGATGGTTCAGACATAGACTGTAGAATATTTTTTTTTTCAGAATCTGTTTTTTTTCATTAACTACTTGGGTTTGTGCAAGTGTCTAAACATCCCTGAGCTTCACTTCCTTAATAATAATACCTACCTTAGAATATTGTAAGGATTGAGAAAAATGTATGAAAAGTACTTCACATAATGCTTGGCATATATTAAATCCACCATCCAAATGCATATTACTCTTATCACAAGGAGAGAAGGGGGGATGATATGAAAAACAGTTTCAGAACAAAGGATTAAAATAGCTTGCCTATCACTAAAGTGATGAGGAGTGCTCAAGAATTCCTTCAGCAAACACAATGCTGCTGCACAGACTGGAGACTTTGTGATATGCATTATCCATTTTGGTCTTGCAATTCATCAACCTTACAGTTTACAGTGTACTGCAGAGATGATGGAATCTTCAGCAGAAAAATCATAACTACTAGTGACGGGAGTAATGGAATCAGTTCTATTCTGCAATAATAGGCATGAGCATCTCATCCAATTACAGACCTTACTTGTATACATAGAATAAGATGCAGACATGGATAGTAACCATTCTGTGCCCAGGACTGTACCATATCTAAACAAAAATAATATGGTACCAGCATTCTAAATACTCCAGAATATAAAAGAGATATATAAATGTATGGAAGGTACTGACCTAATAAGACTTGACTCATAATCTTTTCAATTTAAAAGTGGCTTTATTACTCATTTGCAATGTTTTTGACTTATTGTGGGTTCATCGGGATGTAACTCCTTAGCAGGTCAAGAAGAATCCGTATCAAGATTCTTAAAAGCAAACTGAAAATGTGCTTTAAACAACATGGAATATTTAAAATGTTATTTCAGACTTTTAAAGAGAAATTCAAAATGTGTATTGATTTAAAATTAGTTATGAGAATATAAAGACAATATATAAAGAAATTGTTTCTAAGCTTAGAAATTTCTAATATTTATTTGCAAACCCACATTTCTGTATTATCTAATTTGAGGTAATAGATACACTGCTAGTTTTACAGTAATCATAATGTTCTTCAAGGAAGCATTAAAAACTCAGGCTAACACTTTATAGTGCATATTATTTTTTAAGAGTTCAAATGTCCATTAATGCAAATTCAGAAGTTCTGGTTTTAACTATTTATTTTATTTTTTTATTGCATTTTAGGTTTTGGGGTACATGTGAAGAACATGCAAGATTGTTGCCTAGGCACACACGTGGCAGTGTGATTTGCTGCCTTCCTCCCCTTCACCTATATGTGGCATTTCTCCCCATGCTATCCCGCCCCAACCTCCCACCCCCTGCTGTCCCTCCCCTATTTCCCCCCAACAGACCCCAGTGTGTAGTGCTTCCCTCCCTGTGTCCATGTGTTCCCATTGTTCATCACCCACCTATGAGTGGGAACATGCGGTGTTTGATTTTGTGTTCCTGTGTCAGTTGACTGAGAATGATGGCTTCTAGGTTCATCCATGTCCCTACAAAGGACAAAAACTCATCGTTCTTGATGGCTGCATAATATTCCATGGTGTATATGGGCCACATTTTCCCTGTCCAGTCTATCATTGATGGGCATTTCGGTTGGTTCTAGGTCTTTGCTATTGTAAACTGTGCTGCTATGAACATTCGTGTGCATGTGTCTTTATAGTAGAATGATTTATAATCATTTGGATATATACCCAGTAATGGGATTGCTGGGTCAAATGGAATTTCTTTTTCTAGGTCCTTGAGGAATTGCCACACTGTCTTCCACAATGGTTGAACTAATTTACACTTCCACCAACAGTGTAAGAGTGTTCCTATTTCTCCACATCCTCTCCAGCATCTGTTGTCTCCAGCTTTTTTAATGATTGCCATTCTAACTGGCGTGAGATGGTATCTCAATGTAGTTTTGATTTGCATTTCTCTAATGACCAGTGATGATGAGCATTTTTTCATATGTTTGTTGGCCTCATGTATGTCTTCTTTTGTAAAGTGTCTGTTCATATCCTTCACCCACTTTTGAATGTGCTTGTTTGTTTTTTTCTTGTAAATCTTTTTTAGTTCTTTGTACAATCTGGATATCAGCCCTTTGTAAGATGGGTAAGCTGCAAAAATTTTTTCCCATTCTGTTGGTTGCTGATTCACTCTAATGAATGTTTCTTTTGCTGTGCAGAAGCTGTGGAGTTTGATTAGGTCCCATTTGTCTATTTTGGCTTTTGTTGCCAATGCTTTTGGTGTTTTGGTCATGAAGTCCTTGCCTATGCCTATGCCCTGAATGGTTTTGCCTAGGTTTTCTTCCAGGGTTTTTATGGTGTTAGGTCTTATGTTTAAGTCTTTAACCCATCTGGAGTTAATTTTAGTGTAAGGTGTCAGGAAGGGGTCCAATTTCTGCTTTCTGCATATGGCTAGCCAGTTTTCCCAACACCACTTATTAAACAGGGAATCCTTTCCCCATTGCTTGTTTTTGTCAGGTTTGTCAAAGATCGGATGGTTGTAGATATGTTGTGTTGCTTCCAAGGCCTCTGTTCTGTTCCATTGGTCTATATCTCTGTTTTGGTACCAGTACCATGCTGTTTTGATTACTGTAGCCTTGTAGTAGAGTTTGATGTCTGGTAGTGTGATGCCTCCCGCTTTGTTCTTTTCACTTAGAATTGACTTGGCTATGCGGGCTCTCTTTTGGTTCCATATGAAGTTGAAGGTGGTTTTTTCCAGTTCTGTGTAGAGGGTCATTGGTAGCTTGATGGGGATAGCATTGAATCTGTAAATTACTTTGGGCAGTATGGCCATTTTCACGATATTGATTCTTCCTAACCATAAACATGGAATGTTTCTCCATCTGTTTGTGTCCTCTCTTATTTCGTTGAGCAGTGGTTTGTAGTTCTCCTTGAAGAGGTCCTTTACTTTCCTTGTTAGTTGTATTCCTAGGTGTTTTATTCTCTTTGTAGCAATTGTGAATGGCAGTTCGTTCTTGATTTGGTTCTCTTTAAGTCTGTTATTGGTGTACAGGAATGCTTGTGATTTTTCACATTGATTTTGTATCCTGAGACTTTGCTGAAGTTGCTTATCAGTTTCAGGAGATTTTGGGCTGGGACGATGGGGTCTTCTAGATATACAATCATGTCGTCTGCAAATAGAGACAATTTGACTTCCTCCTTTTCTAATCGAATACCCTTTATTTCTTTTTCTTGCCTGATTGCTCTGGCTAGAACTTCCAGTACTATATTGAATAGGAGTGGTGAGAGAGGGCATCCTTGTCTAGTGCCAGATTTCAAAGGGAATGCTTCCAGTTTTTGCCCATTCAGTATGATATTGGCTGTTGGTTTGTTGTAAATAGCTTTTATTGTTTTGAGATATGTTCCGTCAATACCTAGTTTATTGAGGGTTTTTAGCATAAAGGGCTGTTGAATTTTGTCAAAGGCCTTCTCTGCATCAATTGAGATAATCATGTGGTTTTTGTCTTTGGTTCTGTTTATATGGTGAATTACATTTATAGACTTGTGTATGTTGAACAATCCTTGCATCCCCAGGATGAATCCTACTTGATCGTGGTGGATAAGCTTTTTGATGTGCTGTTGTAATCGGCTTGCCAGTATTTTATTGAAGATTTTTGCATCTATGTTCATCATGGATATTGGCCTGTAGTTTTCTTTTCTTGTTGAGTCTCTGCCGGGTTTTGGTATCAGGATGATTTTGGTCTCATAAAATGATTTGAGAAAGATTCCCTCTTTTTGGATTATTTGGAATAGTTTCAGAAAGAAGGGTACCAGTTCCTCTTTGTATGTCTGGTAGAATTTGGCTGTGAACCCATCTGGACCTGGGCTTTTTTTTGGGTGGTAGGCTCTTAATTGCTGCCTCGACTTCAGACCTTGTTATTGGTCTATTCAGGGTTTCAACTTCTTCCTCGTTTAGGCTTGGGAGGAGGCAACTGTCCAGGAATTTATCCATTTCTTCCAGGTTTTCTAGTTTATGTGCATAGAGTTGTTTGTAATAATCTCTGATGGTGGTTTGAATTTCTGTGGAATCTATGGTGATATACCCTTTCTCGTTTTTTATTTCATCTATTTGGTTATTCTCTCTTTTCTTTTTTATTAATCTGGTTAGCAGTCTGTCTATTTTGTTGATCTTTTCAAAAAACCAGCTCCTGGATTTATTGATTTTTTGAAGGGTTTTTTGTGTCTCTATCTCCTTCAGTTCTGCTCTGATCTTAGTTATTTCTTGTCTTATGCTAGATTTTGAGTTTTTTTGATCTTCCTCTTCTAGCTCTTTCAATTTTGACGATATTGCTATATATTTTCCTCTAGAGACTGCTTTAAATGTGTCCCAGAGATTCTGGTATGTGGTGTCTTCATTCTCATTGGTTTTGAAGAACATCTTTATTTCTGCCTTCACTTCATTGTTTATCCAGTCAACATTCAAGAGAAAGTTGTTCAATTTCCATGAAGCTGTTCGGTTCTGGGTTGGTTTCTGAATTCTGAGTTCTAACTTGATTGCACTGTGGTCTGAGAGACTGTTGGTTATGATTTCTGTTCTTTTGCATTTGCTGAGGAGTGATTTACTTCCACTTATGTGGTCAATTTTAGAGTAGGTGTGATGTGGTGCTGAGAAGAATGTATATTCTGTGGATTTGGGGTGGAGAGTTCTGAAAATGTCTGTTAGGTTTGCTTGTTCCAGGTCTGAGTTCAAGTCCTGGATATTCTTGTTAATTTTCTGCCTCGTTGATCTGTCTAATATTGACAATGGGTTGTTAAAGTCTCCCACTATTACTGTATGGGAGTCTGGGTCTCTTTGTAAGTCTTTAAGAACTTGCCTTATGTATCTGGGTGCTCCTGTATTAGGTGCATATATATTTAGGATCGTTAGCTCTTCTTGTTGCATTGATCCTTTTATCATTATGTAATGTCCTTCTTTGTCTCTTTTGATCTTTGTTGCTTTAAAGTCTATTTTATCAGAGATGAGAATTGCCACTCCTGCTTTTTTTTTGCTCTCCATTTGCTTGGTAAATCTTCCTCCATCCCTTTATTTTGAGCCTTTGTGTATCCTTGCATGTGAGATGGGTTTCCTGGATAGAGCACACCGATGGGTTTTGGCTTTTTATCCAATTTGCCAGTCTGTGTCTTTTGATTGGGGCATTTAGTCCATTTACGTTTAGGGTTAATATTGTTATGTGTGAATTTGATACTGCCATTTTGATGCTAGCTGGCTGTTTTGCCCATTGGTTGATGCAGATTCTTCATTTTGTTGATGCTCTTTACCATTTGGTATGTTTTTGGAGTGGCTGGTACTGGTTGTTCTTTTCTATGTGTAGTGCCTCTGTCAGGAGCTCTTGTAAAGCAGGCCTGGTGGTGATGAAATCTCTGAGTACTTGCTCATTCGCAAAGGATTTTATTTTTCCTTCACTTATGAAGTTTAGTTTGGCTGGATATGAAATTCTAGGTTGAAAGTTCTTTTCTTTAAGGATGTTGAATATCAGCCCCCACTCTCTTCTGGCTTGTAGGGTTTCTGCTGAGAGATCTGCTGTGAGTCTGATGGGCTTCCCTTTGTGGGTAACCTGACCTTTCTCTCTGGCCGACCTTAGCATTTTCTCCTTCATTTCAACCCTGGTGAATCTGACGATTATGTGCCTTGGGGTTGCTCTTCTTGAGACATATCTTTGTGGTGTTCTCTGTATTTCCTGGACTTGAATATTGTCCTGCCTTGCTAGATTGGGGAAGTTTTCCTGGATAATATCCTGAAGAGTATTTTCCAGCTTGGATTCATTCTCTCCATCACATTCGGGTACACCTATCAAACGTAGATTAGGTCTTTTCACATAATCCCATATTTCTTGTTGACTTTGTTCATTCCTTTTTACCCTTTTTCCTCTAATCTTGCCTTCTCTTTTTATTTCATTGAGTTGATCTTTGACCTCTGATATCCTTTCTTCTGCTTGGTCAATTTGGCTCTTGAAACTTGTGTATGCTTCGTGAAGTTCTCGTGTTGTGTTTTTCAGCTCCATCAATTCACTTATATTCCTCTCTAAATTTTCCATTCTCCTTAGCATTTCGTCAAATCTTTTTTCAATGTTGTTAGTTTCTTTGCATTGGATTAGAACATGTTCTTTTAGCTCTCAGAAGTTTTTTATTACCCACCTTCTGAAGTCTGATTCTGTCATTTCATCACACGCATTCTCCATCCAGTCTTGTTCCCTTGCTGGTGAGGAGTTGTGATCCCTTATGGGAGGAGAGGTGTTCTGGTTTCAGCTGTTTTCATCCTTTTTGAGCTGGTTTCTTCCCCTCTTTGTGGATTTATCCACCTTTCGTCTTTGTAGTTGCTGACTTTCTGATTGGGTCTCTGAGTGGACATCCTGTTTGTTGATGATGAAGTTATTTCTGTTTCTTAGTTTTCCTTCTAACAGTCTGGCCCCTCTGCTGTAGGACTGCTGAGGTCCACTCCAGGTCCTGCTTGCCTGGGGATCACCTGCAGCAGCTGCAGAACAGTAAAGATTGCCACTAGTTTCTTCTGCTTTGTCCCAGAAGGATACCTGCCAAATCTCAGTCTGAGCTCTCCTTTATGTGGTGACTCTTTGGATATACAGGGGGTCAGGGAGCTGCTTGAGGAGACAGTCTGTCCTTTATAGTCACTCAAGTGCTAAGCTGTGAGCTTTGTTGTTCATTCAGAGCTGCTGGGCAGGTACGTTTAAGTCTGCTGCAGCAGAACTCATAAACCCCCTTTTTTTTCCCCCAGGTGTTCTGTCCTGGGGAGTTAGGGCTTTATTTATGAGTTTCCGCTGTGCTGCTGCTTTTTTTTCTTTTTTTTTTTTCAGTGCTGCCCTGCCCGGCAAGGAGGCAGCCTAGTCACTGTCTGCCTGCAGGGGCTTTGCTGAGCTGCTGTCAGCTCCACCCAGCTGCTGTGTGAACTTCCCTGCAGTCCTCTTTATATGGGTGTAGTTAGGACTGCCTCGGCAATGGTGGCCCGCCTCTGTAATGACGGACTCTCTCTGTAATGGCAGGTTGCCTCGGCAGTGGTGGGTTGCCTCGGCAACGGCAGACTGCCTCCATAGTGGTGGAGTGCCTCTGTAATGGCAGACGCCCCTCCCCCACAGAGCTGGACCGTCCCAGGTTCAACTGTGCTTGCTGTGATACTCTCAACCCAGAGCGTTTCCAATTGCTGTTTTTTTGTTTTTGTTTTTGTTTTTGTGGGGGTGGGACCAGCTGGGCCTGATCACCTGGCTCCCTGTCTCAGAGCCTTTTGTTTTTTAGTTGAACGGTTGGCTCTTTCCCAGGTGTTCTGGTTGCCTATTGGAAAGGCTCCAGGATCTGTGTGATTTCCCGTGCGGTGACCCACTGTGCTGGCTGAAACAGCGGCTCTGAGATTTATGGCACTTTTTTGCCCGGGAATCTCCTGGACTGGCTCCCTGTTTCAGTCCCCCCTTTTTTTTAAATCAGAGGAATGAGCAACTCTGCCTTCCTGGAGGTTCCTGGAGCTCCCCGGAGCTTCCCTTGCTGGCTAAGAGAGGACCCAGTTCCGTTTACTATGCACTGGGAACTGCCATGCTGGCCAAAACAGCCATGCTGGCGACCCATGGGGCTCCTCCGCCTGGGAATCTCCTGGTCTGTGGGCAATAAAAATCCATCTGGAAACGCGGCATCCACTCACCCTCTGTGCTTTCACTGGGAGCTGCAATCCTGAGCTGCTCCTAACCGTCCATCTTGGATCTCCCTCTGGTTTTATCTATTTTATACTTTTTTTTTTTTTCCAACTAGATGAGTTCAAAAGTAAGGGGAAACAGCAAGCAAATGCAGTTTTCCTACAGAAATGCCTTGGCTCTTATATGGTCCTTTATACTAAAAGCTTAGAAACTGCAGTATTTTCACTTTTTATGCTTTAAGCATTAATTACTACTTCCTATGTAATCTAACACTCTTAACTAGCTTCTGCAATTTATTTGTTAAATGTTTATTTTCAGAATAGAGCTGTAATTTACATACCGTGTGGGCCAATGTTGCCTTCTGCCAATTTGTTATAATATTAAATCCTGGGTAATTTAATTTTGTGATGGTAAATTATAATACAATAGAGGACAATAAAACTAATTTTTAAAAACTTCATGTTTTCTACTGGTTCATGTTTCGATTTAAACAAGAAAAAAAACATGAATACCACACCCATTGATGGTATGGAAAGTCCTTTACTTAAGGATTTTTATAGCATAGAGTTAAATAGCAATGACAGATTTGGACCATGTAATAAACACTGCTTAGGGCTAAAAATGCAATCATGGGGATGCTAGAAGTTAGAGATGCTATGAGCAAGAAGGTAATCTCTAAGGTCAATTGTATCATTTAATCAAAGTTTGCATTACAATAAAATGATTTTGCGCTTATTTTAAAATCAAATATAAGAAGCAATGTTGGGCTCTATTTTATGCTATAAGAAATTGCATTTCATTTGCAAATTTGAAGTTAACAACATAAAATCCATTTACCTGATTTAGTTGAATGTATGTTTCTAAACTCTTTATTTACCTTTGTGTCAGATTTAAAATAAAATTGAAAGCTGATTTTCCCCAAATCCTTTGTTGAACAAGGAGGTGTGGTTGTAGTAAGGAGGTAAGAAAATAAATACAAATTATTCAAAAGAATGTGCCAAGCCAGTAACTCCAGCAAAAATAATTGATAGAGTTTTACTTTGTGAAAATGATGTACTAAAAGTTGTTCACAAATCATTTTATATTGCAAGTGATTTTCACATATTTTCCAGGGTCTTTTATTTTAAGTGCATTTTCTTTCTCCTCCTGAAAATACTTCTTATAATCTATCACACTGAAGCATAATTCTGTCTTTGTTTCATGGGATTGTTGTGGTTGTGGTGATTGTTTGGGCTACAGTTTTCTCTTAATTCACTGCCTGTCTCTTTAATCATGTCTATCTCTCCTTTCCTCTGCTCATTCTTTAAATATTGGTGTCCCTAAGGCTCCACTCTGACCTCTTATCCTTCATTGTGTGCTCTATCTAGATTAGATCACACATTGTCATAGCTCCAATACTACTTCCTGGTTAGTAATGTTAGAACTCCCATCTTAACCTTTATACTTACTTTTAAACACAATTAACCAAAAATTTTGAAGACCTTCACTTGAAATTTTCACAACAGATTAAAACATTGAGAAATGCATTCATTATCTTTATCTCATCTATAAAATTTACATAATTAAGAGTGACCATCACCCATCAGATAATCTGAGGTAATTCTTTCCCTTCTTTTTTCCTGAATAGATCTGATCCATCTACTTCAACTCCATGGGTAGCTCTGATTCTGCTCTTCGATTTCAATACTCCTAGCCAATATATGAGTGGGCATATTACCCAGGCCTGGCCAAACCACGGCATCACCTTAGCAGTAAATGTACGCATGTATGAAGTTGTAAATAAGAAGGAAGGAAGGGGATTGGAAATAAGAAACCTTCTTTGGATTTTCCTAGAAAGTTTTGGAAAAATAATTCTCTTGTGAAAATGACTATGTAAGCCCAGAGTGGCCCATCATCCCACAAAGTAAAGCCATGAGAAAGCCAAAGAGAGTGCATTATCCCAATGACACATTTGAGCCATTGGATCTCAATATGCTTAGAGCTAAATCATCCATGGAAGTCACAGTTAATTGCATAACCTATTTTTTCTACTTAAGTTGCTTTGTCACCTATGATGAAAGAAGCCTAAATTATACACCTTATTATATGTGTCTATTTAACTGCTTCTTTGCCTTTCCTCAGAACATGGGCTTAAAGACCAGTGCCTGGGTCTTACTCATTTTTGTATTTATGGTGATTGGTTAACTATTTGTCCCATTGAATATGTTCACATTTTTGCTGAGTAAATGAAAGGACACATTTTTAAGAGATGTTAAGTTCAGAAAGAGAAATAAAAATGAAACAAGGCCAATTTCTCATAGTTATTTAATGACAGAAAATACTTTTATTTCTGTCTTATGTTATATTTTAATAATGTCTAAAAATGGGTGTTTCCCCTCTGCAGAATGAAGTACCTGAGAAAATGCAACAAAATATGATCTGAATCAAATATCTCATTTAAATTCCCACTCAGTAAAAGTCATCATATAAAAAACTGACAAGAAGCTCTTAGGAAACAGACAATGTGATCCTGTCACAGACAAATTATGTAAGTCATGGCAGTTTCATATTTCTGAGTTGTTGCTATGCATACAAAAATAACTGCAGGTAAAAATAAAATATAGCCCCATTGACAGAGGCTCTAGAAATTGGAAAAAGAAAAACAAAAACATCTTTAGGAAGTTCTCATTTCTCAATGTTCTATATCCTTTAGTCATCTCACCCACGCTTAGAAATTCAAGATATTTACATTGAATATGTGGTTCACTATGTGTATTATTTACATTTTAACAATATGAAATTACTCTATTAAATTATTTTGATTCATGAACACAACATATCTTTATATTTATTTATGTAAAATTTTTGGCAGTGTTTATATTTTTCAGTTTATAATACTTTCACTTTTTTGGTTAGGTTTGTTCCTAAGTATGCTATTTTTTTAAGTGAAAATATTTTATTTTTCAGTGAAAAATAAAATAAATTAGATATTTTATTTTTCATTTCCACTTTTGGATGGTTGATAGTGTAGAAAAACACAAATTATTTTTGTACGTTGATATTGTATCCTACAACTGTTTTGAATTTATCTATTAGTTCTAATAGGTTTTTTCCTTTTGGCAAAGGGTTTTCTACATATAAGATCATGTCACCAGCAAACAGAGACAATTATACTTCCTTTCTGACTTCAATGACTTTATTTCTCTTTCTTATCTAATTTCTCTGACTAAGGTTTCTAGTACTATGTTAAATAGAAACAGTGAGAGTGGGCATCCTTGTCTTATTCTAAATTTTAAAGAAAAAACTTTCAGATTTTCACATTCAACATGATGCTAGCTGTGAGCTTCCATATATAGGCTTTACTGGGTTAAGGTAAGTTCTTTCTATGTATAATTTGGTGAGAGTTTTTATCATGAAAGGACGTTGAATTTTATTGAATGCTTCTTCTGCATCTATGAAGATGATCATGTGATTTTTGTTCTTCATTCCATTAAGGTACTGTATCACATGAATTGATTTGCATATGTGGAATCATCCTTGCAACCCAGGGATAAGTTCAACTGGTCAGAGTGTATGAGTTTTTAAATGTGCTATTGATTCTCTTTGCTAATATTTTGTTGCAGATGTTTGCATCTACTTTCATTAAGAATATTTACCTGTAATTTTCTTTTCTTGTGGTATCTTTGTCTCGCTTTGGTATTAGGGTAATTCTGGCCCCATAAAATGCTGGCTTCATAAAAGAAAGTGACCCCAATCCCTCTTCTATTTTTTGGTAAAGTTTAAGAATAATTAATTCTTCTTTAAATGGTTGATAAAAGTCATCTGTGAAGCTAGCTGAGCCTACGCTTTTTATCGTTGGTGAGTTTTTGATTACTGACTTAAACTCTTATTTGTTATTGGTCTTTTCAGGCTTTCCATTTTTCCTTGATTTAGTCTTAGTAGGTTGTATAGTTCTAGGCATCCATCCATTTCAAAGTGATTTACAGATTAAATGCAATTACCATGAAAATATCCGTTTTTTTATATAAATAGAAAGAGAATCCTAAAACTCATATGGAACCACAAAAGATCTTGACTATACATGTGTTCAAAATCACCATATTGTATTCATTAATTATGTGCAATTTCATATGCTACTTTTACATCAGTAAAACTGGAAAAAAAACCCTTTAGCTTTTGGAGGAAAACAGAAAGAAAATTAGAAAGGATGAGGACTTCTCAAGGACTTGAATTGATCTTCTACAGTTCTCATTTTCTCTCTTCTCTAGTTTTCCTACGTTGAAATTTTCCTTTTCTTATTGCTGCTTTTCTGAGTATTATCTTTAGTACTAACTCCTAAATCACTCTAATTAGAAAAATAAATTATAACTCTCTGTTGTCTAGAAATCTTAAATAGCAATGTGCCAATCGTTTTTTCAATGTAGATGGTGTGGGTTTTTTGGTTATCATTTATGAAATCCTTTGCCAATCTCAGTAATATAAATATTTTTCTTCATTTTCCTTTTGAATTTTTAAGGGTATGTTTTGATATATTTAGTTTTTTAATACATAACTTATCGTCTAAATCTTGACACCTTTCATAGCTAAAGGGAGTGTTATAATAATTACCTTAGGGTAACAGTTGTAAACTGGAACTGAACTGAGCAAAGTGAAGAATGAAGAGTGGGCACTCTATTTATTTTTCCTGGACTCGATAATTACCTGTGGTATAACAAAGGAATTAAAATAATCTAGTCTACATGGATAACCAATTCTTCCAACATGATTTTTAAAAATGTCATTTTTCTCTTTCCAGTAATCTCAATGATACCATCATCATATATCAAGTTTTATATATGTATGGGCTCTCTTTAATGCTTTATTTCTATTTGTCTATCCATAGTCTTAATTACTGTACCTTTAAAATTAATTTTTATTTTATGAAGATTCTTTCAACCTTTTTTTTCAAAATTTTCTGAACTAATGTTAATCCTTTTCTCTTCCATATGAAGTTTAGACCAGCTGATCAAATCACACACTCACATACATGCCTGCATGCACATCTCTTTAATGAAACTTGGGATTTGCTTGGAATTGTCTGAATGTTTAACAAATATAAGAAGAAAATCAGTATTCAGGATATAAGATATTTCTTCCTTCCTATAGGAAATAGCTTGAAAAAAGATATAAAGTATTTCTATCCATAAATCTGATGTTACCTCTATTTATTTAGATTTTATTGGATGATTTTCAATAATTTTTATGAATGTCTCCATAATGACCATGCACATTCTTTGCCACATTTAGATCTAGTTACTCAGTTTATTTATTTTTTGATCATTCTTATTTATAGATTATATATCATATAAACTAATTTTCTAAATGTTAGTTCCTAATATTTAGGGTTAAAATTGAATTTGACATATTCATTTGTCATTTTCTGAATTCTTGAAGCATTTGCTTACTTCCTTCTGGAGTTGTGAGTGTTCTTTACATATTCTGTGTATAAGTCTTTTATCAGATACATATTTCACAAATATCTTCTTCCTGTCTGTGGCTTATCTTTTTATTTCCTTAAAAGCATCTCTCAGAGTGTAAGTTTTCAGTTTTATGAAATAAATTTTCCTTGTATGTATAATGCTTTCTGTGTTAAAAAAATATTCACCTAACCCTAAGTCACAAGGAATTTTTTCTATATTAAGTCTATGATCCATTCAGATTTAATTTTAACTAAAATAATATCATTGAATACATAACATTCAGATACTAGGTCTTCCATTTTTTAACTATTTGTCTCTGGGAGAGTTACTCAAACTTTCTAAGCCCAAGTTTCCTCATTTGTAAAATGAGGCTAACATAGCACAATCTCCTAGGATTGTTATAATGATAAAATGAGATAATGCTGAGACATTCTTTGCCCATCATCAATTACCCAGTGAGTGCTCATTAACCAGTTGCTGCATGGTTACTTGTTCATGAGCTTGTAGAACATAGTAAATATTCAAAACATATTAAATATTAAAGCTAAATGTACCCTAAATCTCTTACATAAAACTTAACTCATGTAATTGATTACTTCTAAAATGTATATGTTCTATTATTTAATATTAATTTTTAGAAAAATATTTTTAAAAGAAGCATCTCTGTATTGACATTTTTAAATGGCATATTCCAAAAAAATCCATTTTTAGGTCAATATTTTTATTTGACTATTACTTTGCTAGAGTTAGTGATATTATACCAGGTTAATGTGAAAAATAATGAATAGTATGGGGTAAACAAATCTGAGGAAAAGTGCACTTTAGAAACTGTATTATGAACTACATTATAGAACTGTATTATACTTATGTCATAAAAGCTGCTAAACATACAGTACATATATCTAAGGTAATAGGAAGCCTCTGAGACGTGGGCTTTAGAAACTACTAAGCAATTAAAAATAGATCATAACAGTGTTATACTTTTTTTTTTTTTTTAGAAGAGGTCTCTGTTGCCCAGCAGGAGTGCAGTGGCTGGCATGCTCACAGCTCACTGCAATCACAAACTCCTAGGCTCAAGCAATGCTCTCATCTCCAGAGTCGCTGGGACTTTAGCCACACACTATCACACTCTGCTAAATTTGCTAAATTTTTTGTTTGGTTTTGGTTTGGGGTTTTTTTATTTGTTGGTTGGTTTGTTTTTTAGTGGAGTCCAGGTATGATTACATTTTAGTAGAGCCCAGGCTGATCTGGAAGTTCTGGACTCAATTGATCCTCCCACCTCTGCCCCACAAAGTGCTAGGGTTGAAGCAAGACCATCCCACCAGACTGAAGGTGTTGTACTTATGTTCTCCTCTTATGTTCATGTCACAGACACTTGCACTATTGGTAATCCATCAGAGGAGATAGCAAAGGAATTGAAACATTTGAATCACACAGTATTTAAATGAATATTTTACTCAATTCCTAAATATTCATTATAAACAGTAAAAACTCCCAAACAACCTACATAGCCTATTATTTATCACAAATTCTACAATTAGCTAAGAAGATGATCTATAGATGCATTAGTTGGTTCTGTTGGTAGGCAATAGGCCTTCTCCACTACAATTTCCTGTGGCCTCAAGCAGAAAGCACCTATTTGAGATTTTTCTAATATTCTCTGAATACTACTTATTAAAGATGCATATTGGTTAAGGTAAATTCTGAGCACCAACCTTTCTGAAATCCTAAATTTCAGAAGTTTAAGATGATGAAGATTGCTGATGACTATTGCATGAGGTAGAAACTATCTTCAATATCCTAAATTTTTGAAATCCTCATTATCCTAAACTTCTGAAATTACCCCTGTGAGTCAGGCTGGCCTTTGTTAAGGAGGTACAGTCTAAAATCACTGACAGCATAGTCACAAAAATCTGATTCTGACTATCTGTTGTAAATCCTTTCCAGAGTCCACACTATTCCCTCACATGGATAAAGATCCTGCTCTCTCCATTCCCTCTATGCTTCCTGTAATTTACTTCACTCTGAAAATGCACAATTCTTATTATGGCTAAGATTCAGAAGTAGGTGTGGGTGGGGAAATGAGTATACAAAGTTAAGGCATATGACGCATATTATGTTTGTCTCAAATCCCTGCTTTGACATGAGAATTTTGGCAAGTTGTCTACATTCTGAGTCTCTGTATCCTTATATGCAGAATCAGAATAGTTCCTACCTCATCAAATTACACCAAAGATTAAATTAGATCAAGTATATAGGGTGGCCTACACACCACTGGCAACATAAGGCAATTTGCTTGACACACTGAAAAACAAACTACAACTTCTATAAATGGCTATATCTAACTTCCTTCACTCACCTTCTGCTGCTTCTAACTAAGGAAATATCCTGCTTATCTTTAAGTTGATGTTCGTGGTTGTGCATTTATGGATTGTACACTGAGTTTTCATTTGGCTTCTTAATATAAATGCCTGATGAAATTTATTTAAATACAATTACCTAATTGATTAAAAAGAAACTTATCTTGGTGCAGCAGGAGGTGCTGGAGTGTGTTCATTTTAAAATTAAACTTGGAGAAGGTGTTTATCATTTCCAGAGACAAACAGATAAAGGAGAATATTGCACTTTTCTTGATGACTCATCTTGTTGAAATGTTGACAAAATTACTTGCAACCAACCCCACTTCCCCCCACAAAGATGTATATATTGCTATACTTATGTACACTAAGAGCTAACCCTGAGCAATTTAAAGAAGTTTCGCCCAGGCTGAGTGGCTCATGCCTGACCAGCCTGTCCAATATGATGAAACCCTATCTCTACTAAAAACACAAAAATTAGCTGGGCCTGGTGGTACACAGGCAAGATAATTGCTTGAACCCGGAAGAAGGTTGCAGTGAGCCAGGAGCAAGCCACTGCACTCCGGCCTTGGAGACAGAGTAAGACTCTGACTCAGAAAAGAAGTTTCATAGAAATTCTGAGTGAACTACAGACTGAAATGACAAAAAGCCTCCTGTCCTTCCAAATCCCTATATTGGTGCAAACAAGCATCCAAAGCTAGCAATAAAGATGCAAATTAAAAAAAGTATCTATTACTAGAACAAAGAATGCTTTTCATTTTGCCGATAGTATATGTAAGGAACATATTTTGCCTCTCTTCCTCCATACCACTGTTCAAAGAGAAAGATTTTCTTCCAACAAAAACTGCTTTTACTTAAAAATATTGTATATGTGCCTATAGTAAATTAACATACATTTTCTGAACTGTTAATGAGTTACATCACGAACAGCAATATACTTAAACATAAATTATTTTGAGGACAATGAGGCAATGAAAGCTTTGAGTGAGGGTAATACATATCTCATTTTTCCTGATTCCCCTACTAAATCTTAAAAATGTGGGAGAAGAATCATAGGAAAAGATCCACACCTACATTTTTTTTTAAATAGGATTTACGTATGAAGCACATTCAACATTCAGCTCCCCCAAGAAAGAATTATTTATCACCATCTCCGTAGTCACTTCCTGTTTCTAGCCACAGAGGTTGAGAAGACCTATCCTATTTGAGGCCAACTCCTTCACTGATGCTTTTTATTTCATCTGCCCTCTTCTAGAATCTTTTTCCAGTAAAAGTCCTCTTCTCTTTTTCGACTTTACCATTTGCCGCTGTATTAGCTCCTTTCTCCCAGACTATTTATATGCTCACTTCTGTCCCATTCTTAAAAGGAATTCATGTTGTTAAAGCTCCAGTTCTCTCCTTTTTCTTCTTCCCATTTTGTCAAACTTCTTTAAAGAAAGGACTATAATCAACATCTCTGGTTTCTCATTTCTCTTTCACATTTCAGTGCAAAACAGACAGGTTCTAAACCCCACCTGCCTTGCTCAACTTGCTTCCAAGAGGGTCACCAGTGGTCTCAGTGTAGCCAGACCCAATGTGTTGGTATCAGGAAACTTCATCTTGTGTTGTCTCTGGGGCATCTGATACAATGTCTACTCTTTATGACTCTTCCTCTTAATCACATTGACATTTGAGCTTCATATATCTATGAATGTAGATTTATTTGCAGTCATCTGAAAATCAACACTTTCAAATCTGAAACTATCATATTTCCTCTTTTCTCAAACCTGTCCTGTAGGGCTAAGGGCCCCACAGGGTCGTGAGCTGTCCCTTATGATGTGCTGAGGCACAGGATCAGAGAAATAAAGAGATAGGACACAGAAGTACAAGGAAAATGCAGCTGGGCTCGGGGGGGCCACACCACCTATAAGCAGAGACAGGCAAGGCCCTGAATGTCCAGAAGTGTCTGTATTTATTGGGTATAGGTTAGGGGACAAGGTAGTGAGTGAAGTCATCTTTAAGGATAGTGATAGGGTCATGAGCAATAAAACAAGGGGTCCACCCCCATTTGGTCACCTAGGCTAGGAGGTGGACAGCGCGCAGCAAGGGGTCCATTCCCATTAGGTCATTGAAGCAAGGAAGTGGGCCGTGTGCAGTAATGGGTCCACCCCCATTAGGTCACCGAGGCATGGAGGTACACCGTATGCAGTGAAGAGGGTGCAGTGTGCAATACCTCTATCTATGGGCATGCTACTCCTAAGAAGATCTGTGGGAGGATGCTTAAGTCACACAGCAGTGGCAGAGCTGTCAGAGTCTACTGCCACCTGCTGGCAGCTTCCAATAAGTTCTATAGGAGGATGCTTTTTGAGCTAGCGCAGTTACAAGAACTGATAAAGTTCACAGTCACCAAGGTGCAATCATCCAGAGGGGTTTTGAGCCCTCGGATGCTCGATTGCCAGTCTGAGGACAGCCTTCCACAAGAACTGGAGCTAGGTCCTACAACTCCTTTATCAGGAGGAGTGGCTCTTGCCCCAAGTCTGCCATATAGAGGGCATCTTTGCAGTACTGAATGCTGCTGCCTGGGCCATGGATTCTTATCCTGGAATAACTGTTTTTCCCTTAAATCATGCCCTGCACTGTATCTGCTCCAGACATTCCTCTGACTATAAGCTACTTATTCCTTAATTCATGCTCTGTACCGTGTCTACTCTAGGCATTCCTCCGATTATGAACTAAGATATAGAAGATATAGTTATATATATATATATGGAAATAACTGGGTAGTAAGATATTCTCTAGGCACTCATTCTATGAACTAATATATGATTGTATATAGAGGATTATATAAAGTGAGATAACTGAATAGTAACTCTATAAACTGAGATATTCTCCAAACTCTAATTGTGCCAGGATTCTGCTTTGCTCTCCGTCCTCAGTACCTATACGGGGAGTTACCCACATGTCTTGTGTCCTGTATTTCATAGCTCCATAAAAGATACCACCATCCCATCTTGCAAACATAAAAGTCAGAAACCTCACAGCAGTCCTGGACCTCTTTACGTGATACTTTTCATCTGAGTACCAGATGGTCACATGATGTATTAGGTATTCATTTTATTCTGCAAAATTTTCTAAATTTCCTTCCATTTATTTCCTATTTTACTTTTCTCTGGCCTTAGTCATATTATATTTCTAATTGTGCTATTTCAAAACAGCCTTAATCTTGTTCTGCATTCTGCTGCTAGATTGATCCACATGAACTGCTCTATGCAAAAATCTTCATAGGGTTAGAGGGAAGATGAAAATGAATAAAGTTAGCAAAGCATATAAAGTTAGCAAAGAACCCCTGGCACACAACAAATGTTCAACACAAAATAGGGGCTTTTATTGTTATTCTTACTATGAATGTATTAAGTAATGATCATTGCTATAATTGTATGTTTAGGGAGATCTTAGGTCCGGGGCTCCATTTGAGCTACAAGATTTAAACCATCTCTGCATTATTCTGGCCCAGTCCTCCCCTTCCTGAGATTACACAGGTTAAATCCACATTAGAATGGTTAATGGTCATACCAGGAACCCCTGTGACAGCTATAACCCCTCTATCAAGGATTTATTAAAGACAATTAACTTAGCAAAAAGCACCTAAAAGTGCTAGAGCTAGGGGAAAAAATGATTTAATAAACCAAGTAGATTTTTATTAGAATGGCTCTTCCAGCCAAAAAACAGGTTGTAGGGCAGAGGAGCGTGGAGAAAAAAATTTAAAAATTGTTGAGGCAGGCCAGATGTGGTTCCTCATGCCTGTACTCTCAGCACTTTGGGAGGCCAAGGATCACTTGAGGTCAGCATGGCCACCCGTCTCTAATAAAAATGCAAAATTAACTGGGTGTTGTGGTGGGCACCTGTAATCCCAGCTACTCAGGAAGCTGGGGCAATCAAATGGTTTGAACCTGGGAGGCAAAGATTGCAGTGAGCCAAGATCGCATGCACCATGGCACTCCAACCTGGGCGACGGAGCAAGACTCTGTCTCAAAAAATAAGAAGAAAATGTTGAGGCAGAGATTCCTCAGCTAATCAACACCACCTTAGAGAAAAATGAATCATGGCAAATTCTACTGCATAGTCACATTGTTGATGCGCATTTGCCATTACAGCTTATTTTAATTCCATCTGCCCCTTCTTCACTCGGTGAGCAGTGTTAAGCATATGCTGGCTACCACTCTGTGCAGCACTTTTCTCAGGTTTCTTTTAAACCTTTAGAATTGTCTTCCAGCCACTTCTCTTCCCTCACCCGCCTTTATTTAATTGAGTACTTGCCTCCTCCTGGGATATGCATCTTATTTCTGTCTCATATTTAAATGGCTGCCTGATGAAAAACCCTCACTACTTCTGCCTCTTTGATTTACATTTGCATCTCTGTCCATTACCTTTCTTTCAGTATAGAATATAAGCTCTAGTGGCCTTCAACTTAATTGTTTCTCCTTCTTTTGCATCCTTTTAGACATTTCTCCAATTTCTATGTTAAAACTAATTTCTTTTTGTACCATCTCCCTGAGAAATTCCATTTGTAATCAAAATCTTACCCATAAACTCCATGCACATAACGGCCAAATCAACTTCTCCACACCTATTATTTGGCACTGATTCAGTCATTCAGCTCCAGTCATGCATTGGTTTCATGTCAAAACTAATATTGCCTTTCAAACTTGATGTTATCATATTTAACTCTAGGTCCATTGCTCTCCAAACATTATTGTATGATGCAGTATGCACAGTTACTATGAAACATACTGGAAAAAAAGGCACTGACATTTATCAACCTTGTCACTGGACAAGGTCTGATTTACTATAATTAAGGTTGGGCTCTACTGAAAATGTATTTTTTAAAAATAGGAGATATACTTAACTCCACTATTCATCCCAAACATCCAGAGCACTACTGCATAGTCATCAATGTGAATTTAGGTGTTTTAAGCTACTGTGAATATAAAACTGGAAAAGATTTATGGGCAATAAAAGGAAATGTGCTCGTAATTCACAGCTGGCCTGTAAGACCCTGGCTCTGCTCTGGAGCCACCAAGACAGTTCATTAGTTTCACTAGACAGCCCTGGAATCGAAACAGAATGGTCAGGCATCACTAATGTGATTAAGGCTCCTGATTTCATGTTTTAAAAAAAAAAAAAGATTAGGTGACCCAAATGTTATTTCAGTGTTTTCCTTGTGTATGCATCAGGGGTCAATAATCAGTTGTTGACAAGAAAAAAAGATAACCTTAAAATATTAACAAGTATCTAAGGTTAGAATTCCAAGGAAAGTTTGGTGTGTTTCATTTTCTTTCATGATGAAAATATGAATCTGCCTGGCTCATTGAAAATAATTGTCTGGAATGATAAAATAACTCTACTTATTTGTAAATGCAATCAGTGTTCATCTTTATACAATGAATCATCATATACTCACACTGTTTTTTGAATGTTTGATGTAGCAACCAAATGCAATTTAATGAACTTCCCTAAATTAAATTCCTACCACATATTTCACAACATTGACATGTTTAGTACATTTAAAAAAATCACTTGGGTTTCACTAACTATATTAATTTTGTTTTTAAGGTTATACAATATTTTATTTCCATTAATTGATTTTTATTAATTTTTAATCACCAGAATTATGAATCCTGAAAAGTGTATATGTTCTTGCTATTAATTAATTTGTCATTTTTTAGGATACAAACAAGATTAGATTCCCATAGGTTACCAGAGTATTTAGCAGTAATTTTTTTGATAATCAATACTTTCCTCACCTCCTCCATCCCCCCAAAATCTGTCTGCCTCTTAGAATCGGAACAGTATTGTATAAACTACTGCTATTTGTAGGTTGTGGAACGTGTCACAATAACCTTTCACAGAGGGAAAATTTATTTTATAAATCCAATGAAAGCCTAAAAATTATTTTAGTTTCTTATTGTATGTATTTTCTATAATGTTAGTGTAAAGGACAAAAACACTCAATTCATTTTAATTGCCAGGGAAAAAATGTAAGCCTCTGTAGAAAAATATAGAGACAAAACAGAGTGAGTGAACTGCCTGCGCTCACAGAGCAGTCAGTGGCAGAGGGGGAACTAGAACCTAAGACTCCAGAATTCTAGTTCAGTTGATTTCAGCTCCTTGTTTCCTTTCCTGTTGTCTTTTTAAATATACCTTTGGCATTCACATATTTAATGTTTTCTCTTTTGATCCTTTGAAAACAACCATGATATTCAATAATTTGTAGTTTTGCTATTATTTTTGTTTTGTTTTGAGACAGGATTTGAATTGTTCTTGTCGTGGGCAATTGCTATTCATGCATAGGTCACCATATAGTGAAAGAAACCCCTGAAAGCATGTGAGTCTAGGCAGCCTCCAGCACCTGCCACTTTGTATATCTCTGGTCTTTCCTACTAGTCATTTCTCATTCAGCTACTTTCAGAAGAAAGCTTTTTCTGTTTTTTCTATTATTGGATCCTGAAGCAACATAAAGTTATAACATTAATGAAAGTAGCAAGAACAATGTAAAGAAAAGTATTTTCTAAAATACAAATATAAATTTGGGAGCAATTAAAACTTAATTTGGCTCAATTAAACATTGCTGATGGGAATGTAAAATGATACAACTACCAAGAAAAACAGTTTTAGTTTTTATAATAACTAAACAATCAAATTACTGTACTACCCAACAATTGTACTCTCAGGAGTTTATTCCAAAGAAATAAAACCATATGTTCACACAAAAACCTGTAAATAAATTTACATAGCAGTTTTTTATTAGTCAAAAGCTAGAAACAGTGCAGATGTACTTCAACATGAATAAACAAAGTGTGATACATACAAGCTGTGGAATAATACTCAGAAATAAGAAAGAATCAACTATTGATACCCACAAAGGCTGAGATGTGTCTCCTGAAAATTGTGCTAATTGAAACCACCCAGTTTTGAAAGGTTATATACTGTATGACAGTATTTATATTACAGGTTTGAAATGACAAAGTTTTAGGAGTGGAGAAAAGATTAGTGGCTGCCAGATGTCGGGGATGAGGGTGAGGGGCAGACAGAAGGAGATGATATGTTTACAAAAGGGCAACACAAAGGGTCCTTGTAGTGATGGAACTGTCAGTATCTTGACTGTGTGGAAGATACATGAACCCACATGTAATTAAAATTAACACAAATACATACACAAATTAAAATTAGGAAAATCTGAATAAAATCAGTAGATTACATCAATGTCAAAATATGGGCCATTGTATTGGATTATGATTTTGCAAGTGTTATCATTGGGGGAAAAGTCATACACACACACATACACACACATACATAGTATCTATAAACATGATATCTAGCTAAATAATTTTTTTGAAATTCTCAAGGCCGAGGCGGGTGGATCACAAGGTCAAGAGATCGAGACCATCCTGGTCAACATGGTGAAACCCCATCTCTACTAAAAATACAAAAAATTAGCTGGGCATGGTGGTGCGTGCCTGTAATCCCAACTACTCAGGAGGCTGAGGCAGGAGAATTGCCTGAACCCAGGAGGCGGAGGTTGTGGTGAGCCGAGATCACCCCATTGCACTCCAGCCTGGGTAACAAGAGCGAAACTCCGTCTCAAAAAAAAAAAAAATTCTCAAATTGTTTTAATGATATTTCTAGCTAGGACTGATACAGTTTGGACTGATATATTTGTCTCCACCCAAATCTCATGCTGAAATGTAATCCCCAATGTTGGAAGTGGGGCCTGATGGGAGGGGTTTGATTTACGGCAGTGGATCCCTCATGACTTGCTTGGGCCATCTCCTTGATGATAAGTGAGCTCTTGCTCTGAATTCACATAAGATCTGGTTGTGTAAAAATGTGTACCTGCCCTTCCTCTCATGGTTTTATTCTTGCTATCTGAGATGCCTGCTCCCCATTTGCCATGAGTGAAAGCTTCCTGAGGCCTCACCAGAAGCTGAGAAGACTCTGGCACCATGCTTCCTGTATAGATTGCTGAGCTGTGAGCCAATTAAACCTTTTTCTTTGTAAATTACCCAGTTTCACATATTTCTTTACAGCAAGCAAGAACAGCCTAACACAACAGCAAAAATTATTTAGCTAGTAGAAGCTAAAAGGTAAATTAATGTTTAAAAGTTCATTTAATTTGTAGGTTGAGGATCTGCATAATGAACTCTTTTTTTCCTACCAATATTTGTTTTGGGAGAAAGCCAGAAACCCATACAAATAATACTGTGTTTGAAGAGTAAAGATTAGAGATGGTTTTGGGAAGCATTCCTCAGAAAACCCTTAACAGCAAATGTATTTTAGGTTCTGAGAATTCAAAATGGTGATGGTTAGGAACTATGGAGGCTATATCCATATGACTGTACTAGGGAGTGCTGGTTGAGTATCAACTAGAATGCATGTTTTCAAGTTCTTAGATAGGAAACAATCAACCTAATGACCAAGAAGAATCTGCCATACAGAGGAGGCTTAAATCAGACGAAGCTTATACATAGACACACTATAGACAGATGTCACAGAGGATTTCCACTTTTTTCCCACTTTTTCAGCACTGACTTTTTTTTTTCCTCACAGAAGAACATCTTAAACCACTTGAAATGTCTTGCAAAATGTTTTATCTCTCCAAAGAGAAAATTACCCTTACATGCTAGAAAATTGCTACTCTTTAATATATCAAAGAAGAGGAAAAAACTGTTATGATGTGTAAGTATTAGAAACTTTGAGAGATGGTAATGCAATTAAAGATTTGTGGTTTCCAAGAAATTATGCAAGTTAAAGAATATGAATGTTCCCCACTTTAGATCAATCCTTAGACAAAATTTCTCTACTGCAAATGAGAAATAGACTAGCTTATGTCTGTCTCATGAGCCTAACCTAAGAGAACATAGGATAAAGAAAAGAAGGACATACTTTTTTGGCATAATGTACAAAAAGCATGTCAACAAAGGTCGTAAATCTTTATATAAAACTAGAAATAGAGCTACTGATAGGGAATTAACTATCCTAGTGGGAGCCATTTTTTTAAATACACTAGCTCAAAAATTATATTTATATACATATTAGTCCATTTTCATACTGCTATGAAGAACATCCTAAGACTGGGTAATTTGTAAAAGAATGAGGTTTAATTGACTCTCAGTTCAACATGGCTCAGGAGACCTCAGGAAACTTACAATCATAGCAGAAGGCAAGGGGGAAGCAAGGCACCTTCTTCACAAGATGACAGGAAGTGCTGAGTGAAGGGGGAAGAATCCTTTATAAAACCATCAGATCTTGTGAGAACTCACTCATTATCAAGAGAACAGCATGGAGGAAAACATCCACATGGTTTAATAACTTCTACCTGGTCTCTCCCCTGACATGTAGGGATTATGGGGATTATAATTCAAGATATGATGTGGATGGAGACAGAAAGCCTAACCATATCAACATAGTAAATATCTTTTGAAATTGTTTATAATTAACAAAATGAAAACACAGATAATAGACTTAAAATACATTTTCAACAGAAATGTGTGACTATATGTTTATAGGTATCAATAGTGTATGTACAACATCTGTGAACAATTGACCAGAAAAAAGTCTTTATACAATTAGTCAATAAACAACTTTGGAGGATAAAGCAGGGTTCGTGTTCATTAGTAACCAATAAACTACATATAAACAGCAGCAAAATTAGAGATGACCATTACCTTTGTGAACTCATTGTGATGGGAATCTTCATGCAGGGTTCGTTCAAAATTGATTCAAGATTTTGGTGAAGCAATTTGGCAATATATCTGAATTGATATGCATGTTATTTCCTTCAGTCTCAAAGTTAATCTAATAGCATCTTAATTCAGAAAACTAAAAATTGAGCACATTAGCTAGAAACATTTGATTGGAGTATTTAGTTAGTAGTATTGTATTACTGTTCATTTCCTGGTTTTGATATTGGCATTGTGGTTATATAAAATGTTACATATAATTAGAGGAAGTTGGATGAAGTGTGTAAGGGAATTCTCTGTACAATATTTGCAATTTTTCTGCAAGTCTAATTATTCGAAAATAAAAAGATAAAAAATAACAAAACAAAATGTTAGAACAAGAAATTTTTAAAAAGACAAGGCAAACCAATGTAGGTACAAATTCTGTTCCTTAAATACTTAACTTTATTGCTAATACAATAAAATACAGACAGAGAAAAAATTATTCTTATTTGTAGACACATTTCTCCATATAAGCCAAAGATAATCAACTAAAATTTTGTTACAATTGAAAGGAGAAGATCTAGATGTAAAATGAACAATCCAAATCAAGAGCTTTTTTGCACACCAATAATAAATTGGAGGATTATGAGAAAAGATCTGATTCACATTGGAAACAAAAAACTTAAAATGCTTATGAATAACCTTAACAAGAAATTTTATGTGTACATCTATATACAGTGGACCCTTCATATCTGCAGGCTCCACAACAGTGGAGTCAACCAACCACAGATCAAAAGTGTTCAAAAAATAACAATACAACAGTAAAAAAAAAAGATAAATTTAAAAAATATATTATTAAAACTATTTGCATAACACGTACATTGTATTAGGCATTTCATTAATCTAGAAATGATATAAATCTTAGGACGCGTGAGGATGTGCATAAAAGATATGCAAATACTACATCATTTTATGAAAAGGTCTTGGATATTTGCAAATTTTTATATCAGGTCCTAGAACCAATCCCCTAGGGACAACTATACTGGCCTCAGTATTTTGTTTCTCTTTTATTTTGTGGAAGAGCTTATGTAATAATAGTATTAGTTCTTCAAAAATTGGTAGAAATATCTAGTGAAATAATCTAAGCCTAAAGTGTTTTAGTTCAGTGTGTTTTAATTTGGTTTTGTTTTTGTGTGAGGGGAGCTTTCTGACTATACATTCAATTTATTTAATGTCTATAGGAATATTGAGATAATCTATTTTATCTTGGTTCAATTTTGGGCATTGTAATTTTAAGAAATTGGTCCATTTATTCTAAGTTGTTGAATTTTTAAGCACAAATTTGTTCATAGTATTCCCTTATTAGCCTCTTTTAATTGTACTGAAATTTATACTGATAAATCTGCGTCATTGCAGGGACTAATGGTTTGTGTTATTTATCCTTTTTTTTTTTTTTTTTTTTTTGCAGTCTTGGCAGAGGTCTATCCATTTTATTGACTTTTTAAAAAGAATCAGCCATTTCTTTTATGAATTTTATCTGTGGTTTTTCTGTTTTCAGTCTTACTGGCTTTTGTTTTTATTTTTATTTTCTCCTCATTTGTGATTTTTCTGGGTTTATTTTGATCTTCTTTACTATTCTATGAAGTAGAAACATAGATTGTTAACTGGAGATCTTTGTTTTTCCCTGAGGAATTTGTAAGTGCTAAATAAATGCCACAGAAACCCTAAAATCTATACTGTCTTTATTGCCAGGTAGTCACTGACTCTGAATCACCCCAGCACCAGCCTGGTCCCAGTCTTTAAGCCTGACCTAGCAAGAAACCAATTCTTGCAGCCCTGGTCATCAAACCAGCACATATACACCTAACTTCCAGTCCAACCCCTGTGGATATACACTCAAATCCCACTCAATAAAAGGCTAGCCCATATGCTTCAGTCTTAAGCCCACCTCAGAAGCAAATTCTACCTCTGTTTTCAAAAATCAGACAGGCACATGAAGACACAGGCTCCAGGCCTGTCAACTACTAGATTGATCCATACAGTCTCACACTCTAGGCTGGCTCCTGGAACTCCTAGTCTGCTCCAGTAGACTCAGGGTCCAGGCCTATAATTGTAGACATCAGCACTTGACAAGTAGACCTAGGGGTCAGGACTGTTCCTGTGTGTGCAAATTCAAATATTGTCTCCAAGACCTCAGAATTCAGGTCAGCCTTCCCAGACATAATCTCTAGGCCTACACATGCACACCCAGCATCCAGTAGGGTTCTAGCTGACATATGCTCCAGGCTGGTCCCCAAGGTTATAGGTTCCAGGCCAGCCCCAATGACTCCAGGCACAAGTTCAACACCTGCAATCATAGGCTCTGTATCAAGACCCACATACCCAGTCTTTGAACTAGTTCCAACACCAAATTAACTTCAGGCATGAGGCCAGTGCCCATGGGTCTAGGCTCCAGCGGACCCCAGGGCCCAAGCCTGTTCTATCATACCTAAAGACCAAACTCACCAAATACACACTAGTGCCACATTGGAACCCATAGACTGAGGCTCCTAGACCACCCTGGCAAACCAGGGTCCAGGCCAGGTCTTGTGGACTCAAGCTTTTGGCTTATTCAAGTGGCTTTAAGCACCAAGCCCATTGCCAATGCCAGTTCAGGCCCTGTGAATCCAGACTTCACGCTGGTACCTATAAACACAGGGTCCAAACCTGCCTTTATGGACCCATTATTTATGCCTATTCCCACAAACCCAATTAAAAAGTCCATACCAGTGAATCCAGACTTCAGGACCCAGACACCAGGTCTTTATATCTGATTATCCATGTGCCAAGCCAATTTGCCTAAGGACTCCATTAGCAAGCCAGCCCTGAACCACACCAAATGATTTGTCATTAATCTCTAGAGAAGGTAACTGGTAAAGGTCTCTCCCACCAAAAAAAAAAAAAAAAAAAAAAAAAAAAATCTGCAAAGAGTAGAATAAATCCCTGTATCTTCACATGTGCCAAGATCATGCCAAGATCAGTGTAAGGCAACATGATACATGACAAACCAAGGATACTAATGCCACCAAAAAAAAATAATAATAATCTCCCAGTAGAAATGGAGATACACAACACAAACTGCTGGATAAAAGAATTCAAAATAATTGTTTCAAGAAAGTCCAACAAATATTAAGAAAATACAGATAAATAATTCAATGAAATAAGAAAAATAATAAATGACCGACATTAAAAATTGAATAAGAAATTAAAATTATTTTCTTAATCAAATAGAAATTCTGGAGCTGAAAAGTACAATGAACAAAATAGAAAAAGAAATAGAGAGCAACAACAGTAGAATTGATAAAAAGTAAAGAAAGGATCTCAACTTGAAAACAGGTTATTTAAAAATATATACTTGGAGAGAAAAAAACAAATAAAATAAAGATGTCTTGCAGGATTTAAAGGTCAGCATCAAAAGAATAAATTATCAAGAAATAATAATACATAAAGGATAAGCAAAAAATAAAAAGAGTAGAAAGGTTATTTAAATAAATAATGGCAGAAAACTTTTTAAATATGGAAAAACATATAAATGTTCAGATATAAGAAGGGCAGAAGTACCTAATAGATTCAGTCAAAACAAGACTACACTGAGAAACATTTTAAACAAACTGTAAAAATCATGCATAAGAAGATAATCCTGAAGCCATCAAGAGCAAGGAAGCAAAGTAACATCTGAGGGCATCACCACAGGGCCAATAGCAGATTTCTCAGCAAAGACTTCACAGGCCAGGAGAGAGTGGGAGATACATTCAAAGTACTAAAGAGAAACAACTTTCTGCACCCAGCGAAGAATACTGTACCCAGTGAAGCTATTCTTCAGAAATAAAAGAGGAAAAAAAGAACTTCCAGACAAACAAAAGCTGAGAGTTCATCACCACCAGATCTGTTTTACAAGAAATGCCAAAGGGAGTTTTTTAAGCTGAAGAAAAGGATGCTAAATAGTAACACAAAAACATATGAAAGTATAAAACTCTCTGGTAAAAATATGCTGTCAAATTCAAAATACTTTATTACATTTATATCTGTAATATGAAGATTAAAAGACAAAAATATAAAGTTATAGCTGTAATAACTTGTTAAGGATGATGCAATATAAAAAGAAAGAGATTGTGGCATCAGAAATGTTAAATGTGGGTAAGGTGAAGTAAAAGTCAGTTTTTTAACGTAATCAGTGTTAAAATGTTATCAGTTTTAAATACTCTGCTTAGCTGTAAGAAATTTATGATAAGACTCATAGTAACCACAGTGCAAAAATCTATAGTAGATACACAAAAGATAAGAAAGAACCAATGCGGAGAGAGATCCAATATGGCTGATTACTAGCAGCTCGGGATTGTAGCTCCCAGAGAAAGTGCACAGAACAAGAGGATGCCATACTTTCAGACGAATTTTTGTTACCCACGGACCAGAAGATTCCCAGCGGAGGAGCCCCACGGGTCGCCAGGGCGACTCTTGTGGCCAGCGTCGCGGTTTTGCCAGCACCCCAGCGCAGCAGTTCTCAGTGCAGAGTAAGTGGGACTGGGTCCCCTTTTGGTCGACGTTTGGAGCTCTGGGAAGGCAGAGTCACCCATTTACCTGATTGAAAAAGGGACTTAAGAGTGAAGCCACACTGGAGATTCCCAGGCAGAAAAGCGCCACGAATCTTAATGCCACTGTTTTGGCCGGTGCAGTGGGTTGCTCAAATTTCGGCACTGGAAATCAACAAGTTGGACGTCCACTCAGAGACCTAATTTGAAAGTAGGCAATTACAAAGACGACAAGTGGATGAACTCACAATGATGGGAAGAAACCAGTGTAAAAAGGCTGAGAATACCCAAGATCAGAATGCCTCTCCTTCTACAGGGGGTCATAGTTCCTCATCAACAAGAGAACAAGGCCTGATGGAGAACGAGTGAGTTCCATTAACAGATTTAGGCTTCAAAAAGTGGATAATAGAGAAATTGAGTGAGCTAAAAGAACATGCTCTAGCCCAATGTACAGAAACTAAGAAGCTTGAAAAAAGATTTGACAAAATGCTAATGAGAATAGACAACTTAGAGAGGAATATAAGTGAATTAATGGAACTGAACAACACAATACGAGAACTTTGCAAAGTATGCACAGGTTTTAACAGTCGAACTGATCAAGCAGAAGAAAGGATATCAGAGGACGAAGACCAACTTAATGAAATGAAATGAGAAGACAAGATTAGAAAAGAAAGAGTAAAAAGGAATGAGCAAAGTCTCCAAGAAATATGAGACTATGTGAAAAGACCTAATTTACGATTGATAGGTATACCTGAATGTCATGAAGAGAATGCATTTAAGTTGGAAAATATTCTTCAGGATATTATTCAGGAAAACTTTCCTAATCTAGTAAGGCAGGACAATACTCAACTCCAGCTAATCCAGAGAACACCACAAAGATATTCCTCAAGTAGAGCAACTCCAAAACACATAATCGCTGGATTCACTAGGGTTGAAATAAAGGAGAAAATTCTAAGGGCAGCTAGAGAGAAAGGTCACATTACCCATAAAGGGAAGCCTATCAGACTCACAGCAGACCTCTCACCAGAAACCCTACAAACTAGAAGAGAATGGGGGTCAATATTCAATATCCTCAAAGAAAAGAATTTTCAACCCAGAATCTCATATCCCACCAAACTAAGCTTCATAAGTGAAGGAAAAATAAAATTTTTCGTGAACAAGCAAGCACTCAGAGATTATCACCACCAGGCCTGCTTTACAAGAGCTTCTGAAAGAAGCACTATAAACAGAAAGGAACAACCAGTATCAGTCATCCCAAAAAATTACCAAAACATAGAGTATTTCTATAATGAAGAATCTACATCAACTAATGGGCAAAATAGCCAGCTAGCATTAAATGATAATATTGAACTGACAAATATTAATATTAATTCTAAATTTAAATGGATTAAATGCCCCAATCAAAGACACAGACAGGTAAATTGAATAAAAAGTCAAAACCCATTGGTACGCTGTATCCAGAGCTATTTCACAAGCAATGACATACAAAAAAAAAAAAAAAAAAAAAAAAAAAACAGGAGTTATAACTTTCATCTCTCACAAAATAGACTTTAACAGTAACAAAGACTAAAAGAAACAAAGAAGGACATTACATAATGGTAAAAGAATCAATGCAACAACAGGAGTTAATGATTATAAATATATATGCACCCAATATAGGAATACCCAGATACTTAAGTTCTTAATGACTTATAAAGAGACCTGGACTCCCATACAATAATAGCAGGATATTTTGACACCACATTGTTAATATTCGACAGATCAATGACATAGAAAATTAATAGGGACATCTATGATTTGAACTTAGACCTGGAATAACTAAACTTAGTGAATATTTATAGAATTCTCCACCCCAGGTCCACAGAACATACATTTTTCTCAGTATCATATTACACCTATTTTGAAAGTGACTACATAATTGGAAGTAATTTGCATAGCATTTCACAGATTTAAATGAAATATTGGTTGACTGTTTGTTTGTTATTTTCGTCCCTTATTCCTTCCTGTCTCCATTGTTAAGCACAATTATTGGCATAAAAGCCCGGGCAATAGAGCAAGAATCCTGTTCTCTCTCCCCTTTTTTCTTTCTCTTTCTTTCTTTCTCTCATAAAAAAAAAGAACCAATGCACACCACTAGAAAACAAACAAATATGTATTTACAAATGAAGACAGCAAGAGAGAAAGAAAGAAATAATAAATCTATGAAACAATCAGAATGCAATTAACAAAATGTCATTAGGAAGTTCTTACTAGTCAATAATTACCTTAAATGTAAATGGATTAAGTTCTCTAACCAAAGCAAATAAAGTGGCTGAAATTCAGGAAGGGATAACATGGGGAGAAATGCCAGATGTAGGTGACAGCGGAATGGAGGCAGCAGACCATATTGCCATGTGTGTACCTATGCAACAATCCTGCATGATCTGCACATGTACCCCAGAACCTAAAGTACAATAAAAAAAAAAGACCCAACAATATGATGCCTATAAAAGACTTACTTGGTTTGAAAGGATACATATATTCTGAAAGTGAAAAGATGGTAAAAGATATTTCATGCAGAATGGAAACCATAATAGAGCAGAGGAAGCTACAATTATAGATACTCTAGATTAAATTGACTGATATTTTTAGGTCAAAAACTATAAAATAATACAGAAAAGATCTTTATATAATGATAAAGTATATACTCACCAAGAGGATATAACAATTATAACAATTATATATATATATATATATATATATATATGCACCCAACATCAGAGCACCTAAATATATAAATCAATCTGAAAAGAGAGATAGACAACTACACTTTAGACTAAATTTATCTAAGAGGTATGTGCAAAATATTTCATTCAGCAGCACCAGAATACACATTCTTTACCCAACACACAGAATATTCACCAGAATATATTATATGTTAGATCACAAAACAAGTCTTAAAAAATTCAAGACAAATGAAATTATGACAAGTATGTTTTCTGGACAGAATGGTATGAAGCTATAAATCTATAATAGGACAAATTTTGAAAAATTTACAAATTCATGGAAATGAAACAATATGCCCCTGAAGAACCAACTGATCAAAGAAGAAGCTAGAAGGGAAATTAAAAAGCATCTTGAGACAAATAAGAATGGAAACCCAACATACCAAAGCTTATGGGGTGCAATAAAAGCACTTTTAAGAGGGAAATTTATAGCAATAAACATCTATAACAAAAAAGAAGAAAGTTTCCAAATATACAACTTAACATTACACCTCAGAGACTAGTAAATGAAGAAAAAACTAAGCTCAAAGTCAGTTAAAGAAAGAAAATAATAAAGATCGTAGCAAAAATAGGTGAAATGAAGACTAGAAGAACAATAAGAAAGATTAATATAACTCAGTTTTTTGGAAAATATAAAACTGACAAAACTTTATCTACACTAACTTAGAAATCCAGACAAAAAACTCAAATAAATATAATCAGAAATAAAGAGATTAAATGACAGCTAGTACCCCAATAATGTAAAATATTTTAAAAGACTACTATGGACAGTCATATACCAACAAATTTGAAAACCTAGAGAAAATGGATAAATTTCTAGCCATATACTATCTGTAAAGTTTGGACCAAAAAGAAACAGAAAAGCTAAACATGTCAATAACAAGTAAGGAGACTGAATTAATAATAAAAAAGATTTCATCAAAGGAGAGCCCAGGATCTGATGGCTTAACTGCAAACTTTTACCAAACATTTAAAGAATAGCTAATATTAATACTTCTCAAGCCCTTGTAAAATACGGACAAACTCATTTTACAAGATTGGCTTTATTGTGAGTTTTATTAGTTGTCTTTTTCTTTATTCATTAATTTGTTTGATTTTTGCAATCAGTGTTATCATCAGTTTAAAATAATGGGTTATAAAATATTATAACCTGTGTTAAAAGTCTCCTGGAAAACTCAAACCAAAAAACCTACAATAAATACAGACACACAATACACACACACACACACACACACATAAATAATATAAAATAAAAAAACTAAAACATACCAGAAGGAAAGCTTCTACCTTCACAAAAATAAGTCAGGAAAGAAGGAAGGAAGCCCACAAAATAATGAGAAAACAAATAACAAAATAGCAAAAGTAAGTTCTTACTCACTAATAATAACACTGAATGTAGATGGACTAAACTCTTCAACCAAAAGATATAGAATGACTGATTAGATTTTAAAAAATCATCAGTTGCCTACAAAAAACACACTTCACTTATGAAGAAATAGATGGAAAATAAAGGGATGGAAAAATACTCCATGCCAATGGAAACTAAAAATGAGCAGAAATAGCTATATTTATAGCAGGAAAAAAATGATTTTAAGATAAAAACTATAAAAAGAGACAAGGACGATCACTATATAATGATAAAGAGGTAAATTCAGCAAGAGTACATAACAATTTTAAAATACATAGGCACCCAACACTGGAGCACCTAAATATATAAAGCAAGTATTTTTAGAGTAAAAGAGAGAGATAGGCTCCAATACAATTATATCCAGAGATGTCAACACCCCGCTTTCAGCATTGAACAGATCTTTCAGACAGAAAATCAACAAAGAAACATCAGACTTATTTTTCACTATGGGCCAAATAAATCTAAGAGATATTTACAGGACATTTTATCCAGCAGATCATAATATACATTCTTTTAACCGGCGGGAAAATCATCCTCAAGGATAGACCGTATGTCAGTTTACTAAATAAGGCTTAAAACATTTCAAAAATTTAAATAATATAAAGTATCTTCTCTAACTACAATGGAATAAAACTAGAAATCCACAACAAAATAAATTTGTAAACTACACTAACACAAGAAAATTAAATATTATACTCCTGAATGACTGTTGGATCGAGGAAAAAATTAAGAAGAATATTGAAAAGTTTTCTTGAAACAAGTGATAATGGAAGCACAACATATCAAAACCTATGGGATACAGCAAAAGCAGTACTAAGAGGGAAGCATATAGCTATAAGTGCCTACATCAAAAAAGAATAAAAATATTTCAAATAACCTAACACTCCATCTTAAATAACTAGAAAAGGGAGATCAAACTGAACCCAAAATTAATCAAAGAAAAGAAATAATAAAGATCAGAGTAGAAATAAATAAAATTGAGATAAAAATAATGCGAAAAGTCAATGAAACAAATATTTTGATGACAACCCAAACAAAATCAACAAACCTATAGCCAGACTAACAAAAAAAAGAAGATTCAAATAAATAAACAAGAGATGAAAAAAGAAATATTAAAGCTGATATGGCAGAAATTCAAAGGATTATTAGTGGCTACTATGAGCAAATCTATGCCAATAAATTGGAAAATCTAGGAGAAATGGACAAATTCCTAGACACATGTAACCTATCAAGATTAAACAATTAAGAAATTCAAAACCTGAAGAAAAACAGTAACAAATAACAAGATTGAGGTGATAATAAAAAGTATCCTAGTAAAGGAAATCTTGTGATTTAATGGCTTCACTACACTACTGAATTCTACCAACACATAAGGAAGCACTAATACCAATTTTAGTCAAACTTTTCTAAAAAAGAGGAACTGTTTCAAACTCATTCTAAAAGGCCAGGCGGGGCACAGTGGCACAGGCCTGTAATCCCAGCACTTTGGGAGGACAAGGCGGGTAGATTATGAGGTCAGGAGATCGAAACCATCTTGGCCAGCATGGTGAAACCCCGTCTCTATTAAAAACTACAAAAATTAGCTAGGCCTGGTGGCATGCACCTGTAGTCCCAGCTACTCAGGAGGCTGAGGCAGGAAAATCGCTTGAACCTTGGAGGTGGAGGTGGCAGTGAGCTGAGATCGCACCACTGCACTCCAGCCTGGGAGACAGAGCAAGAGTCCGTCTCAAAAAAAAAAAGAATTCCCCTGATACAAAATCATACAAAAATACGTGAGAGAGAGAGAGAGAGAGAGAGAGAGAGAGAGAGAGAGAGAGAGAGAGAGAGCGAGCACAATAGACCAATAACCTTGATAAATATGGATGCAAAAATTCTCAACAAAATACTAACAAATGAAATTCAGCAACACATTACAAAGGTCATTCATCATACCAAGTGGGATTTATGCCTGGGATACAAGGATAGTTCAACGTATGCACAACAATCGATGTGATACATCATATCAGCAGAATAAATGACAAAACCCATATAGTCATTTCAATTGATGCTAAAAAAGTATTAGAAGATTCAATATATTTTCATGACAAAAACTCTTAAAAAGCTGTTTGAAAAAGAAACATACCTCAACAGTACAAGCTATCTATAACAGATCCAGAGTTAGCATCATACTAAAGAGGGAAAAGAAGTCTTTTCTCTAAGATTGGAACCACAACAAGGCTGCCTTATTTCACCACTATTATTAAATATATTAAAGGAAGTCCTAGCTAGAGCAATCAGACAAGAAAAGGAAGTAAAAGACATCCAAATTGGTAATGCAGAATTTAAAATATTCTTGTTTGTAGAATTCAAAATACTCTTGTTTTGGGAAAACCCTAAGACTCCACACACACAAAAAAATTATTTTAGAATTGAAAATTTCAGTAAAGTTGCATGATTCAAAACTGACATAAAGATCAGTAGCATTTCTATATGCCAACAGTGAACAATCTAAAAAAAAAAAAAAGTAATCCCATTTACAATAGCTATAAATAAATAAAATTAAATATCTAGAAGAAAAACTTAACTAAAGAAGTGAAAGATCTGTATAATAGAAACTATAAAACACTGATGTGAATTTGAATAGTATACCAAAAAATGAAAAGATGGTTCATAGATTGGAAGAATCAATAATGTTAAAAGTCTATCCTGCCCAAAGCAATCTACAGATTCAAAGCAATCCCTATAGAAATATTAATGACATTCTTCACAGAAATAAATAAATAAATATATTATTATTATTATTATTATTGGAACCACAAAAGACCCAGAATAGCTAATGTTATCTTGAGTAAAAGGAAGAAAACTGGAAGAATCACATTATCTGACTTCAAGTTATGCCATATAGCTATAGTAACCAAAACAGAATAGTAGTGGAGTAAAAACAGACACTTTGATCTAAGGATCAATGAAACGGAACATAAAACTCAGAAACAAATCCACACACCTGGAGTGAACTCACTTTCAACAAAGTTGACAAAAACATACATTGGGGAAAATAAATGATACTGGAAAAACTGGAGATTCATAGGCAGAAGAATGAAACTAGATCCCTCCCTCTCACTATATACAAAAATCAAATTAAAATGAATTAAAGATTTAAATTTAAGACATGATACTAAAAAACTACTACAAGAAAACGTTGGGAAACTCTTCAGGGTATTGGTCTAGAAAAAAATTTTTGACTAAATGTCTTTGCTAGCAAAAGCAAACAAAGCAAAAATGGACAAATGAGATCACATCAAGTTAATAAGCTTCTGCACAGAAAAGAAAACAATTAACAAAGTGAAGAGAAAAACCGAAGAATGGTAAAAATATATTTTCAAACTACTCACCTCACAAGGGATTAACGACCAGAATATATAAGTAGCTCAAACTAACTATAGAAAAACATCTAATAATTTGATTAAAAATTGGATAAAGATTCGAATAGACATTTCTCAAAAGGAGACATACAAAATGGAAACAGATAGATGAAAGGATGGCAAACATCATTGATTATCCAAGAAATTCAAATCAAAACAGCAATGAAATATCATATCAGCCCGGTTAAAATGACTTATATACCAAAAACAGGTAATAACAAATGCTGGCAAGGATTTGGAGAAAAGGGGACTTTTATACACTGTTGATGGAAATGTAAACTAGTAAAATCACTATGGAGAAGAGTTTGGAGTTTCCTTGAAAACTAAAAATATAGCTACCATATGATTCAGCAATTCCACTACTAGACATATACCTAAAAGAAAGAAAATTAGTACATGGCAGAGGTACTTGCCTTGTCTCAAATGAGACTTTGAACTATAGACTTTTGAGTTAATACTGAAATGAGTTAAGACTTTGGGGGACTGTTGAAAAGGTGTGATTGGTTTTGAAATATAAGGACATGAGATTTGGGAGGAGTCACAGGAGGAATTATATGGTTTGGCTATGTCCTCACTCAAATCCCATCTTGAATTGTAGCTCCCATAATTCCCACTTCTTGTGAGAGGGTCCTGGTGGGAGATAACTGAATCATGGGAGTGGCTTCCCCCATACTGTTCTCATGGTAGTGAATAAGTCTTATGAAATCTGATGGTTCTAAAAGGGGAAATCCTTTCGCTTCATTGCCATTTCTCTCTTTCCTGCCACTATAGCCACTATGTAAGATGTGCCTTTTGCCTTTTGGCATAATTGTGAGGCCTCCTCAGCCACATGGAACTGTAAATCCATTAAATCTCTTTTTATTTATAAGTTACCCAGTCTCAGGTATGTCTTCATCAGCAGTGTGAAAACAGACTAATACAATACTACTTGTAAGAATTAAATTTTGGATGTAATTGTACTATTTTTCCATTATAATGTAAGATTTATTATATTGGGCACTGTATCTATTTTTATTTCACTGTATTTCCAATTCTTAGCACAATATCTGGCAAAAAAATGGACATTAAATAAATGGTTGTAGAATGAATTGATAAATGAAAGAATGACTTGGGTACCCAAAATCTGCAAGACATTTTATATACATATTTATTCAACTTTCAAAATGATGTTACATGGCAGGTGTTGTTTAATTTCCAAATATTTGTAGATTTTCCCAGTTTTCTTCTGGTATTCATTTTCAGTTTCATTCTGCTGTTTAATTTACATTTAATTAATTCTATTTTAGTCAAAGAATATGCTTAGATTATTTAATTCTTTAAAATTTCTTGACTTGCTTTATGGCCTTACCTGTGGTCTCTTTTGACAATATTTTATGTGCACTTAAGAAGAGTATATTCTACTATTATTCAGTAAATTGTTCGATAGATGTAAATTTGGTCTAGTTATAGGACAGTGCTCTTCAAATCTTCCATATTCAGGCTCATTTCTGACTGGTTGTTCTATTAATTATTGAGAATGGTGTATTGATGTCTGTAACTACTATTGATAAATTGTCTATTTCTCCCTTTAATTCTGTCAATCTTTGTTTCATCTTCTTTGGGGCTCTCTTGTTAGGTGAATGGTTCTATAAGCTTTAAACTTTCCTGATGAACTGACTCATTTTTTTCTTATAAAATATCTCTCTTTGTTTCTAATAACACCTTTTTATCTTAAAGTCTATTTTCTCTGGTATTACTAAAGCTACTCCAGCTCTGTCGTGGTTACTGTTTGCATGACATATTTTATTCATTCTTTTAATTTTAATCTACTTGTTTCTTAATTTGTTTTTTGCTTTTTATTATTGTCTTTGTTCTTTAACTTATTTGATTCTAACATGTGTCTCCTAGAAAACATATATTGAATTCTGTTTCCTTTTAATCAAGTTTGACAATTTCTGCATTTTCATTGCAATGGTTAATCATTTTATATCTAATATAATTAGTGAGATAGCTAGATCTATATTTCCACTCTTCTATTGGTTTTCTATATGTCTCATATCTTTTCTTGTTCCTTTGTTCTTCCTTTGTTATCTCCTTTTCTGTAACATATATATATTTAATGTATATTATAAATGCTTTATTACTTTTCTTTTTGAGTTATTGTTTCATTATTTTCTTAGCATTTCTTAGGGTGGTTCTGGAAATTGCAGAATACATCTTAAAGCAATCTACTTATGATTAATACTAACAATTTTGATAGTACATAGACACTTGGGTTCAATATACACTCACTTCTCTGCCTGTCTTTTCTTACTCTTGTGATTCAAATTCATTTTTATATGTTATAAATCCAACAATGTAATGCTATATTACCTGTGAAGCTGTCTTTTAAATCAGTTAAGAAGAGAGTATATTATATATGTTTATATGCTATTTTTTATATTTATGGAATTACCTTTATCTATGCTTTATTTCTTTATGTTGATTTGAGTTACTTCTTATTCTTGGGAATAACTCCTTTTAGTATATTTGGTAAGCCAATTCTGTTAGAAACAAAGTTACCCAGTCTTTATCTGAGAATCTCTTTATTTTGGTTAGCTGGCAGCAATTTTCCATCATTTTGAATATGTTATTCTGTAGCCTTATGTCACCCCTTTTTTCCTGCTGAAAAGTCAGCTGTAAATCTTACCGAGGTTCCCTTGTATATGCTGGGTCATATTTCTCCTTTTTTATTCAAAATTTTATCTTTGTGTTTAGCTTTTGATAATTTGAATGTGATTGGTCTAGCTGTAGACTTCTTTCAGTTTCTCCTACTTGGATTATGTTGAGCCTCATAGACATGTATGTTAAAATTTTTCATCCAATTTGTGAATTTTTTGGTCATTAATTCTTCGATTTTTTTGTTTCTATTCTCTGTTTCTGAGATTTTTATTATGCATATACTGATATATTTAATGGTGCTCCACAGGCTTCTCAGGATCTGTTCATTTTTTTATTCATCATTTATTATATTCTTCAGTTGGCATAATCTTGAATGAACTATCTTCACATTCACTAAATCTTCTTCCCACTCAAATGTGCAGTTGAGCACTTCTAGTCCTTTCTAAAATATTTTCTGTAACTTTTCCTTACAAACTGAGATTTTTTTATAGTTTATATCTTTTTATTAATATTCTCTATATGTTGAGTCATTGGTGTTATAAGTACATTTAATTCTTTAAACATATTTCCTTTTGCTTTTGAATATAATAGCTTACAGTCAGGGATAGCTCTATTAATGTTTTTTTTTTCCTCTTCAAATGGGCCACAGTTTGATTTTTCTCTGTCTTATAACTTTAGGTCAATATTAGATATCTTTTTTTTTTTTTTTGAGATGGAGTCTCTCTGGGTCTCCCAGGACAGAGTGCAGTGGTGAGATCGTGACTCACTGAAACCTCCCCCTCCCTGGTTCAAAAGATTCTCTCACCTCAACCTCCTGAATAGCTGGGATTACAGGCACTCACCACCATGACAGGCTAATTTTTGTATTTTAGTAGAGACAGGGTTTCACCATGTTGACCAGGCTAGTCTCCAACTCCTGAAATCAGGTGATCCACCTACCTTGGCCTCCCAAAGAGCTGAGATTACAGGTGTGAGCCACTGTACCTGGTCAATTGGGTATCTTAACTCAATTATTGTAGTAACTCTGGATTCTAGATATCCTCCCCAACTCAAACCCATTGCTTCTTTTGTTTGTTTTGTTTGTTTTTTAGTAACTGGCCTGGACCAGTTCTATAGACACTGTCTTTTCTACAGTGTGCAAGCACTGAAGTTGCTACTTATGTTTTTTTATTATTTATTAATTATCAATATTTTAAAATTCAGTTTCTTAAGAGAGCTTAATGACCACCCAGAGAATGCCAAAACTTTTCTTTAAACATCATGAGCCAATAAGGCTTCCACCATTGGCTAAGGAAATCTGTATGGGTTGTGACACACATTGAAAATTTAGGCAGTTCACATGTCTACTTGGACTTTGATTTTCTTTTCATAGAGTTTCTCATGGTCCAGCAGATATAAGTAACTAACTGGGACCCTGTTCATTCTTCTCTGAGTATACCTGCAGCCTTGTGCATGTGTGCAGCCCTGCACATAAACTTAGCCTTCTATATGCACTTAGCCTTCCACATTTCCAGAAACTTTTCAAATTCCTCCATGACAATCTCATTCCCTAAATCCCTCTGTTAAGTTTTTGCCTGGTCTCTTGTTTGCCCCAGAATCAGAGACTTAATCAACTGAGACAATAACTTTCTCAAATTATTATCTTCAGCTACTCACTGAGTGTGGATATTCTCCCTGGGACTTCTGAGTAGATGAGCCCTGATGAGTTCTCTAGGTGTAAGTTAAAGCACAATGCATCCTGTTGTTCTTACCAAGGTTCAGTAGTTACTTTTGCATACATGTTTTTCAATTTGTTTTATGCCTTTTGTTAATTTTCAGAGTTCTGAAACAATTGGTATGGGGAACTTGGGGTTTTTCATTGTTGCTCTTGGAGTAGAATTTGCTAAGTTACCCCTTTCACAATCCCAGAAGCTACACCTTACTTGCACTGAATTTTAAACCATGAGTAGCAAGTTTGCAGGTATATATTAAAAGATAAACAATCCTAGATATTGTGAAAATTGAATAGATACATGAAATTACACAGTGGGTTCAGGTAACTGCAAATTATTCATTGAAAGCAGAGAATACTGGAAGATAAGACTGAGCAAGTATATAAAGGTCTTGCATACAATGTTAAGGAAGTAAGATATCATTCTGTGGGTATTAGAGTGTGAATGAAGAATTTCAAGCAAGTGAATAAAGGTTAGATATATTTTGAAAAGTCATACTGATATGGAATTCAAGTTTACTGAAAGATAAGACCAATGAAAGAGAGAACAGGACAAAGACTTCTAATATTCTGAGTGAGAAATAATGATATTTAAACTAGGACTAGGGCATGTGGAGGTCAATAAATATTAGAAATATTTAAATATTTAAAGGATGGTATTGTTAAACCTATTCTCTAGAAGTGGAAGCTAAGCTTATGTAATAAAATAATACAGGGTGCTGAGATGCATCTCAGGTTCTGGCAAGAGAAAGTGACTGGTTGGTACGATCATTCTCTTATATAAATGTCAATAAACATTTTAGGAAAAATCAAATGAATATGGTAACCTTCATTATGAAGATGGTTACACAATTTTCTATAAGTATAAATATTTTCACTCAGTATGCATTCATTTTTTCCAGGAATAGCCAATCTCTTCTGAATTCTTTTATAATTAATAAAATTGTTATTAAAATTGCAAAAGGTGAAATATACTAATTTTAAACCTGAATATGATAAATCAGGTCAGTCAGGAATTAATTTGTTCATTCAGTCAGCCAACAAGTATTTGAATATAAGGAGAATGTGGATACATGATAAATATGTGTATCTGCATTCTGTCCTTGAATAGATTATTTTAATATAAAACAGATTAAGCTATATCTCAGAACAGTTATTGAAACATTTTAAAATAATTATTTTATTGTATGAAAATTGGAGGGAAAAAGATTAAGGTGATAAATGCCTATGAATTCAGGCAAATATATAATATTTTTATATGTTAAAAATATGCTTAAGTATCCTACTGTGTATAATTCCAATAAATGATAAGCCTTTAATAATATGATTTAAAAGATTTGGCTATCTTAAAAGCCAACTTTAAGGAATATGTTCTCAGAAAAGCTAATAAAGTAAATAACCATTTCTGAAATTTGAGTAAGGCAAATTCCTACAAAATTGCAGAAAGCACATTTCCTACCAGCATAAATGTAAGTAAATTATGAAAATCAGACAACATCTTGTGGAAAATTAAAAAACAAGTTATGTAAAATTCTAATGTGTTTATTTTATAAGAACATGCATGTACTGAAAAAGAAAAAAATTTATGATACATTGCTTCGTTGTTTTTTGTCTGTATGAAAATTCATTGCTAATGAACTATGCCTTATTCCCAGATATTAAGTTTCTAGCAATTTTAATAACAACAAAAAGGAAATTTTATTTTACACACGTTTTATTTTGTCCCTTTACTATTGCAGTGTGTAAAATAGCTTATTAATACAAAGTTTAAAATTACAGTGTTGTCAGTTAAACTACAGATAAGCCAATACTACCTTTCAACCAAAGAATAAAAGCACAAGTTTCCTCTTTACTAATTAATAGTGCTAATTTCAAGTGTCATTTATACCCTGGATTTAAGTCCCTAAAGATTTAGCCAATACCATCAACACAAGAATAGAAAACCAAACACCACATGTTCTCACTCATAAGTGGGTGTTGAACAGGTAGAATACATGGACACAGGGAGGAGAACATCACATACCAAAGCCTGTTGGGAGTTGGGGGGCTAGGGAAGGGATAGTAGGGGGTGGGGGGATTGGGGAGAGATAGCATTAGAAGATGACGGGGGATGGATGCAGCAATTCACCATGGCACGTGTATACCTTTGTAACAAAGCTGCACATTCTGCACGTGTACCCCAGAACTTAAAGGATAATTAAAAAAAAAAGATTTAGCTGATATAAGCAGTTAATGTTTGGTTTGCTCTTTAGGACTGTGATGAAACTCAGAGCGAAGGAACAGTTTCAAAAGCTGTATGCTAATTATGTTAACAAATTATTTGGAAGGATTGATACTGGTAAAATCTATGAATACATTTATAATGATCAAAATTAGCATCTACATTACAATTGAACTTCCATGTAGTAGGGAGAGGTACTGAATGGTTTTCATTAAATTTATTGTAGACACACTACACTGTTTTGAATCTCCCTATTTCCAAAATATTGGCAATTGTTCCACAATATAATAGGTATTTAAATAGTCACTATTTCTTAAAGTCCTTGGAAACAATAGGCCTATTTTCAGGAAGCATTGTGCCTGAAAAAACAAATTCATCTAGTCTCTGCCATCGTCAGGCACTTAAGGAAAGCATTTATTTATTGTAAAACTTAATCCAGAATACTGTAATCATGAAATAAAGTCTATTTATTTTGGTAATTTTAACAAATAATATTTTAGTTCATTACTAACAAAATATTAAAAGAGCGCTTAGCTTATAAAAATTGATTCATAAATAAGGCACAGTGACATATAGACCAGAGTAAAATCCTTAGCCCATAAAAAGCAAACTGGCCAAACTCCACATTTCACTGGCTTTTGAAGAACATTGCAGCTTTGTAAATAGTGTTATAAAGAAGAAAGGGAAATGCTTCAAATACCAATCCCACTTCCTGAGCCTTGGTTTGCAAATAAATCACAGGTAAGGCCCAAATATGAACTTTCAATTTCTAATCTAAGTTTCACTGCTGACTTGCTGTGTTTCCGAAATTGTCCCTTTACTAGTGCAGTTTAGTTCTATATATATTTTAAAAATAAAATGCACTAACTTTTCCCCTTTTCTTTTGATCTACTGTTTACTGAAAGCCCCAGCTCTATAACGCAGCTACTCAGCTTTTACTGAAAATTGCAAATCTCAAAGTCCAAAAGTGATCATACTTTCCAATAACATATGTTGGTCCCTTATTTCTTCCCCAGATTTTTTTAAAAGGAATATTCTTTATACACCTCAGGGTAACATCTGTTATTTGTATGTTGAATTACTACAGCTTATGCTATGCATCACCCGAGGTAGTTTGGATCTCAGCTACCACTTACTGCCTGTGTGAGCTTGGGTAAGCTGTGTCTCATCTCTAAAGCTGAAAACTGGAATTTTTTGAGAAGTAAAACCATATTAGGTAAATTAACTTTTTTATTGTAATACTTCTAAAAGTTATTTAGAATTATATCAAATTAACTTGGATTTATTTTCAAATAAATAAATTTTGTGTGTGTTCAAAATTATACTTTAGTTCAAGGAATACAAATAATAAAGTAGTATAAGCAAGAAAGAAAAATAGCCCGGCATGGTGGCTCATGCTTGTAATTCTAGTTACTCAGGCAACTAAGGCAATAGAATCACTTGAGGCCAGGAGTTCTAGACCAGCTTGAGTAACACAGTAAGTCTCCATTTGTATTTTTTAAAGCCTACTAAATATTTATAGAATAATTTATTTATTATGTGTGAGGTGAAAGAGAGGAGTTCTTTCCAGAATTAAATAAACAGGAGGAGGCAGAGCAAGATGGCCAAATACAAGCCTCCAGTGATCATCTACCCTGCAGAAACACCAAATTGAACAACTCTCCACACAAGAAAGAACCTTGATAAGAAACAAAAATGAGGTGAGCAATCATAGTATCTGGTTTTAACATCATAGCAAAGAAAGAAGCACTGAAGAGAGTGTAGGAAAGACAGTCTCGAATGGATGACACAGCCTGTTCTCAATACCCCTGAAGGTGGTCATGTGGTACAGAAAGAGAATCTGTGTGTATGCAGGATAGTGATTGTGGATCTTTCTATTGGAACTCAGTGCTGCCCTGTCAAGAGGAAAGCAACATGAGAGAGAATTCAGCCAGTGCCCACAGAGGGAGAATTTAAACTAGGTGTAGCCAGAAGGGAGTCACCCATCCCTATGGTCAGAATCTAAGTTCTGGTTAGCACCAACTCTGCAGGCTAAAGTGCTCTAGGGTCCTAAATAAATTTGAAAGGCAGTGTATGCCACAAGGACTGCAATTCCTGAGCAAGTCATTTTGTCATGCTGGGCTTGGAGCCAGTGGATTTTCAGTGCACATGATCTAGCAAGGTACCAGCTAGAGAAGCTGAGGGAGTGCTTGTGTCTCCCATGCTCCTTACCCCAGAGAGCACAGCTCGCAGCTCAGAAGCAGTGGGAAGAAATAAGAGAAGTTTGTTTTGTAACTAGGATACCAATTCAGCCACAGTGGAATAGGGCAGCAGGCAGAGTCCTTAGGCTCCTGTTCCAGGCCCCAGCTCCCAGTTGACATTTCTAGACACATACTGGCCAAGAATGGAGCATGGTGCCTCGAATGGAATAATCAAGTCATGGCGAGAATCATCACCTACTAAAAGCCCTTGGGCCATGAATAAGCATTAGTGGTACCCAGGAAGTTTTCACTGTTGCCCTTGCTTGAGACCCAGGGTTGTGCTGACTTTAAGTGTTACCCATTCCATTCCCAGCTCTGGGGGACATGAGAAGATACTCCTGCTTTTAAAAGGAAAAGAAAGAGTAAGGGTGACTTTGTCTTGCACCTTAGGTACCAACTCAACCACAGACGGGTAAAGTACCAAGCAGCCTCCTGGGGTCCCCAATTCCAGGCCTCAGCTTTTGAACACCATTTTTGGACCTGCCTGGAGCCAGAGAGAAGCCTGTTGTCCTGAGGAAAGAGAGCCAGACCTGGCAACATTCACCACAAGCTGTCTGAAGAGCCCTTGGACCTTGAGTGAATATCAGGAGTAGCCAAGCATTAATTGCCACAGGCCTGGAGCAGTGGTGGCCACAAGAGAAGACTTTCTTTGCATGAGGAAAGGAAAGGGAAGAGTGGAAAAAACGTTGTTTTGCAGCTTGGGTGACAACTTGCTCGCAGTAAAATAGAGCACCAAATACATTCCAAAGTTTTTTGATTCAGTCCTTATTCCCAGAGGGCATTCATAGACCCACCTTAGGCTGAGGGGAAGTTCATTGCCCTGAACGGGAGAATATAAGTCTGGCTAGAATCATCATCTGCTGACTGGAGAACCTTTGGGCTTTGAATAAACATCAGCAGAATCCAGGCAGTGGTCACCGTGAGCCTTGGGTAAGACCCGATGCTGTGCTGGCTTCAGGTCTGTCACATCCCTCTCCAGTTCCAGACAGCGCACCAGGGAGAGGGACATTCTGTTTATTCGGGGGAAAGTAAAAGAAGGGAAAAAATGTCTCTAAGAAATTCTCCCAGATCTTACCCCAAACTACCAAGATAGTACTCTTATGAGTCTACAAGGGTCACAGAAATCCAACTGACACAATGAAGAATCCATCACAGTCTCTCAACAGCAGAATTGATCAAGCAGAGGAAAAAAATAGTGAACTTGAAGACAGGCTATTTGAAAATAAACAACCAAGGGAAGCTAAAGAACAAGAGTATAAAATGAATGAACAGCCTATGAAATCCAGAAAATAGTCTCAAAATGGCAAATTTATACATTATTGGCCATAAAGAGGAAGAAGTGACAGATAACTGGGAAAAGTTTATTCAGAGGGAATACAACAGAAACTGTTTCAAACCTAGAGAAAGATATTAATATTCAAATACAGGAGGATTATATAACACAAAGCAGATTTAACCCAAAGAAAATTTCCTCAAGGCATTTAATAAACTCCCAAGCATCAAGGATAAAAGAAGCAAGAGAAAAGAAACAAATAACATACAAAGGAACTCCAATATGTCTGGCACTAGACTTCTCAGTGGAAAATTTACAGGCTAAGAGAGAGTGGCATGATACAATTAAAGTGCTGAAAGAAATAAGCTTTTATTCTAGAATAATATATCTAGTGAAAATATCCATCAAACATGAAGGAGAAATAAAAATTTTACCAGGCAAACAAAAGTTGAGGGATTTCAACAACACCAGACCTGCCCTTCAAGAAATGCTAAAGAAAATTCTTCAGTCTGAAAGAAATGGATGTTAACAACCAATAAGAAATTAGAAAACTCATCAGTAATAGTAAATACACAGACAAACATAGAATATTATAACACTGTAATTGTGGTGTGAAAACTACTCATATCTTGAGTACAAAGACTAAAAAGTGAACCTTTCAAAAATAATAACTACAAAAACTTTTAAAGACATAGGCATACAAGAAAATATAAATAGAAACAACAAAAAGTTTAAAAGTGAGGGATGCAGTCAAAGTTTAGAGATTTTATTAGTTCTCTCCTTATTTGTTGAGTTGTTTGATTTTGCAATCAGTGTTATTATGAGTTTAAAATAATTGGTTATTTTGGTATAGGTGATAATTCTTAGCTTCATTCTATTGATCATCTGATTTCATAGCACAACAGAGTAGTTAACAGTTCATAATTTGGAGTTATACAGACCTAGATTCAAATCTTTCATCTGCTATTTACTAACTTTGTGAACTAGAAAAAAAAAATTAACATTTTAAGACATATTTTTGGTCACCTGCATACGGCTTATTTATTTATTTCACAAATATCTATTAAATACCTATGGCTTTACTAGTTTTCTATAAAGATTAATAAGAGAATAAAAGTAAAGTGATTACTTGGTACTTAGTAAGCCCTTCATAAATATTCCTGTTACTGTTACTGTTTTCAACTCTCTTCTCTTTCAGAACAAACAGTAATTGAACATGAGACAATTTTGTGCTATCAATCATTCTTCATTGTGTGGTGCATTGCTCCTGAAAAGCAAACTATTAATGTTTAAAATAATTTCAGTTCTGACCTTCATATTGGTCAGAAAACATTAATATTACAGCAATATCAACTAAGAATAAATGTGGACACTATGCAGGAAAACTGTGCATGAACTCTTCCATGTCCTTTAAAAAATCCTTTCAGGGCAAATATTTAAATTGAATCCTTAAATATACATGAAATTATTTAATCCTCAAAAAATCTTCTATTGTGTCTCTCAAGGCCACTTTTGTGAAATTAATACATGACAGCCATGCATTCTATATTAACCAAAAAGGAAGAGCAGAATTATGCAATTAAGCTTTGTGTTTTTATCTTGAAATTCTGTGTTCTGTGAGCTAGAACTCCAGGTTCATCTGCCCTATGCACTTAGGCTGCCTTTTTCCTGCTGGTCTCCTGACTGACATGCTGCGTGTGCACCTTCACAGATAGGGCTCTGATCCTTTTTTTCCAATTGATTACTATCAATATTCACTTGGCAATAAGGAATAAAGTTATATTTCCAATACAAACAAAAACATTTGCCTGAAGAGCTGGGGAAAATGTAGAATTGTTTTGTTTAGTTTTTAATAACACTGGCCCACCTATTATAAATACGTTTGCTAACTGTGGTGCTCTCTGCAATGAAATCCTTTAATTTTAATTTTAATTTTTTTAATTGTATTTTTTCATAAGCTATTGGCATACAGGTGGTATTTGGTTACATGAGTAATTTCTTTAATAGAGATTTGTGAGAGCCTGGTGCACTCATGATCTGAACAGTATACACTGCACCATATTTGCTGTATTTTATCCTTCACTCCCTTCCCACTCTTCCCCTCAAGTCCCCAAATGATCTCTCACATTCCAAAATGTATTGACAAACTGAGGGAACCCTATGGTCCTCTGTCCACCAGTGTTTTAGGAATTTCCTCTTTAAATACCCACAAGGTAGCATGACACAGATCAGCCTCACCAAAATTACCTGGTATTTTAGTCTGCTAAGACAAATATAGCACCACAGACTGCCACTTAAACAACAGAAGTTTATTTCCTCTCAGTTCTGGAAGTTCAAACCCTCAGATCAGGTGTCAGCATGGGTGATCTCATGTAGCTTTAATTACTTGTCTAAAGGACTCGTCCTCAAATACAATTATATTCTGAATACAAATATCAGAACTTTGAAAAATTTTTAAACATTTACAGTTTGCTTTTCAGCAGCAATGCCCCACATAGTGAAGAAAGACTGACAGCACACAATGGTCTCATGTCCAATTATGTTTTTGTTCTAAAATAGAGAGTTGAAAGCAATAACAGTAACAGGAAGTGTGTATCAAAGGCTTACTAAGTACCAACTAATTACTTGACTTTCATTCTTTACTAGATTTCTGTGAAAATCATAGACATTTAATAAATATTTGTGAAATTAATAAATAGTATACAGGTGGCGAAAAATTTGTCTTAAAACGTTAAATATTCTTTTCTTCTAACTAACAAAGTTAGTAAATGGCAGAGGAAAGGTTTGTACTCAGGTCTGTTTGACTCCAAATTATAAACTGTTAACTACTCTGTTGTGTTATGAAATAAGATGGCCAATAGAATGAAGCCAAGAATGAACACCTATACTGAAGAAAGTATTTACTAAGTTGAGCAGAACCATTTATTCTGAGATATCCACACAAACAGAATACTTGCTATGTAATGAACACATGAATTTGAAGCTTGAGGGGACACAACTTAACCCATAATATCTAATAACCGGTTCCACAGTGTTGAAAGTGTACTCCTCATATAACAGTGAACTGTGTGCAATGTTCTTTCTCAAAAACTATCTAAGACAGGCCTCTTAGATAGCAGCTGATTCTCTAGCACTGCTCTCTTGTTTACCTTTAATGACAAACTACCACAATGTGGAACGTAAGTCTCGGCCAGTGACTAAGGCTTTAGTTGGCGTAACTGTTTTGCATGCATAGATGGTATGTGGGGAAATTGGTTTCCCAAGGAAATCATAGAATACACCAATGCTCTACAGTTAGAAGTGTTTCATGATGCAGACATTAATTTTAAAAAATCTTCTGCAAGATAAGCTCTGTAGCCTGGGTGGGTTCATCCCAGCTCCTGGAGTCAGTAGCGGCCAGGTGGAAGTGTTAAGAGCTGTTGGCTGGAAGAAACCTTAGAGCATTCCTGAGAAGGCAACTGGGTCCACCAGGGGCGTTGGGAGAGAAAAAAAACTATTTATTCACAATTTTAATACTAACTGACTAGGATAGGTTGATTACAAAGCAGTATAATATATAACAGTAGTCGGTTATGGTGGTTCACACCTGTAATCCGAGCACTTTGGGAGGCCAAGGTGGACAGATTACCTGAGGTCAGGAGTTGGAGACCAGCCTGGACAATATGGTAAAACTCCATCTCTACTAAAAATACAAAAATTAGCCTGGTGTGGTGGCGGGCACCTGTAATCCCAGCTACTCTGGAGGCTGAGGCAGGAGAATCACTTGAACTTGGGAGGCAGAGTTTATAGTGAGCCAAGATTGCACCACTATACTCTAGCCTGGGGACAAAGCAAGACTCCATCTAAAAAAATATATACATATATTTTTTTGTTTTATATATATTTAACTAGACAGAATGCTAGACTGGGAGATTGGAGTGAATTTGAAGTTAAACTCCCTCTCATTCCATGATCTCCTCAAAACTAATTTTATTATAAATAAAGAGGTCTAGTAACCTCTTTATTTCTATTCTATTCTAACTTTAATCATCGTATTACTTTTATTATCAGCATATTTTGAATGTCTTTGCAACTCTTTTCTATAACATTACAAATCAGCTTTCATTTCTTAGTTCTGACACTTAAAGAGACAATTTATTTCAAATAAGTGCTTATTGTTTTTATTCATACACTCAATCTTTCTATGCCTATTATTCATCTGAAAATAAGGAATGATTATTTTAACGATACCATAAAATCTTATCTGGACAAAATGAGATAATGAAAGTGAAAAGCTAAGCAGTTTGCCACATACTTAGCATTCAATAAATGATAACTTGTATCATTTTAAGTAATTGGTATTGGTATTGCTACATATATAATTCAGGGTATTTTTTTCTCAGTTCACAGGCATATGGCAGAGAATTCAGTATGGCAACCCAGATGAACTGGGGAAAATGTGGCTTGGAGAAGGAAGGAAGGAACCAGTTAGGTTCTAGCTCTCTATTCCCTGAATAGGGCTGAACAGGTGCTGGGGAAACATTTAGAATTTATACACACAAACAATTCAGTGGACTGGAGCCTATAATTTAGACTTATCTTGTAAATTGTGGTAGTTTGTCCCTATAGGTAGGGTAGACAGAACAGTGTTAGAGGATTGGCTGTCATCTTGGAGCAATGTGCCTAGAGTCTCAGACACTGGGATGAGAAAGCCACCTGGCCTTGGAAAGGAACTTGCAAGAGCAAATCAATGGTAAGCCACTGGCTAACCCTTCCTAGCTACAGATAATTCCCTCCTCGCCACTGATGCTCATAATCAATTGCAAATTCTACATTACAAAATACTTTTGTAGAGATAAAAATGCTTCCCTTTTGAGTTGAACAATGGGAACACATGGACACAGGGAGGGGAACACCACACACTGGGGACTGTCAGGGGCTGGGGGTCAGGGGGAGGGAGAGCATTAAGACAAATACCCAATGCATGCAGGGCTTAAAACATAGATAATGTGTTGATGGGTGCAGCAAACGGCTATGGCACATGTATACCTATGTAACACAAACCTGCACATTCTGCACATGTATCCCAGAACTTAAAGTAAAATAATAATAATAATAAACTTCCCTTTTATTATGTGATGAGGCTAAATAAAAGTCTGTTTCTGGCAACTGGAGTGTGTGACACTAAGGACTCAGTCACTCTAGTATTCAGGCAATAACCTTGCATAATCAGCCCTGGGCCAAACAGAAAGAGGATCCAGAAGACTGCTTTAATATTAAACATTATGTTTGATATTATAGAAAATTCCTGGCTTTGTAAGGACATTTCAAGGATAGCATGAAATCAAGCCTACGGAGGATGAGAGGAATGAATGTCCTAAGGGTGAGTTGCTGTAAATGTGGCAGGTGTAGACTGCCACTGGCTATCCCTTCCTAGCTACAAATACTTCCCTCCTCTCCACTAGTATTTATAATAAACATGGAGAACAATAAGGAGTCTAAAGCAGTACTCTAGCCTGGATAGCCTGGATTACTACAGTAGCATAGTATATAATGTTAAACCAGTGAATATGTGATACGCTCTTTTGGAGTTGGATTCCTAATGAACTAGGTGGGTATAGAAGAGAGAAACTGAGAATCTATAGGTAAATAATCCATAAGGCATATTCCAGAAATAAAAATCTATGAACCCATAACATGAATAATCTGCACCTTAGGTGGCTGCTTATGGTAAGGAGGGGTTTTACCAGAATCAGCCAATTTTGTAAACCATTATGTTCTTGGGCCATTACGTAAGTCACTTAACACTTGTGGTCATTGATTTTCACATTGCCGAGATGAGAGAAGGAAGACATTTCCACCTTTCTCATGCAGCAGCACCATGGTGGTATGTGTTGATCTTTTGTCACCCTGGCTCTAGCCAATTATGAGATGTGTGACCTTGAACAGCTTATATTATTTCTACCAAATTGGGGTGGGGGCTCAAAAAGATAAAAATACTTCCCTTTTATGGTTTTGGTGTGGTTAAATAAAATTCCTCATTCAGTAACTATTTCCTGCTCATTGTCTATCTATATGGATCAGTACATTGGTGTCAAGGTGTTGAGGATGAGGAAGGCATCAGCTATGCTCCTCATAGCATTCTTATGCTTTAAAATGCCACATATAGGGGTTGACCTACTAAGGGACTTATTGGGAGTTGGTTTTCTTTCTTTCAAATCCAAACTGTGCATGCTTATGTAAGAGCATAGGACTCATACTTTAAGACAACATAATGTGTCTTCAGAGCTGTCTTCTGGAACCAAGATCCTAATACAAATGAATGGTTCTAATAATATAATGTCAGGCAAGTTAATATGTAGTAAAGAAGATCCTTTTGGAAAAGCAGCTATATTTCTCTCTCTCAGGTTAACCACATTTTCCTGCATATTCACTCTCAAGAAGCATTCTTTTTCATTGGAATACATGTATAAGTGCTAATGCAAGTTTATGATTATACTAGAATGAGTAAGTTCCAATGCCTTATCTATATTGTCAGAGAAATAGTCCTGCCCAGAGAATTTTGAATTCTTTGACAGTTTTGTTATTAACCTTTAAATTTGTCATTTGACATAGTAGGAAGTACATACCCAATTTACCTAGCAATAGATACTGCAGTATTTTTAATAACATTTTACAGAAGCATCATATCCAATTAGTAATTTTACCATGCTACCTTAACAATTAGTGAATTAATCCAGGAAGTGCCTATAAAAATCACACCAGGTAATTGTTTCCTCAGCCATTTACAGTTAGCAATATGCTGTCAAGTTTAGATCTCAAGTGTAATTCAAAGTAGAGTCCATAGTCTTTAGATGTGCACAGTGGCATTGTGAACCAGTGATGTACAGTGCAAGGCCCTAATTTTTTATTCTTTTTTATCTAACTCATAATCTCTCCATTTCTCTGTGTATCTCCACTGCCTCTCTACATGACTAGAATCATGAGTTGTGTTAGCATTGAACTCTATCTCCTAATCAACTCAGCTTCTGTCTATTTCTCTTTTCTGGTTGAGATATGATGAGTTTGGCTGAACTTACAAAGATATCATATGCCATTAACATTGATTTTTTAAAATCTGTAATAGAGTATTGTATTGGCATTCCTTCATTGAAATTCAGAGTATGTGGATTAATCATAAAACCATATTCTTCAGAAACACTGAAATTATAATATTCATATATTTTCATATATCAAAACTGCATTTGTACTGTGTCCTCTTATTTGATTTTTCTCTTTTTCCTCTTGTAATATGCTAAATTGCAAGAGGCAATTCCTGGTTGTTGCTTATGAAAATTTCAAGACAAAACCTAGATATGCTTTTGTTAGGGTATTGTTTCAAGACAGTTGCATAGTTAGATATGTTCCTGACACCAGGACATAAATTAAGCTATTTATTAACCAACCAGTAATGCTAAATGTCTACTATAAGAAGGCCTTCAGGGGATACAAAGAGATGCCAACATTTTGTTCTCAAAGAATTCATAATTTAGTTGAGAAGAAAATGCTCAGTCAAATGGAAAATGAGTTAATAAGAGTGAGGTAAATTGGAATGCAATGTGAGTTCAAAGGTTATTAGATATTATAAAACTCTCCAATAGATAGCGCAGATAATATTTCCATTGTCCATTTATACTTCACAGTGTTATAGCTAGGCATTGGAGGATAGAATTAAAATTTTGAGAATTTTGTAGCCCACTAATTGGTTCAATAGCAGACTACCGTAAAACCTGATTCCCTCCTGGGGCCATCTCATCTCAGCTTGCCTTTAACTGACCATTCCAGGCTACCTAACACCTGAACAGAGCACAGAAAATTCCAGTACCTACGTCAGTATCCATACCCAAGATAAGCTACCATGTTGATTTTTTACCTACTTTTGCCCTTGAGACTTCAAATTAAAAGATGGCTATGAACCAATAATTGCAGTGGATTCTTTAGGGGATATAAAAGTGAAGATGTTATGGTTATTTATATTCTCATGTCTTGTAGGATAAACACATAGATATAAACAATCTGAACCAAGTAGGGTATGATGAAAGCCTTAATAAAGGTAGAAATAAAGCTGTTGTGAACTGAATTTAACCCTATCTAATAAATATAGACCAATGTAATAATATAAAAGATCTACCAATGTAAACATTCAGACCCTTTGAGAAAGCTCCTTCAGATTTCTCTTTCCTCATCTTGCTTCTCTGTAAAATGGCATCTGATTTTGTGGTAGTGGAAGTAATGTTTAAATGACTTTGGTGTTTTAATACAAAAAGGGGAGCTCAGCCGGATGTGGTAGTTCATGCCTATAATCCCAGCACTTTGGGAGTCCAAGACAGGTGGATCACCTGAGGTCCGGAGTTTGAGACCAGCCTGACCAACATGGAGAAACCCCCATCTCTACTAAAAAAAAAAATACAAAAAATTAGCTGGACATGGTGGTGCATGTCTGTAATCACAGCTACTCGGAAGGCTGAGGCAGGAGAATCACTTGAACCAGGTAGGCAGAGGTTGGTGAGCTGAGATCGTGCCATTGCACTCCAGCCTGGGCGATAGGAGCAAAACTCTGTCTCAAAAATAAATAAATAAATAAAATAAAAGGGAGCTCATAGTGCAAGGATCTTCGATCTTCAGGAACCACACAAGTTATGATATTTGAGGTGTATGTCTTGTCTGAAAACTGAATCAGCAATTAAGCCTGCAACTGGTTCTCCCTGACTCTGTGGGTTGAGGTTGAAGGTGGCTGGAGATGACATACTAGTACCTACTATTGTACTCTGTGGTCTTAGTCATATCTGTGCCCTCAGGGCAGATGGAATCTTTTGGGTTCCTGCACAGTGCATAATAATTGAAAGCCAGGACCTCTGTTCCAGGCCCACCTGTTTGGATGCCTCCTACCAATGAGTCTATATCATTTTAGAAGTGGGTCCTTTCAGACCTCCCTACAAGCTTACAGCCCCTTGCTAGTATCCCAAAAGAATAATACACAAGACCAATGTTCTGAACTACTCCATCCCTCACTGCGTAATTTCCTAAAATTGATCAATTACCAAGTAGCAGTGTAGGGAAAAACAGCAAAGGAGAAAGGACTTACAGAGTGCCTACATAAATTGGTTATGAGTAACACATACACATAGACAAGGAACAACAAACCGCAGAAGGCTGCAGCAGGCCTCTGAGGAGGAAAGCTTCTCCATGCCTCATGTTCAAGTGCAGGATGACCTAGGCTCTGTTACCATAAACATTGTGCTCAATGACGTAAAACCGCTTCATAGCACTATGACGTAGCCAGACTTGTAGGCTCCTTGTAAGGTCCATGTTCCATCAGCTATACATAGATAATAAGCTAAAGATAACCACATGTCCTTGTTTTGTAAAGCTCCCAAACTGCCACTGTTATCAATCCTTAGAATGATATACCAGTTCCAGATCACTGATTCACTTCGGGTCACTGATTCACTCCACCATCACTCCACCCCTACCCTGTAGATCAAAGTGATTGTAACCAATAAATAGAGCGGATGATCAGAGCTTGGGGCCTTCACTGCCTCCACCAGAGTAATAAAGTGATGGCTCCCTGGTCCCACTGTCTCTTTTAATCTGTCTTTTTCTCATTCCTTTGTCACCACCGAACTCGGGATATTCATGAGTGATGTAGGGCTGGCTCCCTACATTCTGGTGCCCAATATGGGGTTCATGGATCCCTACTTTCTGGCCCCTAATGTGTGCAGCTCATGGATTCCCTATACAGGAGTTGCTTATCAGTTTCAGGAGATTTTGGGGCAAACTTAAATCTTTTTCTTCTTCTACCATATAGTCTTACTACCCTTAAACAGAAAACCTGGTAACTATCATAGGAAGAAGGGATATCTCCTCTAGACCTACAGAAGAAATTCTATAATCTAAGTCTTTAGGCTTGATTCATAGAGAAATTGATAAGTTTGTTTATTTCTTGTCCAAATAGAATAATAAAGCCTGGTGTTTCGATGTAAAATCTTATTTTGATTGTTAGATATTTAATATATTACTTTTGAAATTATTCTAATAAATATATGCTTGTTCCTCCTCTTTTTTTTTTTTTTTTTTTTGAAAAGGAGTTTCAAAACTCCATTATCAGACTGGTCTTGAACTCCCAACCTCAAGTGATCCACCCACCTTGGTCTCCCAAAGTGCTGGGATTACAGGCATGAGCCACTGCGTCAGGCAGCCTGTTCCTACTCTTTCATGCAGGTTGCAGATACAGTCACATATACAGAAATGTAAACAAGAAAATAGCAATATTTTTTAAGAACGAATTTTCCTTCCTATAAAGGATTGTATCAGAACCTGTAGGACAGGTGTGTGTCTGTATATGTGTATGTGTCTCTCTGTGTGTGTGTATCTCCACTGTTGTCAGAGTATACATCTAGAGAGAGAGAGAAAGAGAGAGATTTGGCAGGCTGGAAATTCTAGAGCAGAAGGTGATTCTGCAGTCTACCAGTGGAATTTATTTTTTCCTTGGGGAAACCTCAATTTTGCTCTTAAAGATCATCCTTCCAACTAATTGGATGATCTCATTTAGTTAATGTCAACTGACTATAGATATTAATCATATCACAAAATAAATACACAACACCCCCTTACATTAGCATTTGAGTAACTAGGTATTATAGCTTAGCCTAGTTGAAAAATAATAATCACAGAGCCTACATTAAATTCCTGATAACTGGAAGGGAATAAAAGGGAATCAATTACTAACAAACAAATAGCTAGATAAAACAGACAAAGGTAACAAAGCACTGAAGAATAGCATGAAAGGTTTACTTTGGTAACTGCAAAAGTGGTGTACATGTAAAAAAAAAAATGTAGCTGGTTTGGAGAAGACGTTAACCAATCCAGTTTTAGATGCTGATGAATGTGAGTTAAATAACCAAATTATTGAAGGTACTTTGCCCAATCAATATATCTTAATTGAACTGCTGAAGGAATGGACATACTACCTCCACTGCCCAGCTCTGGACACAGATGATTGGGCTGGTAGCGTATATCTGACCAAATCTGAAGGCTAAATTTAACCAATCAGATTCTTATTACACTTAAATAACCACACACACACACACAAGCTAGACAAATGGTCAGGAGTCCTACAACTATAAAGAGTTGGAGTCCTGGAAGTGGAAGCCATGAAAGTGCAACTGTATGTTATATAGTCCAGCCCAGAGAGAAGAGAATCTTAGCTTAGATGAGATAGACTAAATAGCTCTAACCTTAAAGATGGAGAATATAATTTTAGTTCCTACCCTTCTTCATATGGCTTGGCTATATCCCCACCCAAATATCACCTCGAATTGTAATAATCCCCACATGTCAAGGGTGGGACCAGGTGGAAATAATTGAATAATGAGGACAGTTTTCCCCATACTGTTCTCATGCTAGTGAATAAGTCTCGCAAAGTCTGATGATTTTACAAATAGGAGTTTCTCTGCACAGCTCTCTTTTGCCTGCCACCACATAAGATGTACCTTTGCTTCTCCTTTGCCTTCTGCCATGATTGTGAGGCCTTCTCAGCCATGATGAACTGTGAATCCATTAAACCTCTTTCCCTTATAAATGTCTTTATTTGCAGCATGAGCAATTTAATACTGTAAATTGGTACCAAGTAGTGGGGTGCTGCTGTAAAAATACCCAAAATGTGGAAGCAACTTTGGAACTAGGTAATAGGCAGAAGTTGTAACATTTTGGAAGTCTCAGAAGAATACAGGAAGAGGTGGAAAAGTTTAAAACTTTCTAGAGACTTTTTGGATGACTGTGTCCAAATGCTGCTCATCACAGATAGAGATAAGGAGCTTGTTGTGAACTGGAATAAAATTGACTCTTACTATGTTTTAGCAGAGACTGGTTGTATTTTGCTCCTGCCCTAGAGATTTGTAGAACTTAGAACTTGAAAGGGATGATTTAGGGTATCTGGTGGAAGAAATTTCTAAGCAGTAAAATATTGTATGTATTTTGTGAAATTATTTTCTTTGAAAACCTGGATAATCACAGAAGAAAAAGGCTAAATAGCAGAATGTTAGTGATGTATGCTGTTCATAAAGTCATGCTTATAGCAAAGTGTTACAAGAAAGAGATGAACTCAGAAGCATTAGCTATTTTGAGAGCACAGTGAATTCATATCTGGAAATTTCAAAAACCTGGGTCTTGCAGGATTAGAAAAGCCAACTGCTTTTAGATCCCAAACTCAAAAAGGCCCACTGAGGTTTTACAATTGAACAAGGACTTAGCCCTGAGCAGAAAGGGGTTGAAGAGCCAGGAGAAAAATTGACAGAGTTAAAATCCCTGAGCCTCAACATGACTGTTGTTAATTTCAGAGCAAGAAAGAGAAAAACAAGGAGTCAAGACCAAAATAAATAAATCATGCTAGATATTTATCTTTAGCAAAGAATTTTAGTATAGTTACAGATATTTAGTCCTGACTGGATTGATTAGATTGATTTGTGCAAGAAATGTAACACAAAATAAACCACATCCTGGCCTAAAAATACTCCCAATCTTCCACTTGCAGAATGTGGCTATAGAATGTGCATGCATTCTTCAAGGAGGACATATTTCCTAATGTTTATTTCAAAGGAGGCAATGGACCACAGGAGTAAAAAAGTTGAAGAAAGGATTTGTTCCCTGATAGAAGAGTCAAGGTCTACTCAATTAAGTTTCTTTCTTCACTACCAGGTTAGAGAATCTTTACAAAGTCAATTCCATAGGATTTTCTTATTGCTATGGATCCTGCTATGCATTATTTTCCCAAATAAGAATTTTAGTGCAGTTTGCAAGTATCCCATACTTGGTCCTTGGAGAGTAGACTATTTGTCTTTTGTCTATTAATTGGCAGACTAGGATGTCATACCTGATGAAAACAACTGTACACCACCCACAAATCTCTTCTGTACCTCAAGCTACATATCTCACCTAGATAGGGAAGTACTATGTACTTCTAATGGAGAGGCAATCAAGGGATTTGTAGGCTATATTAAGGAGTTTAATCCTTAATTTATAAGCAGTGGTCAGCCACTGAAAGGTTTTAGCTTACATGGGATGTGATCTGATGCATGTATCGAGAATGCCTTTCTAGCTTCAGTACGTTGATTGGATTAGAAATGGATCAGAGTAAATAATGGGCTGTAAATTAGGTTTTATAGCAATCAAGTTGAGGGATGGTGGTAGCTGGTACTAGACTTGTGACAAAAGAGATTTAGGATGAGGATACTAGTGGATCAACATGAGAAATATTTAAAAAGGTAATGCTAATTGAATATGGCTTTGCATTGTAAATAGTAAGATGGAGAGGATGGTAAGAGGGTGGAATTTTTACATACAATATTTAGTTAGAGGACGCTGTAATTTGCTAAGTAGAAATTTTTCTTTTTGCTAAACAGCTAGAAAAGAATCAGGTATGAAAGAGTAGCTTGAAATTGGGCTTATTGGATATCATGTGTCTGAAGTCTCTTGGAAACATCTAGTGTATTGAATTCATTACAGATGTCTATACTAGACAATTCACTCAGCAATATTTAGTATAATAATAATGACTGAGGCTTGGGAATTAAATTAGATAACCTAAGAAGAAACTATAGAATAAAAATAAAAACAAGAAAGCCTAGGAAAATGGAAGAGGCAGCCCCACAAAATAATTATGTCTAATGCCAGTTCTATAGCACCTAGGTTAAGCACTTAGGAATTCAAATTGAATTTCTTACATGTAACACGTACTACAACTCTGAAAGGAATATGGTGTAGTGCTAAGAACTGGGACTCTTTCTTTTTTTTTTTTTTGTGACAGAATCTCACTCTGTCGCCCAGGTTGGAGTGCAGTGGCATGATCTCAGCTGACTGCAACCTCCACCTTCCAGGTTCAAGAGATTTTTTTTTGAGATGGAGTCTTGCTCTGGTATGTGCCACCAGGTTCAGCTAATATTTGTATTTTTAGTAGAGTTGGGGTTTCACTCTGTTGGCCAGGCTGGTCTGGAACGCCTGACTTCAGATGATCCACCCACCTCAGCCTCCAAAAGTGCTGGGATTACAGGCGTGAGCCACTGTGCCTGGCCAAGAATCGGAACTCTTAAAACAAAAGATTGTTTGTCACATAATAGCTTTCTCTTTGGACTCATTGTTTAACTGTCTGGGCTTCAATATTCCCATGAGGAAACAGTCTAATAATCTAATCAAATAAGGAGCAAAAGATTTGAATAGACACCCTTCAAAAGAAGACATACAAATGGCAAACAGGCATATGAAAAGGTGCTCACTGTCATTGATCATCAGAGAAATGCAAATAAAAACTACAATAAGATACTATCTCACCACAGTTAAAATAGCTTATATCTAAAGACAGCAATAACAAACACTGTCAAGCATGTGAATAAAAGGACACTCTTTTGCACTGTTGGTGAGAATGTAATTAGGGTAACCACCTCAAAAAACTAAGAAATGAGCTTCCATAGGATCCAGCAATCCCACTGCTGGGCATATATCCAAAAGAAAATAAATCAGTATATGGAAGAGATATCTGCACTCCCATGTTTGTCGTAGCACTGTTCACAGTAGACAAGATTTGGAAGCACCGAAGTGTTCACCAACAAATGGATGGAGAAAAAAAATGTGGTACATATACACAATCAAGTACTATTCGGCCATTAAAAAGAATGCGATCCTGTCACTTGCAACAAAATGGATGGAACTGGTGGTCATCATGCTAAGTGAAATAAGCCAGAAGCAGAAAGAAAAATAGCACATGTTCTTATTTATGGGATCAAAACATTAAAATAATTGAACTCATGGACACAGAGAGTAGAAGGATAGTTGCCAGAGGCTGGGAAGGGTAGTGGCAGGCTCAGCAGGAGCTAGAGATGATGAATATGTATGAAACATAGAGCCAGGTGCTGTGGCTCACACCTGTAATCCCAGCACTTTGGGAGGCCAAGATATATGGATCACCTGAGGTCAGGAGCTCAAGATCAGCCTGACCAACATGGCAAAACCACGTCTCTGTTAAAAATACAAAAATAAGCCAGGTGTGGTGGTGTACGTCTGTAGTCTCAGCTACTAGGGAGGCTGAGACCGGAGAATTGCTTGAACCCAGATGGCAGAGGTTGCAGTGAGCCAAAATTGTGCCACTGCACTCCAGCCTGGTTGACAAAGCATGACTCCAGCTCAAAAAAAAAAAAAAAAAAAAAACCTACTATTTTGATAGCACAATAGGATAACTATAGTCCATAATAATTATGGACTAAAATAATTATTAATTGTATATTTTTAAATAACTTAAGGAGTGTAATTGGATTGCAATTCAAACTATAAATGCTTGGGAGATGGATACCCTATTCCCCACGATCCACTTATTTCACATTGCATGCCTGTATAAAACATGTACCTCATAAATATATACACCTACTATGTACCCACAAAAATTTTAAAAATGGAATTAAAGAGCATGTAATTATTTTTTTTAAAAAAATAGGTAAAATATCTGGTATATAACAGGAGTTTTTAAAAAAATTATTACAAGCCAGAATTGTTGCAACTCTTTTAAATAATATTTCACATTCATCATTTGTAATTACCATATACTAAAAGGATGTTTGAAAATTTCACTGAAGAAAAGATTATTTTTATGAGGTGAGAGATAGAAATAAAAAGCCTCGTGACTTTGTTACTGTATAAAAAGACAAATGTAATATTTGGCTGACTTTTTTTCAGTAGTTATCAATGTCATTTTTCTGTCATATTATTTTCAAGATAAGAGAAAAATAGCTACTCTTAGCCACAGTTACTCTGAAATACTTCATTAATGTGGCTTATATTATTTTTACATTTAGTCATTCTCTTTTTGTTCCCTCTTGAAGAGTAATTAAAATATCGTCTGGGAAGGAACTTAACAGACACTAAAAACCCCCAAAGAGAAAAATGTTTCTGTATTTACCTTTTAATGCCTTTTATTCTGTTGCCATGTTAGAAAGTAAACTCTTTTATGGTGGAAAATGTCTTTTATTTTATTACCAAGGTTTAATCTCTAAAGAGGTCTTCTGTTTTACAAAGTCTTCTACATTAATTGATAGCTAATAAAGGTTGATGATTAAAACTAGGCAAGAATATTTAAAAGTACAGTCTGCTAGATGTTTGGTCACTTTATTTCCTATTCAATATTTATGCTACCTGTACATAGCTTTAACGCATGAAATTTAGTTTTGCAGAATTTCCCTGAGGTGGCCTGTGGTGTGGAGGTAAAGGAGAATGTCAGGCTAGAAATAGACTTAAGATAATGTAGTACTTTCTCTCTATCACCAGTGAGCAATGTATTTAAAATTAACAATTGCTGTGTTACCATCAGAGCAAGGTCTAAGAAAGAAGAGCTACTAGCTGCAAAACTTCAGGCAACCTGTGAAATCAAAAGACATTGTTCTGTTTTATCAAGCAAACAGCTACAGTCATCACTTTGTGAACAGCTTGAGAAAAAGATGCAAGTCCGTTGTTGCCAGACTCTTCATAAAGAATTACTGGTTGTGTAAAGCAGAAACTTCAAGCATGCCCATGTGCTTAGCTCAGAATTGTGTTATATTAGCTTCACTTTGAAACATCTAAAGATTTCCAATTTCATTCTGCTACTCACCACTTCTCTCCTCAGATTAGCTGCTAATAGCATACATTACTTTTTTTTTTTTTTTTTGCCAACAAGAAGAAAAGAGTTCTTCTGTGTGAATTTCATCTTGTCAGAGAATAAATTGTCACCAAATGAGTGGTATTTAGGATACTTTGGGGTGCCAATTTACTCATTTTATGTACTAATGGACACAGATGTTCACAAACACTTGTTTACTCAGTTAATCAATTATCTCACCAGAATTCTTCACCAAAATAAATGATATTGTACTTACATTCTTATAGAAAAGAAAGCCAATGAAAAGGTTAAAGTAGTTCTTGCTTATACATGGTCTTAATAAATATGTTTTTGTTTTTTTTAATTCAATGTAGATGTGCTAACTTTTGCCTTTAAGAATTTTAATATGGAGATTGGAGAATTTCAATCTTATTCTTTGTTTTAGATTTTGATAACCTTTTGCTCTTTTTCCCCTCCTTTCAAATATTAAACTCTTTTTAAAAATGCATTTAGTTGTCTAATTTAAGTAGCCTGTTTTGTGGTTTGGTTTACATGGTATTATAATTATAGCTGGTAAAGAGCAATAACACTATTCATACTTTTCCTCTTCCATGACAATGTATGAAGGGAGGAGATTTGTCTTGTAAGCCTAAAACCAACCTTTCACTTTGTTCTCAATTCGCTGCTTTATGTTACCACGGGACACTCCTCCAGCACTCATCAAGGCTGGCTGAACCCAGCTGGCTGCACAGAGTTTTCACAGTGACTTGGGCACTGGGGACAAGCTGGCTCATTTACTAACATCTGACTTTTTGGCCGAAAGAGTCTCATAAGCAGCACTTACAAAAGGCCCCATTTTTCGGAATGTCAAGTTCTGTGACAACCTTCTTTTTGGAAAAGACATACTGTTTTTCTTTTAGTACAACTCATTATTGCATTGACAATATTACTTTTTGGAAAGAATAGCTGGGGAATTTAGTAGAAAAAAATTAATAGGAGAAATAAAAACTATGAATGATCCAAATGTGGGCAAAGGTAGAGCTAAAGCAGCAAATCAGTCAAACAAATTTAACAACATTTACTTTTCAAATTCAGTTTTCTACAGTAAACCTTGTACAGTCTATAGGTGCTTAGTGAATTGGATTCCATTCCCATTGAAGCCATTCTTCAAACAAACAAACAAATATTCAACATATACACTGTTTTATACTCTAACTTCAGTTTGACAAGAGAGTTGGATGTTAGCAGAAGGATCTTCCAGCTTGAATATATAAATAATTTTCCTAAAATTTACACAATACTACAATATCAATAAGGTATCATTAAATGAGTAAATATCTTCTGGATTATTTGCTCCAAAGAAGTAGGGTTTTTACTTTCTTATTAAAGGGATGAGGAATGGGAGAAGTGTGTTGAAACAAAGGTAACATATTGGTTATGTCAAAAACTTTTCTACAGTAATTGTCATTTAAAAGCTTCTAGGTATGCACAGCAAGCCAGAAGTCAAGGGCACATGAGATCAACAACAAATAGCACTAAATCAACAAATAGATACAGACATGTTCATAGCAAATTGAGAGGAAGAACCAGAGTTAAACTGTAGACATCAAAGAGAGAACAGAAAGTCTGGTGGGTATGATGGCAGAAGAATCCAGGGTAACTAACTAAAGCAGTAATAAGAAAGGTAAATGGGGTGACAGAAGGTGAGGCCCTTAAGAAGAAAAACCAGACAGTACAAGACCATTTTAATAGACACTGCTCTCTCCCTCTCTCAAGCTACTATCTAAACACTGAGTTTTGAACATTAAGACAAATAGTTGAGATTTTTGAGATGACCTAAATTTTTGAGACCTAAATAAACATTCTTTTGAATTAATTTCCTGAAGAACTCAGTAGTAAACAAGTAAATTTCTATCCCTAGTGTCTTTCTCTCTCTCTCTCTATATATATATATATTTATATTTATTTATATATATGTCTCTCTTACATATATACACCTGCCTCTATATATATATAGATATATATGTCTCTCTCTCTCTCTCTATATATATATATGTGTATATATATATATGTCTATATATATGTATATATATGTCTATATATATATGTATATATATATGTGTGTGTGTGTGTGTGTGTATATATGTATATATATAACTAGATTAGGCTTTAAAAATAATTTAGGCATTTATTTATTTTGTGCATGCCAGTACTAGAATGAAGAATAGTAGTATCATCTTTTATCATGTTCATAAGTCTATCTCCAGCTGGTGGCATAAGACTGACCTGTATCAATTGCTGTACAAATATTTGGTGATTGGATTCACTATTAGCTATCTTTCTTTCGGAGTTTTGTTTCACTCTTGAAATTATAAATTATGTTTCCTAACATGATTTTTTATGCAGTTTTAATTTCTGTTTTACTACATATGAAAACTGAACATCTCTGCTATAGATAGATTAGCACTTTCAGCAGCAACAGTGATTACTGCCAAATACCATTTCTCTGTTGGTAACACATCCAGAATTCTAGGAGCTTATAAAATTGAAAAAGTGACATATGGTGTAATTGCATTAAAGAGGAAAGAAGTGTAAATTCACAACACATCTTTAAAACAACAAGCAATATTTTGAAAAGAAAGATTTCTATCATAAAGCACCATTAATGCATACTATTAACAATATTTATTCCTTGATAATATAATTCCCCAAAATTTCTATGAATCATGAAGACCGATGTCTGGAGTTTATATCATCTTTGGAATTGCTAGAGGATTACCTCTTTTGAAAACTCCATTGCATAACAAGAAAACAATAGATATTACAAATCTAGGAGAGATTGTGCCTTTATTTTTGGTTCTATAATAGCATGGTATAAAGTAGTGAACTCCTTTTATGGGTATCCTAAGATAGTTACTGCTGCCCATGCTGGGGAAAATTCCCAAATCTGACAAAATGTAAATTAACCTAGTCCAGTTGTTGTCACAGAGTTAGATTATGTGATACAACATATTTCAACAGAAATCAGTGTCTCTTGAATAAGGCTGAATGGATCCGTTCACTTAATGGGTGTGGAGAGTGAGCAGTCCTCACTGATAGTTCTGCTATCTAACCAAGGAAAACCTGGAGGGAACCCTACTACTCCCCATAAAACATTCCACTGTTTACTTTTGGCACTGTAGGAGGTCAGTAAATAACCCTATTTTCTTGACAAATACAGAAATCATGGGGAGAGGCTCAAGAAACACACAAATGGAGATCAAAATGCCAGCTTGGTAAACAGGTCAGGCTGTTTGGGAAGCTTGTTTAGATCTATGGCAACAATGGGCTTCTTTTTTTTAAAATTATATTTTAAGTTGTGGAGTGCATGTGCAGAACATGTAGGTTTGTTACATAGGTATACTCATGCCTTGGTGATTGTGTGTCCATCCCCTCTGTTGTCGACACTAGGTATTTCTCCTAATGTTATATTTCCTCAATCACCTCACCCTGTGCTATACCTTCCCTAGACCTCCCACCCCTGACAGGCCCCAGTGTATAATGTTCCCCTCCTTGTGTCCATATGTTCTCATTGTTCAACACCCTCTTATGAATGAGATCATGAGATGTTTGATTTTCTGTTCTTGTGTCAGTTTGCTGAGAATGATGGTTTCCAGCTTCATCCATGTCCCTGCAAAGGACATAAACTCATCCTTTTTTATGGTTGTATGGTATTCCACAGTGTATATGGGCCAGAGGCTTCTTAATAGCGTAATCAGAATAAATTTATCCATTTTGCCAGTGACCATGCTGAAAATCCTAGGGTTTCTCCAAAAAAGCTGTGCCTCTAACACTTATAACATGGAGAGGCAAAGAAAACCCAATGGGAATGGGCAAGAATAATCAATTCCTTTTCTCATATTCACCAATCACGTATGATTTTATCTAATAGGCTGGGCACCAAAAAGGAACAGGGAGGAAGTCAGGATTACCCTAGAAAGTCCTTCCCCATGGTACACTAAGGAGTGGGAGGAAGAGTTATCTCCAAACATTATTATTCCTTCCACCTCCCTTGCTAGTTTTCTTTCCTGAATGGGTACAAATGAATTCTTTTTTCACTCTTCTTTTTTCTTACTCTTCTTGTATTTCCTTTTCTCTTATTTCATGTTCTACTACATTCACGATATAAATTTCATTATTAATTAACGTTTCAAAAATAAATCTGTATGAAAAGAGGCTAAGGTACTTAAGAGAGGATGAAATCCCCATGAAATATGCCTAAATTGAAACAAAATTAGGAGAAAACAATATCACCTATAGTTTACTGAAAGCAAAGCGATTCTATTACATATTAATGTGAGTTGAATTGTCATGGAGGGCAGAAATATAAGAAGAACCACAGAGAGATTACTGGAAAACAAAAGCTGCATAAACAGAGAGAAATATTCTGCTCCCAACCACCTGTTTTGGTACAACAGCCAAAAATATTTTTAAAAGTATATCAAAGATAATCAGAGTTTTTCATATTAACCATAATGGAATATTTCAGAAAATGGAGTGCTTCACTACTAAGGCAGAGCACCTGCAACTAGTGCAAAGCTTCAGACATAGAAAAAGCTGTAGCTTTGTGACATTTTGTTAGCAAAAGTTGCAAATAATAATAAATCATTTAAATAGCCTTAAGGCATCAAATAAATCTTAAATGTCAAAAAATGTATCCTACTTTAACATAACATCTCATCCCTTACATGTTTCTGATAAAAGATGAGTTTAAATATTCATTAAAATCTATCTACTGATTTTACAAAACATAAATATGATTACTAACCATATAATATACATGCCTTTTAGGACTCAGCCATCAGAAAATGAACCAACTCTATGCTACTGCAGTTATGCTGCATGATAATATAAAATTGTATACTGAAAGAAGAAGCCTTGAAGATTTTTCACCCCAATAAGAAATAATGAATCATTTTCTAGTGTTTGATATGAACAGAAATATAAAATCTCACTTTCATACTGAATGTATAAAGAGCAGATGAACAAAGCTGATCAAGACCAGCTGGGTGGAAGCTTAGGCTGGAGATGCAGGAGCTAAAGATTAAGGGTTGCTGCAGGTCAGGAACAGCCAGGGAGCTGGACCTCAGGGCCTTGAAATGGAACTTACACAATTTCAGTTCTGCCTAAGTGCATGAAATGGAAGATAGAGAATGTAGGAATTTAACATGGGAAGGGGAAAACAGGCCAGGGTAGGCGGGTTTCAGTAGGTATAAAATTTCCCAAGCAATTCAAAAAGCAAGTGTACCTGACTAGAACTAGATTATTTTTACTTTGAATATTTTAATACATTTTGTCAAGCTCAGGAAGCCATGACTCATAAGTAACTATGGGAAATATTTATAATCACTGGAAAAGTCAGAAATCTCAAAGAAACTCTCTATCCAAACCCTTTTTCTTAAAATGACCAACACATGGGCACAAGTGTGACCTACAGTTCCTGTTTTTTTCTCTTTTTTTCCCCAGAATATGAAAGGAATATTCAATTTTGATGCCTGTGCTCCTTTTCTCAAAGTGTTCCATTGCCTTTGTGGCCTCTGAATTTTCTACCTTTGTTCAATTTTCTAGTGTTTAGATCTGAAAACCGAATTAAATTTCTACATATTTAGTCTTTTATGCTGTATTAGGGCTCTAGTAAGAAAGTACCACACATTGCCTGGCTGAAACAACAGAAATTTATTTTCTTGCAATTCAGGAGGCTAGAAGTTTGAGATTATGGTCAGGAGGGTTGGTTCCACCTGAGCATGTGAGTGAGAATCTCTTCCAGGCCTCTTTCCTGGATTCTGGTGGTTTGTGGGCAATCTCTGTTAATCCTTGACTTGTAGAAACATTACTCCAATCTCTGTCTTCGTGCTTACAAGATATTCTTCCTGTGTATCTCTCTGTGTCCAGAAATCCCCTTTTTATAAGGATGCAAATTCCAGTGGATTAGGGAGTCTACCTCACTCCAGTTCTCTGCAATGATTTTATTTCCAAATAAGTTTACATTCTGAAGTTCTGAGAATTAGAAATTCAACATATAAATCTGGGGGGACACAATTCATCCTGTAACAATACTTCTTATCACATGGTTTGCACTCAAACCTTGTGCATTAATCTTTAGACCCACCCACTCAAAGAGCTGATTGTAAAATACAATGGAGGACATTGATTAACCTGGATTAAAGCAGTAAATGTGATCATAATGTTGTTATAACCACTTAAAGTTTCATTTCATAAAATAATAGTACTTTATTTCAGTTTTATAGTACCACTATTTCCATCTTCGTGTCACCTCCTGACTCTTAGTCTTTTTTTGACTGTGTAATTACCATTCTCACAACAGTGATCTCTATAAGATTACCTTTATATGACTTCAGAATCTCCAAATTGAAAGTCCTGTTCTCAATGTCCTATACTCAGTGTCCTCTGACTCTCTGCAAGGATTCTGTTTAATGCCTACTTCAGACAATCTCTGTTCAGGATTCTAAGACACTCAATTTCCTGTCTTTTTCCTTATTTCTCTGACAACATGTTTTTTATTGTTTTGTCTGTTTCTCCACCTCACTTGTGCTTACATACATATTTTGTTGAATAACTGAATGGATAGATGTATGGATAGGTGAATGGGTGAATAAATTTTGGACTTTAAACCAATAGAAGATAGTGCAAAGTTTTAACAACAACTAAAAAAAAACAGATTTCTCTATTTTTTCAATATTTCCCCACTATCTTTTTCCACTCCAGTTTTTCCCATATTTCTTTAAAATATTATTATTTCAAAAAATACCTTTAATCACAAACTTTATGGGTATTCATTGTTAAATAAGCAATAAAAACATATTACCCCAGAATCAAGGTCTTTCAATTCTCCTATTTTCATACTGATACTCTAAGATCAACATTAAGTGTTTTTTAGCCTAAGTTTTCCTATTTCTGTGATTTTGCTATTGCCTTTTATTCTACGTAGAATATTGTTTTGCAATCATTTATTTACCTTTGCTTTAATAAAATTACCTTTAAATTTATTGTCAATCATTTTTCAAAAAACTTGTTTATTATCTGACATCTTTCTTTCCTAGAAGTGAAAAAGGTCATTTATTTTACTCTGGGACTTTCTTAGGTTTCAGTAATTCTTACTAATTCTCTATGATAGAAAATTAGTGGTTGTTAATTTCATACTGATAGTTATATCTAAATTTACTTATAAAAGTCATAGAATTCTAAAACTTTTTAAAAAGCTTTATTTTTTGGCTTTTCCATATCTTGATGTTTTTAAGCAAAGGAGAACTAACATATGTCAGCCTCAGTGAGCTATAAAAATTCTTTATGTAAGGATAATAAAAATGTTAATATGACAAACTTATACAAATTAATATTGTAGATGCAACATCTTTTAGTTTTAAGTATGTCCTTCAGAGAATAATCTGGAAAATTAAATAGAAGAAAATACATATTCTTTATAAATTTATGTTCTTCTATTCAAAATGTTGTTTTTATCATGTCGCTATCACTGAGACTAGTTACACTAAAAATATTGGAAACTCTTGTAGATAAAGTGTATTGTTACTTATCCTTAGAGAAGAAAACATCTTGAGGGAAGCATTTATAACATCAAAACTTAAAGTTTTTTCATTCAAGTTGTTTTTAAAAATTATTCTATGTTCCATTATTGTGAAGTGGACTCTGAGTACAGGATGTCAGCAACTTCATACAAGCCTTCAGAAAGCAAATAGTAATTGAGTTTTATATTAATTTTTAGTATTATAAGATTTGCCATAATCAGAAAGTGCATAGATAATTTTAAATAAATTTTTTAAAAATATTAGAACAGTTTTGAATTTCCAAAATATTGTACGAAGCTCCCATTTTCCCACTATCCCCTATAAACAACATCTCACATATGCTATAGTCATTATAATTAATGAAAGAGTTTAATGTAGTATTAGCTAAAGGCCATAAGTTATTCAGATTTCCTTTGTTTTTATCTTAATCCTTTCTCTTTTCCAGAAGACTATATTGTACTTTGTTGTGATATCCCCTTGGGATTGTCTTGGCTGTGGCAGTCTCTCAGACTTATCTTGTCTTTAAGGACCTAGACAGGTTTAAGGAGTACCGAACAAGTATTTTGTATAATGTCCTTCCAATGTATCTCTCCATTTGATACTTCTCTTATAATTAGACTGGGGTTATTGACTTGAGAAAGTAATATAATAGAGGTAAAGTGTTATTTTCATTAAATCATATCAGGAGTACATACTATCAACATGACTAACCATTGTTGATGTTGACCTTGCTGAAGTCAACTAACTGAGAGAGTGTTTTTCAGGTTTCTTCACTTTAAAGTTACTTCTGCATCAATGCTGCTCATGCTCTTTGGAAGAAAGTTGTTATGCATAGACTGCATCTAAAAATCAGGAATTATTCTCCAACTTTTTGAAGACAGAGTATCTATATAAGTAATTTGGAAATTTTTTTTACATGAGAGATTTGACTATTTTCTCTATTTATTTATAGAAATACAAATTCATGGATATTTATTTTGTAGTTCAAATTATAATCTAATGATACCTTATCAATTGTGTTACATTTCAGCTCAAGATGTTCGAGCTTAGGCCACTGAGGACGTATAGTTGCCTCCTGTGTCCCTTTAACATACCCTCCTTATGGGGTTTAATCCTGTTATTATTATCACTTCCTTACTCTCTGGCATACTCCAGAATAGTCTTGGATATTTCCAGCCTCAGTTAGAGAATGGGCCACTTTTCCAAGAAGCCAGGTTTCTTTCACTGGGGAATGCTATTAGAAACCAGGACTTGGCACTAGGTGTGCTCACTGCTATTGGAGCATTGTTGCTTCTAGGCCATCTCAGCTAACAAAAAATGGGATTGTACATGGGCATAGTACCCATGAATACACACACCCATACACACATACACACACACACACACACACACACACACATAAATTTCTGTATGTAAATTTCTTTATCTTTTGTATCTAAATTAAACATGGATTCATACTGACATCTTCCACTCCAATCTACAATCATACGGATCATTTAACCTCTTCGTACGTATTGCTTTTCTGTAATCTTCCAACTGAACAATGTAAAATCCAGCTCCTACTGTCTTCCAACAATTTACTTAGTTGTTTAATTCTAGTAGGCATATATAGTTGTCTCAGAATTTTTAACCTGTACCCCTGTAGGGTACAACTAGAATACAATGTTTATGTACAATTTATCTGCCTTTAGTCTTAAAAAGTCCTATTATTTCCAAAGTTATTGAGGTCAGTAACTTTTCTTTTTTTTTTTTTAATTGCATTTTAGGTTTTGGGGTACATGTGAAAAACATGTAAGGTTGTTGCATAGGTGCATACGTGGCAGTGTGATTTGCTGCCTTCCTCCCCTTCACCTATATCTGGCATTTCTCCCAATGCTATCTCTCCCCAACTCCCCACCCCGTGCTGTCCCCCCTACTCCCCCCAAACAGACCCCAGTGTATAGTGCTCCCCTCCCTGTGTCCATGTGTTCCCATTGTTCAATACCTGTCTAGGAGTGAGAACATGCGATGTTTGATTTTGTGTTCTTGTGTCAGTTTGCTGAGAATGATGGCTCCCAGGTTTATCCATGTCCCTACAAAGGACGCGAACTCATCGTTTTTGATGGCTGCATAATATTCCATGGTGTATATGTGCCACATTTTTCCTGTCCAGTCTATCATTGATGGGCATTTGGGTTGGTTCCAGGTCTTTGCTATTGTAAACTGTGCTGCAATGAACATTCGTGTGCATGTGTCCTTATAGTAGAACAATTTATAATCCTTTGGATATATACCCAGTAATGGGATTGCTGGGTCAAAAGGAATTTCTATTTCTAGGTCCTTGAGGAATCGCCACACTGTCTTCCACAATGGTTGAACTAATTTACACTCCCACCAACAGTGTAAAAGTTTTCCTATTTCTCCACATCCTCTCCAGCATCTGTTTTCTCCAGATTTTTTAATGATTGCCGTTCTAACTGGTGTGAGATGGTATCTCAATGTAGTTTTGATTTGCATTTCTCTAATGACCAGTGATGATGAGCATTTTTTCATATGCTTGTTGCCTCACATATGTCTTCTGTTGTAAAGTATCTGTTCATGTCCTTCGCCCATTTTTGAATGGGCTTGTTTGTTTTTTTCTTGTAAATCTGTTTTAGTTCGTTGTAAGTTCTGGATATCAGCCCTTTGTCAGATGCGTAGGCTGCAAAAATTTTATCCCATTCTGTTGGTTGCCGATTCACTCTACTGACTGTTTCTTTGGCCGTGCAGAAGCTGTGGAGTTTGATTAGGTCCCATTTGTCTATTTTGGCTTTTGTTGCCAATGCTTTTGGTGTTTTGGTCATAAAGTCCTTGCCTACGCCTATGTCCTGAATGGTTTTGCCTAGGTTTCCTTCTAGGGTTTTTATGGTGTTAGGTCTTATGTTTAAATCTTTAATCCATCTGGAGTCAATTTTAGTGTAGGGTGTCAGGAAGGGGTTGAGTTTCTGCTTTCTGCATATGGCTAGCCAGTTTTCCTAACACCACTTATTGAACAGGGAATCCTTTCCCCATTGTTTGTTTTTATCAGGTTTCTCAAAGATCGGATGGTTGTAGATATGTTGTGTTGCCTCCGACGCCTCTGTTCTGTTCCATTGGTCTATATCTCTATTTTGGTACCAGTACCATGCTGTTTTGATTACTGTAGCCTTGTAGTATAGTTTGATGTCCGATAGTGTGATGCCTCCCGCTTTGTTCTTTTTGCTTAGAATTGACTTGGCTATGGGGGCTCTCTTTTGGTTCCATATGAAGTTTAAGGTGATTTTTTCCAGTTCTGTGAAGAAGGTCATTGGTAGCTTGATGGGGATAGCATTGAATCTGTAAATTACTTTGGGCAGTATGGCCATTTTCACGATATTGATTCTTCCTAACCATGAACATGGAATGTTTCTCCATCTGTTTGTGTCCTCTCTTATTTCGTTAAGCAGTGGTTTGTAGTTCTCTGTGAAGAGGTCCTTTACGTTCCTTGTTAGTTGTATTCCTAGATATTTTATTCTCTTTGTAGCAATTGTGAATGGCAGTTCGTTCTTGATTTGGTTCTCTTTAAGTCTGTTATTGGTGTATAGGAATGCTTGTGATTTTTGCACATTGATTTTGTATCCTGAGACTTTCCTGAAGTTGCTTATCCGTTTCAGGAGACTTTGGGCTGAGATGATGGGGTCTTCTAGATATACAATCATGTCATCTGCAAATAGAGACAATTTGACTTCCTCCTTTCCTAATTGAATACCCTTTATTTCTTTTTCTTGCCTGATTGCTCTGGCTAGAACTTCCAGTACTATATTGAATAGGAGTGGTGAGAGAGGGCATCCTTGTCTAATGCCAGATTTCAAAGGGAATGCTTCCAGTTTCTGCCCATTCAGTATGATATTGGCTGTTGGTTTGTTGTAAATAGCTTTTATTATTTTGAGATATGTTCCGTCGATACCTAGTTTATTGAGGGTTTTTAGCATAAAGGGCTGTTGAATTTTGTTGAAGGCCTTCTCTGCATCAATTGAGATAATCATGTGGTTTTTGTCTTTGGTTCTGTTTATGTGGTGAATTACATTTATAGACTTGTGTATATTGAACCAGCCTTGCATCCCCAGGATGAATCCTACTTGATCATGGTGTATAAGCTTTTTGATGTGCTGTTGTAATCGGCTTGCCAGTATTTTATTGAAGATTTTTGCATCTATGTTCATCATGGATATTGGCCTGTAGTTTTCTTTTCTTGTTGAGTCTCTGCCGGGTTTTGGTATCAGGATGATGTTGGTCTCATAAAATGATTTGAGAAGGGTTCCCTCTTTTTGGATTATTTGGAATAGTTTCAGAAAGAAGGGTACCAGTTCCTCTTTGTATGTCTGGTAGAATTTGGCTGTGAACCCATCTGGACCTGGGTTTTTCTTGGGTGGTAGGCTCTTAATTGCTGCCTCGACTTCAGACCTTGTTATTGGTCTATTCAGGGTTTCGACTTCTTCCTGGTTTAGGCTTGGAAGGAGGCAACTGTCCAGGAATTTATCCATTTCTTCCAGGTTTTCTAATTTATGTGCATAGAGTTGTTTGTAATAATCTCTGATGATGGTTTGAATTTCTGTGGCATCTGTGGTGATATCCCCTTTATCATTTTTTATTGCATCTATTTGGTTAGTCTCTCTTTTCTTTGTTATTAATCTGGCTAGTGGTCGGTCTATTTTGTCGATCTTTTCAAAAAACCAGCTCCTGGATTTATTGATCTTTTGTAGGGTTTTTCATGTCTCTATCTCCTTCAATTCTGCTTTGATATTAGTTATTTCTTGTCTTCTGCTAGGGTTAGAGTTTTTTTGATCTTGCTCCTCTACCTATTTCAATTTTGACAATAGGGTGTCAATTTTAGATCTCTCCTTTCTTCTCATGTGGGCACTTATTGCTATATATTTTCCTCTCGAGACTTCTTTAAATGTGTCCCAGAGATTCTGGTATGTGGTGTCTTCGTTCTCATTGGTTTCAAAGAACATCTTTATTTCTGCCTTCATTTCATTGTTTATCCAGTCAACATTCAGGAGAAAGTTGTTCATTTTCCATGAGGCTGTGTGGTTCTGGGTTGGTTTCTGAATTCTGAGTTCTAACTTGATTGCACTGTGGTCTGAAAGACTGTTTGTTATGGTTTCCGTTCTTTTGCATTTGCTGAGGAGTGATTTACTTCCAATTATGTGGTCAATTTTAGAGTAGGTGTGATGTGGTGCTGAGAAGAATGTATATTCTGTGGATTTCGGGTGGAGAGTTCTGTAAATGTCTATTAGGTTTGCTTGTTCCAGGTCTGAGTTCAAGTCCTGGATATCCTTGTTAATCTTCTGTCTTGTTGATCTGTCTAATATTGACAATGGTGTGTTGAAGTCTCCCAATATTATTGTGTGGGAGTCTAAGTCTCTTTGTAAGTCTTTAAGAACTTGCCTTATGTATCTGGGTGCTCGTATATTAGGTGCATATGTATTTAGGATCGTTAGCTCTTCTTGTTGCATTGATCCTTTTACCATTATGTAATGTCCTTCTTTGTCTCTTTTGATCTTTGTTGCTTTAAAGTCTATTTTATCAGAGATGAGAATTGCAACTCCTGCTTTTTTTTTTGCTCTCCATTTGCTTGTTTAATCTTCCTCCATCCCTTTATTTTGAGTCTTTGTGTAACCTTGCATGTGAGATGGGTTTCCTGGATACAGCACACTGAGGGGTTATGGCTTTTTATCCAGTTTGCCAGTCTGTGTCTTTTGATTGGGGCATTTAGTCCGTTTACCTTTAGGGTTAATATTGTTATGTGTGAATTTGATCCTGCCATTTTGATGCTAGCTGGCTGTTTTGCCCATTGGTTGATGCAGATTCTTCATTGTGTCGATGCTCTTTACCATTTCGTGTGTTTTTGGAGTGGCTGGTACTGGTTGTTCTTTTCTATGTGTAGTGCCTCCTTCAGGAGCTCTTGTAAAGCCGGTCTGGTGGTGATGAAATCTCTGAGTACTTGCTTGTTCACAGAGGATTTTATTTTTCCTTCACTTATGAAGCTTAGTTTGGCTGGATATGAAATTCTGGGTTGAAAGTTCTTTTCTTTAAGGATGATGAATATCAGCCCCCACTCTCTTCTGGCTTGTAGGGTTTCTGCTGAGAGATCTGCTGTGAGTCTGATGGGTTTCCCTTTGTGGGTAGCCTGACCTTTCTCTCTGGCTGCCCTTAGTATTTTCTCCTTCATTTCAGCCCTGGTGAATCTGATGATTATGTGCCTTGGGGTTGCTCTTCTTGAGAAATATCTTTATGGTGTTCTCTGTATTTCCTGGAGTTGAATATTGGCCTGCCTTGCTAGGTTGGGGAAGTTTTCCTGGATAATATCCTGAAAAGTATTTTCTAGCTTGGATGCATTCTCTTCGTCACATTCAGGTACACCTATCAAATGTAGATTAGGTCTTTTCACATAGTCCCATATTTCTTGTTGACTTTGTTCATTCCTTTTTACCCTGTTTTCTCTAATATTGCCTTCTCGTTTTATTTCATTGAGTTGATCTTCGACCTCTGGTATTCTTTCTTCTGCTCGGTCAATTCAGCTGTTGAAACTTGTGCATGCTTCGTGAAGTTCTTGTGTTGTGTTTTTCAGCTCCATCAATTCACTCATATTCCTCTCTAAGTTGTCCATTCTTGTTAGCATTTCGTCAAGTCTTTTTTCAAGGTTCTTAGTTTCTTTGCATTGGGTTAGAACATGCTCTTTTAGCTCATGGAAGTTTCTTATCATCCACTTTCTGAAAGCTGATTCTGTCATTTCATCACAGTCATTCTCCATCCAGTCTTGTTCCCTTGCTGGTGAGGAGTTGTTATCCCTTGTAGGAGGAGAGGTGTTCTGGTTTCAGGTGTTTTCATCCTTTTTGCACTGGTTTCTTCCCATCTTTGTGTATTTATCCACCTGTCGACTTTGTAGTTGCTGTCTTTCTGATTTTGGTATTTTTAAGTCTGCAGCAGCAGAACTCGTAAACCCCCTTTTCTTCCCCCTAGGTGTTCTGTTCCAGGGAGTTAGGGCTTTATGATTTTCCACTGTGCTGCTGCCGTTTTCCCTGCCCACAAGGTGGCAGCCTAGTCACACTCAGCCTGCAGAGGCTTCACTGAGCTGCTGTGGGCTCCGCCCAGCTTCCGTGTGAACTTTCCTGCAGTCCTGTTTATATGGGTCTAGTTAGAACTGCTTCCGCTATGTTGGCCTGCCCCTGTAGTGATGGAGTCTCTGTAGTGGCAGGTTGCTTTGGCTACAGCAGATTGCCCTTGGAACTGCAGGGTGCCTCTGTAATGGAGGACACCGCTCCTCCACAGAGCTGGACCGTCCCAGGTTCAGTTGTGTTTGCCGTGGTGCTTTTTTTGCCCAGGAATCTCCTGGCTTGACTCCCTGTTTCAGCTCCCCTTGCTGGCTAAGAGGGGACGGCATCTCGTCTGCTCTGCCCCGGGAGCCGCTGCATTGGCTGAAGCTTTTTTGCCCGGGAATCTCCTGGCCTGGCTCCCCGTTTCAGCTCCCCTTGCTGGCTTAGAGGGGACTCAGTCTCACTCACTCTGCTCAGGGAGCCGCTGTGCCAGGGAACAGGCCAAGCATCCGGGCCAGTCAAACCAGTGGCACTGGCAACCCATGGGGTTCCTCTGCCTGTGAATCTCCTGCTCTGTGGGCAGTAAAAATCCGTCTGGAAATGTGGCGTCCACTCACCCTCTGTGCTTTCTCTTGGAGCTGCAATTCTGAGTTCCTCCTAACCAGCCATCTTGGATCTCCTCCGAGGTCAGTAACTTTTCATCCCATCTCCTACAGTGATGTTTTTTCAAACATTTGTAATATAGTTAGATTCTCTTGTAGACTCTGCATTCCATCCTGCATTCCCTAACCTTCAAATGCGTTTTCTAAATTTACATATGTTTAGGATTATTCTTTTTGTTATAAAGTGTTGTGGGTATATGTTTTGGCTGTGTCCCCACCCAAGCTCGATCTTGAATTGTAGTCCCCATAAACCCCATCTGTGGTGGGAAGGACAGTGTGGGAGGTAATTGAACCATAAGGGCAATTTTCTCCATGCTGTTCTTGTGATAGTAAGTTCTCATGAGATCTGATGGTTTTTCAAGGGGCTTTCCCCTTTACTTGGCTCTCATTCTTCTCCTTCCTGATGTCATGTGAGGATGGATGTATTTGTAAGTTTTTTGAGGCCTCCCTAGCCATGTGGAGCTTTGAGTCAATTAAACCTCTTTCCTTTATAAACTACCCAGTCTGGGGCAGTTCTGTATAGCAGCATAAGAACAGACTAATAGACTAAATTGTCTTGGTACAAAAATTTGTATTAGGGTCCTTAGAAGGCAGAACTAATAGAGTTTATGTATATATGAAAGGGAGTTTAATAAGGAGAATGGAGCCACATGATCACAAGGTAAAGTCCCATGATAGGCCATCTTCGAGTTGAGGAGCAAGGAAGCTAGTGGTGAATCAGTCTAAGTTCCAAAACCTGAAAACTTGGGAAGCTGACAGTGCAGCTTCAGTCTGTGGTCAAAGTTCTGAGGGCCCCTGCCAAACCACTGGTGTGAGTCTAAGAGTCTAAAAGCTGAAGAACTTGGGAGACCAATGTTGAAGGGCAGGAAGCATCCAGCATGGGAGAAAGATGAAGGCTGGAAGACTTAGCAAGTCTGCTCTTCCATCTTCTGACTGCTTTATTCTAGCAGCACTGGCAGCTAATTAGATGGTACCCACCCAGATTGAGAGTCTGCTTCCCTCTCCCATTCCACTAACTCAAATGTTAATCTCCTTTGGCAACACCCTCATGGACACACCCAGGAACAATACTTTGCATCCTTCAATCCAATCAAGTTGACATTCAATATTAACCGTCAGGGTGGGTTTTTACAAATGCAGAGTGTCACATCTGTCATTATAGTATGATACAGAAGAGTTTGATCACTGTAACAACAACAACAACAACAACAGAAAATCCCTTGTATTTTAACTATTTAATTCTCTCAACTACTCCCTAAGTTCCTGGCAGGCACAGACCATTTCACTATCTCTATAGTTTTGTGTTTTTAAGAAGGCGTTAAAATTGGAATCACACATTTTATAGCCTTTAGACTGGCTTTTTTCACTTATCAATATGCCTTTAAGTTTTCCTTCATGACTTTCCATGCTTAGACATCTGTAAATCAAGTTTGCTTAAGTTTTTATCATGTATGAGTGTTTGATTTTGTGAATCACTTTTTCAATCCATGCATATTTTGAGCAATAATTTTAAGTATTATGTTTTTGCACTACAAAGATTATATCATTTCAAAATTAAATTATATTGGTTTTGATGATATTTCACATTTGCTGATCTCTTATTATATGCCAAACTGTTCTATCTAGTTTATGCTACATTTAATATTCTAATATTTTATGGATATTCCACTGTATAGTTTGTCCCTCCACCTATGGAGGACAAATTGGTTGTTTCCAGCTTTTGGCAATTATGAGTAAAACTGCTATAATTATTCATGTGCAAGTTTTTTTTTCTTTTCTTTTTTTTATTTGTCATATGCAAGTTTTTGCGTGAACATATATTTCCAAATTAGTTGGGCAAATACCAAGGAGCATGATTGCTGTGGTCTATGATAAGACTATATTTAGCCTTGTAAGAAACTGCCAATCTGTTTTCAAAGTGACTAGACCATTTTGCATTCCCACCAGCAATGAATTAGAATTCCTGTTGCTTCATATTCTTGCCAAAAATTTGTGTTGTTCATTTTTGGGTTTTTACCTACATTAATGGGTGTATAGTGGTATCTCATTGTTTTAACTTGCAATTACCTAATAACAAATTAATGCTGAGTATATTTTTGTTGGGTTTTTTTTTTTTACACTACTCTGTCTTCTTCGGTGAGATATCTGTTCAAATCATTTCTCCAATTTTTACTTGTGTTCTTTGTTTTCTTATGAATGAATTTTAAACATTTTTTCTATCTTTTCAATATAAAACATTTATCAGATATGTGCTTTGCCAATATGTTCTTCCAGTGTGCAGCTTATATTTTTATTCTGTTAACAGTTTTCTTCACAGAAGTTTTTAATTTTAATAAAGTCCACTTTATCCATTTTTTTCATGGATTCTTCTCTCGGCTTTGTACAAACTCATCACCAAACACAAGGCCAAATGGGTTTTTTCCTATGTTTTCTTCTAGAAGTTTTATCATTTAACATCTTATATTTAGGTCTATTGTTAGATCATGTTCCATTTTGAGTTAAATTTTGTGAAAAGTGTACATTCATTCTTTTTAATATGGACATCTAATTGTTAGTTTAATTGTTTATACTACATTTAATATTTCCAATGTATCTGTATGTCCCATTTTATTCATAAAATATCAATAAAATATAAAGACTGTCCTTTATCCATTGAATTGTAGATTCTTCTTTGGCAAGAATTGGTTATCTATTTTGTATGTGTCTTATTTTGAGGCTTTTTGTTCCAATATCACACTGTCTTTATTTTTGTAAACTCACAGTGATTCTTGAAAGCAGATAAGTGACACATCCTACTTTGTTTTTCTTCAGTATTCTATTGGCTATTCTAGGACTTTGCCTTCTTATAAATTTAGAATCAGTATTTTGCTACCTATACAATGGCTTGTGGAGGTTTTCATAAAATTTGCATTGAAACTATAGATCAAGTTAAGAAGAACTGCCATTTTAATTATATGAACTCTTCCAATCCATGAACACAGAATCTCATGTCATTTATTTCAGTCTTCTTTATTTCATCCCAGTTCTGTAGTTTTGGTATATAATCTGTATATATTTTTTTCAATTTATGTATTAGTATATCATCTTTGGTACTTTTTAATTTTTTTAATTTCTAATTTCAATTGTTTGATGCTGCTATATAGGAAATCAATTGACTTTGATGTGATAACTTTGTTGCCTGCAACTTTGCTATGGTCGCTTACCAGTTCCTAGATTTGTTTCGCCAATTCTTTGGAATTTTTTTTTTTTTTTTACATAGACAGTCATATCATCTGCAACTAAAGAGTTTTATTTCTTCCTTCTAATGCGTATACTTTCAATGTGTGTACCTCTTCTTTTCCTTTTTGTCTTATTGACTATGTAGGATTTTTAATATAATGTTAAACATAATGGGATGGGAGAGGACATCTTTGACTTTTTGATAATTTTATTGAGAAAGTGTCCATTATCTCATCGTAAAGTATGATGCTATGTGTAAGGATTTTGTCAATGTTCTTTATCATATTGAGGAAGTTTCCATCTATTTCAAGTTTACTAAAGTTTTTATCATGCATGAGTGTTGGATTTTGTGAAATACTTTTTAAATCCATATATATTTTGAGCAATAATTTTGTCATATTTTTGTACTATAAAGCTTATATCACTTCAAAATTATACTGGCTTTGATGATATTTAACACTTACTGATCTTTTATTATGTGCCAAACTGTTCAATGTAGTTTATACTACATTTAATATTTCCAACGTGTCTGTATTTCCCATTTTATTGATAAAACATGAGGCCCACAAAAGTTAAAAAATCTCTTTTTCCCTTTTACATCTTCTATATCTATATTCATTCCATATTCTAGTTCATCATGCTCCATGGCTTAATATGGCTAATGACAACCAAATGTGTCTTTGTAGCTTCAATCTGTTCTCTCAGATTCAGTCTCATATGTAACATTGATAATCATACTCAGCATTTCTACTTGACAGCCCCAAAAGAACCTTGAACTGAACACATGCAAAAGGGAACTTCAGATGCCCATCTTTGTTATTCATCCAGTTTCACTCTTTTCCCAACCTTTTTAAAAGGTGTTACTATTGTTCAGCAATTTGGGCAGAATCAAAGGAATTTCTTTAATTTTGCTCTTTTTCTTGTGTTCCACATCCAATCCATCTGAAAATATGTCCAGCTCTGCCTTCAGAATATGTCCCAAGTGTGATCACTTCTCATTATCTCAATAGCTTTTTTTTTAGAACAAACCGTAATCATCTCCCATCTTGACTACTATGATAGAATATTACCTTTTCTCTCAGATTTTACATTTGCTTTCTAGAGTCTACTCTCTGCACACCAAATAAACTGATCTTCTTTGAGAATGAATCAGAACACATCATCTAAAACAACCCATTGGTTTCACATAAACTTAGAAATCAACATTGTGGCATGACCTACTGACCCCTGCATATTTCTGCAGTTCTTATGCATACATGACAGACCTATTTCTGATTCTGGGTATTTGCATGTGCTGGCTTCTTTGTGTGGATTGCTCTTCTCCAAAATTTTTAGTATGGCTTGTCCTTGTACTTCGTAAAGGTATGTGCTTAAATATCATTCTTCAGGAAGATTTCCCATGATTATATTATATACAAACACTGGTACTGACTTTGATTGTATTTTTCAATTTTTCATAGCACTTTCACTACTTGAGCATAACATATGCAATTAACATATTTGCAAAGGTTAATATTTTAATGCTATATGTTGTGCATTTCAGGGCTTATAAAATAAACCCTGAGAAGGCAGGAGCATTGTCTGTCTTGTTCATTATGGTATCTCTAGTACCCTATAGTAGGTGTTTAGCAAATATTTGTTGAATAAAAAAATTTGCTGCCTATAAAGGTAGAATTTGGATATGAAATCATACTACCCTGACCCTTCAACCAGTACTAATGTATTTAATCTATGGAAAGAAGCTTGCTGAAATTCTAGCAGCTTTATGTAGTTCTAATTATAAACAAAATCACATATAAATAAGTTAGAACTGTGCTGTATTCCTTCCCCCTACTATCCTTGCATCCAATTTCTTAGAAAGTACTTTTTCTCTATGTCAAGCATCTTTTTCTCTCCCAATTTTACTTTTGCATTCATAACCTTAAGATTCTCCAAAAGCTATTTTTTTCACTGTTCTACTGATTCTATTTATCACTAAACCTGCCTTAATTTTGTTGATATTTATGGGGATCACTCCACCAGTGTAGAGACCCCTCCGTGTCTCCGCCATGATGGAGTTAGAGCCCGGACATATTCTCCCCACACTGAGGGCAGTCGAGCTGAGGAAAAAAGAAGGAAGTGATAGAGGCCTGAGTTTGCAGAAGCCTATTCTTGATCCACTGAGCTAATGGCATGTCTGGGTGAGGCCTGCGTGACTATTTACGAGACTATTGTCTCTTGAAGTTCCCATTCTGGGCTGGTTTTATGACTCTGTTTACCTGCATTCACTAAATCCCGTGATCGCTCACACGTTACTAGAAAAATGCTACCCCTCAAATTATCGCTCGCCTTGATGTTATTTACTGTAACTGTAGTCATTGATAAGAGGATAAGAATCTTAATAGGATTAGAATCTTTTGTTTGTTTTGGGTTTAGTGATCTTTAGCTTAACCTGTATGCTATCTCCTCCCATACTTACTTTGTAATTTTCTGTTCCCTCCTGATAAAACTTTTGTAATGGGACCTACGTCAGTCACTGTATGAAAAAACATATATAAGCAACTGTGCACAAAGAATAAATTGCTGATCTGAGCATAGCTCTTATCAGACCTCCAGATCCATTTTTCTCTATCTCTCTTTTCTTCTGCGCACTCTCTCTTCCAGGTATTAGGACCCTCTTGCTGGTCAAGAGACCCCCAGTAGACGTGCCGATCTCACGGACCCCAACAGATATTCTAAAAAGAAAGATTCCCTAGTGCCTTAGTCCATTATGTACTATAAAAGAATAGTGAGACTGGGTAACTTATGAAGAATAGAAATGCACTAGCTCACAGTTCTGGATTCTGGGATGTACAACATCAAGGGTCCAGTTAGGGCCTTTTGGCTATATCACCTCATGACAGAGGGTGAAAGAGCAAGAGATAGCAAGAGTGGACTGGCCTTAAACTTTGATAATGGCATCAATCACACCTGTGAGCTCTTACACACAGTAGCTCTCATATGTTGAAGTCTTGTGCTTGCAGCACAAGATTCTGGGGTTTCTGGGGCAGCCTAACTCCATAGGATGCAGATGATGGATTAATATTTAGTCAGGAAAGTGACAGTTATGTTTAAGGGATGATAATAGTAGATTAGCTAATCTTGAATAATGTGGATATATAGCAAATATTTATTGTCTTTCATCTGCTCACCATTTATTCTTATGTTTTGTTAAGAGTATGGATGTTTCCTTTATATTAAATTGTTTAACAATAAACATTATTTGCAGTATTTGTACTATTGTAAGTTAAATTGCCCTGTGCTTTCCTCATCAAACAGTGGGTACCTACTGTTATTCATAACTAGTTAATGGCTCTAAGTGGACTCTAGCTTGTAACTAAGATAGGCTTTTAAAAATTAAAAGAAGTTATTTAAGGAAAGTAATGAGTACATTCCAGCAATAAAGTCTTGGCAAATAGTTCAAATAATTCTTGTTGGATAGATTGGAACCATAACAAGAGTCCTGAATGCATATTAAAGTGTCTAGTTGTTATGATTCAGTATCTAGAAATATTGTTTTATTATTTTATGAATCAAATCATTATATTTAGAAGATTGAAAAGCAGTGAACTATACAGATAGTAGAGAACAGTTAAATGTAAAGTAAGACCAACTAGAATATTAAATAAGCAAACACAAGCAATTGAAGTGAAAAAAGGTGGGCCCAATAGACCTGGAAATATTACCTAACAAAATTTGGTGAACTGATTCAATGTTTCAGAAGAGGGGAAATATCATAGATAACACTGAATTAATGTATTTATTTTTTTTCCACATTCAATTTTTTCTTTCCTCTACCTACATAGCATTGTTAATCACATATCTTAAACATTCTAGCATAAAAATATTCAAATACTAACAATAGGAGAGAGAACAGTATAATAAGTTATTTGAATATCTTAAACTTGACAAAAATAAATGGATCTTGATCTCTACCTCACACTACACTCAAAAATCAAATACATATGAATATTAAAATGTTTCCAGAAGATGACATAAGAAAACATCTTCTTGACTTTAATGTAGGCAAAAATGTCTTAAATGAATATAAAAGCCACTAACAGAATAACAATTAAATAAATGATTTTATGTAAATTCAGAATTTCTGTTCATCAGAAAATGCCATTAAAAGAGTACAAAGGCAAGCAACGAAGCAGGCAATGATATTTGCAGAATAAATTTGTAAAGTTACAGCTGTTGTAACTAAAGGTAATTGTACGCATAGCCTGTAACTCAATAATTCTAATTTAAAGCTGCAGCTAAAAGATGTATATACGTATATAGATATATATATTTATATATAGAGAGATATATAGAAATACACATATATAGATATACACACACACATATATAAGACATGCACAAGAATATATAAGCACTATTTGTAATAGTTAAAAATTGGAAACAATCAAAATGTTATTTAATGCATTAAATGTAGAATAGGAAAGTTTTATTTGCTAAATTTATACAATGAATTAGCATACAACAAAGAAAACTAAAAAATTATTGCTATTTAAAAAACCATAGATACATATTAAAAAACTCAGAAATCAAACACAAAAAAGTACAAAAATTACTTCACTTATCTATAGAACAAAAGCAAGCAAAAATACACTCTGGTGAAAAAAAAAAGTACCAAATTACTTCACTTATCTATAGAACAAAAGCAAGCAAAAATACACTCTGGTGAAAAAAGTCAGAACATCAATCATATAAGGTGGCAAAATGACAGGGAGAGGTGGTGGATGTTTCTGAATGATTTGCAATAACATCTCTTTTGGTCAGTTGGTGGTTACCTGAGTATGCTCAGTTATTATTTTACACTTTTCTGCCTGATATATGGTTTAGTAAAATAAATATTTACTTACAGAGAAGATGGCAGTGGTTACATAGTTGCGTTTGTGTGTGTGTGTGTGTGTGTGTGTGTGTTTTTAATTTCTGTGAATCCTCACATATAGAGTAAGTAGAAAACAAAAGCAGACTCCTTCTATGTTTAAAACTGAACCAGGTGAGAAGGCATCTCATACTATGATCATATGTTAAAATATAAATGAGAGGTGACAAATAACAAACATCCATAAGACCTGTGTGATGTCAACTCTTTCTGGAAGAAAGTAGAAGAAAACAACAGAGTGTATTTCTGTCCACTTACCAACTTTCATAATAATAGTTGATGTATTATGGATATATTTTTGCTCATCTGTCTGAAATTTTCATCTATAAAATGTCTCCACAATTCACAATTTAGCAAAAACATTTAAAATCTGAGAAAGAAACAATAACATAATTTACTGCAAATATAATTCTCCTTGCTCTTTTTATTCAGGGGTTGATGTCAGGACAACGAATGTCTTAGTTCTAATAGATGCATTCTTAGTAAAAATGCTCATAGTAGGATTGATTAGATGCCTTTGCTTTCAGATATTAATTAGCATTTGTTGAGGGGAAACCAAAACACAGGGAATTTGCATGGACATCCTCAAGGTCCTTCCTTAAGACTCTTCCAAATTCTACTCACACCTTGTTCCAAAGTCAATGTCATACTTTTGAAGTTTTGCGATGGCAGTACCTGACTTATAGGTACCAATGATTTTCTATTTGATTTTGCTATTGTTGCATGAAAAAATACCTCAAAACTTACTATCTTATTAAAGAAGTAATTTTTTTTCTGTATTCCTTGATTGAAATTCGCACAAGACAGCAAGGATAGCTTTTCTCTGCTCTAAAATATGTGGGAGCTAAGCTGGAAGACTCGGTGGCTGGAAGTGACTCAACGGTTGAAAATCTGGGTTATATGAAGGTGAGGTGGATCATAGAAAAGCATCTGCATTGTGATTTCATGACCTGGCCTTGATATTATTCAACATGGTTCCTGGTGTATTTCATTAGTTACAAGAGAATCACTAACATCAGCCCAGATTTAGGAGAAGAGACTTCGATCTCCATGTCTCAATTGGGAGGAGTAATAAATAATTTGTACACATTTATAAAACCTCCACAATAATTTTAATAGATTTTTGTGAAGTGAAAATACAAATGCCTTCATGTCATCATATTAACTAGAGCTCTTACTGTTTTTCTCTTTAAATAGTTCATTTTCAATTACAAAAATAATAATATTCTGAAATTTGAGAGCATATAGAAAGATATAGAAAAGAAAACCTGCCTGGAAACTGAACTGCTCTGTTAATTAAAAAAAAAAAAAAAGGAAAAGAAAACCATTGATTCTCATAAACTTGAGTGCTCAAAAGTAGTTGTAAATTGTTTTTTTAAAAACAAATTGCTCATAATACAGTTGTCTCTCAGTATCTAGCAGGGTTGGGGATGGACGCAGGTGTTGGTTGCAGGATACCCTGCAGATAACAAAATCCATGGATACTAAGATCCCTTCTATAAAATGGTGTTGTAGTTGTATATAAACTACACACATTCTCTCATATAAGATAAATCATCTCCAGGTTATTTATAATACCTAACACAATGCAATGTTATATAAATTGTTGTTATATTTTATTGCTTAAGAATAACCTCAGGAAAAAACAAGTCTGCATATGTTCAGTACAACCATCCATTTATTTTTTCTCAAATATTTTCAATTTATGATTGGTAGAATCCATGGATGTGGAATCCATTGTTGTGCAACCCACAAATACATCTACAATTAATCTTTAGAAATTTCACTTTGCTTTTGCCAGTTAATATTACTCTATTACTAGCTTTGTAAATACCATAAATATTAATAGCTTTGTAAATATCATAAAGTTTCCATGTGAAACATTGAGTGGGTGGTTAAAGGACCTTCTATTTGTTGAATAATTCCCACAGAGTCAATAATTTAGGTTATTTGCATTTCTGATGCATAAATAATAATAAGGCCAGGCTGGTCTCAAACTCCTGATCTCAGGTGATCATCCCATCTCAATCTCCCAAAGTTCAAGCAGTCCTCCTGCCTCAGCCTCCCAAGTAGATGGGATTACAGGTGTGCACCTCCATGCCTAGCTAATGTTTTGTACTTTTTTGGAGATGGGATTTCATCATGTTGGCCAGGCTGGTCTTGAACTCCTGACCTCAGGTGACCCTCCCGTCTCAACCTCCCAAAGTGCTGGGATTACAGGCGTGAGCCACTGCACCCTGCCACGAACTTTTAATCCAACCAAAATTTCAGTACAATATGAAGTGAGAGACTGAATATTCATTGATTTTTAAATTTACCTAGAAATATATTTTATTCTGAATATCCCCAATGCAAAATACCGCATTTAAATGTTTGACATTTTTATTTTTTCTGAGAAAAGAAAAATAACTATTTCTTCAGTCAGGAGGACTTTGGTTTATTGCCAGAAAGTATTTCTGTCATTTATTTTTTCTTTCATTTTAAAAAGAAAGCCATAAATCATCTTGGCAGTCAATCATTAGTCTGACATCAAAAAGAAATCCAAAGAGGATTGTCTACTGTTGTTTCAGTTAACAGAGTCCCGCTTAATAGGTTTTGATGCCAAACTAATGAGATTGCCGGAAAAATTAAAAATGTAGGTATTGAACTGCCTAAAAGGAAACCACTACTTTATTTCTAAGCTTTTAGAAATTATTCAAACTCCTATGTTTATTCTGGAATATAATAAACCTAATTATTTTCTTGAAAGAAGGTGAGAAGGGAGCATGTACTTCTTAGGGCTTGGACCGGGTTAAAAAAAAGTATGAAAAATCTAAAAATAAAGCAAGCACCCAAATATCTTATTTCATCTACATCTGTGCTTTGCAAATGGATTTTTATCATTTCAGTATATCTCTTCCCCTTGAGGATTTTACTGGCAAGGTTAATTTAAAACAGATGGCTTTTCATGAAAATAAGAATTATATGTTTAACCCAAAAGTATATGTTTCACTAAATCTTTGTTTTTACTTTTACTTTTTTTTATATCTAAATCACGAAGTACGGTATTTGAGGAACTGATTCTACAGGGATGCTAGGTGAAGTCTTGGCAGTTTTGTGCTTGGGGAAAGATTATATGTTTTAGGAAAAAATAATTATGCATATATTATACCTTTTTTGATGGAATATGCTTTAGTAAGTGTAACTAAAACATGAATAACTGCAGGATTGTGCTATTTGAAAGAATAAGCTATTACTTCTTTCTCTAAAGCACCCAGGCTGCCAGAGCTGAAGATATTATTTGAGAAATATAACATAGAGCGACAGTTCTGACCCTACAACCTCCAGAAAAATGTTCAAAAGGGTAGTTCCTCTTTTGAGGGAACATTTTATTTTTCTATTAAGGAAAAAATATTTTGTGATGATTTTTAAAAATCTATGATAAATCTTAAAACAGAATAAACTAAGGCTATATGTGCAAATCTGTCTGATATTCTAAGCCTGTAAAAATAACAGCCCCAGAGCACTGTTAATTTTAAGGAATAGTATAAGTTTGTAAGGGAGTCTATAGTTACCGTCATGTAAGTAAAATCAAGTCCTAGGCATGACATTCATTTAGTTCTATGAGATCATTGTTAGAAATCGTATATCAGAAAAAAATACACTAAATTGCTTTATACACATGCCCACAAAATTGATCACGTTCCATCAGACCCACCCCAATATTATCAGAACTTGTAACAATAGTACAAATAGATCCCACATATCATATGTCAAAATATGTAAAATGTACAAATCAATTCTTCAAACTGCTGAAACATCTGAAAACCCCATTAAATAAAATAAATCTCCTCCTCTGATAAACATAACTGTTTAATGATCTGCCACATGTTGGAACAGGGAGAACAGCCACACCAGCCCCTGGGCCCTGGATCTGCATATCCCCACTCTTCTTTTCCTACCCTGGTTCTATCCTTCATCACAAGGGACCTTGAATCCAAATGTGTGGACATTCTAAAACATATCAGTTTCATCAGTTTTCCTTAAGGGCCACCCTTTGGCCCCTCTGTAAGCTGGTTGAGTACAGTGGCCATGCAGTCTACCTTCAAACATGTTCTACCTGTGTCTCAAACATGTTCTACAACTTCTTTGTTATAATTAGTTTTCCTTAAATTGTTTTAAATATATATTTGAATAATTTTCCCATACATATACACATCACAATGATTACTGGCAGTTATCTTCCTAAGCATTGCATTGAGGGTTGCAATTTTTATTTCTAAGCCTTTCCTACATAATAATTAAGAATTGGACTATGTATTTGAGGGTAAAAGAGATAAGAAGTGACAACATAGAAGTTTTAGTTTTATCAAAATATGATTATATTCAGTTTTATTTATTTTACATAAAACCATACAACTTTTTGTTGTAAAACAATTTATTATTAAATGTATACAACTCACTCTTTTCCCCTTGCATTGAAATTACCTGGAGTTTAGAGTTCTTTTCCCCCCATCTATCACTAGGATAGCATTTCAATTCTCTAATTTGACAGCTCAGAGAATTGTGTTGGGCCATTAACAGGGAGCTATCTTCTTGGTCATTACTGTGCTCGACTGATACATATTAGCTTTCAGTACTGATTAATCCTTTCTGCTTTCCCTCACTTCAGAGCCAAGGCTAATAATCTGCCCAAATTCTAAGTCCTAGAACAGAAAGCATGTTTGACCCAGCTTGAGCAAAATACACAATCCTATTAAATCAGATGAGGCCAGGGATGCAGGTTTACAAAGAAGTACAGATAGAGATGTGGATTGATGGATGGACGAACAGATGGATGGACGGGATGGATGGACAGATGAATACATCCAGTGATGAATAGATAGATGGAAGAATGAGAATGTAAGTGTCTTTTCTTTGTTGGGGACAATATTTCTTAGGAAAAAGAGTAGTTGTGTCACTAGAGTAGATAGGCAATGATATTGAAACAAGTAATTATGATTCTGTTCTCCAGTATTCTTTCAGGACTGATTTTCTACTTTGTAGCTGACTGAACTGTATGCAATAAATCTTTAAAACTTTCTCATTTTAGGTAATTCTATTCAAATAAATATTTACTGATCATGTTACATGCTTAGTACAGTGTAACTAAAATATTTAACAAAAACATTAAATTTAAACATTTTAAATTTACTTAATTAACTTTAACCAAATATAGTATCCCATAGGAGATACTATTCAACCACAAAAATCCTTACAATATTTTATTGAGCAAAAAAAAACAAGGAAAACATTTCATCAACACAAAGTAAAATAATAACAACAGCCTGGTCATAGGATAATTGTTAAACATAAATTAATTCCATCCTAATAGAGAACTATTTGCCATACGTGCTATCATTATTATTATTATCTCTTCTTTTTTACAGATGAGGAAGCTGAGACAAAGAGCTTATAAAAAATTAGTTTCCAAAAGGAAAATTATGGGGAGATTAACCCAAGCAATTTTTCATAATAGCTCATCTCAAGAACAATTTATAAAATTCATTCTGGTATATATAAAATTAAATTTAAATGCATCACCAAAAAGTTGAAACAATTATTTACACAAAAAAATGAAAAAAGGAATTCAAAGTATTTTTTACTTTGGAGGCTGAAATGAATCTCCAATGATTAAAAAGTTAAATATATGACAATCAATTTGTAAATATATATGTATTTACGTATATATTTATATATGTATGTAGTTCATGTATTTATATATATTTACTACTTAGTATATATTTCATATATATGTAAACATATGAAGATAAGACCATAAATATATATATATATAAACATGAAAATAAAATCATAAACAGATGTAATGGGTGATGGATGCATTGCATGTAATTATTTATACATATATATATAAAGTGATAAAATTAGTGAAGAAGGGAAAGCCCTCTAAGTTTACAAGCAGTGGGAAACATTTTTTAAAAAATAACTAGATTAACATATTTGACTGTCTTAAGCAACTAAAATTTTTTGCTATTTATTATACAAATTATGTTAAAAATAGCAAAGACAAATTAATAATATATTTGGAGTAACTGGAGAAAATAAAAAATTATTATCACAAAGAATTTTTAATGGTTCAATTCATTGGTTCAAAGGATTAATATCTTTATAAAAGAAGGAAGAGAAATAAAAAGTGCTAAGAGAAATGCAAAGAATCCAATATGTAAACAAACAACAGGAATACATTCATAAAATACTCTATAAAGGGAAATATAACCATTACTTTTTCTTTTATGTTAAAACTTATTTTTAAACTTGCTGCTTTTCTTACAAACAGACCATTGTAGATTAAGTTCTACTTGCCCATAAAATAAAGAATACTAATAGGCTATTTTATACCTTACAACATAAATGTACCTTAGCTTAAGCAAAACTTATTGGTAAAATCACCTAAAACTTGATAATGCACCAACTCTGAGGTTTTAGGTGAAATAGTTTCCTGGAATTATACATTCTCAGGCACTACAACAAAAGAAGCATCTTGGCTTTGCAATATTTATCAGAATCATTCCTTCAATTCAACATAGTATAAAGGAATAATTTGTTGAAATACAGTTGTTCACTTGAACAGCAATTCTATTGCCTTTTTGTCCTCTGGAATTCATTGACTACCTCTTTATGTCTAGAGAGGGTCATTATTTTATTTTATTTTTTTAATTGCATTTCAGGTTTTGGGGTACATGTGAAGAACATGCAAGATTGTTGCATAGGTACACACATGGCAGTGTGATGTGCTGCCTTCCTCCCCATCACCTATATCTGGCATTTCTCCACATGCTATCTCTCCTCAACTCCCCACTCCCTGCTGTCCCTCCCCTATTTCCCCCCCCCCGATAGATCCCAGTGTGTGATGCTCCCCTCCCTGTGTCCATGTGTTCTCATTGTTCAACACCCACCTGTGAGTAAGAACATGCGGTGTTTGATTTTCTGTTCTTGTGTCAATTTGCTGAGAATTATTTTCAACAACCTGTTGCATTGTTCATGCTCTCTAGGAAGCATGCTTTCCTGTAAATGGGGAAATTTTGACTGTCATTTCTCTCCCTTTGGGTAAACTGAAATGACCAGTGGGGCCAAGAATTCAAGGAAAGGGTAAAATTTCATGAGCAGCTGGATGACTTCATCATCTATTAATACTCCAGGGTTTAATTTTCAGCTCAGGAGATCGTTCTGAGGTCTTTTTCTTTGAATTGTAACCTGAAGAGCATGCCTCAGTTTAAGACAGTTGTTCACAAAAGCAAACTCACAACAGGGTATCTTTTTGGATCATTTGGTAACAAGCACATTTCTAAATGATAAGAAGCAGTCATAGCTTTATACTGGCCTTTTCTCAATACCCATAATTCTATTGGTTCCTATGAAATATTTCATATGAGTAGCAAAGTATTCTAGAAAATAAAAGCACATACTTTTAATTCTGATTTTTTTATTAAGATGAAGTTTTGATAATTAATTATATTACTTATTCTTGCTGTCTTGTTATGAACTTTTTTCTTCCTTTAAAAAGTAATTCATGCTTTACTTTTAAACTGCTTTAAAAGTAATTCATGCCTCATAAAAGTATTTTGGAAAAATTAAAAAGTGTTCACTCACCCAAATTACTGAGTGTTTTCCTAAATTTAATTTTTGTCTTTCTTTGTGTCTACACAAATGCATACACACACACCACACATATTTACATCAGTATTTAGATAGAGCAATAATGATTGACATATTATAAATAAAAACAAAATTTTTTCTAAACATATTATTATGTCCTGTATTTTTCACTTGATATCATATCAATACATTCCCTACCTTACATAAAGACATTCTTTACATTATATATATATAAAGAATGAAATGTCTGCTATTCCTCTGAACTCATACAATGTTTTTTTCTAACATTCCACTAAAGATTGGAAATCTAGATGATTTTCAGTTTTTCATGATCAGAGACTGTTATTACAAATGAAAAATTCTATATCATAGTCTGTGGATATTACAACAACAAATAATAAGTGATAATAAATTTTTGCTCCTATCATCAATATATGAGAATAGCATTTTTATTTTGCTTTTAGTACCATTTTAATGTCTACCCAAAAGCATTTGCTAGTGAAAGTGTTCAAAATAGCATATTTATATTTTAAATTTATAATGTGGATATCACCAAAGAAAACAAATAGTTTATACATTTTAGAAAATTCTTACTCCATGAAGTCGTAGTTGTTATTGTTGGGGTTTTTGTTGTTGTTGTTTTTGGAGACAAAGCCTCACTCTGTCACCAGACTGCAGTGCAGTGGCAGGATCTCTGCTCACTGCAACCACCACCTCCTGGATTCAAGAAATTCTCCTGCCTCAGCCTCCCGAGTAGCTGGGATTTCAGGCATGCATGACCACACTTGACTTGTGTTTTTGCAGAGACAGGATTTCACCATGTTGGTCAGGCTGGTCTCGAACTCCTGACTTCAGGTGATCCACCTGCCTTGAACTCTCAAAGTGCTGGGATTACAGGTGTGAGCCACTGAGCCTGGCCTCCAGGAAGTTTTAAAATAATATTTTCCTGTCTTTCAAAGACTTTAGTGAGCCTCTTTTTTCATGTCTTTGCCCATTTATAATCAAAATTATCTTCTTATTCTCATTAATTTTATTAAATTACTTTATCAACAAATTGACTCATCCATCACCTCCATAACCATGAATTACAGTGTCATAAGATATATAGCAAAGGATAACATACCTTTCTGACTGAACTCATGAAAGTCTGCTTTGCCACACTAATGCCCCGAAAGCTGATCTTTTCTTTTTTTGTCATGTTATGTGATTCTTTTTATTTGTTAGGTATAAGTATGTTTAATAGTTTAAGGTTTAAGAAAACATACATGACTGAAGTTATTTCATACCATATAAACTACTATAAATATATTTTTAATGATGCTAAAAGTTAATTTCTTTAGTGGCATTGTAATTGGCAATGCATTAGGTGCCAAAACACACATTTTTTTAAAAAGTTTCCATTCTCATGTTGATATGACTGACATTTTTTCAGATCATTTCGAAAATGTGGGTAATTTTTTTTTTTTTTTTAAGATGGAGTCTCACTCTGTCAACCAGGCTGGAGCCCAGTGGCCTGATCTTGGCTTACTAAAACTTCTGCCTCCCAGATTCAAGCTATTCTCCGACCTTAGCTTCCAGAAAAGTTGGGATTACAGGTGCACACCACCACATACAGCTAATTTTTGTATTTTTAGTAGAGACTTTTGTGGAGATTTTTGTATTTTAGTAGAGACTAATTTTTGTATTTTAGTATAGACTAGGTTTCACTGTGTTGGCCAGGCTGGTCTCGAACTCCTGACCTCAGGTGATCACCCACTTCAGCCTCCCAAAGTGCTGGGATTACATTCATAAGTCACCATGCCAGGCCAATAATTCTTAAGTTTTAAGTATAATGTCCCAAATAAAAAACTGATACTCTAAAATTTGCCACATTTTTTCAGCAAAAGCTATATTGATTTCACTCTACTTCCATTGGCTTTAAAATATGATGAATAAAAATAATCTTAGTAATACACTATGTTAAGGGCAAACTTGCACACTACTTCTATTTAATGTGGAGGTCTGAGCGCCTTCTAAACATCAGTATTAACTGAGATAAAAAACATAAGAGAAAAAAAAGGAAGAGAGAGGAGTGTTGAGAATATCGATTTCCATTTGGACTCATCAAGCTTCAAGTTCATGTAGGCTAAGTGAAAATGGCAGGTACATAGTGAAATGAGTCTGGAGCTCAGAAACTGATTTGAACTGGGTATACAAGCTGAAACATGATGGTTAGACCCAGGATATGAATGAGAGTGCACAACATTTACAAAAGAAGATCTGAAGATGAATCTTTGAAGAATGCCACATCATAGAAGGATGACAGAGAACAGTCAGTGAAGAAAAAGATGGAGTGATCTTTCAGGTGTATGGGGAACCAAAGGTTAGCTATCACATCAGCCAAAGAAAGTGAGAGTTCAAAAGAGAGTGTCTCATAGTGTCAAATATCAGAGGGGTCAAAGTAATATAAGTATTGGAAATTTTCCATTGCATTTAATATTAGGACATCATCATCAACATCCATCCTAATAATCTGAATCAATGACAGAGAAAAAAAAATAGACTACAATGAATTGAGGAACGAATGAAGGATTGAAAAAACACAGAGCTGGCAAAGATCCAGATACATCATTGAAGAATAATATGGTGCTATGTAGAAAGAAACACTGATTGGAGGGAGGGTTTTCCCTTCCCTTAGCACTAATAAAGATTAAGTGGATGATTGATGGTACAAGGATCCAGAGCCTCCTGCACTAGAGCGTATATGTTTGGTAAAATGTACTACTTTCCCAGAGGCTGGCATCAGAGAAATATCTAAGATTATATTGTGATACCAACTAGGCACACAGTTACACAGTGCTTCTTCCCTGCTTATTCAAAAAGAAACATTTTTACACATAGGAACATATCTAAAGTTTTGACAACAAAAAAACTTTTTGCTATAATGTCTGACTGTTAGAATGTATTGTGTAATATTTCATAAAAATTTACGAGTAAGCATTACTTTAGTAAAATATGCTTAGGCCATACTAGAAAATGTTTATAATAAAGTCTCTCCCTTGTATCTGATATTCTTCAGTGGACTGCTGTAAGCTATGTTATTTCTTCAATCTTTTATTTTAAATGTAGTAAGTTTAATTATCATATCTTTCTAGTTATTATTCCCTTGCTTCTTAGCCTTCTGTAACTGATTACTAATGTCTACAATTATGTCCCACTAGCTAAAGTAGCTCACTTTTATTTCTCATGCTAATACCTACGCTTAGATCTTTAGTGTTCACAAAAAATATACTAAACACATTTAATTCACTCAACAACTCAATGAGGTAGTGTGGCACATTGAATTATTGTTTCCATTAATTTTTCTCCTTCCAATAGGCAAAATACAGTGTATCACCAAACTCAGACTTTCTGTTTGACCATATGACTTACCTGCAACAGTGGAGAGTGTGTACAGGTGTCAGTTGCCGATTGTGAGCAGAGGTTTTCAGAAGCAGTGCCCCTAAGCTTTGCTTGCCCTCCTGAGAACAGCATGCCCAATAGGGACCCCTCCTTCCACCCATGCTCCAGAAAGAGCAGTACTTGATATAGAGCCAAGCTCTGCCAATCTCAGATAAGCCCAGCCCAGTCACTGCCAGTTCACAGACATGCAATAGCAGAAGTCCTCTTTGCCACAGTAAAAGCTATCTAATGTAGATATATATTTAAACAGGAAAAAAAAATCTCACAAAGTTTAAAAGAATTAGTGGACTACCACTTACTAACTGCATAACCAAAATTCAGATATTCTGAACATTAGACAAATTCATTTTACCTAACATCACAGTGACTTCTCAATTAAAGAAGCTTAATTTCTTGAAGAAGTTATTCATATTTATACACAGCAGGCATTTGCCATTGAAAAGCTTTCTGTCTCCCCAAATCCACCAGGAGTAGAAAATCTTTCTCCATTTACTATTCCACAAATATATTTACCTCTTGTAGCATGTAAATGCTCTACTTTCTCCATGTCTTTGTTTCATGTATATGAAATACCTCTTATTTCTTCATATCAATTGTTTTCTAGCTAGGAGATTTATTTCAATATAATTAATGTGATCATAGCAGTAGTCATTAAATAGTCAACAATTTTGGATTTCATGGTGTCAATATTTCTATACCCAGATATCTGGTTCTTCTTAAATTGAGCTTGGAAAATACCTTTCTAACATTCAACCAAAAGTCTTGTTATGTACTAGAAGACCTGGAGTTTAGGACCATCATATCATGTTGATCAAGAAAATGTCCATGAAAATAAAAAGCAAGAAAATATAACACTACAGGCTCAAAAATACCAAGCCAACTAAGACATCAAAATGGCCTAGGATCACAAGATAATTATCACTGTCAAATAATCAGTCATTCATTTGTTTAGTCATTCATTTAATCCGTCAAACATGTGCTTTAGTTAATTTGAGCTGCTGTCACAAAATGCCATAAACCTGGTGGCTTAAACAAGAACAATTTATTTTCTGACAATTCTAGAGACTGTGAATCCAAGATCAGGGTGTCAGCATGGTTGGATTCTAGTAAAGGCTCTCTTCCTGGCTTGCAGACAGCCACTTTCTCACTATGTGTTTTCACATGGCAGAGAGAGAGTTTTCACATGGAGAGAGAGACAGTGTGTAATCTCTTTGATATCTCTGCTTATAAATGAATTAATCCCATCATGAGGACTCATCTAAACCTAATTGTCTCTAAAAGGCTCATCTCCTAAGACTATCACATTGAGGGTTAGAACTTCAAAATAGGAACGGGGGAGGGGCACACAATTCACTTCATAGCAAACACATATTGATCATTCATGTGCAGAATACTTTGCTAGGCACTGGGAGTATGTTGTTAAAAGAGAGTATCATATTCCCTGCTCTCATGGATCTGTTAGCCTAGTGGAGGGAATCTAGAAAATAAAATAATACCGCTCCAAAGTAGTAGTCTAGGGAAAATGTAGAGATTATGGAACACATAAAAGAGGTATCTTACCCAGATATCCAGAGTCAGGGAAGAAGACTTCCATGAAAAAGTGTCATGAAGCTGAAAACGACAGAATGAATACGGGTTAGCCAGGAGAAGGGGGCAGGAGCAAGGGCTGGATACAGGCAGAAAAAATGGCAAATGTTAATCCTCAAGTCAAGACAGAACTAAGTGCAGTCAAGGATATGAAATGTAGAGTAATTGATGAGCACTTTTTCTTTTAATTACACATTTTGATAGGACAGGCAGGTGAGAGATGTTGCAGAGATAGTGAGGACCAGATCATTTAAGACTTTGTAAGCGCCAATTTACATATGAAGACCAAACTGAAAACATTTTTAATGTCCTGGAGAAGAAAGATTTTGTAAAACCCATCCCATAGAGTGCCAAGGAAACTTTATGTATGAAGGTAATGGAGAATGCAATATATATATATACAAAGTATATTAAGATAATTCATTTTGAAATTTTGCATTGATATTATAGCATCATAATTTTCTCTTTAATTAGTAATCATATTTGAATTCAACATTGTGTGACCAAAGCATGTGTACCTGACCATGTGTGTAATGGAACAGGCAAAAATATCAACAAAATTCTCCATTATAGCTACCAGTATCTTTAATGCCACAATCAGACTGTTGTTCATTTACTGGGTTATTTTAAAATGTTTACGTGGATAAATCTGGAGATCATCATTCTCAGTAAACTGACACAAGAACAGAAAACCAAACACTGTATGTTATCACTCATAGGTGAGTGTTGAACAATTAGAACACATGGACACAGGGAGGGGAGCATCACACACTGTGGTCAGTTGGGGGGCTAGGTGAGGGACAGCAGGGGATGGGAAGGGATAATGAGGGGATAAATACCAGATATAGGTGATGGGAGGATGAAGGCAGAAAACCACCCTGCCATGTATGTACCTATGCAACAATCTTGCATGATCTGCATATGTACCCCAGAACCTAAAGTACAATTTAAAAAAAGAAAAAAAAAGAAAAAGAAAATGTGGTACATATATACTATGGAATACTATGCAGCCATAAAAATAAATGAGTTCATGTCCTTTGCAAGGACATGGATGAAATTGGAAATCTCTTCTCTGCAAACTAATACAGGAAAAGAAAACCAAACACTGCATGTTCTCACTCATAATTGAGAGTTGAACAATTAGAACACTTGGACACAGGAAAGGGTACATCACAGACCGGGGGACTGTTGGGGATAGGGGCAAAGGGAGGGAGAGCATTAGGACAAATACCTAATGAATACAGGCCTTAAAATCTAGATGACAAGTTGATGGGTAGAGCAAACCACTATGACACATGTATACCTATGTAACAAACCTTCACATTTTGTACATATATCCCAGAACTTAAAGTATAATAAATAAAAATAAAAATAAAAAATTTTGTGAAAAAAAAAAAAAACTTATGGAAAATCTACTGTGAACCTGGATCTATGAAGCTGTAATCATCCTGTGAATAATACAAACATCCCTGGCCTCATGGAGCTTACATTATAGGAGGAGAAGGCAGAGCAACAGTAAACATGATAAATAAGTTAATTATATAGTACCTTCGAAAGTGATGCATGCTTTGGAGAATAGAAATGGAAGTACCTGGATTTGAAGTAGGTAAAAGTAGTCTTAAACAGAAAATAAAGTTTAAACAAAACTTGGGGGGAATTCGCCATGCAAATATCTGAAGAACATATGGCAGAAAAAAGAATATTCCAGGTATTCTTTCCAGAAATCAATGCAAAGACCTGAACCAGAGGATATGTCTGATGTGATCAAAGTACTAGAAGAAGGGTGATGTGGCTAGACTGTAATGAATAAGAAATATAGTAGAAGATAAAGTCCAATTATAGAGAGGGAGTCATCTCAGGGAGCGTTCCATAGGCTACTTGAAAGGCTTTGTCTTTCACCATGAATGAATGCAAAGATACTGGAGGGTCTTCAAGTAGAGGAGCAGTATGATCTGATTTACAGTTAAAATTAGTCACTTTAGTTACTATGGTAGGTAGAGTAATGAACCTTCCAAGATGTCTACATCCCAATCCCTGGAATCTGTGACTATATTACCTTACATGGCAAAATGGAATTTACAGATGTGATTAAGGTTAAGGGCCCTGAGATGGATTATTTAAGTGATCCCAAGTTGAGCACTTGAGTGAGGAAGGTGGAAAGTGGAAGAGGGAGACCCAAGACTTAGTCAGAGAGATGTAACATATGAAGGATTCTCTCTGCCATTGCTGGCCATAAAGATGGTGGCAAAGAAATGTGGTGGCCTCTAAAAGCAGGGAATGACACTTAGTTTACAGCTAATGAGACAATGGGGGCGTTGGTTTTAGAACCACAAGGAACTGAATTGTCAACAATTGGAATGAACAGGAAACAGGTGCTCCCCTAGCATCTCCAGGAAATAACATAGCCTGCCAATACCTTAATTTTAGTCCAAAAAGACCCGTTTCAGACTTCTGATTTGTAGAACTATATAGTAATAAATTTACACTGTTTTAAGCCACTTAATCTGTGGTGATTTGTAACAGCGACAACAGAAAACAATTAAATAATACAGTTACTGAGCAGAGAAAATGTTATGGACAGTGAGGAGGAAGGAGGAAAGAGAAAGAAGACTTGGGAAGCTATTGTAGTTTTCAGTTAAGGATAAAGGTAGTAGCCATGAATACAAAAGCAGACCCAATTCTAGCTATCTTCTGAAGTTTGGATAAAGGTAGTAGCCATGAATACAAAAGCAGACCCATTTCTAGCTATCTTCTGAAGGCAGAGCCAACATGATTTCTGGCAGACTAGACATAGAGCATAAGGATATGTCAAAGATGGCTTTGAGATTTTTGACCTGAGTAATTGAAAAGATAGTATTTCCACTCATTAAGATGGAAAAGACTATGGGAGGAACAGGATTGTGGGGGAGGTCAAGAGATCAGTTCTGAGTGAATACTCTAGAGTAAGGAGTTGAATATGCAGTATGGGTTCATGAGAGAGTTCTGAGATGGTAATATAAATTTGAACGCCAGTGGCACATAGATGGTTGTTAAGTCATAGATTAGATGAACTCATGGAATAAGTGTTGATTGGTCTCTCTTTGGCTAAACATTCTTCTATGAAAACATTTAATTTAAATATATGTATATCTATTAAAGTAGTCAATAATATGCTTTCAGAAATTTTCCTTTCAGATCACTTCCTTTCAGGTAGGAGAAACACAGGACCCATAAGAGCATATGGAGATGTGGAAAAAGGATGCTTAGGACAGATGAGAAAGACACTGGAAGGATCCAGAATGAAGAAACTCAACAAACAAAAATAAACTGTACTTGCTGGGCAGTTCTGCCTGATTTTTTCCCTAATCGATTAAGTAAAAAATAAAAATTACATTTCTGACAGCATTCCATACTAGAAACTGAAGTATGCTTAATACATTTTTTCCTCGGTCATTGCTTAATTTGTCTTTGGAAAAAACAGCTCCATCAGTTAAACAAATCTCTAGTTTCTTCAAATGCTACAATCCCTTGAGAAAGACACTGGTAGCAGGTAAACCTGCAATAGGAGAGCCACTCTGAAACAGGAATGAACAGAGTCAGATGTCTATTTTTTCCCCACCACAAAAATGCCCAACCAGAATGTTTGGCAAGTACCACAGATAACTGTGCTAAGTGTTCTGTCTGCATCATTTCATTTCATTCCTTGCAACAATCCCTTGAGGTGGCTTTGTAATCACAGGTGAGAAAATTAAATTTTGGAGTAATTAAGAAACTTGTCCAGTGTCATTCTCAGACCTAGAGAATGTCAGAGTCAGAAGTCAAATGCAAGTCAGACTGTTCTAAAGCTCACTCTCTTATCTGTGTGTTATGTTGTAACTAGACAGTCACAGCCTTCCACTCTAATATATTCCTCGAATCTGCCCAATTTTTCCTGGTTACTGGAGTCAGTAGTATTTACTCTATGCCCATTTTATTTTATTTTATTTAGTTAATGTCATACATATCACACATATCCTACTTTTCTTGTTCCTAGTTCTGTTTTTCTTTATGAGAATAATCCTATTTGTGGCTTCCTTTTCCTTGTAAGATTAAAAGGATAGTTCTTAATATGCTATTAAAATCCTTTGTTTTATATCTCCAGCCTCACATATCATAAGTCCTTCTTGCCTTGCATCTTGTGTTCCAGCCACACCAACTGAAATGCACATCCCAGAATATGCCCTAAGCATGTGACCACTCTGCCATGAATACCACCCTCTCCACTCCAACAGGCATACACATCACCCTTGAAAAATTCATATTCAGGATTAAAACAGTGTAATAATATTCTCCTCATAATGCCTTCTCTCTACAAATAAGACACATTTACTGAGTTTTTGCTCTATGCCACACACTATTCTAAGCACCCTGAAAACTTTGATAGAGGTTATGTCTGTTCTCAAGAAACTACAATGTATCTTGAATACAGCCACATAAACAAAATTTACATATAATTTTAAAAATAATACTGCAGCCTGGAAAATTTTAAGAATACATTCAATAATCCTCTCTGCTCTCAAGCCTTTCTTATCCTATCATATTAATATTTTCTGCTAATGTATCTAACATAATATTTATTGTTTCAAATTATGAGTCTTTTCTAATACTGTTAAGATGACATTAGAACTGTTTTAAAATATACATGTATGCATTTATTTATTTAGCAAATTGTATTTCCTTTTATGAAAGAATATTTTTATATGAACAAAATAAAAGAGCGAATATAAAAATAAATACGAGAATATAATGGATATAACTATAGTTAGAAAGATATTCATTAAATTTGAAAACTAGAAGCATTAGTCTTTATAAAACAAAATGTTATTATGGGCCAATATACATAAGTTGGGTTCTTGGCTAGCCTTTAAATCACTCTCAAGTATTAATCCAGAACTATTGAGTGTAATTAACTCTTTCACATCAAAATGGCCTATAAATGGCAGCAAATAAAAATGTAGGGAAGCAGTAAACTTTTGGAGTTGATAAATTGCTAAATCTTTCACAGTTGTATTTTTGTAGGAAATTAAACTCTAGAGATTAGTTGTTAAAATTATTTAGCTGTAGCTACTTTATTGTATCATATTGGCAATGTGTTTTGTTATATTTGGATATATATCTTTTATAGGAGATATAATGTTTACTACATTCTTTATTTTCACATTTCTATAGTCATAAACTATATGCTATATATATGCATATTCTACATTTTCACATATCTATAACCTATGTCAGTATTCTAGATATATCATATATTATATGCATTTCATATATTTAAATTTAATGTTAGAAAAAGCCATAGCTCAGAAAAATTTGTAAACTTCCCCAAGACTTCAGAGCTAACAACTTAGCAGAGCTAGGATCCTGTCCTCAGGTTTATATATTGCCAAATGATTCACTGATCCTAATGAGAAGCATGAAAAATTAAAAGAATTCACCAAGAATTAACCAGTTGTTTAATGTCGCAACCATGATCAGAAACCTAGTTTCTTAAAATAGTTAATATTCTATTTTTAATACTAATATGTTGATAAAAAGTTAACTCAGTTGTTAGTATTCTGTTTTCTACTACATAGCTCATAAAGCTATCATAAAACCTACTCTCATAATGAAAAATTAAAATGCTGGAGGAAATATGACACTGAAAAAAAAAAATACAGATTCAGGTAATACAAAGTTAAGGTAAATCCCAAGTGCCAGAATAAAACAGAAATGAGAGCCATCTTGGTAAACATGGACTAATGTTAAGGTTGGTATCAGACTTGAAGATCAGTGAACAGGGCATGAGGTTGTAATAACCACACAGGAAAAATACTTTGGGCTTGGTCAAGCACAGAATCAGAACTGAAACACCTGCATCAAGCTAGGTCCTCAAAAGGCTGTGCAGCCATGAAAAAAGCCAAGAACATTTTTTAAAGTAACTTTTCTGGGGCTTCTGGTGCAGAAAAATCAATCTTCCGTGAGAAATTATAACTCCAAGCAAACCCATATATATCAATGTATGTCAGACTCCCAAGGTAAGGAATATGACCTAAAAATTGATCTAGGACCAAAGAACCACCCAAAGCCCTAGAAGAAACAAATTCAAAATATTGTGTTAGGCCACTTCAACAGCATGGATATATAAAACCCCTGAAGTATAAAAAGCAACCCTCCCCAAAGAGGAGCTTTCTATAAACATTCTTCTATAATGTGGACACCTGTATGAGAAAGGCATAAAATACAACCAAGAAGAGAACTGGGATGTCGAGAAGCAAAACCAACAGACTTATCTGGAAGAAACTACTGAAAAATATGTGAAAAGTGTTGTAAGAGATGGAAGGGAAAACATGGTGAATAAAAATCAACACTAGGGCTGAGCCTGGTGGGTCACGCCTGTAACCTGTAATCCCAGCACTTTGGGAGGCCAAGGCAGGTGGATCACTTGAGGTCAGGAGTCAAAGACCAGCTTGGCCAACATGGTGAAACCCCGTGTCTACTAAAAATACACACACACACAAATTAGCCCAGAATGGTGGTGGGTGCCTGTAGTCCCAGCTACTCAAGAGGCTGAAGCAGGAGAGTCCCTTAAACCAGGGAAGTGGAGGTTGCAGTGAACCGGGATCCACCACTGCACTCCAGCCTGAGCAACAGAGTGAGACTCCGTCTCAAAAAAAAAAAAAAAAAAAAAAAAAACCTAGAAGAAAAGTCATCTACTTTGAGTAAGTTACAAATAGAAACTCTTAAATATTAAAATAAATGCAACAATTTACAGCAGATTCTCGATTAATGAATTGAACAGGCAATAAGTAATGACCTAAAGAAAACCTGAATAATTATAAGATACAGCTCAGGAAATTGCCCAAAAGAGAGAGAAACCAGATTTAAAAGATCCATCAGATGAAAGAATTAGAGGTTCTAACATGTGTTTAATGAGAGTTTCAGTGAGATAAAGCGTGTACAGGAAGTAACACTTGGAAAGATATCGGTGGTCATCAGATTCAATACCTGGAATGGCTTCTGATGACAGCAATATGGATTAGCATAATTTGAATTAATAAGTACCAAAGAAGAACGCTAACAAGAAAACAGGACAAAACACTTTTAAAAAATTATCTCAAAAGCAGAATAAGTACTAGTGAATAGTAAATTAGGTCAAGGGAGAAGTTCTGAAATTCTGAGAATAAACCCTGCATTTAGAAATTCTTTCTCCTGGGGTACTTGGCACAGACTAAGCAGAACTTTTGATATACTCTCAGGACTTTCAGCACAATAGCTGCAGTCTAGATACTGGCAGAGAGAGAGCGAAACCACTTCTCTTATGAAGGAAAACACGCTGGAGACAGCAGACGCTAAATATAAGCCAGACATTTCCCAGCTATGGGAAAATAAGTTTCTGATTGTCCCAGAAATTCTCACTCTGATTTTGGCTTAAGGTGGTTCTAGATTGCCAGTACATCAAATGCCAGTATAAGAAAAGGAAAATCTTTCTGGAAAAGGAAATCTTTATCCTAGTATGCAAATTGTTAATACACATTTTTTCAAATATAATTTTCAATGCAGTATTAAAGATAACGATTGAAAGAGATAAGGGAATTGGTATAGAAACCAGTAGAAATGAGAAATAGAAAGAAGAGACTTTCTCCATGTTGCCCAGGCTGGTCTCGAACTCCTGGGCTCAAGTGACCCTCCTGCCTTGGCCTCTCAAAGTATTGGGATTACAGGTGTAAACCATTACAACTGGGTCACTTGTATTGTTTCCCTTTTTAAAAATGAAGTAAATGTGACAGACCAGCTTGTGAGTACATGAATATTTTATGATATTACTCTCTATACATTTCTATACTTTAGCATTTTATAATTTTTTAGAGAAGCATTTAATGCTTCAGAAAAAAGTATAATTATATTCAAAACATGGAAAAAGTCTTTTCTATCTTATGTTTATCTGTATCTAAGATGATATTACATGCAGAAATTTTTACTTTGGATAATTTGTTAGTATTTCAGTTTCATGGATTATCTTTTTGAAACAGCTAAAAGATAATTATACCGCCAAAATAACTGCAAACATAGAATTGGCTTCTCTATAGCACTGTTTTACTTCCCTCAATATGGTTAAATAATTCTTGATTCAAAATTCTTTTTATAAAATTACATTAAATGTACTATGGCATCTCTGTAAGGTTTATAGAATAAAAAATGCATGCTTTGTATTTCTTCATTACAAAAATAGAACTGCAATTTAAATATGAATTTCAATTTAGAACATTAGTAATTAACTGATTTTACTCTGTTTTGTAAGTATTTCATTCACTAATCACTGTGAGAGCTGAAGAACATTACAACCCTGTAGGAAATAAAAAGACATGGGTGTCACTTAAGGTTAATCGTAGAGCATGGCTTGCACTTTAATCTATCATTGGTTTTGTAGAGATTTAAAACTTTTCAATCAAAAATACTTAATGGTACTAATTTTAGGTGAAGCATTTAGTCATTTCATAAATTGCTTTTCTGATCTTTACTGCTATGCTTTATTTACCAAAACCTAAAATCAATACTATGGACACAGGGTATGGTTTTTTGTCAGACATGTGTAGTCCTGAGAACCCTGGTTAAAGAAGGATGATGTAGGTATTATTTTCTTTCTTCTAGCATTTCCTTTACAGATACGCAACACTTATTGGTCAAATGCATATAGTATGTCTTGCTTAAAGTTGGAGAAATCCTATCTTTCTCCATCCTGTGCAGTGTACTCCTATGTAGTCCCAAGACTCTTGGTGACTAAGACACCCAAAACTAGCAGCTATATTTGCTTCTTAGCACTTTAACTGTCCCAGCCCTGGTATTTGATTTAAGCCATTATACAGATTACAATTTGGGAAAGAAGCAATAAAATGATATAAATTCTAATAAATGTTAAAATTTCAGTATTTAAATATAATTAAAATCATTTAAATAAAATCTTCTTTGATGAATGAGCTCATCCACCATCTCTACATCTTTTATTCACAAATTCAAGCGATTGGACAAGAACAGGAATAAGCTCATTTTGAGGGCTTATTTTGTTGTGTGTGGAAAGCTTCTGTCTTCAGCTTCTGTCAGCTACTGTCTTCACTTTCCTCTGCCTATGGTTAAATTGTGTTACACAGGCTGAGGTATTGGAGAAGGGTTCATTACATCTTCAGGTCATTTACACTCATAGGTATCTGTGGAAATGTTTGTCCTCCTATCTGGGCTTAAACATTCACAGATTGTAGCTGCAATGCCCCTCATTTCCATAAGTGTCCTTAAGACTTGGGAGAACCTTCATGTATTTTTCTCTCACCCTAGAGTTCTGAGACCAATTCTAGTGCTTATTCTTTTTCTCTGGACCATGAACATATCTCTGATACCATTTGTTTTCCCTATCTGCTAGATACCCCATGCAGGCATTCCCTGTATCTAGAAAATAGACCAAAAACTCCTATACATTATTAATATAATCTACGTAATTATAGATAATATTTATTAGACAAAAACTCCTATAATTTATTAATATAATATATGATCATATATAAATATTAATATAATATATGATCATATATAAATATTAATATAATATATGATCATATATAAATATTAATATAATTATACATTAATAGAAGTTATAGGGGTTTTTGGTCTATTTTCTGGAAATAGAGACTGTCTATATGGGGTATCTAGCTGGAAAAAATATATAATTCAGGAAAAAATTGAATAAGTGTCTTGAAAATATACTTCAAAAAGAATATTCAAATGAATGCTGTGAAAATATGTTCAAAATTTAGTTATGAGAAAAATGCAAGTTAAAATCACAATGAGACACCATTACATATTTAGTGCCATCTATTTTAAAATTGAAAAAATTATTATATATGTAAATCATCTAGCCTTTAATTTGTTGTTGTTGAACATTAGCTCTTGTTTTTTAACTTTTATTTTAGGTTCCAGGGTACATGTGCAGATTTGTTATATGGGTAAATCGCATGTTGTGGGGTGTGGTATACAGATTATTTTGTAACCCAGGTAACAAACATAGTACCCAATAGGTAATAATAAGCATAGTACCTAATAGATGTTTTTTTGAGTCTCACCCTCCTCCCACTCTCCACCCTCATGTTGGCCCTGTATGTTCTCTTCTTTTCGTCCACATATACTAGATAATTAGCTTCCACTTATAAGTGAGAACATGCAGTATTTGGTTTTCTGTTCCTGTGTTAGATCACTTAGGATAATAGCCTCCAGCTCTCTCCATGTTGCTGCAAAGGATATTATCTCATTATTTATTATGGCTGTGTAGTTTTCCACAGTGTATATGTTTCTTTATCCAGTCTAGCATTGATGGACAGTTAGGTTGATTCCATGTCATTGCTATTGTGAACAGTGCTGCAATGAACATACATGGGCATGTGTCTTTATGGTAGAATAACTTATATTCCATTAGATATATATCCAGTAATGAGATTGCTAGATCGAATGGTGATCGTGTCTTAAGTTCTTTCAGAAATCTCCAAACTGCATTCCACAATGGCAGAACTAATTTACATTCCCACCGGTAGTGTTATGTTTTCTTTTCTCTACAACCTCATCAGCATCTGTTATTACTTTACTTTTTAATAATAGCCATTCTGACTGGTATGAAATGGTGTCTTGTGAGTTTTATTTGCATTTATTTCTCTGATTAGTGATGTTGACCATTTTTTTCCTGTGATTGTTAGCCACCTAAATGTCTTCTTTTGAGAAATGTCTGTTCATGTCCTTTACCCATTTTTAATGGGATTGGTTGCTTTTTGCTTATAAATCTGTTTAAGTTCCTTAAAGATGCTGAATATTAGACCTTTGTAGAATACATAGTTTGTAAGTATTTACTCCCATTATGCAGGTTGTCTGTTTACTCTGTCAATAGTTTATTTTGCTGAACAGAGCTCTTCAGTTTAATTAGGTCCCATTTGTCAATTTTTTGTTGTAATTGGTTTTGACATCTTCACCATAAAATTTTTGACCAGTCATATGTCCAAAATGGTATGTTCTAGGCTATCTTCCAGGGATTTTATAGTTTTAGATTTTACATTTAAGTCTTTAATCCACCTCATACTGATTTTTGTAGATTGCATAAGGAAGGGGCCAAGTTTTGATCTTCTACAAATGATTAGCCAGTTATCCTACTACCATTTATTGAATAGGGAGTTCTTTCCCATTGCTTGTTTTTGTCAGCTTTTTCAAAGATAAGATAGTTGAAGGTATGTAGCATTATTTCTGGGCTCTCTATTCTGCTCCATTGATCTATGTGTCTGTTTTTGTACTAGTACCATACTCCTTTGGTGCTGGAGTCTTTTAGCACAGTTTGAAGCCAGGGGATGCCTACAGCTTTGTTCTTTTTGCTTAGAATTGCATTGGTTATTTGAGCTTTTTTTGCTATTGTTGTTTCATATGAACTTTGCAATTTTTTTTTTCAGATTCTGAAAAGAATGTCATTGTAGTTTGATAGAAATAGCATTGAATCTGTAAATTGCTTTGGGCAGTATGGCCATTTTAATGATATTGAATCTTCTTCTCCATGAGCATGAAATGTTTTTCCATTTGTTTGTATCATATCTGATTTCTCTGAACAGTGCTTATTAATTCTCATTGTAGAAATCTTTCACTTCCTTGATTAGCTGTATTCCTAGGTATTTTGTTCTTTTGGTGGCCGTTGTGAATGCAATTGCATTCTTGATTTGGCTCTCAGTTTGGATGTTGTTGTATAGGAATGGTATTGATTTTTGTTCATTGATTTTGTATCCTGTAACTTTGCTGAAGTTGTTTATCATATCAAGGAGATTTTGAACAGAGACTATGGGTGTTTTCTAGGTATAGAATCATATGGTCTACAAACATAGTTTTACTTTCTCTTTTCCTATCTGGATGTCTTTTATTTCTTTTTCTTGCCTGATCACTCTAGCTAGGACTTCCAGTGCTATGTTGATCAAGAGTGATGAAAGAGGGCACGCTTGTCTAGTTTTCAAGGCTAATGCATCCAGCTTTTGCTCATTCAGTATGATGTTGGTTGTGGGTTCATCATAGATGGCTCCTATTATCTTGAAGTGTGTTCCTTCAATGCCTAGTGTGTTGAAGGTTTTTAGTGTGAGGATGTGTTTAACTTTATCAAAAGATTTTTCTGTATCCATTGAGATAATCATGTAGTTTTTGTTTTTAGTTCTCTTTATGTGATGAATCACAATTATTGGTTTGCATATGTTGAAGCAGCCTTGCATCCCTGAGATAAAGCCTACTTGATCATGGTGAATTAGCTCTTTGATGTGCTGATGGATTCTATTTGCTAGTATTTTGTTTAGGATTTTTGCATCTATGTTCATCAAGGATTTTGGCAAATATCCCTCTGATCTTTGACAAAGCTGACAAAAAACAAGCAATGGGGAAAGAACTCTCTCTATTCAATAAATGGTGCTGAGATAAATGGCTAGCCATATGCAGAAGATTGAAACTGGACCCCTTACACCATATATTCAAGATGGATTAAAGATGTAAATGTAAAGCCTAAAAATATAAAATCCCTGGAAGGTAACCTAGGCCTCACTTTTATAGGTGAAAATACAAGCTAGCACTACTGCTCTTAAACTTTTGCACAATATGAATTATGTGCAAATATATGCATAAACCATAACCCTGTAATTTTTATTTATGTATCTATTCAAGTATCTACCCATCAAAGCAGTTGTATAAGAATGACTAGGTCTGTATTATTCACAATACCTTAAATTTCCATCATGAGGATAATGGATAAATAACTGTAGAGCATTCATGAAATAAAATGCTATAGACCAATGATCTTCAAAGTGTGGTCCCTGGGCCAACAGCATCAGTGCTATCTGAGAACTTGTTAGAACTGCAAATTCATGGGCCCACTCCAGATCTACTGGTTTGGAGATTCTGGTTTGAAGAGCTGGGGACGGGGGATGGGGCTCTAGATTTCTCTGTTTAACAAAACTTCCAATTGATTCTGATGCATACTTAGGTGGATAAGCAGTGCTTTATATGTAAAAAATGAACATAGAAAAAAAGTCTGCTCTCTGCCATACCATGAATAAATCTGTGGTTAGAGTCTAAGAGGAAATATAAGAGAGATTCTGGTATAATTTTCTGTTTTGATGCTGGTTACAAGAAGTTTACTTTGACCAAAATTTATAAACATATTCACACATAATTTGCACATTTTATATTTGTAAGATATGGAAATAATGTAAAATCATAGTGTACTTTAATCAAACTCAGTTGCTTTAATATTGTATACTAATAATGTGTGGTTATTATCTCTCTTAAATTGGATATTATGCACTCCATGCAGGATAAAATTTATTTGTTTCAAAAAAAAAAGACTACTTACTTCAAGAAAATATATCCAGTCAACCAATTATATGGGGATATTAGCAGCCCTTTCCTTATTTTCCCACATTTCTGCTCTTCTTCTCTCAAGGATTAAACCCTACTCTCCCAGCTAGAGTTTCAATATTTCCAGAATAAAGCAAACTAGAGAAAAGAACTAAAGCCTGGCCAACATGGTAAAACCCCGTTTCTCCAAAAATACAAAAATTAGCCCGGCATTATGGCGGGTGCCTGTAATCCCAGCTATGATGCTGAGGCAGGAGAATAACTTGCAACCAGGAGCTGAGATCCCGCCATTGCACTCCAGACTGGGTAACAGAGTGAGACTCCATCTCAAAAAAAAAAAAAAAAAAACTATAAGACTATAAAGTACAAAAGCAACTTTAAGCTCAGTAAGAATTAGATTCAAGTCACTTTCCCACATGTATAAAATGCAAGTAGAATGAAATTTCCAAGTTTACCACAAACCAATCGTTTTTCCTGGGTTAACCCCCTAACCCTTATCAGACCAACCAGTGATACCCCAGACCTCAGGACTCGTCCCTGAGTTTAAGGGTTTTTAATCTGCTTTCCTCTATCCCAGAGCAAAGCCATTGCTAACCAATGACTTTTAGGTCATGCTTTTCATATTTATGCTCTTATTCAGATAATGAGGTTCCTTTGCCTAAGATCAGTGCTTATATTCACGTTATGCCGTAATTCTTATTGTTTAGCTTTGGTTTGGGCTCCTTTTACATATGCTTTTTCTTGTAACTTCCTTAGTATTTCACACCTATCCTAAGACTATGACTTTTTTGCCAGGCCCTAGAAAATAAAACACTGCCAGAAATTCTCATCCCAGGGCAGGGAGCTATTTACCTATTTTTCAAATTTTGCCAAAAACAATCTTCCTGGAATTCTGAATATCTTCTGATTGACTTCTCAGTAATCATTACAGTTCTGTTGGAGCATCTTGATACATTTTGGCTTCCTGCTATTAATCATATACCTGAGAAATGAATTTGGGGTTAGAATACTCCAGGGACCCAATTATATCTATTGTCATCCAAGCCTAACTTACTTAATCTGTCCTACACTAAAGGTCTAGCAATAGGCCCCAATCTTGATCTGTTTCATCTTTTTATCACCCAGCACCTATGCCCTGCTAATTCGCTTTGAAATGTCATAGGCATTATCTATATATTTTCTTTCTCTGAGATGGAATGTCAGACACATAAGAGGACTCTGAATTACGAAGAGATACACAGTGTAATTCTGAACATACTGCAGATTAAGCAAATATGCTAAGAGTCAATAATAGCATCCACAAGGCTTGCTTTTTTGCATTTATCTAAAAGGAAACTAATTTTGTAAACAGCTGCAGTAAAGTGTTTGTAAAATAGTTTACTTTAAATTAATCTAAATTTGAATTTCATTATCCTGTGATCTGAAAAAAAAAATTCAAAATCCTTCATCTCTTTCAAAACACATCTATTGATTAATCCCAAAATACACTAGAGTGTGGAGCAAGAACTTGGAGACATGGGAACTCTCGTACATTTGCTAGTTGGAAGGAATTTAAAATGATACAGCTGTGTTGGAAAATAGTTTGATAGTTCCTCAAAAAGATTAACACAGAGTTACTGTAAGGTACAACAATTCTACTCCTTAAAAAATATGTTTACACAAAACCTTGTGTATAAATGCTCATAGAATAATTATTCATGACATCTAAAAACTGGAAATAACCCAAATGTCTATCAACTGGTAAATGGTAAATAAAATGTGGCATATCCATGCAACGGGACATTATTCATGACTAAAAAGGAAGAAGTACTGATATGTACAACACCATGGATAAACCTTGAAAACATCGCACTAAGTCCAAGAGGCTACATATTCTATGATTCTATTTGTAGAACATATTCAGAAGAAGCATATTCACAGAGAGAGAGCACAGATTTATGGTTGCCTAGGGAGGCTGGTGAGGGAAAAGATGAGTGACTGCTAATGGGCGCAAGGTTTCTTTTGGGGTTGATAAAAATGTTCTGGAATAAAAGAGTGCTTATGTTTAATAACCTTGTAAATATACCCAAACCACTGAATTTTGTACTTTAAAGGTTAAATTTTATACATGTGAATTTTATCTCAAAAGAAAAAACAGAATAGGTCCAGGATGCAATATAATAAAAAAAATTTGGAAATGTCATTAAAAAATTCACTGGATTAGAGAATGTTAAAATTAGATATAAATTGAGTCTTACAGCCTTAAATCAAAGTGTGTTAGACTTTTATTTTTTTATTTCTTTATGATCATATTATTTTCTGAAATCTAAAATTAGTTGCAACTTTCTAGAGATTTTCAAGGATTTCTAAACTCTTTTTTCTGACATATAATTTAAAATTTTAAAGACAAATGTGGTACTACTTGTTCCTACTATATTTCATCTTACTAAATTTGAGCTATTGCTTTAATCCATAAAAGGATATTATCTAAATTCATCAATTCTCAAAGTTGAAGAAATGTATAATAGTGAATCCAATCCTCCCCACCGCCTTTTTTTAAGGGATAGGGAGAATGAGGCCTGTATATTAACTGAGCTACTTTCCACCATATAGGGTTAGTGACTCCACTGAGATTATGTTATAGGAAGTTTTCCATTAACTCATATTGATTTAATATTCTATCCTTTAGAGAATAGAGATCTTTCCTATATTTTGCAATGTTAACATTTGATAAGTGTATGTCTTAATCCATTTTTATTGTTGCTTATAACAGAATACCTGAAACTGAATAATTTATTTAAAAAAGAAATCTATTTCTTACAGTTATGGAGACTGAGACGTCCAAGGTGGAGAGGCTGCCTCTACTGGGAGCCTTCTTGCTGAATGGGAGTCTACAGTGTCCAGAGGCTGCACAGAATATTATGTGGCATGGGAGATGAGCATGCTAATGTGCCAGCTCTGGTCTTTCTCTTTTTATAAAGCCTGCAGCTGCACTCTCATAATAACACTTTAACCTATTAACCTTTTAATCCATTAATCCATGAGTAGATTAATTCATTCATGAGGGCAAAATCCTGATGATCCAATCATCTCTTAAAGGCCCCACCTTTCTTTACAGCCACCTTTCCACATCTTTCTACATTTAGGGATTAAGTTTCAAAGTGAATTTTGGAGAAATTATTCAAAGAATATCAGCACATATTACATGCATTATACTCTAATTCTAGTTTTTAATTAAATATGATGATTAAGCCAAATATACCAGAATGGGGCCAGGATGCATGCTCTGCCTGCTGTCCGTGCCTCTGATCTCTTTCCCTGACACTCTCCTTCTTAATTATTTTTCTCCAACCTTACACTGGACTTTCTGTTTATCTTCTAGGACCTAGGCATTTTCTGCCTTAGAGACTTTACATTTCATATTCCCTCCTCTGGGAAATGCTTTGGATAGAGCTGAGCATGGTGTGTTACATCACATCATTTATATGCCTACTCAGAGGACTTTGCTGACCATACTATCTCTCAATTACTTACCATCCCAAACACAGCTCCCTTCCTTTCCATTACATCACAATAGTTTTCTTCAGAGATCTCATTATTACCTAAAGGTTTGTTTGTTTGTTTCTTTTTACTTTTTTTCTATATTGCTTTTCTCTCTCACTAGAACATAAGTGTCACTAAGAGAAGCTGAAGTACTTTGCCTCTTTTCCTCTGTATCTCCAGCACTTAGAATAGTGCTTGACCCCTTTCACCCCTCACTACATGAGTGTTGAATAAATGAAATTTTATAAATAGAATGTTAAAGGCTGAGATTTTGTTTTTAACATTCTGTTGAATAATGATTATTTTGTGTTACACATTTTGTTAGTTGTTTCTACCCTCCAGAGACAAGAAGAAGAAAGGAATTTAAGATAGAAGATCTAGGAGGTTTCTGATGGTTGAATTTCAAAATTACTAACATCAGCATTGGTTACTAAGAGCCACTGTGGAATCTCTATCTGTGCAGGTGTTCATGCATAAATCAGAAGTGTATCTGTGTGCTTCTTAGTTGCTAGTTGGAAGATATTTTCAAAATCCTGTGATGTGCTTTTAATCTGGTATATGTATTTTGACTCTTTCTGATAAATTAATGTGACAGTGCCAATGAAGCTATTAGATATAGAAATACTACTTGATACCTTCAAGTAAGAGTAATCCAGAATATACCTTATTAAAGCATTGTGTTATTCTCAGCATTTTCCAAAATGCATAAATGTCAAAATGCTAATTAGAGCTACTGTTTTCTCATTGCTTACTTGTCACAGCTAAGGTAATTTCACTGTTTATATGAGAGCAGTGGGCTGTACAATCTTTCTGTCAATTGTTTTTACAATTAGTAACAAATTGGTTGTTTTTTTTTTTTCGACTGGAATTAATTTTTTTCCAAGTACTGGCACCAATTATGTATCAAAAACAGATTGCTTTGCCCCTGCACTCTTAGCGGTGAAATAGTCCTTCAAAAACTGAGGTCCTGAACTAAACCATAAATTGTGACTTGAATTGATAGAGAAATATTGGGATTCCCTCTTCCAAAAATATTATTACAAAATTCACTGATATAGACAATTCTCAAAAATAATGCTTTCCAGAAAATCTTTTAAAAATGCAACATTTCCTAAAATAGGTTACAGTTTGGTATAATTTAACAGCCTATAGATTATTTTTCTGAAATGAGAGATTCAGATTATATGAATCATTTGATACTTGTGGGAAAGATTGTCACTGTGAGTTTAGAAATGGAAACAACAATGCTGCTGTATTAGTTTGCTAAGACTGATATAACAAAGTACCACAAACTCATCACTTAACCAACAGAAATTTATTTTTTCACAGTGCTAGAGTTTAGAAATCCAAAATCATGGTGGTGGCAGTGTTAGTTTGTTCTGTGGATTTTAGGAAAAGGATGAATTCTAGACCTCTCTCTTTAGCTTGTAGATGATTGTCTTCTCTGAGTCTTCTCACATCATCTTCCCTCTATGTGTGTCTGTCTGTAAGTTTTCTCTTTATATGGACACCAGACACCAGTCATATTGGATCAGTATGCAGTATGCGTGCTTATCATGCTGCAGTATGACTTATCTTAACTAACTATGTCTGCAACAAACTATCTCCAAATAAAGTCACCATCTCTATTGACATTAAGTGGAATTGTACATATCAAAATGAATTCCTTGATTTTCACGGTTATTGTGAAATAACCATGAATGCATAATATTTTGAGTAATTGATAAAACTTTATTTCTAGTAGGCATATTGACAAAAGACATTAGAAGGGTGTTACGTACTGAGAAATGCATGCCAAGTCCAGTGACTGTTCAGCATATAACAATGCTGTGCCCTGCTGCCAAACAAGTGTCTAACATATGTGCTGACCGAGATTGCTGGCTGGAACGATGTTGCTAGAAAGATGCAGTGTCACAGTGTAGTGTGAAAGTGTGTTTTGCTTCTCAAACACATGCTGTGGAAATGAGAATTATTGAACTTTAAAAGCCAATTGCTGAGTGAAATAATTGCTGAGAAACCAGAACTGTTGAAAGAACAGCAGTTCATTAAGGCAAACACCTCAGAGGCCAAGAAAGCATCTGTGTGCTGGGGGAGAATTTATGTAGCCAGATAGTAATATCTGTACATTAGAATGATTTTATGTCTTTCAAAGATATGGGAACCCCAGTGTTCCACAAGGAAGACATAGTTATTAACCATCACCCACTGTGCCTGACTGAAGTGGGTCAGTTCTTTCCTAAGGCTGATTATTCTTCTGGCTGGGTTAAAAACAGTATATATGAATTACCAGGATTCTTCATCTTTACACATTAGCCCTGAAAAATAAGTACTCTCTAAAAATGGAGAAATAATTCGGATGTAATTTGGATAAACAATGTAAATCCTTCATTGTTTCTGATTGGCTCTGCATGATTTCTCTGTTTTCTACCTCACCCATTTTAGCTCATGCCCATCTTTCTCTTCATTGGGTTCTATTTATGTCTTCAAATTTCCCGTGGTCTTTGCATTCTCCAATCTTCACATAGCCTAGTCTCCTTGCCTAGAATGCTCTTCCTCCTCGATTTTTATTACATTAACTCTTTTTCATTATTAAGACTGGATTCTACTTGGGAACACCTTCAGAAAGCTTTCTCTAAACTTCAAACTATGTAAATTATTTGTGTCACATTTTCCCATAGTTTCACTATACTCCTAGAGTTACTTGTTGATCTGGAATCTTTTGCCCAACTCTTTTAGCTATATGAGAACACAGAGTGTTTCTGTCATGTTTAACACCATGTGTCAAGAAGCCAGCCCACTGTCTATTGAGATTATAGTGATTGTGCTGTCAAATAACTTTGCATTAAAAACATCTTTGAAATTTATCATTATTTATGTAAAATTAATGAAATCATAGTCACTTTAAAGGTACTGAAGCTAAAACTCTCCAAAGAGTGAATGTAAAAGTACTTAGAGCAACTACCTTATAATAATTGCCCATTGATTTATAAATACCTTTTGTATATATATTGTAAGTATTATTAGAATACAAACATCTCTTTTCTATTCAAAGGCAATGACATAGCATTTTTTTCCTTTGTAGCCACAGAGCACAGTTCAGTCTTTTTCATAAACAAAAAATTACATTAAATTAAGTGAAGTAACAATTATTTGCAAACACTAATCACTTTATTAAGTAGACAAAGATTAACTTAAAAATAGATTGAATAGGCCAGATGCAGTGGCTCATGCCTGTAATCCCAACACTTTGGGAGGCCATTCAGGGTGTACTGCTTGAGTCCAAGAATTTGAGAACAGCCTGAACAACATGGTGAGACTTTCTTCACCAAAATAACTAAGAAAAAAAAATTAGCAGGGCATGGTGGTGCACACCTGTGGTCCCAGCTACTCTGGGCTGATCACTTGAGCCTGAGAGGTTGAGCTGGGATTACAACACTGCACTCCAACCTGGGTGACAGACTGTCTCAAAAAAAAAAAAAAAGAAAAAAAGTTGGATAAATTTAATAATTATATTAATTTAAAGAGTTATCAAAAAATACAAAGCTGTAAATATACCTCTCTTTAATCCCCATTCCCAACCATTAATACTAGTTTAAGATTGTGGGTTCTGTTAAATCAATTGAAATAGGGAAAAATATATCAATAATGGTAATAAATATAAACTTACCAGTTAAACAACACAGATTTTGAGATTTAAAAAATAAAATCTAACTAACAATATTAACAAAATACAGACCTTTAACATAAACACATGGAAAGATTCAAAAGAACAGTATAGAGGAAAAAGATACTATAGAGAAATACTAATCAAAAACCAACTTGTATAGGAATAGTAATGTTACATAGTTCAATGTTTAAATGAAGTCTATATTGGACATAAAGTTTTAGATCATAATCACATTTAACTTACTATAAAGTTATAATAATTCTAAATATCTACAAAAAAAATAGCTTCATATGATATAAGGCAAAAATCAATAAAAATTATATTTGAAAATTGACATACCTACCATTGTAATGAAAGACTTCAATAAACCTCTCTCTTAAATGCTGATAAGTACAATACAGAAAATTAGGAAAGTTATAGAAAATTGGGGCAATACAATTAAGTTTAATAAAAATGGATATACATAAAACTTCGTGCCAGTTAGAGAACACCTGTTCCCCTCAAACACACTGGAGCAGTTTCAAGATTAATCATGGATTAGGTCCCAAATTCTGGGATGCAAGGAAGACTCCATAGTCCACCCTGTGAAACAAGGAACAGTGCAGTCTCAGGCATTAGGAGACTCAACCTGACTTACTTATGTAAAAATTTCTGTAAAAATTTTCTCCCTTTTCCTCTATGTGTGTTCTTATAATTTATATTTTTCATAAAATAAAAATTTTCAGAGACTGGTTTGGCTGTGTCTGTGCTCTGGGAACTAAAAGAACTTCATTAAAATTGAACTTGGGGGTATCCCAAGATGGCTGAATAAGAGGCAGCTCCAGAAAGCAGCTCCCAGTGAGAGAGATGCAGAAGTCAAGTGGTCTCTACAATTCCAAACGAGGTACCATGTTCATTTTGTGGGTCTGGTTGGTCAGTGGGTATGAACCAAATAGGGCAAGTTGAGGCAAGGCAGGGCACTGCCCCACCCAGGTGGTGCATGCAACTGACCAAAGGACTGAGAAATCTTCCCATCTGGGACTTCGGTTCCAGTTCAGCACTCCACCCAAGCCCTCTACAACCCACAGAACAGGAGATCTTTGCTGGGCTGAAAAGCCTTAGTGAGCTGCCCGAACGGGGCAGAACAGCAACTTCAGCCAGCACCAGGGCTGTCAGCACAGATCTAGGTAGAAGCACTGGCTGATGCAAAAGCCAGAAAGCTGGCTGGATGGAGCTACCTGCCCCCCAGAAAGAAGGGGAACTGAAAGCAGGGAAACAGCCCAGAAGGAAGGACAGATCACCCACCTAGCCCCCACACAAAGCCCAGCAGGCTAAAAAACTCTCACTCCAGAGTTTCGCACCCAGAACATCCGTTAGAATGACCAGGAACGATGGAGCTCTGCAGTGGGGGATGGACAGTTGCCATTGCAGAAGCCAGCCTAAATTTCCTGAGTAAATGAAAGCAGCAGCAGCTCCACTGAATCCATGGCAGCCCAGCAGCGCCTCTGCAGGCAGACAAAGGAAAGGCCGCCTCCCCAAAGCAGCTACCTGAGATCAAAACTACATAAATCCAACAAAACGGGAAGAAACCAGTGCAAGAAGAATGAAACCACCAAAATCCAGAACACCTCTCCCCCATCATGAGATCACAACTCCTCACCAGCAAGGGAACAAAGCTGGACGGAGAATGAATTTGATAAATTGACAGAAGCAGGCTTCAGAAGGTGGGTAATAACAAATTTCTCTGAGTTAAAGGAACATGTTCTAACCCAATGCAAAGAAACTAAAAACCTTTAAAAAACGTTAGATGGAATGCTAACTAGAATAACCAGCTTAGAGAAGAACATAAACGACTTGATGGAGCTGAAAAACACAGCACAAGAACTTCATGGAGCATACACAAGTTTCAATAGCTGAATAGATCAAGCAGAAGAAAGGATATCAGAGATTGAAGATTAACTCAATGAAATAAAATGAGAAGGCATGAAAAGAGAACAAAGAGTGAAAAGAAATGAATAAAGCCTTCAAGATATATAGGATTATGTGAAAAGACCTGATCTATGCTTGATCAGTGTAACAGAAGATGAAGGGGAGATTGAATCCAAGCTGGAAAACACTCTTCAGGATATTATCCAGGAGAACTTCCTCAACCTAGTAAGGCAGGCTAACATTCAAAAACAGTAAATACAGAGAATACCACAAAGATACCCCTTTAGAAGAGCAACCCCAAAGCACATAATCATCAGATTCACCAGGGTTGAAATGAAGGAAAAAATGCTAAGGGCAGCCAGAGAGAAAGGTCGAGTCACTCACAAAGGGAAGCACATCAGTGAGTGGATCTCTCTGCAGAAACCTTACAAGCCAGAAGAGAGTGGGGGCCAATATTCTACATCCTTAAAGAAAAGAACTTTCAACCCAGAATCTCATATCCAGCCAAACTACACTTCATAAGTGATGGAGAAATAAAATCCTTTATGGACAAGCAATTGCTGAGAGATTTTGTCACTACCAGACCTGCCCTACAAGAGCTCCTGAAGGGAGCAATAAACACAGAAAGGAAAAACCAGTAGCAGCCACTGCAAAAAAGAACCAAATGTTAAAGACCAATGATGCAATGAAGAAATTATGCCAACCAAAGGGCAAAACAGCCAACCAGTAATAAAATGGCAAGATCAAATTCACACATAACAATATTAACTTTAAATATAAATGGACTAAATGTCCCAATCAAAAGACACAGACTGGCAAATTGGATAAAAAGCCAAGAACCATTGGTGTGCTATATTCTGGAGACCTTTCTCATGTACAAAGACACACATAGACTCAAAATAAAGGGATGGAAGAAGATTTACCAAGCAAATGGAGAGCAAAAAAAACAGGGGTGGCAATCCTAGTCTCTGATAAAATGGACGTTAAACCAACAAAAGTCAAAAGAGACAAAGAAGGGCATTACATAATGGTAAAAGGATCAATAAAACAAGAAGAGCTAACTATTCTAAATATATATGCACCCAATACAGGAGCACCCAGATAATAAAGCAAGTCCTTAACGACCTACAAAGAGACTTATGTTCCCATACAATAATAGTGGGAGACTTTAACACTCCACTGTCAATATTAGACTGATCAACAAGAGAAAAATCAACAAGGAAATCCAGGACTTGAATGCAGATCTGGACCAAGTGAACTTAATAGATATTTACAGAACTCTCCACCCCAAATCCGCAGAATATACATTCTTCTCAGCACAACATCACCTACTCTAAAATTGGCCACATAATTGGAAGTAAATCATTCCTCAGCAAATGCAAAAGAATGAAAATCATAACCAACAGTCTCTCAGACCACAGTGCAATCAAATTAGAACTCAAGATTAAGAAACTAACTCAAAACCATACAACTTCATGGAAACTGAACAACTGGCTCCTGAATGTTGACTGGATAAACAATGAAATGAAGGCAGAAATAAAGATGTTCTTTGAAACCAAGAAGAACGAATACACAGCATATCAGAATCTCCGGGACACATTTAAAGCAGTGTCTAGAGGGAAATTCATAGCAACAAATGCCCAAATGAGGAGCAAGGAAAGGTCTAAAATTGACACCCTATCATCAAAATTGAAAGAGCTAGAGGAGTGAGATCAAAAAAACTCAAAAGCTAGCAGAAAACAAGAAATAACCAAGATCAGAGCAGAAATGAAGGACATAGAGACACAAAAACCCTTCAAAAAATCAACAAATCCAGGAGCTGGTTTTTTGAAAAGATCAACAAAATAGACAGAACACTAGCCACACTAATAAAAAAGAAAAGAGAGAAGAATCAAATAGATTCAATAACAAACGATAAAGTTGACATCACCAGTGATTGCACAGAAATACAAACTACCATCAGAGATTACTACAAACAACTCTATGCACACAAACCAGTAAACCCAGAAGAAAATGATACATTCCTGGACACTTGCACTCTCCCAAGACTAAACGAGGAAGAAGTTGAAATCCTGAATAGACCAATAACAAGGTCTGAAATTAAAGCAGCAATTAATAGCCTACCAACTAAAAAAAGCCCAGGTCCAGATGGGTTTACAGCCAAATTCTACCAGATGTTCAAAGAGGAGCTGGTACTATTCTTTCTGAAACTATTCCAAACAATACAAAAAGAGGGAATCCTCCCCAACTCATTTTATGAGACCAACATCAACCTAATACCAAAACCGGGTAGAGATGCAACTAAAAAAGAAAACTTCAGGGCAATATCCATGATGAACACAGATGCAAAAAATCTTCGATAAAATATTGGCAAACAGAACGCAACAGCAAATCAAAAAGCTTATTCATCGCGATCAAGTAGGCTTCATCCTAAGGATGCAAGACTGATTCAACATACACAAGTCTATAAATGTAATCCATCACATAAACAGCACCAGAGACAAAAACCACATGATTATCTCAATAGATGCAGGGAAGGCTTTTGACAAAATTCAACAGCACTTTATGCTAAAAACCCTCAATAAACTAGGTATCCATGGAACATATCACAAAATAATAAAAGCTATTTATGACAAACCCACAGCCAATATCATACTGAATGGGCAAAAACTGGAAGCATTCCCTTCGAAATCTGACACTAGACAAGGATGCCCTCTATCACCACTCCTATTCAATAAAGTATTGGAAGTTCTAGCCAGAGCAATCGGGCATGAAAAAGAAACAAAGGGTATTCAATGAGGAAAAGAGGAAGCCAAATTGTCTCTATTTGCAGACGACATGATTGTATATTTAGAAGACCCCATCCTCTCAGCCCAATAGCTCCTGAAACTGATAAGCAACTTCAGCAAAGTCTCAGGATACAAAATCAACATGCAGAAATCACCAATAACAGACTTAAAGAGAGCCAAATCAAGAACGAACTGCCATTCACAATTGCTACAAAAAGAATAAAATACCTAGGAATACAACTAACAAAGAATGTAAAGGAACTCTTCAAGGAGAACTACAAACCACTGCTCAACAAAATAACAGAGGACACAAACAGTGGAGAAACATTCCATGCTCATGGTTAGGAACAATTAATATCATGAAAATGGCCATACTGCCCAAAGTAATTTATAGATTCAATGCTATCCCCATCAAGCTACCAATGACCTTCTTCACAGAACTGGAAAAAACCACTTCAAACTTTATATGGAACCAAAAGAGAACCCACATAGCCAAAAGAATCCTAAGCAAAAAGAACAAAGCTGGAAACATGACACTGCCTGACTTCAAACTATACTACAAGGGCACAGTACTCAAAACAGCATGGTACTGGGACCAAAACAGAGATATAGACCAATGGAACAGAACAGAGGCCTCAGAAGCAGCATCACACATCTACAATCATCTGATCTTTGACAAACCTCACAAAACAAGCAATGGGTAAAGGATTCCCTGTTTAATAAATGATGTTGGGATAACTGGCTAGCAATGTGCTGAAAGCAGAAACTGGACGCCTTTCTGACACCTTACACTAAAATTAACTACAGACTAATTAAAGATCTACACATAAGACTTAACACCATAAAAACCCTAGAAGAAAACCTAGGCAAAACCATTCAGGACGTAGGCATAGGCAAGGACTTCATGGCTAAAACACCAAAAGCAATGGCAACAAAAGCCAAAATAGACACATGGGATCTAATTAAACTCCAGAGCTTCTGTACAGCAAAGGAAACAATTATTAGAGTAAAACAGCAACCAACAGAATGGGAAAAATTTTTGCAACCTACCCATCTGGCAAAGGGCTAATATCCAGAATCTACAAAGAACTAAAGCAGATTTACGAGAAAAAAACAAACCCATTCAAAAGTGGCCAAGGATATGAACAGATACTTTTCAAAAGAAGACATATATGAAGCCAACAAACATGAAAAAATGCTCATCATCACAGATCATTAGAGAAATGCAAATCAAAACCACATTGAGATACCATCTTACACCAAGTTAGAATGGCAATCCTTAAAGAATCAGGAGACAACAGATGCTGGAGAGGATATAGAGAAATAGGAATACTTTCACACTGTTGGTGGGAGTGCTAATTAGTGCAACTGTTGTGGAAGACAGTGTGGTGATTCCTCAAGGACCTAGAAACAGAAATACCATTTGACCCAGCAATCCCATTACTGGGTATATACCCAAAGGATTATAAATTGTTCTATTATAAAGACACATGCACACATATATTCATTGCAGCACTGTTTACAATAGCAAAGACCTGGAACCAACTCAAATGTCCATCAATGACAGACTGGATAAAGACAATGTGGCATATATACACCAGAGAATACTACACAGCCATAAAAAATGATGAGTTCGTGTCCTTCATAGGGACATGGATGAATCTGGAAACCATCATTGTCAACAAACTGACACAAGAACAGAAAACCAAACACCACATTTTCTCACTCGTAGGCGGATGTTGAACAATTAGAACACATGGACACAGGGAGGGGAGCATCACATACTGTAGTCAGTTGGCGGGGGTGTTGGGGAGGGACAGCAAGGGTGGGGAAGGTGGAGAGGGATAATGTGGGGTGAAATACCAGATATAGGTGATGGGGGGATGAAGGCAGCAAACCACCTTCCCATGTGTGTACCTATGCAACAATCCTGCATGATCTGCACATGTACCCCAGAACCTAAAGTACAATAAAAAAAAAAATTGAACTTGTTATTGCCCAGAACAGAATAGTTATGGCACTAAGATTCTGAGAATGAGTGATGACTGTGATGAAGAAGGCTGTGTGACTGCCAGAAGGCCAGGCATTGGGCCACTTTTTAATCACTGCTGTAGAGAAATGTAAGAAAAGTAGTAGAAAGGAGAGTGAATAGTAGATAATTCCTTGATTTAGGAAGCCTTCCTTCTTAACCACTCTGACTTCGTGGCGCTTTGCTTTAGTGACATTGGTGGACTTTCAATTCCTTGGGCATGGATTTACTAGCTTTCAAACTTTGAAACAAACTTTGGAATTTGAAATTGCCCGTGAAATGTTCTTACTCCTTCCTCCAGTCAAATTCCTTCCTCAGGTCCCAGCTCAGATGTTACTTTCTATTGAAAAAATTCCTTAGGAGTTCTATCTAAATGTCTCTCCAGTTATTAATTCTTTATTTCATTCATAGTATCTATCACTGCTTGCTTTTATATGTATCTTTGTTAACATATATTTTATACATAGTTTAAATTTGTTTATTCCACTAGAGAATAAATGTTTTGAAATTAGAAACAATGTGATTTATTCAGCACTACATATTCAGTACTTAAAATAGTGCCTGGCACAATTTAAGGGTAAAGAGAATTTTCCCTCCTCCTCTGAGGATTTAAGTCTGCTGAAATAAGCTGACAATGGATGGCTTAATAGAAGAAAAGGCATACAAATGCACTAATGTGCATAAGCCGAAGATCAGTACAGAATATGAGACTCAAAGAAGACCCAGATGAATGAAACTTAAGTAGCACCCTCTTCATGGGGGAGGGTGATATTGGAGATTGTAAGCAGTTTTTGAGAAGTATTAAATGATTTTTAGAAGAGATGAATGAACCCAAAGAGCAGACAATAGTTAGTAAATTATTCTCTTTGGACTGAATGGGACTGACAAGTTATAGGAAAGTGAGGGATGGAAGTACACTGTGAACAAAGGTCTTATTATGAAAATAAACTCTCCCAGGTATCTCTTGGGGCTGTTCTCAGAAAGATGAAAAGTCTACCTGGGTGTGATGAGGACTTTTAGTTTTTTGTTTTCTCTGGAGGTTAATCTTTCCTGGTTAATTAATGAGATTCTTAGGGGTGGGTGGGAGTTTTAATTCAAAAGTGCTCAGCATTGTGGTATTATCTCATGAGCCCCAACAACACAATAGATGTAAAAGAAGTCAAGGCTGATTGACAACTCTCAATGCATTAGAAACTGAGGCTGTTAAAATGATTAACTAAATTGATCCAGGTTCTAGTCTGACTATCATCCCTGTAAGCTATGACCATGAACAAGTTGTTCTTCTCCAAGTCATACCCTATGTATCTCTAAATTAAGGGTAGGGGTGGAATGGGGATATCTTCTTCATAGCAAACAAATAAAAAGAAAAATTCCCAATACATTTCAAATATCTAGTACACAAGATAAAATATGAATGTTAGTTCAGCCCACCCCACATATCCCCACCTATTTTTCTTCTGCCATAGGAAATAGGATACAGAGTTATTTCATGATCAATTGTAGTTAGAAAAGTATAGGAATGCTAATTTTGATTAAATATAAGGAAGGTAGGTCTAATATTTATTGCTGTCTACCAGGAGATAAGACTACTTCAAAAGAAGCACAGAATAGATCCCTCCTTGCCTCTGGCCATGTTTAGAAAATGGATGATTACAAAAAAAAAAAAAAAAAAATCTTTCTTTGTAAAGCAGAAAATACTGGACAACCACAAAGGTGATTTCTAATTTGAAGATTGTACTAACCTAATCTTTCCTAATAGGAGCTGTATTTTTATCCCTTTTATAATTTTTGTCCTTCTTCTAGTTTTATTGTTTTGAACTTTGAACTAAATGCATGACAATTAAGCCTTAAAGTAAACTAGAAATATGCTTTAATTTGATTTACTACAGGCCAGAGTATGCTATATAATAAGGCAATTGTATCTTGGATTCCAGAAAATAACATTTCGATTCTGAATTGCCAAAAAGGAACTTGGCTTAATGTACTTTATCTTGTAAGCTGGTATTCCAGCATGAGTTTTCATCTCTGTTGACATCAGGATCTCAGAGACATCCACTGCTAATAGGCACATTAATTAGTAATTATGTAATACCACAATTAGTCAGCATATCAATTAAATCCTTAATAATTAATAGTGTATTATATGAGATCATGAGCAATTTTATAAGTACTCTAATATAATTTCTCAGTGTTACTTTCAACATAGAATTTTGGGGTGAAATAAGAAAGTTTTCCACTAATAAGAGTATCATGTCACCACACACAAGAAAAATGTCTGAATTTACAACTATCACTGGGATATTTGATATTTTGTGGTATTTTAAGTTAAATTCTTGACTGTACTTCATGAAAAGAGTTATGAAGAATAAATGGTGAGGATCAAAATTTTTTGAAATTTGCCCCATAGAAAATGCTATCTCCAGCAACATAATTACAGAGTCCTTCATAAAAATTCAGACATGTCAACTCTTCCTAAGAGCTCTTCACTAGAAATATTTGGGATTCATAAAAAAAAAAAAAAGAAATATTTGGGATAGCCTAAGAACCCAACTTTTTACAAATGCCCCAGATGAATCCTGCAAACATCACAGTTTTGAAACTCATTGTTCTAAAATATAGCTGAGGATAATATATGAGAACATAAGCAAATTGACTGTACTTAAAAATTATAATTCAAGTTAGTTTTTTTTACGGTATCTCAAATAACTAAAATACTTTTATGGATGATTCTCATCTTATAATATTATTTTGAAGCTACATAATCCCGTGGCAGAAGCAAAACAATTTTGTCCAGGTAGGAGGCACTATAGAGGGGGACAAACTATTACTGAGGGACTAAATAACAATTAATTAATATATGGATATTGAAAATACAGATAAACTTCAAAGTAAAGCTTGCTAATACTGAGAGCCATCAGGTTCAAATTGGAACTTAGGTTTTATGGAATATTTAGCATATGGTTATTAAAAATGTAGGTGCAGAGGAAAAGCTTCCCATTCATTTTCTTTGTTTGTTTGGTTGGTTTTGTTTTTTGAGACAGGGTCTCACTCCACTGCCCAGGATAAAATAGATTGGCACAGTTATGGCTTAATGTCACCTTGAACTCCTTGGCTCAGGTGATTCTCCCACTTCAGCCTCCTGAGTAGCTGAGCTACAGTAGCATACCATCACGCCTGGCTACTTTTAAAAATTTTTTGCATATGTAGGTTTTTGTCATGTTGCCCAGACTGGGCTCAAACTTCTAGGCTCAAGTGATCCACCTGCATCGGCCTCCCAAAGTGCTGGGATTATAGGTATGAGCCACCACATCCAGCCCCACTGACCCTTTCTGAAGTTTCACTGGAATGATTGACAATAGATGAGTAGAAGAAAAAATCATACAAATGTATTAACTTGTATATGGATATGGGAATCCTGCAAATATGAGACTCAAACAAGGGTTGAGGCTTAAATACCCTCTTCCATCTTAGAGTGAAATGAGGGTCTGTCACTAATTTTAGGGATGGTAAATGATTTTCAGAGAAAATGAATAAGCCCAAAGAACAATGCCCAGAAACAAAGTTCTTCTGCATTCTGTGGCAGGTGGTGGGAAGGTGAGGGGTAGACTTCACTGTGAACAAAGTTTGTGTTTTTACGCAAATAAGAACTCACAGATAATCTCTCAGAATTGCGCTTAGAAGAATAGATGAAAAGTCAGTTTGCAGGTCCGGACAATTGCATTTCTTTTGCAAATAAGGGTTATTAGTCAGATTTTTAAAAAAGGAGAAAAAAAGCAAAACCCAGGCTGGGCAAGGTAGCTCATGCCTGTAATCAGCACTTTGGAAGGCCAAGAAGGAAGGATCACCTGAGCCTAGGAGTTTGCGATTACCCTGGGTAACACAGTGAGACTCTGTCCCTACAACAAAAAGAAAAAAGTAGCCAGTCATGGTGGTTGCTTCTGAGTCCCAACTACTCAAGAGACTGATGTAGGAGGATCACTTGAGTCTGGTAGGTCAAGGCTGCTGTGAGCCATGATTGTGCCATTGCACTCCAGCCTGAGTAGCAGAGGAAGACCTTGTCTCAAAAATATATATACATATATATCTATTTATTTTACATATATGTGTGTGTGTGTGTGTGTGTGTGTGTGTGTGTGTGTGTATATATATATATATATATATATATATGTATATAATCTCCAGAGAGCATCCCTTTCTCCTCTTGGATGGGAAGGAAACAACAAAAGTTTAGGAAGTTTTTGTTTCTGAGGCAACTTTTACAGGCTTCTGATTTATTTTAATTCAAAGCATTCATTATGCCAGCATTTTCAAGTGTTGTTCTCCGTGTCCCAAAACTGCATTAACCAAATTATAGGACCATGGAATTGAAAGGGACCTCCAAATTCACCAAGTTCAACTCTTTATTGTTATTGAATCAGCATTACAAATACTTACAATATTGAAGTCTGTTTGTCCAGCAATTAAAAAGTTGCCCAACTTAGTTCAATGTCCAAACTCAAGTTTGTTTTACACAAATATAAAGATAGATCATAAAGAAGGAGGAAAGAAGGAAGCAAAAAAAGAAGGAAATAAATAAAAATGGCTGGTCTACTTTTTGGAGGCTGTTGCTCTCTATAAAATTCTTTCTTTGCTTTTTAAATGTATATAGAAAATGATAAATTTTATGGAAAACTGCAAGTCACATCTGGCAAGCTATTTTTGATTTACTAAGCTAGGAATAGCTGCAAAAACACTTCCTCTTAGAGACTTGCATAATCAATCATTTGTTGCTTTCCCTTGCACATCAGCATTAGTTTTTTTTTGTTTGTTTTGTTTTTTTCATATTGCTAAGCTTTTCTGTCATCTTCCAGCATTAAAAGAGGTCAGAAAACAATTTAGTTCAATTTTAAATTCAGTAAAATTAACAATATATTTATTGAATGATAGTTCTTTGCTTGACATTTTCTAGATATAGTGGCAAAGACAAAGTGTTTAACTATCACAAGCTTCTACAGGTTTCTAATTTTATGAAAATTCTACTCTCTCTTCAAAAAAGAAAGAAATAGTAGGGCACCAAAAATAGACATTCTAGAATTCGGGCTGAAAGAAAATGCTTATAAGAATTCAGAATTGGGAGCAAGTACTCAGTATTAGTAGAAAGAGCTAGAGAAGGCTTTATGACAGATGGACACATGATCTGACTTAAAATTTGATAAGCTTTGAAAAATTCTTCACCATTTCTCAGGCAAAGAAAGATTTGAAGGTTGGCATGAACATGACTGTGTAGAGATCAGTAAAGGGGTACCTTATACCTCACAGAAACCTTTGAATGCCAAGTCCTTATATGCTCTAGCTGCTCAGCCAGAATGTAAGCCCTTTGATCATAAGGACTAGAAAGATAAAAATTGTATAATGAAAAGATTATGGATTTTGCAGTCAGAAAAACTTCATTCTTAATCTTGTCTTCGCAATATCCAGTGATATCATCTGAAAATTTACTTGTTTTCTTTGAGATTAGTTTTCTTCATTTATAACATTAGGAATAATCAACCCTTTCTCAGAGGGCTTCAGTCAAAAATATGAAATTTCTTGATGCCATGTATAACTTCTTTACCTAATAAGAGTTTAATTTTTGTGGTGTGGCTGACGGGATGATGATACTCTGAGTATGTGACATCATTATATTTTGTCAAGCATGAGAATGAATTGGACTGCACAAGGGGAGTATGTAGAGAGAAAACATATATTAAGGATAGAAACACAGGAGCAAATGTAATTGCAGAGTGGAAAGAGGTGGAGAATCCTACCAAGACAGAGAACACATGGTCAGTGGTATAGGAGAACAAACAGTAGGGCATAGGAATATTGATGGCTAGCAAGTGAAAAATGTCAATAAATAGTGTTCCATAGAGTCTAATGTGTCAAGAACCCTGCAATTATAAATATTGAAACGTTTTTATTAGATGGAGGCCATTGTTGATCTTTACAAGAGCAGCTTCACTTGCAAGGTTCAGTACAGAAATCAGACTTCAGGAGACAGGAACCAGAGCCGAGGAAGTGAGGCAGTGAATTCCCACTGCTCTTCAAGACTGACTAACAACAGAAGAGACAGAAATCAAGGTAATTAGAAAAATAATGCTGTGTTGAAGTTGGAAGAAAGCCAGGAGGAAACAGAGGTGTAGATCAAAACAGGTCTCTATGGTGTGGGCTGGGAATAAGTGTTTAGAGGGAATTAAGTGAAAAAGTGAATGGGGATATTTACAATCTACAATAAATGAAGCAGTAGGGAGTGCATCTTCACCACCAATCACAGGAAACATGACAGCATTTTCTTAGATTAATCACTGTAAGAAAGGGACACAGGAAGCAGAATAGGGGTAAAGAGAGGGATGCAGCAGCTTGTTTTCTCTCCTGAAATAAGTATCAGCAAAAAGAATGTATTATAAATATATATTAGTTATAAAGAAAAACTCTATTAAATAGCATTTAGTGTCTGCATGGTTTCCACAGGAAAAATCAAGAAATAGAGTGAAGGGAAACACTTAAGTTTTAAAAGGACACTAAATATAAAAAAAAAATTTTCAATATATATTTTCTTCTCTTCTCATCTCAGGTTATAAAACCAACAACCTTGTCATCCAAGGAAGAACTATGATAGTGTTGCTATGAGAAAAATAAAAGTTCATGTACAATGCCCATCAAGTGATACACTATCTAAGAGGAGTTAGAAAAAGCCATGAAACATACAAGAGAATATTCTGACATCTAAGCACTAAAATATACACATACAAACACCCCTCAGATAAAATGAGACCAAAGTAAAATAGGCATCATATTTATAATTTCTGTTCTATAAAATGCAAAACAAAATTTCTCACTATTCACTTCTGTCAAATATCTAACTTGCTCTTCTTCATGAGCAACTTTGACATTGGACCTCAGAAAAGACTCCACTTGTCTTATTACAGTCTTTTTTCTCATTTGCTAACTTTTATTCAAATTTATTCACTTCCTGACTTATCATGTTTTGCATTATGTTGATGTTCACTTGGAAATAGTTGTTTTCCTATATTCTAATGATGTCTATGCCAGCAGCTGCAAGCTCACTGAGAATACAGCAAATCTGTATGCACAGTACAAAATTCTTCCAATTAGGATTGCTGCTTAATTGGCAAGACTGCTGTCAAGTAGCATGACCACTGCATTACATTTGAATCTGAATTTCGGTAAATGTAGATATTTAGGAGCTTATTAGAGAATTTGCATGGAAATTGAAGGAGAAAATAGTTCATGTGTTTGAGGGAAACAAATCTAACTCAATTTTAAGGTTATTATTTCCTTAAACTACTTGAGCCGTATAGCTAACTAGTTACATGTGTCAGCTCTGTCTGGAGTTAGACATGGATAAGAATTCTAGCTACAACTCTTGGTGATCTTAGACAAAGTTCTTAACCCATCTGAGCCTCAGTTGTTATATATGTAAAATGGAGACAATTAAATTATCTATATCTACATCTTATGATTGTTTAAAACTTGAATTAAATGATATATATATCAATCACATAGCATAGTGACTGAAGCATCTACATCTTGTGATTGTTTAAAACTTGAATTAAATGATATATGTCTATCACATAGCATAGTGACTGTCAGTAAGTTCTCAATGACTCATAGCTACTATTTAGTCAAAGACATATTAGAGAAAGTGCTCCAGGTTTCTTAATTCAATGCTATACATTATAGACTCAATAAATAAAGGTTTAAATACCTTTCTGTTAAATTTTATTTCAATAGATTTTGGATGCTGGCTTGAAATAAAATACTTATTTTTAAATTTACAAGCACATATTTTGTGCCTTGCTTCAGAATTCCTCTATTTTCTCGGCAGATGTAACTTGCAATTTTCTCTCCTCCTTGCCATACTGACTTCTGTTTGGTCTGTAGGGATGGAAATGATATAATACTTTTCTTCACTCATAAAGGTCATGGCTGACACTCCAATAACAGAAGATGGGTTAAGAAAGAAAAAAGCAAAAGATATTTATTTAATAAAAGTTTTATGTTACATGGGAGTCTTCAGAAATGAAGACCCAAACACTCAGGAAAAACTGTCTATTTTTATGCTTAAATTTGATGAAAAATGGGCAGCCATGTAAAAATGTAATTGGATAAAAAAGCATTATCTAATGGTAAGAAACTGAGTGGGAAAACACAGCAGGACCTGTCTGTGTTTTTTCTTCTTGGTCTGTCTCTGTGGCATCCCTTCTTCTAGATATAGAGCAGTAGGTCTTCTGGAATGAGGATCTTATGTCCTACCACTAGACAAGGAAGGTCAGAAAATTTCTGTATGGCCACCTCCTACACAGAAAGGTTGGGGAAGCTTACAATAATATTTCTAGGATTAAGACCTGCCTTGGGATAGAGGAATTCTTGTTTATATGGTTTGCCTTGAGGGAAAAGGGAATACAAAAGAAAGAAGAACAAGAGGAGTTTTGAAGGATACTTTGCTTCAGAGGCCCTTCCAATATCCCTCAGTTCAAATAATGCCCAAGTGTCATCCTTTCAGGTATCATATTTTGAGCCCCAACAGGGCCTCCGTGGATGTGAATGGGCTGATGGTGGTCAGGACTTTCAAAAGAAAGAATAGCCACACCCTTTTCTCATATAGTGGAAAATAAGTTTTTCTCATTAATGATGAAGAACCATCAGCTGCCACAAAATTGTCGTGTTCTGATTCTACTTTACCAACTTAATCAAGCTCTTTGTGCCTACACTGATGCTTCTTCCCTTACTAGAAGTTCAGATGTTGGGACAATTAGCTAATCATCCCAAAAACAATTGTCAGACTTTATACAAGTCATCCTCTTTCTCATCCAGCTGTTCAGATTTGGTGAACGGTTGGGACCATGTTATCCCTTGGAATTTATAGTGACTGTGCTACCCCTTGAAATTTCTAGTGACTACTGACTCAATACTTGGACACTTACCATTTTAGCTACCTTCCATACCTACGTAGTAAACCTGCACGTTCTGCACATGTACCCCAGAACTTAAAGTATAATAAAAAAAAGGAAACAGGAATGTATGCTTAGCAGGATGAGTGTCTGAAGATATATATTTAAGAAGCCATAGGAATCATGAATATTTACTAAAAGAGAAACATGTGCATGCACAATGGAGCTTCATGACCTTTCATGGGTGGCATGTTCAAAAAATGGTGGTGTTAGCATGATTCAAGGGGGGAGTTTTTGGATCTCTAATATCAAAAGGTGGAACAAAGGACATGAAAACCCTTATTGTGCATCCTCTATAGACTAGCCAGGACCACTCCCAGGTTGGTGGTCTGTTATCAGGAAGAAATGTTGGTCAGCTGCTATGTCTGGACAACAAAACAGAGGAGAAGTCCGGTCATGGCCTGAGATGATCAGCTTAAGGCAATAAAGGAATGAGTCACCTGTTACTTGTTTCCAGAGCTGGTTTTGTTCTGCTTACTCTTTAAGAAATAAATCTGGTTAAAAGTTAATAAGGGGCATATTGAGGCATGTCAAACCTCTCATCCCATCATGGCCAGGGACTCACTTTTTAAAGTTTTTCTGTGATCCCCTTGAACAAGTAAGGGGTCCATTCAGTTGGCTGGAGAGGCTTAGGTTTTGATTTTTATTTCTGACTGTCTTGTCCCCATAAACTGTTTTGATATGCTCCAAACCCTATTCATTACTATAACTTTAAGATAGTGTGAAAGTGTCGACAATCTGCCCCCCTTTTGCTGAGTTTTATATTTTGTATGACTCCCAGGCATACATGTGCATGTTAACAAATTTGTTTACCTTATGTTCCTTTTAATCTATTATCAATTTGTGTAATAACCCAACTTATCAAAGCTTCAGCAGAAAAATTTAAACTTCCCTACAATACTATTGATAAACAAACTTGAAAAATCCTTTAGTCAGTAATAAACTGGAATCCCTCAAACCTTCAGCAACATTCTTACAACTGTCAGCAGATGTCATTATGATTCATGGGTACAAAATTCAATCTTTCAGAAAATACCCCAGAATTCCATGTGATATTCTAACATGGTTCTGAGTTTGTTTTTTTTTTTTTTTTTTTTTTTGCTTTGTAATTAGTATATTAAGGATACGTTTCAAGTATTGCTTAACAATACTTTCAAACAATACGTTTCAAGAATTGCTTAAATTCTGATACCCAGATTTAAGCATGTGAACATATAAGACTTTTAAACATACAATTAAAGCTATTCATCATAATTTGCTATACTACCAACATTAGTTACTTTGGAGCATAAGTCAAATGGTTTAAAATAATCCTGTAACATACCTAAAGAACACCTTCCTATATTAAGCATGCAAATTACTTCTCCACGTAAAGGTCTTTTCACTTTAATTTCTACGTTACCCAGCTCTGAAGTCACTACTCGGGCTTATCGTGGTCCACAGACAAAGAGTGGGGCAAATAACCAGGACTGGTCATTTTGGAAGTGCAAGCCTTCAAGAAGCAGCACATTATGATAAACCCCTCCTACAGAAAGGTATCATTTTTATCATTTATACCACAGGATAAATTATATATTATGCCATCTTCAAGTAACAGTTGAGGCAATAGAATAAATGCAGAGGCATTACAATGAATCCCACTTAATACAAGAACTATACAGACCAAGATTTCTCTACAATACTTTTTTTCTTATTGCCAGTTAAATACAGTTTTACTTTCACAGCTTAACAATGAAGCGTCATACACTGAAGCCAATACATATACCTAGTATTTCAGTCTAAGCTTGTCCACATACATAGCTGAAGTCAATTACAAGCTTTGGCCTAGAAATGCTAGGGGAACTTCTTTGTAAAGTAGTTTTTACAGGTATTAAGCTTCATTTTGCCCACTGAAGTCATCATACATACAGGGCAAAGTCAGAGCTTTTATATTTGCCTTTATTCTTCATTTAACTTTTTAAAACACTACTATAGTTGATTAAAACAAAAACAAGAGCAAGTAGTGAGCATATTATGATTACAGTCCTTACTCATTCACTACTGCACATAAAATGCCAGCAGTGAGTGTTATTCACTGGCCCATTAAGAGGTCTGACACTGAACACCACCTCTGGGATGATGTTCATCATCCTCATATGCTTCTCCATTGCAATGGCGCCATCTTTCCTGATTTGGATGAAAGTCCACCAGTTCTACTTGATCCATCTCACCAGTCTCTTCCACTTCCTTCCTCTCCGGTAGGAGTTTTTCTAGCAAAGACAGTTTATCAGGAGAGAGAAAGCCATTCTCCGGAAAGTTTACCTTAAATTCAATGATTAGGCAACCTTTTTCATATGGTCTACGATAAATTGGCATGCCTTCATTTAGTACTCACTTGATATCTCCACGCTTGACAATCTGACCTGGATGAGAGGTGATGACTATGGTTCAGTTGTCAAGAGTAGATATCGGCTTTTGGAAGCCACACAGTGCTTCAACCAGCTGTATGTCCATACACATGAAAAGGTCTTCTCCTTGTTTAGTAAAAACAGCACGGTTCTTCTGATTTAACACAATGATTATATCTCCTGGCTCCAGTCCTGGTTCTTGGTCTCCTTCACCATGGAATATTATCTATCTTCTGGCCATCTTTCATGCCTTTGTCAATATGAACTTCTAGAATCTTCTTCTCTCGAACTATCTTACTTCCATTGCAGCTTTTACATCTATCTTTAGGACTGATCCGCTCCCCATGGCCCTGGCACTCCATGCACACACACTGAATTTGCTGAACCATTCTAGGTCCTATCTGATGATTTCTTATTTGCATTCCAGTACCTTGGCAATTGGGACAGCCCTCTACTGCTCCTTTCTTACCTCCTCTACCTTCACATTTGTCACAAATCACATTCTTTAGCAGAGCCAGTTTTCTTGTTGCACCATTTATAAGTCTTCTAGGGTTACTGAGAGCTGATGTACAACATTTTTACCTCTCCTTTCTCTCTGCATCCTTTCTCCTCCTCCAAAAAACACATCAAAGATGTCCATGGGGGAGCCAAAACCGCCACCTGTTCCACCCTCTTTAATTGCCTGTTCTTCTCCTTTGTCATATAATTCTCTTTTCTTTGCATCAGAGAGAACTTCGTAAGCTTGAGAAATATGTTTAAACTTCTTTCCTTCATTTGGATTCTTATCAGGATGGTACTTCAAGGCCAGTTTCCTATAAGCCTTTTTCAATTCTTCCTGAGTAGCATTGGGTTTGACTCTCAAAACATCGTAGTAAGTGGTTTCTTTCACCATCTTCTACTGCAGGTGAGCGGGCTGAGGTCGTTGTATGAGAAAGCGGGAAGGAGCGCAGAGCTGTGCGCAGCTCGGGCAGCTACTGCTCCTCCGCCTCTCACCGAGTATTCTCAGTTCTGAGTTTATCATATGTGTAAATGGCATTTGGAATGAATGTTATTCTTAAGGGAGTTTTGATTATTTTTCTTGTTTCTTAGTTTTATCATATAAAATCTTACTGCAAGTAATATACATAAAAATAAACCTCATTTTCTTGGCACAAAATTAGATAAGACTTATTCCCAAAATAAAATTCTTCCTTTTAAGCAAAATCTTCAGAGAACTTCTAAAGTTTACCCTGTTACAGACCTACCATGTTTTCCCTTCCAAATCCATGTTTTCCTTCCATTTCCCTACCAAATCCATGTTTTCCCTTCTTTGAAAAGTGTCTAGATTTTACTGTTATTTGCTTTTTCTTCCACATGATTAAGGAGGAAAGGATTCCATTGCTAATAACAGACAATAGATCACGATAAGCCTAGGACAGTTACAGAGATTCCACTCTACTTTGCAGTGTAGTAGAGGAAAAACTAATTTTCCCTCTGCCTTTCACAGTTCCTAGGTAGGACTGACCCCTGTAGCAATACATAAAGTAACAAGAGAAAAACAAACAGAAACTTTATGAGATGTATGCCTCCTATATACATGAGAGATACTCAGAGAAATGACTAAATCTCAAAGAAATAGTTCAGGCTGAAATGCAATCTTCAGCTGAAACAGAAAGAAGGGTGTGAGGAAGCACACTAGCGGGAAAGTGATCAGGAGAAGTAAACAAGAACAAGGTTTGTTAAGCAAGGTTTGGTGCCTGCTTCATTGATAGAAGTCTCTAGTGGTTTACAGCCATCCTTTTCCTCCTGGTACAGAGATCTGAGACACCCTTACAAACATTTTTTAATGGATGTATATTTTCCTTACAAGGGGGTAACATCTACTCTCTTAGAGTTTATCCTGCGTCTGCAGTTTCTCAAAATAATTAGCTCCAAATGATCTTTATGCCAAAGTGACATATTTTGGGGTGGCATATTTGGGTTTCTTATAGCCCTACTTTGGGTGGCATATTTTTAGTCTCCTATAGCAGTAATTGTTTAGCCTTGAGTATGTAATTCTGACCAATGAAACATTAGGACAAATCTAACAGGAGAGTGCTAAGAAGAATCTCTTGCTCCTAAAATAGAGTTAAAGAGATAAGTCTTCTTTGTACTTTGGGTATTATTCTATACAGATGTGGTAACGACAATTGCCGAAATCAAATAAAGTATCACAGTATCTTGTGATACTGTGATTTATAATAAACAATATATATTTGATTCGTTTACTCCTTCCTGGCCAAAGCTCCTAAACTCCTTGGAATTTCCTAAATTATGGGGGTGATAAATGTAAGAGAAGAGTCTTTTATTATTCATAAGAAGTTTACCTCAGTTTATGCAAGTGACATGAGTTTTGGAAAGCCCTAGATAAATACAAGATGGGGGCTATTCATTGCCAAGGGAACCAACCAAGTGATTAGAGGGTTAGAATTTTCCTTCAGACTCCTTAACCTCTGAGGAAGGTAGAGGAGCTACAGTTTAATCACCAATGACCAATGATATAATCAGTCATGTCCATGTAATAAAGCCTCTACAATAACACAAAAAGACAGGATTCTGAGAGCTTCCAGGTTGGTGAATGCACAGAGGTGCTGATCATGGGGGGCACCCAAAGGGAAGCTCTCCGCCTTTTCCCCATACCTTGCTCTATGCATCTCTTTTGTTTGACTGTTTATGAGTTGCATCCTTTTATAATGAACTGGTAATATATAAATTAAATTGTTTTCCTGAGTTTTATGAGCAATTCTTACAAATGGTCAAACTCAAGGTGGGGACTGTATAAACCCCCAGTTTGTAGCTAGTTGGTTAGAAATACAGTTGACAGCCTGGACTTGTGATTGGCATCTGAAGTGGGGACATGGGGGTGTTAGTATTGTGCAATTGAGCACTTAGCCTTTGAGGTCTAAAATAACTGTTGGTAAATAGCATCAGAATTTAATTGAATTGTGTAATAATGGTTATTGTTTAAAGAGAATTAGAAAATTGTTTGGTGTGGGGAAAACTCCCACACTTTTGGTGTCAGAAATGTTGTGCATATAGAGAATAAAATAGTTTGTTTTTCCTATACACATCCCATAGAGGATGATTAACCCCTGATGTGCTGGAAGGGGACCCTACCTGACCTCTACCTATTTCCTCAGAAGATAATGCATTTCTGCATTGTTAAAATCAGTTTCAGATGGGCTTTTATTATATCTTAAAAATCCAGTTCTTTAACCTTTATAATTTAATGGAAAGGGTACCCAAATTGCAGACATTCAGGAGATTACATTTAGGTTAGCTGCAGCAGAAAACAAATTGGATAATGGGAGTGAATATTACCTATAGTTAGGAACTCAGAGCACTCTTGGCAAATTTACTAAAGCTAACATTTCTAAGTGTTTGTCACTTTGGTTTTAAGTTAAAAGTTAAGAAGCTTCCGGAATAGCTATATTTTTTGTATGAGAATAATAATACATTATTTATTTTTTTCTATCCATTCTAAGGTTCATTTTAGTCCAATTCCAGCTGAATAGAATACATCAAAGATAAAATAAGGTAGGATTTAGCATTCAGATAGGATTTAGACAATCAGTTCTAAGCATTTACAAATTTATAGTCTAGTTGGGGGAGATATCAACATTTAACAAAATAATGAACAAAATGCCATCAGTTAAAAATCACACAAAGATGTGTCGATAACTTCAATGTTATTGTAACCACCCAGCAGGTTCATCTCATCTGCTGCTCAGATAGAGTCAATTGATCAATACAAGGATATTGCAATACAAAGAGTGCCTTTTACACATAGAGCTGGCTAAACAGGAGACCAGAGTTATTCCTACTCAAATAAGACTCCCTGAAAATTCAGAGGCTAGAGTTTTTTAAAGATAACTGGTTGGTGGACAGCAGACTAGGGAATGGAGTATGCTGATTGTTCAGGTCGGGGATGAAATCACAGAGGGTTGAAACAGGTCTTCTTGCTGTCTTGCTTTTTGCTGTTCCTGGGTGGGATTGCAGAACTAGTTGAGCCAGATTATCAGGATACAGGGTTTTAAAAATATCCCAAACACCAATTTTAAGTTTTGCAATAGTCATATTGCCCATAGGAGTAATTGAAGAGGTTGGGAATCTTGAGGCATCTGGTTGTGTGACTCCTATACCATAATTTCTAATCTGGTTGCTAATTTGCTAGTTTTACAAAGGTGGTCTGCTAATTTGCTAGTTTTACAAGCTCTTTCCATGTCAGGAAAGAGTTTTTTTCAGGAAACGCAGTTATCTTCTTTGTTTCATAGTTGAACTATAAAGTAAATTCCTTGTAGAGTTAACTTGACCTATGCCTAGGAAAGAGCATGGGTAGTTTGGAGATTGAAGGCAAGATGGGAGTTGGTTTGGTCATATCTCTTTCACTGTCAAAATTTTCTCACTATCATAATTTTTGCAAAGGTAGTTTCACTATGGAAACACAGGGGCTTCAATGAGAGATGCAGATGTCTCTGAAATCATCCTGTAGGGGATAAATATTAGATGCAAGTGAAAATATGATTGTAAGTTATAATAAATGATATTAAGGTGAAAAACTCAAAACACTGTGATACAAAATGTCACATAGTGAGGGAATGTTCCTTGCCAGTTTCTACAAATAAAATCAATATTCTACCAGTTGATAGACTGGCTATCATGTCTCTCTTTTTAAAGTTTTCTGCAGTATTTCTACTGAGTTGTGTCAGTTCTTCCTCCATGTTCTTTTATGCCTTTATCTTTTTTCCCACTGTGCTACAGAAAGCTTCCTAATGAGATTTGCCACTTTCAGTCTGCATGGATTTCTATTCTACCTCTGGTCACCTTCAATAAAATATCTTCAAAATACTGATTTTTAACATATTTCTTTCCTTCCCAAAACTTTCTGTGAATCTCTATTACCTGAAGAGAAGGATAGAGAGTTAGAAAACATTATCCTTTCTATTATAAGACCTTACCATCTGGTAGAAAAGTACAAAAACATCCACAAACATAAGTACTATTAAGATTCAAAAACAATACCCCAAAATAAAGACCTCCAAAGTAGCCTCAGAAGTAAAAGTTTTCTCTGATCTTCTCCTGCCCTCCCATCTCTCAGTCCCATTGTCTCCCAGGGCTAGCCCTAAAAACTAGACTCCCTCTTCCCCAGAGAGAGTTGTAGAAACCAGCACCTCTTTTCCCAAAAGCTGGCATAAAACATAAAAATATTACTCTAATTTTCTCCTGTCTTTCTGTGTAAAAACTAGCTATAAAGAAATTATCTGACCTATCTGTTTGACTGCAGGTCATAAAACCCTCAGTCCAGAGAGGGTCCTGCCCCATATCTGAGAGAAAGTAATGCATGCTCAGAGAGGCTGAGAAGAATCTAAACAGACCCAGTCTATTAACATTAAATCATACACTTTTTATCCAGTCATATTTCTACACAACAGTCCATGCTTTGTTGAATATAATTATAAAAGTGGGCAATTTTCCCTGTATCTTTGGGTCTTCATTCTGAAGGCTTTCATGTATACACATTAAATAAATTTATGTGCCTTTTCTCTTATTAATCTTCCTTTTGCAATTGTATTTTCAGAGAATCTTCAAAGGGCCAAGGAGAAAGTTTTCCCTTGGTTTCTACCATATAATAAATTATTAAAGAATCTTTCCTTTGAGGATTGTTTGTTGGTTGTTTGTTTTTGAGACAGGGTCTTACTCTGTCACCCTGGCCAGAGTGCAGTGGCAAAATCATGGCTCACTGCAGCCTTAACCTCCCCAGTCTCAAGGTATCCTCCCATCTTAACCTCCTGAATAGCTGGGACTACAAGTAAAAGTTGCCAGATCTGGCTAGTTTTTGTACAAATAGGGTTTCTTCACATTACCTACTCTGTTGTCCAACTCCTGGGCCAAAGCAATCCTCCCACCTTGGCCTCCCAAAGTACTGGAATTACAGACAAGAGTCACCACCCAGCCTTATTAAATGATCTTTGATACAAGTTTATTTGTAGTAGAGAGTAGCTTTGTGACTGACCAGTATAAACTCTCCTTCTAGACAATGCTACCCATTAGCCCTCTTCACTCAAAAAACTTTGTATTTTTTTAAATCACAGCTTTTAAACAGAACGGTCTTCCTGTATGGAAAATCTACTCTATCCAATTTTTTACTAACCTCAAATATTCTTCAAGTCCTATTTAGAGTTTAACTTTCTTCTCATTTCATAGCCTCTTATAATATTCTTAAAATGCATTCAACATGGCACTTTATCTCCAATCTCTATGCTAGAAACATTGTACTTTATATAGAACAGCTTGTTGTATTTATATGGGTTTGAATTATCAGCATAGACTTTCTTAAATGGAAGTAAAATTTACTTCTATCAGTTATATTGCATCTCATAAATATACATTAAATAAAATAATTGTTTCATGCAAAAAACAATCATGTAAATATCTGAAAACTTTATGACATGTCAATATTTTCTCTCTTCTAGGCCAGCTATCAATAATGGATTTATTTCTTTCTTAAATGGCATTCATTTAGACTCTTCACTATTTTATTGTTCTTACTATATGACTCTGTTATGAAATTGTTAATACTTCTCCTGAAATAAAAATAGTGTCCGAACTTCTGCTTTGGCTGTGGAAGATGAGCTTGTATTGGCACATTGTTTCTAAAGAGGACAACTAGAAAAACTGAACAAAATATTTTCTATATCACCTGTTGAAAGATCATTATGATCTATGAAGGCAAAGGACTTATTGAAAAGTGTCAGAAAGAAAAAGGTACATAAAGAAGGGAGCTGAAACTTTATTAAGGAAATTGTCGTTATGAGTCTTAGCCCACAAGCACAAAGCTGAGGGGAAAATAAGGTAGGAGGGTTTCTAAGAAACTGAGAAGTTATGCAGAGGATTAGGCAAATGCTTGGGGCTGAGGAGATAAAAAAAGTAGTTCATACTAGCCAAGGTCTTCGACAATCCCAATCTTTCCATTGGAACCCAAGAAGGTCTATAAATAACAGAAGGGACAAAATTTAAAAAGAGCAACTCTCACAAAAAGTGAAATGAACAACTTCAACAGAAGTACATATTAATGTAATCTGGCCCTTCCTTAATTGACTTTCAAAAAATAAAGTAAAATAAAAATATAAATCCTCTTTAAACAAATACAACATCAATGGGACTAAAATGACAGTAAAATAACTGTATTTTTATACCAAATGGCTGGAATTTAATTTAAAAAATTACCAAGCCCACTAGAAGACCAAATAACTGAAAATGTTTGAAAGAAGAACTATAAAATAGAAATTAACATGCAGAGTGTATTAAGCAAATCTTGCGTTGCTATCAAGAAATACCAGAGACTGGGTAATTTATAAGAAAAGAGGTTTAAGTGGCTCATGGTTTTGCAGGCTGTACCAGAAGCATAGTGCCAGCATCTGCTTCTGGGGAGGCTTCAGGAGGCTTACAATCATGGAAAAGGGCCAAGTGGGACCACGCATTTCCCATGGCAGAGCAGAGGCAAGAGAGACTGGGGTAGGCCAGGGTGCCATACTTTACAACAACCAGATCCCCCAAGAACTCACTCACTCATCATCAAGGGGTTGGGCTAAGCCATTCATGAGAAATAAACCCCCATAATCCAAACATCTCCCAACAGACTTCAACTCTAACGAGGGAGATTTCATTTCAACATGAGATTTTGTGATAAATCATATCCAAACCATATTACAGGGGAATGAAAGATATTTCTGCATCCAGGAACAGCTATTTAACAAATTTTGATAAATTCATTCAAGGAAATGCATAACAAAATGAAGAATTTAAACTGAAAAATGGAATCTACATAAATAGACTCAATCCAAAATTAAAGAACTATAACTTTCAATAACTGAAATATATGTTTCTGTAGATAGTTTTAACAGAACAGAGAACACAGAAGATAAAGTAATTAAGTTGGTAAATAAAATAACAGGAAATATCTAGACTTAAGGCTAGAGGTGGAGGAAAATAGATAAAATATTGAAAAGACTAAAAAATGTGAGATTTAGGAAAAGGTCTGGCATAGGTTTAATTGAAGTCCCACGAGTAAAGGGCAAGAGAATGAAATTGAAGCATCATTTTAAGTGTTATTAAGATTCTACAAATTCAAAGAATAAATACAAAGGAATTCACACCTAGACACATCTTTAACCTTCTGAAAATCAAAGGCAAAGAGGAAATCTGAAAAGCATCTAGAGCAAATGGACATGTTATCTTCAAAGGAGAAACAATAAAAATGAAACATTTCTCAATGAAATGATAGAATCCACAAGATGACTGAATGGCATCATTAAAAAACTGAAATCAACAACAATATAAACCCTTATCAATCTAGACTTGACTGCTCAGTGAACATACCCAAAATAGAAATAAAAAGTAAAGATATTTAAATTCATATTTAAACAACTGGGAAAATTTAACACCAACTGACCCACACTACAAAAATACTCAAGATAATATTCTGGGCAGGAAAAAAAAAAAAGATCCCAAATGGAAGAATAGAAACACAAAAAGAAATGTAATACAAAAGAAATGGTAACGTGGGTAAATTTAAATGACAAATGACTGTAAAGGCGATGTCTTATATAGAAAATTTAAGTACAAAGTAAAAATGACACAAAAAAGCATAAGGTGAAACGGCATTAAAATGTTGTAACGTTACTGAATTGTCTGAGAAAAAGTAAAATTGCCAAATTACGATACTCTTAAACATATTGTAATTGCAAGAAGGATTGCTAAATAAAAGCCAGAAAGTATTTAAAATTAGCAGATGAATGTGGAAATGGCATGCAACAAAATATTTAATTAGTTACAAATAGATAATAAGTAAAAAGTAAAAAAGAAATTAGAGTGAAGGAGCTTCTAGAATGGTGAAGCTCGGACTTCTGTTAAACTTGTCCTCTGTGAAAGCAAAGAAAACCTTTGGCAAATATTGCTAGAAATTACATTTCAGAGCTATAGAAATTAACCAAAGGCTGGCTGCCCTCTGAAGATCGTTTAATCAAAAACAAAACTAAACTAAACTAAACTAAACTAAACTCAAAACTCTGCTAAACCTAAGTGAAAACAGCAGGATTGGTAGCATTTTACTGTATTTATTTTTCTTTTTGAGGCAGGGTCTCCATCTGTCTCCCAGGTTGTAGTGCAGTGTTGTGATCACGGTTTACTGCAACCTCAACCTCCCAGGCTCAAGCAATCCCACCACTTCAGCCTTCCAAGTAGCTGGGACCAAAGGCATATGCCACTATGCCTAGCTATTTTTGTGGTTGCTGTTGTTGGGATGAGGTCTCACTATGTTGCCCAGGCTGGTCTCAAACTCCGGGGCTCAAGGGATCCTTTCACCTTGGCTTCCTAAAATACTGGGATTACAGGAACGAGCCACCGTGCCTGGTCTTGGTAGTATTATTCATTTGATGTACTCCTATCTTCCTCTCCCAGGTCTCTGGTAACTCGGAAAGACAGTAGCCTAACAATTGAAGTAGTTGTGAACAACTGCAAACTTGCAGCTAAAGGAAGGAATAGTCTGCATAAGGAGGTCTTCAAAAAGTCCCATGCCAGAGCATTGTCAGTATTTCATATCGATTTCTGGTCCCTGAGAAAGGCCTATTTACAGGGTGTTGTTTTTATTTGGCCTGACTCAGAGTTTGTTCCACCAAAAAAAAAAAAAAAGCCCTATCGCCAGCATTTTTTGAAAAAAAAAATCAGCAGCAATTATGCAATATTGCAGCTGACTGAGAATATGACACTGGTCGGAGCAACAAGAGCCTGTAAAAGGAAGACTTGAGGAAAGTGGTAACTAGAGGGGCTTTGTAAAGTTCTGACATATTTATATTTCTGGGGACTTAGAAGGCTGTGCACATGTGCAGGGCTTTGAGCAGGCCCTGAAAAATCTCTTCATAGTCTGACCTGGAAATCCCATGCAAGTGAGAAGAAAAGGTCAAGGCAGAGTTTTAAACTGTTTGAGTGTTAATATCGTGTTCTCGAAAATTTAAAGCATACTGGCAAAGGACAGAAGGAAGACTCACTGGTTCAAGACATTCAAGAAATCTCTGACCAATCATTAGCTGACTACCAAGCTAATTGAACATAATTAATTCTAATGTTACAGAATTAGTACAGAAAATTTACTAAACAAACAGAAAACAAGATGAGGAGGCAATCTCATTTCTAATTTCAAGAGTTGTATTAACTTATCTAAAACATCCTGGTTTTAGCAAAATTATAAGGTACATGAAGAGGGAAGTATAGTCCATAATAGGAGAACAAAAGAGTCAATAAAAACTGTTTCTGAGGGAGCTCAGCTACTATACATATTGGATAAAGATGTTAAATCTGTTACTATAAATACAGTCAAAGAGCAAAAAGAATCTATGTGTGAAGAATTAAGGTCATTGTATTCTACATGAAAAGAATAAAGCTGGATTTCAACCTCATATCATATACAAGAATCAATTTAAAATGAATAATAGATCTAAATGTATTCATTAAAATTACAAAACTCTTAGAAGAACACAGGATTTCATCTTCATGATCTTATGTTAGGTAATGGTTTCTTAGTGATAATTAAAAAAAAGATAAATATAACTTTATCAAAATTTAAAACATTTTGCTGCTAACAATAGCAACAAAAAATTCAAAAGACAGCCTACTGAATGGGAGAAAACATTTGTCTAGGCTGCAGTGCAATGTCAAGATCTCAGCTCACCACAACCTCTGCTTCCCAGGTTCAGGTGATTCTCTCGTCTCAGCCTCCAGAGTAGCTGGGATAACAGGCATGTGCCACCACGCCTGGCTAATTTTTTTGTATTTTTAGTAGAATGAGGTTTCTCTGTGTTGGTGAGGCTGGTCTCCAACTCCCGACCTCAGGTGATTCGTCCGCCTTGGCCTCCCTAAGTGCTGGGATTTGCAAATATAAATCTTATAAGTGGCTTGTATCTACAATATATAAAAACTGTTTTAACTTAATCATAAAATAAAAATTCAATTTTTTAATGGGCACAGGATCAGAATATTTATTTCTTCAAAAATAGTATAAATGACCAATAAACACAGTAACTATTTCACAGATTGTTAGTTATTAGGAAATGCAAATCAACACAGTTTTATATTATTTTATACACACTAGAATGGCTATAATTTAAAAAACATAATGACAATCGTTTGGAGTTTTGCTCTTGTTGCCCAAATAGCTAGGACTACAGGCATGCACCAGCATGCCCAGCTAATTTTTTTATGTTTTATAGAGATAGGGTCATGCTCTGTTGCCCAGGCAAGTCTCAAACTCCTGGCCTGAAGCAATATTCCCACTTCAGCATCCCAAAGTGCTGGGATTACAAGTGTGAGCCCCTGTGCACAGTCAGATTTTAAAATGTTTATAAACATTTTAAATAGAGGAAACTATTTAAAACTCTATCCTGAAAACTTGAAAATTTAAAGAAATCAGAAAGTTAGGTAGATAATGCAGTTTACTAATATTAACAGGAAACGCTACAAAAATTGGTATTAATTTTATTAAAGAAGGAAATCTGCAATCTAAACTTTCTCATAAAGAAAACTTGAGATCCAGATGGCATTAATCATTCATTCTTTTAAGCATTTACAGGAAGAATATTATCTAAATTCTGCAGAATAAAAAGAGAAAATAACCCCTATATCATTTTAAGAGCAATGCATACTTGATCAAAATCTGACAAAAACAGTACGAGAAAGGAAAATTACCAGGCAATCTCTTACAAACAGATATAATCATCCTGAACAAAGGAATAGCAATCCATATTCAGCAAAATGTAAAATGAATAATATTTCATATCCAAAAATGTATATTCTAGAAATACAGCCTATTAGAAAAATGCGTCAATGCAAAACACCACATTCATTCAATGAAGTAGAAAGATATGATTATTTCAGTATATGCAAAAAAGCATTAATAAAATACAATACCCATTTATGATTTTGACAAAGTAGAAATAGAAGTAAAATTTTCATTCTCAAAATGAACATATAGTAAAAAATTGCAGTAATTATTATATTTTTAATGATAAAATATGAAAGATTTAAATCTCAGCTCAAGAAATATCACTATTTTTTCTCAATATTATACTGGAGGTCCTGGGCAATGCACTTAGGAGATAAAATGCAGAAATGTGAGCTTAAGAAAATAAACAAAATTATGAGTATTTATAATTTTTTGTAAACTTAGAAAATTCAATAGACTCTACAAATACACTAAAATGAATAAGCACCTTGAGCAAGTTTGTTGTATACAAGGGCAATATTTAAAAAGTCAATTTTATTTCTATATAGCATCTATCTATAACATATATTTTAAATATAAATATATTTAAATGATAACAACTGTGGCACCAGAAATAACAAATATCCAAGACAAAATATAACAACGGTTAACAATAAAATACAAATATGTATTTTTAAAAAATCAGTAAACTACCTCCATCCTACCATGTTTATTAATTGGAACAAAAAGCATTATAAAAGTAATCTCCCAAATGTATCTAAATTCAATGCAGTCCTAATCAGAATCCCAGTAGACATTTGTATGTGTGCTTATGTTATGTGTGAAAATTGACAAGCTAATCTTAAAATTATAAAAATGTATGCTTCATGGCTTAAAGAACAGCTTAAAAATACTTGAAGACGAAAAATGCAGGATGTACAATACTGAATATCAACTCTCATTATAAAACTACAATTTAAGTAGTATCAAGGTTCAAGGCTAGACAAATAAAACATTGCAATAGAATATTGTCCAGAAACAAACACATATAGGAATGCATACATAGAGATACTACATATATGATAAAGGTGTCACTCTAAAGCAGTGATTATTTATAAACAGCAATGGGTCAATTTGCTCTCAACATTGAAAGCGAAAAATAAATCTTTACAAATACTTCACACAAATCAGAAAAGTCAATTCTAGGTGAATTCCAGACCTAAATGTAATAGATAATTTAATCATGTCTATAGGAGAAAACATGAAAAAACATATTCATTTTTTCAAGCTAGACACATATTTCTTAAGCAGGATGTAGAAAGTACTACCATAAACAAAAGTTGATAAATTGGGCAATATTAAAATTCAGAACTTACATTCTTCAAAGACAATTCTTTTGATTATATATTGATTCAAATATATTGATTAGATTGATTCCAAAACAATTATGAGCTGGGTGCGGTGGCTTACACCTGTAATCCCAGTGCTTTGGAAGGCTGAGATGGGATGATCCCTTGAGGCCAGGAGTTCTAGAACAGCCTGAGTAATATAGAACCCATCTCTACAAAATGCTAAAAAATTAGCCAGGTATTGTGGCACATACTTTTAGTTATAGCTACTCAGGAGGATGAGGCAGGAGGGTCTCCTGAACCCAGGAGGTCAAGACTGGCTGAAGTGAGCTATTATGTCACCTTACTCTAGGCTGGGTAACAGAGTGAGACTCAAAATAAATAAATAAGAAAAAAAGAGAAATAAAAGCCACAGATTGTGCAAAGAAATACTATACCTATAACAAAGTAGGAACACTTGTCTAAAAGATAAGACAAAATTCATCCAAATAAAATAAAAGACACCACTTTGTAAAGAAAAATTTCCAAGTGACCAAAGAATAGGGAATGCATATATCTGCCAGTTTTCCTGGGATAATTCTGATCCATACCTCCTGACATTGCTTCCGATTAGTAATTCTTGTCACTCTCAAGAATTCTTTTAATTATTATAATACAAATGAATATAATTAATACATTTATTTTAAAATATTTACTCTTGAAATCTTAACTCAGACCACTTACAAGAGTTAACCAATATACTCTGACAATATCTCACTTGTTTTGGATGCTGTACTCATTATATTCAGACTAGAATTTACTTGATTTTAAGTAGCCATCCACTGTCTCAGACTTTGTAGTCATCCTGTCATTTTTTTCACCTAAATCGCTACCTGATGACATTTTCTGCTTTTAATGCTATGTTAGACAGGTTTTATTTTTAGGCCCAAGTGTAGTATATCCCTGTTAATTATGATTTGATTAGTTCTATTTTTAGCTATTTTGACCTCATAAAATATACTATTTTAATTTTTGATCATAGTCAAAAATTATTCATCATTGGTTTCCTTTGCCTTCATAGTTCTATGAGTATATTAGCTACCCATCTCACAACTGAGCAATCTAGAAACTTCATACACATGCTATTAAAATGCTGAATTAAATTAGGTGATCAATATATGTTTGCAAATTTATTGATAAATTTAAATATTTATAAATATATAGGTTGAAATACATGCATGTAATTATATGAAATGAGTTGATATATAAATGCTCTATAAATCATGAGATAAGTATAATTTCCTTTGACTATTCCAAGTGATTGGCAGTAGAGTATAAAGTATTTAGATTTAAAGCCAGACTGAGGAGTTTTGAATCCCACCTCAGCCACTTTTCACTGCAGCACATCTGAGGAGTTACTTAACTTCTCTGTGGTAAATTACCTTATCTGAAAAGGAGATAACTCAAAGTATTATTCTGAAGATTAAATAGTCTAATACCTAAAATCACTCAGAGTACAGTTGTGCAATTGTGCAATATGATAGTTCTACTTTACACACAGTAAATATTCAATAAATGTTTCAAGGACAGTGGTCCAAGCTGGTCTGGAAATTCTGTGACATGGGCTCCTTACATCTTGTTTCTTTGTCACTCTTGAGGACTTCGTTTTTGTCTGCAAAGTCAAAATGGCTGGAAGACGAAAGTGTATGGAGAAGTGCACATTCACTGCCTTAAAACTCATAATTGAAAGGGTGCTTAACATTTCCACTCATATTCCATTGGCAACAATGCAGTTATGTCATCACATCTAGTTCTAGTGAAGGGAGTCTATTATTCTCTTACTCTGCAAGAATGGGTGAAGTAGATTTGGGTGAAACAGAAGCAGCCAGGATCATATTTGGTATTGGCAATATGGGTTGTTACCCTGAGTGGTTACAAGGGGTAACATTGATTTAAGAAAATGTCTCTCTAAGTGAGTGTTTCACAGATAATTAAAATTAAGAAATTCTTTAAATAAATAATAATGTAGGAGAGATGCAGCCAAAGCTCAAATGTAGTTTTAATCAATCTGTAACTATTAGGATACTGAAACATTTAAAAAATGCCATGTAGAAAAATTGTCTTTACAGGTACTCAAGTAACTATTTAAGCAAAATTCCATCATATTGATGTAGACATGTAAACTTTCTCCAAATTTATTTAAAATGCCAAAACTGGGACTTTGTAGAATATACTTTGGGAATTACTTTTTTAGTTACTGCATAATTTCCAAATTTTTTGTATTTGCTTCATTCCGGGAGTATATCCACTACAGCAGGTAAATCACTGAAGCCAACCCCTGCAGGTTCTAGAGCCTGTTGTGGAATGATTGCTCCTGATTACATTTCATACCTAATCAGAGAAAGACCATATTTATTCCTGATATGTTTTCAGAGAAAGTTGTTTTCAGTTTTTTAAGCCTGCACTAAGACACTGGTAAACCCCCTCCTTTATAGCATAGAGTGGCTATTATCATGACAGTATTTTGATGAACCCAGGGGGCAGTTGTGGGAACTATGATATATCTTAGTTTCTTTGGCCACTGTCTCTCCTCCATCTTTCTCTAATCTGTGCTGATTGTGCTTCCATGAGTTAAAATCTAACACCAGACAATTGCAGCAATAAACTACATTTCCTTCCAGCCTATGTGCTCTTAATGAAAACTTGCTACTTACTTATTTTTTGAATTATTATTATTTTTTGAATTATTATTATTATTTTTTGAAACAGTGTCTCCTTCTGTCACCCAGGCTGTAGTACAGTGGCATAATCTCAGCTCACTGCAACCTCTCCCTCCTGGGTTTAAGCAATTCTCCTGCCTCAGCCTCCCAAGCAGCTGCGATTACAGGTGTGTACATCCACACCCGGCTAATTTTTGTATTTTTAGTAGAAACAGGATTTCACCATATTGGCCCAGACTGGTCAGGAACTACTGGCCTCAAATGATCTGCCAGCCAAAGTGCTGGGATTACAGGCATGAGCCACTGCACCCAGCCTATGATAGCATCTTAATAGAGGAAAAAAACTTGAAAGTTAACTATTAATGCATGGCAGTGGTACAATATTTCATATAAAAATATGAAACAATGTAGAACTATTATTTTTCTCTACCCTACAAAGATACAGTGTTCTATTTTTTTCCTTATGGAACGTCTTGGTATCTACAGTTGAGGTAATTCATTGAAGTTAAGCAGTATCTAATCTAAGTTGTATTGATGATTAAAATTGTTTCTTTTATTATTATTCAAAATGAATAACGAAATAAGGACATGAAATAAACATGCATCCCTGGGAGAGTAGAGTTAACTGGATGCCTAGACAGAGTATTTCCCACTTCCAATTTGCTAAAGTTGAATCAGGAATCCAAATATGTCCAGTGACCTCAAACATTTCAGTAACAATGTGACCATTGTGTGTGGGAGAGATATTTGATGCAAGGGTTCTTTTCCTGCAATGTTAAAATTAATTTAAGCATAGCTATTGGAAATTGGATTTTGTAGTAAAGAAAGAAAACTGCCAAGGAAGTTCCCAGAGAAGAGGTTAAAAGCAAGGCCAGCTCTAAGGATGCAGCATAGAGGCCTAGTAATAACCTACCAGGAGAGAATCAACCCACAAATAGCAGCATTTGCTTTATCTCAGACAGCAACTGCTTCTGTTATAAGTGACACATTTTTCTGAGCAGAACAACTTATGAGTATAAATTTATGTAACCAGTCATATCACATGAAATGTTATACCCCCAAGACAAACTTTTGTGATCAAGCATATCTGCATTCCCATTGTAAATTTGCCAGTGGGAATAAGTAAGAACTTTACCTTCTTTGTCCTAAATATAAGAATTATTCATGCTTTATTGAAACTCATTAAGTGAAAAAGATGAAATTTTGAAAACAGAAACATAGAATTAATTCATTTGACAAAGCAAGTAGTGGATCTTGAACAAAGTGGTACAAGGGGCAGATTTAGAGCATCCAGGTTTCAGAGACAAAATTACAACAAATTTACCTTAAAGATTTTAATTGGCTTTAATTTGTGATTCTAGAATCACACAACACTTTATTCTTATAAAATAAAATGAGTGCCCCAGTGAACTGAGGAGAGGCATTCAGCTTTATAAGCAGGAAGGGACCATAGAAAGTAGATACAGAATAAAAGTGGATTGGGTGTTTGAAAGTTACTTTCACTGTCAATGTTAAAGCCAGGGGACTTCCTTATCATGTCAGCTAAAACTGGCCTGTTTGGGGATTTGGCTATTACCTTTCTATCTCTCCTAATTTCTTGGAAGGTCGGATAAAAAACAGATTTGTCTTGGTGATATAAAATTTCAGCATGAGTAACTCCATTTTGGTTTCATCTGTTGAGCCTAGTGAAGGAGCTCATTCTAAAGCAATAACCTCCTATAAATTCTACTTAACACAGATAAAAAGGTTGCTTTCAATTGCTTTAGGCATGTCTAGATACCTAGACTTGGTATTTTCTGGAGAAGCACTTGAAGCAAATCAATTCGTTTCTTTTGGTTCTTTACAGCTTCAGGGTTTTCATCACTAGCGGACAACTTGGGTGATCAGCATAATTTTTTTTTTTTTACAAAAGTATCTATTTTCCACTGAAATTTCAAGGATTGGAGGTTACACCATGGTGGGCCAAAGAACTCCGAATAAAGAAAATATGTCAGAGTTCACCTTATCTTCCTTTGTTCTTCACTGCCTTTTTTGAGTGGCATTGCTTTTCCTGAACCTAGGAGAGAATTTGTGAGGAAGAACACATACATAAAGGAAAAATAATCACCAGAATACCTTAGGTTGTATTCTAGTAGGACAGAAATGTCCTAAATCAGATTTCAGAGATATCTATGTGTGTTTTGAAAATACATATTAATCAAGCTTTTTGAGTGTTGTTTAGTTGTGAAGTGATGTCTACAAAACTAGCCAAATAAAGAAATGATTTCCTAAAAGGCAAATATATCAGCAAAATTAAGTAAGCTAATTGCCGTACTTAAGAATAATGACTAAAGCTGCACCCAAGGTTTTCTCTGAATCTAAAAAGATTGTTGTAAAAAAGTTTATTGGAAAAAAATTTATAAATGAGGTTTAATGCTTTGTTAATTGATAAATATGAAATTATACATTCAAATATCAAAATGTTGACATATGGTTTTTTAACAAAAGAAGGTAAATACATTCACTTAAAGAATATTTACAATCAAATAGTGATCCTCTCACAATCTTAAAGCATATCAATTCTGGAATGCTCAGATCACAAAATGAAATGCTATTTAAGACTCAAAAATCACAGATATATAAAGTAAAACAATCCATATGCATAAAGTGCTTGACCCATAAAAATAAAAAGTATGTAACTCAGGAGAAAAGCTGAGTCATTGATGTCTTGCATAATCTGTTTTGGGACCCAACACTGAACATAATGCTGCAGCAAAAAAATGCATAATTTCTATATCAATCACTGCATATTCAAAAGAATATACACTAACCTTCTCCACAGCTATTTATTTAAAATAATCACCCTAGTCATTGAGGCAGTACTCCCAGGGACACACATAAATCTACTTTTCACAACTTGGAAGCATTATTTCATCATAGATTTAAAACAATTAAGAAACTATGAAGTAATGTGAGAGAGCAAAGGCTTGGAACCAAGGGCCTGCTTGTGAGCTGTGTGATCTTGGACAGTAACATTGCCCTCTACAGCCAAATTCCCTTACCTATGGAAATGGAATAACAATATCTACCCCACTAAACAATTAGGAGGGTTAGGTGGGATAATATTTGGGGCTTACATTTTAATTTTTAAGGGCTGGGTGTGGTGGCTCACCCCTGTAATCCAAGCACTTTGGAGGCCAAGGAGGGCGGATCACCTGAGGTTGGGAGTTCAAGACCAGCCTGACCAACATGGTGAAACCCCATCTTTAAATAATAATAATAATAATAATAATTTTTAAAAGATAAGGTAATTCCAGTAATTATTACATTTGTAGTGGAAACAAAATAAACTTCTTTCAAACCCAAAAGTACTATATAAAGTATCAGGAATCTCAATTAAGAGTGTTCTCTAGTGAAGAGCATGATGGCACTGAGCCTGTTGTGTCAAATTGCACTCAAGTTGTAAAGAGAAATTGGGCCATTCATACTGATTCTAGAGACTTTCTATGGCCATCACCTGTTTGGGTAGAAATAGATGAAGATCAGATCAAAATCTGATTTTTAAATGTGCAGATTGCCACACCAGTTCAATACACCATCCTACCAGGTATTTAGTAGAAAGTTAAGAACACTAGCTGGGAATGAGTGAGGCCTTGAGACTTCAGATAGAGATATTTGTGCAGACACAGACGAGGCTAAAATCATTGAGCTCCATTCCTTGAACCTACTTTTTCATCAGAAGTAACTCCTCTCTATTCTTAAGGAATTTAGTTTATCTTACATAAAAACTTGGTAATGAATTCACTTAGGCCGTTTTCCTTATATGAGGATATTGATTCTCTTCAGATCTTCATATATGTCTGTGTGTGGGTGTTTGTGTGTGTGTACATATCTATATATAAAATGGTATAATGGTATATATGATATATATATATATAAGATGGTATATATATTTTGCAATGCTTAAAATATATACACATATATATGCACACACATATATACATATATACACATGCATATATATACACACACATACATATATACACATGCATATATATACAGACATACATATACATATATACAAGCATATGAATATATACACACATATATAAACATATTGTAAACATTGCAAGATTTTACTAAATTTATGTGAAATAAGGAGAAGTTACATCCTCTATCATTAAACATGTACATTGTGTATGTTGTACCTGGAAATTTTATTTCACTTATAATATTTTGAGTAAGTAAATAGAATCCAGAATAATACAACTTCTACATTTTTTCTTCCATGCTGAAAGTCACATACTACTCAGTCCAGTATTTTATGAAGTTTCTTAATAATAAGTGTTTATAAACCTTTTTTGAAGCTTATTACTTAATAGTGAAAGACACAATCAGAGAAATGCATATTCTTTCTGTTGCAATAAAAATGAATGAAAGTATACACTGAAAACAATAAGTCAGGCTTCTTTTCTCAGTCAGTAATGTCGGGGATCTCAAATAAAACATTACCAAAGGTATGAAAAATAGTATTAGGAAAACATGCAATGTGAAGTTTTGCTATACAATATAATGGAGGTGCAGACATTTATAAAATCTCTTTCCTTATTCTATTTACTAGATTTTGATTCAACATGAAATAGAATAAGAACAAATTGTTTGTGTTCACAGGCCTTTCAAGCGTATCAGATCAAATGACACATAGCGGGTAGTACTTATTTATCCTGAAAAAACATACAAAAACTAGAGAAGTCACAGATGCAGAGTTCCCCTACTGCTAATTTATTCTGAGATAATGAAATGAGATCTATCCACATTGGATGTCAGATTTTGGAAGAAGGGCCCTAGTCTTTGGACTATGTAACTTATAAAATCTATGGCTCCAGAAGTACCAGGCTCTCTTCTGGAAATGATTAGGCAGTGGGATATTCATCATCCATTTGTTGTGTAATAAGGCAGACCAGTGAGACCAATGACCTTATCTGCCACTTCATTATTCTTAGTTGAGTGTACATCAGCCCCTCTAATGGTACAATCAGAGACTGGATTCCACGCCTCGTTGGTGAAGTTATATAGTATGGTAAACCAGTATTTACAAGCTCTGATTCACCATCTCATCATTCTATTAAGACTGGATATCTATCTTAAGCACTGGTTATAGTTAGTTTTAACAGAGAAAATTTCAGTTCACAAACAGTTCTGCTAAGCAGGAGACAAGTCCTTCTCTGTCAGGCTATTATTTAAGGTATAAAACATGAACAAGTTATTTTTAACTCTCAGAGCTACAGAAGGAAAGATTTATGAAGAACATTTATCCAAATCTAAATTTTTTCTTTCATTTGAATAAAATGTTTTATAGTAAAAATTAAATTTTCTCCACTGATAGACCTTCTAGCTTCTTTAACTGGAATCAAAGGTAATCAAGGGAAGAAACTTACCACCTACAGGAACTTTAAATTTCAATGCCTGCTACAATCAACTGAAAATTAGTGATTCAGTTATTCCATTGTCTATAAAGACATTCTAACTGATTTTTAATACAATTAAGCATATAGGAGAATATCAACAAATCTTTTAAATGAGATAAATACTGATTATAAGTTGTTTTCTGTCATACAAAGATTTGCTGGTTATCTTGTGGCAAATGCTTACAAGAAGTGCTTACATATTTGTCTTATTTAAAATGTTCAAAATTTTATATTTTTTTTGTGATAATCGGTGGCAATTAGTATGCCATTGGGTAGTTTCAGTAAACTAAGTGAGTAATTATGTGAATATTATTTTAAAATATATATGAACACATTACTTTTTGAAAGAAATGTTGAAAATAGAAAATCTTGAAAACATTTCTATTTGCATAGTTTTGTTGCTGAAAATATATATAAACCTATAAAAATTCTTAAATGTACATTTCAAACAAACGTTTTAAAATTACTTCACACAATACACAAAAATTAATTTCAAATGTATTGAAGGCCTAAAATAATAGCCACAGTCATAAAATTTCCAGAAGGAAATAATTGTCACTTTAGGTTCAGCAATAATTTCTTAGCTATAACACCAAAAGCATAATCCTTTAAAGAATAGAATGATTAATTGCACCTTCCTTATGATCAAACATTTTGCTCTAAAAGACACAATTAAGAAAATGAAAATGAAATGCAAGTTACAGAGTGGGAGACGGCATTTGCAAATTGCATATTTTTAAAATGCTTGTATGCTGAATACAACTCAATAGTAAGAACAAGCCAGTTTCCCAATTTTAATAATTGACAAAAGATCTGGATGGATAATTTACCAAAAATATACAAATAATTAATAAGCACATAAAAAGATGCCTAATATTATTAGTCATATGGGAAAATACAAATTAAAATTACAAAATGAATCAACACTGAATGACTATAATAAAAAGTCTGATAATATCAAATGTTAGCAAGTATATGCAGAAACTGATTTACTCTTCCTTTGCTTGTAGGAATGGGGAAAGGGATATTCACTTTTAAAAACAGTTTGAGAGTTTCTCAAAAAGTTAAACATGAACTTGGTACGATCCAGCAATTCCCACACTAGAAATCTACTCAATAAAAACGATAACATGAATCTACCCAAAAACTAATATGCAATATTCATAGCAAATGATTCATATTAGTCCCAATTTGCAAATAATCTAAATATTGTCAACTGGTGAACACAAAACCAAAGTGTGGTAAGTTCATATACATTATTTTATGAAAGTACCTCAAAGCCATTATGCTAACCCAGACATAAAAGACATATGTTTCTAATTACAGGAAATTCCAAGAAAAGGAAAATCTATTAAGACAGAGAAGTGATTGCTTGTCTAGAACTGTAAGAAGAAGGGTGATTTAATTATAGTCATAAGGGAACTTTTTGAAATAAGGAAAATATTCTGTTACTGGATTGAGGTGAGAGTTGTACAACTCTAAAATTGTATAACAAATCATTGAATTTTATACATATACAATGTGAATTTTATTGTGTGCATATCTCAAATTATAAAGGAAAGAAAAAATAACTATTCAAAAATGAATAAATAAAGTAAAATAAAATCATTAAAATGTTAAATTAATCCAAAGAAGGCAGAAAAATGAAATAGTTAATAGAGGCAGAGAGAGAAAGAGGAAACAAATGACAAGATAAAATATTTAAATCAACAATAGCAATAATTATAATAAAAATAAAAGGTTAAACACTCCACTTCAAAAGTATGGTTAGTCAAAATAATAAAAAGATAAAGCCCAGTAATATGCTGCCCAAAAGGTATAAAAATATACAAACCAATTGAAAATGAGAATTGGACAATATATACCAGGTGCATTAAGGAAGCTGGTATGTCTATATTGATAGAGAAAAGTGAGTGTAAATGAAATATTATGTAATGATTAAATGATAACTTTAATACAAATACATAACCATTATAAATGAGAATGCAATAAATAACAAAGCTTCAAAATACAGTAAAAAAACAAAACAAAAAGCCCGACAGAAACAAAATGAGAAATCAAAAAATCTAAAATAAATTTTGGAGATTTTAAGTCCATACTCTCAGTAACTGACAGAACAAGTTATGAAAAATCAATAAGTATGCAGAAAATCTAATCTACTCTCTGCAAAAACTTGCTCTTACTGACAACTGCAGAACAATATACTGAATACTTCAGTATATACATTGTTTTCACATGAAACATTCATCAAAATAGACTATATGCTGGTTATAAAACTTTAAATTAATTACAAGATATCCAGAAAAGCCAAAACAATTGAAAATTAAACATTGCTCTTCTAAATAATCCATAAGTCAAATAATAAATCACAAGGAAGATTAAAAAATATAACATATTAAAAGACAATAAAACCTCAATGTATTATAATTTACAAGGCCCATCTAAAGAAGTGCTTGTGAAGAAATCTGTGATTTTAAATAAGTATACCAGAAAGCAAAAGAGATTGAAAGTCAATTATTTCCATTTTCACTTGAGAAATTAGAAAGAGTAAAATAAACCCCAAAAAAGCAGAATCAAGGATACAAAAAGGATAAGGGGTTAACAAAATAGAAGATGAACAACAGAGAAAACTAGGAAAGCAAAAACTTGGTTCTTTGAGAAGTTCAGCACATTTCAAAACATCTAGCAGGACTGAAAATAGGTAGAGACAAAAACAGACATTATCAAGACTAGAAATGAAAAAGAAATATACTATAGATACTGCAGGCATTAAAAAGATAATAAATGAGTATTATGATCAAATTTTTGGTAACAAATTCAGCCACTTAGATGAAGTAGAGAAATGCCAATATAACTTACTAAAAGTTATTCAAGAAGAATAAAAAAACCCGAATAACTTTATGTATATTTATGAAACTGAAATACAAATTTATATAGCTCCTGCAAATGAAACACTTTCACATCAGTTTTACTGATGAATTTTTCAAACACTAAAGGGAGAAATTATACCAATTTTATTTTAAAAGTTTCAGATAATAAAGGAGAAGAAAACATTCTCTAATTTATCTCATGAAGACAGTAAAGCCACAAAGGGAAAGATCTGACAAAGACATTGTAAGAAAAGAAAATTGCAAACATTTCTCACAAAAATAACCACAAGTATTTGCAGATTAAATCTAAAAATATATAAAAGAAATAAGACATCACAGCCAAGTGGATTTTAGCCCAGAACTTTCTAAATTTGTAAATTTTTACTTTGAAAAGAAACAACTAAGAAAATGAAAAAAAACAAGCAACAGTGATAAAATGTTTACAACTGTCTGACAAAGATCTTATATCCACAATATATAAAGATCTCTTAGAGAGCAATAAGACAAAAACAAATAAACTGAAACAATCAAAAATGAGCAAAAAATATGAGCAAAACACATGAACAAAACCTGTTAGATATCTAGATTCACAAGAATTATTTACTTAAATGTTTAATATCAGTAAGAAAATGTTACCTTTATTCTTTATTTTTGCTCCATTTTACCTAGTTTTTGGATGCATTAATTTTAGAATATCAGAGAAAAATTTCCTGAAAGACTTTGATCTCTGCTGATCTCAGTGTTATAAGCCTTTCAGATACAAAACATTAATGTCAAAACTCACATAATGTAAATAGTCATATGCAGTATGTGTATATATATATATGTATATGTGTAAGTAAAAACCTTTCATTACAGATTTTAACAAAAATTGTGTGTGTGCGTATGTGAGTGCAGGGTTTTATTACAAGCAATCTCCAATTAATATATTAAAACATTGCACTTTAAATTTTACTATACATATATGTTTGGAACATAACATATTTTCTAATTAAAGAATATAATAAATGATGGCTAGTTCCTCCAATGAGACTAAAACAAAAGGAGAAGAAAAAGATAATGTGGAAGGCAAACATATGTCAGATTTTTTACATACAATAATTTAATATATTTGCTTTTTTACATTTTTACTTGGAAATACACCCAAGGACTACTTGTTCACCATTTCTGTGGGAAAGTACACTGTGGAAAATGTCTAGGGATGTTATTGGTAATAGCAGATACAGTGGTCAAGAATTTAAGAAATGCAGAGTCTCCTGTGTCCAGGACACTACATCTGCACAATAAAATCCTGAGATGGTGAATAATGTCGGCCTCCTTTCTTCAGGTTAGGTGCAGTGTAGAATGGATCCCCATTCAAATTCCCTTAGAAATGGTTTATGGAGATAAGATATTTGCAATTCATGCATTTGTGTATTTTAAGCTAAATGCAGTTGTATTTTTTCTTAATTCACATGGGATAAAAATTCAATCATTTCATTAGCCATTTTTACCATACATTTGATAATTTTCTGAAATATTTTGAGAAACTTCTTTCCATAAAAATAAAATGTAGGCTGGGCGCGGTGGCTCACACCTGTAATCCCAGCACTTTGGGAGACCGAGACAGGTGGATCACCTGAGGTTGGGAGTTCGAGACCAGCCTGACCAATATGGAGAAATCCCATCTCTACTAACAATACAAAATTATCTGGACATGGTTGTGGGTGTCTGTAGTCCCAGCTACTTGGGAGGCTGAGGCAGGAGAATTGCTTGAACCAGGAGGCAGAGATTGCGGTGAGTTAAGATCTCGCTCAAGTTTTGAAAACTTGAAATACAGATAAAATACAGTAAAAACGTCATCTATAATCTCACCATCCAGAGATAATTACTGTTAGTGGCCCCATGTGTTTCTTTTACCTTCTTTTACATATAAACAAGCATGTGTCATTTTACTCCATTGGGATCTTAAATGCACTATTTTGCATTTTACTTTTGCACTTTACCTTGCTATGTTAAGTATTTCATCATGATATTGCATAGACTTTTTTTTTGAGACGAGGTCTCACTGTGTTGCCCAGGCTGGAGTGCAGTGGTATGATCTTGGCTCACTGTATCCTCGATGTCCCCAGGCTCAAGGGATCCTCCCACCTCAGCCTCCTGAGTAGCTGAGACCACAGGCATGCATTACCAAGCAAGGCTAATTTTTGTAGAGATGAAGTTTTGCCATGTTGTCCAGGCTGGTCTCAAACTCCTGAGCTCAAGTGATCCTCCTACGTCAGCCTCCCAAATTGCTGGGATTGGATGTGAGTCTCTGCACGTGGCCTGACATTGCATAGATTTTGAAACATAATTTTAATAACTGTATAACATTGAATTGAGTTTGCGTATTGAAACTAATTTATTTTAAAAAATAACAGACGGCCGGGCGCGGTGGCTCAAGCCTGTAATCCCAGCACTTTGGGAGGCCGAGGCGGGTGGATCATGAGGTCGAGAGATCGAGACCATCCTGGTCAACATTGTGAAACCCCGTCTCTATTAATACAAAAAAATTAGCTGGGCACGGTGGCGCGTGCCTGTAATCCTAGCTACTCAGGAGGCTGAGGCAGGAGAATTGCCTGAACCCAGGAGGCGGAGGTTGCGGTGAGCCGAGATCGCGCCATTGCACTCCAGCCTGGGTAACAAGAGCGAGACTCCGTCTCAAAAAAAAAAAAAAAAAAAAAAAAAAACAGACAAGATAAAGTTTTTAAAATTTGGTTAATTTTTGAAATAATTATTATTTTAGTAATAAACTTTTATATAATCTAAAATTATTTCTTCAGGATAAAATCCGGGAGTGGGTTAGATCAACAAGTAATGGCATTATTTTGATGTTTAATAGACAATTTCTCTCTGAAGACTATTGAATAAATTGGGACAATTCCTTGTCTGATGGGTCATGATTTTCAATACTTTATGCAGATTTCCCTTCAAGTGTTAACAATGTATTACCTCAAAAATTAGTTTACAACTTATATTTATAGAGGTTTATTTTTGTACTTGTTCTACATTTTTCCTTTACAAATGTCCACTACATTAGTTTAAAAAATTCTGCTACATGTATTAGACAGAGAAGCACTGTAGATCAAATTTAGATCACCTTGCTATTTTTAATTTAACTTTGTAATTGAAAAATAATAATTGTACATATTCATGGGATGGTGATGTTTTGAGGTATATAATGCATATTAATCAGACCAGGGAAATTAGCATATCATTCATCTTAAACATTAATCATTTCTTTTTGTTGGAGATACTCAATATCCTTCTTCTAGCTATATGAAACTACATATTCCTGTTAACTATATTCATCCTACAGTGGTATACAACACTAGAAACTATTTCTCCTATCTAGCTGTAATTTTGTATCTTTTAATAAATCTCTCCCTATCTCTCCCTTCCCCCATCCTTCTCAGTCTCTAGTATTCTCCATTCCACTTTTTACCACTAAAAGGACAACTTTTTATTTTTTTTAGCTTCCACCAATGAGAGAGAATATGTGTGGCGTTTAGTTTTCTGTTTCTAGCTTGTTTCATTGGCATAGTGTCCTCCAGTACCATCTATGTTGTTGCAAATGGATTTCATTATTTTATGGCTGAATAATATTTTGCTGTGTATATGTACCATATTTTCTTTATCCATTCTTCTGTTGTTGGGCCCTTAGGTTGTTTTCATATCTTGGCTATAGTGAATAGTGCCATAATAAACATAGAGATTTACATGTCTCTTTGAAAAACTGATTTCTTTTCCTTTGAATAAATAATGCCCAGTAGTGGGATTGCTGGATTATATGGTGGTTCTATTTGTATTTTTTTTTTTGAGGAACCTGCATCTTTTCTCCATTGTACTAGCTTACATTCCACCAACAATGTATTTCCTTTTCTCCACACCCTCACCAGCATTAGTAAGTATTTTGTCTCTTTGATAATAGCCATCCTAACTGGTGTGAGATGATAGCTCATTATGGTTTTGATTTTCATTTCCCTGATAATTGGTGATGTCAAACATTTTTTCATATATGTGTTGGCTATTTGTATGTCTTAAGAAATATCTGCTCAGATAATTTGCTCATTTTTAAGTAAGATTATTTGGATTTTTTTTTACTGTTGAGGTGTTTGAGTTCCTTGTATATTCTGAATATTAATTCTTTGTCAGATGAATAGTTTGCAAATATTTTCCTCTCATTCTGTAGGTTGTCTTTTTACTCCATTGATTCTTTCCTTTTCTGTGCAGAAGTTTTTTAGTTTGGTATAATACTACTTGTTTATTTTTTATTTTGCTACATGTGCTTCAAAAAATTATTTACCAATATCCTGAACCATTTCCCCTAAATTTTTTTCCAGTAGTTTTATAGTTCCAGGTCTTACATTTTGGTCTTTGATCTATTTTTAGTTGATGTTTGCGTAAGGGGAAAATCAGGGGGCTAGTTTTATTCTTCTGCATATGTTTAACCAGCTTACTAGGCACAGTTTATTGAAGAGGCTATCCCACCATGTCCTTAATGGATGCTTGTTATCATAAGGATATAAAACATCTTTTTATGTTGTTCTCCCCAGTAGTCATTGCAGAATGTTGGAAAAGTCATAAACATGTGAAGACTCAGGGAAAAAAAAAAAAAACCATAACCTCATTGCATCAAGGAAACGGTTTTAGCACTTCAGCATCTTTGTTTCTCATCTACATTTCCTTGTTTATTTTCATTTGGGATCTATCTACCTTCTCTTCTTTTTAAATCTCAAAACAGCGTAGTACTAGTACCAAAACAGAGATATAGACCAATGGAACAGAACAGAGGCCTCAGAGGCAAAGCTGCACATCTACAACCATCTGATCTTTGACAAACCCAACAAAAACAAGCAATGGGGAAAGGATTCCCTGTTTAATAAATGGTATTGGAAAAACTGGCTAGCCATGTGCAGAAAGCAGAAACTGACCCCTTCCTGACAACTTACACTAAAATTAACTCCAGATGGATTAAAGACTTAAACATAAGACCTAACACCATAAAAAGCCTAGAAGAAAACCTAGGAAATGTCATGCAGGACATAGGCATAGGCAAGGACTCATGACTAAAACACCAAAAGCATCGGCAACAAAAGCCAAAATAGACAAATGGGACCTAATTAAACTCCAGAGCTTCTGTACAGCAAAAGAAATAATCATTAGCGTGAACCGGCAACCAAAAGAATGGGAAAAAAATTTTGCAATCTACCCATCTGACAAAGGGCTAATATCCAGAATCTACAAGGAACTAAAACAGATTTACGAGAAAAGAAAAAAAAAAAAAAAGATCCAAAAGTAGGTGAAGGATATGAACTGCTTTTCAAAAGAAGACACATGAGGCCAACAAACATGAAAAAATGCTCATCACTTGTCATTAGAGAAATGCAAATCAAAACCACATTGAGATACCATCTCACACCAGTTAGAATGGTGATCATTAAAAAATTTGAAGACAACAGATGCTGGAGAGGATATGGAGAAATAGGAACACTTTTACACTGTTGGTGGGAGTATAAATTAGTTCAATCATTGTGGAAGACAGTGTGGTACTTCCTCAAGGACCTAGAAATAGAAATTCCATTTGACCCAGCAATCCCATTATTGGGTATATATCCAAAGGATTATAAATCGTTCTATTATAAAGACACAGCACACATATGCTCATTGCGGCACTGTTTACAATAGCAAATACCTGGAACCAACCCAAATGCCCATCGATGATAGACTGGACAAGAAAAATGTGGCACATATACACCATGAAATACTATGCAGCCATAAAAAATGATAAGTTTGTGTCCTTTGTAGGGACATGGATGAATATGGAAACTCATTCTCAGCAAACTGACACAAGAACAGAAAATCAAACACAGCATGTTCTCACTCATAGGCAGGTGTTGAATAATTAGAACACGTGGACACAGGGTAGGGAGCATCACACACTGGGGTCTGTTGCGGGGGAATATGGGAGGGACAGTGTGGGGTAGGGAGTTGGGGAAGGAAAACATGGGGAGAAATGCCAGATATAGGTGACACGGATGGAAGCAGCAAACCACCTTCCCGTGTATGTACCTATGCAACAATCCGGCATGTTCTGCACATGTATCCCAGAACCGAAAGTGCTATAATATACATATATATAATGAAGATACACATCCAAGAAGCTCAAGGATTTTCAGGCAGACTATCTCAAGAGAGATCCACACTGAAACATTATATTCAAATTGTGGAAACTCAAGACCAAAGAGAATTTTGAAAGCAGAAAGAGAAGCATCTCATCATGTATATACAAGTGATCCTCAATAGAATGAACAGCTGATTTCTTGTTAGAAGGCATGGAGGCCAGAAGGCAGGGGAATGGTGTAAAGTCCTGAAAAAAAAGGTCAACAAAGAAAAAAGAACAACAACAACAACAAAACCTCAATGTTATACAATATTACATAATAAACAGTTTCTCGTCATTAAAGATCTTCTTAAATGTCACTTCAAAGCCTTCATAATATTTACGTGAATTGACATAATTTTCCTACTCAGCGTTTGTGTGATCTTTTCCAAAATTTTTGTCACAAATGAAACAGAAAAACATTTTCATATATAAATTATATTGACTTTCTGATTAGTTACTAGAAAAGAGAATAAGGATCACACAAAGGGGAATAACCAATTGAATAATTCAGAAAGTTACACTGTTTACATGCTCTCTAGTGACATATTTATTTCATCTTAAAGTTGCTGGTCTTGAATATTCAATTAAAAATATGTGCTCATTTTATAAGCATGAAAACAACTTTGTGATTTTGATTTGCATTTCTTTTATTATTGATGAAGGATTTTTATGTATATATTTGTGTATACTCTTATTAACTATGCATAAGTACTATTGGGGCAATATGTTTAATTGTCTATATAGCTTCTCTATATATTTCAATTTCCTGTCTTAGAGTTGCAAATATTTACCCTATATAAACTGTTTCTTAAGCAGGTTGCTTTGTGTACAATTAATTGATTTCATCTATATTTTGTTGATAATGTAGAAAATGTTGATCTTCCATAATTCATACAGTGATAGTTCCTGAACCTATTTTCAAATTGAAATAGCACTATCAGGAAATGGATTATAGTATGCTAAAAACTGATTACAGTAGACTCCTAATAAATATTTTGATTGACTTATTGAAACAACCAAAGGATTCTTATTCAATCTCATAAAAACACATGGAATCTGACACTGTCACACTCCCTAATGTATTTGCCATTACAAAGGTGCCAGAACCGTTATAGTTTATATTTCAACTAAAAACATAAGTTAGTTAATTATATAATTATATATCTCAGTAAATTGAATTAAACTAATACCTCTAAAGTAACACATGAGTAATAGGAACAAGGCATTAGAATGACATAAATATATTTTAGTTTACTATTTCTGGATGACAATTTTAACACATAGCCTGTTTATAAAAAGAGTATAGACTTTCTTTCAATCCTATAGGTAAATAAATATTTAAATGGAGTATGCCAGAAATAATAAATGTTTATAGAAAAACACTGTAATTTATTATTTTAGTATTGGTTCAGTGCTTTCTTGTAGTTCCTGCCAGTGATATCATCTCTGATGTTTCCTTCAGCATATCTCAAATCCTAGACCCTTAAATATCTAAAAACTTTAACATCAATGGTCTCATTTAATGTGTTTACTTAGGACAAAAATGTCAACTAGGAGAATAAGACTTCTAAACATTAATATATCTACATCAAATTGTACCATATTTAATTCATTGAACGATTTTGTTTTAAAATATCTGAAAATAAAGGACTAATCAAGAAGGTTTCCACTATCAACTTTGTGAGTAGGTAGATTAGAAGAAAGAACTTTAAATATCATGACAACTTGATTTAAATCTTTTTAATAACATTTTGAAGAAAATCTTTTTTGGAAATAGTTTAGTAATCTTAATAAAGTGGCCTTAACATAAATGGAGCCTTTCAATTTGGATCAAATTTTCAGTCTCATTTTCTTTTATTTAATTTAGCAATTAAAAATACAACTCATTTGCAAATGAGTTTTTTAATAATATATACATATATACATATGCTTGGTAGTGTAGTGTATCCTATGAAGGTATAAAACTTTAGTTGTGGGTATAATATTCTTTTACTTAAGCCACTCAGCCTATGATATTTTGCTATGGCAGCCCAAGCAGACTAACAAAATATTCTATGTCTGACTCAGCATAGTCAAAGAATGCACTGGATTTTTAATAAACAATTATATCATATAGTTATTTTTATCAAATTACTATCACATAAAATCTTCAGTACCACACATGTCACTACTAAGTCATATCTGTCCTATTTTGGATAGATATTTATTAGTTTATTTTATATGGAGAGCTCTGTGGTTACTGATTTATCATGCTGCATTTTGCTATTTCTCCTGGCTTCATGTTATTCACAAGCTGATGAACATTTATTTGCTTCTTCATCCAAGTCACTGGTGAACATATTCAATAAGCTTGAGAACAGAGCTTTCTGGCATATCAGCAAAAATTTTTCATCAGGTAGGATATCAATTGGGTAGATAATTTTTTAATGATAAGTATCAGGATGATTCTCATGGTCTATATAGACCTTAGTAAGTTTTCTCTTGTTTACCAGTTTTATAGCATTTTATCAGTATATGTCATGATAGAGAACTGTTGCTGCTGCTACCAATGGTGGTTAATATCACTACTTGTAAAACTCCCTTCCAAAATTTCTCTGTCTTATAATAATATATAAAGAATAAGGTCATAATTTGTTAACCTTTATGTATCCAGTATCCAGAAATACATGTCATAAATAACTACTCATTCTTCATTTCTTAAATGAAAATATGTATTGGGCTTCCCTGATAAGGTGGCAATCGAAATCAAGTTGGAAGAGCAACTGTTTATTAATCATGAACATACAGTGGTGGTAGTTGTGCCAATGCCAATTGTTTGATAAGTATTTTAAGTTACCTGTTTTATCTACCAGTTTAGCTAATATTCTAATAAATATTCCACTTTACCTGCTACCATTTATTGAAAAATCAATAAATTCATTAACATTTAATTTGTATTCATTATTTATTTTATGCCACATATATCTTCAAAAATGATTAAGATGGCTTACAAGAATGCTTATGATGCAGAAAGACATAATGTACATTCAATATAATTTTTTTAAAACAAAGCAAAGAAAAAATTTCAAAACTGATGGAGCCAGGAATGTAATCTGTACACAAAGTGCAAGCTCTCAAGTCTTAGATACAAGTTGAAGCCTGGCTACAATTTGTCTTTACTATTGGAGCAATGAACAGAAACAGAAAAATGTGATTCAGAATACAATTCCTAACACTGAGATTTCCCCAAAACCCAAAGCTAGATTATTTAACTATTTTTTAATGGATTTAAGTGAATGGGCTTTTAAAGAAGCCCATTTTGCACTTTATCTGATTTAGCTGAATGGGCTTTTATAGAAACCTTTACACTTTAGCATGCTCAAAAGGCACGAGTTGGAAGGAATTGTGGTGACTTTAAAGCCTTTTGCACATGCTGCCCCATCTGCTTAATTTTTTTCCCCATTATCAAGCATTATACATTTAGTGGTATCCAGAAACATTCCATGTAAACAGATTATCAGAACATCCATCCACAAATGTGTATTCATATGTATCTGTATCTATACTATATAATATATACATAAAGGATAAAATAGAAAAAGAAGTATTCTAATTTACAGGAGAATTTTTAAAAATCTGCAAATGAATCTTATTGACTAGACTGTCTAAATAATGATAACTTCTCAAGACTATTAATTTAACCACACTATCAACTCAAAATAATTTTTCTTTTTCCTTAGAAAAGACAAAATGAGTATTCTGCATTTACTATTTTTTACTTAGCTCCATCAAAATGTCCCGGCCATGTTTCACAAACATAAAGTATTAAGCATTTGAAATAATAGTATAACCTCAAGAAACATTAAGGATCTAAAAGCTGATCCGGGACTTGATGAAAATAAGTCTGGCATTCTATAAAGTAGAATTTGTTTAGCAATGACTTTTGTTTTTCCTACTGTATATCCTATAGTGCTATAATTTAAAGTTACCATTTCACTGCTTCTTCTCACCTTTATGAAGTAATCATCTAAAGACACTTTGAAGGGCTGGGTGCAGTGGCTCACACCTATAATCTCAGCATTTTGGGTGGCGGAGGCTGGAGGATCACTTGAGGTCAGCAGTTTGAGGCCAATCTGGCCAACATGGTGAAACGCTGTCTCTACTAAAAAAAAAAAAAAAAAAATACAAAAATTGGTTAGGCGCGGTGGCTAACGCTTGTAATCTCAGCACTTTGGGAGGCCGAGGGGGGCAGATCATGAGATCAAGAGATAGAGACCATCCTGGCCAATAAGATGAAGCCTCGTCTCTACTAAAAATACAAAAAAAAAAAAAAAAAAAAAAATTAGCCGAGCGTGGTGGCACGCACCTGCAGTCCCATCTACTCGGGCGGCTGAGGCAGGACACTTTGAGGAAGACAGACTATAAACTCTTTGAACTTCCTTTCAAATGATCTTATAATGCCCAGAATAAATTTTGTTTTTAGTTACCATCTTTAAAGGACTTATAGAATACAAGGTTATTAATAACACATTATGTCTGATAGAGAAAATTGTGTTAGTAATCATTCTAAAATTATATTTCTGAAATTATTTTATAAAAATATAGTTACAACTAAACTATTTGTAATTTTTTCAATTAAATAAAACGCATCACATTGTGAAAATATGGCATTTTAAAAACATTAATAGTATGAGTGAAATGCCAATTGATTAAACATTTTTTTAAGAATGGAAAAAGAAAGACAGTTTTTAAAATCAATATCAAGTGTTGACAGAGTGATTTCTCCCTGGATTTAACAGAGAGTTTATTTTATTATGATATTTTATTCAAGAAGAGATTTTTTAATACTGTGTCTCAGATGGATTTATACAAAATTGTATCAAACAATACTAAGAAAGACCAATTAAACTTGCACTAGGAAACTATTAAAAGTATAAATGTAAGAAATTATAAGGTATACTTGTTATTTGAAAGACATGGAGGAAACGTAAGAAAAGGAAATAATAGTTATTAGTGCTTAAAAAAAGTGTTTTCATACAATCTGAAGTCCACATAAACGGCAATTACTTGGTTTTGTTGACAATTGTGGTTATTGAAACTGACATGCCAATTTTCTATATGTGATCAAGAGTCACTCTCTATCAAGATCAGAATATAAGCAATCATCTAACAGTAGACATTGGATTTGCATTTGGAAGTAACAGATAAATGTAGTAGGAACGATAGTTACACACACACACACACAACATACTCAGATGTTCTTCCACCATCTCTATAAGATTCCTCCTGAGTTACAGCTCTCATAACAATTAATATTCATATGTCTTAATAAATATTTATTGTCTTGCTTCTATGTAATTTCATTTGATCATCTCACTGATTTTTGATTTTTGGCATTAACTGAAGAAAAACAATGCAGAATAAGCAGAGAAGGTAAGTGATAGATTGTAAACCTGGGGTCAGGTGTACAGTTTTGGCTTTTTCTGCTATTCTTTTCTAGCTATTAGTTTACCCCCTTAAATGCCCTTCTTTAGGATTCTATTCTTGTTCAGTAGGTGCAACCAATACCAACTCAAAAAAAACTCCACAGAAATTCAAAATACTCACAGCAGAATATTTTAAAATGACAATAGTTGCAATGATTGTAGTTGCACAAATATATAGAAAATCTGAAAAATAATATGCAAGAGTGACTAGTATTGCTCTATAAGGATTATAAGGTACAAGAGACTCTTTTCCATTTCCAGAATAAAATATTATTGCATCACAGTTTCAGCATGCACACACCAAACAACTATGCTAATCTAAATCATTGCTTGGGTATTCATAGGGATTTCCACTGATTTAATGAACTTAGTTTGGACATCGCTGGCATCAAGGAATCAGAAAAAATAGTGAGCATTTAGCAGCAGAAGTTGGAGACTTAAAAGTCTATAAGTAGGGATTAACAGATCTCATTTTAAGTGAGAATATATAACCAAGCTGGGATAAAATGGAGAGGTTTTTAGTGCTTAGCATTTACTAACACCCTATCATTTTTATACTTGACATCTAGTGTTCTTTATTCTATGCCTTAGATTTATCTATTTCTTAATTGTTCTCTGCTCCACAGGGTCTTCAGTGAATCCTCAAATAATTGAAAGCATTTATCTCCCCAGTAGTTGAGCTTTGGTCACTGTGGGACTGAAACAGCTCAGCAAACCGATCATCGTGTTCATGTAAAGGTGTCAGATTTTAAGACGAAATGGCACAGCATCCACATGGCAGCCCTTTCAACTAGTTAATTACTTTAAATCATTTTTATATTGCCATGTTTTTTTATGCTAGTGCTAGTTATGATAGCATGAGCATTAAAATCTAATATTGATCTGAAATCATGTCATAATAGTAATTCTTTCTACCTCTCCAGATAGAGAAACCATCACTTTAACCCTTTAAATAACATTATGCAACTAAAATAGATGGACTATTTTGAAAAGTATCTTTGCCAATGGATGGCCATGGAAAAGATTTTAAAGGAAATAGATAAAATTATATGTTAGCAATCAGAATCATAACTCTTGTGATGGCATTTATACATTAAGGTTAAATACTATACAATATGTAAAAGTAGAGAACTAGAACAACACAGAAAAACAATCATATTTTCATGTGCAATTCTATTCTCAAAGGTAGTATCTTTGAAGCACTACAGAGTCCTCTCCTCTAGCTGGAGATATCAAAACTTGAAAATATTTATTTAGTTTATTTTCTCTATAAAATAACAAGAATTTATAATATTGAAATATATTGTAAATTGCAAGTGGATTTGCTAATAATAGTAGAGCTCCTAAGCTAGGTAGATTCCTTTTATCAGTTGTAAGTTTTGAAGGAAATAATGAATTCAACAAATTTTTCTTATTGATTCTTTAACACATACAATTATTAAGGCAAGGGTAATAAGAAGTTACATTTCAGAAATATCTACTACATTATAAAAACTGGAAATTGTTTTTATTGTTTAATGCCAGAAAATCTACATAAGGAAGATACAATGTCACTACATGGAGAGATAAACCAGTATAGGAGGTAAACAGAAACATTTTAATTGTTTTATCATAAAATATCTATTGCTACATAATCAACAAAGAACAGCAATACATTAGACATATAATCTAAAAGTTTTAAAAAATTACCCATGATAATCAGAAAGATCAAGGCACAATCCAAAGCTTCATGGAATTCAATTAATTGCAAAACATTTGAAATGTCACTCTTATATTTTATTTATTTTTACAATTAAAATTTTCTTATTAAAATTAGAAACCCAATATACATTTATTGATATGTATATTAGAATGATTTGTGAATAATTTATACAACATAAAATTTTTTTAAATTATACTACTTCTGAGAAAATAAATACTTTGGTAAATATCCTGTCATAAATATTATTATGAGTTACATAGAAGCATATAATTTAAGTACATATTATATATACTCTTCGTTGTTCTATCATGGATATTTGTGTTGTGCTTTTTTTCTCCCCTTCTTCTCTCCTCCCAACTTTCCCTTTTTTACCCTTCCAACTTCCTACTCCAAGATAACTGTCAATAACCTTTCGTGCATCATCTCTACCACTCCTTAGATATGCATCTAATCACACACATATATGCTTACATATGTTCATAAGCAATATATGTACAACATATATACATATATCCACATGTGTGTACATATATACCTACATATATATTCACATATATAAGGCATTTTCATCATCTGTATTATAGAAATAGTGTGATAATATATTTGTCTCTGAATGTTGCTTTTCTCACTTTTTGAAACAGACTAGAAAACTTTCCACAGAGACTCCATTGGATGCATATGTCACAATATATACATTTATTTTCTTTACATTTCTCCTCTCTTCCTTTTCTTCATTCCTTTCTTCCACCCATTCTGCTTCCTTCTTGTTAATACTAAAAACACTACAACAAAAATACTTTTGTATATAATCTGATGCACTGATACACTTTTTCCTTTGGGATACTTCTATAGGACTTGGATTGCTTCCTATTATATGTAAGCTTATAAGATTAATAGATGTGGCCAGATTGATCTTGAAAATGTATTAATTAAACAATTAATACATAATAGTGCTGAATTTCCATTTGTACAAAGTGTTAGTGCTGCTAGATTTAAATTTAACTATTTAAGTAATAAAATACTTTCACAATCGGCCGGGCGCGGTGGCTCAAGCCTGTAATCCCAGCACTTTGGGAGGCCGAGGCGGGTGAATCACAAGGTCAAGAGATCGAGACCATCCTGGTCAACATGGTGAAACCCCGTCTCTACTAAAAATACAAAAAATTAGCTGGGCATGGTGGCGCGTGCCTGTAATCCCAGCTACTCAGGAGGCTGAGGCAGGAGAATTGCCTGAACCCAGGAGGCGGAGGTTGCGGTGAGCCGAGATCGCGCCATTGCACTCCAGCCTGGGTAACGAGAGCGAAACTCCGTCTCAAAAAAAAAAAAAAAAAAAAATACTTTCACAATCAGAAACACTTGATACATGCATAGACATCTCTTTTATATTTTAGCTTTTAGATTTACTGTCTCAAAGTTCTTTCTAAATCCTAGGTGATAAAATCGATTATTATAAATTTAATTCTGATTGATCAAAAACATAATTATAGACAAAGATTGTTAGAGTACATAAATGAAACACGATCCAACTATATGTTGTCTGCAAAAACTCACTTTAAATAAAAAAACAGAGCTAGGTTAAGAATAAAGAGGTGGAAAATATATGCCATGTTAACAACTGATAAAAAGAAATTTTGGATCAATATATCAATAGCAGGCAAAGCAGACTTCATGATAAGGAAAATTATCAGGGATAATGAAGGGCATTATGTAATGATGAAGGAGTCAAATCTCCAAAAATATTGTATGTGTATTCACCTAACAATGAAGCATCAAAATACTTGATGCAAATATTTATGGAACCACAGTGAAAAATAGACAAATTCACCATAATAGTTAGAGCTTCTATTGCTCCTCTCAGTAATTGATAAATCCAGCATGAAGAAAGTCAGTAAAAATAAAGATGACATGATCAGTACTATCATCAGCATGATCTAATGGATATCTATAAAATAGTCTATCCAAAAATAGCAAAATATACATTCTTTTCAGACTCACATGGAACATTTACCAATATAGACCACAAATGTACTATACCAATGCAAAGTATTAATAACAGGAGAAACTGGGTGTGGAGTTTCTGGAATTTTTTGTACTCTATAATTTCTCTGTAAATCTAAAACGATTTTATAACAAAAATTACATTAAAATGTAGATGAGAATTTTACGTGTATTTAGAACTGTAATATTCTAATAAGTACATTATACATGGAAACTCATAACAATGGGGTTTAGATTCCTAAAAATATATAAAAAATTAAGATTTTAAATTTGTTACATATTTAGAGAAAACGCAATTAAGTTACAAAATGTATTTTTTCAATACTAGCATAGATACCTTCTAATTAGTGGATATCTTTGAATATATTGAGTTTTGTTTCCAATTATGTAATACATTTCAATATGTAATCTATGATTTAATTATAAATGAAATAAATACTCAGAGAAAATAATTTGGTACCTGTTATTGTTTGATCACTCCAATTCTTATGTCGAAATATGATCTCCAATTTTGGAGGTGGAACCTAATGGGAGGATTTGGGTCATGGGGCCATATTCCTCCTGAATGTCTTGGTGCCTTTCTTGTAGCAGTGAGTGAATTCTCTCTCTAATAGTTACCACTAGAGCTGGTTGTTTAAAAGAGCCTGACACCTCCCCTATCTCCCTCTTGCTTCTCTCATCATGTGATCTCTGCATGCACCAGCTCTGCTCTCCTTCTGCCATAAGTGGAAGCAGTCTGAAACCCTCACAAAAAGCAGATGCTGGCACTTTGCTTTTCGTACAGCCTAAAGAACCATGAGCCAAATAAACCTCTTTTCTTTATAAATTACTCAGCTGCAAGTATTCCTTTATAGTAACACAAAGGGACTAAGCAGTGTCTCTATTATGTTGTTATAGTAACACAAAGGTTCTAAGAAGTACCTCTATTATGTTTCTTAATTATGTTGCTGCCTAATAGTAGATTTTAAAGATTAACATCAATGTTTATGTATAATCACAGGCAATTTCATGACTATGAAATGCTATGATAAAGGATTATGAAGGGTTTAATGTTAATTATTGGAAAAGTATTCAATAATAAAAAAGTGCACAAAATGCCACCTAACATTTCAAATTATTTTTTATTGCAATTCATTAATAAACCAGTCAATATACAATTTTATATAATGGCAATACAATTATTTCATGAGAAAAGTCAGTGGTCTCCTGTTGACAAATGATCATGTCATTGCAACATGTCTTTAGAGCTAGGTTTAAGGTAGTATGTGGCTTAATGTTTACCTGATTTAAATATGAAGATCTTCCTGTAAAGTTCACACTCCTTCATGTAGAAATCACAATTTAGTATTAATCTTCCATGAAAACAATATAACATGTAGGGATATGAGGCAATGTGCTATCTTCTGGTACAATGTAAGTCTTCTTAGACTACTTCAGAGTATCTGAATTACTGAAAAATTTCAATCTTTGCATGTTTTTACAAGCCAGTACAATAATTAATAATTATTCCACAGACTAGACACATATTATTCTTATACCTAGATTATTGTTATACCTAGAGTGCGATGAAACCAGTGAAAATGATTGAAATATTTTTTCTGAATCAGAAAAATACACATATATATTGTGTTCAGGCATTGCTTTACTTTTCATCATTTATCTTTCATAATCGAAACTGTTGGCTGTTTGAAAATTTACAAACTGTTTTGCTGTGTAAAACATAAGGAATCTATCAAGTTTGAAACACTTATTTCATATTATATATTCATTATATATTTCAGATTATTTAATTTCTGTGGATACAAACTAATCAGTTTTGAATGAATTCTCACAGAACTGAGTTTTATCCTCATTATGTTTACTGCCCTCTATCTTGTATTGCAGTTACTTGTGAGTTTTATGTCTCTAGGCAGGGTAATTTTATGCACTTTGGTGTCTTCCCCCAAAACACAGCATCTTCACATTGTAAGTGTTCAACAGTCATATAAACTTTTGTACCTCTCTTCTCCTCTCCTCTCCCTTACCCTCCCTTCTTCTCCTCTCCTCTCCCTTCCTCTCCCCTCCTCTCTCTTTCCCTCTGTCCCTTTTCTTCTTCTGTGAATAAAATAGAAGGCTTGTAGGCTGTGGAAGGCTTATAGGTATGTTATAAAATACTGACCTCAGTTTTCGGGATAAACAGATGATGATTGGAACTTCCAAAGACTTTTTGGCCAGCCAAATCTATATTAAAGTAGAATTATCCATCTCTTCTCTAAGAGAGATTCGGATGAATTGGAGCATTATCTGCTGTCTCACAGGCAGTTAGCACATTGAAGGATAATGAGCACTCACTGCTTATCTGCAAGGTCCAGAGGACAATCACAAAGGTGATCTACCACATGGCTAGCCAGCTGCAGAACACTGCCCATTACAGAAGAGAACTATGAAAATTCCAGAGGAATTCTTCTAGATGCATGTGGAGCTTGTAACTCAGCCCAAAGTGCCGTCAACCGGGGGCCAGAGGACAGAGAAGTTGAGTGGTGACAGGTGACTCCAATTGATCACCCCCAAATTTTGTCTTCAGATATACTGAATACTTCTGCCCCTTTGCAATTGATGTACTTTGTAATAGCTTCATGTTGGCAGTGAGCTGACTCTTCCAACAATGCTTGTGAGTTGTGTAAATCAAGAATTGTTATTCTTTTAATACTCAACATGAAAAACCTTTACTACAGCCAAGATCTATACCCATTGTTACAAGAAATTTCAATCTTAGGTTGTCAATAGAAAGACAAATTGTTTAATAATCCAAACTCTGGAAAAGTGATAAATAATTATAAAAATCAATTGACATTTTTATTGCTAATTTCTGTGAATAAAGTTTTTCTAGATGAGAACTAACAAGTGTGGAGAAGTTAGCAACTAAAAAGTCATGAAGAATTGAAGTTAGCCATTCAAAGCATGTAGCCTGATTTTAAAGAAAAAAGACGTTCATAGGAAGCTCAAGTCTCTTCTTAAAAACTGAAACAAAATTATTTTGAGGTTTGATACAAATTCGTAACTCGGTATTTTCTTTATACATTGCAGTTATTCTTATCCTTATTGTTTAATACATCGAATATCTGCATATCTATTTCCAAGCCTGATATAGATGTCTTCAAGTACATTTCAATTTGAATTTAAAGTGGAATGCCCTACTTCAAGAGACAGGCTCTATCCCAGATGTACCACCAGCTCTGAAGAAGCTTCTACTCTCACCAGTTAAATGAATGTAAACTGAAATGTCTTCAGTAGAGTATGAGGCTAGCACCTGGGTGCTATAGGAATGCAGAATACTAAGTAATTGTATTTAGCTAGAGAATCACAGAAAGAATAAATACAAGAAGAAAGAAATGAGGGAAATAAACATATAAAAAGAGAAGATAAAAGTTATTTTCCAGACAGAGAGAATGGTATGTTTAAAAATATAGGAGCAAGACATTTTTACTGAGTTTCATGCTCTCATCTCATTTCCTCTCAACTCACTAAAACTAGTTTTTATCACTCACTGATAAGCTTAAACTGCTTTTAGAACTTCATCAATTGCTTTTTATGATGAATAACCATTTTTCAGACTATGTTTTGTGTGAGCTCTGTAGCATTTGGCACAGTTATTTTCTCTTTTGGATACTCTGTTTTTACCTGAAATTCCTGACACCATTTTCTCCTGGCTGTCTGCTTAGTCTGATTTCTCTTCATAGTGGGCTTCTTTCTTTCGCCCACCCTACTCCTCTGGAAAAAGTCCTAAGTCATGTTATTTTCCTATCCTATACCCTTTCCCTGAATGTCCTGTCCCTTCCATCTGGTGACCACAGGTAGGCTGACCTCTCCCAGATTTACACATCTAGTCCACATCTCTTAGCTGAGCCTTGGATTCAAATATTCTATTGCCAACAAAACATTTCAATTATGTATCTATCAAAGTGATGACTGAATCACAAAATTAACTCATTTCTTACCCCTAATCTTTTCATTTTATTATGTCTATATTGCATCAAAAAATCATTCACCCATTCACCAAAGCTGGAAACACAGCAGTCATCTTTTCTTCTCTTGATCTCTAAACCCTATGCACTAGTCATTTCATGCAGTCCTACCACTGCTGTCTCTGAAATCCACCCACTGCTATGTGCCACTGCTTTATCAAATTATAATAAAAATGCAGTTTATGAAGTTTTAATATGTGGCAGATATACATTTTGGGGTATGACCTCTGGTCCCTATGTTAGCCATGTATATGTCCATCCATCATAAATGAGTTTTTCATGAAAATAGTGGAATTTATACAATTTAAAGGGGTTAATAATGATGGCTTAAGTCATTGCTTTCAACATTTCTGAGCAGTTTACATACTACAGATGCTTTCAAATGGTCAATTCCACAAATACAGGTCTTTAAATTCTAGATATTTACAATTCTTTGCAGTGAAAAGTCGACAGACTATAAAAACCATATGACAACACAGAGATTTGCTATTAATCTAAGAGAAATTACTTTAACGAATTGGCAACCTTAAGAAAAAGATAGTGTTTTACATATGCTGACTTGTTAGGTAAAGTCGTTGTCAGTAATATGTTATATAACAGATTTTTTATACATGTATATATTTTTGAAGCAGACACGTCAACACAATTAGTTTGTCCTTTTAAAGTATACATGACATTTTAGCCATTGAGAAAATAACTGCTTTTTGGTAAAACAACTCATATTATTTTTAAAAATCTGAAAATGGATACTTGGGAGTTTATCTATCATCATGTGTTTTCGTTGCTGACAAAAATGTACATGGATCTCCTAGGAAACAAATCATTTAGTTGAAAAACTCAGGAACGTAGTCTTCAAATAAACAGTTCCTGTATATTTTAAATCTATTATTAAAATAAGAGTTTTGATGAGACTACAAGAGTAATTGAATGAAAATTTCAATACATCAGCTTGTCATAATTAATATATAGGACTGAAAAATAAATATGGTGACAAGATAAATACAGCACAGTAAACTTGTTCTACTGCGGTTTATATGTTTTTATAGTATATTTTTCAACTTTGATAGCCATTAAAACGTGTACCAAAACAAACTGAAATTATAACCAGATCTTCAAATATCTGTAGCATAAAATATTTAAGCAAAATTTCAGAATGAATAAAGTAAGCCTGATCACATTGCTCTCACAAAAACATCCATAAACAAAATTTATAATAACATTAAGCCTAAAATCTTATTAGATTTTATTAAAAATTATGAAAACAATAACATTTTAGAAAAAATAAGATTTTACTATTAAGTAAAATTCACTTAAAATATCTGTATTTTCTACTTTTCAATTTTTATATTTGCATGATCTTATCTCCAAAATACATATATATGTAATTTATAAATTTCACTAAATATATAAATATATAGTGGGCTTTATGCTCATTTTATTTTGCTATTAGAAAGGTGCACTTAATAATTTTGACCCTATTATCTACGCAATGTTAAACGTCCTTCATAAGATTGAAATATACACAGATGCCTTGTGTTTTCTATGCCTATAACCTGTCTCACCCAAGTTCCAGCTTATTCTATGCATCTAGAATGAAAAATCTGCAAATGCACAGAAAGTCTAGCAGTAGAAAACATATAACCACCCTTCAATGCCTTTTTATAGCCTGTCTGATACTCAATGCTTCTGTCCATTTGATATGTTCTTTCTCTGCCCATGTCAGGATTTCACTTATTTTATATGGATTCTACCTCTAAGCAAGACAACCTGCATGCTTTTATGCTTGTTCTAGAAGCATTTTAATTCATTTGGCTTTGGGTTTGTACCTTTTCTTTCCTTTGTTCTTTTGAGATAGAGTCTCGCTGTGTTGTCCAGGCTGGAGTACAATGGCGCAATCTCTGCTCACTGCAACCTCCGCTTCCTGGGTTTAAGCAATTCTCCTGCCTCAGCCTCCCAAGTAGCTGGAACTACAGGTACATGCCACCATGCCTGGCTAATTTTGTACTTTTAGTAGAGACAGGGTTTCCCATGTTAGCCAGGCTGGTCTCAAACTCCTGACCTCAGGTGATCCTCCTACCTCTGTCTCCCAAAGTGCTGAGATTACAGGCGTGAGCCATGGTAACCGGCCCCATACATTTTATTTTCTCCAATTACAAAGCAAACTTTGCCCACTTTTCTCCATCAATTCATGAACCTTAACATTTCATTTGAAACTAATCTCCCTTATACATAACTTTTATTTTCTTAGGGTAGGTTTCATGTTCACTTATTTGTGATTTTATTAAAATATATCTCAAGTAATATTTTATATTTGTAGAGTACAATCAAATATTTTACTATGTGCAATATCTATCCCTACCCACAAAATTCCTACGACAAATCTACTTATCAATTTCATCTGTAGCTGTACCCCACTCACTATTTCAGAACAGCAAGATATCAGTATATATTATCAATCTATTCTTTAATAACAATATATAAATTCATAATCATTTGATTTAGTATACATGTGCAACAGATTACAATTTACTGGTTTAAAATAAGTCTACATTTATCATTTATTGTGATGATTTTTAAGGATATATTAAACCAGAAACATCTAAATGACCACAATAATAACAATAAACTTTAATTTGAACAATATTGTCTGGGATATAAGGGTGAAAAAGAAAATAAAATCTCCCAGAATCCTACAATCCCTAGAGAAGCACGAATAATGTTTTTTGTAATATGCGTGTGGCTTTATATGCAGAATTATATCATAATACATATAATTTTATAATATGCTATCTTACACTATTTTTTCATTTTTCCAGAATAAGAATATTGAATGAATATTCAGATTTCAATGGTATATCTAGAGACAGTAGTTATTCAGCACTTTTATAAATGCCTTATCTATAATCTCTACATTAGACTATGAGGTGTTCTAGGAAAACATACATTGCATGGGACTTTCTGAAAGGTCAGGAAAGCAGAGAAGTTTGTGAGCAAAACCATCTTGAAAGTGAAGTCACTATGGCTCCATATTATTTTTGTTAAAAATGCTATGCAAAACATATCCAGTTACAACCAAGGATATATTCAAGGGAAGGCAGTAGGATAAGGTGTGACTAAATATATATAACTCAATCTCCTTAGGTGCTAGAAAAGAAATGTTGGAAAAAGAAACAGAAAACAGGAGAGAGAATGTTCAGTACTGAACTTAAACCAACAAACTGAGATGAATATGATTAATAATGTAACTTGGAGATAGAGGGGTGATTCTAGTATAAATCAATTTGAGTTGTTTTAAGAACTAGGATGGACACTAGAGTGTCCACCTTTATTTTTCTTATTTAATATTCTACCCTTCCCAACAAAGTAAATATTTCCATATGAAATAAATTTTCTTTCTTTTTTTGTTTTTGGAGATAAAGTCTTGCTTTGTTGAACAGGCTGGAGTCCTGTGGTGCAATGTCTGCTCATTACAACTTCTTTATCCCAGGTTCAAGTGATTCCTCTGCCTCAATTTCCTGAGTAGCTGGGACTACAGGTGCCCACCACCACACCCAGCTAATTCTTGTATTTTTAGCAGGGACGGGATTTTACCATGTTGGCCAGGCTGTTCTCGAACTCCTGACCTCAAGTGATATGCCTGCCTTGGCTTCCCAACATGCTGGGATTACAGGTGTGAGCCAGCACACCAGGCTTAAATAAATAACTATTATTTATCTAACTTTGTTACCATAGCTTTATGTTAATTGTTTCAGTAATTACTAATATTTCTACAAAAGTGTAAAAGTACATATTTTTCCTTCCTAAATGTTGTGTAAGCCTCAGCTTAAATCAGAGCCAAAGCAAAGATAACTGGTATAAACCAAACACTTGGCTTTTCTCATACATGTATATGAGAAATGCATAGTCCAAAAAGCACAGGATCTATGCCAAAAAAAAAGATGTTGTTTTGAATTCTGCTGCACCATTACTAGCTGAGCGACACTGGGCTTGTTATTTCATCTCTCAGAGCTTTAATTTTCTCATCTCTAAAACAAGGCAAATGCTATCTCAATTTAAGGATGATTATAAGAACCAAAAATTACATTCTTATATCATAGTATTTGCTTAATAAAAGACAATTAACAATCACTACTGTTATATTGTAAAGTAAAATTACATTTTAAAATACAGAACATGTATTTTGTGAATGTGTCCAGTGCAGATATTTAAATTGGAAAAATCTAATTTAACATTCACTTTACCAAATTTAAGATATCATTTCAAAGAGTTTGATTATCCATATAATTTTATTAATTTTTCATCAACCATCTGAATAGGAATCAAGTTAACAAAATGACCTGTGACTCATTAGGATAAATACTGTTAACAAGTAAGCAGAAAAATGTATAGCTCAAAGCTTCATTTTGTGTCATTTGTCAATATATGTACCAAATACACTTATTAATATCTGCTCCATGCCAGGCTTTTCAGAATCTGGCTTTAATCAAACTACTGAGCCTTATTTGCTACTAATCCCCATCATGACTTCTACCTTTGGCTACGCATTGTTCAACTAGTACACACCACCTCTTCCCTTTGTCTGGAATGCGCCTCTATTTCTTAGCTTATGAAAACCTTGCAGCTTTTTATATTCCAGTACAAATATTTTCTTTCCCTGATGCTTTGTTGACTATTCCTCTCCTAGAATAGGCATTGAGATGCAGGACCAGCAATGGAATAGGAGTAGATCTTTCCTTAATATAATACGATTTCTGCCTAGAAAGAGATCACATCAGGTTTCTACCATTAAGGTAGGGTTTACAACATAATTCTTTGTACTCACTTGCATGGGTGTGTTTTTGCATGTATGTCTACGTTTGGGATCCTTTGCTTGTCGGGAACAAATACCGTGATAAATAAAATACTTTCCACTCCCTCATGATACTGTGATCCATAGAAAATGTTCTAGAAATACATGGTGAATGGATGAGTGAAAGAGGGAAAGAGTGCCAAGTTCTACTCAGTGACCTCTTTCAATTACAGTGACTTGAGAGAAGAATGAGGAACATAAAACAAGAAAAGTAATCTTTTTGGTGTAATGAGGATTCTGTAGTTCTGGAAGAGAGATAATTTATCAGCATTAAAGTCACGCACAATGTCAATCAGTTTCATGGAGAGACCATGTGAGGTAGATAGATGACAGAAGATTAATCAAGCAACAGCTATAGGGCAAGATTAGTGTGCTGATTTCATGCAAGGTTGACAGACAGATAAAAAGGTAAAGCAATATATTCTGTGAGGCACTAGGGTATTGTTCCTATTGCTGGAAAGTGACAGTAGCAAAATATATGAAAATTGGAAAGTATCAGCTTAATTGGAGAAAAATATATAGGCACAGAAAAAACTAGGCTTTGCCAAGAAATCATTAAGCTAGTAAATATATAAATAAATTTATTAAATTGTTAGTAGTTATTTGAATAATGTACTAGCTTCTTTTAGGACAGAATATTACAAACAATGTCATATATTTACACTGATGTTTGTGAAATTCAATGTTTCCTAGGAATACAGATAGCTAACACTAATAGACCTAGATTTTCAGTAATCACCAGTAGCTGAAAACAAAAATATAGTATCAAAAATTTAATTGTTTTTGGAGAACTTAAGTTTAGGTTTAATATCACAGATAAATGTAATTAACTTTATTGTGGGAACTAGGTTTCTTAATGTTGGAGAAGTAAGGTACTGATAAGCAAGAAGGGAGATTAGAATAAATGCTGTAGTACTCAATTTGAGTTGTGGACATCAGTAACAACTCATTTTTGACTTAATATATATATAGATGGATAGAGAAACAATTATAGGTATGTACATCAACAGGTGTTATAGATGTATAATCAAGCACTGTCCTATGTGAGAGTCTGGAAGCAATGACAACTCAGCAACAATTATCAAGCCCATTGCCAGATCTTGGTTTTTAAATATCATTCTGCAATGATAAGAATCAGGACTCCTTACTGAAACGGCTCTTACTAAGGCTAAGGCAAGGAATATAAAAGATAACGTATAGAGAGCTTCCTGTAGTGACAATAAGCATGGAGATGTTCAGAAAACAAAAGGATGGACACATACCAATAGCACCCCATGTCCAAAGCTGGACCAATTTGAACAGCATAATAAATAACAAATAACATAATATCAGACTATAACCCAAAGTGCAAAATAAACCTAAATTCCCCGCAATGATAGACTGGATAAAGAAAATATGATACATATACACCATGGAATACTATGCAGCCATAAAAAAAGAACAAGATCACGCCCTTAGCAGGAACATGGATGGAGTTGGATGCCATGATCCTTAGCAAACTAACACAGGAACAGTAAAGCAAACACTGCATGTTCTTACCTATATGTAAAAATTAAGTGATGAGAACACATAGACACAGAGAGAGGAACAACTCACACTGGTGCCTTTTGGAGGGTAGAGGATGTGAGAAAAGAGACAATCAGGAAAAAATAACTAATGGGTAATAGACTTAATACCTGGGTGACAAAATGATCTGTACAACAAACCCCCGTGACTCAAGTTTACCTATGTAACAAACCTCCACATGTATCCCTATACTTAAAGTAATCAATAGAAAATAATATAATAATACAAATACATAAATATACATGAGCCCATACTGATTTAAATTAATGACTAAATTTTTTTTAAGTGGGAGAGAAGAGACAATGCTTCAGTACAAAAATATCAAGTAATTTATGTAGATACTCTCCTCTCCTGGAGAGTAGAATATACTTAATGACTCACTTCCAAATAAAAGACTACGGAAAAAAAAAAAAAGCAGTCAATATAGAGTGGATAAAACTTGCAAAAACACTTTAATCACCTGATGAAGGTTGATGTTACCAGTGATGTCAGGGGATATTATAGATGTGATGAGAAGAGCATTTCACCTGTATGGCACTCTTTCTGAAAATCCATAACCCCAGTCTAATCCTGAGAAAAGTATCAGGCAAATCCCAATTGAGAGACATTCTACAAATGCCTATCCGGTACTCTTCAAGCTGTTGATGTCATATGAAAAACAAAGAAGATGAAACTGTCAAAAAACAAAACAAGAAGCTATGACAACTAAATATAATGAGGTGTCCTGAACTAGATCCTGGCACAGAAAAATACTCTAATGGAAAACTGTAAATAAAGTCTGGCATTTAATTAATAGTGACATACCAGTGTCAGTTTCTTATTTTTGACAAATGTACCAGAGTAATCTAAGATGATAACATTAAGGAAAACTGAAATTGGGTGAAAGGTACAGGGGAACTCTGTAGTTAACTAGAAACATTTATGTAAATACAAATTATTCAAAATGAAATGTTTATTTTCAAAAATATGGGTTAGTTTCCTAGCATCAGATTTCTGATCTAAAGTGCAAACCTGGTCATTTTGCCTCCTTACTTATAACCATTCATTGTTCCTCTGTCTCTATGAGATGAAGACAATACTTCTGAGTGAGACGGTGCAGAGCCATCCCTTGCTTTGCTTTTCAGCCGCACTTCCAGCACTTCCCCTCATATACCCTGAAACCTAGTTTTACCAAACTTTTAGCAGTGGCTAGGAAGACGTAACTTTTCTCCACCTGATAATCCCTACAAATACATATTCAGTTGATTTTTTTTTTTCACTCTATGAGTTCTTCCTGAATTCCCTCAGAGTCAGTTAGACACTCTGTTTTGCTCACATGGCACTCTGCACTTCCCTCTACAGGAGGCTTTATCACATTTTGGGGGGCAACTCATTATTAACAAGAGTTGCCAGTTATGTACCATAACTGTGTTGAAAGTTTACATATATCCTATCAGAAAAGAAACATTAAGTAAATGTATCCAATGCAATACAGCTAAGAAATTAAGGGCCTGTAATCTGAAACCAGTTATTAATTATTATTCTGAAAGCCTGGGGTCTTTCACGTAGAATATTTCACCTTTCTGAATGCTATGGATTCTTGCAGTTTACTTTTCAGCTCCCAGACCCCTCATTGCATCTTAAACTCATTAATCCAGCAGGTTTTAATAAAGACAGCCCAGTCTCTGAAATCAGATAATTGAGTTCCATCCTTAGTTATGGTATCATCACTTACCAAGAATGTAACCTTGATAAAGAATCTAAATCTTTAGTTGGATTTCCTAACAAATGCAAGGATACCTAAAGTTTATTAAAAATTACACAACACCTGGCTCATTAGTGAGCATTCATAAACATTAAGAGTCTTCCAAGAATATCAGGGATTTTGTTTTGTTCACCTTTATATCTCAAACACTAGAAAAATAAACACATAAGGTAGGTGCTTAAAATACTGCTATTTGACATAAACATCTATATACATGTATATGTGTACACAATATATATATGATATATTACTATGTGTCATACAGAGAAAATATATTTGATACACATATTTATAAATATATATTTATATCATACAGATAAAGGGAGATTAGGTTTAGAAAGTAAAATAGAGGTTTTAACTACTTGGGGAAATAGGAATTAAAAACAACTGAATTACTGTTTTGGAAAAATATAGTTGTAGCATCAGTGGTTATATTAGTCCAGGGGTTATCATGACAGTTAAGTGGAAAAAACTTGTCCTGCATCTATATCAATGATGCTATTACATCATATGAAAACTCACATTTTTCCATTTGAGAAGAATAAATGTTAATAATTGCCTCTGCATCAGGAAGAGCTCCACTAGCAAGCGATAAGTTTAACAGTTTGGTGGACTTTGAAATTTTAATTTAACTTGAATTTATGTGTCATATTCTATTATCCTTTTACAAGAGAAATCAGAATGCTATTATTTACAGGCTTGTTTTTTAACATTAAAATAAAAAAAGGGAAAATGCTTCAAATCCCACTTGACTTGCAAGACTAAAACTTCACAAACTGAAATGACAAATGTATTATTTGTAAAATACGGTTACAATTAGGTTTTTTTTTTTTTTTGGTAACAATCTGTGGTGAAATATAACGGGAAAGAAGATACATTTTTTAAAAGATTCAATTTTAAAAGTAAAATTGAAAACGTAGGAAACAGAAGAGCACTCAGGTTTTAACAGGAATTTTTAAATGTCATCTACAAACTACAAATACAGGTAATCAGTGACAACAAATAAAAAAATATTGAATGAGTTAAGGTAATGCCTATTTCAAAAAGCCATTAGCAGGAGAGTCTCTTGCAAGAATTCCGCTTAAGCATTCTATTCTCAAATATTACATCAGGCAAACATAGGCATTTGCTCTATCTTTTTTTAAAATTTAATGGGAGACATTAGGTTCCCTAACGTTTAAGGAGAACCTCTCCTTCTAATGACTCTCACACAGTTTACTGGAATCAGGAGATTGTATTTACTAACTAGATCAGGAAATCTCAAACCACACAGAGGAAATCAGAAAGCAGTCACTCACAGCCACCACAGTGACTGCTTCTGAGTGTGGCACAAGCTCAGTACAGGGCAGCCAGATGAAAGGACAATCTTAAAGGTAACTCTGGAGAGGAAGTGAGACTGTAACCCTAAAACTTTCTAGGATAATTCCTTTTCAGTTCTACCCAGTCAAAACAACTATTGACATCATCAATGAAGTGCTTCAGTCTACCTGGAGGTGGCGCGGAGCGGAGCGAGCATTCCAGAGTCCCGGACGAGAGGAGACGTGCACGAAAAACGCTATTTTCCTGTCAGACACCTGTGCCCACCGCCCCAAGCCCTGCCCTTCCGGCCCTTCCTCAGCCTTTGTGCCGCGTCCCTCCTGCTCCTGCACTGGGCCACAGCACAGAGGGAAAGAGTCCTCCGGAATGGGAGACTGGATAGAAAGCAACCGGATCTTTAATCACTTTTCCTACTTTGCACTTCACACAGTTCTTACCCCTATCTCTGCCTCACGTCTTTCAGAGTATTAGAGACCTCCTTCAATTTTCATTTCTCAGTCTTTCCCTCATCCTGTTCGATACCCTAAACTTTGTTATTTAAAATAACCTTTTACCCATACCTCCCCTTCCCGGGACCTTATAACTTCTCTGGCTCTCCTCCGCATTCTTACCTCCTTCAAATTCTCTCCTCCTGGTCCTGGCCTCTTTCACCCGCCCGGAGCTGCCCTCTGCCTGAGCTTTCTCCTCACACCACTCGCTGAGTCCTTTCACCTCATCCATTCCCTCGTCAGGCTCTCCAGATTCCCGGGCCGTTTGCTGGTGAGAAGTCTTTGCTGCAGCGCGGACCGGAGTTCCCCGCGCGCAGCCCAGTGGCAGAAGAGGGCTAGGCTGAGAGGAAAGCCGGGACTGTAGGAGCGGGAGGCAGCCCGTCCTCCTCGCGAACCCGCAGGGATGCGGCAGGGGCCAGGGAGCATGGGGAGGTACTAACCCCCCGGAGCCCCTGACTGGGGCTTGCAGACGTGGCCCGTGGGCCAATTTTCTGCCTAGCGCAGCCGAGAAGCATAGGTGCCAGGAAAACCAAGAGAGGGGCGCTGGGGGTGCCCATCCCCAGAGTCGGTCCCTCTGCTAACCGAGGAAGAGAGGTGGGAGTCAGCGAGTGGTGAGAAGGGAAAACCTTTCTTCAGACTGGCCCCGAGCGTCGGGGAGGCTGGGGCGCTCCGGTAAGCGCCCAGCGGAACGTTGGGCGAGAGGCGTGTGGAGGGAGTGCGCGTTGGGGAGGAGACGCCAGGAGGGAAGCGGTGCTCCGGGCTGGTGCAGGCTGAGGGGAGATGTCGGCGGGTGCGAGCTGGGGAGCGCGTGCGGCGGCCGCGGCGCCAGTGTTTGTGTGTATGTGAGAAAGCAAGGGGCGAGCGCGAGTGCGAGTGAGGCAAAGACAGAGCGCATGTCTCATCCCTGCGAGCAGCCACTAGACGCTCCACCACCATCTTTTGCATGTGCAACATTTGCAGCCGGACAGAAAACCTCTCCCAGGGCTATGGAGACTGCGGGAAAAATCTGGCGGCTCGCGATGGATTGCTAAGGGGAAATAGTCATAATCTTAAACCACCTCCAACCTCTTTCCTTTTTTTTCTTTCTTTTTTATTTTATTATTATTATTTTTTTGGTTGATTTTTAATTTTAGCGCCGTCGTCTTCAATGTTTCTCTGAACAGCCTTGAGGAAGAGTGCGAGAGAAAGAGAGAGCGCGCGCCAGGGAGAGGAGAAAAGAAGATGAGGATTATTTGCAGACAGATTGTCTTGTTATTTTCTGGATTTTGGGGACTCGCCATGGGAGCCTTTCCGAGCAGCGTGCAAATAGGTAAGGTGTGCTCCGATGGGGTGTGCTTGTGGCTGGTTGTAGCAGATATCCGAAAGTGAGTTAAATGAGTTGCTGATAAGCAATTCAGGGAAACCTTCAGCAGTTCCCTGCCCCTCTCTTACCTTCTTCTTCCTTTCTCTCTTTTTCAAAAAGACTGCCTTTGGAATACACCCAGGGCAGCCCACCCATCCCTTCTCAGTCCATAACCCTATTTCCACCTTTGGCTAAGCCGCTTAAGTAGGTTTGAAATAAGTTGGGGGAAAACCTTTGGGGAATTTGGTTGCATTTTATATGATATTTATTTTCATTCCTTTCTTTATAAAGTGTAAAGTGATGTCAAGTTTGTTTAAAAAAGAAAAAAAAAATCCACTTCTTCCCCTGCTGGACGCCGCAGCTTTCTTGCTATTACAGAAAGACACTGAGGAAAAAGACATTACCACCCTCACTCCCTGCCTTTTCTTGCTACCGGTTAGCAGATTCCAAAGTTAGATCCCCTTCCAGGAAGCTTCTCTCCTTTTTATTTTGTTTTCTTCTTGAAGCTTTAGCCCTTATTTCTCTACCTCGACTGTATTTCCAGGGACATCCTCCATCCTTGGCTTTTCTTGCTATTCTCCTCTACTGTCTTTTAATGGGACGCAGCTATTGAATTTCTTCCAGCTAAGCCCAGCCTCAACACTGCATCATTTCTCGTGGTCTGTGCACAAAACGGAGTTAATTAGGCTGAGTCCATGAGCTGCAGGAAAACAAAGTTCATTTCTCCTTTCTGATTTCCCTCTTCCCCGTGTGGCACTATGTCTGTATTTTAATGTAAATCTCTTTTCCGTTCATCTGCATTCATCTTAGAGAGAGATTCCCTGAGCTGGCTGATGTAGCAGTGTGCTGGGAATCGGGGGAGGGCAAGGGAGAGAAAGGAACAGACACTAAATGGTCTCAGAGGTCATTGTGATCATAGCACATTGGGACAAGAAAAAGCTGAGCTGCTCTAAAGACTAAATACTAAGCATGCACCTTAGGGACAAAAGGCAGTCTCCTTAGATGTGGCAGGTATAGCTCTTTAATTGTATATGCTTGTAAATGGCAGTAGATTTGACTGTGCTTGGGTTGTGTATAATGTTTACAAGAGGAAACACTAAATGTGCTTTTCCTGCTGTTTTAATAGGTGGTCTCTTCATCCGAAACACAGATCAGGAATACACTGCTTTTCGATTAGCAATTTTTCTTCATAACACCAGCCCCAATGCGTCGGAAGCTCCTTTTAATTTGGTACCTCATGTGGACAACATCGAGACAGCCAACAGTTTTGCTGTAACAAATGCCTGTAAGTAAAACATAAGTTATGAAAGATTAGAAGAGAGTTAAAACCAAGCAATGGAGTCCTCTTCCTCTTTGTTATTATTTCATTTTTTTTTTAGAAAGAACTTCAATATTCCCACAGTTGCCTGGTTTCAGGACAAATCAGAGTTAACAACAAGACTTCAACTCAGGGATATTTAGCTGGTTTCTTTTCTTTTCCTTAATTTGTTTTTCTTTTCTTTCTTCTCCTCCCTTTCTTTGCTTCTTCCTGCCTTTCTCTCTCTCTTTTTTCATTACTTGTCTAGATCATTCAAGCTAAATTCTCCTTTAACATTTCGGTGTTATTCCTATCAGTTAAATATCAGTTTAGTAAAAATTGTACTCAAGCTTGTTTTTTATTTTGTTCCTTTGGTTTTTCTTATTTGCATTTCACTTGAGTAAGCACAGGTCTTGCTTTTAAAGAAGACGTGCTCTTTTACACTGATGAAGGCCATGGAAGGCTTGCTAATAGTGAGAAAAAGAGGGGAGTGGTGGTGGGAAGGATATATATTTGAGTCGGTTGGTTGACACTGCAGATGATCTGGTGATGTCACTTGAGGCTGCCCTGTCCTTATATTCTGGATTGTAAATGTCTCTTACTATCTTATAATGCATATGTCTTGTGGATAGAACTCCATGAATCCTTACCTCGATGCCAAATCACGTTAGGCTCTGATCCACCTGAATTCACCAACCAACCCAGCATTATTTATTATCCCACACAATGAAACTAAACGGGTGACCTCACCTAATGCCGTAAGAAAGCAGTTGTACAGTTCCTTTCACCCTTATGAGGATACTGTATAACTTAATGTAAAAAAGCAAGTACAATCAACTGTGCATATTAGTTTAAAATGCATTGAAACATGATCACTCAATAGTAGTTGTATTGCCTTTTTCTTCTTGAAGGAAGTGCATGTTTCAAATACCTCCTCACATTTATATGCTAATTTACCAGGTCCAAATTTATAAATTAAGATAATGACTATAGATTATTTAAGAAGTAGGAATAGTTTCTACATAAAAGATTGCATGTTTCACAGTTAATAAAATGTTCGAGCTGAATTGTAAAGCCTTTTTATCGTATCTAGCTGGATGCATTTTTATTTAAAATTCTTTCACTGCAAGAAAGTGTACTGAACAAAGAAACAAGTGAATTTGAAAACTAAGAGTTGTTAAATGTCTGGAGGACATCTGTTTCATCAACTTAAATATTTTAATTTGTATGTATTGGCTGTTAATTCATCTAACAGATAACATGATTAATTTTTCTTAATTTTTGGTGTCTCTTGAACTCTTAATTCTTTTGAGAACTTAGTTTCATAAGGAGGTTGAAGCATGTGTCACTTTTGCAAAGTGTATAATTATATATTTTTCAGGAAGGCTATAGTTTCTATGAGTTACTACTTAATTTTTAAAAATCTCTTGACATATTTGGTGATAAAATCAATATTGCATTAAACCAAAAGGGAGTTATTTTTAATCACAAGTGCACATAAATTAGAACAAGGTTAGTGGATAGTCCCTTTTGTAAAATTTCTAAGTTATTAGTTATATGTTCAGAGTTGTATAAGGGATGTCAGCATTGCAATTATTCTAAGGAATGCATTCTTTTTAATACATAAATAGTATTTGTTTATTTAAATATTTTTCTTATATCTCACCTAAGATTCTGTCAGTAGAAATCTTACTAGCTTTAAAAATAATCTATGATCCAAATACATGTGAAGGTATTTATCAATAGTAACTACTTTTTAAGTATTAAGAAAATTTTGAAAGATTTTCTTACAAGTGGCAAATATATCTGTTTTATTTTGTTTCATTTTTACAAATTAAGACCTTAAACATTCTAAAGTTTGTATTGCAACTTCCAACAATGTAAACAAAAAGGCTAGTCCTCTTTTCCTCCTTTTTGTTTGTTAACCTCATTTGGGATAATTATAACTAGTATTATTTTATGTAATAAAAATAGATATGAGATACAATGTTACTGTTAAAGTATTTGTAAACATGATAACTTATTAGGAAATTGCATACAGAATTAAAAAATAGAACAAGTATGAAATATAGAGTATGCTATTCTTTAACATATAAGAATTGAGAAATCTGACACAAGTAAACTTTAAGTCTGTTTATTTTGAATCCAAGTATAACACAGTATTAGTGATCTAATTTTTTTATAATCACATACAATTAATTTTGTGTATGTTTAAATTAAAAAAAAAAATTGTAAATAAGTAGAAAACATTTTCTATCACAAAAAAGGAAAATTATTTTGACAAATGAGTATGCTGAACATCCTTAAGGCAAATCTAAGCAGAATTTGAGAAAAATCAATAGTCAGAGAGTGTGGGTCATGTGATTGGTGTTTGTTGAATGGACTGACTGAGAGCATACAGACTCGTGATTTTCCAATCTAATTAAAGATAAAATGTAAGCAGTAAATATAAGGCAACCTCATTTATCAAGCTCTATGCCTTTGAGTACAAAAAGGTAAAAATAGGTCTTAAAACTTAATATTCCAGAGAATTAACATGAAACTTATTCCTCACCATAATATGGACTGGATTTTTAAATTTGTCATGTTAGATTAAATATAAAGACATAATATGTGGCTGATTAAGTTTATTTTAATCATGATTTTTCTACAGTGGCTCCTTGTAGAACTGCAGAATCTACTCTATGAATAAGGGTGATTAAACAAGATATGTTTAATTATGTTGTGGAATGTATACTCAAAAAAAAAGACAAAGCATAAAATGTGTTGGTTATCTAGGGGACAGATTATTTAATGCTGGTTCATCTGCCTCAAAACTAAGTTAGTGCTCTAAGACTACTTCGATAACATAAACTATTCTGTGTATAGAGTTTACATACTCACAAGTCTAAACCTGATAAACTTATAATTTTTGGTATAAATCCCATGTTCCTGAGAAGGGAGTAACTTTGCCTTATAGTTTATTCCAACTATCCTATTGTTGGAAAGTCACACTTTGATGAATATTAAACTAAAATTATATGAAATACAGATAATATAAAATTATGACCTGTTACAATAACAAAAAAAATGAGTATAATAGCCTTTGTAGTCATATTTCAAAATCTAATTAAAAGTATACTCTTTTTTATTTCAATCTATCCAAAATATGAAGTACAACAGAATGGAAATTTTAAAAATACATTTAATATAGACAAATTTATTTAATTAAAACGTCATACTGTTGTATCATCGGTAGATTAAAAAATAATTATCTTTACAAACAAAAATGCTAGTTAAATTGGATATGTTCATCAAAAAACATTTGAGACAACCCAAAAGCCAGCTGTTTTCTTATATTTTTCCAGTAGTTAATGGATAGAGATATTTTGGTTTGGAGGATATGTTCAATATAACGAAAAGTAATAACCAAAATACTAAATTAGTCCATCTCTAAATTTTCTAAAAGATAAATATATTTTAGTCATTGTGATTATTAGTTTAATTCAGCTACATTAGAAACCCTGTAAAAGAATCAGCCCTTTAAAAAGGCAGTCCCTGTGCAATATAATCCACAAATATTCAGATTCTGAAATGACTCATTTAAATTTCAGATGGCAATAGGAAGTACTAATAGAACGGATCAAGTACTCATGTATTATCACCTTGCTGAAATGATAATAGAATATTATAGACTGTTTTTGACTTTTTAAACTTTGTTAAAAAGGACCAATTGATTAATATTTTTCTGTTAAAAAAGCTGTAAAAAATCACAAATAGAATCGATATTATGCCCTAGTAATGATTTTTAAAAAGTTATTCTTTTTTAAGTTAAATATGAATTCCATGTGGCTGATTTATTTGTGGACTGTTAAGTATTTAAAATGAGTAGTACTTGTAATAGTAGCTTGGTATGTAAAATAGAGTTGTTTAGTTTACTTAAATACATTGAAAATGTGACACTAAACCTAGTAGGCTCTGCAGGATTTTCCACTTATAAAGTAGGTACTTAATAAAAATTCACTAAATTTAAGTGTACTAAATAATATAATATTCTGTGTTTAGTTCAACAATGTTTAAATATTTTTGTACATTTTCTCTTCCAGGATCATGAAGCCCTAAAAAGGCATTCTAAGAGTTTACATTGGGTTAATATAATAATCTTAAATATGCTAAAGATAAAATTCTGATGATTTCAACTGCAAAGTTGTTAGCAAAGAAATGCTAGAATTAAATGCTATTCGACTTTTGTCTGTATTTAGGAAAATGAGTGATGTGACTCAACTGTGATTCTCATTAGCTTTTCTTATTTTGAATTGATGGCAAACTTCTATGTTGATTTTAAGTAATTCTTTAGTTTTATATTTTTTCTCTCTTACCTTAATTTTTCATGAGATTGACAAAGATGTGAGTCATATTCTTATAGTTTTTCTCTTTAAGTGATAGGATGATGCATAATCTGTATATATTTGATGTATTTTAGAGTTGTCATAGGATTAAGCTTTCATAAAGCGGTCAAAAAAACTCTTTTTTTCCAATCTGGATTCTTCTAATTGTTGTTTATTTCTCAAGGAGGAAAAATTTTAGTTCCTGGCATTGGGAAATATAAAATCTTATTTACAGAGTCATATTATTGTTCTGGATTTTAAAATAAAGGATAAATAGCAATACACCTTGCACTTTATGGCAACACATTTTTTTTAAAACTTCTTAGGGGTGTGTGTGTGTGGGTATATATATATATATATATAATTTTATTTGACCTCAAGCTAATCTTATAGTGAGACAGTCTAAGAAGAAAATATATTCTAGTTAAGATAGCTTTGTCAAAAAGGAGTCACTTTACTTTCCAAAGACTATCTCTAGTAATAGACTACAAAGCCAGAGTTTGAACCAATTCATATATCTACTATCCTAGTACTTTTACCAGAAGGCCATAAAGGTGTAAAAAAGATAACATCTATATTGAGCCTGCCTGAATTAAGAAAGAAAAAAAAATGCCATTTATCTTTTCTCTAATTTAATTGCAACATTTTAAAGAAAATGGGGCAAGACAATTCTGGGCAATTTATTCATGAATCACATGACAGTGAATGATACAGCAAAGGCTGAAATCATATTATGTAATGAAGTCATCCATTCATTCATTAGATGAGATAATGAATGTATCCATTTACTTATTAAGCATATTTATCAAGAGCAACTCTATTTAAGACATTAGCTAGCAGCTGGCAACACAAAAGCTTATAAGAGTAGTTGCTGACCTCAAGGAGCTGATAGCCCAGAGGGAAAGAGAGACAAGTCAGTGATTACAGTAAAGATTACAGTATAGTATCGTAACGTGCTGTGACAGAGAAACATTGCTAGAAAGGAGATTGACATGGACACGGAAGGATAATTACACTAAATTTGGCATGGCCTCCTAAGGATGATATTGCCTGATCGGAGTGTTAAGATCTAGTTGAGTCATTTGAAAAAGAACAAGGAAGGAGAACATGGCTGGCCAAAGGAGCAGTGCATGAGGAGACACCAAGGTGTGGGAATCCAAGTGTCTTTGAGCCATCGAACATGGATTTGTCTGGCAGTAGTATTAAATGTGTGGAGCAGAGGTGTGCTAAGAGTTGAGGCTTTTTAGAGCTCAGAGGATATGTAGCTATGGACACTCTTCTGAATACAAAGAGGGACCCATAAATCATTGAAACACAATAATGACATGAGCAGACTTATATTTTATAAAGAACAGGTTAGGTTGTAAGAGGGAGAATGAATTGGAAGAGGACAAAATGGGACAAAAAAGATCAGTTGACTGAGTCTTAAAGTAATACGATTTAAAATTATGAGTTAAAAGTGGAAGCATGGAGGAGAGAGAAAAGCACATAGATCCAATGTAGAATTTTTCGTGGAATTTTGTGATTGGTTGGATGTCTGTGTGAGAGGGTGCAGGGGAAGTATGGTAAAAATAAAAGATGTTTTTTCAGTCTTCTGGCTTGGGCAAATATTTAGACAGTGAGTAAAGAAGCGACACACTGAAGGAGCAGATGTGAGTGGGGAGGGTGAGTTTACAATGGACTTACTGATTTTGAGGTGTTAAAAAGACATCCAAAGGGGGATGTGCAGTAGGGATTTGGACATGTGTGTCTGGAGCTTTTGGGTTTAGTCCTGAGCTGAAGACAGATGATCAGTGAGCCTTGGAGACTTGGAAGTGAATGAGATCACCCAGAGAGATCAGAAGCAGTGCCAAGACTGCTGAAAATCAAACCCTAGGAAGAACCAATGTTTGAGGGGAAGGGAGAGGAAACAGGTGAAACAAAGAAGACTAAAGACAAGGGATCACAGAATTGAGAGGAAAACGAGGAAAAGTAATTTAATAGAAACCAAAAGATAGGGAAAATGTCAAGTAAACAGTGCTCAATCTTGTCAACAACTGCAGTTTAAATAAAGAATTGCAAGGACACTTGTAGTATCTGCAACATAGGTCTTTCCTTTATTTTTCAGAATGTTCTTTTGTATTTGGCCAGGAAAAAAAAAAGCAGCCATGATTAACCCCATAGAGCTTCTAATACTACATATTTTGGGGGGTATATTGGCCTAAAATGTTCTTCTTTCACGTAGAGTTATGGAGAGATAATCTCCTCTGGAGTTTTGAGCCAGATGAGTTTGAATTTGCAACCTGATAGTGGGCAAGTTATTTAACACTTTCTGAGTCCCAGTTTCTTCATCTGTTAACATGGAGAAATAACATATATCACATATAAATTTTATGAATATTAGAAAACAATTTGGAAAATATTCCAACATACAGTTAGTAATCAGTTGTTATAACTGTATTTCACTTCCTGTGTCATGTGAACCTTTTATGTCTGAGCCAATTTTAACATTTCAGGTAATTTATATTTATATTTTTAAAAGGCAATTTATTTTAAATTTTTTTGATATTTCATAGAAAGTTTTTTTAATGTCTCTGTGAATTGTTAATTTTAATTCATGTACACAAGTGTAAAGCCATATTTGTCAAAATTATTTTTAAGTCCTAAGAGGGGGCAAATTTATCTACAAGCTATGGAGTATTCAGAGAGAGGATTGTTTCATTGATAGATTAAAGGAGGTCAATGAATTCTTCTAATTTTATGCAAAATTGTGTGTACTTGTGCACAGTGTGTGTGTGTTTACAGAGACACAATCAAACTTTTGAACAGCTTCTCAATGAGTTCCAGTCACAAAAAAGGCCCAGTACTTCAGCCCTAAAGGAGCCACACATAAATTAGATGAACAAACAGCTCTTCATTCCCTATCTTCATCATTTTAGGAGCAGAATAGATTTTAGCCTTGAAACCAACCAGGATTTTTTTTTAATGAAATCCATCTCTACTACCTTTTTCCTTGACATAGAAAATAATCAGTGTATCTTAGCTGGAAAACCCCTTGGCTTGGTCCTCTGCCTCTCATATCATCATCTTATAATTTTTATTCATTCTCTTACTATTCAAAGTGCAACATATTCTACATCAGCTTTTTCTATTTTTATCACCATTTACTTTTTCCCTTACCGTCACCACTCCTGCAACACTGTGTTCTTGAAGGTCATCAGTGACTTACAAATTAGTAAATCCAATTGTTATTTCTTATTCCTCATTATCTCAGAATAGTTTGAAGGATTTGACATTGCTGACAACTCCTTGTTCTTTGAAACTCATTCCTCCTCTTATAGTAAGAATAACTACTATTATGGAGTACTGTTAGCAGATTTGGGGTAATCTCAGTTTTTGTAAAATTCAGCAGGTAATCTCAGTTTTTGTAAAATTCAGCAGTAGGCATTATTATTATCATTTTATAGGAGAAGAAACTGAAGATTTGCATAGCTAAGAAAATTTGTCTAAGACCACAAAGTATCCAGGGCATCTGAATTTAAAGTCAGTTCTCTTAGTCAATACAGGATTTGTCTGCCATTCATACCGAGGCATCTTGATCTGTACAGTATTGACAAAATATCCATTATTCTGTGTGACTGTCACTGGTTAATTCTTACTTCTGTTATCAACAATTTTTTGTTAAAGTTAACTCTGTGACAACTTTTATTTACCCCTACAACTATGGACATACTGATTTTTCTATGTGATTTGTAATGCAGCTCAAAAATTTCAGAATCCTAAATGGTAACACCTCCATTACTTTATATTGCCAAATTCATGTCATAAACACAACCAAGTGTAAAAATGACTAAATGACTCTTTTAACTGTTATGTAAACAGTGTTGGATGCTTCATTAGTTGGCCAGCCTACATATTTTTATAGCAAAATTATTTGATTTCAGGACAACTGCAGATATTCAAAACTATTTTCCAGAATGTTTTACTTAAATATTTACGGAGCTATCCAGTATTTTCTTTTCATTTTTTGGACAAAAAAGTCATATTTTTGGATTTCAAATAAGCATGGCAATGACTGTCCTAAAGAACATCACCCTACCTCAAAATTGCTCATTTCTAGATCATCATCAGGTGCCTCCAACTTAAGAAAACTGTTGATATTGTCAATAAAATGTTTAATGTTATGTTAGAAATAAAAGACTTAAAAATTAAGATTTATTCCTTCTTTCAACAAGTCATTCTATTTTTCCAGAAATAGCTAAAATTATACTATCAGTTGTAATCACTGTTTGCTTATTTCTGTTGCTGATATGTTTATTCCAAAATCAGCAGACTTTAAATATATTATGCCCTGTGATTTTTCCTGTTATATTTTTAGCTTAAAACTCATGCATACTTGTAAAAATTTCAAGTACTTCAGCAATCTTAAAAAGCTAGAATATTCCTTAATCCCAACACTTGGAACTAATCAGACTAAACAGTTTGCTACAGATCTTTCCAGACTTCTTTTTTTTTTTTTTTTTCTGTTTAGGCCTAGAGAAACAGTAAACATAAGCTTCTAATACATATCTAGAAATAAAAGTATTTAATATATACTTAGTATATAAGAACTGTTTCATTTTCTTGTACTACTGCATAATATGCCTTTGTATGAAGTTTCTGTGATTAATGTACTCAGTCTCTGTGGGATCAACATTTAGAATGTTTCCATGTTTTTGATATTACAAACTAAACAGCAGTAAAACTTCCTGTACCTGAGTGACTATTCCTGTAGGATCAATTTTTGGAGGTGAAATTGCTATATCAAATAATTTAGATTTATGCTTTTAATAAATATTATCATATCTTCTCAAAATTTATTTAAATGTACAACAACCAGTATGTGAGAATAATTTTTTTTATGACTTGCCAACAGTAACAATTACTGTTTTTTTAAATCTTTACTTGTCCTGATGGGTGAGGATGATTTCTCATTGCTGTTTTAATTTACACATTTTTTATTAATCGGGAGACTGAGACAATTTTCTCCTATTTAAAAGATCTGTGTACTTCCTCCTCTGTTCTTTTCCTTTGCAAATGTTTTCTTTTTTGGTTGTGAGAGTGTTTTAAATACTATAGAAATTAACCCTTTGTCATATATGTTGCAAATTATTTTTCCACTTTTATTTGGCTTCCAGATTCATTTATGATGTCTCTTGCCACAAGAATACTTAAAATTTTTATTTACCCAAAGTTTTGACTTATTTTCTTTGTGGCTTCAGGGTTTTGTGTTAACCTAAAAAAGGCATTCCTAGCCTTACAACTATAAAAATATTATTCTACATTTCTTCTAGCATCTTTATAATTTTTAATTTTATATTTGTAACACTAATTTTCTGAAATTTATTTTCTTACATTAGAAACTGATCTTTGTGGAGTTTCTTTTGCATTATTTATTTGCATAAGATGTTCTTTTAAAAGTGGTTTGAACTGCTACATTTGTGCAAAACTGATCTTCTTTTTTGACTGAATTTGAGCTCAGACAGAAATTTCACTCTTAAATTCTGAAGTTCTCCTGTTTTTTTTCTTCACTTATATACCTTTTTCTGATAGTCTTGTTCCTTCTATTATTTCCCTTTTTTTCTTTCTTCTGACTGACGCTTACCACCTTACCAAACCCCCTTGCCTCTACCTCCGAAGTACATGACGTCTTCACTTTCTCCATCTCTATTTCATCATCCATGTCCAAGTCAATAATTCTACTTCAATTTTTATAATATGTAAATTTATGAAGTACAAATTCAATTTTGTTTCATGTATACATTGTATAGTGATGAAATCAGGGGATTTAGAGTATACATCACCTGAATAACGTACATTGTACTCATTAAGTAATATATCATTATCCACCCTCCTCTAACCCCCCCATTATTCAGAGTCTACAATGTCTATATGTCCATACTCAATTTTCCATGAGTAAACATTATTTAGCTCCCACTTACAATATTTGCAATATTTGACTTTCTGGGTTTGACTTGTTTGACTTAAAATAATGGCCTCCAGTTCCATCTATGTTGCTGAAAACAACACAATTTCATTCTTTTTTATGGCCAAGAAGTCTTCCTTTGTATACATATACCACATTTCCTTTATCCAGTCCTCCACTGATGGACACTTAGATTGATTCAATGATGTTGCTATTGTGAATAGCTCTGTGATAACCTTATGAGTGCAGATATCTTTATAATGATTTATTTTCCTGTGTATAGATATCCAGAAGTGGGATTGCTGGATCAAAGAGTAGTTCTATTTTTAATTCTCAAACTAAAAGTTGTACTAATTTACATGCCTAATTGGTACTACTTCAGTAATTTCATAATTAATCTCCTGCTTCTATAACTCTATGTTATATCTACTTAACATATTTGAGCCAGAGGTACCCTTCTGAACTGATAAATCAGAGACTGTTTCCTTTGTGCCTAGAACCCTCCAATGACTTTTCATTCTCTTAGAATAAAATTCCAACTCTTTACCATGATCCTGGATGAACTGACTCTTGTCCACTGCTTTGTCTTGTTGATCATCCTGGGGTCCACTCTGGTCTTCCTTCATCTATGCCTTTGTACTTGCTATTTCCTTTGATTGGAATCTTCCAATATAGTTATTTGCCTAACTAGTGTTTTCTGAATGTTTAAGAGGAGAGCAGAGGAGGGGAGGGACAATTCAGATTAAATGTCACCATCTCAGAAAACCTTCCTGGCTAATATTTATAGCCTAATTTATCCCACACCAAAATGCCAATCATCCTATTTCACATTGCCAACTTAATAATCATCTTTGTTTTCTATCACAATCTGTAACTATTATTCCCATATATTTGTTTACATATTTATCATCTATATTCCCCACTAGAATAAAAACTTTCAGGGTTATGTCTGACTTTTTAAACTCTCTGTCCTCATAACTTCTCACAATGTCTCGTACAAAATAGGAATCAGTAAATATCTTTTAATAAATGAATTAGAAATCTGTGGTGAGTTCTTTCTCCATTCATCTTTGGGGCATCCTTCAAATAGCTAACACTTTTCCTGTGTTATATTAGAGGAAAATCAAGTGAATGATATTAAGGCAATAGGATAGTATATTCCCAAAAAAATAGTACATATTTTGTTTATCTTAAGCATTTCTTCTCATTTGTTTCCATTAAATTCAGTTTAACATATGAGCTGAGTATAAGGAAAATATATTTTAGAAGGAAGAAGTTAGGACCGTTAATGCAAAAGGACATACATTGTGGCCGGTCAGATTGCACTTTAATAAATTTAAATCTGGTAGAAGATAAATTCTAAGTGCATATAACATTTGTTGTCTGCTGATAAAAGAACTTGAAAATGCTGATACAAACCACTTTCAAAGTAGGAGAAAGCCAATTTGAGAAGCCCAGGTAAACTAGTAAGCACACTCAGGAGAATCCCATCTGTTCAGACATTGGCTGCTCCCTCAGCACTTCTTGGAACTAGGAAGCTTTTGGAAGAACAGAGTTAGAGTCAAATGTATAATGTTATTCCTTTCAGTTCTTAATCATTTTCATTGCACCTTCTATAGTAAATCTCACAAGTGATTTGTTAGTTTCCATAACACTTTATGCTATCCTTATTTGAAATTAGATTATCCTTAGTTAATTACTTAATTTTCAAGTATGTATATAGTCTTACCTAGGCAACTTTGAAAAGGAATTCATTTCTTTTTTGTTCCAAAAATTTAACATCAATACAAAGAGATTCCTTTTTTCCTCCCCCAAAATATGCATGTCTCCTCCTTTCTTAATGGGAAGTTTGTTAAGTCAAAATGTTACTTTCTTTGCTCTGACAACTAGGAAGCTCATTTCCAAATTTACTAATTAGTAATAACATTAATCTTCATTTTAAACATTTTTAGTTGTTTTTACATCCTCATTTTTCTATAATCATATTATATATATGTATATAACATATAGAATATATATACCTTTAAAAGACTACGTACATTATTTTTGGAAAGTAGCACAGAGATACCGTGATTAAAAATTTTAAAATGTCTGTGTCATATCCCATTCAACACAGATGTTGGTTAGATTTTGCCTAAATAATCAAATTTCCTTTTTGGTAGTCTTGTATCTTGTATACACCTTGGAATATGGAGAGAGAGAGAGAGAGAAATAGAGAGAGAGACAGAGAGACAGACATATAGACAGACAGATAGACAGATAACATGTCAACACTGTTAGATTGTGAGTTTTGTGACAATGAGGATGATACCATATTAAAAACTCTGCCATGAAGTCCTGTTACAGTGTCTGGAATGTTAATGTTCTATACTCATATGTTTGCAGACTGTGGGAAGAAGTAGGGAAGAAAGAGAGGCAAACCATTTCTTGACTGGATAGTTATAAAACAAATTCTTACCCAGAATTGAATAATACAAAAACAAATCTAGTTAATTTTCTATATGACTCACACTCATCACATTTTTAAAAAACAGATATCACACATCCCTTTAGTACTTTACCAAGGTAAATAACATTTCTTTACATAATGTACATAATGTAATTCCTAAAACCTTTAACATCCAAATTCTGGCATTCTGGATGTCCCCAGGATTATTTTAATTTTGTTAAAATATAATAATGTAAATTAACTCCCACAATTCACTCCTGTCATGATCAGTACAGAATAAAACTCCACATTCCTGACGCTCATGATTATGGCCTGACCTGATCTGTCAGATGAGAATATTGCTTCCAATTATTTAGGAACTATAAACATAAAGTGTAGTCCAAGATTATTTGGGTCTTAATTAGTCAGTTACATCACTATCTTGGTTCCTGTTAAGTCTGTAGTCACACTCTGCTCTTTTTTTCTATATGAATTGCTACAGATTAACCTCTTGATAGAGCATTTTAAAAAATTCACAGTGAGAGATTTTTTTAATGTTCACTCTTAAATTTTAATTTGTTTGAAACTTCTAGACCATCCTCAATCTTAATTCAGTTAGTTATAAAGTATTTTAAATCCTGTGGGACTCTTTACTATATGATTATCCATATTGCTGATTAAAATGCAGAACAAGGTCTGATACAGGGTAGATGTAGGATGATACCAGGACATGAATCAATACATTTTAGGTATGTGTGGGCAGTTGCATGTGGATTCTCCTAAAAATAATTAATTTCATCAAATGTCTCCATATTGTCCACAACAGTTGCTATTTCACTACACTTGTAATTTTTTTAAACTAAAAACAAAAACATAAGGGTCATGAAATCTTGGGGAAATATCTCAATGCAACTACATTGGATAAAGGAAAGCACAAATACACACACACACATATACACACACATACACTCTTCATTCAGATTGAAAAGAAAGGACAAAAGATATAACAGATAATTCACATTGGAATAAATAATAAGCCCAATAAACAAACTATGAAGTATATTTACCCTTGATAGAGAAAAACAAATTGTAATAAACAATTTTACATAATAAATTAGCTAATTTTGATGGTAATGATGAAGAGACTGTTAAATCATTCAAGATGGCTGGGACATTTAAAATGGATACAATACATTTGAAAATCAATTTGTAACAATTTATCCAAAGCCATTAAAATTGTGAATCATTTGACCCCATGAATATAGGAAAATCTCTAGACATGAAAATTTCATTAAAGCATTACCTAGCAATATTTAGTTGGGGAATGGCTGAATTAATTAAGATCCAGCCAAGCTACTTAAAGAAGTCTGTCAATCATGAGAGTTCTCCATCTGACTTGTGCCAACAGTTCTAAATTCAGGAATTTTTTATATAGACTCTTTATATGTTTTTGTTTTCATTTTTATTTTTATTATTTTGTTTTATTTTCTTACAGAAGGGCCAGTGTCATGGTAGAAAAAAATGTTCTAGTCAGATGCAAAAGAAAGATGTCCTCAAAATGTAATACTGATTTATTGAGCTCATTGAGTTAGCTGAATGATTTCTAAAAGCACCAGTTATTTAGAGGAGCAGAGACATTTCACACTAATCCTGGCTGGTGTCCAGGAAAAAATAGGTGCATTGTTTGTCTTGTGCAGATATTTGGAAATCCCAGTAAATGAATGACACAGGAAAACACTGTTGTTCATTTTACCCCAGTGTTTTCTATTTCCTTTTTTTCACCTCTCATAAGGTGTTGGGGGGAAATTCAGAAATTATGTGACAATCTGCTTGGTCCTTGAAATATGCATGAGATTCTACTGTACTCTAAAGAGGAAGATAAATATTTCAGGCAGACAAAACAGCATTACAGGAAAAAGTGTAAGGAGTATGAATGACATTGGAGAACAATAAGATGTCTGAAGAATAGAGTAAGAGTTGGGAGGCTGGCAGATGGTGGAATGGAGGGGTTGGGGATGGACTGCAGAGGCAGGGAGGGGCATTGTAAACTGCCCTGGCTGCTAGGGTAAGGTTGTTATGCCATATTCTGCCACAGAAGACAGAAAGAATTATTTTAAACACTCTATAACGTAATTATATTTGTGTTTTAAAAAGTCTTCTAACAGCATGGTTCATCATTCATGTATATAGCAAAATGTGGTTCCTTTCCCATACCAAATACACTAAGAAGCCGTTTCCTAGACAAGGAATGCTATTTTGTTACTTCAGTTGCCGTTTGTAAACCCATTATTGTATGTAATTCTGCTCATTGTTTTTCAGCAAGAACTGTTAGTTCTAGCAACAGATATTTAGCTTATCATTGCAACCATGTATCTTCAAACTGAAAACTAAGTCAGTTATAATAAGCAGCTTGGAAAAGAGCTGGCATTTGGTGAAAGGAAAGTAAACAAAAATTAAGCGCCTTTTATAATATGCATAAAGGCAACAAAATCTCCCTACAGATTTATATAGATGCTGATAAAACACTGTATAGTCTATTACTGAATAAATCTCAAGTATCTCCCACATTTTTAAAGTTATTCTTGTTAGAGGTTAATTACTTAATTTAGTTGGCACAAATAAGAATCTGTACTACAACTGTGACTTGCCACTCAATCACATATTACAGAGTAATAAAAACTTGTTAAAAAATGAGTTGAACAATTGTGAGATTAAAATAGTAATTAGTACAATTACCATCATATATATGTGTGTGTGTCTATGTGCCTACACACACACACACACACACACACACACACACAGCCTGCCAAAAAGAAAAATACAGTGAGATAATAACATAAATAATTTGCAAGATATGGTTATTCCTTCCCTTCAAAATAATGAATTATGTAATTTTATGTACCTTCGCCCACCACTATTTGCAAATTTATTTCATAAAATAAAAATAAAGCAAACACATATATAGGGAGTTCAGAATAACTTTACAAATCACTATATTGTGTTATACATCATATAGCAGACCTTTCATGAACATATAAAATATATACATGCTGATATGGTTTGTCTGTGTCCCCATCCAAATCTCATCTTGTTTTTCCCATAATGCCCATGTGTCATGGGAGGGACCTGGTAGGAGGTAGTTGAATCACGAGGGCAATATACTGAGTGAGTTCTGTGAGATCTGATGTTTTTTTAAGGGGATTTACCTCTTTGCTCAGCACTTCTCCTTCCTGCCATCATGTGAAGAAGGTCATGTTTGCTTCCCCTTCCACCATGATTGTAAGTTTTCTGTGGTCTCCCCAGCCATGTGAAATGAAGAGTATATTAAACCTCTTTCCTTTGTAAATTACCCAGTCTCAGGCAGTTCTTTATAGCAGTGTGAGAACAAAATAATACACATGCCTTTAGGTTTTATTCTTGATTTCACAAAATTTGCTAATAAGTATATGTTACAAAAACAAAGTGACTATGAAAATAAGCCTCATTTTATAGAACTGATAAAAATCACAGATTAGAAAACAAGTTTCAATATTTTTATTGAGAGGACATTGTTGCTAAAATAGTATATTTTCAAAACAGCAATGTCTTAACCTCTTTATATTTAGAAAACCCCATCATCTCAGCTCAAAATCTCCTTAATCTGATAAGCAACTTCAGCAAAGTCTCAGGATACAAAATCAATGTGCAAAAATTATATTGTATTGTATTTAAAGGATCAGTCTGGGCAAGAGAGCAAAAGCTTTTCTCTACCAAAAAAAAAAAAATTTAGTCTGCCTAACTGCCTACAGTCCCAGCTACTCAGGAGGCTGAGGCAGCAGGATCCCTTGAGTCCAGGGGCTGAAGGCTGCAGTGAGCTATGATCACACTCCAGGCAGGGTGACAAAGCAAGAGACTGTCTCTAAAAAAAAAAATTAAAAATAAATAAGTAAATAAATAAATAGACATTTTCCATTTCCATTTAGTGTAATACTCTAGCTTTTCAAAATTATTAGACTGCAGGCAATGGTCTATTAGGCAGAAGAGCTAAATGATAAATATTATTATATGGCTATTAAACTCATGATTTAGAGATTTTTAATATATGAAAATATGTCAGATATAATGGTGAGTGAAAAAGATAAGTTCTCTTTTGATTGCAATTTCAAAAGAATAATATATAGAAGAGATTGAAAAAGACTATACTCAGTGTTGATAGTGATTATTTTTCTTTTGTAACATAATGCAGAATTTCCATTTTTAATTACATAGTTCTAAATTTTTATATGTTTACAAAGAGCATATATTAACACTTTTCCTTATTTGTGATATCTAAATAAAAGAAAATGCAATGATTTTGTTACAAAATGTTGAATTTGTCTTGCTCTGCCCAAAGGAACAGTAAACTAGGGGATCTTTAGGCATTTTAGTCAATATCAGGGTTTGTTCTCTGATGATCTTGCCCACTCGATAATTGCCATGTTTGATCTCTTTGGTTACATATTTTCATTAATTTAAAATGAAAATAAGCTTTAATGAACTAAAATTATCATCATTATATTTGCTTACTATAGTTCATTAAAACAGCCAAGAAAATGTGTTATTACCAGCATTTGTCATTGTCAATTGAAATCTATAACTTACCAACCATATCTTATTTTCAATTCTGTATAATGGACAGTCACTTCATGAGTGAGCTGGTGGCCCTTGGACATTGGGTCACTTTTCTTTAGGTCTTTTCTGACCATCCCAGATTGAAATAGGCTCCACTTTGCTATGATCTCAAGGCACCTTGGACTTACATTACTATGCCATATTATTATTTATTTGCACTTCCCACACTGAATGGCTGGGATGCTATTATATTTGTGAGTAAATTCCTAGGGCTTGACTCATTGCTTCATGCCTGGCATATAATAGCACTAAATTAACACCCACTAAACATGTGGATATGAAAGTGAAGGGATTTAAAGATTTATGGTTATATATTAGTGTTTTAATTCAATTTTTGAGTTCCCAAGTAAGGCATTAATGGAAAAAATGATTAATAAAATTTTTTAATTAAAAAAGTTTAAAAATTGAAAACAATTTTTTATGGACTTCTTCATATGAGTAAGTGACTGGTGAAGAATCATAAAGATCATTACTCATTAAAATACATTGCCTTCAAGATTTAGAATCTAAGAGTCCTATAATAAGAGTCTTCAAGTGAAAGGGACAGAGGTCGGACAGTCATACAAGTCCCTCTGAATTCTTATGTCTCATGAAGATTATTTCATTTGAATTATGCTAGGATGCCTGCCCATGAGCAAGGACATCACAGCTCTTTATTTAAAATTCTGATCTAGACCCAAAAGATTCTTTCTCATTTCTACTCCCCAAATTTTTTATTACAAAGTATTTAGACATACTAAAATCCTCTCACTTCTACCCAAAGACAATTTTTCTGTGTCTATAGTGCTAAGCAATATTTCACTCTAAGGACACAGGTGTCTTTGTTCCCAAGTAGCTCTCAGTCTAGTGAGGGCCACCAAAAATCTCAATGCAATATGATAAAAACTGAGATTATATTGAGAAGGAGATAGCCTGCCCTGCTTGGGCTAGTACATATATTTATTATGTATTTAAAAGGCATTTTTTCTTTTCATGAGCCAGAAGAATAGCTTGGCTATCTTGAATAAAACTGAAATAAGAGAGGAAAGAAAAGGACTGTGCATTACCCAGACTAATTTGATTAATGAAGTAAAATTGGACCAATTTACTTAGATGTCAGAATTTATATGGAGAGAAATGAGCAATTAAATAAAACAAAATCCTTTGGCAACCCCAGGTTGGACTGAACAACCGTGAATCTGAACCACTCATACTGTCTCATAGATAATGAGCTACTTATCACTTCTATATTCTATATTCCTTATGCATCTGTGTGTGTTTGCCACCAAGTTATCTGCCCCTGTTAATATGCAGCTTCTTAAGTGTTCAATTGTAACTTCAATTAACTGAATGTTCACTTGGCAACTGTCTTGCTTTCTTTGCTGTGCCACACACGTTATTGAAAAAAAATTAGACATGATATTGGACCTTACAAAGCTTATAATCTGCTGGAAAGATAGAAGCAACTCATTATGAAATAAGGTGATAAGTATGTGTTAAATTAGAGGGTGTTGTGCATTGTATCATAATTGCCAAAAAAATAGTATTAGAAGGGACCATATTTTGTTTTTTAGAAAAGGGCTTAATAAAGTGGAGTTTAATCTTGAATGCATGGGGAGATCAAGGAGGGGTATAAAAGAGTGTTGAACAGAGCAAGCAAAAAACCCTAAGCTACAAAAAGGGATGAGATGGTACACGAAAGCATGTCATTGGATATGAATGAGTAGTGTTGGAGGGAGGGAAAACAGGTGGGGAGAAGCCTAATTATAAATACAAGACGTTAGAAGTAAATAAAATAAAAGTTTGAATTTGAAAACAGGGATGGTTTGGACAGGGGATTGGTAATTCAAGGACCATAATTCTGGTATGGGTATGCAGTATCAATTTAGAGAATAAAGAGGATAGACACAAGAAAGTAAAATGAACTGAATTAAAGTCTTTTTCTTTTTTTTTCTTTTCTTTTCTTTTTTTTTTTAATTGAAACAGAGTCTCGCTCTGTCACCAGGCTGGAGTGCAGTGGCACAGTCACAGCTCACTGCAACCTCCACCTCCCCAGTTCAAGCGATTCTCCTGCCTCATCCTCTTGAGTAGCTGCGATTACAGGCCAGTGCCAACACACCAGATAATTTTTTTTTGTATTTTTAGTAGAAATGAGGTTTCACCACGTTAGGCAGGCTGATCTTGAACTCCTTACCTCAGATGATCACCTGCCTCAGTATCCCAAAGTGCTGGGATTACAGACATGAGCCACCGCTCCAGGCCTTGAATTAAAGTCTTACTCCTCTCTCATCTCTTGTCACTTCTTATTGTTTTGGGTTCTCTTCAGTCTAAAGTTTCAGCTGATTCCCAATCTCCACATAAGAAACTTTACTCTAAACATGTCTATGTATACTTCTACTTTCCTAGCTTCAAAGACTGCTTTAATGTCTGTCCTTCTTTTTTTTCATTTGTAGAAACACTTCCACCCTTCCAAAATTGGCTCTCTGGTATGGAAGAACATAACCTCTGGAGCAAGGCCTGGAATCAGCTCCCAGCTTTGCTATTCATTAGCTATGTGAATTTTTGACAAATTAATCATCCTCCTTGAGTTTCAGAGTCTTAAGTTATAAATTAGGGGAAAGACGACTTGTCTTGATTTCATTAGAAATATGTAAAGCAATGTGCATTAAAATACATCGTATACAGTATTTAGGGGCTGAGCATGGTGGCTCATGACTATAATCTTAGTGCTTTGGGAAGCTGAAGCAGGCAGATCATTTGAGTGCAAGAATTCAAGACTAGCCTGGGCAATATAGTGGGACCCTGTTTCTCCAAAATAATAAATAAATAAAAAGAAAGAAAAAAATATTTTAAAAGTGTTAAAAGTGTTTAGGCCTGGACCTCTAAGCATTAATATAACCATAGTAAATACAGAAATAATAATTTGTATCATTCACTCAGTCTCATGTATACAAAATAAAATGTACACTATAATGGCCGATAGAGGTGAAAGAAAAGCAGTCTTGAGAATCTTAACTTGGGAAGAAGTTGCTGTTCACCAGGAAATACAGGTGAAATAAAAGTTCCTAAAGCAATATTATGAGTTTGTTTTGGAGCAGACTGAGTTAGCTGTCAAGTGTGTCATAGTGTGTTATATTTTATTTTCTATGTTACGTGAAAGGTAACTTTTTTTTCTTTTTTTATTTTTATACTTTAAGTTCTGAGGTACATGTACAGAACATGCATGTTTGTTACATAGGTATACACGTGCCATGGTGTTTTGCTGCATCCATCACCCCGTCATCTACATTAGGTATTTCTCCTAACGTTATCCCTCCCCTACGCATTTGGGCAGTGTGGCCATTTTCACAATATTGATTCTTCCTAACCATGAGCATGGAATGTTTTTCCATCTGTTTATGTCCTCTCTTATTTCCTTGAGCAGTGGTTTGTAGTTCTCCTTGAAGAGGTCTTTCACATCCCTTGTTAGTTGTATTCAAAGGGAACTCCTATAGTGCTCACTAATGACTCGATGAATTGGTGCCATTTGAAAAAATGACCTTTATCATGCCAATATACAGATTTCTGTTTGAAAATGACCTTAAATGCAAAAGATCCATTTCTTTAATGGGCATGTGTTTCACAGCTGACAGTGTTGGCATTTCTTAGAAGATTTATACATATTTCTATGTATTTTTTATTTTTTGTCAAATTCAAAGACACTGTTTTTAAAATGTCAATTTATCATCTGTTCATTAGATTATGAGCTTCTTGAGGGCAGAGTCTATAATTATTTTTCCTTTATATCCCCTGAACATAGTTCATAGCACAGTGTATAAATTGTAGTAAGCTCTTAGTAAATATTTCTGAATGCAAATGTGCATTATTATTCAAGTTGTGAATCTGCAGATCAAGTATAATTGCACTGGAGTTCAGAGAGTATTAAAAACAAACTTATCTTCCAAGATCATGCTTTTTTTTCAAAGAGTCTCTAGATATAACTTATTAGAATAATTGAAGCCAAGTTTGGGAATCTCTAGAACTACAGAAATCCAAATTCTACATTCATAAGACCTGTATTTCTGACTTGGTTAAATGACAAAATCAGAATTACATACCTGGAAGAGACTCTCTGAAATCACATAAATGACTAACCAGTTTACTCTTTACAAAACTTTTCTGTTAGCCTATTCTAAAGGAGCCTCAAAAGAAATGCTGAGAAAGAACTAGAAATGACCGGGAAACTGAGACTTTTAGAACTATCCTGATACTCGGTGCACTTAAGTTAAAAACGGTTTCTTCCACTTCCCAGATATCGCAACACTGGGCAGGTTACTGAACCTTTCCGAGTCTCAGTTTACTGATCTGCAAAACAGAGATAATACTAGTTTTATCTAAAGGGCTACTGTGAGCTTTTGAAAAACTTGCTTGTGGCTGGGTGCGGTAGTTCACCCCTGTAATCCCAGCACTTTGGGAGACCAAGGAGGGCAGATCACGAGGTCAGGAGTTCAAGACCAGCCTGGCCAACATAGTGAACCGCCATCTCTACTAAAAATACAAAAATTAGGCATGGTGGTGGGTGCTTGTAGTCCCAGCTACTTAGGAGACTGAGGCAGGAGAGTCGCTTGAACCTGGGAGGGGGAGGTTGCCGTGAGCTGAGATCACACCATTGCACTCCAGCCTTGGTGACAGAGAAAGACTCTGTCTCAGAAAAAGAAAAACTTGCTTGTAAAGTGCTCAACATAGTGTCTGCTGCATGTACCAACCTATTTCTATGAATAATTTACTACTTGCCAAAGGACCCTCAACTAGAAATCAGACTGTAACATAAGTCTCTGTTTACAAATTATATGATGTTTTACCTATTTAACTAAAGCCAAGCTTAAGAGTTGGCCATTTTTAAAACTTCGGATTCTAACAGTCTCCAAATTTCATAAGTTGCTTGTATTATTTTCTGGGTTTGCTGCAATATTTTGAAAATAAAACATTGTCAGTTTTATTCAAGGTTTAGGTGAATGTCAGAAAAGCTTTAGAAAATCCATTCTAAAAAGCACACATTCTGTAGTGCTTGCACCAAATTTTATGAAATGATTTCAGTGTGTGTAATTTGGGAGTGGTGTTGAGGACAATGGATATCTTTGCCTATGTAACTATGATGATAGCGCTTCACACATGTATAGTACGTCACAATGTTTCAAAAAGAGGCACTAATAAATTCCATGATATGCAGTGTTTCTGCTAAGTGTATTGAAAGTTAAAACTACAACTTTTCTTCCTAAAATATTTGCAATAAAATGTAGTAGTCTTATATTTAAATATTTTCTAAATGATAATATTAGAGACTTTAAATTATTCTTAATTTTCTTTGGAATACAAAATAGTACTAGGGAAATTAACCTCTCTATAGGAAATTAACTGCTTAAGAGTAAAATAGAATGTCAGTATCTGAATTACAGGCACACTAGGAAACTTTAGTTTAAATATATAATTTGCAACTTGGAAGAAAAAAGCCTGGATTAGAAGAGGAAAGACAGTGTAAAGATCTGTCTTAGTGCTGATAAATGGTGGTTCCACAGTAACTGTCAAGCTTAAGAATATATGTTGTATTTTTCACTGGTTTTACTTGAGGAGAAGTGGCCAAATAAAATTGAAATAGGAATGTAGAAATTACATTTTTGACAAAGGGAAATACTCTGAAGGACATTTTAAAATTTCTGTGGGACTCACAGTGGTGAGTCTTGTCCTGGATTCATGCCATTTCACAGATCATTAGAGGCATGAGAAGAGGCTCCTGCCTGCCTGCCAGGGCTGTGTCCTCAGTTCATGCAGAGCTTCAGCTCTGAGCATCCCAACCAAACAGTCCCTTCCAGTGACCCTTATCATTGCATTGGAAATTGTGTTAGTGATTAAGGGCAGACTTTGGCCTTGAATATGGAGCAATATGAACAAATTCTACATTTTTACTTAGAATTTAAATATCATAGTAAATCCTAACCTTATGTATTTTAACTGTTTTCTATAAACCATATTCTGAAATAAAAATAAGGTACTCGAGGTAGGTTAGAAATAGGAAGTTATAGAAGATAATCTCTATAGCACTGATATGGAATGCTGCCAAAAGACCTAGAGAGCTGAATATTTCCTACGAACTCAGAGAAGCATTGCCTCACAATTCTGTTTCCATGCATGCGTGCAGCAAGAACTCAAAACACATGCTTTTAGTTATCAAATGTATTTATAATCCATTAACATGAAACAGATAGATCTGAAATACAAAATAAGGAGCTTCCAATACAAAAAAAAAAAAGACAAATATCTTCTTGCTTTTCATCAGTTCAGTTCTTATTAGATGATTTTTCAAATTGGACGCCTAATAGTATAACCTTTTCATGTTTATTAAAGGCAGGTATTGTTCATGAAATGTACATTTTAAGGCAATGGGGAATCAAAATTGCAAAAGTGAGAAGAGTATAATATTCTATACTTCTCTCATAATTTCTCAGTTTTCATTTCTATCCCTCAAGAATACCTTGCCATTTTACATTTTGTTCAAGGTCAGACTCTTAAAGTTCAGAGTGACTTTTTATTCAAAGTCTCACTTACTATCCTCACCCTACCTGACAAACATACCAAATCAAAACATTCTCTGTTTTTATCATTTTCTTTTCTACATAGATATAATCACCTAAGTGATCACTACGATTCCAGGCCTAAAACAGAAAGGATTGCCACCACCTTTCCCCTTTTTCCCTGTGTTCCCAGGTTTCGGAAGTCCATTGTCTAAAGTCTAGCCTCATTTAGTGCAGCCATATGGCAATACTTCCTCACTGGTGTAACAAGGTCATTGTAAACATATGCTTCGAAAAAAGGATGCTTATTTAATCCACGAGTTCTTTGTAAAGGGAAATCATAAAATGATGACATGGAGTGACAGTATCCCTTAACAGTGAACCAATTCAAATAAACCACAGAGGCAAAAATACTCAGGTCTAACTGCACTTGTCTAGAACTGAATCCGTGCAGTGTATATAGCTACCATCAACCCATCCTATTCCCCTCAGTCTGATGTGTTTGAATCTTACCACATAATCATTTAGTGTGTTGCCTTTTCAGTTGGTTTTAACAGACAATTACCTCAGCATGTTCCAATACAAAATGATATTAGTGATACTGTTAATCTAAAAGATTAAGTAGGTGGACAGAGAGGAATTTAGAACATTTAAAAGATTAAAACTCTACCAAATGCTGTTTAACTTAGATATTTTGTGCTTCCCATTATTGTGGAGAAAATAAGCAACCATTTAAAAACAGATTTATAAAGCTAGATAATTTTAATGATATGAGGTATGAACAGAAGCTTTGTTATCCTTAACACTAGAAGTGAAAATATATAACTATATTAATACATTTCATAATATTAATAGAATTCTACACCTGTCACCTTTAAACAATCCTTTTGCTTACAATAGCATTATATAAAATTTTATTTTAATATAATTGCTGTTTAAAAAGTAATGCTTTTAAATTGGATTGAATTTCTCTGAGGAATACTATCACTAAATTTAGTGCACATTGTGTAAGATGAATCATCTCAGGAAATAGGTTTGCATTTGTTAGCACAATTTTTAATAAATATTTACCGAGTGCCTACCATATGCATCATACTGTACTAGGCACTGCAGAGAATTCAAAGAAAAGCCAAAAAAAAAAAAAATGCTCTGCCCTCATGAAGTTTGAAGTGTAATAGGAGAAAAAACATGTAAATAGATAATTAACATGTAGACTAGAGAGTGGTAAATACCTGCATGCTTTAGGACTTGTTTTAGTATAGTGTCTCCTGCATGTTTCAAGGACAGAGAAATTTCCAAGCCAGGAGAGTATAGCAGTGCATCTTTGAAACCTAAGCAGATTTTTAATAACTCATATTTGAGGATTATTATAGTATATTTTTATTTCAATGAGTTGACAAAAGAAATTACAATTTGAACATAAAGATTCTTAAAAGAGAAACCCAGGTAAAAATGACCACGAAGGAGGATGGTTTATCACCAATGAAGGACCAGTTCCAAGTTAAGATTGATATCTGAGTCTAAATTCTTCTTAAAATTAATTCATGGCTGGACGCAGTGGCTCATGCCTATGATCCCAGTACTTTGGGAGGCCAAGGCGGGCAGAACACAAGGTCAGGTTCATGACAAGCCTGGTAAACATGGTGAAACTCTGTCTCTACTAAAAACACAAAAAATTAGCCAGGCATGATGGTGCACACCTTTAATACTAGCTATGCAGGAGGCTAAGGCAGGAGAATTTCTTGAACACAGGAGGCGGAGGTTGCAGTGAGCTGAGATCATGCCACTGCATTCCAGTCTGGGGGACAGAGCAAGACTCTGTCTCAGAAAAAGAAAATATTAATTCATTTATTTTTAAATTGACAAATAAAAATTGTGTATTTTTAATCATGTACAACATGATGTTTCCTAAATTCTTATAATGGTATATTTTGCTACTAATACATATGTACATTTGAACTAATTTAACAGGGTTACCTGATAGATGGCACAGCTTCCTTTTTCTGATAGAACTATAATAGTTCTTAATGCTGGGATCTACAAGAATGCGATTATGAAAAAATTCCCCCAAAGAAACCCTGAAGTTGTCAGCTGGAACACTAATGGAAGCCATGCATGGTGATTGATGTTAAACCAAAGTAGCAGGCAGGTCATGCTCATAGAAACAGTGAGGGATGTAGTAAAAGAGATGGATCAGAAACATTGTGTTCAGCTAGAGGCTAACAAGGCCTGGAGCACCCTCAAACAAGGCCCAAAAGCAGAGTGTAGATGCAGCTACCCTGAACCTGCTGACAACCAGATACTCTAGATCATATTGTTTTATTCCATAAGTAATACATAAATCACTTATAAACAAATATGATCAGAAAAAAGTAGTGATGTTCTCAAATACAGATTTTTCTCATCAGAATCTGCACCTTAAGAGGTGTTTCTTTTCCTCCATACTAGTTTCTCCCATATTAATGCATATTATTTGCACTCTTTTTTAAATAACATATTTGACTATTTAGCATTATTAATTAATTAAAAATCACTATTCTTCATTTACCCTATTTCAGTGTCTCTTCATTGATCCTAGTGTTTTTACAATTTTGCCTCTATAATACCTCAAATTTACCATCATTCTTTCACTTTATCTGTACTCTTAGGAAATTGCTCTCTTCATTTGTTTTTATCTTTCCTTGAATTATTAGAGCTCACTCTCTCTTCCTTCCTATAGCTTTCTCCAGATAACATTTGTTCTTTGATTTCCTTTCCTATTATCATTTGCTTTTTTACTAGTGAAGTTGCCAACAAATCCTTTTCTATTACCTAAGCTGTTTTCAAATCAGTGTAGTACACGTAGGAAACAATCAGCAAATATTTCATTAAATACTCAATATTTCAGTAGCATGTCTTCATTTTCTCTTAAAACAATGAACCAACCAAGAAAGCTAATAAATGTAAAGACAAAAACGCATCTTATTTCCCTCTTACTTGGAATGGGAATACTTACTTAATCACATTAACTCCACGGAGAGGACAGAATATTTATGCTATGTCAGATCTAATTTAGTGTTCCTTTTCTTTCCAACTCTGAATTGAGCATTTCTGCATTCATTAAGTTCACTGATTGCTTTTGGGATAAAAGTAGAAAGAAGAAGTTGGTGAAGGGACAAGAACAAATGCAAAATATATTTAAAAAAATTTTTTAAACAGATAGAATTAATTTTATGATAATAAATTAGTTTTATGACAATATTTGAATAATAGCTGTAAAAGAAGATCTGAGTTCTCTTGCTATATGAAGATCTCAGTGTTGCAGTCATATTTCCTATTTATAACTAGAGTCGATTTCTTGTATGTCACAGTATATTTGAAAATAGAAATAATATTGAATAAAAAAACACAAAGAATTTTTTCTAAGAAAAGTTTAAGACCTCTTACATAGTCAATGTAATATTTTACTTCAAAATCATACCCTGCATATTTTTAATTTATAGTGAAGTTGCCATCATACTTTTCACATTAAAAGGAAAGTATGATAATTATAAACAAATTAGGAAGTACCTATAAATAATGTAGGGTTTTTTTAGCAGAAAAATTAAATTACTTTCCTAAAGTGAAATGATGCAGTTTCAACACAGCTGAAACTATTGATCTTTATCTTTTTAGTTAGCGTCCAATGTTCTTCCACTGTTCTATAGTAACCTTACCAATGTAAAAGTACTAACAAGTCGCAGACTTTGAATAGAGTAGTAAACACTACACTTTCCACAGCTCCTTTACAGATTACATCTTAATATCCACTGAAATAGGAAAATGACAATGAATACATGTTTCCTATTTTTATGCTGCTTATATCTTGGCAGCATTTGTCGTACTTGTAATCATGTTTTAAATCAATAATAAGTGATTAATGGGAAAAATAGGTAGATAATATTTTTATTATGAGAGCATACATTTGAGCTTTTTAAATATAATCTAGTTTATTTCTGACAAAAGATCTGATGCAGACATTTCCCTAACATTCAGAAAAGGAAAATAAAGAGAAGACATTTGCTTACTTAGAAAGCTAGATGTTTCATAAGAATTTCAAAACCCAAAAATGCAAAACAAGAAAATTAATTTAAAAAGATTCATTTTTTTTGTATTCTCAGAATTTCTTAGCAACACATTTATACTTTGTGCTTTATTTGTATAAATATTTTTAATTATAAAATTAATGTGCCTGGGAGTAGGCAATTTGAAGAATGTGTTTATAACAATCAAAATAATTAAAATAATAATACTATGATCAAATAATAAAAATACACATACCAGTTTTACTATTTTATATACACTTAATTGTAATATACATTGTTCTATTCCAGATTAACATTTTATTCTAGGAATTTTCACATTGGATATTATTTAAAAATGCTCTTTTAATTACCAAGTGATTATTTTATGAATGTTAGTAATTCATTTTGTTTCCTAATGTTTTAATTTTTTCAGTGTTTGACAATTTTAAGTAACAATTTGACCATATTTCTACTTATTTCTATTGAATATGTTTTTAGAAGAAGAATTACTGAATAAAAGGAAACACGCATTTTAAAGGTTCTTGACATATACTATGAAATTGTTTTTTAAATGGACATATGTTTCCACAGGCAGTGTATGATAACATTCTTTTCATCACATTGAATATTGTTATGCATTTTAGAATTAAATAACTAATCATAGATAATTATTTTCACTTTTTTTCTCTCTTTTAAATATATTTCTCAATATTCCATTTCCTTTGTTTATTCTCTGGTTTTCCATTTCTTTAACATGTAAAAATAAACTACATTAATTTGATATTTTAAAGCCTCAAACAGAATGTTTTATAACATTATTCTTAGCCTAATTATTATTTTTATGATATATAACTATGTTTACAATCATGGAATATTGCTCTATATCTATTAATGAGCACTTATAATGTTTATGAGTGTTTATTTATCCAGTATTTGTCATAATAATTTTGAAGAAAGTAAAAGTGAAATGAAATAGAACTTTCATTTACTTTTACTTCTAGAATTTACATCAGCATTTAGTAACTAGTAAGAATAAATATTACCCTAATATGTTAAACAAAATTCTGAAATTATCAACTATATTAATTTTAATATGAGCATTAGACATTAGGCCTAGGGGCAAGTCTTAAGTTAAACTTAAATTCTTCTATTGTATTCAGCTTTTACTCTCACTCACCATAGCCACTATCATCCCAGCCCACTCTAGTCACTCATGCTTCTTACAGCAGTTACTGTAGCAGAAACTTGGGAATAATTTTTCTGCTTAATGACTTATCTGAGACTATAATATAGACTGTATAAATGGAAACAAACCTGGCAAGTAAGACATCTCTGATTTGGAGGATATATTTGTCAATCTACAAGGAATCCTTGAATACATCAAGATAGAGCATATCTTACAAACATATGGGCAACTATATGACATCATCCTGTGTCACTACCAGTTTTGGTCATGTGAATCCAAAGGGCCTTTTGGTGATGTTACTCACCAATACACTTCCCACTCATATAAAATTAGATACCTCTCCAACCTTGACTACATCATAGTAGAAATAATGCTCTTCAGTGCACATTGTGTTACTAGGCCACAAAGCAATGTTACTTGTAGTCTATTTCTTACAGCATACCAAACTGCTCTGCATCAGCTTGCCAGGGCTGTCATAACAAATTACCACAGATTGTGGCTTAAACAGCAGAAATTTATTTTCCACAATTCTGGAGGCTTAAAGTCTGAGATCAAGGAGGTAGCAGAGATGGTTTCTTCTGAGAGCTTTCTCCTTGGCTCGTAGATACCAATCATCCCCTTGTGTCTTAATATGGCCTTCCCTCTGTGCATATCTGTGTCCTAAGTCCTCTTTATATAAGAACACCAGTCATATTGCATTATGGCCAACCCTAATGACCTCACTTCCACTCAATTCTTTAAAGACATGTCCCTCAAATAGTTACATTCTTATGTAATGGGAGGTTGTGACCTCAATGTATAAGCTTTAGGGGCACAGAATTTATCCCATAACATGCTATTTGCAATACTTTTCTGTGCTATTTCATATTTAGAAAAGGAGAGGTGGTCAGCAGACAAGCTGAGAGCACATGTTAAACTGCATCATTCATGGATCCTGAATGAAATTCCTTATTTATGAAACAAGCTTGCAAGTACACTTTAAGTCTGTTAAATGTCATGGTGAAATTCCATTAATGCAGTGGGTCACACCCAAAATTTCCTGGAAGGTTAAGGTGACTCTTGCTCCTAAGTTGGGGCCTAAATCTTGGCAGTCATAAAAAGTATTTCTTAACTAGACTATACAGTCGACATTCTCAATTTTCAATAAAAAAAAATAAAAGACTGTCACCGACACCTCTTCTCACTCACCTACCCACCAAAGTTCCAGAAAACACCAGATGTGTCTAATTGGTCTAGACCACATGTTCTATATCCTGAGGTTGGGACTTCTGTTGGACTTATATTAATACCAAATAAGTTTGCTTGATACTGTTGAATCAAATACATATAGCTTAAAATCCTGTCTATGTTTAATTCTATTGCAAAGCCTTGTCCCCCACATACTATAACTATTCAGGTAAATTTATTTTTTGAAAGTATAGCATTGTATTAGTCCATTCTCACACAACTAATAAAAACATACCAGAGACTGGGTAATTAATAAAGGGATGGTTTAATTGATTCACAGTTCAGCATGCTGGGGAGGCCTCAGGAAACATAGTCATGGAGGAAGGGAAAGCAAACACATCCTTCTTCATGTGGCAGCAGCAAGGAAAAGTGCTGAGCAAAAGGGGGAAAAGCCTCTTATAAAACCGTAAGATCTCATGAGAACTTATTCACTATCAAGAGAGTAGCATGGAGGAAACTACCCCCATGATTCAATTACCTACTACCAAGTCTGTTCCATGACACATGAAGATTATGAAAACCACAATTCAAGATGAGATCTGAATGGAATCACAGCCAAACCAAATCAAACATCTCATATTTTATTCCTATTTTTTATTTTAGCTATAGATCATAGTTCAGTACCATTTTCTATGTTCATCATTCTATCTGTTTTTTGCTTTCAGAATATTATGATAAACATTCAAGGAAGTGATATCAATGTTAAACAAGATCAAGAAAAGGATAAGATCCTATAGGATTCCTTAGCATTGTTACTTTAGGAAATGTTGACATCTACCAATTGTCAGCACCTCTGGGTACAATTCCTTCACCAGTTTTAAAGTTCACTCCCTCATCTACCTTTAACCCATGTTTCTTTATGATTTACTTGGAGATTTTAAAGATACTCTGCCATATGCTTTGCTGAGGTGCTGATATCCTGGGCTCTCTTTTGTTCCTGGTCTCCTACAGAGATAATGGTGAGAATTATCCCCAAGACAGTAGTATCCTAATACTACTACTCAGTGGTTATAGAAAAGGAGGTAGTGGTTCTTCTAACACAGTGTTAGATGCAATATTCCTGCCTCAGTTTTTTTGTTATTGTTTTGTTTTTTGTTTTTTTGAGACAGAGTCTTGCTCTGTCACCCATGCTGGAGTGTAGTGGCATGATCTCAGCTCACTGCAACTTTTGCCTCCGGGTTCAAGAGATTCTCCTGCCTCAGCCTCACCAGTAGCTGGGGCTACGGGCACAAGTCACTACATCTAGCTAATTTGGGTATTTTCATTCAAGATGGGGTTTCACCATGTTGACCAGGCTGGTCTCAAAGAGCTGACCTCAGGTGATCTGCCTGCCTTGGCCTCCCAAAGTGCTGCAATTACAGGCATGAGCCACCATGCCTGGACCCTCCCTTGGTTTTAACTGAGTTATCAATATGATTGATATCAGATATCAGAAGAGTATGATAAAAAGCCTGCATAGATTTTCAAAGGAAATTACTTACTATTTGATTTTGAAACAACTCATCTAATTAAAAAAAAAAAGTGTGGTGAGAGAAGGAATTATTAAAAGATTTTTTTCAGAGAAAGTGACTACCATGCTATGAGACCTCATGGCCCTCTTTGCTGTTCAAAAGCCACATCAAGCTCAGTGATCTGTAATTACTGAGTCTAACATTTTATCTTTTTAGGCCAGGTGCCTATGGCTCATGCCTATAATCCCAGCACTTTGGAAGGCCAATGTGGGGGATTGCTTGAGATTAGGAGTTTGAAAACAGCCTGGCCTACATGGTGAAATGCTATCTCTACTAAAGCTATTTAGGAGGCTGATGTGAGGGGATCATTTGAAGCCAGGAGGCAGAGGTTGCAGTGAGCTGAGATCCTGCAACTACACTCCAGCCTGGGTGAAACAGTCACACTCCATCTCAAAAACTAACTAAATTAATTAATTAGTTAATTTTAAAATAACATTTTATCTTTTTAGAAAATCAAAATTGTATTTGCATAGTTGGAGAGAGATTGCTAGGAAATACAGTAAGAGCACATTGGCATAAGATGAACCTTAAATAAATTTTATTTATGCTAAGAGGAAGTAAATGATAGCCCATACCATAAAATCATAATATGTAATTTTAAATAATAGCCATTGTTTTATCTAGGTGAATACTAAGAGAATAAAGAGAATAAATACTAATCTTTAATATATGTGCTCCTGAATTGATAAGAAGGAACAATGTATAAGAAGCAAGTAATAAGTTTCTAGAAGGTCTTACTAATGCCTTTTATGTTGGAAGTGGGAGGCCTGGGAGCTAAGCAGTGGGTGACTGGTAGGAGAAACAAGAAACTCCCAGCTCTAGGCCTACACCCCACTCCCAGCCAGACAATTGCAGGTGCCACAGGGCTGAAGAGGCGCATTACAGCTATTCTATTTTGGTGTGCAGAATCAGCTTCATAATCAGGAAGAGTGGTGAGAAGGCAAAGCTGCCAGAAAAAAAAAAAGATGGGAGGGGAAAGAAGTGAAAGGATAAACTTTGTAGCTACAAAAAGACATTTTGCACAAGTCCCATTAAAAAAATTTTGTGACACAACAACTATCTTGCTAGGATGAGCTACTTGTGCCAAAGCTAAAGAATGACAAAATTGAGATGCGCTCCTTGGCAGAGGAGTCAACCAATTTGAAAGGAAAGTGAACAGAAATAACAAACCCAGAATGCAGCTGTCTATTGCCTCAGGGCCTGCTCACATCCTCCTTCAAGCAGCTGAATAACCAAATAAAGCAACCAGTTCAAAGATTACAGAGAAGATTCCAACAGCATCTGTTTCAACAGGGAGGGGAAATCAAACACAATTCATCAACCTATTTTGGGGCAATTAATAGGAATGGTTGGAATTGCCCAGATTCAGAAGTGAAGAGTATAAAAGCAACAAAGAATTTTAGGGTAACTCTACAAAACTTCCTTTAAAAATGACAAGAAGGACATCAGTGAGTAGAATTAGCATTTTTAAATCGATGAGTAAAACACAAGGAGGATAGAGTGGAAAAAAAATAGTACACAATGTAGAGCTGCAGAAACAGAACCAAAGTAATCACAGACAAGATATTATAGCCATGAAAAATAATGTTGATCAAACATAGAAATAATTGTTTTCTGAAGACAGAAAAACTAGAGCAGAAAAAATTGCAGGAATGAGTATAAGAAAACTTATCTTGAACAAAAGTTCAATTTCTATGTAGAAAGAGTTTGTTATAGTCCAGTGAGCTGGTTGAAATTTGGATAAAGAAAGTTTTCCTACAAGCCATGAAAGAAGAAGAAGGAGGTTAACTACAAGGCAAAATAAGAAAATCAGCATGGTCTCTGACATTTTCCATCCATATTAGCTAAGAGATGGTACTGTGATATTATGTGCAGGCACTGAGAGAAAACCATGTTAGCTAAGAATGTTTACCAAGCAATGTGCTTCCTTAGATATGAAACCAATAACAAACATGCAATAATTCAGAACATAAGTCACCTATCAAAGTCTCCAAAAGTAGTACTGGAAAATGTATTTGCTCAAATACAAAACTTAGTAGGAAATTTATGGCATTGAAGATTCAGAGGAAAATATCATTGTTTAAATAGTAATTTGAGATGGGCATGGTGGTTCACACCTGCATTCCCAGCACTTAGGAAGGCCTAGAATGAAGGATTGCTTGAGCCCAAGGAGTTTGAGACCAGCCTTGGCAACATAGTAAGACTTTATTTCTACCAAATAGTTAAAAATTAGACAAACACCAAATAGCCAAAGAAATCCTAAGCAAAAATAACAGAGCTGGAGGTATCACACCACCTGATTTCAAACTATACTACATGGCTACACTAACCAAAACAGCTTGGTACTGATGCAAAACAAACAAATAGATTAATGGAACAGAATAGAGAACTCAGATATAAGACTGCACACCTACAATTATCTGATCTTTGACAAACTTGACAAATATAAGCAATGAGAAAAGAATTCTCCATTCAATAAATGGTGTTGGGATAACTGGCTAGCCAAATGTAGAAGGTTGAAACTGGATCCTTTCTTTCAACCATATACAAAAATTAACTCAAGATGGATTAAAGACTTAAATGTAAAACTCAACACTATAAAAACCCTGGAAGACAACCCAGGCAATATTATTCAGAACCAAGGCCCCAGTAAAGATTTCATGATGATGTCAAATGCGATTGCAACTAAAGCAACTATTTACAAAAGGGCATCTAATTAAATGAAGGAGCTTCTGCACAGCAAAAGAAACTATTAGCAGAGTGATCAGAAAGCCTATAGAATGGGAGAAAATATTCACAAGCTATACATCAGACAAAGATTTAATATCCAGCGTCTGTAAGGAACTTAAACAAATCTGTAAGAAATAAACCCATTAAGAAGTGGGCAAATGAAATGAACAGACTTTTCAAAAGAAGATATACATGCGGCCAACAAGCATATGAAAAAAAGCTCAGTATCACTGGTCATTAGAAAAATGCAAATCAAAACCACAAAGAGATACCATCTTACACCAGTCAGAATGGCTATTACTAAAAAGTCAAAAAATAACAGGTACTGGTGAGGTTGGGGAGAAAAAGGAACACATATGCACTGTTGATGGGAGTGTAAATTATTTCATCCATTATGGAAGACAATGTGACAATTCCTCAAAGACCTAAAAACAGAAATGCCATTTGACCCAGCAATCCCATTACTGGGTATATATCCAAAGGAATGTAAATCATTGTTTTATAAAGACACATGCACTTGTATGTTTATTGAAGTGCTATTCACAACAGCAAAGACCTGGAATCAACCTAAATGCCCATCAGTGACAGACTGGATTAAAAAAAATGTGGCACACACACACCACAGAAAACTCGACAGCCATAAGAAAGAATGAGATCACATCCTTTGCCAGGACATGGATGGAGCTGGAGGCCATTATCCTCAGCAAGCTAATGCAGGAACAGAAAACCAAATACTACACATTCTCACTTTTAAGTGGAAACTTAATGATGAGAGCACATGGACACGTATTGGGGAGCAACACACACAGAGACCTTTTGGAGGGTGCAGGGTGGGAGGAGGAAGAGGATCAGGCATGTGCCTGTAGTCCCAGCTACTTGGGAGGCTGAGGTGAGAGAATCCCTTGAACCCTGAAGATTGAGTTGCAGTGAGCCATGATTGTGCCACTTTACACCAGCCTGGGTGACAAAGGGAGACTTTATATGAAAATAAATAAATAATTAGTCATAAATTAGTAATGATTATTGTTGAAAATGGAACCAGATTTAATTCTTGACATAAAAGCAATATGGTATAAAATAATATAAATTATATATAATTCAGTGTTACAAAAAATAAGTATGTTTGCAAAAATACAAACTACAAGATAAATGACATAGTGGAGGGAAGTATGATAAAAGACACTGTGGAGAGTGGAAGTCAATATAGTGAGATAAATAAGCATGTTATTTAAATTATAAAGGTAACTAATTTATATTTTTTCCAAAAGGAAGTAGAGAAATGGCTAAAGAATATATAAACATGGAGCAAAAGATAGAAAGTAAAGAAAAGAAAATATTATGGAAATAGAGAAAATTTTAAAATATAAATTAAGATGATAGTAATTGGATATTTACACAGTAACAAATATTCTATTTTTAAAAATTGAATATTTAAGTTATTTAAATATTTAAAATAATGCTTTGTATACTATATAAAATAATGCTTTATACTCTAAAGGATACACAACCAATTCAAATGCCTCAGAGAGTATAAAGATAAAATATTTGCAAATATATCAAGAAATGAAAAAAAAGGAACAAAAGAAACTAAGAAGTAAGGGAGGGAAGCAGAGAAAGAAAAGAAAAAGTCTGGAGAAAGAAATCAAGAGAGGCAAAAAGATAGAAAACTGTAATAATAAAAACCAACAAATGAGTGCCACTCTTCTCAGCATTTGGCCTATGCCTGATAACTCATTTAATCATTTTAATAAAAACTAAGATAGGCACTTAGGTTGATGCCAAAATAATTGTGATTTTTGCCATTGCATTTAATGATGAAACAGCAATTACTTTTGCACCAGCCTAATATTACTGCTATTTACAGACTGTGGACTAGAAAAGTTAACAAATTTACCCAGGGTGTCCTAGCTTAGGAGAGGTAGGACTGAGGTTCTAGCTGGGGCCTTCTGGCTCCACAGCTCATCGCCTTCACTACCACGCTCATGATATTGGGCCTATTAAACAAAGCCGATGTTAATGCAGAAAAACATTAAGACCAGAAAGGTCACTTGCTACTTACAATTCTGTAAATAAGTAACAATGAAGTTTTCATAAATAAGATATCCAACGATATGTTATTGACATACATAAAACAGAAACCTTAAGATATATTAGGAGGAAATTGATAAAATGCATTAGTAGTAATAGATTATAACAGGTCAAAGAGTTAAGTAATAAAGGTATAATATATTTTAAAAGACAATTATTCTGTTTAACTCAGCTAAATATCTCTCAGAATGTTTCAGCCTGTTCATTTGTAAGATCTTTCAATATTTTGATATCAAATGTTAATTTATTTAGAAAACAATGTGTGCCATTAAGATTATTTTATCCAATTCTTGGCCTTTGATTTTGTCTTAAATGATGTTTTTACCATTCCATTGTTCTGAATTCTATTGGATAGACAAGGTTTAAGATAGAGCCAAACACTTCAGCTTTCTCTTTGATCTACGTTAGTACCTGCCTATACATACAACTTTTCTTCTTCATTGTATAACTAAAAGTAACCTATGCAAAAGCAACATGCCTATTTCATAACAAATTAGCAATATCTTTTAAAAAGATAAAAGTTAAACTTTATGAAATTTCCTTTGTGAACATTATTTTAAAATACTTATGGGAGTGTTAATTGGCTTAATCTTTCAGAAAGATAATTTTATTATATTTATCAAGAACTTTTAAATGTTTATAACCTTTGATCTGTACATTAATGACTATTTCAACAACACAGAGTTATATTTAAGCATATTTTTAATATTGTAAATCCTTTTAATATCACAACCTAAACATTCAAATATAGAGGAATGTTTACTGAAATAATGAATCATCCATAAAATTGACTCATATAAAGACACTAAAGAAATGATGCTTATAATTTTGAATTATCTAAGAAAATAGCTTTGAGAGAATATGTTAAAATAGAAAAAGAAAATTAGAACCCAAAACACTTGTATAAACTATGATTTCAACCACGTAAATAATTTCATGAATAGAAGACATTTAGAAAATAATGTGCAAAAATATTCATTGAATGAGTGTTGAGGGAATAAATAACGTTTCATTAAACTGTTCCACATTTACAAATGTTCCAAAATTATAACTTGAAAATGGCAGATATACTTTCTTTTATTGGTTGTTGCAAGTGTCACCTCTTTGGAGGTTTATCCACTCTTCATTTTCATGTGGAGGCCTTGAAGATTATAAATCTCAATGAGGTATTTTCCCAGAAGAGAGCGACTGTCAGTTACATTAAAGCGACTTGTCCTATACCCATGCAGTGGGAATTACCAGTATCTACCTTATCCTTTAAGCATCCTTATTTTTAGAGCAGCTCTCTGAAAATGGAAAATAGGACACCAACATGTAAAATTTAAATATTTTATTTTGTAACAACCAAGAGTTTGAAAACAAAAATGTTTCCATGATTGAAAAAGACTTGACAACAACCTAAAAACTCTTAAACACATCAAGACAAGGAAAACAGTTCAGATTCTAATCAAAGCGTTTTAACTTTTGGTGTGCCTAAGAATCTCTAATTAAGATGGGTAGATACTTTCAAAAATATGAATACCTGGCCTTGAGTCCCTGCAATTCTGTTGGTCTAGGGTAGGGCAAAGGAACTGGAAATTTTTCTGAGCATCCCAAGGCTATTTATGCAGATGGTCCATGAAATAAGTTTACTTTAGACTTTCAAATGACAAGCTAGCTTTTCCTGTAGAAATCTCAGATGAAGATTGTCTATAAATATTCTCACTAAAATTAGACAACATGTGAATAATAAAAACAGTTATCTCTAACAGGCCTCTCTTCTAACAAGATCATATCAGTCAACAGGGTAGACCTCAATATGTTAAAGTAGCTAGTCATTTGTGCAGACATTTTGCACTTTAATCAATTGAAATACATAATTTATAGTGAATCTAATCTTGTAACTTTTCTATTTAAAAATGGAAATTTCAGGAGATCAGTATGTTATGGATATCACTTGTCAATTTTCAAGTAACTTATTAAAAACAAGTAAAAAATCTGCTCAACTTTGGTAAAATGAAAATTCACAAAAGATGAATTTTTATGCCTAATTTATAAAGTCACTAAACATAACAGTATAAAATGACAGTCAATATAAATAGTTTTTCTTCAAATATTTTCCTCAAATAACACCATACTTTGATTTGGCTCATGACCTCTTTGAAGTCTACAACTGCTGTAGGTGAACTGATGCATTTGTGCACTTATTTCTGAATCTGTGATTCTCAAACCTGCATTAGCATCACCTGGAATATTTATGAAAATTCTGAGATAGATCAACTCATAAACTTTGGTGAAGAAATAGAAGACATAGTCAAATGGACACAGGGATCTCTCTCAGTTTTTAGAGAAAACTTTTCCAGATAATTGTGATGCTCAGCAATGTTGCAGATCACTATTTGAGATGTAACTGGCTAGATTGTACCTGAACTGTTGGAGTCCTTTCCTAATGAAGACCTATCTTTTGGCTTCATTAGCCACTGGAGTGTTTTTCAAATACATTCAAATTGTTTATGACACATTGAGAACACTCTGCATTGTCTCCATATAACTGCACTGTTTTGCTCTGCACACTTCTGCTCGAGGTTCCATTACTTTGGCTCAATATATAGTAACATTTGGAGTAGTCTGTTGTCATTTATCTTTCCCATATCAGCTTGGTTGTAATGAGAATTACTTCAATGCCAAAAGAATGAATAATACTAGTCCCTGAGCTGATTAACGGGACTCTGTCACTTCCTGTTCAAGACAGTACTTAAGTATTGCTGATGAAACAGGTCCAAATCTCACATACAAAGTAATACATTTTAAATACTTTTAACTTATTTTAGGGCTTTATGTAATATTGGAGCCAGAGTTGAGTGTTTCAGAACAGTGAAGTTAACTTTCTGATATTTTACACTTATCAGACATAAAGACTCCTCTTCTGTAAAGGGTCATTAATACAGTTGCTGAAAAACCCTTTTACTTATAGGAAGGGATTGAAATTTACTAATATTTTATGAAAAACATTCAGCATGTTCATTGTATTAAGAAGAGGACTTAAGGTTTTATTTAAATCAACAAGTAAGAAGGATATAAAACATAATTAGGTTCCAAATCATTCTAAGTTGAAGCAGAGAAGAATAGAAGAAAGAAAATTATAACTGTAGAAGAATACATAGCACAGAAACAAGAACACACCAAGGAAGAAAGAGAAAATGGAAAGAAGCTCATTGGATCCTCTTCACGTTTTTTATCTAAGTTGACTTGAGTTGAACTGGGCTGAGTAAAGTTTTCTATTTTAACACAGGCTTCCAGTGTAACCAGTAAGATAAGGACACCCAACTTTGACTCTCAGGATTTTTTTAATGGAATTTACTTTATTTGTAGGTAATCTAACTGAAGAGAAAGGAGTAGCCACCCAATAGTTTTAGGAAATTGGTTTTCCAGATTACCTGAGGCTATCAACTAGAGATTTCTGCTGCTTCATTTCAGATAAGTCCTGGCCTTTTTTATTTTCCAGGAAATTGGGCTTTTTTTAATGACAATATTGGGTCATACTGATGTATTCAGGGTGCTAATCAATCAATTATGTTATACCATAGTATCCCTTTAACTATAGGGGATACATTCCAAGACCCACAGTGGATGCCTACAGCCAAGGATAGTACCAAACTCTACATATACTATGTGTGGATTTATTTTTCTTGTTTTCAGTTTCACAGATGCAAGATTTATTCTTACTCTAGATCGTAGCAACTTCAGCATACAGTTTTTTCTCATCTTTTTATCTGAAGAACGCACTTTCCAGCTTCTCTTTCACATGTCCAAATTGCCGTCATCACTACTCTTGCACTTTGGAACCCTTACTAAGTAACATTAGGATGACTGGAACGGAAGCATTGTGACACTGTGACAATTGATCTGGTAACTCAAAAAACTGCTGAGTAACCAATAGGCTGGCAGCATGCACAGCATGGTGACTCTGGATAAAGGTATGACTCATGTCCCAAGGATGACTGAGCAGGAGAGTGCAAGACTAAATCACAGGGCTGAAAATGGCATGTAATTGAAAACTTAGGAATTATTTAATATTTTTTTATCATCATTGACAACAGGTAACTGAAACTACAAAAAGTGAAGTCTCAGATAAGGAGGGACTGTTGTACTGGCCAACCAATCAGGTCACATTCAGGTCAATGTGAGTGAGTGATTTTCAGAAAAGTTTTTCTGGGTAAACATAATACCGTCAGTGCTGTGACATAAATGTTCCCAGGATGTGAAAATTCTTGGCTGTAGAAAGAAAAAATCAGGAAACACGGAGTCAAGGAAAGCATTCTGGGGAAAATGCTGACTTAAGTCTTGAAGAATGAGTAAAATCTTGCGTGTTCTTCACATGTACCCCAAAACCTAAAATGCAATTAAAAAAAAAGTGGGCAGGTGAGAAGGTGGTATGAGAGAAGCTTTTTGAGTTGGGCTTTGTTTTTATTCTAGAATACAATTAGTTTGTGGGTGAAAAATGACCTGAAAAAAATAAGAACAGTAAAACAAATAAAATGAAGTATTTATATGCAATGGAACACTAGCCTTAAAAAAAGAGAGAGAGAAGGAAATGCTGTCATTTGTGACAACATGGATGAAACTGGAGGACATTAACTGAAATAGGCCAGGAACAGAAAGTCTGTGAAATCTGAAAAAAATGAGTTCATAGAAGCAAAGAGTAAAGTATTGGTTACCAGAGGCTTGTGGGATGGTGGGGCTGTGGTGGTGGGGCTGGAGAGATGTTGGTCAAAGAGATTTCAGTTAAAAAAGGAATAAATTCAGGAGATCCAAGGTACAACATACTGATTGTGACTGTAGTTAATGACAATGTATTGAATTCTTGAAGATTGCTAAGAGTGCTCTCACTACAAAAATAGATATGTGATGCAATGCTTTGGTCATTAACTGAATCTGACAATTCCATGATGTATACCTATTTTAAAACATCATGTACTGTATAAATATACACATTTGTTGTCTCTTAAAAATAATTTAGAAAATAAGAGTAAGAACAATAATTTTATATCTATAATATTACGTATATATTAATATACTGTTAACACTATGAACTACACACACACACACACACACACACACACACACACAAAAAAAAAATGTTAACTTTCCTGTCTTCTTATCTTAGCTTTTTAGGTGAGATTGACAGTAGAAAGAAGGGAAATTGATTACTGTGTCATTCTGGTATAATTAGTGGCTACTCAACTCACAACAGCTACACCAGCAGGAGAATAAGTCTTTCTATGACATAATTGAGGAGTAACCACCAGATAGATCAGCTGAAGTAGTCTTCATACATTTCTTACAATGATTGAGAAAGTTCACAGGGATGTGACAGGTCTGAGTACCTAGTAAGTCCCTAAGGAGGAAGTCTTGGTACATAGATTCCTAAATACAACCTCAGACCACTGAAGTTGGTCTTCATCTTTTATCCTCACAAGCCCCTTTCAAAAACCTCCTCTGTTCTCTCCCAAGGTAAAACTACCTAGATCATATATACTTCTGACCCTAATTTCTGTTTATTTAATGTGTATCTGCTTTTCTTATCCTGATATCATTAATAAAAAAATGGATGTTTGAACATGGCAACCAGGAGAAGGAAAACTTTGTAGAGACCTTTTTCTTAATTGTGACTAAGGCAGTATCCATGTAACATAATTCTCCAGGTAATGTGTCCACAGCATTACCAGCACCCTCATTTCCCTTGCAACAGAGTTTTTTTTTAAATAATAGAATTATAATGTATAAGGTAATTTTCCTTACTATACACAAGACTATTATTGTTATTCTAATATAACAAAGTTCTTTGTTTTATATTATCACTTTGCATATTATCACTTGAGGGAAATAAGTGTGTTTTGAAAACTTTGAGCAGTTAGATCTATTCTTTTTGTATAGTAAGGGATAGTTTCTTCTTCTTCTTCTTCTTCTTCTTCTTATTATTATTATTATTATTATTATTATACTTTAAGTTCTGGGATACATGTGTAGAACATGAAGGTTTATTACATGGGTATACACGTGCCATGGTGGTTTGCTGCACCCATCAACTCATCATCCACGTTAGATATTTCTTTTAATGCTATCCCTCCCCTAGCCCCCCACCTCCTGTCACCCCCTGCTGGGTCATATGATATTTCTGGTTCTAGATCCTTGAGGAATTGCCACACTGTCTTCTGCAATGGTTGAACTAATTTACACTCCCACCAATGGTGTATACATGTTCCTATTTCTTCACATCCTCTCCAGCATCTGTTGTTTCCTGACTTTTTTTTTTTTTTGAGACGGAGTTTCCTCTTGTTACCCAGGCTGGAGTGCAATGGCGCGATCTTGGCTCACCACAACCTCCGCCTCCTGGGTTCAGGCAATTCTCCTGCCTCAGCCTCCTGAGTAGCTGGGATTACAGGCACGTGCAACCATGCCCAGCTAATTTTTTGTATTTTTTAGGAGAGACGGGATTTCACTATGTTGACCAGGTTTCCTGACTTTTTAATGATCACCATTCTAACTGGTGTGAAATGGTATCTCATTGTGGTTTTGATTTTCATTTCTCTGATGACCAGTGTGTGACGTTCCCCTCCCTGTGTCCATGTGTTCTCATAGTTCAACTCCCACTTATGAGCAAGAACATGCGGTGTTTGGTTTTCTGTTCCTGTGTTAGTTTGCTGAGAATGATGCTTTCCAGCTTCATCCATGTCCCTGCAAAGGACATGAACTCATCCTTTTTTATGGCTGCATAGTATTCCATGGTGTATATGTGCTACATTTCCTCTATCCAGTCTATCATTGATGGGCATTTGGGTTGGTTCTAAGTCTTTGCTATCACAGTGCTGCAATAAACATATGTCTGCAGTCTCTTTATAGTAGGGCAATTTACAATTATTTGGGTGTATAACCAGTAATGGGATTGCTGGATCAAACAGTATTTCTGGTTCTAGATCCTAGAGGAATTGCCATACTGTCTTCTGTAATGGTTAAATTAATTAAGCCACTTAAATTAAATTAGTGTCAACTAATTTACACTCCCACCAACCAAGTGTATATACATTCCACATCCTCTCCAGCATCTGTTGTTTTCTGACTTTTTCATGATAGCCATTCTAACTGGCATGAGATGGTATCTCAATGTGGCTTTGATTTGCATTTCTCCAATGACCAGTGATGATGAGCTTTTTTCATATGTTTGTTGGCTGAATAAATGTCTTCTTTTGAGAAGTGTCTGTTCATATCCTTTGCCCACTTTTTGATGGGGTTCTTTTTTTTCTTGTAAATTTTTTTAAGTTCTTTGTAGATTCTGGATATTACCATCTAATCTTTGACAAACCTGACAAAAACAAGCAATGAGGAAAGGATTCCCTATTTAATTAATGGTGTTGGGAAAACTGGCTAGCCATATGCAGAAAACTGAAACTCAACCCCTTCCCTATACCTCATACAAAAATTAACCCAAGATGGATTAAAGGTTTAAACTTAAGACCTAAAACCATAAAAACCCTAGAAGAAAACCTAGGCAATATCATTCAGGACATAGGCACGGGCAAAGACTTTGTGACTAAAACACCAAAAGCAATAGCAATGAAAGCTAAAATTGACAAATGGGAACTAATTAAACTAAATAGCTTCTGCACAGCAAAAGAAACTATCATCAGAGTAAACAGGTGACCTACAGGATAGGAGAAAGTTTTTTCAATCTATTTATCTGACAAAGGGATAGTTTCTTTAAAGCTTTTAGATTTTTTTTGGTTTGAGTTATTTCCCTTAAGATCATAGTACTAATAGTGACTGTAGCTTTCAATAATCTTCATTGCAATGATCAGAAACATGTGTTTTCTGTATTTGTGATTTTTTTTTAGAAACAATAACAGTATGTGTTTTATATTCATAGTTATTTTAATAGAAATAAACTTTGATTTACAAAGACAAAAATGATATACTGGAATGAGCTAATGGGTGGAAGACTGTCCCTCAGAAAATATGTACTTATTAATTCAATAATGATCCAGAGAAAAGAATGTACATTAAAGGTACACTGATAATTCAATGAAATGATTTAGAGTCCTGAGTATAAACAACCATATGACCTGTACATTTAGAAAGATGGGTTTATTGCTCCAGAAAGCGAAAAGAGTGTAAACTAATGAAGTTCAGTTTTTAAAGTTTTCAGGCTAATAAAAAGCCCTAGAAAAATAAATACAGAACCAAAGGAATAATATTGTTGGATGTGGTAACCTTCAGTTCCAGTAGTTAACTCCAAATGAACAAGTGTACACTAAGAAAATACTTATTGTTAATTAATGTAAGCTTAAGCTTTTCTTAGCCATTTTATCTGCAACAAACATGCTTTTCTAAAGTGTATACTGCTCTTGTGATGGATACACCAAAATCTCAGTAGTCACCACTAAAGAACTTTTCCATGTAACCAAATATGACCTGTTCCCCAAAAACCTACTGAAATTAAAAATAATCCTAAGAAAATTTTATAAAGTTAATATATTATTCAAAAATATTTTACAAATATTTGGATACATTTTTATTTTCTTTAGTTAACAAAAGAAGTGGAGTTATTCTTCAATGCACATTGGTCTTCTACTGATTTTCTCTTAGTGTTACTGGTTGAGAACTGCTAATCTGAATGTAATAAATGATCATGAAAGCTGGATAATAGATGCAGGGCTGGTTTATACTACTATCAGTGAAAGCCATTGCTTTTTAGTCTACAGTGTCTTTCCCAATCTTTTGGAAAATCAGGTCAGATGTGTCTCTGATTGCTACAACACCTTTCAAGTTCATAATCAGCCATCTGATTTTTTTTTATCTGATTGTGACAGTACAATGTACTTTGTGGTCTGTATGGAATTAGAGGAACTAATATAATATAAAAAGCAAAAATAAGATCCAAATACTAGTACAAATGGAATGTTATCTTTTTCTTCAAAGGAGGTATATGGAAACTCCGTACATTTTCTCAATTTTACTGTGAACCTAAAATGTCCTAAGAAATAAAGTGTATTTAAAAAATTGTGACATGAATCCAAATATGAATAATATCATACAGAAAATACAAGAGTAAGAAAGAAAAATATCATAAACAAAATGGCAAGTGAGATTATTTTAGGAGCAATATTTAACATTATCTTTACAAGAAGAAATGTATAGGGATATAAGACTTGGCTCTGAAAGGAGCAAAGACCTCCTTAGGTCTTTGTTGAATTTTTTGGGAAAATTTCTAAGAGATGTTATTGTGGGAAAGTAACAAAATACAATGAACTCATACTATTCTTCTTACATGTGCATGCAAATGAAAGGTAGGTGATCAGAACTCCTGCTGAAATTAAATTCTAAATTTCCAAGTGAAGATGATAGACTGAATCCATAATCTCTTCTTCTTCCTAAAACCCCAATAAAATGATATTCAACTAGTAAAAAGACATAAATCTACACTGATCACAATAATAGAGTAAGTTCATCAGTACTATTATTCTAGTATATTCACAGAAACAAAGCCTAAAGGGAGTCAATGAACTTGACCAAATTCCAAGGAAACTCATGAAACAGAAATACCTGGGGGTTCCAGCTCATTAGTTGCTTCCTCATCCATCATCCATGTGGTAGCTACTGGGGGTTGTCATCCAAATGTCATCTTCCAAGAAACTTGTTCTTATTGGCAGAGCATGGCTGTCACTACAAGAAGCTAAAATGCCAAGTACTCACTTGTGATGACTCTTACATCTTAGGCATGAAATTTGGCTCAATTCTGAACAAGTGGAAGTAAAGAGATCTTAGGGGACTTCTAGGAAAGGTTTATCTCACTATTGTAAAGTGTCTCTGAAGAAAACATTATTTTCCTTCATTGCTTTTATTGCATCTAACTAGAATACCTGGAATTGCCACAGTTATTTGTGATTAGGGAACAAGCCTAATGTTGAAGTGAATTTATCAAGGATGGCAAAGAAGAAGGGTAAAAATAAGTCTGTGCCCTAAGTAGCATCACTAACCTTTTGAATTAACCCTCAAACAACCTACCTCAGCATTTACAGATGTTCCATACTGTGTAAGCCACTTTATGTGAATGTTCTTTTACTTGCACCCAAAAGCTCCTGACATACAGCTTAAAATAAAGCTTGTTAATTGACAAGCTCCTACTATTTCTACTGAATTCTAGTCATTTTTTTTTCCTAATTTTAAAATATAAACAAATGGCAGTGTTCACCAGACTTTTCAGGAGAGCCTGTAACATTGGACTGAAGAACATCAGAAAAATTAGCACAGAGGAAAGAGAGATGAATAGAAGATACACTTAAAACTAAAATTGCTAATTCATATTCTCAGAAAAATTCAATGTGATATAAAAAAGAATATGATAATGTGAATACCATAAAATACTATTGAAATTAAAAACAATGCTGAAATTTAAAAAATAACAAAAATATTAAAATTCAAAGTCCAGGAAAGCTTCCAAAAGTAGAACTGCATATGAAAGAGTAACCATTAGACAAAAGAGAAGTCAGATAGAATCAATTCAGGAGTTCTAACATCTGGTTAATAATATTTCTAGGGGAAGGAAAAGAATTAAGAGAAATTTAATTTGAAAATATAAGCACATAAAGATAATTCCTCAGATCTCAAGAATTTGAAATTCCAGATGTAAATACCCACTGAGTGTCCAATACAATGATAATAAAATTAGAAATGAATCAGAACCCAAAGGATAAAGAGCAGGCGCTAAAAGCTTCAGGAAAAAAACTAGTTATCTACAAAGAATGAGATTGAGAATGGCAGCAGAATTCTCATCAATAACGTTGAATGTCAGATGTCAGACTAATAATGACATTACTGATCTAGGGACATTTTTATCCTAGATATTTTGGACTTAGAATACTATAAGCAGTAAAACTATCCATCAAATTTGAGAGTAGAATGAAGATATTTTCAGATATGCTTGAACACAGAAAATTTATGTTACAGATACTCTCCTTGGAAAATTCATTTAAAAATATAAGGGTATGGGGTTCAGGAAACAAGGAGAACAATAAAGTGAAGTCTCATGATAACTTCTCTAGAGAATTAAGAGCCCTCATTTTAGGACTGGGTTGTCTGAAAGAAAAGACTATAGAAAAAAAAACAGTTATTAACACATAACCTAATAATAAACAGATAGGGATGGATGGAATAGACTACTATGAAGGCAAAAAGTTAAAAGAAAAAAATGTCCTTGAAAAACTTCAAGAGATATCTATATATCTATATCTCTCTATATTAATGTAATTGAAATCATTTGATACTATTTGTTACTGCAGTGAGAGAAGCTTCATTATCATAATAGTGAAGTCCAAACATGACTGACTTATTTTCAAAGTTTGGCATCAACCTGTAGATAAGTTTGTAGATAAGGTAAAGAAGACCTTGCTACAATTTCTGAAGAGAAAGTATGGGTTCTTAGCCTTGACTGCATATAAGAAAAAATTCACATTTTAAAATCAGAACACCAACAAACATATAAAAAAATGCTCATCATCACTGGTCATTAGAGAAATGCAAATCAAAACCACATTGAGATACTATCTCACGCCAGTTAGAATGGCAATCATTAAAAAATCTGGAGACAACAGATGCTGGAGAGGATGTGGAGAAATAGGAACACTCTTACACAGCTGGTGGGAGTGTAAATTAGTTCAACCATTGTGCAAGACAGTGTGGCGATTTCTCAAGGACCTAGAAATAGAAATTCCATTTGACTCAGCAATCCCATTACTGGGTATATACCCAAAGAACTATAAATCGTTCTGCTATAAAGACACATGCACACGTATATTCATTGCAGCCCTGTGTACAATAGCAAAGACCTGGAACCAACCCAAATGTCCATCAATAATAGACTGGACAAAGAAAATGAGGTACATATACACCATGGAATACTATGCAGCCATAAAAAACGATGAGTTGGTGTCCTTTGTAGGGACTTGGATGAATCTGGAAACCATCATTCTCAGCAAACTGACACAAGAACAGAAAGCCAAACACTGTATGTTCTCACTCATATGTGGGTGTTGAACAATGAGAACACGTGGACTCAGGGAGAGGAGCATCACACACTGGGGGCAGTTGAGGGTGGGTAGGGGAGAGACAGCAGGGGTCGGGGAGGGAGAGGAAGGTGGAGAGGGATAACATGGGGAGAAATGCCAGATATTGTATGCACCTTAAGTAAAATAAATTAATTAAAAAAAAAAAGAAAGTAATGGCAAATGTCATTTCAGTTGGGAATTTTGCATCTATATTCATTATTGGGTTTGGTTTGTAATTTTTCTTAACATGTATTTTACATGTTTTATTTTTATGTTAGGATTTTAGTAACCTTGTAATACAAATGAGGCAACTTTAATAAATATTTTCAAAACCATTTGCATGAAAAAAATAAATAAATAAAAAATAAAATCAGAACACTGAAGCAAACGTTCAGTTCAACAACTAGTTCTCATTTTAGTTATCAATAATTGGGATTCTCTAAATTCATCTATTTCTTCCAGAGACATTTATTGAACATCTACAATATTTCAGATAGTGAGCTATACAGATAAATGAAACACAGTCATTACTCTCAAGAAACTCATAGTCTCATGTGGAAAATCAACAAGTAAATATATTTTAAAGTGACAATGTCATTTTTCAAAGTGAAAGTTGAGGTATTTTCTAGAGTGACATAATAAGGAATTAAATATAGTACTTAATGATACATAGATTACCAATAGATACCATAGAAAGATGAAATACTATGTTAGCAGGCTCTGGAGACAAAAGCATGGGTAGACAAATGAGTCACATTTATATCTATTACAGTAATAAGTTATGCCTTCAATTGATATACTAAGAACTAGAAGTATAAGAGTATTATATAGAGATATGATAACACAGAAAATGAGTATCGGTTTGTTTAATGAGATAAAGTCACTGCTCCCTATAAATTGGTCTAGATTGATACTGAAGACACAAAACAAACACATTACATAATATGTAGCCCTTGTTTGGATTTTGATTCAGAGTTTTGGAGAAAATCATTTTGAGATAAGTAGAAAAATGTGAAGATGGGGTGGATATTAGATGAAATCAAGGAATGCATTTTGTTAGGTAAGAAAAAGGCATCATATTACATAAGGAGAGGTTCATACTTTTGAAGAAATTCATGCTTAATTTTTTATATAAGTTGATGTATAAATTTGTAAGGAACCAGCCCTACAACACCCATGAGTACTCCGTGTTCAGTGGCGACAAAGGAATGAGAAAAAGACAGATTAAGAGAGATAGTAGGACCAGGGGGCCATCACTCATTACTTTGGAAGAGATGGTGAAGGCCCCGAGCTCTGATCATCCACACTATTTATTGATTACAATCACTTTGATCTACAGGGTAGGGGTGGAGTGATGGTGGGGAGAGGGTGATGGTGGAGTGAATCAGTGAGCCGGAACTGAATCAGCAGTTATCTTTAGCTTATTATCTATGTACAGCTGGTGGAATACGGACCTTACAAGAAGTCTATAAGTCTGGCTGCGTCATAGTGCTATGAAGGGGTTTTATGTCCTTGAGCACAATGTTTATAGTAACAGAGCCTAGGTCACCCTGCACAAGAACATGAGGCATGGAGAGGCCTTCCTCGTCAGAGGCCTCCCACGGCCTTCAGCAGCTTGTGGTTCCTTGTTTATATGTTACTCATAACCAGTTTATGTAGGCACTCTGTAAGTCCTTTCTCCTTTCCTGCTTTTCCCAACATAAACTGATGAAAAAAATACATCTGGACTTTGCTTTTAAATAGTCCAGCTGAGAGAGAAAAAAGAGAGAAGAGGAATAGATAAGCAGCACGGTAAATTCTTGGCATTGGTCAAATTTGGGTGATGGAATATAAGGATTACACAAATATTTTTTGAACACACTTGTCCCTAGGGAACAGGACTAGAGAGAGATAGCGAAGAGATTTTACTTGTAATTATATAACTTTCCATATTGTTTTTTTAGAAATCATGCTCATATATTCCTATGGGGAAAGGGAAATTTTAAATGAATTTATTATTTCCATACAACCATTAATGAACTGCAGAGTTGGATTAATAAGATCTTCAATGAAAAAAACTATGTGTGTGTGTGTGTGTGTGTGTGTGTGTGTGTGTGTGTACACATCAAACGAATCCTTAAGAAGCTGACACAGGTAAATGATTGCAATGTGGCAAGTCAAGCAAGAACTAACAAAGCAGATGAGATTTTATTTGAGCCATAAAGTAATCATTGTTTATATACTTATTGGCTAAACTAGATTAAAAATTTGGCAATTGAATATGTCATCTTACTTAACTCTTCTAAAAATATTCATTTTACAGGTGAGAAAATGAGTTTGATCAGTTGATTAGCTTCTCCTATTTCATGTATCTGTAAATAGCAAAACTGGAAGTTAAACCCAGGTCTGCCTGTCTCTAAATTCTGATTAAAATTTTATCACTGATAAAAATAACCAAGGTCATATAAAAAGGAAAGGAGAACTGCATTCCATGAGGCAGAAAGGCATGGGCCCAGATATAGAGGAGGAATGCTCTTAGTCTTTGGTGGGGAGAAGGATAGGGTGGGAAGTGAGAATGTCAGCAGACCAAAGTAGAGAGTTCAAGTTAGAGAGGAAAAAGGAATCTGTCAAATCAGTAAGAAGAATCCGTAGTGTGCAAGGCACATCAATATATAACTATTGAAATTTTAGAGAGAAAAAAGGTTTTACTTCTTGACTCATTCTGAAGTGAAATTTTGAAAGAGATGGAAAATAATGCATAACAAAACAAGTGTTCCATCACAAAGGGGACGTCTATTATAGAAAAATCTATTGATGAAAGTAAATGATGTGACAGAAAGTGAAACATTTCAAGAAAAGCTGATGGTTAAAAAGCAGGGAGAGAAAATTCCCAGGCTGAGAGAGAGGTTTTCTCAGAGTCACTGAGAACAATAGAATGGCCCTCTGTGTTCTTTAAACTTCATATGTGGACATCAGTGTAGCAGCACTTACACCATCTCTGACACCAAATTACAGCCATGACATGGAAAGTAAATACATGAAGTAGTAGTATCTCAAAATCAGTGAATGGGAACAGTCTTGCCAAAAAGTAATTACATGACAGATAATCTAAAATATCCTTATATCCTACTTTTATAAAAAAAAAATTGAACACCATTAGTTATCATAAACTCATGCCTCTGAAAATAAAGTTTTAAAAAGGACAATAGTCTTTAAAAATATAAAGTGTTTAAAAGGATCCGACAGGGTCTGTTCCTGAAACCTCAGCCCCTATAAAAATATATATATATATGAACTGTTTATATCAAGTTCATTGATTTACTAAAGCCACGTTAGTTTAGAATATTTACTCAAGGTTCATAAAATTCCTAATTAAAAAATTAAGAAATTTAATTATAAAGCTCACAATAGTACATCAATTCAACAACTAGTTCTCATTTTAGTTATCAATAATTGGGATTCTCTAAATTTATCTATTTCTTCCACATACATTTATTGCACATCTACTATATTCCAGGTACTGAGCTATACAGATAAATAAGGCACAGTCATTACTCTCATTGAACTCAGAGTCTCACCTGGAAAATCAACTAGTGAATATGTTTTAAAGTGACAAGTGCTGCAGTAGAAATATTTCAATGTGATACTTAAGTAGAGACAATGACAGGACTATCTTTACTAAGGGAATAGGGAAAACTTTGCAAAGGAAATCTAATATTTGAAATTATATTTCTTAGAGGAACTATCGTGCATGATGATGTGGATGATACAAGGGAGAAAGGTATAATAGCATTAAGGTGTGGCACTTATAAGAACATAGAAAAATGAACATTTTAAAATAACTCAAATATAGGGAACTTTTAATGGCTGGAAATTAGGATCCATTTGGAAGAAATACCTAATGTATACAATGGATTGATGGGTTCAGCGAACCACCATGGAACGGATATACCTATGTAACAACCCTGCATACTCTATATGTGTATCTCAGAACTTAAAGTATAATACTAATAATACTACTACTAATAAAGAAGATGATACTGAAGTCAATAGGCCACTTATGCCCTAATAACATCTTCCTGGTGTATAGAGTGGAATTTTTAAAGTATAAAAGCAGACTTTTTAAAGTATAACAGTGTTCAAGTATTCATTCATCTTTGTGAACTCTCCATAGTAGGTTAGTGGAAAAATAGCTTTTGGAGTCAGACACACTGCATGAATGTGGCCCTTATTAGATATAAAACCATGATGATAATATTTCCCTTGCAGGGTTGTCAGTAAGACCAAGGGCAAAGCTATATGTATCACTCTCAGGGCAGAGTGTGAACTTATTCTATTGCTCAACAAATAATGTGTTGAGTGTCTAGTGTGTGTGATGTTGCTGAGGGATGCCATGGAGAATATAAGACAGCCAAGGTGTTCATTTTATGGAGCCTACATTCTAGTAATGTGAGTAATTAGGAAAGATCTCTTATATGAAGCAACATCTTTACTTGAGAAGTGAAGGTCAGAGAAAAAAACGCCAAAATGAAGTGCCCTGTGATCAAATGAGCTTGTTGTGTTTGAGTACAGAAAGAAAACCAATGTGACCAGCAGGAGGACAGGGTAGCTGCCCAGCACATGAGAAAAAGGCACAACAGATCCAAGAGGAATGGGCATAAAGAGACTTTGAAAATCAGAATAAGGAGTTTGATTTATATCCCAAATTGGAATACAAGCAGGAAAGTGACATAATTTCATGTATAAATGAAGAGATAAGTTCTTTAGTTCTATTAATGGTATTTTGTACCTTTGACACACATTGCCACTAGTATAATTTAGCACTGTCTTTTGTGGTAGAACCAATAGTCATTTCTGTTTATAAGATAATTTGCTGAAACAACCAATTACAAATCTCATTTTGTTAAACTAGTGTGATGTAATTAGTCCTCTGTGAAAGACAGCAATACTCTGGCCAGTCTTCAAAAGAGATATCACTTTTGGACCAACTGGTGAAATCAGAAAAAATGTCACAGGACCCCAAATAAAATTATTTTTGCAGATTGAGAAACAAGCTTAGTTTTAATCTTTTGGGTTTTGTCTTTTTCTAATATGCACCTCACGATACAATCAATTGGGTAACCATTTTGTTTAATAATGCCCCAAGGATCTAAACATTTGATTCTTTTTCCAATAGAATAAGCAGTTATAAGAAGCATATTCAATTACTTTATTCAAATTCAAACTGGCACTGTTTGTGAGATAATTTGGCAATATTTTGGAGATAATTCTAAAGGAATTAATTTGAGGTAATGACAAAGTACCTGACCATAATTTGATTTACCAAATATTTTAACTTCAGCAATTACTAAAAATGAAAATATACTCTTATGAAGAGAATTTTTTGAAATTATCTTCTCATCTTTTCCAATTAGCATTCAAATACAAAATTCATTTCATGAGAGTCAAATTATTATATAAAGCAAGTCATTTGCCTCAATACTTTTCTCAACATCTAAAAGTACTATCTTAGCAATAGAACAGAATTATGACTTTTTTGACTACTTTAATGTTTTCTTTGGCCTGTTCCTTTCTAATGTGACAGCATTGCAAATGGATACAATAATCTTAATTTAGCATTAAATACTAGATCAAATACTGGTAGTATACGTCTACCAGAAGAGAAAGTAGATGGTAATATCTGTAGTGTAATTTGTAGGTACTTAAAAAGAAAGGCCTCTGGATCTCCCATGACTCAAGAACTTTTACTTCTAGAAATGTATTCTTTTAGCTTAAGGGAAGTATCATAGATACTCTCTTATACATCTGAATTAGTAAAATACCTTGGTTTGAATTATTTATCTAAATAATTTGACCAGTAGTTACTCAGCAGCATGAAAAAAAATAAAAGATTTGATATGGGATAATAACAATTAAGATTTAATATGGGATAACAATATTTAGGGGTATTAAGACAATTACGAGGTATATATTTTTATTCCCAGTTTACATAAAGAAATGGAGCCTCTGAAAGTTTGAGTGACTTGGCTTAATTATACAAATACTAAGTGATAGCCAAGATTTTGACCCAGCCAGACTGCTTTCTATCCCAGGATTTTCAGTATTTCTGTATCCTGGTAGTTACACTAGCCATGGAGAATGAGAGTGGTGCAGGATGAGAGAGGATGCTGCAGGAAGCCAGGGCATATTGTAAGGCTCAGGGAGCTGAAAGTACAAGGAGCCCAGAAAATAGGAAGCACAGGTTTAAAATTATTTCACTGCATTTAATATCTAAACAAAGCTATTAACTAATTCCTGTTTTTATTGCAGCCAAAATAAAAGGCATAAAGGACTGCTAGTTTCTCAATTATCACTGGAATTAGAAAACTTTCCCTTTGGAATAATTTAAGCCAAAATGACCCCAGGAGCATTCAGATAAAATTAAGAAGATAGTATTACATAACATCTATTTGTGAGACACTTCCTTCAATGAATGTAATGCTCATAAAACATTTCACAGAAAGAAATATCGAGCTTGGTCTCCATTCCATTAATCAAGAAATATTTATGCTTGCTTGCTTGCTTGCATGTACGTGATGGATTGGATGAATGTTGTTGCCCAAGAAGGATCCTATTCAAACCTTTCAACTGGACAGGGAATAACTAGTGATTGGTCAAATGAAATTCAGGTATCGTAAACCACATGCCTTCCCATCTTACTTTGAATTTGTATTCTTTTAATGTTTTTCTGTATAGAGGCAAAGTGATAGCTATCAATAGGTAAAGCTGTGTACTAAAATAACTTTAAACCATGGCCTCTGAACCATTGCTTCTCTTTCTAAAAAGAAAAAAAAAATTTAAAAAACCATTTTAGTTACATATAAAATTAAGATAATAATTTATCAATTTATATGAATTGTACCATAGTAGTCACTAATCCACTCATTCAAATAATATATTTTGAATGTTTATTATATACCAGGTACTATGCTTACAATAAAATGTATTTCCATGAATGCTTGTGTTCTTTTTAAACTATTCATGGAGAGAGAAGAAAAAGACAGGTAAATTACATTGTATCAAAGATGCTATCTTGTAGATATAAAAATAAGTTCCTTCCTTTATGATTTCAAGATTGCCTGGCTTTAAGCAAGGTATTCTAGAAAATCTAATTTCTTTTTAAAACTATGAAATAATGCATATATTCAATTGAAATAGTGTTTTGCATAGAGTAAGCTCTTAGTAAATTATTATTATATTTATTGGTATTAATATAATTGAATAATTAAATTACTAAATATAATTCCTTAATATTTGGTGATGTGTTGTTTTAATCTTTTTTTGTATTAGTTATTTACAAAAGAATAGCTAAGTACATGTTGTGGTTAACTTATGTAAATTATACATACTGGCTTTCTTTCTTTTTTTTTTTTCAACTTTTTAACTTGATCATTATTGTGCCTTGCATGAAGCATTATTTAATTTTCTCCTTTGTTTGCTTTTGCTTCTGAGCATCTCCTTTGCCATTTTTAAAAATGCTTCTTTTGGTCATATTTAAACTGTCAAGTTCTTAAGCATCTTCCTAAATTAACTACCTTTTATCTCCGTGGAGTTTTGAAGCATATGGTCTGTGCATACTCTCAAGATCATTCAGTATCTTCTTTTGTTCACGTGGAAGTGTGAATGGGAGGCATGAAGTGGTTCCTACAATGGGTTTCTCTAAGTATATGTGTAAATCTGTTCAAAGTCACAACATAACTACACATATTCAAAGCCACTCAAAATACATATTCTGTTGACCAGATAATTGAACTCAGAAAAACTTTTAATTAACAAAACAATTATGTACCTTGTGTGGGATTTTGTATGTATCTAGCAAAGAAAAAAAAATAGCAAATTACCATTTGTGAAGATAGTCTATATATATATATATATATATATATATATATTTTTTTTTTTTTTTTTTTTTTTTTTTTTTTTTTTTTTGAGACGGAGTCTCGCTCTTGTTACCCAGACTGGAGTTCAATGGCGCGATCTCGGCTCACCGCAACCTCCGCCTCCTGGGTTCAGGCAATTCTCCTGCCTCAGCCTCCTGAGTAGCTGGGATTACAGGCACGCGCCACCGTGCCCAGCTAATTTTTTTTTTTGTATTAGTAGAGACGGGGTTTCACAATGTTGACCAGGATGGTCTCGATCTCTCGACCTCGTGATCCACCCGCCTCGGCCTCCCAAAGTGCTGGGATTACAGGCTTGAGCCACCGCGCCCGGCCGATAGTCTATATTTAATCTCTTCTGGATTAAATGTTGATTAGAGGTTATGATATCACTAACAATGGTGATAAACACAGTGAGAGATGATAACTAAAAAAGTTTGTGGATGCCTAGAAATCAAAGGGGTTTAAAAGGGCAATGAAGATGTCAAGAACGGGCCTAATCCATATCATTTGAGAAGACGGTTTTGAAAAATAGCTCAGAAAGAAATGGAGTCTTGTTTCTTTTCAGTGTTTTTAATTATACAAGTTATTCTTATAAAATTTCAAAATATTAAAAGAAAACTAATATCTCCTTTGAGCTCTCCCCCATCCTAGTTATCTCTGTGGCTCGCCATTATTTGTTTACTTTTCAAGTATAAAAGGATTTATAAACAACCTTAGTACAACTATAGCTCTCAGAAAAATTTACATTAATCTGCAATTTGTGTTCATCTCATTCATTTATTCTTTTTATTCACCTTAATTGAGGTATAGTTGACAAATAAAAACTGTATGTATTTAAAGTACACAGCTGAATATTTTGAAATATGTGTACATTGTGAAATGATCACTGCCATTAAGCTAGTTAACACATCTGTCACTTCATATAGTTGTCATTTTCTTTCTTTTTAATTTTGTGGTGAGAACTCTTAAAATCTACCCTTTTAGAAAACTTCAAATATATAATACAGTATTATTAACTATAGTGACTATGCTGTGCCTAAATCTCCAGAACTTTTGAATTGTGTATAACTAGAATCTGGTGTCCCTTTGACTAATATCTCCTCATTTTCCCCTCCTCTTGCCCATGGCAACCAACATTCTACTCTCTGTTTCTTTGATTTTGACTATTTTAGCTTCGACGTGTAAGTGAGATCATGCAGTATTTGTCTTTCTTTTTCTGGTTTATTGCATTCCAAGTTCATCCATGTTATTGCAAATTGCAGGATTTCCCTTTTTATGACTGAATAATACTCTATTGTGTTTATGTGTGTGTGTGTGTGTGTGTGTGTATTTACATATATAAATACATATATACACTGTATTATATATTTGAAGTTTTCTAACAGGGTATATCTTAATACATACATATATGAATAGACACAATAGAGTATTACTCACTAGAATAGTTTTAAGAATTATTATATATTGTATATATATAAAATATTTTAAAAACTATTCATCTATTGATAGATGGACATTTAACTGTTCATCCATTGATGGATGGACATTTAGGTTGTTTTCGTATCTTGGCTATTGTGAATAATGCTACAATAAATATGGAAGTGCAGGTAACTCTACAAGATATTAATTTCATTTCCTTTGGGTATACACTCAACAGAGGGATTGCTGACTCATAGGGTAGTTCTATTTTTAAAGTTTTGAGGAATTGCTATGCCGTTTTCCTACCCATCAGTATACAAAGGTTCTCTTTACATCCTTGACAACACTTAATATCATTTTTCTTTTTTTCTTTTTCTTTATCTTTTTTTTTTTTTTTTTTTTTTGAGGTGATGTCTCACTCTGTCACCCAGGCTGGAGTGCAGTAGTGCAATATCAGCTCACTGCAACCTGTGTCCCGAGTTGAAGTGATTCCCCTGCCTCAGTCTCCCAAGTAGTTGGGATTCCAGGCGCCCACCACCGCGCCCGGCTAATTTTTGTAATTATAGTAAAGACGGGGTTTCGCCATGTTGGTCAGGCTGATTTCTAACTTCTGAAGTAGGGCGATCTGCCCACCTAGGTCTCCCAAAGTGCTTGGATTACAGGCGTGAGCCACCGTACCCGGTTATCTTTTGTCTTTTTGATAATAAATATTCCAACAGGTGTGAGGCAATATTTTATTGTGGTTTTGATTTGCATTTTCTTGATGATTAGTGAAATCAAGTTCCTTTCTACATGCTTGTTGATCATTTGAGTGAGTTTTTGTTGTTGTTTTGAGAATTGTTTATTCAGGTCCTTGGCCTATTTTTTAATGAGATTATTTGTTTCCTATTGTTTTTGTTACTATTAACTCCTCATCAGACATATAGCTTGCAAATTTTTTTCCCATCGTTTTTTGCCTTTTCACTCTGTTTTCTTTGCTGTGCTGAAGTCTTTTATTTAGTTTGATACAATATCATCTTCTCTTTTTTTTTTTGCTACCCATATAGTTTAAAAGGTATTTAGAAGTTAGTTTCAAATTGACTGCTTTAATGTGGATGTCTTTCCTGAGCTACATTTATGTCTCTAACCTTCAGCTGGACATTGTCACCTAGATATCCCAGACATCACAATATTCAAAAAACCTTCACCCCTCTGCCATTTTCTGCTTTCTTAGAGTGCAAACCTTTTAGTCATGTGTGCAGAAAAGTTGAAGTCATTTTTATAGTGTCTCCCAAATTTGCTACTTTTAATCAATCACCAAACCCTGGTTGTTTCTACCACAACCCTCTCAATTTCTCTCATATTCTGTCCCCTCTTTTTCACTTTTACAACTTCTGTCCTTATTTAGACCACAACCTTTTTCCTGAACTATTACAATAACCTTTTGTATACCAGGTTTATCCTAGTCTCTCTTAACTTTAATCTCTCCACCCCACCGTTGAAATATTTTTCTGATATATACATGTATGTATATGTATAAATATATATAATATGATCATATACTATAATGTCATGTCATATTTATATATTATGTCATATATATATGATGTTATCTTTTTGTTTAAAATAAAACAATACTATAATTTCCAAATTCACCCATTTAGGATACACAATCACATCTCCATGCTATTCTTTTTGACTTGGAGTATTTCAACCACATTTTTAAACAAATAAGAGATCATGCTTTCTTTTCAAAACACACCTCACTTTACACAGTGATAATCTCTGTTCTCACAGATCTGTTGTAATCCTCTATCACACTTTGTAGTTTACTTGCTGGTTTCCCCTACTCAGAACAGGACTTCAGATACTTTATACATATATATAAATTCTCCTCTACATCTCAGGTATAGAACAGCCTGCCAGTTCATATTAGGTAGGTACTAATTTTGTGAATAAATCAATGTTATGTGCCAAGGTGTTTCATATGTCACATAATTCTATATTGCCAGTTTTAGTCATTTTTACCCAATTCCCTTAAGCATAACCAAAGATGAGAATTTTGCAAAGTTGTTTCTGCAGGCTGCTGACCCCAGATGGATACATCTGTAAAACATATATGTTCAACACAGACATCTATGCTTCTATACTCAATAGGAAAATTATTCAGAAACACCTGTAGATTCAGAAAACAAAGGATGTGCATTTAAAATGTAACTCTCAAACCATCATCTATTCGTCCCTTTAGATTAGATGGCTACAGTAAATGTGAGGTGTAATACAAATATGAAAATAAGTTTTATTTTCCAGAATAAAAGAGTAATGAGAATGTACCATTTGTAGAGTAAATTTACTTTTAGATTCTGGGAAAGTAATCAAAAATCTTAAGATGTATTGTACCTGTGTATTCAAGGAGAGCATATACAGTACATAAAATCCTCCTCTGTTTCCTCCTTATGTTGGTTTATTTTAAGGTAGCTTAATTTCCATGGATACTTTACTGTAACATTTTTAAATGTCATACATTTGTAGAACACTTTAAAGTCCAAAAGGTCTATTTTCTAATTTTGTTTTATTTTAATAAAACAGAGCTCCTGGGAAAGAAGGCTATGCATTGTCATACCTGTTTTCCAGATAAAAGCAGAAGTGTTTGTCTAATACCTCCACAGCTAAGTGATAGATGATATAGATCTATTTTAAGCCAAGTTCTACTTTATTAAACTATATTACCTTCCCAGCAGTTACAAGTGCATGCAACAAATGTAACTTTAGTGATAAAATCTTCAATTCTAAATACCTTGGTATATTGCATGCATACATGTATTTATTGTAAATCTCTCATATCCTTAGCTATAGCTTGAAAAGCGGAACTGGTAGTAAGTAGGATAGCAAGTCAGCTACCAGTCATATCAGTATTTGGATTATAAATTTAGAAAACATAGGTGGGATCAAAGCCAATCCCTTCTGTACTAGCTTACTATGGCTGCCATAACAAATCACCACAAATGTAGTACTTAAAACAGCATCAATTTATTATCTTAAAATTCTGGAAGTCAGAAGTCTGGAAGGGGTCTCACTGGGCTAAAAATCAATAGATCAGTAGGGCTACATCCCTTTCTTGTGGTGGTAGGAAAGAGTCTGTTTCCTGCTTCTTCCATCCTCTAGAGGATAATCATTGCTTGGCTTGGGGCCCACTTTCTCCATCTACAAAGATAACAGCATTGCATCTCTCTCTGTCTTTTTTCCATGCTTAGTCACATCTTCCCCTTTGACCATAGCTGGTTGCTTTTATGGATTCTTGTGATTACATCATACCCATGTGGATAATACCAAATAATTTCCCATATCTCAAGGTCTTTAACCTTAATCATGTAAGGAAAGTCTCTTTTGCCATGTAAGGTACCATATTCACAGGTACCAGGGGTTAGAAAATGGACGTCTTTGTGGTATCATTCTACCTTCCATGCCTTCTTATTAAAATAGAGGAAGAAATAGCTTGAGGAAAAAGGAAGAGTTAAAAGCACTGTATAGGAAAGGTAGTTAACAGAGGTTTCATTTTTGACTTTGATAACAGACCAAATGAGTTTCAAAATAAGAATAGCTTGGGGGCTGGGTGTGGTGACTTTTTCTTGTAATCCCAGCACTTTGGAAGGTCAAGAAGGGTGGATCATCTGAGCTCAGGAGTTCAAGACCATCTTGGCCAACATGGTGAAACCTCGTCTCTACTAAAAATACAAAAATTAGCTGGGCATGGTGGCAGTCGCCTGTAATCCCAGCTACTTGGAAGGCTGAGGAAGGAGAATTGCTTGAACCTGGGAGGTGGAGGTTGCACTGACTGTTCTCCGGCCTGTGCGACAGAGTAAGACTTCATAAAAAAAAAAAAAGTTTGGATTTAATTTTATAGTTAATATATTATGAGAAGAAAAATTTTACAAGATAATCATAGTGATAGCACTTACTCTAAAGACTATTAATATTAGTAATGTTCTATTTCATTCCCAGACTCCACTTACCACATGTGCTGACTTGGGAAGCTTGTGATAGGGCTTATAAGTCTGTTTTTGAACAACCACAATCAGATGATTCTGAGTGCTGTTTCCGTTTGCTTCCACATGTCAGGAAATTTTACTGTAGTGATGATTTCTGCAGTGTTGGTGCTTTAACAGCTTAATCACTCTCACCGGTATTTGAACCTGTACCTGTGGAGAACATTTATCATTCAAAACTGACATTTTGTATGAGATGGCACAAAACAGAATTTCAATTAAGGGTAAATAACATGTTGAAAACTTATAAAAATAAATTTTTTAAATTAGTTACTGCAGTTCTTGTGCCCATTTCAGCATTGCTTAAAATTAAAATGAGTTGAATAATCATAAGTTTTGTTTTTTGTTCAAAACATAGTCATTGATTGCCCACTATACACATAAAACTGGGTCAAGTGCTATGGGAAAATCAAACAAGTATTCTCTGTAGTCACACCTTTAGAAAGCATATTCAATCTTATCCATTCTGCTTCAAAGCTAAGGAAAAAACACTTCATTTATGTTACTGAGAAAATGAAGTTAATGTAACCCATAAGTTACCAGAGAAAAATTAGTTTCAATATTATTGTATTCAGTTTACTATAAATATATCACAAATAGATGGACACTTTCTAATGATAATGTTAAATATATCTATGAAACTTTCCCAGACAGACAAGTCCAGTGGTCCCAGCAGAAATAGTTTAACTTTTGAATGTAAAACTTAGAATAATTTTCCAATGCAGAGTGCAATATTGATCTGTATTTCCAATAATGATGGTATCTTCAAAGCCAAAGTGGTTATAATTGTGTCTTGCTGCATTGGCACCTTTCATTTAAAGCCAGAGATGCAGCCATACACACAATTCACCTGTGAGTACTGTAAGAAATAATATGTGTTTATTGTGGCACTGTTCATAATAACAAAGACTTGGAACCAACCCAAATGCCCATCAATGATAGACTGGATAAGGAAAATGTGGCACATATATACATGGAATACTATGCAGCCATAAAAAAGGGAAGAGTTCATGTCCTTTGCAGGGACATGGATGAAGCTGGAAACCATCATTCTCAGCAAACTAACAGAAGAACAGAAAACCAAACACTGCATGTTCTCACTTATAAGTGGGAATTGAACAATGAGAACACATGGACATAGGGAGGGGATCAACACACCTCTGGGCCTTTTGGGGGTTTGGGGACTAGGGGAGGGATAGCATTAGGAGAAATACCTAATGTAGATGGTGGGGTGATGGATGCAGCAAACTACAATGGCACGTATATACCTATGTAACAAACCTGTACGGTCTGCATGTGTACATCAGAACTTAAAGTATAATTTTTTAAAAAAGAAATACCATTTTAAAAAAGGAAAATAATTCTGTTTTAAAAAGATGTAGTTATTTTACATTTCAGAATAGGACAGACTGATTTCTAGGTATGAGATTTCTGTCAAAATTGATTGAATGATTATACGATGAGAATAAAACCACGCAATATCTAAAAAAAAAAAAAAGAAATAATATGGGTGTATGTTAGTCTGATGATTCAGTATTTTGAAAATAGAATTACTTTTCCAAACTTTATGACTTTTACCATACAAAACTTGCAGTTATATTATTTATTAAATACAAATATTGATTAAAAAATTTGTAGAATATGACACCTATTTCCTGATAGCCAAATTTAACTTTATGAATTGAAAATTAGATGGGATAACTCAATTAACTTACCTGATTAAACTCTTAGAATAAACTCTAAACTCGAGAGGTGGCTGAAAAAGTCTACACCATCTAATTCCTACTCACCTCTCCAATCTCACTGCATACTACTTACCTCCACTCACCTAAGTTCTCATTCATGTTCTCATGTCTGAATGCACCTTACCATCTTACCTAACTCACTGCATTGTACTGCCTACATTGTCCCCACATCATAAGTTTGTTGAAGGTAGAGCCCGAGAAGAAATTCACTGATAGAAGCTCTGTCCTCGGTGCTGAAACCATGGAGTTGACTAAGTGCCTGATTTCGATAGCTTACAAAATGATGAAGAAAGGAAGAAATGAAAATAAAGAGTCATGTAGTAGATGCTTAAATAGGGGCGTGAACAAAGTGCTATAAATATCTGAAAGAGAATGTACGTATCCAGATCAGTTATCTGAACTTCATATTTACGTTGGCAAAATATAAAACTAGATTGAGCTTCTTTTTAAATTGATATCGGGAAGGCAGATTTTTCTCTTTTTCAGTTAAAAACAAACAGTTTTACTCTTTATTTATTTTATCTGTAGAAGTTGGAAATATCTTGTATCCACTCATTAGAAATTTTATGAATCATAACAAGGTGGCAAATTATAATTTACCGCTCTCATTTTTTCCCACATTCATCTCACATAAAAGAATGTTATTATATTTATTTTGAAGTTTCTCACTTTTCTTAAAAATAAAATTTGGGTATTTAATTAACATTTGTTTAATGAATTAAAAATAAGTAAATATTAAAATCACAATATATATAAAACATCTATTATACTTAGAAATTTTATCACCTATAAGACTATATCTAAAAATTAGCCATATCAAGTTATAGTATCAATGGAATATAGTTTCAAAGTCAAAGAGTATCATATTTTTTCCATACATATTCTGCTTATGTAAGGAGAATCATATTTTTAAATGCAACTAGATTTTTAATGTGTTCCTGGATATTTTTAATGTACTGAGATTCAAAGAAAAGAATTCTTTATTTTTTTATTTTTTATTTTTTATTTTTTTGTATTGCATTTTAGGTTTTGGGGTACATGTGAAGAACATATAAGATTGTTGCATAGGTACACACATGGCATTCTTAACAGTTATCTGCATATGTAATCAACTTGAAGTTACATTTTACATTTCAAGCAGAACTTGTTATTTATCTGCATCATTTATAAAGCATGGATAAAGTCTAAATATACATGGAACTGGATAGTGAGCCCTTTTAATATGTATTTCTTCTATTTAGTAGTGAAACATTCTACCAGTTTATTACAATTATGTTTATGAAATGTGTATATATATCATTTTGATAGCCTGGTGTATTAACATTTTACCATACAAGTAAATCAATTTCACAATGAATTTTAGCAATGGTTGATTAAAGATTAATTTTGCTAAGTTGATGATTTGTGTGAGAGAGTTGCGGAGGAGGAGGTGATTTTTAAATTTACTCAAATAGTCAAGTTTAGACCTTTGTAACTTAGCTACTAGAATACAGTCACTGACAAAAAATTATTAATTACTATGTAGTTGAACTACATGACTTTCATTTACCAGAAAATTTGAAACGGTCTCAATAAGCAGTAAATCTAACTATTCTAGCAATTACATTAATATATGGGTGCCACTATACACATTGTATTATTATAGTTATTACCACTGGGAATTAAATGCTTCCATATAGAGGAAAATCTACTTTCCAAGTTTAAAAGTGGAGCATTGCAAGACGAAAATGGAATCTTACTTTACTATTACTCTCTGATAATATAAAACAAACATTTTATTCCATGAAAAATAAAACAAATGCAAAATCAAGCAAGAAACTCAGTTGTAAAATCAAAACCTTGGTAGTGATAACCCATCATCTTACAGATGAAAATATTAACCTTATCTTCTTAATCCTCAGAGACTTGTAAAGAATTGAAGCTATATGAGCCTATGTAAAAAGGGAAATCCCTGCATGGAGAACATTTTTAAAGTACTAAGAGAGCTCCTTGGGGAATATGTTTTTATAGTAGCTGACAGGCAGAGGGTTCATCTTCTTTTCAAGGTTTTCATTATAGCTGAAACTCAGGAAAGGTAGTCAATTAACGGCACATGCTTTGAGCTGATTTCTACTTTTAAGTAATTAGGTATGACTTGATGGTGATGTAGAGCAAATTCTCATGGGAAATTGTTTTCCCCCTTGTGCTGGTACTATCTTTGTAAAATATTAACATTTATTTATATGAAAAAATAAAAACTTGGGGGTGATTTTTGTGACTCAGTTAATTTGTAACTGAAATCTTCTGCACATTTTGAATTTCATCAAAATCTAATTACTGGAGCCATCTGTTTATTGACATGGTAAAAAAAAAATAGTAATTCCAAACATTTAGAATTCTATGTATAGTTTATTTGCCAGTAAATTTAATAAGCTAATTTCCAGCTTTAGACTTCCTCTCTTGCTTAAATTTTAATAGAAACCTTCAAGATAGCATAACTTGACACTTTAAAATTTTTATCTCAGGTGTTATATTGTTCCCCAGTTGGAATTCAGTGTAGTGTCTTTGACCTATTTTCTTAAGAACAAGATCTACTAAAACAGCAGTAAATTCCTGAAACTGTCTCCTGTGTACTTGGGCAAGTATTTTTCTAGAGTAGATACCAACTAGAGTAGATCATCAACCATTGGAGTCATTATCCAATTAACCTCAGTGTTTCCTATAATCTTGAAATCAGAAAAACTATGTCTCTGTAATAGTTGATTGCCTAACGTAGTTGATAGGAATGGCTTACCAAGTGCTTTTATTATTTTAGAATTTAAATATACTTTTTAAAATTTGGGGATCATATATTTTTGACAAATATGAGAATCTCTTAAATTACCTATTCTGATATGTATACCACTTAGATTATTCAGTTTAAAGAATGATAAATGTAGACACATTCCAGATATCTTGAGTCCTTTCATTTGTTCCTAGTCTGGCTTTAGTAATTCCGAGGATATAATTAGCTACTTGAAAAATATTATCCATGTATTTTATCATTTTATGTCAGTCTTCTCACATTTGTAAACATATTAATTTATTCAACAAGTATTTAACACCTGTGAATCTTGTCAAATATCTTAAGAACATGTTAATATGTTATAAATAAAATAAATTTATTTATAACATATTATGTTATAAATATGTTAATAAATAAAATATATGAATATGTTAATAAATAAAATGTTAATAAATAAAGGGGATGTGTTAATAAATAAAATAAAGAATTTTTTTTAAATGTAGTATGTAATAAAGTATCTTAAATATTGGAAAGACTAAGAGGAACTGATTAGTGCTTACACTGCTGATGGATATATAAATTATTATAAATAATTTATAAAGATATTTGGTAAAAATATTATAATTAAATATGCATAAATATTTTCTAGGAACCAGCAGTTGGTATTTAACCTAGAAATAGATTTGCCCAAGTACACAGGAGACAGTGTCAGGATTTTACTGCAGAATTGCTTGTATTAGAGAAAACAGCGAAACAAACCAAATGTTCTTCCTTCAGTAATGACAAAAAAACAATTTTGAACTCATACATTCCAGCGCTATGCAACATTTGAAGGACTAGAAAAAAAATTTGATTTCTATCACATATTTGATACCTCAATATGTTAAAAACTGTAAAAAATAGAATCAATATATCTACAAAGTGTGTGTTTGTATGTGTGCAAATCCATTAGAAGAAGTCAGAAAATGTATATATAAATTGATAACAGTAACTTGTAAAAAGAACTGGATATGTGAGTGGTGACAGAAGTGAACTCTAGCATTATCTCTCATATGATAGTGTACTACTTATATAATTAAAAATCAATAGTGAAAATAATGCTCAATCTGATTAATTTAATTATTGAAGCATGCACAGGCTTACCATGAGTGAAGAATAGGAAGTGACTAACTTTAGGTAGCTCTAAAAAAGGGAAATAGTTCTTGTTACTGAATTCAATGATATTTGTTGAGTCCATATGTAATCCTGTCTATGCTACTTCAAAAGTATCTGCTACCAATTTATATTTTAACAGAAGTTTTCATAGAGATGTGATAGAGGGTTGTGCAATAGATTTCATAAGTCACACATTTTTAACAAGAAGAACAAGTGTTTCCTTTACATAATTCAATTATACTAACTACAGAATTTATAAAGCACAAAAATAGCCCTATATAATATTTTCAAATAAATAAATATGCATGAAAAATGAAGATAAAATTATTGCTTTCACTATTTTCAAAAGAGTGGCAACCAAGTGATTCTTTTTTTAATTTTTATTTATCTTTAGGAATGTTGCAAAGTTAATAATTAGCTGCAAAAACTTAAGGACAAAATACCTTTGCACAATCTCTGTTACTCTGTCGTGCACTCTGGTCAATTAAAGAGAAGGTCAGAGTGTTAATCACAGTCAAGAAATGCACTGTTGATACTTGTAAAATTAGCTGAGCAAATGGTTAACTGGGCAAAAATAATTGTGATAACATTCTCCTAATTTTCCTGAACCAGGAAACATTCCTGATGATCTGTACTATCAGCTAATAAAATATCAGCAAATTAAGATGTCAAAAAACGAGAAATAATGCACTAGAACTAGGAATTTTTTCAAACGGAATTTATAAATACAAAGAAGTAGTTTATTCATCTATCTCCTACCAAAAAGAAAAGCCAAAGTTAAAAAAGAAACTGAGAAAGTGCTGGAGATTGTGACTATATTTTTTATGTAATTTAGCCCACCACTTCTCAAACTCCTCATCTTTTATACCTAGTATTTCCTTTTAACTTACAAAATAGCATAGGCATGAAGAAATTTTAGCCTACACTGAAGATAATAGTTGCATTGGGACCTAAATGAGGAGAAGCAACTTGCCATGCCAATACCTTACAGAAAGAGAATTCTAGATTCAGAAAATAGCAATCACAAAAGGCCAGTGTAGTTAATGTGCATGAATAAAGTTGATATTTTCAAATGATTGGGTCACAGAGACTGTGTAGATTATGATGAGGAACTTGGACATCTTGCAATGTGAAGCATATTTATTTGTCTGTGTTTCTCGCAAGTCTTGCCTATAAGTTCCATGAGGGCAGAAACCACGTCCATCTTATCTCCCCACATGTCACTAAAGTTTCACATAGTTCCTGGCATGAGGTAGACACTCGATAAATATTTATCAGATAAACAATAGATAAGCAACCTATTTTTATTTAATTTGGTGATCCCAACTACAAGGTGTTTTTCAAGTATGCACTTTTAAAAAGTTTGTACTATATGTATTTCAGAGCTGAGAGGGAGTTAGATTTAAACAAGATTTGGGTCACTAATAATAAGAAAGTCCTCTATGAGTGTATGTAAAGTTCACGTGGGGGCCCAATTATGCCCATACTTTGAGATAAATCTATTTCAGCATTGATTACAATGTTGTTTTTCTCACTTAGAACTATAATGCACCTTACCCATTATCTTCATGGTTAGTAAGCAACTATTTCAGAAGATTAAACAGGGGGAATAGCTGAAAATTGTTTTCACTTGTTTTATTCACTGTAATTCTGTATTTAATTGGGACTAATGCTTTTCCATTTCAATTTTATATTCATAAGTGTTGCCTCATGAATGCAGTACATTTTTTGACACTTCATGTAGGCAGCACTGAATTTGTACTCTAAATTTATTTAAGCAATCCTTATTACCTGTTGCTCCATGAATAGGCTCTATGTGTAACCTTCAAAATTTATCTCGAAATTTTAGCTTTCAAAATTAATTTCTGAGTGTTTTTCCAAAAAAACTTATCATCGAAATTCCCATTCAATTGATGTCAGTGAAGCACATCAAGAAATTATGAGTAGATGAAACTCTGAATAAGTCATTCCAGGAAAATTTTCCCAAATACTGTTAAGATAAAAGTATATTATTTGCAGAAATAAAGAAAATAAAGCTAATATCTAATTCTGTAGGGGAATACCTGAGGTTTTTCAGGATGAAGTGATCATCATAAGGGGAGGTTTATAGTTAATTTTGTACTTGAAAAGATTCCAAACCTGAATCAGAATGCCCCAAAATACATGTAAAAATCTTGTTTTGGAGATTCTACTAAGAATAGCCTGGGTTAGCAGATGTATTAGGGTTCTCTAGAGAAAAAGGACCAATAGGATGTGCACAAACAGAAAAAAAAATCTGGCTCACACAGTTATGGTGGAAAGCAAGTCCAAAATCTGCAGTGTCGGCTGGCAGGTTTGGAGACCAAGGTAAGAACCGATGTTGAAGTTCAAGTCCAAAGGTAATCTTCTAACAGAATCCCTTTTTGCTTAGGGATATCAGTTTTTGTTCTATTAAGATCTTCAGTTGATTGGATGAGGTCCACCCACATTATGGAGGACAGCCCACTTTACTCAGAGTCTACCTTTTTAAATGTTAATTTCATCCACAAAACACCCTCAGAGAAATAGCCAGAATAATATTTTACCAAATATCTGGACATCTTGGATCAGTTAGGTTGACACATAAAATTCACTATCATGAGTCCACCACATGACAACTTGACACATATATGCACTTCCTTAAACCATATTTAATCTCCAAATATAGGCAATAACAAAGCCATACCTTGGCCTACCATAATACAATTATTCTGCATACAATTGAGCAACCCTTATTCCAAAAGAGAATACAAAGTCCCTGGGTGATATTTACTGTTCTTCTTGATATGCTGCAATAAAATACTATATTAAGTTAACAATATTTAAATATTGATATGAAGCAAATGCATCTTATGTGACAAGTGATAAGAACAGGAAGATAAAGATTATACATATAAGTATATAAACACACACGAACATATTCATAACAAAATAAAGAAGAACAGCTCATGACATAATTGTAGTTGGTATTTATAACAACCTTCTTTCACTACACATTGTGTATTGCCTTTGTGCTCAGCAAGTACCTTAGCTGGTATTAGTTTTCATATGGTGTGGTGACTTAAACCTTTATTCCTGAAGTTTTTGGACCATTGAAATCCGTCCTGGATTATGTTGTAGTCTCCCACTGACTTTAAACACAAGTCATAGTAATACTACGAGATGATCTAAGGGATCACCTGTATTTTAGACCTACTCTTCCTTACCTCGTTTGGAGTAGTAGTTAAATTTCTCCTTGGTAGTCAGTATCAGTCACTCTAGCCAGCACAGTAATGCCTTCCTTTACCTGTTGACCTAGAAGCATGAGGAGTCCAAACTGACTAAGTGGTAGTCTTAATATCTAGTTTAGTTGAATCATTGCTATGTCTATGTCACCTGGTAGGTGCATTCCTCCTTTAGAAAGTATAATCTCTATGCCAGCAGAGTCTCATAAGGACATGGGGACAGGATATAAACAATTTGCTAGTGGATCACTAGAGGTAATGGTGGTGAGTGGTGCTACTCTCATTTCCAGCTCTTGGTTCCTGGACCCATAAATCCTGGCTATAAGATGGATAGTACCATATATTGGATGCTGATTCAGAACATATACAGCCTCTTGAAGAACCTTGCCCCAGCCCTGTGAGGTTAATGTCTCATGGCTGGAACTGTAGCTGAATCTTCAAAAAAAAAAAGGATCATTTCACATTTTATGAAGTCAGTTGCTTGAGAATGGTGAAGAACATAGTGGAACTAGTGGATTTTGTGTATATGGGCCAACTGGCACACTTTATTTGCTACAAAGTGAGTTTCTTACTGGAAGCAACACTGTGTGGGATTCCAAACATGACTGTAGTCTGTAATGGGGTCCTGGAGCTTCTGTAGTTTAAAAAAATATATCTTCTCAAAGTGGAGGTTAAGGAATGACTCAAATTCTGATCCATATTTAGCCTCCTCCCTTCCCTAGTGAACTTTCTCAGCTAACTTTCTGGCAGTAAGTATTGTTTCCCTATGAGTTTATGGGGAGTAATATCTATCACCTTGTCCTACTTTACAAACACCCATCTCAGGGTAGATGACAAGCCACAATTACAAGTAACTTACCTCCTTGCAAGCAGTCATCTTCCCTGAGGCATTTGCACTCGACTTTGCTCATACATTACAACATTCTCCACACAGATCATCCCAATCACCGTGGACTCAGTGGATTCCATGTGGACTCTCTCTAGAGAGAGTTGCTCTCTAAAGACTTTACAAACCCTCTCTAGAGAACCCAAACTCCACCCTTACAGTACTGGTATACTTCTAATGCCACATTGCTTTTACTGGAGTCTCCAATGAGACTGGAATTACTGAAAATCATGGAGTAGAGAGAGCAGCATATGATCCTTGGGGAATTCATTTGATTCAACAGTAAGTAATTGAAAATACTATTTTGTAAAGCAAATAGAGATGTTGTGGAAGAAAATGATAGTTTTGCATGCACTTGTTTTTAAAATCAGGATTTCAAAGAATCAGGATTTCAAAGACATATCCTGATTCTTGGCCACTGAGGAATGTGAGGACAGACCTGGAAAGAGATAGGAGATGAAACAATTCGTTTACTGTTTTCTGAAGTTAATGATATTTCCTTTTCAATATTTGTGAAGTGGCCCTTAAGAAAAGTCATGAAGAAATTTGCAATAAATTAGAAGTTCTAAAAAAAAGAATACTTGTGTCACACAAAATTCAAATACCTATATTTCTAAAAACATAAGCTCCGTGAGATCAAGTGCTTTGGTTCATGATTAAATTTCAGCGTATAGCACTACACTATCCAGTATGGTAGGCACATATGATTGCTGAGCACTTGAAATGTGGCTAGTCTGAATTGAGATGTTCTATAAGTGTGAAGTGCACTCCAAATTTTCATGACTTAGTACGAAAAAAACTTGCTAAATGTCTCATTAATACGTTTCATATTGATTACATATGTAATTGACAATATTTTTGATATATTGGGTTAAATAAAATATATTCTTAAAAACAGGCCGGGCACAGTGGCTCATGCCTGTAATCCCAACACTTTGGGAGGCCGAGGCTGGTGGATCACTTAAGGTCAGGAGTTCAAAATGAGCACGGCCAACACGGTGAAACCCCATCTCTACTAAAAATACAAAAATTAGCCAGGCATGGTGGTGGCCGCCTGTAATCCCAGCTACTCATGAGGCTGAAGCAGAAGAATCAGTTGAGCCAAGGAGGTGGAGGTTAGAGTGAGCAGAGATTGCATAACTGCACTCCAGCTTGGGCAACAGAGTGAGATTCTGTCTAAAATAGTAATAGTAACAATTTCATTGATTACTGTTTTCTTGTTTGGCTACTAGAATATTTCAAATTTCACATGTGGTTCACATTACATTTCTACTGAACAATGTTAGCCTAGCATATAGTTTACACTCAATAAAAGTGTATTCAAGTAATGTTGAATAAATATATTTTATTTTACTTTTGAGATGGGGGTCTCATTATGTTGCCCAGGCTAGTGTGCAGTAGATATTCATAGGCATGGTTGTGGTGCACTGCAGCCTCAAACTTCTGACCTCAAGCAATCCTTCCATCTCAGCCTCCCAAGTAGCTGGGACTACAGCATGCACCACTGCTCTAGGCTTTAAATGTTTTTCTTATAGATCATTGCTTTATTCTTTCATCTAAAGAAAAGATGATGACAGAAATCAGAACATAATTAAAACGAGTTTTCAAAAGTATGATCATGTCATGTTCCTTTGTTGTATTTGCAAAGCAGTACTTAAGGTTTAACTACCTACCAGTCAGATTAAAGTAAATAGCAACCAACTCATTTCTTAGATAAAGGTATGGTCAGCCCTGCTCCTACTTACCATCCAGCTAAGGGCATTCTCCAACCCTGTGCAAGAAAAGGAATCATGCTCAGATTTTTCTTTTTTTACACTCTTATGTTAAACCCAGTGTTCAGATGGTAGTTGGCTCTTATGATTAATTAAGCAACACTGCAATCTGAAGAACAGAAGAACTTGGAACCCCAATACCAATCTCTAGGAAATGACAGTTACCTTTACAATAACGAATGATCTGAAGCAAAGATACAGTTGTCTTTAGCAAAAACCATATGCTTGAACCTATGATGTGTACTCCTGGTGTGAGCAATGACAAAACCTTCCCCCATAGTATAAAAATATCCCTTAAGCCTTCCATTATATTTGATAGGTTAAATACATTCTACTCAGAGGGAAAAAAATCTATCCTCTAATATTAGTAGCACCTCTAAAATCCATAACCCATTTATAATTATGGTGAGCCTGGATTTTTCTAGTCTTAGAACTCTAAGAAATAAAATTGCTAAACTTAGGTTAAAACATTTACCATGAAGTATAAGCGTAAGAAATGTTTAAAAGCCATGATTTTTCTCTGTGTACATTAAAATGTGTGTAACTTTTTCAGGTATTTAATGCAACGGTATTTAATAACAACTATATATAACACTTTATATTTTTCAAATATATCCTCGTGTAGATGCCTCTTTAGATAATATGATATTAATAAATATTCTTAATATTTTTCTCTGCTTTTATGCAGAGTTAATGTGAAATTCAAATAACTACTATATTTGGCACATAAAATATGTTTTCTATTATAAAATATATAATAACAGAGAAAATTTAATTAAAGTTAGAGCTGAGTTTAAAACTGAGGCTCCTAATGACTTAAGGAATGCTTTTTTCACTGTAAAAACAATGTATAACTCATTTTCAAGACATTCTTCAAGTTTTAATTTATGACACAATTATGAAAGATTTTCATCAAATACTCTTTATATGAAAATATTCAATTTCATTTATTTGTAGAAATATTTACTTCTTTTTCACTACTTCTCTGATGTGAATAACAAAATGTTTAAAATGTTAAGAAAAGAAAAAAAGCCTTGAGTGATTATCATCTCCTGTAGCAAGTAATACTTAATACATTTATTTGAGAATTCAGCATAATTTTGGACCATGCAAAGTTGTTCACTATGCCCTTATGACAAAAGCAAAGCAGAGAAAAGTGAAGTTTTAAAGGTCTAATGGAATCAAATAGGTAAAGTAGAAAATACAAAAGAAATAGAAAAAAATGCATATTCTTTTTTTTTTTTTTAATTTTCCTTGAGACAGAGTCTCACTCTGTCACCAGACTGGAGTGCAATGCCGCGATATCTCGGCTCACCGCAACTTCCGCCTTCCAGGTTCAAGCGATCCTCCTGCCTCAGCCTCCCAAGTAGCTCGGGTTACAGGCATGTGCCACCACACCCGGCTAATTTCGTATTTTTAGTAGAGACAGGATTTCTCCATGTTGGTCAGGCTGGTCTTGAACTGCCGACCTCAGGTGATCCACCTGCCTCAGCCTCCCATAGTGCTGGGATTACAAGCGTGAGGCATGGCGCCCTGCCAAATGCATATTCTTAAAGTGAGAGAATGCCAAGCAGAATGTTTCGGGGGAAGATAGTATTAGAAGCGTGATCGTGTTTCTGTCTTCAAGATATTCTTATCTTACAAATATTATCAATGACATTAAACAGATGGAAAACACAGAAATAGCACCATTTGTTCATGGTTCCACCAGGAATCAATAACGACTATATATAATTCCAATGTTCTGTACCTCAGACATTTGTTTGGATTAATGAGTTTGATTTCATTTCAATTGCTAAAATAAAGTTAGATGAGATTATGTTGACTTAGAGTGACCACACTAAAACAAACAAAAACCATAGGTAGTTTTCTCTTTTGAGTAAAAATAAGGTAAATATATACATATATACACACACACACATATATATGCCTATATTTATTGACAATATATACAAAATATAAATATATTTTCATATTATATTTATATTATATATTTATTTTTACATATTCAATATATATATATGTACTTAAATCAGTCCTCAATCTTATCTCAATAAAGAAGGAAAAGAATTTGGCTTAAATAAAACCTCTTCTAAAGGGTGGCACTTTGGAAATAAAATTAATTATTTTAGAATTTTTAATATTGTTTAAATTGATGTATCAGTATTTTTAATGCCCTAGAAAGCAGTGCATTGACTGATGATCTCATAATGAAAGTGGGTTTTTAAAAACTATCCTGTCTTACTAACTTTCATTGTAAAGATTACTTAATAACATTTGTTTCATGTATTATTTCTCATAAATGATGCAAAGGTTTGGAATTTGGAATAACTATGCATTGATTCCTCTTGTTAATGTTACTTTTAAAAAAGTAACGTTGCTGATTTTCTAGATGAAAAGAGTCAATGTTCCTGGCATGCCTGAGTAGTGGTATTTATGATTAGGTAGCACATCTATTTATGAATTATTTACTACCTGGATTCCTTTGTGAAGGAAGGGAGGGAGAGAGGGAGGAGACTCCTTAGGACGCACTTAGAAGGCTGTTATATGCCCACCAGCTGTAGCCTGTCTCTCTTCAGAAATGGATAACACTTCATCAAAGTTAGATTCTCAGCCAGAGTTCTAATTTTCAAAATAAAAAACAAACTTTAAATGATTTCATGTCCACAATTACCAGATTTTGACCCTGGCTTGAAATCACTGCCAAACTAGCTCTGTGACAGCATCAAATTATTATGTTAGATTATGTGGAATTTCCATTTTAAGGGTCGAAATTGTCAAATGTCAGCACTTTCATGTAATTCAACCTAGTAAAAGAGTGCTAGTACTTGTAAGGTATATAAAGATTAACAAAATACACATTTGATACTAATTATTACTAATTATATAAAAGGCAGAAAATGTGTAAAAATTTATTATTTATGTATGATCAGTAAAATTTTGAGGCAAATTAGCTTGGATACAGAATGGAAGAAGGATGGAGGACATTCTAAGAGAAGAGAAAGCACTGACAAATATATGAAGGTGGAAAAACTCAGGGTGTATTAGCAGGATTGTAGGAGAAACATTAACCTGGTGTGGGTTACTTGTGAAAGAAAATAGAGGCATGAATCAAAAGTCAAGAGTGGCCTGATGATAAAGATCCTTAAAATTAAGTGAGTAAGTTTGAAATCTAGTATGGAATAAGAAAACAATAAAGATTTTTAAGTCAGAAAAGTCACATTAAAAAAAGAATAAGGTGATGGTGTGGATATTGGAGAAAGGAATGAAGATACTCAATACTGAGAAAAGAAATTGAAGCTACTGTAGAGAAATGCAATAAAGGCCAGGCTAAAGATGATGGCAAAAAGAGCTTCTTTTTGTCAACTTTTATTTTAGATTCAGAAGGTACATATGCATGTTTGTTACCTGGAAATATTTTGTGATGCTGTGGTTTAGAGTAAGAATGAGCATGTTGCCCAGGTACTAAGCATAGTACCCAACAGTTAGTTTTCCGGTCCTTGTCTCCCTCCATCTCTCCCTCCTCTGGTATTTCCCAGTGTCAACTGTTGCCATCTTTATTTTTCTGAGTACCCAATGTTTAGCTCCTACTTTTAAGTAAGAACAAGTGGTTTTTTGTTCCCTGTTCCAGTGTTAATTCACTTAGACTAATGGCTTCCAGCTGCATCTATACTGCTGCAAAGGACATGATTTCATTCTTCTTCATGACTGTGTAGTAGTCCATGGTGTATAGGTACCATATTTTCTTTATCCAGTCCACCCTTGATGGGCAGCTAGGTTGATTCCACATCTTTGCTATTGTGAATAGTGCTTCAATAATCATGTGAGTGCACGTGAGGTTTTTTTTTTTTTTTTGGTAGAACAATTTGTTTTCTTTTGGTTATGTCTCTGGCAATGAGATTGCTGGGTCTAATGGTAGTTTTGTTTTAAATTTTTTGAGAAATCTCCAAACTGCTGTCCACAGTGACTGAACTAATGTACATTCCCACCAACAGTGTATAAGCATTTCCTTTTCTCTGTAGCCTCACCAGCATCCATTGTTTTTGACTTTTTAATAATAGCCATTGTGACTGGTGTGGGATGGTATCTCATTGTAGTTTTGATTCGTATTTCTCTGATGATTAGTGAATGTGTAGCATTGTTTCATGTTTGTTGGCTGTCATTATGTTATCTTTTGAGAAGTGGTCTGCTCATGTATTTTGCCCATGTTTTAATGGGATTATGTGTTTTCCATTTATTGAAATTCCTTATAAATTATGGATATTATATCTTTGTCGAATGCTTAGTTTGCAAAATTTTTTTCCACATTCTGTAGGTTGACCATTTACTCCGTGGATAGTTTATTTTGCTGTGCAGAAGCTCTTTAGTTAGGTCCCATTTGTCACTATTTGTTTTTGTTGCAATTGCTTTTGATGAATTAGTTACAAATTATTTTCAAAGACTGATGTCCAGAATGGTGTTTCCTAGGTAAAAAAAAAAAAAAAACAAAAAGCTTGAGAAAAGATGTTAGGAGTCAATCTATAAGAATTAGTGCATTGGTTGCTCCCCTGTTATGGACATTGTAAAGCAATATGAAATATATATTTGAAAAAACACCTAGATTTGGCCCCCAGTGATCTTAGCATATAGTTAGGAGGATAACAAATGAAGTCAGTGTTTATTATTATTATTAAATTCTCTAGTGCTCCTAAGTGCCAGATTCTCCTGCAGGTGTGCTATATAGAAGGTAGAAAGTGATGTATTACTTGAAAGAGACAGGTGCTGGAGGGGCTTCTCCTAGGGAAGAAGCCAGGAAGACTCTGTGAAGAAGGTGAAATTATATCTGGGACTTCATCTATGTGTAGATCTTGGACACATTAAAATGACTTGGTGATTGATTAGATATAAGATAGTTAGCAATTGAAGAACTATGTTTTCCTCCTGAGAGAATGAGAGTGCTGTATATATAAAGCATCTTGCACAGTGGCATAGTTCTCAGTCTTAATGATTATGGGTCAGGTATAGCTATGTTGCAGGTGAGAGATACCAGTGGAGGTGCAGGGCTCTTACTATTGAGAGGGCTCAGAGCTAGACAGAAAACACTTGACACTCTAAGATATTCTCAATCACAGATGCTCAGTGTCATTATAACACATCTAATGCATTTTATCTCTAAAATGCATTAGAATATAACTGATCTTTTATGTTTCTATATATGTTTATAAAGTCATGTTTATCAATTTTAGTTATCTTCACTTTCCTTTCATTTCCATCATCAACACCAATTGATGAGTTTGTTTTTAAAGAAATGAAATTTTTGAGCACCATTCAAGCATAACTTCACGTATAGACCTAAGTAGAGAACAAAACACTGTGGCTCTATGAAGAAACTAGATAGTCCTCCTAGGTTTATTCTCATTTCTCTCTCTCTCTCTGTCTCTCTCTCTCTCTCTGTCATGTGTATCTGCTAACTGGCACATTTCATAGATCTTCAGAGTCTCTGGAAAAGAAGAATGAGAAAGATAGGTTAAAAATAAAGTGGTATAGGAAACAAATATGTACTTTCAACAATATGTGTTAAGCCACTAATATGCAATAGAATTAAATAAGACACAAGTGTTAATGAAATACAGAGGCATGTTCTCATGGTGCATACAATTTACCCATAATACCTTCAACATAGCTGCCTTGCACCCACTTGCTATGGGAATGAGATTCTGTTAGCAGAGTGGTTGTTGGTAACGACATAATATATGGATGATACATCATTATCAAGACAGTGGTGTGAGGAAGAAAAAGTCTTACACGATGTTTATGTTGGAGGTTTGATCTAGTTTTGGTGATCAGGGAAGGCATTTCTTAAGAGACATATAAGTTGACACCTAAAAAAGTGATTTATAGTTGATAAGCTGGGGGAAAATATTCTGGCAGATGAACAGCAAGGGCCAAAGAGTGAGAGAGTGGGGCAGGTAACAAAAATAGAAGACAGATGTTTAGATTTACTCCTAAAAAAGGCATGAAACAGAATATGATTATATGCTATTTAAGCCAATAAATATATTTTATGAGAAAAATATTAAGTAGATCAGCAATTATTCATGATCCTTATTTGAAGGCATCACCAAGAAGAGATAGAATTTGAGGAAACTGGAGAAACTGTAATTTGGCAAAAGGAAAAACTTTAGAGCAGGGAACAGTACTTTGGCTGTCACTTAAGAGATAATGAAAAGGCTCAAATAGCCTTGGTCCAAGTCCCCCTTTGCCTGTTCTCCAATGACAAAATTTAAGGCTTTGTGCCTTAGCAAAATGCAAATATCCTAGAAAAGTGTGGTAAATTGTATACGTTCTTTCTGACCTCTTTAATGACCTAGAACTTGGAGTCTCAGTTCTACTGTAAAACCACATGATAGTAAATTGAACTGAATTCTGGATAAATTAAAGCCAACAATGTTCTTCTCTATAAATATACCTCTAAAATTCTCAGTGCTATCATTATTTTCTTGAGAACATTACACATTTTATTAACCCTGTATTCTTATCATTTCTAGAATTAAATGATGATGATACCAAAAAAGGACCACCTTTAGGAACAAGATTTTTCAAAAACACTGAACAAGACATTTAGCTTTCTAATTAAGACTGCTGCTGCTGTTATAGCTTTAATTTGATTTTATTCTTTCTCTTTTTCCTAAGTATCAGCAAGCCATGTAATACAATGCCTCTAGTGCAGTCAACCTAGAACTTTGTGGTTCAGAGCCCAGCCTCTCTAGCAAGTGGCTTTTGCAGTGCAGAGCTTTGTGAGATTGTGACTAGCAGATACTGGGAAGCATGATTATTTCTTAGTTTGAAGCTTAGTCCATCTCCACTGAAAAACCATCAAGTTCCTGCTGGCAGCTTCTGGTCCACAAGTTTTTGATTAGTGCTTATCCTTACACCTTAGCTAACTCCCTTATCTAGGACCACCTTCTGCTTGTCCTGGCAGGACCTAAGAATCATTTGATTTAATTTTCCCTTAGTCCCTATACTTGCATCTTTTTTTTCTTCAAAGTCATAGACAGAAAGATTGAAAGAGAGAAGAAATGAAATTTCTCCCCTCCTCTTGATCCTGTAACTTTTCTGCTTTATTGGAAAAGAAGAATTCCTTGATTTCCATGGCAACTCCCACTGCTTCTGCCTTTAGCAATTTTACCCTTACCTTTCCTTTACATTTAATAGTTTCCATTATTTCCTTAACCCAGCTCAAATTCACTTGCTCACACAAGCTATTCATTTTCTTTTTCTTTAAGGAATTAATAGCGTTTGGACAAATTTAATATTTGAATACTCTACAAGGTGTATGTGTTTAAATTTGCTATGCATGGCTTAATATTTTAATTAGTAATCACTCACTTACATCCTAGTAGAACTTAACCAACTCTGATAGGATACAGTACTCTTAACAAGAGAGGGAGAGAGGGTCTGAACAGGACTGTTGACATAGAAAATATATTCCTGAAGCACACATTCCAAATGAAGAAATAGGAATGCAGATCAAGCTTACTTAAAAATATGCTCACGTCTGTGATGAAGATGTTCAAATAACAGATACATGTAAATATCTGAAATAAAAAGATACGTGCATGCTCTCAGAACTTTAAGAAAACATTCACCCACCCATTGTGGGTAGTCTTTTTCCTGCCAAGGGTGGAGATTGATCTATGTGACCTTTTCCAGAGATTTTTTTTTTAATTCACATTTTCAATTCCACTCACTTTTAATGAAGTCAAAGTTATTAAAGAATCATAATCAACTTCAAGAATAAATATTTAAACTACATGAGTTAATTTGCCAATCATTTTTTTCTTCCTCTGAATGAATACGTATCTTTTAAACTCAGGTTTCATTTCTTCATCTTAGAATGAGAAGGCCCGGTTTCTCTTGGGATCCTGAGATTTGGTCATTCTCTTATGTGGAAATTATCTAGAACTGGCCTTTTAAGACAAGGTGTGTGTGTATGGGCTCATATGTGTGCAAACGTGTGTGGAGAAAGAAGCATTGTTACCATTCCCTTATATAAAAGTAATTGATTATATCAGCTCTCTTTAATATAAATAGCTTTTTCCTGAATGAAGCAAGAGCAGAAAGGCAGGATACTGTGGTACATATTTCCATAGGTCACAACAGCCCAGTTAGATAGACTGAGCTATGCTTGCTCAGAGTAATAAGACTGAACAATCAAAAAAAAAAAAAAATTGTGTTCAGAAAGTGGTTTGTAAATATAGGAAACAAAAATAAAGAAATAAAAATAACAGAAAAAAATTTTCTTAGAAAAAAATAGTCCATTTACTTTGTACACTTTAGCCATAAGCAGCAATTTTCTCATGAAAATCAAATTTGAATTTTGTAAAGTTATCTAGATAATAAGTAGTTTGCTTGGCTTAATTAAAAATTAGCTCTAAACAACTATGTCTCAGTTTCTCCATCTGTAAAATAGGCTAACAATAGTACTCATCTCATAAGACTATTTTGATGATTAGATCAGTTATTTTTTAATTAAAGTATATTTTAAATGCCAACACATGTAAAAAGTAAAAATGTGGCCAGGTACAGTGGCTCATGCCTGTAATCCCAGCACTTTGGGAGGCTAAGGAGGGTGAATCACTTGAGGTCAGGAGTTAAAGACCAGCCTGGCCAACATGGTGAAACCCCATCTCCATTAGCAGGGTGTGGTGATGGGCACCGAAATCCCAACTATTGGGAGGCTGAGGCAGGAGAATCACTTGAATCCGGGAGGCAGAGTTTGCAGTGAACCGAAATTGCTCCATCGCACTCTAACCTGGGCGACAAGAGCAAAACTCCATCTCAAAACAAACAAAAAAAAAAGTAAAAATGTAAATAACATATCTCTAGATTGTAAAACTATGCATTAAAGAGAATGTCTAAAATCAACACAAATTGAGTAATAAGTGAACCCCATGGTGCTGACCTATTTTTAAGATGCATGATCTCCAGGATGTAACAGAATTTAGGAGACATAAAAATTTGTTGGGATTGGTGATAGCAATGATGATGACAGTGGCAACAACAAATGATGATAGATAGAATAATAGTCCCCATTTATTAAGAACCCCCCATGGGTCAGATCTAACAGTTGGCATTTAAATGAGTGATTTCTGGGTCTAAGACCATATCAAACATTATTATTTGCATGCTTAGATTCGAGTGGGGCCTCTACTCCCAGGAAAACCAGTGCTATTGGAGATATGTGATATGAAGTGGGACAAGTTAAATAACACTGGAACATATGCTATTGCTCTACACTTCTGTAGCTTCATTCCTGTTACTGGAGAGTAGCGCTGTTTTTGAAAGTCAATAAATCATAAATCAACCTGGAAAAATCCATCTTAAGCTATTCCTCTTGACAAATAAAAAAAATAGCACACCATACTTACTTAACTGCTAAGTTCAAAATAGCCATTTGTCTAATTATGCTTTTATAAAACTTCTTGGTAACTCATTATTGCAACTTTAAAAGTCAAATTCTAGGGATATGGAATTGTGAAAGAGGAGACCTTGCCTTCACAAATCAGTGCATGAATTGCAATCATGCAAAAATACAGTGATCTTATCTGTAACATATAAATTGGGTAATTTTTGATTTATGAAATAATGCAAATAATTTAATATAGATTACTAAACTAATTCATAGTATACTTTACTTAAATGATGAAGTTTTGTGAATTACTGAAATATAAATGGACATGAAGCACACAAAATAAAATTATGAAATTTTGGCATACATTGTGCTTCTCTAAAAGAAAAAATAGCCACACTCTAGACTCTGAAGTCATCATATTCTGCTATTAAAGAGCTTGATCATATCTGCCTCAGATTTCACTGGGGGCATTGAAAGCTTCAGTTATTTTTGCACCACTTTATGTTATTAATAGGTTGTTATTCTTTGTATTTTTAAGAAGCCAGTGATTAAACATCATAAACAAAACAAAGGACCAGGGTCAATCAAGCCAACATTAATAAAAAAGAAACTAGACTGAAAGCATGACTAATAAAGTTTGCTATTTACTCACTTGCAAATTCAACTAATTGTACATGTTATGAAATTGTTCTTATCTATCATTCCACTCTTGCATCTGTTCAATATGCAGTTTATCAGCAAACGCAGAAGACATCTGGCCAAGGGTAATGAAAAACTTGTTTGAGATTATGGATTTCTGAAAATGACTAATTTTTTTAAAATCTCAAGTTGTAGTTTTGATTGTGAAAATACAGTATACCTTCCCAATGCCTGATGCAGAGCAGTCTATTTTTTATACTCAAGAACTTTAAAAAAGGGAATGTAAATATTTCTAGAGGGATGCATGATCTTGCTGACAGCCAGAGTAAGAATCTGGCATTTTTTTCCTGCATATTCACTCAAGGCAGTTCTTTTTAGTTAGCATGTTATTACACTCCTGCTTTGTAATTGCTGGCTTACATTTTTGATCATTTTAAACACTATCAGAGCGCATAGTATTTTAAATTTCTTTCTTTCCTTCCTAAATGTAGATAATAGGCTCTATTTGATAACACAGTTGAGATTATTGGAAATACTTTATGAAATATGTCTTGAGAAATGTTTACAACACAGAGATCAGAAAATTACAACCCATGAACCAAATCCAGCCTTTCACCTGTTTTTAAAAATAAAGTTTTATTGAAACATAGCCAGGCTCATTCTATGGCTACTCTTAGTTACAAAGACAGTTAAGTAGTTATGATTGTATGACTCAAAAAGCCTAAAATATTTACTATCTAGTCTTTAAAGAATTTTGCAAATTCATGGTCTACAGCATAGTAGGGACTTAATAATGGTAATTATTTTTAATTCTGCAACATTGGGGAATTAACTTATTTTGCAGAAACCAGTAACTTCCAATAAAGATACTTGTTTTGAATAGGCAAACTAGTCCTGTCCAATAGAAAGAACATGTTATATTTTCTAGTAATGCATTTTTAACAATAAACAAGTTAAATTATTATTAGTATATATATATTGAGATGGAGTCTCACTCTGTCTGCAGGTTGGAGTGCAGTGGCACGATCTCAGCTCGCTGCAACCTCTGCCTCCTGAGTTCAAGCTATGCTCCTGCCTCAACCTCCCGAGTAGCTGAGACTACAGGCGTGTGCCACCACACACAGCTAATTTTTGTATTTTTAGTAGAGATGAGGTTTCACCATGTTGGCCAGGATTGTCTCTATCTCTTGACTTCATGATCCTCCTGCCTTGGTCTCCCAAAGTCTTAGGATTACAGGCGTGAGCCACAGCACCCAGCCACAGGTTAAATTATTTTAACAATGTTTTATTTAACCCAATATTATTATTTCAACATATAAGCATCATTTTAACATATAATCAACCTAAACATTATTATCAATACATTCTTTTTGCATACTTTAAAATCTTCAAAATCTGATATTAATTTAAACTTACTGCACATCTTAATTTGGATGTCAATTTTACATTGGAAATATTTCATCTATATTTAAAGTTTCTAAAGTTTACTCTTGAATAAGTTGATTCATATATTTAGTGGTTCCAAAAGTAAATATGTTTTTAGAATGTTTTCTCATACGTTTTCATAAAGCTTTCTAATAACTAAAGTGAATATCAAGGATTTTAAACTTAACTAAAGTTAAATAAAATTTAAAATTTAGCCCTTTAATTAAAGTAGCCACATTTCAAGTGGCTACCATGAGACAGAGGCATTTTAGGCAATATAAGATTTTACTTATTTTTATTAACGACAATGATCATAACAGCTACCATTGACTGACTACTTAATTTGCCACAAAAATCTAAACAGATATGGAATCTGGGGACTCAAGTTAGCAAAGTAACTTGTGCAAAAGTACATAGCTAGTTCAATAGGAAGTCTGAACTCAAGATCTTATCTTAATTCACACCTTTTCTCCACCTATCCTACCATGCAGACCCGATTCATCTTTTACATGCCAAAACACTGTCTGTTTGCTTAATTTGGACTTAAAATCTTAAGGAAAAAAATTAACTACATATTCTAAACTTGTGTATTAGCCCTACAGAACACTGTACTTGGCCTCTCAGGTTTGTTCATATTGATCTGCTTTAGTTTGTGTTTGAGAGGTCCTATTATAGAGCTTTTATATCTTCCACCTCGTCCCAGATGATTCTCTTCTCTGTTGTGATGGTGTTTGCCAGGCACACTACCCCATGGCGAGTGCTGGTGCTTATCTAAGGCCCTCTGTTCTCGACTTGCTGAGCTCCTTATGCTTTTCATCCGGGAGTGTGCGTGTGTGTGTGTGTGTGTGTGTGTCCACGTGTGTTTGGTAGGGGGATGGTTGTCTTGCTATTCCAATTATTCTTACTTTGATTTGAAAAGGGTAGCCTTTCCCAAACAATGCCAGTCAATCAACGTTTCTTTCCTAACCTGCAAGGCACCAATCTCTGACTGCGTTTGGAGCACAGCCTTAAAGTCCTGTTTTCTTTATATAGTTATATTTATTTTTGTTTGCCAAATGACTGCTTCTTTGACAGGAGATGAGAAATTAGTTGCTGTTCTTTAAGCTTAGTTCTTGGCCAGGAGCCATTACTTAAACCTGAAGATTATGGAAGCCAAACTCTAGAGGCTTGAGTATTCAAACTAATTTCGCTCAGCTATTGACATCTAAACACTTCAAAGATTGTATACCATTGTATTCTAGTCTCCCTTGGATCCAATTTGTATCCCCTTGTTAAAAAGTCTTTAAAAGGTCCTCATCCCCTCTGAAAAGAAGGCAAACAAACACTTCAATGGCATAAAAGACTCAATTCTTTGGCATTTCAGATCTGAAGAAACCTTCAATTTCCTGAAGATATTAACCTCTCTTTTATGTTTGAACTTTTACGTTGGCTACCCTCACTACCTGGTTCATTGATCGCCCACCGTATCTGCCCACCCTATTTTCCTTGGGTCCAGTACACTCAAACTGGTAAATTTATATGTTACTTCTCTTTCAAGCTTCCACTGAGCCCCAAAGGCATGTTACACACTTGACCTTGGCTCACACAGTGGACCAGGTGTGTGCCCTCAGGGTAGGACTTCTCAGTTTGTGTTATCATTGCCCATCTCTACTACTGGGCTTTAACTTTGAGGACAAGGGCCATATCTTATTCTAATTATCTCTAGTCTAATGTATATCACAGAGGCTAACAATAAAATGAAACCTTAATAAATATTTACTGGTTTAATGAAACCATTTATTTTAAGTGTGCAAATAAAATTAATTTCTGCTGTATATAGTCATTAAATCATATTTGGGGGCTTCCTAAGTGCATTTAGTATGTACCAAAGTGAATGTTGTCTATTAAATGTGTTTAAAATTTAATAATAGTAGGGACTCTAGTAAATATAATAAGCACTCTATAAATAACACTCCATCATTTGCTAGATACCCCTTCTTACTGAAATTTAATTAATTGAAATGTTCGCATCTGATAAGGATTTTTAAACTTTATTCTGCACAAAAATACAATATAAAAGAGATATAAGAATAGACTTTTCCTGACATATTTTTTTTTCTTTTTTTTTTTTTTTTGAGACACCCAGGCTGGAATACAGCAGCACGATCTCTGCTCACTGTAACCTCTGTCTCCTGGGTTCAAGCAATTCTTCTGCCTCAGTCTCCCAAGTAGCTGGGATTACAGGCATGCACCAACACGCCAGCTAATTTTTGTATTTTTAGTAGAGATGGGGTTGCGCCATGTTGGCCAGGCTGGTCTCAAATGCCTGTCCTCAGGTGATCTGCTCACTTTGGCCTCCCAAAGTGCTGGTATTACAGATGTAACCCACCACGCCTGGCAGACTTTTCCTGATATATTTTATATTTTAAAATAGCTATTATTCATATACTCTAGTATACTTGTTACTTTATTATTTTTTATTATAGAACAAAAGGAAAACAAGCACTTAAATGTAATGCAGAGTGTGACTGTTTTGGTGGTAGGAGAAGAGACACTTAATGGTAGTTCTTTACCTGTGTTGGAAAACAGCTTGCCTTTGAAAAGCTGATGACAGCTATAGGTTCTCTCTCTCTTTCTCTCCAGAGAAAAGCCCAAATGCATGTACAAGTATATATACCAATTTTGCCTACAATTTTAGAGCTCTCATGATTCATTCAATAAAAAGAGGTTAAGAAACCCTAAGCTTAAATTAGCCTGAAAAGCCCCTGACTCTGCTGTAAGATGGGGCAAAGGTGGAAGGAAATGACTGAGAAAGACGGGGAAAGAAGCATGTACTTTAGAAGAATGCACAAATCTTTGCAAAGAAGGCACAGGTGTGCTTTGCAGACCTCTGCGGAATGCTCTCTACCTTAGATGCTCACAAGAAGACTTGAATTGTTTGGAAGCCAAATCCTTGTGCTCCTTCATACATCCACTCATTCACCCATTTAATTAAGATACATTTATTTGGTTCCACTGTGTGCTAAGAACTGTGTTTAAGAGTGGGAGGAGGGGTGGTACAATTGTGAAATGAGTGCAAATTGTGAATTGACTCTTCTATGCCAATATGTCATTTTCTTGAATGATTCATAAGAGTCCTAAAATTGTAGGCAAAATTGGTACATATACTGGTATGTGCATTTGGGCCTTTCTCTGGAGAGAAAGAGATAGAGCCTATAGCTTTCATCAGGTTTTCAAAGGCATGCTGTTTCCCAACACAGGTTAGGAACCACCTTTAAGTGGCTTTTCTCATTTTCCCTTTCCTCAAAGTTAAAGCCCAGTAGTGGAGATGTCAATTATTTGAAACATGGCACTTCCTCTGTATTTCTTACATATGCTAGCATACCATGCTAGAAATAAGGAAAAAGAATCCATTCATTTAGAAGTTTCTACTTACCATGTCACTGATTTTGTACTCACTAGCTATTTTTCACTTATTGTTATTGATATTATATGCAAACAAATGAAGTTTTTAATGAGTTCTATAACCATAACATAATTTAATTATATTAATATTAAATGTCTATAATGGAAAAGTATTAATGTGACATACAATTAATGTAATTATAGTGAAAGATTACTGTTTTAGGCATCCTAATACTACCTAAAGTAGGACTGATGTTTTTGCATAAATCTAATGAAAAACGTGGCATCTTTTGGTTGCCCTGAAATTATTTATGTGCATAGGGAAGTATCAAATTAAGATAGTAGTCATATGGCTTCAGTGGCACTCAGGTGGGGGCAGAGGCCATTTTATTATAATTCTCTGGGTCTTTCATTGGCCCTCGGAGTTGAATCTGTTTTCCTGGTAACAATGAATTGCTTTGCAATGAAACACAAAAAGGAGACTTTGATCAAATCAACGTAGAAGTAATTGTGGCCTCAAGTAAATTGCAATGGGACCAAGGAAAACTTCTTGCATATAATCCATCAGAACACCAGGGAGAATGTGCATAAATAATCACCTTGGAAATGAGGACATACCACTCTGTCCTCCACTCTCCTATTTATAGCATATAACACATCGTATTGTTATCTCTCATATTTGTTGATGACACTAGACACTAATTATGATCCATATGCAGGTGTGGCTGAAAGACCTATTTAGGAATGACAGGACTTTTCACTCTGCACATGTCGTGATGATTCCTTAGCTTTGCAGCTGCAACTGCTAGTCGCAGAACATGCTGCTATTTAAGGGGCAGCCACTTAGATAGGAAGTCAGGCCCAAGTCTTTGCACAAAAGAGCTACCCAGTTGCTGAATATGTCATGTCAGTCTGGTCTGTGCTGCTGAGTTATCCTAACTTCCTAAAACGATGTCCTGTTTAAGAGTTTATAGAGTTTTCACCAAGTGCTTATGTTTCCTTTGTACTCTTTACTAATGCTGAAACTGACAACATATGTCTTCATGAATATCATTTAAATGTTGGGCCTTTATTTTCTCTTTCACTTATCTATTCATTCAGAAAATATTTATTGAGGATCAACCATGTCCCTGTTCCCTCCTCTGTGCTACATGCTGCAAATAGAGCAGGAAGAGGACAAACCCCTTCCTAGAACCCCTTGGTTAGATGTTCCCAACTTGTTATTTGATTTTAAAGGTGAGTGAGATTGATAGAATTATTCAGGACACTAGCTGCACTCTCTAGGACAAGATCATATCACATGACCATATTGAAATTGGAACATGACCATAGCTTTAGGCACTGTCAATCTTCTGTCACCTGGAGATGGCTGCAACCTTGATGTCATTTGTTCCACTTCTTAATTAGTATTTTCTTTCTCAGTCCATTCTACCAGAAGAAATGTCATAACTTTTATCTTAATCTTGACACATTCTACTTTCTATTTTTTTGATTTCCTGTATTGAGGTGTAAGTTCCTTGAGGTCAAGGGCTGTGGTTTTATTTATCTTCATTTCTATTGCTACACCTTCACAGGAATTGAAAGGTCCTGCATTTATTATTTCCTCTGCGTGGAACACTTATCCCGTGGACATGCATGGGGCTCTGTCCCTCAGCCCTTTACTCAGTTTAAACATCACCTTATCAAAGAGGCTTCCTACCTAATTTAGTAACTGCATAACTCTTTTATCCAACCACTACCCACATTTCCCTTTCCCCTTACCCCGCTTTATTATTCTTCATGACATTTATCACCATCTGGCATACTTACTTGTTTACTATCCATCTTCAATGACTAAAAATCCCATGAAAATAGGAACACTGTCTGTTTTATTCATTGTTGCATTCCCAGTACCTGGAACAGTGCCTGGATCCTAATGGGGCACCCAATAAATATTTGTCAACTGAATGAATATCTGTGGTATATCCACACATATTTATACTGCCTAATAAAGCATACAGATGTGATAATTTATTTATGACACTGGTAATATGTGAAGAGTGTACGTAGGTGCTACCTTAAATATCCCTCTGGTACAGTGACACAACTCACATTGCAGAAACATTTTTGATAACCATTGACTTGATGTGATGCATTAATTAGGTAGCTGCAGAGAGAGGGGAATGAGTCAGCTCATTTATGTGTAACACTTGAACCTCAGATAGGTGAACATATTTCCAGAATCCTACCATATCATTCTCCTCTTCTTTAATTAGTGAGACAATTGTGTTGGCAATTGCAAGCTGATGCCAGACACATCTTGCTAAACCAGAGTAGATCATCCCTATTAGTAGTTCTAATCCCATGTGGCCCAATTATTTTCCTCCATATTTAAGCCTCACTGACAACAAAAGTGCTCAAATCCCATGTGACAATTAGGCAGAGGCTGGCAAACTTTCAATGAATCTATCTAATCCTGCATTGCATCTTTTTTCTTTTCCCTTATTTGTCAGTAGATGTCTATACACTGATGATAGCTTCCATTTACCCAGATGCTCAGGCCAGAAATTGGGATATTATCTTTGACTTCTCTCTCTTTTTCAGCCCTCAAATCCACTCATTTTAAATGTCAAGTCAGGTCTACCTTGAAACTCCTTTCCTCTTAATTCCCACTGGCATTAAATGAGTTCAAGCTACTGTCAACTCTTGTGTGGATGAATGCATTCCCTTTTCACTGGTTGTCCTGCCTCAGGCTTTGTTCCTCTCCAGTGCATTCACCTTACAGTAAACAAGATTGTCTTCAAAACTACAAATCTATATTGACTTTTCTTTCTCATTGATATGAAGTCAAATTCTTCAGGTGTAATGAAAGGCTCTCCATGAACATTTTTGCCTTACTTCCCAGCTTCTCAACCATCCCTATTCCTTTGTCAATCATTCTGAGTTACCTGAGAACCTCTGCTTGTTCTTGCCTCTATACTTGGTGAACCCTCTCTCCCATTTTTATGAGGCTTATTCCCCATTCTGGTTTAGTCTGAAGACTACCATAACCAGAGAGTTTTTCTTGGTCTCCTGAGACTGAATGAGGCACTTTTCATCTGTGTCCGTTTATCATGCTGTTGTCAGTCCTATCATAGGGTTCACCACACAGTGATGAAATTGCTTGCTTACTTTGCATTTTTACCCACTATCTTGCAAATATATCTTCTGTGCTTAACACAGTGCTTGGCATGTAGTTTATGTGCAACATTGTTTGTTGAATGAGTAAGTTCTTGACTGCAATGAAAGTGCATTTACACAGATTGAGATGATATGGGATGGTATATGTCTTCAGATTACATCTACTTGGAAGTTACTTTTGGAAGTTCACAGATCTCTCAAGACAATCAAGAAGCTTTAGAATATGTAACTGTGTGATTTTAAGTAAAGCATTTCTTTATTTTGAAGCAGAATGTATCTACTACATATTGATCGCGAATGCAATTCCATTATAGGAGAGAGTGTATGTGTTCATATGAATAGGAAACAAGGTTTATTTAAAGGATTGGCTGTTACTTTCAGTAGATGTGAGGCAAACATAATTTTAACCTCCTTAAATGCAATTAAACAGTGTGGGAAAATCATTGATTAAGATTGCTCTTTCCCGGTGGCTCACGCCTGTAATTCTAGTACTTTGGGAGGCTGAGATGGGCGGATCACCTGAGGTCGGGAGTTTGAGACCAGCCTGGCCAACATGGAGAAACCCTGTCTCTACTAAAAATATAAAATTAGCCGGGCGTGGTGGCTCATGCCTTTAATCCCAGCTACTAGGGAGACTGAGGCAGGAGAATCGCTTGATCCCAGGAGGTGGAGGTTGCGGTTAGCCAATATCATGCCATTGCACTCCAGCCAGGGCGATAGAGCAAGACTCTGTCTAAAAAAATTTTTTTATATATTAAAAAAAAAGATTGCACTTTCCCTTAGCCTCTTCCACCTGAAAAGTGCTGATTGTTGGATGTGTGACAGCACCAGAAAATACAGAAGAACAAATTAATAAGCATAATACACATTTAGACCTGATACTATGAAATTTTAAAATGACTTAATTTAAAGTTAGGTGTGTAACTTTAAAAGTAAATGTTTTAATTTATATTTTTTACTGAAGAGTAGATATTTGATCATAGTAATATATCAATTTTTTCTCTACTCACTTGCATTTTTTTTTTCAAAGAGATAGGATCTTGCTCTATCACCCAGACTGGAGTGCAGTGGTGCAATCATAGCTCACTGCAGCTTTGAACTCCTAGGCTCAAGTGATCCTCCTGCCTCAGCCTCACAAGTAGCTGGGAATACAAGTGCTGTAACCACACCCAGCTAATTTTAAAAATGTGTTTAGAGAAAGAATTTCACTATGTTACCCAGGCTGGATTCAAACTCGTAGCCTCAAGAGATCCTCCCACCTCAGCATGGGATTGCATTGCATTTGTGTATTAATATTTTTTCTAGTTGTTGAAGAAAAATTATCTCTATCTACACCTTCAATGATAACCCATAATAAGTTTTCATTAATTAAATATAAAATAAAGCAGCTGAAAACAGAAATAAATTCCCAAGTCATTGTGATGATTCTGGAGCAATAGTACAAGAAAATACAGTGATAAATACAAGTGTATGAAATTTTAAACACATACATACCCACATATATATAATAGGAAGCTAAATAAAATAATAATAATAAGCATAATGGAAAACCATAGAATGGGAAATGTCTATAACCAATGCTACCTAGATGGGAAAGGATATGAAAAGACATTCATATAATAAAAATATAAAACATAAATATTAACAAATCAAAGTAATAACAATGAATAAGAAAGATGGCATTTGATGTGTGCCAGGCACTGTTTTAAGCACTTTTCACATATTAGCACATATAATCCTATAAGATATGCAAACTTATTCTCCACATTTTTTTGAAGAGGGGACCAAGTCTCTCTCTGTTGCCCAGACTGGAGTGTGATGATGCTACCTCTGTTCACTGGAACCTCTGTCTCCTTGGTTCAAGCAGTTCTTGAGCCTCAGCCTCCCAAGTATCTGGGATTACAGCCATGCGCCATGACACTCGGCTAATTTTTGTACTTTTAGCGGAGACGGAGTTTCACCATGTTGGCCAAACTGATCTGGAACTCCTGACCTTAAGTGATCCACCTGCTTCTGTCTCCCAAAGTGCTGGGATTAAAAGTGTGAGAAACAGAAAATAAATTACTTGTCCAGAGTCAACTACTTAGAAAATGATAAAGTCTAGATTGAACTTAGGCATGGATTCTTTTTCACACATAATTACATATTTAAAATAAGAAAAATCAACCTATACTAATGTGAAGATGCAATAAGCACAATACTTATGAGTAACCAGTTTAATAGTTACTTGTTATTGTTGTTTTAGAATACCATTAGATAAGAAAAAAAAAATGATTTCATTCTCTCTTCTGATTGTCATTCCTTACCATTTTATTCCAAATAAATAATTCAAAAATGTAAAAGATTTGTGCAAAGACATTATAACATATGTGGAAACAGAACTGAGTATAGCAAAGGTGAGTACTTGCAGCAAACTCTGAAAAATAATGTAGCCTTAACAGTTGAAGTAATGTTAAATAGATTGGAGACATTGATGTAATGAAATTTATGCAACCATAAAAATGATAGAATTCAAAACTAAAAAGCAACAAAGAAAAATGTTTATGAAATCACATCAGGTAAAGTACAAAATACCATTCTTTAAATACACTCTTATTACAACTATGTTAAAGCTATAAAAGCCAACAAATAGATATTGGAAGTACACAGGAAGACAGTAGGTATTCCACAATGGAGGTAAAATTATGGATTTTTCTAAGTTTACTTTTTTAATGTTTTAAGTTTTCTAAAAAAAGACTTTTTGATATGCTTATACATAGAAAAAAGTTAACACTATGATTTTATTTTTAATTTGCTAAAAGATCAAACCTATGACCTTGTGCAATTTCTGCATTAGACACAAAAGCCTAATGGGATAAATAATTAATATGCAGGTTCTTGTAAATTTTTATAGACTTAACCTATTTCATCTAACCTTCTAGCCACAGTACATTCAAGTGCTGGAAATGCTTTTCCTTGCTGAAAAGAAATACTTGTCTTTAACTGCTTTTGCAAAAATGCACATAAAAGTAAATAAGAGGACTTAAAAATCTATTGACATTTTAGCATTACACAAATATCTTATATCTATAATTCATTATTCCTCTATGTGTATAAATATATTGGATGCTTATTCAATACAAATTAACAGGCATAGGCTTTCTTTCTTCATTCAATAAGGGTCTACAGGGTACAAAGTTTTGGGCAGCCACTAAAAAAATGGCCCATTCTCCCATGATGCTTGTATAAGCCAACATAAAACATCCTTATTATTTAATTTCAGTTATGGGAAGTGCTAAGAAGTATAGGTTTTATGGGTACTTGTTAAAAGAGTATCCAATTTAGGAATCAAGAAAGGCATTCTAGAGGTAGTGACTTTGATCTGAGGCCTGAAAGATGACTAAGAATCGACTAGATAAGTAAGTAGTGGTTAAGTACAGGAAAGCATTCCAAGATGAGGGAGTTAGATATGCAAAGGCCCTATAGAAAGACAGCTGGCAAGTGTGGATTGCAGTCCACAGAAAAGAGAATGGTCAGAGGAGTAGATATCTGGACTAAATGATTAAGGCCTTCATAGACCTCGTTCTTCATCTTTATAAAAATAGAGGCTTTTGAAAGGTTGCAATAAATGAACAAATTTGCATTTTTAAAAAGAGGACATGATTGGTTGATAGGAATTTCTTAAGTAGAACTCCTAAGAAAAATATGAAAATAGCTTTTCAATTAAAACAAAAAAAATTAAGTAGTCTAGGATCAATGTAAAAAGAAATGTGTGAGACTTCTATAAGAAAAATTTTAAAACTTCCCCAAAAGATGCAAAAGTAGACTCAAATTTGTGGGAAGACATCCCCTTTCTCGTATTACATTATTCAACATCACAGCGATGTTTCTCCCATGTTAGTTTATGAATTTAACTCATTCCTTATATAAACATCAGCAGACTTTTTATGGAGTAAGATAAGTTGATAATGAAAGTTCATATGGAGAAATAAACATGCAAGAAGAGATAGTAAAACACTGAAGAAGAAAACCTATAAGGGGACACTGTCTCTACCAAACATAAAAGTGTACTTCAAAGTATCTGTAATCAAAATAATGTGGTAATGGCATATAAATAGACAACAAAGTCAGTGGAATAGAATAGAAAACTCAGAAATAGATCCAAATACACATAGAAATTTATTATATGATATAGGTAACATCTTTGGGGGCATCACTGGGCAAAGATAGACTTTTTAATTCATGCTTGTGGGACAACTAGTTGGCCATTTGAAAAAAAAATAAAATCAGTTGCATACCTGATATAATACCAGAACAAATTCTAAATAGACCAGGAATCTAATTGTAAAAAACAAAATGCAAATAAATAAGAACCTGGAGAAAACAGAGGTGAATTCCTATTTAACCTCGTTAAACAGTAGTAAAATATTTTGTATTCCTCAAACTCCAGAGGAAATAAAACAAGGATAAACTCAACAACATAATTAAAATACAAAAAAACTAAGACAACACCATAAACAAAATCACAGACAATTGATAAACTGGGAGAAAATGTTTAACATTTGCAATATTTAACACAAAGGGCTATTATCCCCAATACATAAAGAACACTTAAAACTGAAGGAAGAAGGATCAATACCCCAATAGAAAAACAAGAAAAGACCTGAACAGACTAGAGAGAGAGAGAGAGAGAGAGAGAGAGAGAGAGAGAGAGAGGAATTACTCAAGTATATCCAGTCCCCCAAGAAGTTAAAATAAAAACACAATTAGAGAAATAGTACAAACTAAAATAAACCAAGGCTGGTTCCCCAATAAAAAAGATAAAGGGATATCACCACCCATTCCACAGAAATACAAACTACCATTAGAGATGACTACAAACAACTATATGCACACAAACCAGTAAACCTGAAAGAAATGGATAAAATACTGGACACTTGCACTCTCCCAAGCCTAAACCAGGAAAAAGTCGAAACCCCGAATAGCCCAATAACGAGGGCTGGAGTTGAGGCAGCAATTAATAGCCTGTCAACCAAAAAAAGCCCAGGTCCAGATGGGTTCGCAGCTGAATTCTACCAGACATACAAAGAGGAGCTGGTACCACTCCTTCTGAAACGATTCCAAACAATCCAAAAAGAGGGAATCCTTCCCAAATCATTTTGAGACCAACAGCATCCTGATATCAAAACCCAGCAGAGACTCAACAAGAAAAGAAAACTTCAGGCCAGTATCAATGATGAACATAGATGCAAAAATCTTCAATGAAATACTGGCAGACCGATTGCAACAGCACATCAAAAAGTTTATCCATCACGATCAAGTAGGCTTCATCCTGGGGATGCAAGGCTGGTTCAACATAAGCAAATCTATAAACGTAATCCACCACATAAACAGAACCAAAGACAAAAACCACATGATTATCTCAATAGATGCAGAGAAGGCCTTCAACAAAATTTCACAGTCTTTTATGCTAAAAACTCTCAATAAACTAGGTATCGATGGAACGTATCTCCAAATAATAAAAGCTATTTACAACAAACTCACAGCCAATATCTTACTGAATAGGCAAAAACTGGAAGCATTTCCTTTGAAATCTGGCACTAGACAAGGATGCCTTCTCTCACCACTCCTATTCAATATAGTATTGGTAGTTCTAGCCAGAGCAATCAGGCAAGAAAAAGAAATAAAGAGTATTCAATTAGGAAAAGAGGAAGTCAAATTGTCTCTATTTTCAGATGACATGATTGTATATCTAGAAGACCCCATCGTGTCAGCCCAAAATCTCCTGAAACTGATAAGCAACTTCAGCAAAGTCTCAGGATACAAAAACAATGTGCAGAAATTACAAGCATTCCTATACACCAATAACAGACTTAAAGAGAGCCAAATCAAGAATGAACTGCCATTCACAATTGCTACAAAGAGAGTAAAATACCTAGCAATACAACTAACAAAGGATGTAAAAGACCTCTTCAAGGAGAACTGCAAACCACAGCTCAAGGAAAGAAGAGAGGACACAAACAGATGGAAAACATTCCATGCTCATGGTTAGGAAAAATCAATATTGTGAAAATGGCCATACTGCCCAAAGTGATTTATAGATTCAACACTATCTCCATCAAGCTACCTATGATCCTCTTCACAGAACTGGAAAAAAAACACCTTAAACTTCATATGGAACCAAAAGAGAGCCCACATAGCAAAGACAATTCTAAGCAAAAAAAGAATAAAGCTGGAGGCATCAGGCTACCTGACTTCAAACTATACTGCAAGACTACAGTAATCAAAACAGCATGGTACCGGTACCAAACCAGAGATGTAGACCAATGGAACAGAATAGAGACCTCAGAGGCAACGTCACACATCTACAACCATCTGATCTTTGACAAACCTGACAAAAACAAGCAATGGGGAAAGGATTCCGTTTAATAAATGGTGTTGTGAAAACAGGCTAGCCATGTGCAGAAAGCAGAAACTGGACCCCTTCCTGACACCTAACACTAAAATTAACTCCAGATGGATTAAAGACTAAAACATAAGACCTAACACCATAAAAACCCTAGAAGAAAACCTCAGCAAAACCATTCAGGACATAGGCATAGGCAAGGACTTCATGAGTAGAACACCAAAAGCATTGGCAACAAAAGCCAAAATAGACAAATGGGATCTAATTAAACTCCAGAGCTTCTGTACAGCAAAATAAACAGTCGTTAGAGTGAACTGGCAACTAAAAGAATGGGAAAAAATTTTTGCAATCTACCCATCTGACAAAGGGCTAATATCCAGAATTTACAAAGAACTAAAACAGATTTACAAGAAAAAAGAAACAAACCCATTCAAAAGTGGGCAAAGGATATGAACAGACACTTTTCAAAAGAAGACATACATGAGCCCAACAAACATATGGAAAAATTCTCATCATCACTGGTCATTAGAGAAATGCAATTGAAAACCACATTGAGATACCATCTCACACTAGTTAGAATGGCAATCATTAAAAAATCTGGAGACAACAGATGCTGGAGAGGATATGGAGAAATAGGAACACTTTTACACTGTTGGTGGGAGTGTAAATTAGTTCAATCATTGTGGAAGACAGTGTGGTGATTCCTCAAGGATCTAGAAATAGAAATTCCATTTGACCCAGTAATCCCATTACTGGGTATATGTTCAAAGGATTGTAAATCATTCTATTATAGACAAGCACAGATAAGTTTATTGTGGCACTGTTTACAATAGCAAAGACCTGGAACCAACCCAAATGTCCATCGATGATAGACTGGACAAGAAAAATGTGGCATATATACACCATGGAATACTATGCAGCCATCAAAAGCAATGAATTTGTGTCCTTTGTAGGGACATGGATGAATCTGGGAACCATCATTCTCAGCAAACTGACACAAGAACAGAAAAACAAACACCAAATGTTCTCACTCATAGATGGGTGTTGAACAATGAGAACACATGGACACAGGTTGGGAGCATCATACACTGGGGTCTGTTGGTGGGGAATAGGGGAGGAACAGCTGGGAGTAGGGAGGTTGGGGAGGGATAACATGGGGAGAAATGCCAGATATAGGTGACAGGGGGATGGAGGCAGCAAACCACATTGCCATGTATGTACCTGTGCAACAATCCTGCATGTTTTACACATGTACCCCAGAACCTAAAGTGCAATAAAATATATATATATATTAAAAATAAGAAAAATCAATTTATTTGTTTGAAGAAGATTATAAATACCAAGGTAGTGAATCATTGCTAAAGCAAATATAATTATCATAAAAGTATATAATAATTTACAGATTAGGTGAATAAATTTTAGTTATGTGGTAAGAAATATAATGTATTATTATTTACCTAATTTGGATCAAACCTAGCGAGGTTCCAAAGACAACATTTTACAATATTTTTTAAAAATTATTCCTTCATATGATACAACATACTGTGTTCGAGTCTGTCCAAACTTTTGCTCTGATTATAGAACTTGATTTATACGAATTCCATCTATATACTCCCATGGGGGAAATAACTTGTAAATGAACAAAAGAGTGACTGATCATTGAAAATAAAATGCTCTCACTTTGAACAGTATCTCTTTGAGTGAATTTATAAAGAAATTACATGAATGGTGATACAGGGAAGTGGAGAGGAGTTATTTCAGTTAAATCTACATCGATTAATCATGTTCTATGTCCAAGACATTATAAGTAATGTGGCTACATCATTTTTAAGATGTAGCCTTAATGTTGGGAATCAAGTAGGCCTTGAGGCTCAATTCCATTCTGGCTCAGAATCTATCAAAATTATGATCTTGGGCAAGTTATTAAAACCTCTCTAAATTCCTCTTTGACCCACTGAAAATGTGAATATCACAAAACTTACCTTGCAAAGTTGTGAGAATTAAATGTAAAATTATTGAAAACAATTGGCAGGAATAAGTCTCTACCTTTCTCTTTCTCTCTATGATAGAGTTTTTGAGAAGATTAAATTTAAAAATGCATATATGTTAAAGGTTATAAATCATTATATAGATAAAAAATTGTTACTATAAATAAACATATTATGGCTCACTGTTATTTATCTGGAAAGCCAGCTTCACCCAATAAATACATATTTTGGCATTTGCTTTTTCATAGCCAAAATCTCATAGCAAGACATTGGAAAATAGGATGGATTTTTCTTCATGGTAGAGAACTGGTGTCCTTAGTTTAAATTAAACTATGTAAAGCAAAGACTCTGGGGATTAAAAAAAAAAAAAAAAAAAAAAAAAAGTTGTTATATTAGTCAGCTAGTGAGGACAAACTAAAGAAATGTGAAAGGATATATATATACACACACACACACACACACACACACACACACATTCTTATTCATGCTTTGTCAGTCCTTTACTAATTTTTCCTTACTTAGAATAAGAAAATACCATAGAAATGGAAAAGGGATAAGATAATGTGAAAGTTTCCCCGAATAAATGAAAATTACAAAGGAAATTTAAATTTACTTTTCAAAAAGATTATCACAACATTTCAGCCTATCCTATTTTTGGTGCATAATTTTAAAAATTATGTTTCCTTGGTCCTTTTAGTGAATCCTATTCATATAGGTCTCTTGGGTTTGTTTTGTTTTGTTTTTGCTTTGTTTTTTAACATGGAAAAATCTTTAAGTAAATTGACCATATATGAATCATTGCAGCCCAGATTTAAAAGTAAATTTGGCCTTAGGCTATTCCTCATAACTAGGGAAAGCTCAAAAAGTATGGGCACAACGTGAAAAAAAGAAAAAAAATTATAAAGAGCTCAGCAAAAATGATTTAATAGAGGGAAACCATATATTTAATTTAAATATCTTGAAGAAAGGCTACATATTACTCAATATTTTTAATATATCGTAATAGAGATATAAAAATCTGTGTTTATCTTTACAACTCTAAACAAAACCCTCCTACTAAGTAACAGTAGGTTGATATTGCAGTATAATATAAAAAATAATAATAATTCTGAATACAGGTCAGGAACGGTGACTAACTCCTGTAATCCCAGCACTTTGAGAAGCTGAAGTGGGCAGATCACTTGAAGTCAGGAGTTCAAGACCAGTCTAGACCACATGGAGAAACTCCATCTCTAATAGAAATATAAAAATTAGCTGGGCATCGTGGTGCATACTTTTAATCCCAGCTACTCAGGAAGCTGAGGCAAGAGAATCACATGAACCTGGGAGCCGAAGGCTGCAGTGAGCTGAGATCATGCCACTGCACTCCAGCCTGGGAGACAGATTGGACTCCATCTCAAAAAAAGAAAAAAAATTTGAAATTCTGAGTACACTTATTTCTGCACATATGGACACAAACTCAAAGGAAATTTATAAAATGAAATTACTTGTTAAAATTATAGAATTATGGGATCTTTCCAGATTTTTCTCTAATGCTTTTACAGATAAAAGCAATGCTTAATTTAGAGAAACAGTATCATGCATTATACACTCCAATTTTACCTGAAAGTTTTTGCCCTTTCCTCTGTGATTTGTGGAGGAGAAAAGCTTTCAATCAATTTTCAAATACAAGCTGTTCTACCTTGTACAAAAAGCTTTTTAATTTGGGATTGTTGTTAAATAACTTCAGGAACATAGTTCAGGAATTAACAATTAATATATGCTAATTAAGAGCACAAATATTTTAAAGATGCACAAATAGGTCTAGAATGGAAATTTAAAGTAGCTTGAGGCCACTGAAATAACGAAAGGACAATTCAAAAATAGTTAACAGCAGACCCAGAGGACCAGTAGTGAGTACAGCTGCAGGGAAAGACTTCTGTGTGTGCTGGCAGGCTGTACACCTTCAGCGGCACTACAGTGAGTACAGGTGTGCTTGGCTAATTTTGTTTGTTACCACAATAATCTAGAAACTACTAAACTTAAAGAGGCTTTGAGGCAGAGCCTACAGGATTTAGGTTTTACAAAATATACTGGGGGCTTGTAGGTGAGAATTGTGGGATTTACATCTCAACTTACATATTTATATTTATGGAAATATTATTTAGAGATATAAAATTAATGTTTTTGCTTCTCAAAAATTATCTCAACTGTTTAGTAATTTTTAAACTAAAATATTATAAAAATTAACCAGAGATATTTTAAATTTTGAAAAACAAAAAAATCAGTATATATATTTGAAACTCAAAGTTATTAGTGCAATTTTATGTAAAAAATTCTGGTAGAGAATATGTATTATCAAATCATACTGTCTTAAATTTCTTAATATTTTAACAATCTGATACCACTTTGAGACAATTTGGTTGAATGCTTCCCTACAATAAATAAATGAATAAGTCTCTATCATTAAATGATATATTCTTTGTCTGAATGTAGCTGTGACATAAATAAAGAGTTGATCCTGTTGCCTAAATATTATCATACATAATACTTGAGTATACTTTATTATAAAACATCAATTATCTTGCAAAATGTAATGGATTCATTTCCAGTAAAGTCATTTCAGGAGAAGTATTATCAAATAATTATTTTATTAAGATTTACCAAGACCCTGTATCACTGAAACTAGACAGACCAATGAAGATATATATTAAACTATGATGATGAAATCTGCTTTATAAATGTAAATTAATTATTGATCTTAAGCATGTTTTGGGATTTCAGTTGGGACAGACCCAGGAGAGAGAGAGGGAAAGAGAGAGAGAGAGAGAGAGTGTGTGTGTGTGTGTGTGTAATTCTGACTGTTTCTGCAAGTATCTTTGAGAGACTTCGATTAGTAAAGGGTCTAGATTAGGTTCACTAATGTCTGCAAAAGGATGACAGTCAAACCATCTGCTTCTATAGTCTCCAGTGTAATATATTCACCTTCAACCAATAATTAATAATCTATTTTCAAGGCCAGACTTGATGGCAACAAAAATCACAATTGATTGCAATAAAATTATCATCTTTAAAATCTGATAAACAGGTATTATATCTTATGGAGAATTTCTAAAGGTGAACTTTCAAATTAATGTAAATCTGATCTTTGGATTTTAGCCAATAAACAGCAATTATTTATTTGCTACATGTTGCCTTAGCATTCTGAGAAGTTGCCAGTCATGACAATGGTCATGAATTAATAAAGAAGTCATAACTCTCCAGAGGGTTTTCAATTCAATGGAGTTGGGATTTCTCTCCATTTTGTCTTAAGGGACCCAGGATCCCTTCATCTTGTGGTGCGACCATCCCTTAAAGCATTTATGTCTTCTGTCTTCAGCTAACAAGAAAATAAGTACAAAGTACACACCATAGGTGAAATGTGTCAGGCCTGAAAATGACCCATGTTATTTCTACTCAATGCCCAACAGGAAAGAATCACTCAGCTGCAACTAATTGTAAGTGAGGCCCAGAAATGTAGAAAGATGGAATGCCAGAAAGAAGAGGAAAGTAGACATACAGGACTCTGTAATAAATATTTAAAATAACAAATTAAAATGCAATTAGTCTTGGCATAGTAAAAAGCATAATTTTATATTAGACGTGACTATAATTTCCCTGTAAGTTTCTTATCCACTGCAACCATCCCTTTTTTCACACATGCAAGAACTTTAGCTATATACACATACAGAGATTTTGGAATCAACTGAAGGATCCCAGATTGACAAGAAACCATTATATCTTGTGGAACACATTTAGCTACTATTAACTGTAAATTTTGCAATAACACAAAAGAAAGACATAAAACAACTCCTATTTACATAGTAAAGTAATATACTTACTTCTAGTTTATTTGATAATGTATACATTTCAAATTATTTTCGGTTATTTTATTTATAACTGAATTCTCAATTTCCTTAATTTTAACAATTTTAAATGATAATACAGTGGTTAAAACTGAATGAAAAATTTAGTTTCCTAAATTAAAATGTATCACAATCACTGAAAACCTAAAGTATCTATGCTGTAACACAGTGTAATGTCCTATTTCTGATGACTCTGGTTAGAAAGCAATTGGTGGACAGTTTTGCAGAGACTCCTAAACTATACATCATCAATGTACAGAAAACTCTATATACAATTAGCAGCATATCGATGCACCCCAGTATAATTCCCTAGAGAAGAATACTTTGCACTTAACATCAATACCACTTTCTCTAGACATATCCTATTATGAAGTTTCATAACTCAGCAGAAATATCTGTATGTAGCAGGGGACAAACTATGTAAAAGTGGAGAATGATAAAAAATTCACTCTCAAATGGACTGCAGTTTAATCTTTAACTAGAGAAGATACTATATTATGATGTAAATTATCTTGATGCCTTACTTTTAGAATAGCAAATTGTTCTAACATTTTACAACTTGATAGGCAGTTGCTCTAATTCACAAAAAAAAAAAAAAAGAAAAAAGAAGAAACTTGAGTCTTTGCCTTTCCTTACTCTTTTCAATCCTTATTATTCAGTGTTATATAGAGACTTATCTTAGCAAAGTCCTCCGTGATAATTTATTCATTAATCTGCAGAATATTCCAGACAAGTGAATATTTCCCCTTATTTTGAAAATGGGGTTAACATTATCTTTAACTCCATAGAATAAGTCACTAGAAAAGGAGGATTGGAGCTTAGAATTCCTGAAATGCCAATCCAAGCATGTCCAGTCCTATAAACCACCTTTCAAAATTCATTCTTCCATTTCAGAGCATGGCAAGCTCCATACCAGCTATTTTTTCTCTGTGACTATAAACAGACCATATTTGCCCTAAAAGGGTAAAAAGAAAAAAATCTAAATGGAAATTCTGCTCCTACCTGAGTCACTCCAGCAGTTATTGTCTTAGCAAAAAAAAGTATATATATATATTTTTTTTTTCTTATTTTCTTAGCCCTTAAAGAATGAGAAATGAAGCTAAATTTCACTCTCTCTCCAAAAGCAAGATTCTGTCTCAGTGAGATTCTTTAATTAATCCAATGATATATGTTTCTGAATTACTAAAAAGACATTCTTACAAATTGGTTTCTTTTCTTGGAAGGGAGGAATAGTCATTCCAGAGGGGAGAAATACAAATTTCAATAATAATATATTTTCCCAACTTTGAAGCCGTCTTGCAAAGACTTACAACAAAGAAAAGATATAACATGGAGTCAAACTAAGATTTTTAAGTACAGACTTTGTTCTCTTGAAAAAAGAAATGGATTATTAGTTGGTTAATGGTGATCTAAAATTAAAACCAAAATTACTATAGTTCCCCTCAAATATATGCCCAGTATATGGAAAAAGTAAACATTGAGTCTTAAAATATTTAAGGCTAGAACTACCTGTGAAGCCAGTGTATAGAATTCGGTGTCGTCACACAAGTATATAGACTACACATGTAGCACTGACTGAGGATCAGTCAATTAAGCTCTTCCAAGCTTTCAATAGTGTAATTATTTTAAGGGAGCATGATTATATCCTTGGTATAATTCACAGATGACTGATGCCTGTAAGGGAGAATGAGGCTCCAGACAACAGTACCAATAATATAGTACCATAAGCACAATTTCTCTCCTACCTCAGCTGTTGTGATGCTTTGCATAAAGCAAGTATCAACAGATTTGATTAATTGGATGAATAAACAAAGGGATATTTGAGGCAGGTGGAGAAGTATTCAAAGACCTGGAAACCCATATAAGTAACAACAGAAAACAATTGATGTCTCATAATACTACAAATAGAAAAGAATGATGAAACTAATTTCAGTCCACTGTAGGTGGAATAATTGCCTAACACATGCATAGGGTTCATGGTGGTAAGGGTTGTGTTTTGACCTAGTTAAGGAACACCTAAAAGGAGCTACTTGAAGGCCAAAGTTTACTGTTAATTCAGGTACTGATGGAAGGAGAGGGAATGCATGCATGATTTTCCATTTCACTGCTCCCCTAGCAGCTCTTTTCTTTGAGCTACAGGAGTATTGAAATGGAAAAGATTTGTGCTTGCTGAAGCTCCTTGAGCAGAATTCTTGTCAATTCCAATCAGCTGCTTACTTAGGAGTTTGGAACAAGCCAGGGGACACAAGGTAGGGAGTCAGGCATGAATGAGCTTACATCAGAGGTATGCTGTAGAGCTCCAAATCTGAGGCATTAATACTGTTGAAGCATTTATTCTTAAAAAGATCTCTCTCTCTTTTTTTTTTTTTAATTTAAAAGGAAGGTGACTGCTGACAGTTTAACTATATGGTGCTGATTTCTAGAATGGACAAGCTGAGCTTCTTCAGGCATTGGTATTTGGTCTTAGCACTCAATTTTTAAATTAAGAGTTTGGTAGGTGCTACAAAGAGTTCTATTTTTTACTCTAAAGGCAGGGATAACAATAGGATTTTCCTTTTTCTCAATCACTGATTGTGTTTGCTGGACAGAATTGTGATTGGCATTAGGAACTATCAGAGCAATTAGGTAAACATAAAGTTGTCCCATAAGCAGCTGGCTATGTTTTGGGAGATTAAGATTCCTGATCATGGGCTGGGTATGGTAGCTCAAGCCTGTAATCCCAGCAATTTGGGAGGCCGAGGTGGGCAGATCACGAGGTTGAGACCAGCCTGACCAACATGGTGAAACCCTGTTTCTAATAAAAATACAAAAATTAGCCAAGCGTGGTGGCACACACTTGTAAGCCCTGCTACTCGGGAGGCTGAAGCAGGAGAATCGCTTGAACCCAGGGGGCAGAAGTTACAGTAAGCTGAGATCACGCCACTGCACTCCAGCCTGGGCAACAAAGTGAGACTCTGTCTAAAAAAAAAAAAAAAAAAAGATTCCAGATCATTGGTGAACATTCTTCTCATGAAATTCGTAATCTTTCTCTGTGAATCTGCTGTAAAGTTTGTGAATATTAGAAACAGGTCATTGGAGAAATCTGAGCTGACAAAATGCGTGTATAATTAGGAGCCACTTACAGCAGCAGCTGAGCTTATGTAGTCCAGGATATGACACAGCAGGACATTACAGTCACTCAAGGCAGAGCTTAGTTTTTAAATAAACATGTATGCTCAGTTTATTCTGAAAACTAATGAAGAAGCCCTCATGACTCATGGGACTTTTCTCCGTGAAGTCCCTGAGTAAAGGGACATAATAAATACCATAAAGGTGGTGGTCAGCTTTTTCTTTACCAGTAACTCAGATGCGTTTAGGCTTTATAGGGAAAGTCACTCATTGGGGGAAAAAAAGCCTGAGTTGGCATAAAAAATTTTTCCAAAAATGGTAACTGAAATTACAAACGTGGAGTTTCCTCTTCTGTATTTTTCACAGCTACTAACACTCTTACAGATAGCATTTGCTCACATTACAATAGAAAAACAGCCAATTGGTCTTTCACTCAGCCTATTTCATCCTAAGATTCCTCAGCAGTAGTACTAATTATTGTACTTTAATTTTTAATGTATTGCAAAATGTAGTCACTCGCCATCTGTGAAAAGTACCTCTTCTGATTGTCTGCATTCAAGGGACAAAAATGTGTCAGTATGCCAACTTTGACTTCTAAACCAGTAATTTTTTTTAGCCAAAAGTACTTTTTTAAAAATTAGGAGCTAACATTTTTAAAGTGTGAATTTCCTCATAAAATTCCACGTTTATTTCTGGCTTTTTCCAGAACATGTAAGAGGCAACATTGCTAGGCCCACATGTCTAAATAGCAATCATTGGCAGAGTAGCAGCAAACAGCCTCAGACTGCCAAGCAGTTTGCTGCCTGCCAGGAGCTGTGCCATCCTTCATTATTGCTGAATTGTGGTTTTGTATATACAAGGAGACTTAAAACTAAAATCTTTCTTGTATCTGTGATTCTGTCCAACCTGAGAAAAGAAAATATATGGCCTATGAAATGAGGAGTTTCTCAAAAGATGTGAAAAGATGTATTTCTTGGGAGAAATGAATAATGTGTAAACAAAATGTGTCCATAGCTAAAGAGCACAATTTATGATGCCATTAAGGACCAACCAGTGTAAGAAGTGGGCTAGTTCTTTACTTTACAATCAAATTGCTTTACTCACTTTATTTTCTTGACCCTTTAGACATTTATGTTTTAAATTAATGCATTAATACACGTCTTGCTTTCTTCATTGTCAAATGGCCATCCACATTTATAAGGAGTGTCCAGATGGGTTGAGTAGATAAATCTCCAACCTGTCATATCACAGAGAAACTGCAGGATTGTGCAACATCATAGATTCAGGCTGCAGACCAATTGGCTGCTCATTTGGAATAGTATCCTCCAGTCCCCCTAGGTATATCAGGAATAATTAATATTTTGAGATTACTCTGATTTAAGCTATTCAATGCCCCATGGCCCCCAGGCTTTATCCAGTGTTTTAATGGAAAAGCTGTTGGTTTCCAGCAGTCAAGTGGGAATGGGGCTGCCTAATTTGATGAATACATTCTCATAGACAGTGTTATGTGGTTTTGGGTCCTTCTTCCTGGGATCAGAGGCTTGTTCTGGATTGTAGCTTGCTTCCTATTTTTCATCTAGCTGGTCAAACCATGATTTGGGCCCTGTGTTTTGGGGTTTTTAATATCTAGGCAATCTCTTTTGCTAATTAAAGAATCTTGAGGGATTCGTTGCAAAAATAACTATTTTAAGAATAGATCACCTCAGAAGATGGAAAGATTTTGAAATGGGATAATATTTCAGTTTTTCTATTATTGGCCTAAGTTTATTTCTGAGTAGCATTTAAGACCCAAGAATGCCCCTCCCCTTTCTGTTCTCCTCTGCTTGAGTTCTCATTTCCCTTTCACCTCTCTCCTCCATTCTCACAGACTGGCTAGGGAAATAACCAGATTCAAGGATTCTTACACTTTAATTTTAGTTCTTACCATAACATTCAGGTATATGTTTTGCTGTTTACAAAAATAATCTCTGAGCCTGGATTCAAACAAATATATTAAGGAACATTCTATAATTGGGTGTGTTTCATTGATTTTACATATATTAATAGTGCTAAGCACTGTACAAATGCCAAAGAGAGATTCCTGCCAAACACCCTGCCCTAGCAGGGTTTGCAACCAACCAGAAGAGAAAAACTTAATTAAACAAGCAATTGCACAAATTACTTGTGCAATTATTAAAACTGACCTTTATATTTTCTCCCATCTGCATGGAACATTCTTCCCTTAGCTATTCCCACAGCAGGATAAATCTTATCCTCCCAGTCATCAATATTGTGTATGAGGAGCTTCCATGGCCCGTGACTGGAGATGGATTGGTCTTAGCTTGTTTGCTTTTTGTGGAAGAACCAGGCATTATCTTCCTGCACTCAAAATAAGACTTAATTTTTTCTTGACTATAATGGTAGTAAATGTCAATTATAGTAAATCTGATGCAAGTTGGAAATTATAAAAGAATATATATAAATCATATATATACTTGTCTCTCAGAAATAGCTATTCTTGATATCTTGACACATGCTCTCTGTTCTCTTTAATTTGAAATCATCTTGTATATGTAACTATGAAATTGTGAAACTTTTCTGTAGTTAAAAATCAGATGATTTCTAATTTCCCTCTACCACTATGTTATTGTGATAAGAATATTTTTGTATACAGACCGTCCCTGACTTTTTGTGGTTGGACTTAACCATTCTTCAACTTTATAATGGGTTTATCAGGGCATTAAGTTCATTTTCAACTTACAACATCTGGACTTACTGGTTCAACTTACAATTTTTCAACCTTACAATGAGGTTATTGGTGTATTAAATGCATTTTAAACTTATGATATGTTCTACTTATAATGGGTTTATGGAGATATAACCCAATTGTAAGTAGAAAAGCATCTGTACTGGTCTTTTAGAATCATTTACCAGAAATTACCTGATATGAAAGTTAGGACTCCACATAGGTAGTCATAAATTGTTCCTTATAGGTTATACCAATTCATGTTTCTATCGACAGTGAGTAAAAGTTCCCATCTCATCATACCTTTACCAATATTGACTATTATTTCTTTAAAACATTCGCTACTTTCAAAGGTTAAAATGGTGAAATTTAATGTGCCTTTCTGCAATTATATTTCAGTTTTGTTATACATGTATGTATGTATAACGGTACATGTATTTTATTAAGATATAAATATACTTCATGTCCATTGTCTTACACACATAAAGTAAAAAGTTAGATAAATATTTAAAATTTAATCTATTCCACCAAATTTACATGCTGTAGACATTTTTACAATGAAATCATATTGTAACCAAACTTATATAATCACATACTAAAAATGTGTCACTTCTATAAGTCAACTTAAATGAATATGTTTTCTTTTAAATGATTTTTACTTAACTGAATATTTGAACTTTTAGTGTTATTAAAAATCAGTTTTAGTGACCCCACAATAAACTCTAGGAAGAATACAACTGGACCTTAGGACCTGTCAATGGGTAAGGTTGAAGGAGTAGACCACTGACTAAAATGGAAAGAGGGAGAAAACCCTCCTAATTACCTACAAACGTCTCTGCAGTGAGCAATCATGAGAAAGGAAGTGCTGGAAAAGTACTTGACATTTAAATGTCAATTTAATCAAATTATGCAATTTTAAATGTAGCTGAGTGTAATGGGCTCTCTAAGTTCTTTAAAACATTCTTTTATCTAAAATGGGCCAGAGACTGAGCATTTAGGTGCCTTGAACTGTCTTTTGAACCAATATCCTTGAAGAATGACTTACTGAATTAGATCATTACACTTTTAAAATAAAAATATAAATTTTACAATTTTTCCAGGATAAAAGATATCAGCATATCTAATGTAAAATAATGATTGGTCAGCATTTATGGTAAGTCAATGAGATAATGTTGGAAAGGAAAAATTGGAGAGTTAGGATGTCAAAATTCTAGGAAGGAAAATATTCAGACTATGAGAAAAACAGGATATAAGAGTCTTACTTCCTTACTCATTTTCCTTAATTTTAGTAGGAATTAATCTTAACCCCAGCTTTCTCTTCATACTTGATCTAGACCATTCACTGGAGAGAGAACTAATCATGGCTCGCTTCAACTTCCTAATATATCAAATTTGTGTGCATGTGTAACTATGACCAGTAAGTAGAAAGTGGTGAGAACCGAATACCCAGGGAGGTAATTGATTCCATTTGGTCCTAAAGCTCAATAAAAGTTGAGCTCTGAATTTATAATGAACTCAAATCAGCATCATCAACAACAAAACAAATAATGGAAAATTTTCAAAAGAAGAAATACAAATAGCCAACAAACGTGGAGAAAAGCTCAACATCACTAATCATTAGAGAAATGCAAATTAAAACTGCAGTGAAATCTCATCTGACACCAGTAAAAATGGCTACTATTAAAAAGTCAGAAAATAACAGATGTTGGAAGGCATGCAGAGTAAAGGGAATGCTCATACACTGTTGGTAGGAATGTAAATTCATACAACCTCTATAGAGAAAGTTATGGGAATTTCTAAAGAACTAAAACCAGAACTGCCATCCATCTAGCAATCCCACTACTGGATATTTACCCAATAAAGATATGAGTGCAGGCATCTTTTTTATATCATTTCATAAATGATATGCACTCGTAAGTTTATTGCAGTGATATGCACCATGGCAATTATAAGGATAGAACCAATAATCTAAGTGTCCATAAAAGCATAATTAGATAAGGAAAATGTGATATATATGTGTGTATACACACACACACACACACACCATGTAATATATATATCACACACACACACTCGCACACACACAAAATGGAATACTATTCAGCCATGATAAAGAATGAAATCAATGAAATCATATCTTTCACAGCAATCTGGATGGAACTGGAGGCCGTTATCTTAAGTGAAACAACTCAGAAACAGAAAGTCAAATATCACACGCTCTCACTTATAAGTGGGAGCTAACTAATGTGAACACATGGACATAGAGCATGGAATAATAGACACTGGTGATTTGCAAGGGTTGGAGGGCAGTAGGGGATGGTGATAAGAAATTACTTAATGAATGTACTGTACATTATTTGGATAATTAATATGCTAAAAGCCAAGACCACCACTATGCAATATATCCATGCAACAAAATTGTACTTATAGCCCTTGAATTTATAGAATTTTTTAAAATTTGAGCTCTGAGCCGGAACACTAATAATATATCATAGATTTTTTCTCTTATAGGTTGTAATCAAATTTTTATGTTATTGACGGAAAATAACATTGTTTTTATTTTATTTATACCAAAATAATGAAGAAATTGTCTATATGTTCAATTAAGAGCACCAGATTTAGAAATCAATGTCTGTATTTGAATCTCATCTCTACTATTTAGTCCTGTAAGCTTGAACAAATCTTAATCTCCCTGATTAGTTTCTTCATTTATAAAATGAGGATAATCAATACTTTATAGGATTTGTATGATGATTAATTAATATTATTCTGTTAAATTTAATTATATATATAGAATAATTAAAGCAACATTGAAAGAGGTTAAGCACACAATATTAGTTATTTCTCATCATCTGTGTTCTTAGTAGCAAGCGACAGAATCTAATTCTGGCTCACGGAGTCAAAAAATAATTTATTAAAATGTTCTAAGTATTCTCAGAATATTCTAGAATACTGGATAACTAAATCTAGGACAAAAAGACATGAACATTGCACAAATTCACAACACAAATGTGAGTGGCAAGTGAGGACACTCTGTCCATTGCCTGGTTTCAGCCTTGCACATAGCATACATACTCTCCCACCTGGAATTCACTAGAGCTAAAACCTGATTACAGCCACAGTGGGCACCTGTAATTGCTACTTCTATACATCACTGATAACTATTTGGATTAGCAGAATCTAATATTATGACCTACATCAGTTAGGGTACATCACGTGTCAGAAACCACATGATTTATTTGAAGGGGGGGAAATTAATACAAAATATTATTAATGAAAAGTAGGAGGTTGGAAAGCAGGAGCAAGATGACTGAATAGGAACAGCTTCAGTCTGCAGCTCCCAATGAGACCAATGCAGATGGTGGGTGATTTCTGCATTTCAAACTGAGGTACCCAGGTCATCTTATTGGGACTTGTTAGAGAGTGGTGCAGCCCATGGAGGACAAGCAGAAGCAGAGTGGGGTGTCACCTCACCTAGGAAGCACAAGGGGTTGAGGAACTCCCTAACCTAGCCAAGGGAAGCTGTGAGGGACCATGCCATGAGGGACAGAGCTATCTGGCCCAGATACTAAGCTTTTCCCACAGTCTTCACAACCACAGATTAGGAGATACCCTCAGATGCCTATACCACAAGGGCCCTTGGTTTCAAGCACAAAACTGGGCGGCTGTTTGGGCAGATATCGAACTAGCTATAGGAGGTTTTTTTTTTTATCCCAATAGCTCCTGGAACACCGAGCTAGCTGCAGGAGGCTTTTTTCATACCCAAGTGGCACCTGGAACTCTGTTTACTCCCCTGGAAAGAAAGCTAAAACCAGGAAGCCAAGTGGTCTTGCTCAGCAAATCCTACCCCATGGAGCCCAGCAAACTAAGATCCACTGGCTTGAAATTCTCTCTGCCAGCATATCAGTCTGAAGTCAACCTGGGATGCTTGAGTTTGGTGGAGAGGGGGGCATCCACCATTACTGGGGCTTGAGTAGATGGTTTTCCCCTCACAGTGTAAACAAAGCTGCTGGGAAGTTCAGTCAGGTGGAACCTACCACAGCACCACAAAGCCAAGGTAGCCAGACTGCCTTGCTAGATTCCTCCTCCCTGGGAAGGACATCTCTGAAAGAAAGGCAGCAGCCCTAGTCAGAGGCTTATAGATAAAATTATCATCTTTCTGGGCCAGAGCACCTGGGGGAAGGGGTGGATGTGGGTGCAGCTTCAGCAGACTTAAACTTTCTTCCCTGCCAGCTCTGAAGAGAACAGAGAATCTCCCAGCACTGTGCTTGAGCTTTGCTAAGGGACAAACTGCCTCCTCAAGAGGGTCCCTGACCCCTGAGCCTCCTAACAGGGAGACCCCTCCCAGCAGGGTTTGACAAACACCTCACACAGAAGAGCTCTGGCTGGCATCTGGTGGATGCCCCTCTGGGACAAAGCTTCCAGAGGAAGGAGCAGGCAGCAATCTTTGCTGTTCTACAGCCTCTGCTTGTGGTAGCCAGGCCAACAGGGTCTGGAGTGGATCCCCAGCAAATTCCAGCAGACATGCAAAAGAGAGGCCTGTTAGAAGGAAAACTAACAAACAAAGCAATAGCATCAACATCAAAAAAAAAAAAAGAATGACCAAGAAAAAACTCTATCCAAAGGCTACCAACAGCAAAGACCAAAGGTAGATAAATCCACAAAAATGAGGGAAAAAACAGTGCAAAATGGCTGAAAATGCCGAAAACCGGAATGTCTCTTCTCCTTCAAAGGATCACAAAACCTTGCCAGCAAGAAAACAAAACTGGATGGAGAATGAGTTTGATGAATTCACAGAAGTAGGCTTCAGAAGGTAGGTAATAAAAAACTCCTCTGGGCTAAAGGAACATATTCTAACCAATGCAAGGAAGCTAAGAACCTTGAAGAAAGGTTAGAGGAAATGCTAACTAGAATAACCAGTTTAGAGAAGTAGATAAATGATCTTATGGAGCTGAAAAACACAGCATGAAAACTTTGTGAAGCATACACAAGTATCAATAGCCAAATTGATCAAGTGGAAGAAAGGATATTAGAGATTGAAGACCAACTTAATGAAATAAAGCATGAAGACAAGATTACAGAAAAAAGAATGAAAAGGAATGAACAAAGCCTCCATGAAATATGAAACTATGTGAAAAGACCAAACTTATGTTTGATTGGTGTACCTGAAAATGACAGGGAGAATGGAACCAAGTTGGAAAACACTCTTTAGGGTATTACCCAGGAGAACTTCCCCAACCTAGCAAGGCAGGTCAACTTTCAAATTCAGGAAATACAGGGAACACCACAAAGATATTCCTCAAGAAGGGCAACCCCAAGACACATAATCATCAGATTCACCAAGGTTGAAATGAAGAAAATAAAGGCTAAGGTGGCAGCCAGAGAGAAAGGTCAGGTTACCCACAAAGGGAAGCCCATTAGACTAACAGCAGATCTCTATGCAGAAACCCTACCAGCCAGAAGAAAGTGGGGGCCAATTTTCAACATTCTTAAAGAAAAGAATTTCAACCCAGAATTTCATATCCAGCCAAACTAAGCTTCATAAATGAAGGAGAAATAAAATCTTTTACAAATAAGCAAATGCTGAGGGATTTTATCACCACCAGGCCTGCCTTACAATAGCTTCTGAAGGAAACAGTAAATATGGAAATAAAAAAACAGTACCAGCCAGTGCAAAAACAAACCAAAATGTAAAAACCATCGACACTATGAAGAAACAGCATCAATTAAAATGGGCAAACTAATGAGCTACATCATAATGACAGGATCAAATTCACACATAAACATATTAACCTTAAATGGGCTAAATGTCCCAATTAAAAGACACAGATTGGCAGATTGGATAAAGAGTCAAGAGCCATTGGTGTGCTGCATTCAGGAGACTCACCTTACATGCAAAGACACACATAGGCTCAAAATAAAGGATTGGAGGAAGATGTATTAAGCAAATGGAAAGCAAAAAAAAAAAAAAAAAAAAAAAGCAGGGGTTGCAATCCTGTCACTGATAAAACAGACTTTAAACCAATAAAGATCAAAAAAGAGAAAGAAGGGCCTTACATAATAGTAAATGATTCAATGCAATAAGAAGAGCTGACTATCCTAAATATATATGCCCCCAATACAGGAGCACACAGATTCATAAAGCAAGTTCTTAGAGACCTACAAAGAAACTTAGACTCCCACACAATAATAGTGGGAGACTTTACTACTGACCCCACTGTCAATATTAGACAGATCAACAAGACAGAAAATTAACAAGGATATTCAGGAACTGAACTCAGCTCTGAACCAAGCACACCTAATAGACATCTACAGAACATTCTTCTCAGCACTACATTGTGCTTAATCTAAAATCAACCACATAATTGGAAGTAAAACAGTCCTCAGCAAATGCAAAAGAATGGAAATCATAATAGTCTCTCAGACCACAGTGCAATCAATTTAGAACTCAGGAGTAAGAAACTCGCTCAAAACCACACAACTACGTGGAAACTGAACAGCCTACTCCTGAATGACTACTGGGTAAATAATGAAATTATTCAGAAATAAAGAAATTGTTTGAAGCCAATGAGAACAAAGACACAAGATACCAGAATCTCTGGGACACAGCTAAAGTAGTGTTTAGAGGGAAATTTATAGCACTAAATGCCCACAGGAGAGAGCAGGAAAGATCTAAAATCAACACCCTAACATCACAATTAGAAGAACTAAAGAAGCAAGAGCAAACAAATCCAAAAGCTAGCAGAAGACAAGAAATAACTTAGATTGGAGCAGAACAAAAGAAGAGACAAAAAAACCTTCAAAAAATCAATGAATCCAGGAGCTGGTTTTTTGAAAAAATTAACAAAATAGAACATTAGCCAGACTAATAAAGAAGAAAAAAGATAAGAATCAGACACAATAAAAAATGATAAAGGGGAGATTACCACTGATCCCACAGAAATACAAACTACCATCAGAGATACTATAAACACCTCTATACAAATAAATTAGAAAATCTAGAACACATGAATAAATTCCTGGACACAAACACCCTCCCAAAACTAAACCATGAAGAAGTAAAATCCCTGAATAAACCAATGACAAGTTCTGAAATTAAGGCAGTAATTAATAACAAGCCAACCAACAAAAAACCCAGGACCAGATGGATTCACAGCCAAATTCTACCAGAGGTACAAAGAGGAGCTGGTACTATTCCTTCTGAAACTATTCCAAACAATAGAAAAAGAGGGACTCCTCCCTAACTCATTTTATGAGGCCAGTATCATCCTGATATCACAGTTGGCAGACACACAACAAAAAAAGAAACTTTCAGGCCAATATCCTCAGTGAATATTGATGCAAAAATCCCCAATAAAATACTGGCAAACCGAAACCAGCAGCACATTAAAAAGCTTATCCACCATGATCAAGTCAGCTTCATCATTGGGATGCAAGGCTGGTTCAACATATGCGAATGAATAAACATAATCCATCACATAAACAGAACCAGTGACAAAAACTGCATGTTTATCTTAATAGATGAAGACAAGGCCTTCGATAAAACTCACACCTGTTCATCCTAAAAACACTCAATAAACTAGATATTGATGGAACATGTCTCAAAATAATAAGAGCTATTTATGACAAACCCACAGCCAATATCATACTGAATGGGAAAAAACTGGGAGTGTTCCCTTTGAAAACTGGCACAAGACAAGGATGCCCTCTCTCAACACTCCTAATCAATGTAGTGTTGGAAGTTCTAGCCAGGGCAATCAGGCAAGAGAAAAAAATAAATTATATTCAAATAGGAAAAGACGAAGTCAAATAATCTCTGTTTGCAGATGACATGATTGTATATTTATAAAACCCCATTGTCTCAGCCCAAAAACTCCTTAAGCTGATAAGCAGATTCAGCAAAGTCTCAGGACACAAAATAAATGTGCAAAAATCACAAGCATTCCTATACACCAATAATAGAGAGCCAAATAATGAGCTAACTCTCATTTACAATTGCTGCAAAGAGAATAAAATACCTAGGAATAAAACTTACAAGGGATGTGAAGGACCTCTTTAAGGAGAACTACAAACCACTGCTCAAGGAAGTAGGAGAGAATGTAAACAAATAAAAAAAATTCCATGCTTATGGATAAAAGAATTAATATCATGAAAATAGCCATATTGCTGAAAGTAATTTATAGATTCAATGCTATTTCCATCAAGCTAGTATTGACTTTCTTCACAAAATTAGATAAAATTACTTTAAATCTCATATGGAACCAAAAAAGAGCCCATATAACCAAGAAAGTCCTAAGCAAAAAGAACAAAGCTGGAGGTATCAGGCTACCTGACTTCAAATTATACTACAAGGCTACAGTAACAAAAACAGATATACAGGCCAACAAAACATAACAGAGGCCTCAGAAATAACACTACCCATCTACAACCATCTGATCTTTGACAAACCTGACAAAAACAAGCAATGGGGAAAAGATTCCCTATCTAATAAATGGTGTTGAGAAAACTGGCTAGCCATATGCCGCAAACTGAAACTAGACCCCTTCCTTACACCTTATACAAAAATTAACTCAAGATGGATTAAAGATTTAGACGTAAGACCTAAAACCATAAAAACCCTAGAAGACTACCTAGGCAATACCATTCAGGACATAGGCATGGGTAAAGCAATGGCAACAAATGCCAAAATGGACAAATGGGATCTCAGTAAACTAAACAGCTTCTGCACAGCAAAAGAAACTATCACCAGAGTGAACAGGCAACCTACAGAATGGGAGAAAATTTTTGCAATCTATAGATCTGACAAAGGGCTAATATCCAAAATCTACAAAGAACTTAAACAAATTTACAAGAAATAAACAAACAATCCCATCAAAAAGTGGGTGAAGGATATGAACAGACACTTCTTAAAATAAGACATTCATGTGGCCAACAAACATATGGACAAAAGCTCACCATCACTGGTCATTAGAGAAATGCAATCAAAGCCTCAATGAGATAACATCTCACACCAGTTAGAATGGTGATCATTAGAAAGGCAGGAAACAACAGATGCTGGAGAGGATGTGGAGAAATAGGAATGCTTTTACACTGTTGGTGGGAGTGTAAATTAGTTCAACCATTGTGGAAAACAGTGTGGTGATTCCTCAAGGATCTAGAACTAGAATACCATTTTACCCAGCAATCCAATGACTCACTATACCTCCCACAGTTTACTCTGCCTCGGTAAATGGTAAACACAACAGCATTTGGCCAGTTGCTTTAGCTAGAGACTGAGATGTGAATTTTGCCTAACACCCATGTGTAATTCATCCTATCAATTCTACTCTTTAAATATGCCTTGAGTCCATGTATTTCTCTCCCTTCACAGCCCTTGCATTCTAAACTTTCAACAACTTTTGCCTACACTACTAAAATACCAAGATCAAGTTCCCTAGAATCTGTTACAGCAGGAAAAATCCATTTAATTTTCCCTAGTGTAGCTAGCATTCTAAAAACACAAATCAGATTATTTCACTCTCCTGTTTCAGAACAAGAGTGGCTTCCCATCATCCTTAGGATAAAGTCCAAAATCCACAGGAATACTTACACTGTTCTCCAAGACTTGAATTATTTCTTCCTCTTTAGCCTTATCACTCACCATTTCCCCTCCATCTCAGGCAGCAAACAACATTTTTCAGTTTTTATAGCACTTTGCAATTTTCATTTATGTCTGAGAACGTGTTTTCTCTACTTTGTGATTTGCATACTCCTAGTTATCTCTCAGATTGAGTTTGCAACCTTATTCCTGTATAAGTATTAATTTTATACACACTAATGCACTAATACGTGTCAATACTTGGTCAATGTAAGAATGAGGATCACATGTGGATTCTCTATGGGGTGTCCCCCAGCACCTGGCAGTGTCTAACTCATGCTCAATATTGTTGAATGAATAGTTCTTATAGCCATGATGATATTATATACTATCACATAAAGTTCCAGTTTTGCATATTCTCAAAATCATGGAATATGTTTTACTTATTTGTAGGTTCTCAGTCCACAACAGAGTACCTAAAATACAATATGCAAATTAGCAAATATACACTTAACTAACATACAGATACCTCAAACATGAAATATTACTCAAAAAATTAGCTTTTAGATTAAATCCTTAGAGACTTTCCACTATGATCAGTGAACATTATTGGGGAAAAAAAAAGGAAAAAGAAAAAGAAAAATCAAGTTGCAAAAACAAAAATCTGCTTAGACTCAATATAGTGAACCATGGATGTTTGTCTGTAAGTGAACAAGCAACTCACTTGTCTTAATCAGCAAAGGAGAAAAAAGAATAGCTGATTAAATATGTAAATACTACTGATTAAATATTTGAATAATTAAAATGTGCTCAGACTCATTAGCAAATATCCACAGAAATGTTCATCCTATTCTCTGGGGGCAACAATTTCATAAAATATAATTTAAATAACAACAAGCCATGAGGTAGACATTCCTTTCTCACAGGTGTCCTCTCCCTGCAGTAGCAAGAAATTCATTACATACATTTCAAATATCTATTAATTTATAAGTAGAATCTTACTGTTAAATTGTTCCTCCTATTTCAATGGACTTTTTATCTCTTCTTTTTGTCTAAGCTAAGGACATCTGCTTTACTTTGTCAGTGTCTAAAGGCCATGGGCAAGTGACCTAATATCTTAGAGGTTTACTGTCTTCCTCTGCAAAAGGGAAGAATCCATCTAGATAGACTCTAAAGTCTCATATAGGCATAAAAATCCATAATCCAGAAAAGCTGTTTTCTCCTTGGCACTAGAAGGATACACACTTACATACTTAGACATACATTTTTAAACTGACAATAAACAGCTCAAATTTAAGAGCACCAGGCTAAAGTGAGGACTGTGAAAAGCAGAAAATTTAGTTTGGTAATATATCTTCAAATTTAAATGAAGACAGAGCTGCAATTGTCCCAGAAAACTGTCAGTCCTAGGCAATCTGCTGCCCACCAATAAAATTTATGTTGACCCACTGTAAAATAAATAAATGTTTTAATTGGTGGCTAATGCTTAAAAATTGGAATAATATTCACAAATACTCAGATATAAAGATTCTATCAAAAATTCAGAATTCCCAGACACATTGAGCCTTTCATCCCTTTTGGTGACAATCATTTTGGGGTGACAGTGGCAGCCCTTGTAGTGAGGTAAATACTCTCAGGTTCATTATTGACCTCATCACCCTGCCCTCAGCCTGCCTCACCCATTTACATTACATGCCTAGGCCCTGTGGATGCTGTACTTTGCAGTCTTCATTTTGCGTAAGTTAATGGTAGGTGGATATTCAGGTCATATTGAAAGAATAGTCATTAATTCTCTCTCTCTTGAAAAAGATGGTTGTATATGTTGGAAAATGTTATATTTGAAATACTTATGATTATTTGTTCAGAATAATAACTGTTACCATACAATTTCTCAAGTACAGTTTTTCTTATATAGTACACTAAATACTCAAGTTATTTAGAAAAATTTTAGAATCTCCTTGTATAGTATGTGTATGGTATACATGTCTGTTGATCTCATAAACATCTGATATAGTTATTTTATATACATAATCAGACTTTACATTGCATAATTTGTTGTACTTTAGATCCAATAATTAAACTTCTTTTTATTTTATTAGCTATGAAATAGGTATACATACATTTCAATTGTTTTCCAAAGTCTATGTTATTTTTTCTTTTAAGGGAGGAGACTTTATTTTTTTTAAAATTTTACCTTTTTTATTGCATTTTAGGTTTTGGGGTACATGTGAAGAACATGGAAGATTGTTGCATAGGTACACACATGGCAGTGTGATTTGCTGCCTTCCTCCCCATCACCTATATCTGGCATTTCTCCCCATGTTATCTCTCCCCAACTCCCCCCCCAACTGTCCCTCCCCTATTTCCCCCTGATAGACCCTAGTGTGTGATGCTCCCCTCCCTGTGTCCATGTGTTCTCATTGTTCAACACCCACCTGTGAGTGAAAACATGCAGTGTTTGATTTTCTGTTGTGTCAGTTTGCCGAGAATGATGGTTTCCAGGTTCATCCATGTCCCTAGAAATGACACAAACTCATCGTTCTATATGGTTGCATAATATTCCATGGTGTATATGTGCCACATTTTCCCTGTCCAGTCTATCATCGATGGGCATTTGGGTTGGTTTCAGGTCTTTACTATTGTAAACAGTGCTGCAATGAACATTCGTGTGCATGTGTCCTTATAGTAGAATGATTAATAATCCTTTGGATATATACTCAGTAATGGGATTGCTGGATCAAATGGAACTTCTATTTCTAGATCCTTGAGGAATCACCACACTGTCTTCCACAATGGTTGAACTAATTTACACTCCCACCAACAGTGTAAAAGTGTTCTTATTTCTCCACATCCTCTCCAGCATCTGCTGTCTCCAGATTTTTTAATGATCACCATTCTAACTGGTGTGAGGTGGTATCTCAATGTAGTTTTGATTTGCATTTCTCTAATGACCAGTGATGATGAACGTTTTTTCCTATGTTTGTTGGCCTCATGTATGTCATCTTTTGAAAAGTGTCTGTTCATGTCCTTTGCCCAATTTTGAATGGGCTCGTTTGTTTTTTTCTTGTAAATCTGTTTTAGTTCTTTGTAGATTCTGGATATCAGCCCTTTGTCAGATGGGTAGATTGCAAAATCTTTTTCCCATTCTGTTGGTTGCTAATTCACTCTAATGACTGTTTCTTTTGCTATGCAGAAGCTGTGGAACTTGATTAGGTCCCATTTGCCTATTTTGGCTTTTGTTGCCAATGCTTTTGGTGTTTTGGTCATGAAGTCTTTACCTATGCCTATGTCCTGAATGGTTTTGCCTAGGTTTTCTTCTAGGGTTTTTATGGTGTGAGGTCTTATGTTTAAGTCTTTAATCCATCTGGAGTTAATTTTAGTGTGAGGTGTCAGGAAGGGGTCCAGTTTCTGCTTTCTGCACATGGCTAGCCAGTTTTCCCAACTTCATTTATTAAATAGGGAATCCTTTCACCATTGCTTGTTTTTGTCAGGTTTATCAAAGATCAGATGACTGTAGATGTGTGGTGCTGCCTCTGAAGCCTCTGTTCTGTTCCATTGGTCTATATCTCTGTTTTGGTACCAGTATCATGCTGTTTTGATTATTGTAGCCTTGTAGTATAGTTTGAAGTCCAGTAGTGTGATGCCTCCAGCTTTGTTTTTGTTGCTTAGAATTGAATTGGCTATGTGGGCTCTCTTTTGGTTCCATATGAAGTTTAAGGTGGTTTTTTCCAGTTCTGAGAAGAAGGTCATTGGTAAATTCATGGGGATAGTGTTGAATCTGTAAATTACTTTGGGTAGTATGGCCATTTTCATGATATTGCTTCTTTCTAAAATCGACATCCTATCATCAAAATTGAAAGGGCTAGAGGAGCAAGACCAAAAAAACTCAAAAACTAGCAGAAGACAAGAAATAAGTAAGATCAGAGCAGAACTGAAGGAGATAGAGACACAAAAAATCCTTCAAAAAAAATCAATAAATCCAGGAGCTGGTTTTTTTAAAAGATCAACTAAATAGACAGACCACTAACCAGATTAATAAAAAAGAAAAGAGAGAAGAATCAAATAGATGCAATAAAAATTGATAAAGGGGATATCACCACAGATTCCACAGAAATACAAACCATCATCAGAGATTATTACAAACATCTCCATGCACATAAACTAGTAAACCTGGAAGAAATGGATAAATTACTGGACACTTGCATCATCCCATGCCTAAACCAGGAAGAAGCTGAAACCCTGAATAGACCAATAGCAAGGTCGGAAGTTGAGGCAGCAATTAAGAGCCTACCACCCAAAAAAAGCACAGGTCCAGATGGACTCACAGCTGAATTCTATGAGATATACGAAGAGGAGCTGGTACCATTCCTTAAAATACTATTCCAAACAATCCAAAAAGAGGGAATCCTTCCCATATCATTTTATGAGACCAACATCATCCTGATACCAAAACCCGGCAGAGACTCAACAAGAAAAGAAAACTACAGGCCAATATCCATGATGAACATAGATGCAAAAATCTTCACTAAAATACTGGCAAAATGATTGCAACAGCACATCAAAAAGCTTATCCACCATAATCAAGTAGGCTTCATCCCGGGGATGGAAGAATGGTTCAACATACACAAGCCTATAAACGTAATTCACCACATAAACAGAACTAAAGACAAAAACCACATGATTATCTCAATAAGATGCAGAGAAGGCCTTTGACAAAATTCAACAGCCCTTTATGCTAAAAACCCTCAATAAACTTGGTATTGATGGAACGTATCTCAAAATAATAAAAGCTATTTATGACAAACCAACAGCCAATATCATACTGAATGGGCAAAAACTGGAAACATTCCCTTTGAAATCTGGCACTTGACAAGGATGCCCTCTCTCACCACTCCTATTCAATATAGTACTGGAAGTTCTAGCCAGAGCAATCAGGCAAGAAAAAGAAATAAAGGGTATTCAATTAGGAAAGGAGGAAGTCAAATTGTCTCTATTTGCAGATGACATAATTGTATATCTAGAAGACCTCATCGTGTCAGCCCAAAATCTCCTGAAACTGATAAGCAACTTTAGCAAAGTCTCAGGATACAATATCAATGTGCAAAAATCACAAGCATTCTTATACACCAATAACAGACTTAAAGAGAGCCACGTCAAGAATGAACTGCCATTCACAATTGCTACAAAGAGAATAAAATACCTGGGAATACAACTAACAAAGGATGTAAAGGACCTCTTCAAGGAGAACTACAAACCACAGCTCAAGGAAAGAAGAGATGACACAAACAGATGGAGAAACATTCCATGTTCATGCTTAGGAAGAAAAGCTTATGTTCTAATATTAGGTCTGACCTTTTAGTTTTAAGGGATTCAAACTACCTTTCACATATAACCTCTAAGAAATATAGGTTATTTTTAAAAATGTTATTTTAGTATAAAAGCAAAAAAATATACTTCAAGTTGTAATGCTTTTATGATTATGATTATACTAATTATTGTACCAAGCCATATTCTATTCTACTACTATAATTTCCTAAAACCCATAGCATTTACTGTTTTCATCACACACAAACACACATACAGAAGCAGTAAGATAAAATTATTAACAGTAGTATTGGAGTAATAAATCATGGTTTAATATCATAGGGAATGAAATACCATTTTATTACATAGCATTCTATTCTGTAATATTCAAATAACAGAAGAAGTAAAGAGGTTTATAAATCAGAATTTAACTATGAAATTTCTAAAAATGGTTCTGAGAATTCAAAAAGCTGTTGCTTTAAACTTAAAGTATACTTTTAAAAATTAAATATAAATAAATATTTTTTAAAAGCATAACTTTGGGCCGGGCGCAGTGGCTCACGCCTGTAATCCCAGCACTTTGGGAGGCCGAGGCGGGTGGATCACAAGGTCAAGAGATCAAGACCATCCTGGTCAACATGGTGACCCTGTCTCTACTAAAAATGCAAAAAATTAGCTGGGCATGGTGGCGCATGCCTGTAATCCCAGCTACTTGGGAGGCTGAGGCAGGAGAATTGCCTGAACCCAGGAGGCGGAGGTTGCGGTGAGCCGAGATCGCACCATTTCACTCCAGCCTGGTTAACAAGAGTGAAACTCCTTCTCAAAAAAAAAAAAAGTATAACTTTAACAAGTAACTGGAGTAGCTGATTATTTCTGTTTTGTGTTATCCTTCTTGGTGTACAGCCCAAATGTTTGAAAATTGTTCTTGACATTTGAATACAGCCAAAAAATAACATTTGACTTTTTACTAACATTTGACTACTAGCTCAATTATTATATTCTAGAAGGGGAAGAAATTGTTACTATTTGTTTTTACATTTGAATATTAACCATGCAAAAGTTTAATATTTACATCTGGTTAACTGTAAATTCTCTTACAGGATATTTTGCAGGATATTTTAGTAAGGGACAATTACAAAAATAAAAGAAAAAATGTATTGAAGCATCAGATACTGCAATCTTATTGTTTTAAGTTATATATATGTTTGTCCTTTTTAAATTGACAGCAAAAACTCAGTTTGCTTTCAGAAGTGGTTTCTTCAGAAGAAACTAATTTTCCATAATCCCCTAAGACCTACTTCTGTTTCAATGAAGTATAAATATTCTTAGAGTGCCTCTTCCAGTAGCAATAAAGGTATAATGGTCAAATCCCTTCAGCAGAGCAGGATGGAAGAAATATTTAGCCAGTGACTTCCTTTTCAAGTGATGGACTGAAATGAACATGAACTTTGGAAGCAGATGGAGGTTAAAAATTGCTCTTTCATGACTTAGATGTATAAACTTATGTTCCTTGCATAAATTCACCAACTTTCATCTTTCAAAAAGAAAAGGAAAAACAATAATACCTCCCTATAAGAATGTCATGAAGTTTAAAGGAGATAAAGAATATAAAATAACTATTACAGAGTCTGACACACTGTAGGTATATAATAAGTTTTTCTTTCCCCACTGTTCCCTTTCCCCAGCTAGCTACCTGGATGGCTCCCTCTCATGCCTAAGATATGGCATTAGGATACTTGGATAGGTATCCTTGGTCTAAAGCACACAGCAGGCAGTTTCATTTAATGCGTGTAAGCGAATTTAATGTGTAAGTGAATTCCAGACAAGTTGTATGTAAATTAACTTCAGTAACTTGTGTCATCTTCAATACAAAGAGGAATTATTCATTCAGTAGATTAATTGGGCTAAATATCTTCATGAATCTCAAATACCTTTCACATATAACCTCTTGTTTGCCTCCATTCACTCAACTGTTCATTCAGCAAATATTTATTGGCCACCAGCTATGCACCAAGCATTATGCTGGATGCTGGAGGAGAATAAAAAGAATGGTAATTAAAGCAGCCACAGTTCTTGCTACCACAGAGTTATGTGTAGTGATAAAAACAGACATTAAACAAATGTCACAAAATTCTGGATCCAAAATAAGTGATGACACTTCAGTTATTCAGGAAGTGTAATATTCATGAGAATAGTTGTTTCTAAAACCCACTCAAATATCTACCCAAATATTATTCCATTCCATTTTTAATTGCTGCTATCCACTTCCAAAAAGCATTTAAACGATTTTCAGGAAGACAGCTGTGTCTCCTCCAATGAAGGAATGCTTTCAACCTATTATTTAGACCCTTGAAAAAGTGTTTCTTTGGCATAAAAAGAATATTACTGCAATTATGTTACTCAGTTATATACTACAAAATATAGACGATGAATAAAATGTTTCCATTAAGGAGTCACTTAAAGGTAAAAATATATTCTAAACTTTGAATGCTAAACAGTAAATCACGGGGTGCCTCTTTCCCTATACTTTGTTTCTTCATGATTGGGAGTCGACAAGTAAAGAAAACAAATGCACCTGTTTTTATTTAGATGCTCCTTAGAAATTGCTTTCTTCCTTTTTTCTTACCTTCCTTCCTTCCAAGGGCTCACTTATTGGCGCCCTTATGGTTATAGATTAGTAGTATAAAAGAGTGATGTGATCTTTTCAGCACCCAAATTATTGCCAAGGCAGCCATCTTTACACTGAATGGAATCTTGCTCCTCTTGCTGAGTATTGCAAATAGCCTTCTGCTTATTCCTCTGTAGGCCTTGGAAGCAAAGTGAGCCATGTGTTTCCATTATGATGGCCTGACTCCGGAAAGAAATGTGCAAACAAGCCTGTATATTTTTACTGAGCTCTCAATTAGTTTAATTTAGAATCGAAATGTGCTTTCTAGCTGAGATGTCATAAAACTAAAGAGAAGCATGTGCAGGGCTATACAAGTGCAGCTTATGATTATATCTCATTGTGATCTTTGATGGTGCTGTCCAGAAGCAGCTTCAGAGAAGACATCTGAAACGCTGAAAGTACTTAATTGGGATATAATTAAAGTGAAATATTTTTGTGTAATTTGCATTTCAACTTGTCATTTATGGTGATTAGCTTCAGTAACTTTATGTACTGTAGCTAACCACTATTTAGAATTCTAAGAAAATTAGCGTTTTCATATTAATAACCTATGATAATGCCTTAAGGGCATAAATTAATGAATTCTGGGCCCAGCATGCTCTATCCACCATCTGATTGAGCCTTTTCATATCTGAACATGAGGAACTTATCATTTTTAAAATCAAATAATTAGAGAAAGAGGAATTTCTTGCCTGACTTTGTGAAGTTTTCCAATAAACTCTCAGTATTTTAAGAGAAATTATTTTTCAAAATCCAGAGGGTAATAAGATTCATTTTAAAAGAAAGATACATAGCAGGATTCTGAAAATCAACAGGTAAAAATTAAGTAGATACAGAATGAAAGACAAATACTCAGGATAGTCAAAGACTAGAGGCTGTGCAGTGAGAGTTTTGGGAGAGCCTGCAAGACCTGAAATTAATTGTGTTTCACAGTCAATTCTAGGCTCTACATTGCCAGATGCACTGACAGCCTCATCACATTCTAGCTAGCAAAAATTAAATATATGAAAATGACAACATCCCGCTGATAAAAACATAAAATATACAGGCATTTTATGTCAAGTGTAAAGGAGAATATCTTAACTGGGTTTAAATTGTGAAACAATTAATATATAACTATGAGGTATAACTGGTTTCCTCACAAGGAGTCATTACACTTCTTTGTTTTAATAGCTGCCAATTTTCAAAAACTGAGCTTTAATTAAAAACTATTGGTGAGTTAATGCATGATCAAAAGGGGAGGAAGATTCACTGCAGAAACAGAAACTTAACTGCCAGAGTCAACTAAGCAACCTGAAAGTAGGCTTCTGTGGCTTTCAGCCAGTCATTCCACACTCTTGCAGTCTCTCATCCTTTCTTCTTTTGCCAGAAACCATGATATCATTCATTCTGCAAATATTAATTGAACACTTTCCACATGCCAATTTTAGAGGCTGGGGATATGTCAGTAAACAATAGTCCAGTTACTTCTTCTTGTGGAATGTGTATTCTCCTAGATAAAAGACATAAATAAGCAATCAATTAAACAAGATACTTTCAAATAGTGGTAAGAGCTATGAATAAAAAAGAAAATAAATATGCTAAGAAATGACTTGAGCTATGAGAGCCTCATGACAGAGAGGAGTCAGAGATGGTCGCCTTGAGGAATTGACAGTTTTCTTGAGAAAAGAATGATGAGAACTCCAGTGATATGAAAGTCAGATGAGAGCAGCTACTGCAAAGGCCCTGAAGTGAGAGGACAAGATAAGTTTAAATTGAAGAAAAAGGAGAGTTTGGCTGTGGTTAGCGAGTGAGAAGTGCACCATTAGGTGAGTTTAGTAAAGGTAAAAGTTGTGTGACTTTTAGATCACATGGATATCATTTCAAATACAATGAGAAGCCACTGGAATTTTAAGTAGGGATAAGATGCAGTCTATTTACATTCTCTGTTCAGAGGAGAGTAATTAGGGAGGAAGAAAATTAGTAATAGGAAGAATAGTTAGGAGACTTGTAGGTGACTGGGCAAGAAAATGGCAGCAGAGTAGAGACAAAGGGAGTGAATGGATTTAGATGTAGTTTAGATATTTTGGAGATAAAAATAATCAAGATTTGCTCATGTGTTAGATGTGGAAATAAAAGGAAGATAAGAATCAAGAATATTTTCAGAGATAGTCATGCTTTTGGTTGGAATGGAAGAAAACAGAGAAAAGGTTTTGGGAGGAAAAATGAAGGGTTCTGTTTTAACCCAGCTAAGTTTTAGGTGCAGAATACACAACCAAAGAGTTGTGTCAAGCAAACTGTTGATATCTGAGTCTGAAGCTCATAGGAAAGAAAAGGACAATAGGAAGATATTAACCATGGAAGCTTTGGAACATGGGTAATAGTTGAAGTTATAAAAATGGATGAGACTATCTAAAGAAACATTGTAGAAGAAGTGCTATTCCAATATTTAAAAATGGGTCAAATGGTAATGCAAGAGAAGGAAATGCTGGATAAGCTATCAGGGAGGGAACTCAGTAAAGTATGCTTGTTGGGGAAGCCAAGAGAGGAGTGTGTTCCAAGAAGGGAAGTGGCAAACTTCTAGACATCAATTCCTCATAGTTATTCCCTTTGGTCACCATCCTTATCTGTGCCTGAAGAGTCATACATTTCTAAATTGTGGCCCCTCCCAATTCACAGTTTCAGTTCTTGTCATCTGTCAATAGTCATTCAATCATTTGTTATGTTTAATTTTCTTTTTTGTATATGTTTAAGGTATATAACATGATTCTTTGATATACATAGTGAAATGGTTACTTATGGAACCAGGAATGGTGGTTACCAGGAACAGGAAGGAGGACAAAATGGGGAGAAGCAGGTCAAAGTGTACAAACTTGCAGTTATGTAGGATGACTAAGTCGATGTATGGCATGAGGACTATAGTTGATAATATTGTATTATATATTAAAAATATGCTGGTAGTAGATTTCAGGTGTTTTCATAATTTAAAAAATCATTCGTGTTGCTTGTTTGGTTATTCATTTAGTAAGGTTTTGTGGGGCATTTATCATGTAGCAGTTAGTGTGTTACATGTGTTGTATTGAATATAGCTATAAATAAAATAAGCCTAGTTCCTTATCATAACAGAGTTTATAAGCTACTTCATATATTCTTGGTTAGTTTTTTCTCTAGCCCTTTGAAACAATTTGAAACCGTATTACTTTCAAATACCCTTTTCAAATCTCACTGATTTGCAACCTTCCCTTGTAAATCAGTGCAACTATAGAGCTATAAATCCCTATACATATCTTACCTAATCTTTGATTATGAAATCTATGGAATGACTTATCTCCCCACCCATGCACCTGCACATCCCGTTCAAGGCCAACCTTATATGTGTCCTTGATCCCATGTATTCTGTCTTTCTGGAGCCTCATTTAATTAGTATTCCTTATCTCTTCTGTATCCTTTCTCTCTACTGACTCCAATCCCTTAACTTGTAAACATCCTCAAATTTCTCCTATCAAATATGTTTATACACACACACACACACACACACACACACACACACACACATAATATATATATAGCCTCTCTTGATACCCTGTAAAGTTATATTCCTTTGAAGGTACATTTAGCATTACATAATTACCAAAACCAACATTTTATTGGTATCTAACCCAGTTGTTACTGGAATAGTGAACCGGAAAAATCAGTTTTTGTGTTCTGTTGCCCAGTCTGAAGTGCAGTGGCAAGATCTTGGCTCACAGCAACCTCCACCTCCCAGGTTCAAGTGATTCTCCTCTCTCAGCCTCCTGAGTAGCTGGGATCACAGGCACCTGCTGCCATGTCTGGCTAATTTTTGTATTTTTAGTACAGATAGGTTTTCATCATGTTGGCCAGGCTGGTCTTGAACTCCTGGCCTCATGTGATCCACCCACCTCAGCCTACCAAAGATATGGTATTACAAGCATGACCCCTCAGATTTTTATGTTTTGTGTACTTAAACTGGGTACTCATGTAAGGCCTCCATTTTCTTATCACTATGCTTTTGTTCAAACAGTTGGTAGGCATTTGTTTACCTAATGTTTCTAGGTATCATTTATCCCTGAAGTATTTTAAATGTGATTTTATTCAAAAATAGAAATACAGGCACTGAAATCCCAAGGCATTTCTCTCTTTTTTTTTTTTTTGCTCTTTTCTTTTTTTTTTAATTGTACGTTAGGTTCTGGGGTACATGTGCAGATCATGCAGGACTGTTGCATAGGGATACACATGGCAATCTGGTTTGCTTTCAAGGAGGTCATCTAGATGATTCAGCATATGCTTACACTACTTTAAAATAACCATTAAAATGTTAACAACAACTCTATAAAAGTCTCACAGTCAACTCAGGGTCCTCTAAAAATAAATCCTCAAATGCAAATCTGAAAAGTCTTTCTCTATATTATGTGATACTTTTGAGCATTCATTTCTTAAAAAACTCTACCTCTCTGATTTCATCTGCCAGGTCTCCAATTCTTCTGATAATATCTGCTATTGTTTTAAAATGAATTGTTTTCCACATTTATGTCATCAGACATAAGTTTTTCACTGCATATTTTTCCTGTAGAATCTCATGCTGACTTTCACAGCCATTTCCTTCAAAATGTACATATTTAACCAATTTCTTCTTGCTCCACTTCATATCTGTATATGATACTACCAGGTAACACCTGACACCTCAAACTCAACATGTCCAAAATGGAATCCTGTGTTTTCTGTATATTATAAAATTGTACTTCTCCCATAGTATCCAAGAAAAATATTTCCAAGCTATCCAAGATATCACCCAAAGTGATATCACTGCTATCCATTCAATCATTCAAGATACAAAATGTCATCTTTCAGTCTTCCCTCTTTCTCCTCCCTCTTCTTCATCTTCCTCATTCAATAATTTATTAGATTCTGCCTATTTATCTTCTAAATGCTTCCCACATGTGACCTCTACATTGTATGCCCACCACATCTTCTTTAATTTACTCTTTCTTTGCCTACTACAATAGCCTACCTGTTGGTTTGTATGTCTTTTTCAGCCTAATCTCCACAGACGGGTAGGATTTCCTCCAGTCAGCCTTCCCTCCACTCCACCCTCTGAGAAATACCCATTCCCTGTGCTTCCCAGTTCCCTCTGACTCTCCGTTATTATATTCACCATGTTGAATTATCAGTTCATAGCCCTGTCTTATCCACTAGACTATGAAACTCATCTTAGTGGGAATACTATTTTGTATTTTCTTTGAAGTATTTAACACAGTGACTGAAATAAACCAGGAAGTATATAAACATATTTGAATAAAAGAATGAGTGGTAGTGTTAAATCCACCTTTTTAATTTTTTTGGCAGTGCATTATTTCTACTAAAGAAGGAGAAAACACTAATAAGCATACTTTTGATACAACCTTAAACAGTTTGCCCCAAACCAAGAAACAGTTATATTCATGTTGAAAAATGCATAGATTAGTTATCCGAGTTCAGATATTTACAAGGCTGGGCAGTTAGTTAACACAAATACTTGAAGTGTCATAGTAGAGGTAATAAGGAGTTGTAAGGCTTGCAGTTTGTTGAGGAATACATACGTCACCTCAAAGCCTTCATATTGAATTGGGGAAAAAATGTGGCCGTCAAATAAAGCTCATCTTCTCTAGATCCATGGCTTCAGGTTGGTGAACCCTGCTGCAAGATATACTATAAAAACCTGTAGCTTCTGTTACCTTAGCTCAGAAAATGACACTTAGACAAATGTACCCTATATATCACATACAAATTGGACAATATTAAGGAAATTCAATGAGTTTCAGTAGTTTTTTCTTTTTTGTTCTACTCTCTTCCCATTTCCTGGGTCCAATGTAACCATATGTTATATGTTACACTGTTAATTTAGGGACAACTTTCTAATAGTGCTTCTAGTTTTTATTGATCCCTTCATAATGACATTTTCCAGCTGCAGGTTCCAATCTTGTTTCTGTTGCTATGGATACAGTACATTTCAAAGGGAATAAGTAAACCTTTTAATACATGAAAAACTTTTTAAGTCCTATTCTCTAGTTGACTAAATAAGAAGAAAATACAAACTTGGAAGAGAGACTTTTAAAATGTTAGATAAATTTCTGTAACCTCTCTTTTCTGTTACTAATAACTAACTTTTTCTTCCAAAATGTGAATAATAGTAAAAATGAAATAATAATCATAGTAACAAATGAGGTTATATATGTTAAAGTTCATTATAAAGTTCTTTATGAAACATCTGTATAAAGTAATATGTTTGTATCATTGTTTGTGTTTAAATCTTCTGTCTACCTATCCTAACCCTTCTTGGTAGCAACAAGGGCTAGGAAGATTATTACTCAAGGCAGCAGACTTTTACAAAGCTAACAACTTGAGCCAGTTTGCCAAATTTTAGCAGGAGAATGTGTTTAGTTCTTGAGTTTCCATCTCTGTAATAATGGCTACCTTGTAGAAGAGGTAAAGTAACAGATAAATACAAAACATCTACCATATCTGCAATGACTAATCCAAAAGAAGAAGAAACACAGAAATGCAGTTCTAAGCCAAAATACCCAGCACAATGCCATTAATTCACGATCCTCATAAGTCTACCTCTATCTGTTGTACAAACTTATCTCAAATGCCTTCTTTGTTTTATCTGTAAAATATAGTTTCTATCTAGTTCACATGTTGTTCTAGTTACCATTTACATTACTTGTATTAGTAAAATATCACTAATATGAGGAGGACTTTCATAATCATAGCCGTCAGGAACGGGACCTGTGGAACCCAGTCTACATTGAGACTTTTGTCCTGCTCAACCTGGTTTTAACCTTGTTCTTAGCTTATCTCACTGATGTGCTTAAGAATGTAAACATTCTCTTTTTGCAGTACAAGGTTGCAAATTATCCAAGCCAAGGGCAGAAATCTCAATGTCCTTTTTACTCCATATGGCCTTGGGATTCTCCCACAGCCCTCCAGTAAAGAGCTGCTGGGTCCCCGAAAGGCTGCGGCAATGGTGGGGTTGGGATTAAGGATAATCCCACTCCTCGGCCAGTGGATGGACAGTCGCCCATGTCTCTACTGTGGACCACAGGACAGCAAAGGCACAAACCGGCAGACAAGTCCCAGCACTCTGTTTTCTGCAGTGGACACTGATGAAATACCAGCCAAAAGACCAAGATTAGATTGCTTTATTCACCAAGTGAAAAACAGTCTCTACAATGCTGCCAGCTTATTTGGATTCCCATTCCAGCTGACCACAAAGCCCATGGTAACTTCTGCTTGTAATGGAACACGGAATGTGGCCCCTTCAGGAGAGGTATTTTCGAACTCTTCATCTTGTGAACTGACAGGTTCTGGATCCTGGAACAACATGCTGACACTGGGTAATAAATCTCCTAATGGAATAAGTGACTATCCAAAGATCAGAGTGACAGTAACCCGAGATCAGCCACGCAGAGTCCTGCCTTCCTTGGGTTTTACTTTGAATTCAGAAGGCTATAATAGAAGACCAGGTGGCCGTCGCCATAGCAAAGGTAATCCAGAGAGTTCTTTCATGTGGAAACCTCAGGAACCCGCTGTAACAGAGATGATTTCTGAAGAGTGTGGCAAGGGTCTGAGGCGCCCCCATTATACTGTGGAGGAGGGTGTTCAAAAAGAGGAAAGAGAGAAGTACCGAAGGTTATTGGAACGACTTAAAGAAAGTGGTCATGGAAACTCTGTCACATGTCCTGTGACTTCAAATTATCACAGTTCTCAAAGAAGTCAGATGGACACATTAAAGACCAAAGGCTGGGGGGAAGAGCAAAATCACGGAGTCAAAACAACACAATTTGTTCCAAAACAATATAGACTTGTTGAAACAAGGGGACCTCTATGTTCATTGAGAAGTGAAAAGAGGTGTTCAAAGGGAAAAATTTCTGATACAGAAAAGATGGTTGGACTCAGATTTGAAAATGAAAGTAGGAGGGGATACCAGCTGGAGCCTGACCTATCAGAAGAAGTGTTGGCCCGACTCCGCCTGGGCAGTGGAAGCAATGGCTTACTCAGGAGGAAAGTGTCAATAATTGAGACAAAGGAAAAGAATTGCTCAGGCAAAGAGAGGGACAGAAGAACGGATGATCTCCTTGAACTTACAGAGGACATGGAAAAGGAAATTAGTAACGCCTTAGGCCATGGCCCACAGGATGAAATCCTAAGTAGTGCTTTCAAATTGCGAATTACTCGAGGAGACATCCAGACATTAAAGAATTATCACTGGCTCAATGATGAAGTCATTAATTTTTACATGAATCTTCTGGTGGAAAGAAATAAAAAGCAAGACTATCCAGCACTTCATGTATTCAGTACTTTCTTCTATCCTAAATTAAAGTCCGGGGGTTACCAAGCAGTTAAAAGATGGACCAAAGGGGTAAATCTCTTTGAACAAGAAATTATTCTGGTGCCTATTCATCGGAAGGTACATTGGAGCCTGGTGGTGATAGACCTAAGAAAAAAGTGTCTTAAATATCTGGATTCTATGGGACAAAAGGGCCACAGGATCTGTGAGATTCTCCTTCAGTATTTACAGGATGAAAGTAAGACCAAAAGAAATATTGATCTGAATCTTTTAGAGTGGACCCATTACAGCATGAAACCACATGAGATTCCTCAACAGTTGAATGGGAGTGATTGTGGAATGTTTACTTGTAAATATGCAGATTATATTTCTAGGGACAAACCTATCACATTTACTCAGCACCAGATGCCTCTCTTCCGGAAGAAGATGGTGTGGGAAATCCTTCATCAGCAGTTGCTGTGAGAAAACTTTGCCTGGTCCCTCTAGCTGCTGGTGGTTCTTTCACAGACATTTCCATATACCTCATGCATTGTGGGTTAAAAAGTCCCTGCATCACTTCTGTTCTGTCACAGGTACTGATCTGTCAAAAGTGCATGAAGGCCTCTCACTGCACCCTAGTCCTGAGTTGGGGTGCAGAGGGCTGCTTGCAATCCTGTTTGTAAGGCTGTGCCTGCTCAGAGCTTTGGACTGTTCAACCCACACAAGAACAAACGCTAATTAATATTTTTTTTAAGAAATTCTTTTCCCTATGAATGTGGGAAATGCAGGATTTATTCTGTGAATTGTTTTTTTCTGTGTGTTTGTTCAGCGTATTCATTCACTCAATCGTTTGCAAACATAATGGGCAGTGGCCATTTACTGCTGCTTTTATAGTTAGCTCTAAATTACTTGTTTGAACTATTTATTTCTGAAAGGAATGTTACTCAAGCTGCCACTCCCTGCTGAAGACCAGGAGGGAAATCTCACTGGGGGCGGAAGGAAGTGGAGCTGGCGCACTAACTGCCAACATGAAGCTGGAGGGTTTGGGATTTTTGTTTTTTTGTTTTGTTTTGTATTTTTGAGGTTCAAAAATGCTGGGAGAAGCAAAAATGCTGTGGGATAGGGCTCCCATTGCCTTTCAGAGGAAGTCTGACACTACAGCGTTGGCACAGTGCCATGGAACCGTGGAACTGTGCCCAAGGAACTCTGACTACAGGAGCATCTTCAGAAGAGTGTTGTGGTCATCTTACAGTGACTTCCCTTTCTGGAAATGAGGTGACTTGGCTTAGTCTTGAAACTGGATTCATGGATTTGAAGTAACTGTAAACCCTAAATCTTCATTTTCATCCCAGATCTGGTTGAGTATAAACCTCAGAATTGTAGGGGCTGGCCTGAGCTGTTTATTTCAAAAGATACTATTGAATTTAAAGCTATTTTTCCTCAGAGTTTTTGTTTTCTATATATTGAGCCTAAATTAAGTTTTCTACTCAGTACTCAGTAAGACTAACATCTTCCCACTCCATCCCCACTGAAAGTTGTAGAAGAAAATGTACTTGGCTCTGAGGTTGCCAGTTATACAGTAATCTATTTTGCATATGAAAGTTTGTATTTAACTTTTTTGTTCATTAAAAACCTTACTGATGTGGTTATAATTTCAGAAAGTTTAGAGTTGGTCAGAACATATTTTGCAAGATATAGTGCCTAGTGTTGCTTTTCTGATGTAATAAAAGGTTGTCTGGCAGAACCCAAAAAAAAAAAAAAAAAAAGAATGTAAACATTCTGTAGCTTCTTCTTTATTAGCTTGCCTGCTTCTCCTCCATGTTCTGCTGACTATTATTTTTCCTGTGGATGTACTGACTCAACACATCTTATTTCTGGTAACTAAAATTAATATATTTCCCTCTTCCAAAATTAGTAGAGATTTTTTTATTAATACTACCCAAAAATTATTGCTATAAGTATAATATTTTCATAAACATTTATGTGATATGTTTGCTACATGTCATGTCTAATAATTACATATATATATGTGGGCATGCATTTGTGTGTGTGTGTATGTGTGTGTGCATGTGTATAGTAGGTAGGAAAAAGATAAGTAATTGTATTACAATATTATTACAATATCCTAGTAATGAAGTAATAAATATTCTGAGAGAATCATAACATATGAGATCATATAAAATGATATTATTCCTAAAAATATTGTTGTTATTTTTTTATTTACTTGTTCATTCAGAAAATATAGCCCTTGGGAATGTAAGATAAGAATCTCAAGAAAATCATGGCTATTGTTAGAGCTAGATAACATCAAAAATAATTATAACAAATACTGTTATGAAAATTCAGGGGTTTTTTTTTAGAAATGCACAGATTATTATGACAAAAAAGAGGAAAGTTTGTTAATTCAGTTTAAAGGAATAAGGGAAAGTTTGCTAAAAATGAAATTTCTGCACTATCAGGATTGACAAGTCACAGAAAAGCTAAAATATTTTAAGGATTATGCCAAACATAAAGTTGGATAAATTCTGACCTTAGAACAAAGGCGGCAAAGAACTAAGTTCCATAGATTATAGATTCTATAACATGAGCATAATTATTAAGAACAGTTAGAACTATTAGGTTTTTATAATTGATAATTTTTTCAAATGCATAGTGAGTCTGCAGGAAAGTATGGTTAGGAAGAATCAATATTGTGAAAATGACCATACTTCTCAAAGTAATCTATAGATTCAATACTATCCCCATCAAGCTACCAATGACTTTCTTCTCAGAATTGGAATAAAACACCTTAAACTTCATACGGAACCAAAAAAGAGCCCACGTACCCAAGACAATCCTAAGCAAAAAAAAGCTCAAGCAAACAAAGCTGGAGGCATCGCACTACCTGGCTTCAAACTATATTACAAGGCTACTGTAACCAAAACAGCACAGTACTGATACCAAAACAGAGATATAGACCAACAGAACAGAACAGAGGACTCAGAAACAACACCACACAACTACAATCATCTGATCTTTGACAAATCTGAGAAAAACAAGCAATAGGGAAAGGATTCCCTATTTAATACATGGTGTTGGGAAAACAGGTTAGCTATATGCAGAAAGCTGAAACTGGATCCCTTCTTTACACCTTATACAAAACTAAAGTCTAGATGGATTAAAATTTAAACATGAGATCTAACACCATAAAAATTCTACAAGAAAATCTAGGCAATACCATTCAGGACATAGGCCTGGGCAAGGACTTCATGACCAAAACAACAAAAGCAATGGCAACAAAAGCCAAAACAGACAAACAGGATCTAATTAAACTTAACAGCTTCTGCAAAGCAAAAGAAAGTATCATCAGAGTGAACTGGCAACCAAAAGAATAGGAAAAAATTTTTGCAATCTACCCATCTGACATATGGCTAATATCCGGAATCTACAGAGAACTTAATTTTACAAGAAAAAAACAACCCCATCAAAAAGTGGGCAAAGGATATGAACAGACACTTTTCAAAAGAAGACATTTATGCAGCCAAAAAACATATGAAAAAAAGCTCATCATCAGTGGTCATCAGAGAAATGCAAATCAAAACCACACTGAGATATCACCTCAAGCCAGTAAGAACAGCAATCGTTAAAAAATCAGGAGACAACAGATACTGGAGGGGATGTGGAGAATAGGAATGCTTTTACACTGTTGGTGGGAGTGTAAATTAGTTCAACCATTGTGGAAGACAGTGTGGTGATTCCTCAAGGATCTAGAAATAGAAATACCATTTGACCCAGCAATCTCATTACTGGGTATATACCCAAAGGATTATAAATCATTCTATTATAAAGACTCATGCACACGTATGTTTATTGCCGCACTGTTCACAATAGCAAGGACTTGGAACCAACCCAAATGCCCATCAATGATAGACTGGATAAAGAAAATGTGGCACATAGACATGATGGAATACTATGCAGCCATAAAAAAAGGATGAGTTCATGTCATTTGCAGGGACATGGATGAAACTGGAAACCATCATTCTCAGCAAATGGACACAAGAACAGAAACAAACACCATATGTTCTCACTCATAGGCGAGTGTTGAACAATGAGAACACAGGGACACAGGAGGGGAACATCACACACCAGGGCCTGGGAGGTGGGGGGGGAGAGGAGGACTAGCAGGGGGTGGAGGGATTGGGGAGGGATAGCATTAGGAGAAACACCTAATGTAGATGATAGGCCCAAACCACCACCATGGCATGTATATACCTATGTAACAAGCCTGCACAATCTGCATATGTACCCCAGAACTTAATGTATAATAAATAATTTTTTTTAAAAAAAGAAAATATAAAAGGGACAGAAGTAGAAAACAGACAAATTTAGACAAGAGGAGCAGGTACCATAGTATCCCTTGGGGAGGTTTAAATAGGAAAATGATTCACAAGGCATTGAACCAACAACTGGCAAAAAGCTAGAAATGAGATCACCAAAGAAACAGGATTTGTAAAGGCTACAACATCAGTGAGAAAGTAGATGTAGAAAAACAAAAAACAAATCTGTTCCCTGGCTCAAAGAGAAATCCTGGAAACTTCCTATCTTCCCTTGAGTTCTGCATAAAAAATAATAGACTCTCATGAGAATTTTTACATTTTTGTCTGCTCTCATGTGAACTTTCTGTTCAAATTTACACTATCATCAATTTCTAGGAACTCATAAACTAAGAAATTCATAGACACGTGTACACACAAACACACACATGTCACTTACAAAGACATATTAGAATGATTGGGATAAGTAAATGCAAAATCACTTTGGAGAAATTTTTCTCTTGAAACAGCCTTCTTAAATTCTCACAGAACTTTGCTGAAAATTAGTTCACGATTCAAAATTATAAAACAAATATGTTGACAATCCACTTTAAATACAAATTAAAATACAAAATAGTATCAAATTAGCAAGGATTTTAGGCAATAGATATATTTGATAGAGGAAATAAAATGTTTAAAATGACTAAACACCTGTGGAACTATAATACTGGACAACAGTAACACATATGACAGGAGGGCAATGTCTAACATTAAAATGCTTAAATGTCTGTGTATTATTCAGGTGGAGTATGGAGATATATACTAATGTAAAAATTTTATGTCAAGTATGAATATAAAACAAGAGCAACAACTGAAAGAATAAATACAGAATATAGAAAATTAATAAAAATTGACAAACCCAATAGATGGTGTACTTTTGGGAGAGATGTATATCGGTCTAAACTTGTGGGGAGAAATTTAATGATACTGATCAAAACCAAAAAGATTCATGCACCTTATTTTATAATTTCACTTCTAGCAATATATCCCAGTGAATAGCCAGATATACATGAAATGGTTGTCATAAGAGCATGTTATCACTGCCAAAAATTAAAATCAACCACAAATGCTCAATATTAAGCTCAACCAAAATGCTCAATATTAAGAAATTTAAAAAAATAAATTTTGGCACATACCTCAAACAATATTTATTAATAAACATGTCTATAAAATATTTATTGAATGATTACTATGGGTAGGCACACTCCTAAGTACTGTACACATATATTTTACCTGTTAGTTATTATTGTATAACAAACCGTCTCAAACTGAATGGCTTAAAATAACAATGATTTCTTCTGCTCATGATTTTACATTTGAGATAAGGCTTAATCTCTACTTCAAACAACATTGGCTGGGGCAGTTTAACTGAGGGCATTTCTAAGATTATTTATTCCTCATGCTGTTAAGTTTGTTCTGGCAGTCAGCTTGGAACTTAGATATGGCTGATATATTGGTTCCTTTTTATGTGGGCCTCATTACATCGCCTGGGTTTCCTTGCAGCATAGTGGTTAATAAAAGAAGTTGTATATCCCTGGAGAATGATAATGATGTTCTCAGAAGTCACATAGAATCACTTTTGTGATACTTCAATAGTCAAGGCAGTCTCAAAGTCCAACTTGGGTTCAAATGACAGGAAAGACTCCAATTCTGAATGGGGAAGTAGCAAAGTTCTAGAAGATAATGTGAAAAAGGAAGAAAACCATTGCAACCATTTCTCAGAAAATTCACTGAGGCACAGAAGTGACAAAAGACAATTAGGTACATAGATCTGGAGTTCAAGAGAAAGATTTGAAGTGGGTGGTACAGTTTGGGGGATCATGAGAACATATATGGTAATTAAAGCCACAGAATTAGATGATTTTTACTTAGGAAATGTGTTTAGAAAAGGCGAATAGAGAAAGAATTTTAAGGTGCACCAACTTTAACAGAGCAGAATAAAAGAAGTGTTCAAAGACACTAAGGAATGCCCAGACAGAACAGAGAGAGAGCATAGTTATGGTGTTAGGAATGCAAAGCAAAGAAGCATTTGAAAGAAGTATCCAAATGTGTCGAGCATACCAGGGAGTTCCAGTAAGGTAAGAGCTAAACGCTAAGATTTAGGATGTAATTCATCTCCACCAAAGTTGAAGAGACTTGTTTTGATGGTTGGAAAATGCAGATGCCAGATGAATTGAAAAGAGTGTGAGCAGAAGACTCCTTCAATTATATGGCTGTGAAAGAGTAGAGAAATAGAAAGCACGAGGTCAGGAAAGTTCTTTGCTTTATGAAAGAAAAGAGTTTGTTTAAAAGCAGTTAGAGGAACTCCTTAAGAGGTGGAAAACTGAAGATACAGGAGAAAGAGAAAGGCCATCGATGGAAGAGAGAACCATGCTGCAATTGTCAGTAAAATTCAGCACATCTCTTGGATTGATGTCCCACAACTTGAGAAACACTGAGCTAAGGCCATGTCCTTTGATTTGTATGTGATATAGAACTACAAATCATCACAAATTATATAATAATTTGACTTAGCTTGGCATCTGGATTGTGGCATCTGGAATGAAATTGGGAATGTACTTGATGAGAAGGCATATTTTATTAGTTGACACAATCAGGTAAAAAATGGAGGAATATCATGTGTTTATTGTATGTCTTTATAGAATACATGATCCAAGTGATCTCATTAGTGAAACAGAACACAGAACATGCACTTAAAATTATGTCTTAATTATTTCATTTAAAGTCTTATTCTGATTAGTGTTTGTATCTCAAAATATAGATGAATGTAATATCATTGCATGTATTTAGTGGCTAAGCATTAATTCTTATTTATTTTGCCATTTTATGAAAACACAAAAATTTACATTTTCCCTTTTATGTATTCTGAACACATTCACGTTCAGCTTAGTTTACTTTCATTAATTTATGTTTGAACTTGTTTATATAATCTAAGAAGTTTCATCATTTGAATAATTATTTATATTCTAAGCAACAATAGATAAGATTCAGCCAAGCAAAATTTTGATTCAAGACTGTTTCCAAAGCTAGATTATAATACTATATATGGAAATAACTATATTTTAAAATCTGAATCTATTGAACCAAATAAAATATACTGTCAAGGTATCGTACCAATATAATAACACTGAATATTTGACTGAAAATCTATACTCATACATACAACGCCCAATAACCTTCCCCTGCCAAGCCTATGATCTAGATAAAATAGAAAAAATAAATGTTAAAAGAATAAGACTACAGCTATAAATTTGCAAAGGGAAAGTAAAATGTGAGTGACAGAATACATCAGAAGCAAATTTATTATCCTGAGACTATAGTTTCGAAGTTATATATGAATAGAGGAAGAACGACAGACAACTATAAAAAGGAGAATAAATAGATATGTATGATGATGCAAATGAATATGAAAGCAGAGAAAAGACATTATAATATCAGAAAATATTGTTTGTTGAGGTCTGGTAGAATAAATTAAAATATTAAATACTATAGTGAGTACTAGAATAGTGAAAAATCATAATTATTACATTGAAAACAATATAATAGAAATAAAGAATAGATGGGCTTTATGCATAGTACAATTGTTTTTGAACGTTAGCAGTATAATACTCTTTGCACATAAAATTTTATACTGTTAATTGCTCAATATTTAAAATAGGTGAAAGCAGAGGTGCTCTTGGATTTTTGTGAGGGTAGGAGGGAGGGTTACCAAGAAAAGGGGTCTAGCATTGCCCACCCAATGCTATCTCATCAAAAGTTTTCATACAAAGCTACATGAATACTTCTAGGGAATTTATGGAGTTACTAGAAAAACACAATTCAGAAGCCAAAGCTTGAAAATAGTATGGTTTTAAAGCATACTTCAAAAGATTATGTAAGTATTCACTATATGCACGAGTAAGTGCATGACTGGTAAATCGTGTTTGTTTACATTTTCTAGACAAGTATTAAAATTTGTGTTTAGTTTCAGCATCAAACTAAAAAGCCAGGATCTTAGATTTGAATTCTACTGCTCAATTTATTTTTTTCACTAAAGTAAAATAAAAATTAATTGACCCAGATTATTTGTCATGTAAAGCTTGAGAGCTGGCCCTCAGTTTTTAAGAAAATCAGTAGAACAAAAAATGTGTGCCGGGTGCTGTGGCTCACACTTGTAATCTCAGCATTTTGGTGGGCTGAGGCAGGTGGATCACAAGGTCAGGAGTTAGAGACTAGTCTGGCCAACATAATGAAACTCTGTCTCTAATAAAAATACAAAAAATTAGCTGGGTGTGGTAATGTGTGCCTGTAATCGCAGCTACTCAGGAGACTGAGGCAGGAGAATCGCATGAACCCGGGAGGTGGAGGTTACGCCATTGCACTCTAGCCTGGGTGACAGTGCCAGGCTCTGGCTCAAAGAATAAAAAAATGAAAGAAAAATGAAAACATGAAGGAGCTAAGTAACTCCAGGTTCTATGGTGTTAAATGTGCACCACTTAAATACTTGCATCCAAAGCCTTGGTGGAACATTTACTGATTAGGGTCTGATGCAGCAACTTGATTTATTAGATCACTTAAGTAATAAGAATTTAGTTAAACTTAAGATGCCCAAAGGTTAAATTAGAATGTTCCTTATGTCTTGCAAGAAAATTACAGCCAGTCACACTGTCAGAACAAGCCTTCAGTATTGGTCAGTCTTCTCGTAGGATCAAATTCTAGTTCCTGGGTAAGCATAGAATTAGTTGATGGTTCTTCTTTGATAGAATTTCTTTATAAACCCTAATATAATATCTATCAAAATAAATTGTATTTCCATTTAAAATTTGAATACCTCCTTTCTTGGTTTTGAATCAACTGTAGTATTTTATTCACTAAGGCTTTGACTGTCTTATTAAAATATAAAACTTATTAATTACATAAATGCATATAGAAAATCTGTTAAAATGTGCCACTTACTAATCACCTCCTGTGTCCTCATAGCATAGCACTTTCACATAATCTCATTTAATTCTTGCCATATTATGTATTCATAGCTAATGCAAGTAAAATTAGTAACTGAAATCAGAAAACATAAAAATTTTGTAGACCTAAACACTTCTCAAGCTAGCTACATAAGCCAAGAAGACATAGGACTGTTAGCCATACATCATAAACTATAAGAATTTGGAATTCAAACAGACTTTCTTTATGGTATAAACAAAGAAAATATCCCCTTTGTAGGTTTCTGTCCCTTAAAATATAAATTAGAAAAAGTCACTCCAGTTTGGACCAGAAATTAGTTTTGTCAAAAAAGTGATAAAAACACGATTGGAACAGAATTTTGAGAAGAATCTTTTTCTATTTATACTGTTGCCTCATGGCTTTAGTAGCAACTGGGAGCATGAACCAAGAAAGGCAAGGTGAGGCTGTGTACCTGTTTCCCCTGGGTACTCTTACTTTTCTGGCTTCGTTCTGTTGAGTTTGGGAATTGCTATGTCTTTACTTTTCGATCTACCTAGAACATGTGCAGCTGGCCCCAATGCACTAAGCCTCTCAAATATGCCAAAAATGACTTTCTAGCTGCCTAGAATATGTTTTCAAACATGATTCAGGGAGACTCTAAGATTGTGATTAAAATGAAATTGCCAGAGCAAGCAAACAAACAAAAAGTAACAATTTAGGCAGAGTGAAAAATACAGTCCAATTCAAGAATAGAAAATATATGCTTATCGTTTAGTCAAGAGGGCAAACAAGGTATTATAAATGTTCCTTCAATTAATACTCAAAAATTTCAAACATACATTGTTATATTTTTGCATAAGAAGAAAATACAAAAAACAATTTTGAATTTGTCACACCTAAAGTTCTCTAGCATAGGATTTGCCACATTATCATGAAGGCCATGTATTATTTTATTTTAGTCAAATTTCCCTTTAATGAAATTGGCTTCTTTTTTTTTTTTTTTTTTTGAGACGGAGTTTCGCTCTCGTTACCCAGGCTGGAGTGCAATGGCGCGATCTCGGCTCACCGCAACCTCTGCCTCCTAGGTTCAGGCAATTCTCCTGCCTCAGCCTCCTCAGTAGCTGGGATTACAGGCACGCGCCACCGATCACGAGGTCAAGAGATCGAGATCATCCTGGTCAACATGGTGAAACCCGTCTCTACTAAAAATACAAGAAATTGACTTCTTAATGAAGAATTTTAATTCAGATCTGCTTCACTCAAAACAGGGCTTTGAGTACAAACACAAGAATTCATTAATCGATTGTGCAATTATTTGCACACTTCGCTTTTACTCTTTATCTTATATTCCTGACAGAGCTAATGATTCAGTGATTTTTATTTTTTTAATTTTCTGGAATGTAGACTTTAAAGTCAACAATTTTAGTGTGCTAATAGTTTGTGGTGTTTTCTTCTTGTTTCAGTCTGTTCCCAGTATTCTAGAGGAGTATTTGCCATTTTTGGACTCTATGATAAGAGGTCGGTACATACCTTGACTTCATTCTGCAGCGCCTTACATATCTCCCTCATCACACCAAGTTTTCCTACTGAGGGGGAGAGCCAGTTTGTGCTGCAACTAAGACCTTCATTAAGAGGAGCACTCTTGAGTCTCTTGGATCATTACGAATGGAACTGTTTTGTCTTCCTATACGACACAGACAGGGGTGAGTCCAGTTTCTTTATCTCCATCAGCAAAACTCTAATTTTCAATGTGAAATGACCTTATATGACTTGGGATTTTTAGCAAATTGTTTTGATCTCTAATACCACTAAAATCAGAAAATTGTTGATGTGTATTTTTATCTTGACTCTGGGAAAAAGATTCTAGTTAAACAAGCTTCAGATTGACAAGGTTACTCATGAACAAACCATGCTCTGTAACTTCACTGAAGTTAAGATAACTGTGTGAATAAGAAAAACAAACCAAAGTGCTTTTCCTGCTGTCACACAACAATCAACAAAGAATATTTCTTGACCTCTGATCACCAGCATGTGTGGAAGTTATTCCCATACTCTAGCTAAGTGACCCTCCAGCAGACCCTCCAGAGCACACCTCTACTTCCATTCAATCCTGACATTATCTATCTGGAGTTATTTAGCATTAGATCCCACAGGTTGAAGGCTCAGTGCCCCACAAGACTGCACTTTACTTTGGAAGTCAACTAGCTAGAAATTGGGGTTCCTGTGACCCTTCTCCTTGGGTTCAACTGATTTGCAAGCAAAGATCTCAGTGCTTAGGAAAAACGCTTTACTTTCATTTCCTCCTTTATATAAAGGACATTACAGAGGATACAGATGAACAGACAAATAGAAGAAATGGATGGGGAGAGGTGTGGGAAGGGAGTGTGGGGCTTCCATGCCCTTCCCAGGTGAGCCACCCTCCAGGAATCTCCTCATGTTCAGCTATCCGGAAGCCCTCCTACCTTTGTCCTTTAGGTTTTTATGAAAGCTACATTGTTTAGGTATAACTGATTTTATCATTGGCCATTGACCAACTTAACTTTCATGTCCCTCTTTCTTCCCCAGACGTTGGTGTATGGGGCTGAAAGTCCCAACCCTCTGATCCTGCCTTTGTCTTTTGGTAACAAGCTCCCATCTTGGAGCTATCTAAGGGCCCCCAACCACCAGCTATCTCATTAGCATACTAGAGACAATCCACTGTCCCTAGAAATTCCAGGGGTTTTAGTAACTGTAAATCCGGAAACAGAGAGAAAGATCAAATACATATTTCACAATTTCACAATAACTACTTTAAAAAAAATTTCTGTGATGATATTTTCAGGTACAGTTATAACATAAATGTGTTACTTTGCTTCAAAGGCAAATGAGTTAATGTTTTGGAATATATTAAAATAATTGAGCCATAATGTTGAGTTTGAAATACAAACCTCTAAGTGAATAATTGAAGGGCCATGACAATGATGATAGAAGTTTGGCAATAAGACTACATTTGCTGGCAACCTTTCACTTTACCAGTTTTGAAAGATTAATAAGTGATCCCTTGTGTGTGGGAGAGACAAGGTGAATAACTCACATATTGCATTATTAACAATCCTTACATTTTGTTCAGTGGTTGATATAGCTTTATTTTTCAGCTGGAGGAACAACTTAAGGAATTCTCATGCATGTTTTCCAATTCTGTTTTTTATTTAGTGACTAGAATCATAGCAACATACTATATTTAAAAAATAAACGTTAAGGGACCATCTGTGGGTTCTGTCTTCAGTCCTTTTTTTCTTAAGGTTTAAGAGTCATGAGAAGATAGGAAGTTAAAATAAAGGTTGTAATAGGCAGTATTTTAAGAATATTCTTGAATGGAATTCTATCTATAAAATGGGTAAGGGTAATAAATAGCCTTTTCTATCTATGAAGTAAGTATAATAAATATCCTTAAATCTTTTCAAAAGATTTGTTTCAAACTTTTGAAGAAGGTATAATACACCTTCCAGAATCCAAAGTATAATTTCCTATATTCATAGATGAAAACCCATGAAATGAATTCATCTTTATCATTAAAATTTACATTTTTAATTCAGTGCAAACAGTGTCATTTAAGATGTCACACCAATGGTGTTTCTAGTACGTAATTTCTATTGGTATTCTTAGTAAATTTCCCTTTCAGAAATAAGCTCAGCAAATTCAATATGATCATCATATTTTCTATAAGATTGCAGCATACTTTAATTCTCATTTGGAAATACTGGAATCTACTTATATTGCCTACTATTATTTGTTATTAGTTAACAATCTAAAGCGTCCTAGGGGATAAATTACATATTAGAGAAAACATCACTCTATTCATTTCTAACTGTCGGAAAAATCCTTAAGCAAGAGGACACTGAATGTTGAATCATAATGTCAATAAATATGTATCAGGATATAGAAGAGATGGTGCTGCCTGTGGTTCATTATAATATAGTCCAATTCTCCACCCTCAGCAGAAGATGCTTATTTTATGACTTATTCTCATGGAAATACCAGTGGGACCTGTGTCTCACTTTTTCTTTATGTCCCTGTATAAATCCATTTCTTGCAAGGAGAGGGTCGTAGGTATAATTCATGCATTGGTGGGGACACAGAACAGGGATTAAAGTGGCACTTGGCTTTTGTATCCGTTTATACTTCCCAAGGTCCTTGCTCCTGTATAACAAGTCAGATGCTCCAAACTTGAGTCATTCCCATTACCTCCTACCAAGAGATCTCTCTGCTATAAGCAGAAATATACTTGGTTATTTAAAGAATCTTTGTCTCATTAACTTTCTGCCTGCAGAGTCTTAAACCCATCATGGTACAGCCATGACTTCTTCTATGAGTGGTGTCTTGTAAGCCTTTAACCTACTTACTGCTTGCTGTGCAAAGCCTACTTTTTGCATGTAGTCATCCTAGAATTTAACTGTTCTACTTCTAACCAATTGATGCAATTTCTAAAATTTCTTAGTTCTCTTCAGTTGTTGCTTCAGATTGAATAACTAGTTCTTTATATTGTCACCTATAGTAATTACCAACTCAACTTCAAAACAGACATCTTTATTTCAAGAAGCAATTGCCTGAACCAAAAAATAACATGTCAGGAAAATGGCTGTTTCTTGATGTTCAGATAACTTTCTCTGCCATGACAGCATCATGCTTCCCAGCATTCTTGATCTTAATTGAGTACTTTCAAAGCAGAAGAATAAGTTTTTCTCCCTTAGAAATTATCATGCTCATTTTATAAGTTTAAGATCATAAACCCTATTTATTTCCTCTTAGATACTGTGCTTATAATTATGTGTCACTCTCACCAATAGAGGTATGTACAGATTATTAACTCATTATAAACATAGTAAGCCAAGAGTAATTCACATTTTCACATCATAAAGAGAAAAAAGATTTCAAATAATTATACACATCATTAAAATCAAAATATTTAAAAAATAATATACAAAAACCAAGTGTAAAGAAATAAGATACTAAGTGAAATGCTATCATTTCTTTTGGTGCTTTTTGGTATATTTTGATACTTTTCTTTCCTCCTGCTTTGTTATCATGAACTGATTATCTAAATTTTTTTTCCATTTTAAGTAATTGCCTTAATGACTGAATTTCTTTACCAACTTGAATGGAGCATTGTTTTCCAATGCATTATACATCTATATTTTGGAATAAGATATTTTGTTGGGCTGCTCAGTCATTATGATATCTAAATCCCAGCAGTGCCAAAACACTCTTTCAAAATACAATAACTTACTCTGTCATTCCTTGGAGTAGTGTTTTTATGTTGAATTTCGGCAATTAAAGGAATGATTGTCTATTTGCTATGATAGAGGTCTTATGATCTGTTATGAATTAGCTGTATGAAATTGCCTATGTTGTGCTTTTGGCCTTATCTGTTTTTAAAAAACTAATTGCATTATATTTAAGATTTTTTCAAATTATCTTTACAATTTCATTTCATTTTTTAATTCAGATATTCTGTTTCTTACCTGGAAATGGTGAACAGAAGCAGAAAGGTAGCACATGGCATACCTGATCTTATCAACAGGAAAACCTGCTTCTATTCATTTGACTACCTCTCAGCGAAGGAAAAAAAAGCATTCATTCATTTATTTATTCTATTTATTCATTTAACATTCAATAAGTATTTATTTTTCAGTTTGTATCAGGCACCTTAATAGATACTGAGAAGTCAATGATAAGCAAGACACTACTGAAAATGAATTAACTCCAGTGCTATGACTTCATTAGGAAATACTACACAACATTGTACTTAACAACCAGAAATTTGCCTTTGACATATAGCCTAATACTTTAAAATTTTAATTTGGAACACAACTGCTTTCCAAAAAGATATGAGTTATCAAATATGGTTATCTCTACAACATGAAACTATTGTGGATTTAAAATATGACTTATACAACTAAGAAACTGAATTTTTAGTTTTATTTAACTTTAATAAATTTAAATTTAAATAGCCATGGCTACCATACTGGACAACTAACACATCTAACCATCGGGCTCATACAAGATAACATATTTCACTGTGAGTGAAGTTTTTAAATCTCTTATTGACCATATTTTACTATACAAGAACTTATTGAGCAACCCGTGCATAACACTCTTGCTAATAATTTTCACACTGCGTTGTATATACATTTACATATCTTTTCTTCCCCCAGAATTGTGTTTCTCCAGTAATCACTGTTTCTTATTACATTTACACCTTTTTTGTCTAGCATAGTAACCCCTGAGAAGCATGCTATGGATACCAACTGAATTAATGAATTAATCTAGTGAAGTGCTTGGCAATAGGTATCAAACAATTTTAGGGCCTTAATAACTAATGATATAATTCATTTTTGATTAATAGTGTCATATTTTAATAAATCAAATAGCTAATAGAACAGCCAAAATGCAAAACTGACTGGGAGAGATGTTACTTGAATTAAGGGTAATTTTCGTATCACAAAAAATTGTTGAGCAGGCTTAAAGATAACATTTTTACTTAGACACAAACTAAATATTTAGAAAATGTTTAAAAATCAATTTTTCTAGTAATAGAAAACTTTTAATTTTTTAAATTAAATTAATATGATATCAATTCCTTGAGTGAAAAAGATATCAATTTAAAGATGTTTAATATAAGCAATGGTTATTTTCCCATTTGAAATATATCTTTTTCAAAGGAGTATATTTTTTACCTGTGTGTATCGCCCAGATTTTTAAATGTTTATGATGTGTTTATAGCTATTCCTAACATTCCACATAACAAGATGAATTTGTGATTGAGGGAGAGATGAACAGAATACAAATACTTTTTAAATTTCTAGCAAACATTGCTGGTATTTTACAAAGCTGTTATGAGGGCCAGCAATTTTTATATCATGTCCAGCGTCTGCAATGGCTGACGATGACCTTGTTTTATGTAATCCTGACTCTCTTTAATGCTTAATGCTCAGTTTTTTGCTCACATCAGTGCTATGGAAGCTTGTGGTATTATTTTAGAGGTTCATAAATATCTCGTATCTAATATCTCAATAAATTTTATAGTATTATGTAAATTGTTCCTAGGAGAGATGTCTTTGGCAAAGCATAGAGTGGAAAAATTTACTTTGGCTTGTTTCCTTTGGTCTGTTTTGTTTCTTGTTAGCATTTTTTTACAAAAACATATTCTATATATTGTATAACATATTTTCTGAAACCTGGGAAATGATGTCCTGGGTGGTAAAATATGCATATGCTGCAATTGCATCCTAAAGCCAATGCAAGAGATGATGAGGGGATGCAAAGAGTAGTATGTTTGTGCATGAAAAGAGATAGATCCTGTTATTTTATTTCTACTTTTTGGGTTTTAATGTATATCTTTTATTTTTCAACTGCCTTGAATCCTCTTGCAAAAAATTTAAGATTCGAGTAACAGAAAAAGGAACAAATGAAGAATAAGAGGCATGAAACACCTTTAAATGACATGCCTTTTATTCCCTCCAAAATAAGTCTCTATAAATCACTCCAGGGAACTCTCCTATTTTCCTTTTGGGTTCACAACTCCAATACTCCTCTCCTCCTTTGTATTGCATTGTAATAAGAAATATTATTTTGTTTTGTCCCATTTTCTCCTTCTTTCTTAGGAACCTAGAGTACTGAGTAGCTAGGCAACATGATTTCAGGCTCACTGGGAACATCTGTCCTTCTCTTTTACCTGATATGGATGCTGTGATAGGTAATTTTATGTTTCAACTTGGCTGTGCTAAGGGATGCCTAGATAGCTGGTAAAACATAATTTCTGAATGTGTCTGTGAGGTTGTCTCCAGCAGAGCTCAGCACTTGAGGTGATAGACTGAGTAGAGCAGATACTTCTTACTAGTGTAGGTGGGCATGATTCAATCCATTGAAGGCCTAAATTGAGCAAAAAGTTGGAGGAAGGGTAAATTTGTTCTCTGTGGTTGACCTGGATCATCAATCTTCTGCCTTTTGGACATTGGTCTTCTTGTTTCCCAGGTCTTATTCCATTCATCCCCTGAATTTCAGTCCTTAGGACTTGGACTGAGACTCATGTCATTGGCTCCTCTGGTTCTCAGGCTTTCAGGTTTAGACTAAAATTTCACCACTGGTTCTACTGATCCTACTGATTATTGGATTTCTCAGCCTCCATAATTGCATGAGCCAATTTCTTATAATAAATCCCTTTTTATGTGTCTGTATATATTCTATTTCTTCTGTTTCTCTGGAGACTAATAAGATACCTAAAAACCTTTAAACCCCAATACATAAGTAATATAGGAGGATGACAAGGCTGATATCTCCAGGGAATATAGCATAATGACATCAGTTCACAACAAATTAAAATTACAGCTACCAACTACTTCTTAAAAATGTCTTTGAGATAGAGGTGGAATCAGGAAGGTCAGGGGTAACTGCATAACTGTAAATGTATAAATTCCTTATAGTTGGAATTATGACAAACTTGTCAATATTTTGATTGTTAAGTGGAAATTTTCTATTTTACATCAAATAGAAATTTTCAGTTCTATAGCCCAGATATTGTCAGTATAGGACAGTCATAATATTGCAATGTTAAGTGCCTGAATTCAAATACCAGCTTTACCACTTATTACATGTTTGACCTTGGATAATTTCCCTAACATCATGAGACCTCAGTTTTCTAGTCTGAAAAAAAATAGTATTAATAATCAAATCTACTGGGTCACTATATGTTTCATACAAAGTACTTATAAGTTCCTGGCACTTGTAAAAAATGTATTAAGTTATAACTATTGCTCTTTTATTATCTTCATCATCATTAATATGCTAACAATTTATTTTTAAACTCTAATAAATATTTATTATTTTAATATTCTTAACCATGAATCAAGGTGTTTGGTTAATATTTTATGTTATAAATTATAAGATATAAACCTTATACACATTTCTGATTGCTACTGCTAAATTCATGAAGAAACAAATACAAACATAAATTTGTGATAGCTTATTCTCCTTTTCATTCATAAACGTCCCTTCCTCTGATTGCACCTAAAATGCTGACATTTACTTGGGCTCTGTCTTCAGCTATTTTGACTCTAAACTTCTTCAATACAAACTACATATGTCACGTTCTTGATTAGAATGATTTCATGACTTCTCATTACTCTTCATATAAAGTCCAAATTTGAAAAATGCTCCACAATCTGTCTCCTGATTGTTTCTTCCAACTAATTTCAAAGCCCACTTCTCCTGAAACACCAAGATCCAGAGAAAATGATTTTTCTAAAAATTTTAGCACACAGAGTTCTTCCTCTTGCCTTGACAGCTTTGCAAATGCCATTCCTTCAACCTTTTTCTTGGGTAACTCTTATTCACCATTTGGATCTGAGCATAACTTCCTCTGGAAGTCTTCTTCCACACATTTACCCTCAAGTGAGTTAAAACCCTTTCTGTGCATTCCTATAGCATCTATATTATCTCTATCAAACACTTTATTCTGATTATTTATCTAATTATGTCTTCTTTATCAGGCTTTTTAAAATTTATTGTAGTATGGACTCTGTCTTGCTCATTGAAGAAGAATAGTGCCCCCATATAGTCACACTTAATAAATATGAATGAATGAATGAATCACATGGTCTCAATTCCACTTACATAACAATGACTTCAAAATCTGTATTTAGAACTCAATCCTCTCCCCTGAGCCAAACTCATTTACATAGTAACTATTGGATATCCCATTTGTATCTCAAAACTCATTATTTCAAGAGTGAATTATTGCTTCTTTTGGCTCATTGCTTCCTCAATTCTTTTGGTTCATTTTCTATCCTAGAGGGTGGCATGCCCTAGAAATATAGGAGCCTTCTTTATGCCATGTTTTTCCTTCATGCAATCATATCCAACCAATCATTAATCCTGCCAAATGTATATCACCTAAAAATATCCTAAATGCATTTCCTCCTCTGCATTCTAACTACTGCTGCCCTTGCTCTGGGACTCTTCACTCTTGCACATCAACCAACTTTTCTCCTTGGCCCCAGTACTGCCCTCCTCAACTCCAGCTTCTGCGGACTTGCCATGGTGAACTATCTGCTAATATTTTTTTTTGAATGTTGTTCCTTAGACATATAATTTTTATTTATACTAATGTACTTGACAATTTTGTAGCAAGGTTATATTAGCCTTCCAGAATATAATGCAGAATATAACATATTTTTCTGTTTTCCAGTTGAGTTTGCATAATGCTCAAATTAGCTTCTTCTCAAAAGTTTAATAGAACATGTCTTAAATTATTTGTGCATAAACTCTGTAAAAGCTTTTTAACCAATGCTTCCATTTCTTTCATGATTCTAAGGCCTATTCATGTTTTTTTATTCACTTCTTGTGTCCTATTTGTTAAGGTACATAACATGCACTGTTATGAAGTATTCAACGGATTCTGGTCAGAAGAAGGTGTTCTCTGATACTAAGGCTTTAAACTCTTTGGGATTTTCTTTTCATGTCTGAGTACATGGTCAATTTTAACGATATTTCATAGGAGCTTTAGAAGAATGTTTATTTCTGATTTTTAGCTACAAGGTTCTATACAATCACAATGCACAATTAAGGTTGAAATGCAGTGCAAAAACCTATATCGGGGTTACATTTGTTCAAATATTCTACATCTTTATTAAATTTCTGACTGCTTGACCTAATTGAGAAAGGTACAAGGAAATCTCCCACCTTGGTCACAGATTCGTCACTTTCTTACTCTAGTTCTATAAATTTTTACTTAATATGAGATATACTTTGATACAAATATTTTGAAATTTTTTGTATCTTCCAGGTAAATTGAAAACATCCTTATGCTTTTAGGCCAAAAAGGCACCACTATGCACTAGGTACTTTACTATGTCTGTCAACGTATTTAATTTTCCAAAAACTCTAAAGGCAAATGTAATTATTATCCTGTATTATTCCTGAGTTAATTAACACTTAGAGAGTTTAAATAATTTGCCCAAACTCACATAGCAGTCAGTGACAGAGCTAGGATTCAACTACCTCTGTCAATTCAACTCAAATGTGACAGTGAAAAGTAGACATTGACAACATATAAATAAATGAAAATGCCTGTGTTTTAATAAAAGTCTATTTGATAAAACTCTCTTTGATAAATAGAGTTTTATTAGAACACAGGCATTTTCATTTATTTATATGTTTCCATATATATATATAAACATTTATTTATATGTTTTCATGTATTTATATATTTTCACTGTCAAATTTGAAATTTGAATTTCAAATAATGTTTATCTGTCAAAAAATGCTACTCTTCTTTTGTCCCACTCTGCTGCCCCAAGCATTAAAAAATGTAAAAACAATTCATAGTTTACACTTTATACAAAGACAAGATAAGTGGTGGGCCAGATTTTGCCCATCAGCAGTAGTTTTCAGTATGTGTACAGATTTCCATAAAAAAATGCTATAATCTTTAAATATTGTGTGATTGTTTAAAAGGTTAGCCTGTGTTAAATTGAAAATTCACTAATGTGTTAGAAGCAATTTCCCAATTATATGGATAAGCAGTGTTACCACCCATGTGTGAGCACATATACAACCCCCAAGATATCCCTTGCTCATAATCTTTTGAGAAGTCCTAATATTTTTTATTTTGTTCATTTATTTTGGGACTAAGTCTCACTCTATTGTCCAGGCTGCAGTACAGTGGCACAATCTTGGCTCACTGCAACCTCTGCCTCCCAGTTTTAAGCGATTCTCATGCCTCAGCCCCTTGAGTAGCTGGAATTACAGGTGCATGCCTGGCTAATTTTTGTATTTTTAGTAGAGACAGGCTTTCACCATGTTGACCAGGCTGGTCTTGAACTGATCACCTGCATCAGCTTCCCAAAGTGCTGGGATTACAGGCATGAGCCACCACTCCCAGCCTGAGAAATCTTAATATTTAAAGTATAAATTGATAAATTTTTGTTTAGAGTCAGGTAATAAAGTTTCTGACAGTTGTTTTCTGGATGGTTTTGCCTCTAATTAGTCAGTGAATAGAATATCCTTCTGATTCACCACAATATTAGCCAAATCTATATCCTATATAGTATTTATCTGTTTTGGAAATATGTACTTGTCACAGGTGTTTTTGGTTTTGTTTTTATTTGGAGCATTTTTTTGTGTCTTAGATTGATATGGTTTGGCTCTGTCTCCCCACCCAAATCTCACCTTGAATTTTAAAAAGCCCCTCATGTTGTAGGAGGGACCTGGTGTGACGTAATGAATCATGGGGATAAGTTTTGTCCATGCTGTTCTCAGATAATGAATAAGTCTCATGAGATCTGATGGTTTTACAAAGAAAAGTTCCCCTGCACATGCTCTCTAGCCTCCTGCCATGTAAGACATCCCCTGATCTTCTGCCATGATTATGAGGCCTCTCCAGCCATGTGGAATTGTAAGTCAATTAAACCCCTTTCCTTTATTAATTACCCAGTCTCGGGTATGTCTTTATTAGCAGCGTGAGAACAGGCTAATACATAGATGAACTGTTTAATTCATCTTAACAGATTATACAACAGCAAAATTGCATAAAGGGGTTTTTGAGATCAATGTCAGAGATGCAATTGTTGAATCATATTGAGGAGCCATGTTTCAGTGCTTAGTTGGTTTATACATGGTGCTAACCTAAGTTGAGTAAGAGATACAAAATAAAAATGTGACATGGGTAAATATTGGGTTCAAAGTGGTAGGAGAGTTTAATAGTCTTTGAAGAAGGAAAAGAAGTATCTCAAGAAATATAATTTTCTCGAAGAAATGGGAGTGAGAGAAGAGAGCACTCCAAGATGAGCAAGTGGCAAAATCAAAGCAAGGAGGTGAAAAAGTTCATGGAGTTTTGCAGAGGATAAGAAGTCTGGTTTGATTAAAACCTTTTGCCCATGGGAAGCATAGGGAGGTGGAAGTTGGCAATGTGGGTGTGATGACAATGTTTCATTAAGATTTCATTAGGGTTCTGTGTTGGCTCTGTACCACTGTATATTTAAGCTATTTTTTTTAAGTCTGTAATGCCTTTGGGAGGCCAAGGCGGGTGGATCACGAGGTCAAGAGATAGAGACAACCCTCACCAACATGGTGAAACCCCGTGCCTATTAAAAATACAATAATTAGCTGGGTGTGGTGGCACAGGGCTATAGTCCCAGCTACTCCAGAGGCTGAGGCAGGAGAATTGCTTGAACCCAGGAAGCGGAGGTTACAGTGAGCTGAGGTCACGCCAGTGCACTCCAGCCTGGCGACAGAGAGAGACTCTGTCTCAAAAAAAAAAAAAGTCTGTAATGTAACTAGATTCATCTATTAATGGCAGAATAGAAAAGATCTATTAAACTGATGACAATAGTCTAAAAGATTTTTATTGTTTTTTTTTTCCTTCAAATGATAAGGTCTACCATCTGCTAACATGCAAAGATTTTAGTATCTAAAGACAATAGTCATAAGCATAAAAAAGATTACATCCTTACCCTTTTCCAAGGTTTCTTTTAAGGGTTTCATTCTGTTTTGATAGATGCCAGGTTAAAATCATAACAAATAAGCATCCTCTACAAGACAAAAACAGCTTAAACTCCTATCTGTACAGCAGTCTGTCATTTCCATTTGGAAGGTCGATGAAAGAATTTTGTGAGGGACATTCCTCTCTGGACCTTTTGTGTGCTTGCCAGATGATAGCCTGCCAAAAAGGATTCCATGCCATGGGTACTTTATGTGAGTACACATTATTCTCTGTCATTTCATAGGGAACTATTTAGTCTTAAGAATTTTAGCAACAGATATGTAAGATTTCTATCAATTCTCACTTTAAAAAGACTTGAACTATGACTCATTTAAAATGCTATTCTATTTGTAAGTATCTTAAAATACCCAAACACAATCTTAAAAGGCCAATTCAGAAATAGACAATACACAGAATCTGAAAGTAACACTGAAATTTTGTCACTGATGCATTCTAAGAGATTATTTTTTCTGTAATTTAGTATTAAAAATAATGAATTATGTTAATTCATATTCACATTTTTACCTGCAATGTTTGTTATTTGAATCATTTTAGTTATTTTGTGTTGTGAAGTTTATATAACTACATTACATTATTTTTGTTTTCACTCAATTATATACAAAATAAATGATATAAGGAACCATAGAGTCTACATGCCTATCAGTCTTAAAAATACCCTTCTAAAGTAAATTTATAATAGAAAGAGACCCCCCTACTCCTAGCCTGAAAATCTGTATTGATTTACATAGGAACTATATATAATATATTGAAGAGTTAGCAGATTTTAAATGACCAAAATGGCTGTTGAACTAAAATGACAAATTTGAGAGTGAGTTGTGTTCTTCCATATTGTTTATGTTACCTTCACATTACTGTAGCCAGGAAAAAGCAGGTAGTTTATAAAAAAAAAAAAAAAAAGCAATAGAAAGGGAATTTTTTACTTTTTTAAAAAAATAGTCCTTTTAGCAACACGTAGCCTGGAAATTATTGTTTCTTGTCCAAAAACGTGGGAACAATGTAGATTTACCCTTACTAGATCCAGGAGACCAATTAGTTATCCATTAGTAGTTGTTAGAATGAGGTCAGCACTACCCGTTGGACCAGATGTTACTATAGCCAAGTAGTATGTGACCAGAAGTATCTGACCAATGATGCCTTCAGCCATATGTTTATACAGGTCTAAGATTTGCCTACAGAGGGAAGAGAGCATTGAAACAGTATAATATCAAAAAGCTAATTGAAACAGCAGCCCAACTTAGCAAAAACCATTATGCAGCTAAATTCAGTACAGATTAATACAAAGTGTAAAGTGGAACAGATAATGAAATAATCAGGGTTTTTCTGATCTGACATAGAGAAATACTCCTATTCCAAACTGTAATTCTATACACAGATATTTTGATTAAAATGACATAGAGTAATACTTTAAACAATAACAACAATAGAATTGTATCAACGATGATAGCAAGGGTTAAAGTACTGAAGAGTCATCTACATTAGACAAATCAGAGTGAGTGAGTTTGAAGAAGCCCTGCCAGCATATTGCTCAAGAAATCACTGATGAGAAAATGAGCAGCTAGGTTGAAACAAATGTGGAACAGATGATGCTGAAGTGCATAAATAGCACCAAGTCTGAGGCTATGCCTTTGAGCACACACAATGACTAGAGCTTATCGGTAAACTTCAAATCTTCTTGGGTCCACAGGTTTTCATTCCAAACCTTTAAAACATGGGTCAGCTAACTACAGCCTGTGGAACAAATCTACCCAACAGCCTTTTCTGCAAAGAAAGCTTTATTGGAATAAAGCCATGCTCATTCATTTACATTTATTTTTATGGCTACTTTCCTACTTCTACAGCAGTATTGAGTAGATGCAACAGATACAATATAGCCTGTAGTATTTTCTAGCTGGCCAGCCCTTAACTTAGAGAAGCTTTCAACCCTTAACTTAGAACCTTCGTTGAAAACTGATTGCTTCCATAGAATCGTCTTATGTGAAAAAGATAACTAGGTTAGTGTTTCATTACTAAGCAAATGGAATTTCCATAATATTAAAATACCTTTTCAAAACTATTCATAAAAGTAACTCAATAAATGTTTGTAAAGTTTATTTCAGGATTTATGCAAGGGGGTGACTATGGATGCCATGGAAACAGGACTGTAAATCCATAATATAAATGTAGATGTTTACTCTAGACCTAACGAAGCATTAGTTTTCGTATCTTTAACAATAATGATTAAATATTGCTTTCAAGATGTTTACTCTAGACCTAACAAAGCATTAGTTTTCATATCTTTAACAATAATGATTAAATATTGCTTTCAATTACTGGGTAAAAAGAATTCAAGTCTTTCTATTTAAAAAATGATATTTCCCATTTTTTAGGCTACCATAGAATTACAAGCCTAATCAAAGCCACTAGTGTAAAACATCAAACTAGGGATTATGCTGAATATCAATTGTTTGCTTTCATATAAGAGATATGTCTATGAAAAAAAAAACTATTTCCCAAAGGCATCTCAAGTATTTAGAAGTTTCTAGTGTTTATGCATGGCAGTTGAAGTAAATTTCTACATAAAATAATGAACTTTTAAGTATCTAAGGTCATAATTTTTGTGTTTTTTTTTTTACTGCCTTATATTTTGCATTATTGATATGAACTTTGGATATTAAATTTGGAATGATTGCAATGTAGTAACAGTACTTTTAACTTTAGAATGAGTTTAGACTTATTTCTAACATCTTGACTGGGTCTGTGTATATGGCTTAGTTTTGTTTGACAACTTGCACACTTACTAATTCAATTAAGAAGTGAACTAAAGGTAGAGGCACCATCATCTTCAAGTTGGATTGTGAGTAGGTTTCTCACTGATCATCAGATTATCCCTCTGCTTGAAGCTGCCCAGTGGTTTCCTAGCTCATTCAGTGTAAAATCAAAGTTCTTATGATGCCACACTCTATCCCACAGCCTTTGTGCATGCTCTTTGCTCTGCCTGGAATACTCTTGCCACATGTGTAAGAAGACCTCACTGCTTCCTCTCCAAGGTTGTTTAATGTTACCTTCTCAATGTGGCCCTCTCTGACCACCATCATTCTTCATCCTGATATTCCCTATTGTCCTTTCTTGCTTTATTCTTATCTACAACACATTTTATCACCTTATGTTCTATTATATTTCAGTTATTTAAGGTAGGCTCTGTTACAACAGGATATTTAGTTTGTTTATTTGCTGCTGTATTCTCAGGATCTAGATTGTACCTGGCACATAAGAAGTGCTTCATATATATTTGTCAAGTGAAATTTGATAAGCGAATTTAAAAATGGGAAACAATAATGATGAAAGAAACAAAGTACTGGAGAACATGTGATCACTTAATAGTTATGGGGCAGGGTGGTCAGGAGGGCCTAAAGCCTGCTAATAAATGATCAGGAATGCCTGGTCTGTAGGATATGCATGAATTCATGGAGTATCTGACATTTTTATCACTTACTAAGTTGTCTGTAGTTGAACAAGAAAAATACGTATGTTTTATTTTAGCATTTAACAATTAGTAACCATTATGACAGACGACGTAACTGTCTGATTTTATCACTTCATTTTCTCCAGTTTTTAAAACAAATCTTAATTTTTAAGCCTACTAGTGCTACTATTTTTATGCCAATATCATTTTTTCATCCATACACAGATAATGGATGGTAGAGTAAGCAGGTCCTAGACAGTTAACACATAACACTATACAGTACTGGGAAGTCCCAACAATCCCTGAAAAGATTTAAAAAAAAAAAAGAGGTGTATATTATGTTCTTAAAAGATGACTTAAAAAGGAGAGGAAATCTCTAGCATGTTTTGTTCTAAATTTACCAGGTTAGCCCAGTATGTTTTGATGACCCCTTATGCATGTTTTGGAGAAATAAGAATCATATGCCATAAAAATGAAAATTAAAATTAAAAACTATGAGCAGGGAAAAAGATTGATCATAGATATTATGAAAAAGATGCTTTTAAGTAATATCTGAAGTTCTTCAAGAATTTATGATCTCATAATAATAGCAAGCACTTATATAGTACTTCCCATGTGCAATACAGTTCTAAAAGCTTTCCATATATAAATGCATTTAGTGTTTATAGCATTCTAATGAGGTAGGTGGTATAATTTCAATTTTTCAGATGAGAAAACTGGGGCCCATAGAGGTTAAAAAAACTCATCCAAGATCACAGAAGAAGTAGCAGATCCAGGCTTCAAGTGCAGGCAGTTTGGATTAAAAATCTGTGCCCTTAACCACTCCATTATGCTACTGATGAGGACCTCCCCCTTTAATTTAAATCAGAGTCAGTCAAAGAAAATAGTAGAGTAAGCAGGTCCTAGACATTTAACACATAACACTTTACAGCACTGGGCAGGCCTAACAGTTCCTGAAAGGATATAATAAAAAAGAACCAGTCACAGATCCAAATATTTCAGCTTTAGAAATTTATTTCAGCATGGACATCTGAGTCCTGCAGCTGCTGTGTATGGTCTTTTGTGTGGTCACAGGTGTTGGCTGTACTATGAGAGCACATAATGGCAGATGACAAGACAAGCATAGTAGGGACTGCCAGCCCCAGGAGATAATGCCAAGTTTAATACTGAAAGTAAAACACATGCATGTACCAATTTTCTTCTAAATGAATTTTTATTGATGAAAAACAAAGTTGTCTTCTAAAAAAAATCATCTGTATATGAAGAAAGGATGATATTGGCATAAAAATAGTAGCACTGGTAGGCTTAAAAATTAAGATTTGGTTTAAAAACTGGAGAAAATAAGGTGATAAAATCAGACAGGTTATATCAAGAAACTTGAGGATGAAATAAACAACAAAAAGAAGCTACATATTTCAAGTTTGGGAAGCCAAAGTATTGCTTAAGTTTTTATGTAAAAAAACTTTCAAAAAAAAAAGAGAAGAAATAAATTAATACTCAGTACCTTTTCACAAATAGAACACACCTGGTACTTTTCTATTAACAGATGGCTTATGTGAATCAGTATGAATAAGTGATGTTTTGGTGAAAGGGGATGAGGGCCTTCCTACTATGAGTTAAGTTGTTCCATTGGATTAAACAATGTTCATGGATTATTTGCTATGTGTACCATGCTGGGAAAATCCATATATAAACTATAGACTTAGATAGCAAAGAGAAAACAAAATACAAATCTAATTAATGTTAAGCATACTAAGTAAGTAACATAAGGGAAGTACACAAAAAAGTTAGAATTCAAAGAAAGAAACCCATATCAAATTAGAGACTATGGTTCTAAGTGGTAGGTAGAATTTGAATTGGTACCTAAGATTTAATATAGTCTTTCAATTAGAAGAAAGCAAAGGCATTCCAGAGAGAGGAAACTGAAAGAGTAGAGGAGAAGAGGTGAAAAGGTAAGGATCAACATTCATGGCAAGTAGTCCACATTTCCTTGGGCACAGGCTCAGTAACTTGAGAAGCTTGAATTCTCATAAGAGCATCATGAAGCAAGGGACAAGGACTAGGTCTTGGTCTGGCTCTGCAGACCTGAGCCAGTGAATATAATATAATAGGTGTTTGGTTAAAGTTATGTGAAATGAAATGGCAGGCTTCTGTACAGATAACCAACCATACTACAAGGTAAAACTATGTTCTCATTGAGGCACATGCAAGACTGTGCAGTTACAGAGAAGGCAAATCAATTTGCTTAGAAAGTTGGGCAAGGCTTCAGAAAGGATAATATTTGAGCTGAGTAGTTCTTTAAGACTGAGATTTCCAGATGATGTGGAGGGATAAGGGTGTTTATAGAGAGAACAGTGTGCACATGAGTATTATATATTACGCATTTGATAAGTAACTCATTATGGCTCAAGAAGAGAGGAGTGGAATGGAGGATACTTTCAGGGAGAATGGGGCTGACAAGTTTGTTTGGGACAGATGAGAACAGTTAATGTCAGACTGTGAATACCTTACCTGAAAATTTGAATTCTGTAGGTACTACAGGGGATACTAAGAGTTATTTAAAAGCACAGTAGTGACAGGATGAAAGTTCATCTTTCAGAATTATAACACTAAAGCAGTGTGGAGGATGAACTGGAGGTGCAGGCAAGAAAAAGTAATCGGGAAAGTCACAATTGCAACACATCAACAAGTGAAAATGAACATAGTAAAACCTACATATGTAAATGCTACGAAGGTGTCAAGTACATGAGTCATCAAAATAGGCTGGCTTTAGTCAAAGTTTATCATTTGGATTTGAAGCCAAATCTTATTTTAGAGATTTTTTTCCCTTAATTTAACTTAAAAGTAACAGAATCAAGATATAGACTACAGTTACATCAACTCATGGATTCCTACATCTACTGTGTATTTCGATATGACTAAAGGTGCTAGTAACAATGTAAATGCTACATTTTCCTTATGTCATAATATACCCTTTATATTACTTTTTTGTCATATATAAGTGATACATACATTGAATATGTATGATCAAGTGATCTAGTTTGCTATTCAACTTTATAGTGCCTTTAACATCCTGATGCAAAAAGAGTTTCACCTGTGGTAACACCTTGCTTGTATCCTAATGTCCCCAGTTTGAAAACAGACTTTATTTGTGAGGGAATGTTTATTTGGTTGTTTAACGCTGTAGAATTTTGCAATTTTACAAGGAAAGAAATTTCTTATTAAAAGCCTCGTGTTTAATATAAGAAATGTGTTGGTCAATATCTTTTTCCACTTATGATGCAAATTTTTGTCAGATTATATATTTTCCTTTTTAGTTTCTCTACATATGTTTGTGTAAGTTAAATAAGTTTGGATACTTGGTCAAACTTTCTCAGCCTTCCACTTTACTCACCCAAAATAAACCCAAAATTTATTTTAAGCATTTCAATATATGGTTTAAGAATATCCTCCCATTTAACATTAGTTTTAAATAAACCAAATCATCCAATTTCCTCCTATTTTCCAGTTTCCAAGTAGTTCTGGAGAAAAGCATAAAATGGGATCACTTTGCTCCAATACGCACCAACTGAGTCCCTCACTTCTGCTGAACAATTATTCTCCTTATCCCTCGTTAAAGCCTACTATTTTTTCCCCAAAGCCCGTATTCCAAAAGATTTTTCCAATTTTCACAAATATCAAGCTGGACTTTCTCTAGTCTTTTAATTCTATACAGATTATCCTACCTTTACTAAGACCATTAACATGAGCCCTTCAGTATTCTAAAAACATCAAAATGCTCTGAATATACATCAATCCATTCCCTCCTATGTTCTTCTTGCCATCTAGAAATAATTACTCCCTTCATCCAAGGCTGACTCTCCAAATGAGCCCATGTTTTCTTTCATACTTGAAGATATTTTTCTTTAATTATCTGTACTACCTCTTTAACCTTAAGTTTCTTCTCCTCCTCTGTCTATACACATGACTACACATAGCCAAAATTTCCCCAACCTATGACCAATCAAATACCCTCTATAAAGTGTACTCTCTTAAGCTGTTATGCTAGGTCTTTTATTGCCATATTTATTGAAAGCATATTCTGCAAAGCTTTTCCTGCATCTTTACTCCTTAATCCTTTGCCATTCTAGTTCTATTCATACCCACTCTACAGAATTTTACCTCTTCAAAAATTAACCTTCTTTATCCAAATGCTATTTTGCACTATTTTTTGAAATATTACGCTCCCATGATTATGTTCAATATTGCATGTTTCCTACCTTATCTTCCTAATTCTAAAGTATTTTCTATATTCAATTCTTATTACTCAACTCTGCTCTCTCAACATTCTCTTTGGAGCCAATGCTATTTTCACAATTGCTCTAAGATTTTGATACGAACAAGTCCAAAATCCTCATCTCTATATGAGATGATGCTGAAGCTTTGGTCCTTTTTGCAAACAAATTTCTCTAAGAAGGTATAAGGAACATTTTTCTGTAAGATGTTGATTTACACAGTGCATATATGTTAGCTCATTCTTAGAAACTATGCACTGAAGTAATTAGGAGTAAAAAGTCATGATTTACTTATCTTGCTTCAGAAAAAAGTACAGTTGACCTTTCAACAGTATGGTTTTGAACTGTATAGGTCCATTATATGTAAATTTTTTTAATAATCACATTGAAAAATTTTTTGATGATTTGTAACAATTTGAAAAAACTTGTAGATGAACCAGGTAGCCTTGAAATATCAAAATGTAAGAAAAAATAAGAATATTGTGAATGCCTAAAAGATATGTAAATACTAGTCTATTTTATCATTTACTACAATAAAATATGCATAAATCTTTTATAAAAATTAAACTGTATCAAAACTTACACACACAAACACAGACTGTATATAGCTCCATTTGCAGTGGAAAGAAATGTAAACAAACTTAAAGATGCCGTATTAAGTCATAACTGCATAAAATTAGCGACAGTATATACTAATCCACGGTAATAATTTCATAGCCACCTCCTGTTGCTAATGCAGTGAGCTCAAGCGTTGTGAGTATTCACTTGAAACGACATGTGATCTAATCATCTTTACCTGAACAGCACAATTCTCCAGTAAATTGTCCATTGCAGTAAAAAGAGATTATTCACGATTCTCCATCATGTTTAGTGCAATACCATAAACCCAGAATAACACCACAGTACCCGTGCCACTGGTAATACTGGAAGTGCTCTCAAGAAGCATACGAATGTCATGACAGTACAAGAAAAATTTGAATTGCTTGATATTTCCATAGATTGAGGTCTGCAGCCACAGTTGCTCACCATTTTAGACAGACAATTCATCTTGTAAACAGGCAATTTAAGCTTGCAGTATCAAGAAACACAGTATAATGCTGTAAATGTATTTTCTCTTTTCTATGATTTTCTTAACTTTTTTCTCTTACTTTATTGTAAGAATATAGGATATCATGCATATAACATATAAAATAAATGTTAATCAATTTTGGGGGGAGTTAAAAGTCATACTCAGATTTTTGACTGAGTTCAGGGTGGGTTTCCCAACTGTAATGTTGTTCAAAAGTTAATTGTATATATTATCCATAGAATACACACACACACACATATATATATGCATATACCTATAAATGTTTGTGTCCCTATTAACAATGGGTAAATTTGTGTAAAGAATATGTAGGTCTTTCTTGTATTATATTTATATTTAAACATTTTCATAAGTTAAAATTATTTTCAAATAAAAAATTATGAAAATGTGTGGGATGTAACTAAAGTACTGAAAGAAAATTTCATAGCTTTGAGGACATGTATTATAAAACAAGAAAACTCAATACAAACAAGCTAAGCTTTAACTCAAGAAGCTAGAGAGAGAGAGAAAGAGAGAGAGAGGGAGAAACATCCCAAGTCTAAACATGGCAAAATGAATTAAATAATGCAGACTAGGGCAGAAATGAATATATGTAATTACAAAGCCACAGAGAATTTTAAGCTACCCATTCATTGCTAAATATTGTCCATTTCCTCTTCTACTTTCCCCTACTCCTCCTTCTCATTCTTTTTTAAAAAAAAGATTGACTTTATATATTAAATGTGCTTTTCTCCATGTTTGTCTATTGAAATTGCACCTTCTTACAAGTACAAGGTACAGGTCTCTTTCTCCTTACAAGGGAGAAAGAAAAATAGCAATGGTTCCAACCAAGCAGTTGAGCATCTATTTAAGAAAGGAACAAACAAAATAGTAGGTATATATTGATTTTGTATAAAACAAGCAACTAGATTGAAAAAATTAAATAAACTGGCTTTATAATAACTGAATTCATAATTAATATTTAAATCTATAATGTTTATTCATGAACTAATATAATATCAAATCCACACATATAATTTAAAACTATAAAAATTATAGAGTTTAAAAATATTACTCTTGCTTTATACAAGAGTATCATTAAAAGTAAGAGTATAATTAAAGTAAAAAGTACTAATAAGTAATAAAACTATCATTAAAATAGAGATATATGGGATTTGAGCATTATACTTAATGAATTTTGTTTAAGATATAAAATAACTCATGCTACAAAGAGAGAATAAATATTCTTTCATTGTTGTGTGTGCTTTATGGAACATTTGTAAAAATTGACTATATATTAAGTACAATAAAAATTAATAGATTCTGGAAAAGTAAAATTTATAGAAGCCATATTTGCTAGTATAGTAAATAAATAAATATAGGCTAATAGCAAAACATATTAATTAGAAATCAAGATTTATATAAATATATTTAAAAGTATAAAAAACAGCTTGAGGCAAAGAGGAAATCAAAAATTTAATATAAAACTATTTGAAAATAATGAAAAGAAAACCAAATAACACCTTAAATAATGAATCATAGCCATACTGAGATATAAATTTATAGATGTAAAAAGTTTATCAAGTAGTAAAATACAAGTAAATCTAAAACATGTAAAATAAAAACAGCACATAAGATTTCTAAGAAGAGATGGAAATATGAAATAATAAAAGTGGAAACTGAAGGAATAGGGAAAACAACTTAATTTCAAGAATTTGTTTCTTCAAAAGGCAAATATGTTTTCACATTCATCTCAAAGTAGTATTAATGTTTGAGGCTAATAAAAAAAATGTAGAGGCATATTGGTGGTAGAAGAAAGGTAAATGGGAAACAGATGCCTTCTTATCAGATGCTACAATTTATAAAATTAAAATATTCAACTCTATTCCTGATCCAAAATTTATAGCACTATCAATAAAAGAGAACATTATATACAAATAAATGAGTTATACTTAGGGAAGGATGACATTTCAGATCAGTTTGAAACTTTTGGATTACACAATAAATGGCGCTTGATTATTTGGTTATTTGAAAAAATAAAATTAGGTCCCTGCATTTTATTGACTTTCACAACACATTATCAATATATATTAGTTTTCTATGGATGCTGTAATAAATTACTGCAAAGTCAGTGGCTTACAACAGCACACATTTATTCTCCCTCAATTCTGGATGTCAGAAGGAAAAATTAGTATCACTAGGCTGAAATTAAGGTGTTCACAGGGCCAAGCTCCTTCTGGAGGCTCTAGAGGAAAATCCATTTCTCTGCCTTCTCTGGCTTCCTGAGCTCCATTCCTTGCATTCTTTAGTACTTGGCCCCTTCCTCCATCTCCAGGCCCAGCAGCCTAACATCTTCAAATCTCTTACTGCTCCACTTCATGTGCCTTCTCCTCCTGTATCCCTCTTACCAGAGCACTTGTGTGACGACACAGCCACATGGACAACCCAGAATATTCTCCACATCTCAAAACCCTTCATTTAATCACATCTGCAAAAAAACACATTTTTCAGGAGCTTGGCCTTGCCAACACCTTAATTTCAGCCTAAGATTTGGATATTTTCAGAGACCATTATTTAACTTACCAGACAAATAATAAATATTGAAATGTAAAGTCTGAAGGCATGCTAGAGATACTATATACATTTATTTATTTATATGTTTATGTATTTACTTATATATTTGGCCAAAGGAGATATGGTTAAGCATAAACAAAGGAAAAAATTTTAAAGACAAAAATAGGTCTGACAAATATTTTAATTTTCTGTATGAAAACAAAATTGACAGGCAAATGACAGCTAGGAAAACCATTTCACTATATATGACTGGGAATAAATATAAAGTTTAAATACAAATCAATATGAAAAAATAAACCAAATTTTAAAATAGACAAAAAATATAAAGTCATTCCATAAAATTAAAAATATATATAAATGAACAGTTGACAGATGTATAGAATATTTTCATCCTTATATTAAATAGTTAAAGGAAAAAGGTAAAACACTACACACTTGTCAGAAAGTATCTTTTTCTAATAATGATACCCAACTTTATCAAGCATTTAGAAAATAAATCCCCATCAAATATCATCAATGGTGGCATTAATTTTATCAATATTTTTAGAATATTAAAACCTACATTAAGAAATTCCACCTGTCAGAATTTTCTTTATAAAAAAAATCTGAAATTTGCATAAAGACATACTAAAAACATAATGTAAATAAATATATTTATAATTTTTAATATGAAAGTAGATGCTATTTGTTGAATACTCCAGCATATGCCAGCTTAGTATTTTGGAAATAGTACCTAACAATTTTATTATAAAATTATTTTTCCCATTTCAAAGGTAAAGACACTGAGATTCAGGGAGACTAGGAGAGTTGCTACAAATTACAAAACTACTAAAGAATAAATCATTGTATACAATACACTAAAGAGTGTATAGTTTGACAATAAAATCTGCTCACTTCATCATGATGTTAGTTATTTATTGTACTATTATATATAGCAGCAAAAAAAACTACTTAAATGTGCAACATCTGGATTTAAAAATAATATTTTACCAATATACTATGTAGAAAGGAATAATCATATTTTCAAAAAATCATATGAATATATCAATTTTTTTAACATTAATAATAAGAAAAAATAGAACAGTATATTCTTTGTGACATACATATTGGATAAATAGTAAGAGAGAGATTGATTCATGAAACAGATGGCTTATATTTGAATTCCAGGTCTACCACTAATCACATCGAATTATTACGAAAATCAAGTGACATAATTCATGTAAACTGTTTACCAGAGTGCCAGATACATAGCAGTGCTCAACACACACATATATATCTCAGGTCTCACCTGCAATCTCCCTAAGTCTCTGAGGTCTAGATAGAAGTTCCTTGAACCACCACTTCCATGGTTTGGAAATTCCCAAGGATTCCTGCATTCAGTGTTGCATCTCTCCCTGCATAGCAGAAAGCCAGATGTGAAAGTCTACCCTAACAAAGCATTTGTGAATGGATTTCACTAAAATGCTTGGGGTCATGAAAAGAGGTGACATCAGGCACCATCAGTTTAAAACAAAAATTTCTTCTCCCTTTTCCTAAAAAGTATTTCTAATCTCAAACTGCATTTTGGACAAACCTATACCAAGATGACACTAACAGGGAGTTCTCTTGGCCCTGCCTCCATGTGGTACCCAGTTTTATTCAGGGAGAACAGTGTGACTTCTTCTTAGAGGATTTAGTGCTAGGCAGCACCAACACATAAACACACACACATTCATGCACACAAATGGAATGTTATAAATGAAAACCACGCTCCAAATGTCATTAACAGTGCTTCTGCAATTGAGATTATATAAGTGTTTTTAAGTTTTTTCTTTATTTTACAATAGATTTCTTCTTAGATGAACAGCTTTTGCTCCTAAAATCAGGAAAACAAAAAACATGTTTTAAAAGAAAGAGAGTTGGTATGAAATAAATCTAAGAAAATATTCCTTCAAAGTGGATGATTTTTGTTGTCATTTAGTTATATGCTTGAGTTAGCTAGAGATTTTTATTTACATGAGATGATTTGTGAAATTACCCAGTAATGTCAGGCAAATGACAATATTCGAATATATCAAATATATCACTCCGCATTGAGATGAAACATTCTACATGTTTAACATTCATGTGTCTTGCCTTACAGTCTTATATTTTATTTAAACAAAAGCTATAATCACCTCATTAAACTAAATCCCATTCATTTTGATACATAACCATTCAAGAAAATTTTTTTTTTTTTTTTTTTTTTTTTTTTTTTTTTTTTTTTTGAGACGGAGTTTCGCTCGTTACCCAGGCTGGAGTGCAATGGCGCGATCTCGGCTCACCGCAACCTCCGCCTCCCGGATTCAGGCAATTCTCCTGCCTCAGCCTCCTAAGTAGCTGGGATTACAGGCACGCGCCACCATGCCCAGCTAATTTTTTGTATTTTTAGTAGAGACGGGGTTTCACCATGTTGACCGGGATGGTCTCGATCTCTTGACCTCGTGATCCACCCGCCTCGGCCTCCCAAAGTGCTAGGATTACAGAAGAAAATTTTTAAAGTTGTTTCAATGTTATCTAAAATAATAGATTGTTCAAATAATATGTCTTTTCTATAAAAAAAAATTATGGATCTAAATACCATCAAAATGAAGCCTAGGTTCATGGAAAAATGGCAGAGAGCCTGGAAAAGTTCAGCTTTTCCATTCCATTTCACACAGATGTGACAACCATTCATCTCAGTCACTTTAATTATAAAAATAATAGATGCATAATAACAACCACAAAAAACATTATTTTTTCAAATTCTTCAGTTGAAACTAACAGAAACACAACAGTTAGCATGCAGGGTTACATCATAAATCATATGTTCAAGAATGCAGAGACGTTAGGAAGGGAAAGACGCCAAGAACTAAATGAAGAACCATCGGGCCAGACAGTAGGACTTTTTTGGGCTTCATTCTTTTCTTCATAGTTTCCTACAGTCCAGCTTCCCCATATTGCAAGGGGGACTCAGAGATAGTCACTTTGCAGATACTGATTTAAATACTGAGGTTAAACCAAACTGAACTGAACCAGGTAAAGTCTTTTCAGTTTTTATTACAAATTTCTAGAAAAAAAACTCAATTGGCTCGGATTTGGTAAGGAATTCCCCTTGTCCAAAAATACTGAGGAAAGGCAGTGCTTTCCTCAAGTGTAGTTTTCACCCATGCTCTTAAAGTCTTTCTATTTTTGTGACCTAATATTATTTGATTATAAATACAGGGATTCAGGTCAGGTGTGGTGGCTCACTCCTGTAATCCCAGCACTTTGGGAAGCAAAGGCAGGCGGATCATGAGGTCGGAAATCCAGACCATCTGGGCTAACATGGTGAAAACCCATCCCTACTAAAAATACAAAAAAAAAAAAAAAAGAAAGAAAAAATTAGCCAGGCATGGTGGTGCATGCCTGTAATCCCAGCTACTTGGGAGGCTGAGGCAGGAGAATCTCTTGAACCCAGGAGGCAGAAGTTGCAGTGAGCCGAGATCGCGCCATTGCCCTCCAGCCTGGGTAACAAGAGCAAAACTCCATCTCCAAAAATAGATAAATAAATAAAAACCAAATAAATACATACAGGGATTCACAGTTAGTGGACTGGACAGTCAGGGAAGGGGATCATTGTATGCTATGCACATATCCTTAAATAGATCCTTGAAGGCTGCTTGTCTACTTTTATTAAATGAGTACAACTAAAACATTAAGAACACTAAGTACAAGGGTGGCTACTTAAGAGCACCGACTAAGCATAGAAAGGCATTATTAAAGTTAAATCAGTGTTGTGTAGTATAGATCTTAGCTCATGCTTTATTCATAGGATCATGGGAAGCTGACAATAGAAGGATAAAACATACATTTATATACAATAGCTCACATTTATAGATTATGAAAAATCAGTCATTTACATTTAATATTAGTTATTTCAAAGCAATGGAATGGCATCTTTCAGTGGGGGCATATCACGCTGACTAGAGGAATTGCTTTAAAGGGTAAAAGTATTAAGATAGTGGAATTGTGGAACATTGAATAGTTCTCAAAGAGATAATTGCAACACACTAAACCTTAGGTGTGCCCTGACTACCTGCTACAGTGGTCTCCTATGTGTAATCTTCCCCTATGCTTTAAAGTCCTTATTTTTGTTACCTAATGTTATTTCATTATTTAGAATATACACTTTACTGCCTACTAAGAACAGGAGAAAAGGCAAAATTTATAGACAATTGATATTATTAACATGTGATGTAGCCTCTGTTGTTAGTGGGAGAAAGAAAAGCAACAGATTTGAATAATAGAAACATGAAATATGCCAAGGACTCTGAGTATCTAGTAATCTGATGAATTAAGTATAATCTCTATTTTCTAGAATGGAACTCTTATTCAACATCACAAAGTATAGGGTACCTATTTCTGTCAATAAGATGTGTATTCATGCAGATAAATTCACTGGTTCTGTACAATACTGCAAAAGAAATTTAGCTCACATTTCAAATTTTATTTTAATTTTGTCCATAAAGTTTTTAAAATCTCATTTCAATTTTAGGTATTGTATACAAAGGAGGACAAGACTAAAAGTAAATATTCCAAGATGAAAAATATGTAATGTAGATATAAAGAAAAAAATATTATTACTGAAAGATAAAAACCTTACTAGAAGTAGTGCCACTTCTTTTTTGTTCTTATTATTTTCCAACTGATATATGAATTTGTATTAGAAGTTTTACAAGATGAAATAAAAGAAAAATAATCATAACCGTATCATAGCCATAATTCAACAATGAAAAATTATATACTTTAATTTCCAGGGAACTTGGCACAGTTAAAACACTAACACTTCTTCTCTGCCTTCCAAAAATGTAATCATCTTATTTCTACAGGTTTGATTAGTTTAAAGTGACACAAGAAGCATTCTTTCAATTTATAGGTGAGTGTAATTGAATTAACAGTTCTTTTAACAATCATTTACAAACCCCACAAGAATCAGAGACACAATATGCAGTGCAATTTCTGTTTACTTTTAAAATTACAGTGAACTCAAGAGTAAATCATACCCAGATGGCCTAGAACAAGTAATTAAAAAGACATCCTACCACTACCCAATAAAAAGAGGCATTTATTTCTTCACTGAAGATTTGTTTATTTTACAATTAACAAAAGGGTAGTAGGCTTTTTGAGTAATTTTGCTTAAGGATTCAGGGGAGACAGTATCCCTTTGTTAATTATAAAATAAACAAATCTGAAGCAGAAGATGGTGCCTAGGAAAATTCATCTTGTTTTCCAAAGCATAGATGCAAGCTTGCAACCTGTTCTCCTTGCTGAATTTGAGACCTGTACAATCAGCTCACAGGCAATACATTTGGCCTGGGTCTGAGTTTTCTTATCTGTTTCCCTACTAATATCCCTTGACCTGATAGTTCAGACATCTTTCCCATAGAGAAATATATCTAGCCTTATTACCTCAGAATTTTTCTAGATATTTACTAACTAACCTCAAAATTAATCAATACTAACTTTTTGATGAATAATTCTGAGTAATGTACAATCTATCAAGATATGTGTTTGGTGTTAACAGTGTTTCTTAGAAACAAAATTAAATGTTCAAAAGTTTCCATATAAATGCACAGCTTCTCTGAGACTTTTAAAATGTGTGCTTTCATTTCAATCATAATAAGAGAAAATCAGTAATGGCTTATTGGGAATCCTCTTATAACCAAATAATGCATGATTTCAGTGTTTCTGTAATGGTGTAAATTTTCATTATCCATTACACTGCATCAAACCATTAAGCAAAGTTATAGAATTCATTTTTTCAGGTGAGTTTTTTACATTAGGTTCCATGAAAATCTGGAAGTCTGAAGATAGTTTTTGGGTTCTGTGATTTCTTAATTGTGAGAAACAGGATCTTTACCGGAAGACTACATCCAACAGAGTAAGGGGTGTGGATTTAAGCACTATTATAGGTAAATCTTTGTGTGCCTCTAAGATCCAACCAAGGAACTGCCTCTTCCTCCTCTATGCAAGACCAACATGACATTTCACAAACAGAAGAGCAATGCTAGTATGTTATAAGAAGGTCAAGGGCTTTTGGTTCAAATAGACCTGGCTCAGGTTTGAGGTCTGGCTTCAGCATTTACTGGTTCGTTTCTCAACTTTCTAAATCTCAAGTAGCTTGGAAGATTCAGTGAAATATAAAATAAATACATATGTATATACATACACAAACAAACTAAATAATAAATATAAAGTTTTATCAATATGCAACTCAGTATCTGGCCCACCATAGCTGTTTAATAAGGGCTATGCCCCCTTTACTCTGAGATGAATGTAAAATTGTGATCTTCTGAAACTAAATTCTATGTTTTTACTTGTATAATTCTGTGCACCCCGGAAGAAAATTAAGAGTAAAATAATTAATAGAGAAATGTATTTGACTATGTCTCTTTTTCTCTCCAAATATATAACTGTCAAGGAAGAAAAGAAAATATACATATTAGCTATACCACTGCAGTGAACCAAAAGACATTTTGAACTAATCTAATAGGAACAATTTAATGGATGCAATACTCAAATACTTGGGAAAGTTGAAATACAAAATGAAGGGAACACAAAGTCACATAATCTCATTTCAAGAGTCACTTTCAGTGTTAGCCTGACACAGCTGTTACACTGGGAATTATCCAATTGCACACAGATAGATCTCTTTCCATTCATTTGGATAATTCTGAATTCCTTTCAGAGGAAGCATAATGCCAGTGCAGAAGTATAAAGACTCAATAACAGTCATCCTAAGGAAGGATTCAACCAACCAGAACAGCTGCTCATCAGAAACATTGCAAAACTTCCTTTGTCATCCATAGGTTTCTTCCTAACATAGTTGAAATTTCAAAATATATTGAAGATTTTTTACTCACAGACAGTATTAAAACATTTTATGAACTACACTATTCAAAAAATGACAGACTTGGAAATAAAAAGAGATAAAACAGATTCTGGATTCTAGATGGGGTGTGTGTGTGTGTGTGTAAGAGTAAAAATCTTATCACTCTATCATAATTGAGGCTGAAAGGCCAAGACATAGAATTATTTTAAGAAAAAAGCACCAGCACCTAGCTTCACAATACCCAGCAATGTAAAGCTGCATTGAAACAGATAAATCACTTGAGTGTAGATTTAAATGTTAACAGAATTATTAGAGCAGAGTAGACTTGTTTGTAAGCCTGTTTGGATTTATATCCTGACTTTGCTTCCCCTACCTATATGGCTGGTCTTGGATTGCTGAATCTCCCTGTACCTCAGCCTCATGAGTTAATGGAGACTTAATAATAGTACTTTCCTGACATGGTTGTTTTTGGAAGTTTAATAAAACCTACCTGTGAAAAATGCTTAGAACAGTACCTGGGTTACTATGGACACTGTGAAGGTTAGAGTTGTCTTAAGACTAATAAGTATTATTGACTTTATCCTAGAAATGTGCAGAAATATGTATTCCTATATTGTTTTTTTAAATTAATTGTGATAAAATTTAGTGGCTTTATAACCAGAATCAATTTGGAAGACTTTCAAAAGCAGTTTCTGTAAACCCCTCATCATTTCTGTAATTTATATATAGGTTTGATCAATAGTGAATATTCAAAATTCACTTCTGTTAATAAAATATTTATTTCAATATTATCCTTGAAAGGAGCATTTCGTTATTCTAACTGCCACGAGTGCCCAAGTCTGGCCTTTCTCATCTTTGAAATCCTGGTAGATAGCAGAATGCATGAATGAGAGCTATTTAGCAAACAGCAGATTTTCAGTAAATAATGAATGGACTTAGGCTTTTTTGTACAAGCCATCTTTTCTACTTTACCCCAATAAATTATCAATTTTTCAGAAGTATGTAAAGTTAAAATTTTACAAGTGCTTTTTGCATTCAAAGTTCTAATCATACTATCCTCCTTAATTAAGCATCTTGTTGACATAAATGAGATCAGTGTTGTAAGAAAGAGACCTGTTAAAGCAAAACAACTCTTTTGCAAAGAAAAAAAATGTATTTTTAAAAAAGGTAGACATCACTTATTGGAAAGAGTATAGCCATGATTCATATATTAGAGGTTTTGATTCAGTGGATATAGGGTAAGGGTCAGGAATTTGCAGTCTTAGGCTTCCTACATGATTCTGAATACCAGGGTTTGGGAAATACTGAAGTAATAATAATAAAATCTATCATGTATTAATGTATTAATATTAATCCTTGCAATGTTCTAGCTACTATTTATATGCTATATATAAATTAACTAATTTAATCCTCCAACACATGCTTGTGCTGGATTTCAAACCCAGGCAGTCTGCCTCCACAACCTAGGTTCTTGCTGGTGCATACTATAAGTTATTGGGGCTTGGATAATCAAAGACATCAACCAGTCTCTTTGAACTTCAATTTCTTCATTTGAAAATTCAGAATTTATTTATTTAGAGTGAGAAATAAATGAGAAATAAATTTCAACCCATACATATTGAAAGTATTTTGCACATATATATAAATATGAATATATTAATTGTTGCTATTGGATTCATCAATTAGATCAATCTGAAAGACAATACATTTTATTTATGTTAAATGAGGAATAAGCAAGGCATTACAAAAAAAGAACAGAATAAAAATGGTAAATAGAACACTAGTTAAGACTGATTTAGATGATTGTTATAAAGTACCAATGGTCATCAATTGTTTCTTGGAAAATCATCACAATCAAACATTTCTAAAGCATGAACCAGGCAGATGTTGATGTATCTTAAACTTTTAGTGTTTTCCAAATCGAAGTCCTTCCCATGGGAAACTAACAGTATAAATCAAGTGATGTTTATATCTTTAAGGTTATATGAAAGCTAAAAATTACTAGTATAATATTTGACATTTGATAGATGACATTTCTAATACTCTGGTACTAAAGTCGGATAACTAAAACAAAAGAAAATAGTGGCAAACTCTTGGTTTAATCTGTATAAATTGTCAATTATATTAATTGACTAGCAAAGAAATATTCATGCCTAGGATGAAATATCTGTTATTGGACTGGGGTGGTGGCTCACATATGTAATCCCAGTACTTTGGGAGGCTGAGGAGGACAGAGCACTGAGACCAGGATTTCAAGAGCAGCCTGGCCAACACAGTGAAATCTCATCTCTACCAAAAATGCAAAATTAGCTGGACATGGCACATGCCTGTAATCCCAGCTACTTGGAGGCTGAGGCAGGAGAATCACTTGACCCCAGGAGGTGGAGATGGCTGGGAGCCGAGATTGCACAACTACACTCCAGCCTGGGTGACAGAGATCCTGTCTAAAAAAAAGAAAAGAAAAGAAAAGAAAATATCTGCTATTGACCAGCAATTTATGACAATGTTTTATAAAATATCTGTGCCCACATTATGACTCTTAAGATCACATTACTGAGTTGAATCTTCTATTCAAAAGGATTATCTCAAGTCATAATGAAAGTGTGGTCATAAATTGTTTCTTTTAGATTTATTACAACAAATTTCAAAATTGGATCATTTGAACAATGTAGGTTTTACATCTCAGTATACTATTGATTCGTGTAACATTTAGATTTGTTATTCTTGAATTTCCTCTTATGTGAATTCTTTAGGTTAAAGATAACATACAAAACAGTATCCAAGACTGGAGTGTAATCAATTATTCATTCAACTCAAAATTGTCATGTGTTAATGTTATATTATGTACTATGCTAGGTTCTTGGAATTAAAAGATAAATATGATACACTGCATAACCTAGTCTTTCCCTTCTAATTGAGTAGAGGGAAAAATCTTTCCTCCAGAAAAGGTTTTTTATTAAATATGTATGTGTGGTCTTTGTTTTTTGGGTTTTTGGTTTTTTGGAAGGTAAGCTTAAAAGCGATTTTGCTATTGCTCTGCAGGAGAAGCTCTGTTAGAATCTTTAATTTACAAAACAGTAGTTTTAATTGAACCACTAGCAATTATACTGTGAATTAGACTGCAAACATGCTATTATAATGTATCTTGGACTTTCAGAAAAGAGAACTGGACTCCCATAAGCAAAGAGAGAAATCTTCTTCAGTGAGGACTTAAACAGAAAGCTATCAGAGCCAACATTCACCCCCATGGAGACAGGCATTGTTCTCTGACTCTCCCAGCTTCTCCTCAGAAAGAGCCTAAAAAGACTCTTTCTTACTGTACACTTTAAACTTTACAGTGATTTCCATTCCTGCCATTCTGGTGAAAGGAACAGAGACTCTAACCTGGTAGTCCAAGCCAAAGACAACTAATTGAGCACTGATCTCAGTGCCAGTTCAGAAGTGTTCAAAATTCATTTTTCTGTGTATAAAGAAATCTAAAGGCATTTGACTCTATGACAAACTCATATTCAAATTAATTAGTTAATTATTTTATAAAGCTTTATAATGTAAATTTGAGCAGATGTAGTAAATTAAGTAATAGTGATTGTTTTTCCCCAAACAATTAAGGTACATAAGGCCCTACTGTTTGAGTAAAGGGTGTATTGCACCCTCTGAAGTATACAGAAAACATACGATACTGTTCTAAGTCACAGAATTTAGAGAAATCCAAGACAAGGGAATCATTTTATAATCAACACAGGACAGTCTAAAAGCAGTCTAAAAGATGTAAAGAATTTTTTTTTTCTTTGGGATTGAGTCTTGTTCTGCCACCCAGGCTGGAGTGCAATGGCATGATCTCTGCTCACTGCAGTCTCTGTCTCCTGAGGTCAAGTGATTCAGCCACCTCAGCCTCCTGAATAGCTGGGATTACAGGCGTGTGACACCAAGCCTGGCTAATTTTTGTATTTTTTAGTAGAGACGATATTTCACCATGTTGGCCAGGCTGGTAGGAGAGGTAAAGAATTCTTTTTTTTTTAATTTGCCATTATTATTTGACATCATTTTGCCTTAGATACGGTTAACTATAGTTCAGTATATATAAACAAAAAAATCATATTACTAGGTTAACTTTTAGGTGACTGGCAGTTACCAGCAAGAAACTCCTCTGCCTTTTTGAGAACACATGGCCACAGGGAGGGGAACATCACACACTGGGGTCTGTTGAGGGGTGAGGGGCTAGGGGAGCGATAGCTGGGGTGGGGAAGTTGGGGAAGGATAACATTAGGAGAAATACCTAATGTAGTTGAATGGGGGATGGAGGCAGCAAACCACCATGGCATGTGTATACTTATGTAACAGTCCTGCAAGATCTGCACGTCTCCCAGAACTTAAAGTATAATAAAAAATTAATAAAAACTTAAATTTGCAAAAAAAAAAAATATATATATGTATATATATATATATATAGGAAGGCTTTCTTTGGATTATTTACAGAAAAACATTGTTCTTTTGAGATGGGAATACTAATTAATAGGAATGACTTTTGCTTTGAGGTGGGAGAATTAACCAAGTAGAGATGAATTTACTAGGTAGGTTACTAAGGAATATACATATTTATAAGCCTTTTTTCCCTTGACCAAAGAGGAACATTCTTCCTCAGTTTTAGGTGATGGTAACCATAAGTTGGTTTGATTTTAAAGTGCTTTTATTTAGAGAGACTTCCAAATAAACATTTCTGGTTAAAAATAATGTTAATAATTATGTGAAAATTTAAGTTATAGTTAGGAGTTGTTACTTTGGGATTAGAGGGGAAAAATAGCAGTACTGTTTCCTGAATTTATATACTCATAAAGTAATATCGGATGTTTAAATCAGAGTCTAGGCCTAAGCCCAGGCTTAAGTCAATCAACAGGTAATTTTTGGTGGGGCAGAACTAAGAAACTACCAGTTGTAAAATATTCAAGCAAGTTTATGGTGATTCATTTCTAAACATCAGTTAGAAAAATATGTTTTTTTTTTATTTGAAAGAAAGAAAGAGAAAGAGAAAGAGGGAGAGAGAATAGGAGTCTCGCTCTATTGCCCAAGCTGGAATGCAATCTAAAAATAGGTGTTAAAAACCTCTTTTTTGCCAATAATTGTGCTTAACAGTGGAGACAGGAAGGAATAAGAGAAGAAAATAACAAACAAACAGCCAACCAATATTTCATTAAGTCTGTGAAATGCTATGCAAATGCTAAAGAGTGATTTACTTCCAATTATGTGGTCACTTTCAAAATAGGTGTAATGTGATACTGAGAAATATGTGTGTTCTGTGGACCTGGGGTAAAGAATTCTATAAATATTCACTGAGTTTACTTGTTCTAGGTCTGAGTTCAAATCATAGATGTACCTGTTAATTTTCTATCTCGTTGATCCATCGAATATTAACAATATGGTGTCAAAGTCTCCCGCTATTATTGTGCGGGAGTCTTTATATGTCATTATATGTCATTAAGACATATAATGTCTCATTATATGTCATTAAGACATATAATGTCTCATTATATGTCATTAAGACATATAATGTCTCTTTATATGTCATTAAGAACTTGTCTTATGTATCTGGGTGTTCCTATATTGGGGGCATATATATTTATGATCATTGACTCCTGTTGTTGCATTGATCCTTTTACTATTATGCAATGTCCTTCTTTGTTTCTTTTAGTTATTGTTACTGTTAAAGTCTATTTTGTCAGAGATGAAAGTTAAAACTCCTGTTTTTTGTTTTTTTCTCTCCATTTGATTGGTAAGTCTTCCACCGACCCTTTGTTTTGAGTCTTTGGGTGTCCTTGCTTATGAGATGGATCTGGATACAATGTACCGATGGGTTTTGACTTTTTATTCATTTTGCCTGTCTGTGTCTTTGATTGGGGCATTTAATCCATTTAAATTTAGGATTAATCTTGATATTTGTGAGTTTAATATTGTTGTTTAATGCTAGCTGGTTATTTTGCCCATTAGTTGATGTAGATTCTTCATTATGGAGATACTCTTTACCCTTCGGTAAGTTTTTGGGATGACTGATACTGGTTGTTCCTTTCTGTGTATAGTGCTTCTTTCAGAAGCTCTTGTAAAGCAGGCCTGGTGGTGATGAAATCTCTGAGTGCTTGCTTGTTCACGAAAAATTTTATTTTTTCTTCATCTATGAAGCTTAATTTGGCTGGATATGAGATTCTGGGTTGAAAATTCTTTTCTTTGAGGATATTGAATATTGACCCCCCACTCTCTTCTAGTTTGTATGGTTTCTGGTGAGAGATCTGCTGTGAGTCTGATAGGCTTCCCTTTATGGGTAACCTGACCTTTCTCTCTAGCTGCCCTTAGAATTTTCTCCTTTATTTCAACCCTGATGAATCTAGCAATGATGTGTCTTGGAGTTGCTCTACTTGAGGAATATCTTTGTGGTGTTCTCCGTATTTCCTGGCATTGAGTATTGTCCTGCCTTACTAGGTTAGGAAAGTTTTCCTGAATATTGTCCTGAAGAATATTTTCCAGCTTCGATTCATTCTCTTCATGGCATTCAGGTACACCTATCAAATGTAAATTAGGTCTTTTCACATAGTCCCATATTTCTTGGAGACTTTGCTCATTCCTTTTTACTCTTTCTTCTCTAATCTTGTCTTCTCATTTCATTTCATTGAGTTGGTCTTCGACCTCTGATATCCTTTCTTCTGCTTGATCAGTTCGACTGTTAAAACCTGTGCATACTTTGCGGAGTTCTCGTATTGTATTCTTCAGTTCCATTAATTCACTTGTATTCCTCTCTAAATTGTCTATTCTCTTTAGGATTTCGTCAAACCTTTTTTCAAGGTTCTTAGTTTCTTTACATTGGGCTAGGACGTGTTCTTTTAACTCACAGAAGTTTCTTATTATCCACTTTCTGAAGCCTAATTCTGTTATTGGAACACACTTGTTCTCCATCAGGCCTTGATCCCTTGTTGATGAGGAACTGTGATCCCGTGTAGGGGGAGAGGCATTCTGATTTTGGGTATTCTCAGCCTTTTTAAGCTGGTTTCCTCCCATCATTGTGAATTTATCCACCTGTCATCTTTGTAATTACCGACTTTCAAATTAGGTCTCTGAGTGGACATCCAACTTGTTGATTCCCAGCACCGGAATCTGAGCAACCCACTGCGCCAGATAAAACAGCGGCTTTAAGATTGATGGTGCTTTTCTGCCCGGGAATCTCCGGTCTGCCTTCCTTCTTGAGTCCCTTTTTCAATCAGCTGAATAGGTGACTCTGCCTTCCCAGAGCTCCAAACATCGACCAAAAGGGGACCCAGTCCCATTTACTCTGCACCAAGAACTGCCGCACCAGGGCTCTGGCAAAACCACCACACCGGCCACAAGAGTCACGCTGGCGACCTGTGGGGCTCCTCCGCTGGTAATCTCCTGGTCCGTGAGCAACAAATATTCATCTGAAAGTGTGGCATCCTCTCGTTCTTTGCACTTTCACTGGGAGCTACAATCCTGAGCTGCTAGTAATCAGCCATCTTCGTAAAGAATTCTTGTATGGAAGAGCTGATGAAGACTGGGGAATCTTGTAAGTGTTACTGATATCACACAAGTTGAATATTTAAACATGTTGCTTAAGTACTGTTTGTTTCTACATAAAAAGATGAATCACGACATTTTCCCTAGTTTTGAGTTGTTTTATTATTTTGTTTTATTAGCATTATTATTGAAAATATAGTATCTTTTGTATAATCTGATCCTATTCAATGAATAGAAGTAGATTGACTGCCCATTACAAAGAAGAGCTTCTCCCCTGGGATGAAAGAAAGAAAGACACTTGGATTTAGTCAAGGTTTGATCAGTAAATAAAGTACTATTTTTGATAATAAAATAATGTTCAATTCAGAAAATGAAATTTGAATGACCACATCTCACAAAATGCTGTATTTGCAATATGCTATATTATAAAATGGCTTTCAAATCTTCTAAATCAACCTATAAAATGGTATGTGATTATCCTAAAATTAAGATAACTAAGACATCTTATTATTAGAAAATCAAAAAACTACAGATATTGACAGGGGTGTGGAGAAAATGGTATGCTTATACACCATTGGTGGAAATGTAAATTAGTACAACCCGTAAAAAAAGTATGAAGATTTCTCAAACAACTAAAAACTATCATTTCAACCAGCAATCCCACTACTAGGTATCTAACCAAAAGAAAATAAATCTTTATATTCATAAGACAGCTGAACTGCATGTTTATCATAGCACTATTCATAATAACAAAGTCATTGAATCAACCAAAGTGTCCATCAATGGTTGCCTGTATTAAAAAAATGTGGTACATACACAACATGGAATACTATGCAGCCAGAAAAACGAAACAAAATCATTTCATTATAGCCACATGGTTGGAGCTGGACGTCATTATCCTAAGTAAATAATTTAGAAACATGAAATCAAACACTGCATGTTCTCACTTATAAGTGGGAGCTAAACAATGGGTACACATGAACATAAAGATGGAAACAACAGACACAGGGGACTTGATGAGGGATGAGATTGGGGATAGTGAGGGTTGAAAAATTAGCTATTGAGTACAATGGTCACGATTTGACCTATGGGTGTACTAGAAGGCAAAAGTCTGCCATTTCACAACATATTTATGTAACGAACCTGCACGTGTATCCCCAAATCTAAAATAAAATAAAATTTAAAAAAATAGAATCAAGACTTTCTGCAACAATATCATTGTTACCTTCAATGAACAGCTACAAATATCTGCAAATTAATGGCAGGGAAAAAAAAAAGGCTTTCTACTATTACTATCTCCAGGACTGGTTGGATGAAAAACCAAAAATTGATCCTAAAATAAAGACAGTCAACTGTCCCTTGAAAAATCTTATAGCTCTGATAAAATGTATTTATATGAAAACTAGGTAGTGACATGAAAATCACATTTAAAAAGTTGAATAATTAATGGTGGAATCCTTAAGCCATAAGAAATTAAGACTCAGGATTAAATTGTCTGCAACCAAAAGTACAAGTTAGACATTTCTAGTGACACACAGGTAGATAAAAGAACTTAGTGGGGTCTACCCTCATCCTGAAAATAAAATCTGACCAAAAGATAAATAAACACTGTTTTTTTTTGGAACAGAAAACATAAGCTTTAAAACATTAGAGATAGCATTGGTAAAAACCAAAAGACATAAAAGGCAGAAAAGACAACCTAAGATGTTAATTCCTTGATACGATGAAATATAGATCTACAAAAATAGTAGTAGTACGCTTCCAAGCCATCGGAATTGAAATTATAAAAGACCACTGAGGGTAGAGTCTCATCATTGGTTATAGGTTTATATTAGATCTCAGAGTGCTGAGAAAGCTTTCCATGATGATTCAAGCCTTCATTGATTTGTATCTTCTCTGAACTCATCAAGATCATTAAAAAAAAGTCTAACACCAATTATAACATTTATGTATGCCAAGCAAAATGCATATTCAAGTAAGTGTTCAAAGTGTTCAGAGACAGGTAACATATGTCCTCCCACCCCTCCTTTGTTCTTGGAACATAATCAGCCTTGGTGCTGGATCTGAAGGGCCTTTAATTAACGTGCCCTGTGACCATGAGCAGCTCTATCTCTTTAGGCATCAGTTTTTCAGCTGGAAAATTAATAGAGTCAGTCAATCATGCCCCTTTCTCACTGCAGCTCCAACAGTCCAAATTTTTTCATCTTATTTCTGTTGACATTACTTAAAAGAAAAACACTAAAGATAATATTTTGATGTTAAGTGAAATTTAAGCTTATGTAAGCAGATTCTCTAAATGGATGTCTTTCATTTCATTTTTGCTCCGGGTGACTTTATTGATCAAAAGAAGCAGCACCAAAAAATTGCTAAGTGAAGTCATTGTGGTATTCTTAACAGTCCTAAATGTCAATTTGAAGAATAGGCCGCTTCTTCTGAAGCACTCCTTTTTAAAACAGAATGGACAGCAACATTGATGGATGATCAAGACAGTCTGAATCACACAAGGGGACTTTATGCTTCTGCAAGTGAGAAAAAAAAAATGCAGAATTTTTTTCTATCACTCTCACACAGCTATAAAATGCTGTTTGCCATTCAAAATGCAAAACTGCCAACTAAAATCTGAGAGAAGCTAATCCATTCTTTTCCTTCCACCTGCATTGGTAAGCACCACAGGCTGAGTGCGAACTTCTCCAAATTTATTTATTCTGTCTCCCTTTGTACATTCTTTTACTATACAAACTGTGTTCTTTAGCTCACCTGTCAGAGAGACATCTGTTACCTTTGTAGAAGCCAATGCACATTGGTGTGTGTCATGCTTTAGTAATTCCCTGCCAATACTAGGACAAATCTTTTTTACAAAGCTTTGCCTGAAAACTCTCTTTTGTTCCATCAATCACTAGGGGTCATATGTTGCCCACCCCTCAATTCAGACAACACTGGCAGGTGATCTATGAGCTTAGTTATCCTCTCCCATGCAGCTAAAATAACACACTACCTCCATAGCTCCCTTGCCAGTTTTTAAACTACCCTGGCAAGCACAGAGAATGAATAACAAAACATGAAGCATGTCTAAAGTAACCTCAATGCCCTTGTGCACCCATTCTTCCATTACTTTTTCACCTTTCTGTCTCAAACCAGGGAACTAAAAGGATTAAACATAATGTTATAAATTAAAAAATGTGGCAGTGGATGGAAGCCTTAGCACAGGTTTGCAAGACATAGAATTATCATGTTACTACTGACACTTTAAATGTAATGCTTTGATAGATATATCAGAAAAGTTCTTTGAGATCCAAAAAAGATGAAGAAAAGGGCTAAGTCTGGAAAATGCAAGTTAAAATAATAGATCAATATATGTGGAAACATATATCTTTCCATTTACTTTTCATGTGGTTTGATCATTTGCTTGCTTTGCTGCCCTGAAGAACCTTAGCTGTCCATTGCAAAACCCTCTTCATATTGACAGCATTCTACTCTATTTATCATCATGCAGAGCCTGTGTCAGCAGACCCAATGGCCTCTGTGAGTGTGGCCTTCCCACTGGGTAGAGGATGAGCTCTGCTGATCCAACCCTGAAAGTGCTGAGGGAGCTTCCAGCCCAGATGGCCTTCTTGCTGATCATGTCTGAGAGTTTTGTTTTGCTTTTTTCCCCATAAGTTGGCTCGTTTAATACAAGATACATGAGAGGCAGTTTGGTCTGAGCCAACAGCAACAACAACAAAAAGTAGAATTATGAATTAGAGTGCTGCTTTAAAATCCCAAGACAATCACCAAAGTAAAGATACTGTCTGTCTACAGTGATAAAGAGAAATAATTGTGACATGCATTTATATTTATATCAATACTAATACATCCAAAGTGTATTTTGTTGGTTGGTCTCAACAGAAAACAATTATTATATGATTATGCATTTAATACATACTGTTCTATAGCATCGGAATTGTTTTTCTAATTTTTTAAGGTGAAAAATATTACAAGTGCAATATATATGTGAGGCTTCCATATTCATCATTAACGAAGAGTATTCACATTTATTCCCTCAATTCTTAGTGATTGTTTCTCTTACCAATTTCTTAATGTGCCACAGAGTGCCAAGTTCTAGTCCTGTTCAGTCTTCTCAACTACCTAGAGCATGTATTTGCACAAAAACTTGTACCTGCTAGTATTAGCCACTCAGTGGTTCTTTCAACCATTCAAAAGAAATGACCTGGCTCAAACTTACAGATAATTTGTCATCATAAGGTAGAGGAAAATAAGGCCCCCAATGTCCACAGACACTACACTAATATGAATTTTGAATGTCCATTTGAAGTTAACATTAGAAATGTAATACCAAAGTGAATTACACATGGGCAATGTCATGAATGCTCTATAGCATTAAAGCTTAATAAGAGGATTTATTCCAGGATGACAAATAGGAGATGTAGAAGAGCTGGGGATATTCTCAGAGAACTTCATGTAAGACAGTTTATTCTCATGGAACTGATCTAACATTGGCTGAAATGAAAATAGAACCAGCAGTATCACTTACCCTTAGGTAGCTGAATTATTTTAAGATATGTTTTACAAATGCCACATGTCAACAATATTAGAAAAAATTTCATTGTTCAACACCCACCTATGAGTGAGAACATGTGGTGTTTGATTTTCTGTTCTTGTGTCAGTTTGCTGAGAATGATGGTTTCCAGGTTCATCCATGCCCCTATGAAGGACACGAACTCATCGTTTTTGATGGCTGCATAGTATTCCATGGTGTATATGTGCCACATTTTCCCTGTCCAGTCTATCATCGATGGACATTTGGGTTGGTTCTAAGTCTTTGCTAATGTAAACAGAGCCACAATGAACATTCGTGTGCATGTGTCCTTATAATAGAACAATTTATAATCCTTTGGATATATACCCAGTAATGGGATTGCGGAGTCAAATGGAATTTCTATTTCTAGGTCCTTGAGGAGTCGCCACACTGTCTTCCACAATGGTTGAACTAATTTACACTCCCACGAACAGTGTAAAATATTCCTATTTCTCCACATCCTCCCCAGCATCTGTTGTCTCCAGATTTTTTAATGATCACCATTCTAACTGGCGTGAGATGGTATCTCAATATGGTTTTGAATTGCATTTCTCTAATGACCAGTGATGATGAGCATTTTTTCATGCTTTTTGGCCTCATATATGTCTTCTTTTGAAAAGTGTCTCTTCATATCCTTCACCCACTTTTGAATGGGCTTGTTTTTTTCTTTTTTTTTTAAAGGGAAAAAAAGAGAGAAAGAAAGAAAAAAAGAATGAAAGAGAGAAAGGAAGAGGAAGAGAAAGAGGGAGAGAAAACATGAATCTTACTCTATTGCCCAGGCTAGAATGCAGTCTAAAAATGGGTATTAAAAACCTCTTTTATACCAATAATTGTGCTTAACAATGGAGACAGGAAGGAATAAGGGAGGAAAATAACAAACAAACAGCCAACCAATATTTCATTTAAACCTGTGAAATGCTATGCAATTACTGAGGAGTGATTTGCTTCCAATTATGTAGTCACCTTTAGAGTAGGTGTGATGTGGTACTGAGAAGAATACGTATTTTGTGGATTTGGGGTGGAGGTTCTGTAAATGTTTATTATGTTTACTTGTTCCAGGTCTGAGTTCAAGTCCTGGATATCCTTGTTAATTTTTTGTCTCATTGATCTGTCTAATATTGACAATGTGATGTTAAAGTCTCCCACTATTATTGTGTGGGAGTCTAAGTCTCTTTATAAGTCATTAAGAACTTGCCTTATGTATCTGGGTGCTCCCGTATTGTGTGCATATATATTTAGGATCATTAGCTCTTCTTGTTGCCTTGATCCTTTTACCATCATGTAATGTCTTTCTTTGTCTCTTTTGATCTTTGTTGCTTTAAAGTCTATTTTATCAGAGGTGAGAATTGCAACTCTTGCTTTTTTTTTTTTTTTCCTCTCCATTTGGTGGTAAACCTTCCTCCATCCCTTTGTTTTGAGTCTTTGTATATCCTTGCATGTAAGATGGGTCTGGATGCAGCATACTGATGGGTTTTGGCTTTTTATCCAGTTTGCCTGTCTGTGTCTTTTGATTGGGGCATTTAGTCCTATTAAATTTAGGATTAATATTAATATATGAGAGTTTAATACTGCCATTTAATGCTAGCTGGCTGTTTTGCCCATTAGTTGAAGTAGATTCTTCATTATGTTGATGCTCTTTACCTTTTGGTATATTTTTGGAATGGCTGATACTGGTTGTTCCTTTCTATGTGTAGTGCTTCTTTCAGAAGCTCTTGTAAAGCAGGCCTGGTGGTGATGAAATCTCTGAGTACTTGCTTGTTCACAAAAGATTTTATTTTTCCTTCACTTATGAAGCTTAGTTTGGCTGGATATGAAATTCTGGGTTGAAAGTTCTTTTCTTTAAGGATGTTGAATATTGGCCCCCACTCTCTTCTGGCTTGTAGAGTTTCTGCTGAGAGATCTGCTGTGAGTCTGATAGGCTTCCCTTTGTGGGTAACCTGACCTTTCTCTCTGGCTGCCCTCAGCATTTTCTCCTTCATTTCAACCCTGGTGAATCTGACGATTATGTGCCTTGGGGTTGCTTTTCTTGAGGAATATCTTTGTGGTGTTCTCTGTATTACCTGGAGTTGAATATTGTCCTGCCTTGCTATGTTGGGAAAGTTTTCCTGGATAATATCCTGAAGAATATTTTCCAGCTTCGATTCATTCTCTTCATCACATTCAGGTACACCTATCAAATGTAGATTAGGTCTTTTCACATAGTCCCATATTTCTTGGAGACTTTGCTCATTCCTTTTTACCCTTTTTTCTCTAATCTTGTCTTCTCATTTTATTTCATTGAGTTGGTCTTCGACCTCTGATATCCTTTCTTCTTCTTGGTCAATTCAACTGTTAAAACCTGTGCATACTTCACAAAGTTCTTGTATTGTGCTTTTCAGCTCCATTAATTCACTTACATTCCTCTCTAAATTGTCTATTCTTGTTAGCATTTCATCAAATCTTTTTTCAAGGTTCTTAGTTTCTTTGCATTGGGTTAAAACATGTTCTTTTAGCTCACAGAAGTTTCTTATTATCCATCTTCTGAAGCCTGATTCTGTCAATTCATCACACTCATTCTCCATCAGGCCTTGTTCTCTTGCTGATGAGGAGCTGCGATCCCATGAAGGACAGGCATTCTGGTTTCGGGTGTTTTCAGCCTTTTTGCACTGGTTTCTTCCCATCTTAGTGGATTTAGCCACCTGTCGTCTTTGTAATTGCTGGCTTTCAGATTGGGTCTGTCTCTGAGTGGACATCCAGCTTGTTGGTGATGATGTTATTTCTGTTTCTTTGTTTTCCTTCGGTGGATGCCCCTCCCCCACAGAGCTGGACCTTCTCAGGTTCAGCTGTGCTTTCTGTGAAACTCTCAACCCTCAGCATTTCCAATTGCTGTTTTTTTGTGGCAGTGGGACCAGCCGAGCCTGATCACCTGGCTCCCCGCCTCGGAGCCCCCTTTTTTTCTTTTCCTAATTGAATGGTCAATTGGAATGAATGGTGGGTGCCCCAGTCACCCACCGAAAAGGTGCCAGTATCTATGCAATTTCCCATGCGCAACCACGCTGGCTGAAACAGCGGCACTGAGATTCGTGGTGCTTTCTTGCCCGGGAATCTCCTGACCTGGCTCCCTGTTTCAGTACCCCCCTCAATCAGCTGAATGTGTGACTCTGCCCTCCCGGAGCTCCAAATGCCAACCAAAAGGGCACCCAGTCCCGCATACTCCTCACTGAGAACTGCCATGCTGGGGCGCCAGCCCACGCCAGCCAAAAGTGTTGTGCTGATGACCCGTGGGGCTCCTCCGCTAGGAATCTCCTGGTCTGTGGGCAACAAAAATTCATCTAGAAGTCTGACATCCACTCACTCCTTGCACCTTCACTGGGAGCTGCAATCCTGAGCTGCTGCTAATTGGCCATCTCGGATCTCTCTAGGGCTTGTTTTTTTCTTGTTAATCTGTTTTAGTTCTTTGTAGATTCTGGATATCAGCCCTTTGTCAGATGGGTAGATTGCAAAATTTTTCCCATTCTGTTGGTTGCCAGTTCACTCTAATGATTGTTTCTTTTGCTGTGCAGAAGCTGTGGAGTTTGATTAGGTCCCATTTGTCTGTTTAGGCTTTTGTTGCCAATGCTTTTGGTGTTTTAGTCTTGAAGTCCTTGCCTATGCCTATGTCCTGAATGGTTTTGCCTAGGTTTTCTTCTAGGGTTTTTATGGTGTTAGGACTTATGTTTAAGTCTTTAATCCATCTGGAGTTAATTTTAGTGTAAGGTGTCAGGAAGGGGTCCAGTTTCTGCTTTCTGCACATGAGAACACATGGACACAGGGAGGGGAGCATCACACACCAGAGTCTGTTGAGGGGAACTAGGAGAGAGACAGCAGGGTGTGGGGAGTTGGGGAGGGATAACATAGGAATAACTGCCAGATATAGGTGATGGGGAGGAAGGCAGCAAACCACATTGCCATGTATGTACCTATGCAACAATCTTGCATGTTCTTCACATATACCCCAAAACCTAAAACACAGTAAAATATATATTAAAAAAATTTCAAGAATGCCAACACATAAAACTATACTTGTTTCTTCTCATATGAATAGCAGGAATAAAATAATACTGAACTTCACAATGACTATTAAGTTTGCAAGATAAAAGTGAACATCAATTTGTGGAATATGATGAAGTATATAGAAAGTATAAGAAATAAACAAACATCAAGAGCTAGAACTTAAATTATGTTGAAATAGTTTAAGAATATTCATATATAAAAAGTCACTTGCAAAAGGAGTGGTCATAGTCAAATTTGCAATTTATTTTGTCCAAAAGCATTATATAAGAGAGTTCCAGTGAGAGAAACACTTTTGACACTAACAGTGAAAACACAAACCTCACACCTACCATTAAAATTTTGTAATACTTGTATTATAAGAAGCATCATTTCTTTTAGAAATTTCTCATGAAGAATAATTTAGGTACTTTTTCATGTGGAAAACAAACACAACTTTTAGTAATAACTTTGATACATGTTCCATTTGCCACCCAAAATTTTGCATGCATTGCCTTTATATTAGAGAATTAATTTTTCAAAATTAGCAACATATACTTTTAACATACCTGAAGATATTTGCTTATTTCTTCCAATAAATATCAATTAAAGGAATGGTGATTATACGTATCATTATTCTTAAACCTATCAGTTTAATTTTAATTTCTAATTGAAATCCTTATCTAAATTGTTCAGTTCAATAAAAATAATTTAATAAATTAAGACACTGCCTTCAATTGGCTTATAGTTTAGAGCAGGTGACAGACCCTAAATGAATATTTAATATTGCATCTGGCCACTGGTTTTGATCTATGCCTGGTTGCCAACCAGAATGTGTCCAACATACAAAGATGGGCTGCATATGATCCCTACTGTATACTCAGAAATTTAATTATCGAGATTTTCAACAGTACACTCAGACTTATCTCAGATTCTCAAACTTTCCCTTTATTCTCTTATTTAAGTAAAAGTGCACAGTGCAGACAAGTTCTTTGCCAGCAGGCTAATAAATCTCATAATTTCATTAAAATACTTCTAGTCAGTGCAAGAAACATTTATAGAGAACTACCAAATGCTGGGCACTATGCTGACTCCTGGATGTGTAAGTAAGATGAAGCTACCACTCCTTGGGGGCCCTAGGTTAGTCAAGGCTGATGGAGTGAGGTCCAGAAAGTCTTTTGAGCGCATCCCTCTGTCTGTGCCATTTCCCTTACATTTAAAAACTGGACAGTCACAGGGATACTGTCCACATCCTGTTCTACTACTTCTCCAGGGTTAGATAGAGGCAAGGGGACAATGCAGGTCAAGCACTAGGATGATCACATCTAGGGTTCCTGCTGGGTCTGTCTCCTGCTCCATCAGAGAACAGACCCATAGAATCCCACAGCAGAGAACTTTAAAAATGCATATGTCACTTTTTAAAGGACTCTGAGAGAGTCAAAATGCAAGACTCTACTACCTCTCTTAAAATGGATCTCTAAACATTCTTAGTAAAGCAATGGGTGTTCACAGATTTGAAAGCCTCCCATGAAGCTGTTCTTCCCACAGGAATTTGGAAGCAGTGATTCAGTGGGTACAACAAACTCTCTGCTTTTCTGTGGATCTTTAGGTCTACCAGACACAGGGTCATGGAATGTCTGGTAGACATAGAATTTAGGGGAAGGAAAGTGGTGATATGAATACACAGGCAGAGAATTTCACTCCGGTCAACTGTCCAAAAATAGAGATATGCTGCCCAACATGCTATTTAAACACCAAAGGATATTTTGAGGATTTCTGACCACATTGGTAAAGCAGTATGGAGAAGAATGGAGAGAACACTTCACAGAGTAAGTGATATTTTAATCTTGAAGAGTTAGTATTTAATCAGGAGCAGCAGGTACTCATGGAAGGAAGAATTGCATGAGCAAACACAAAGAGATATGACAATTATAATTCTGCATATCAAGGAGCTATAAATGTAGTTGACAGTTATGATAATGTCTATTTTAAGTGTAATGACAATCACTCAATTTCTTAAATGATCTCTTTGTCCACCAATTAATTCTAAATTCCAATGCCTGATTAAAAACTATTATATTCAGTGTTTGTGGGCACTTACTGATCTTAGAAGAAGACAAAGCAAAAAGGGAACATTCAAGTTTATAAACAGTCTATGATGTGCTAGGGACTGCTTTTTTTTTCCAATGGAATGAAAACCCTGATATAGGGTTTTCATTTTCACCCCATACATACATGGTGTGTGTGTGTGTGTGTATATGTGTGTTTGTGTTTCTACACAAAAGACAGAGTTATGGTTGTGGTTATGGTTATATGGCTATATAGTAATGAATAGGGATTCAGTGATAAGACAGATCTGGGATCTTTACTTACAAAGCTGACATTCTAATCCAGGAGTTTTAATCTTGGAGATAGATAATTGTAAACTTCTATAGGAAAAAAAATTACATCTTAATTACCCCTTTAGTTTCCTTAACCTGTAACTCAAATTTAACATTAAATTAAATTATGATTATAGGCCGTAAACCACCTAGGTATTAAACAGTACCTGTGATTTTGTGAAACATTAAAAATCACAGATAATTACATATCACATTTCAGCATTGCAGGCATCTGAGAAGACCATTTTTGCTCATAATGATTTTGAAATTGTTATTGACACACCATTAGTTTTTGTTATTTAATGCATTAATAAAGAATCAGGTATTTTATCATATTACAAATTTAGTTTTAATACTTTGAATTTGAATTTTAGTATAACTGGTTTCTTTTGTAGTCTGTGTAATTTATTTTATACATTTAAAAGCATAGTTCTGAGAAAAGAACTACAGACTTCACCAGAATGCTAAACAGGTTAATGATACCAGAAATTGTTAAGAACTACAGTCTGTGGGAAAAATATTAATTAAGCAAGTGATTATTATTCAACGATGTGACAAGTGAACTGATAGAGGAAGAATACGATGTTATCACCATACACACACATAGTAGTTCAGGGTGGCCTTTTAAGGATTCCTGGAGAAGTCATGCCTTGGCGCCCCCTGAAAAACTAGTAGGAGAGTATGAAACGTTCAAGAAACAGAAGGAAGTTTGTTATGAAAGGAACTAGGGTGTGAATGTGTGGTGTGAATGTTTGGGTACAGGGAATGAGGGGTAAGAGATCATCTTAGGCCAAGTAAAATAAGAATCAAAAGAGTTTGCACTTCATTCTAAGGGTAATGGAAAGCTAGTGATGAGTTTTACAAACTGAGAGTGAAAGATCACTCTGGAGAGAATTGAATTGGGGAGGAACAAGCATTAAGCCAGAGAGCAATACTTATGGTTGCAATAATTTGGAAAGATCAGAGATCTTCACTGTGTTTAGAAAAATAAAGAAATAAAGAAAATCAACATGCTGCTAGAACATCAATGCTTATTATGCATTTATATTCAACTTTATTACTATATTATTATTGTTATTAGCATAAACATTATAGCCATTGCCTAAAAATACAATATATTTATATTTCTTTCAGTGGCTTAAATAATTCAAAGTAAGATAGAAGAAGTTAAGATAGGAGCTTCAGCAAATGATGAGTGGCATTTTTAGCTGAGAATTCATACAGGAAAGACTGCCAGCCACAAATGCCTGCAGAGAGAAACCCATTTCTAATCATTATCCTAAGCTTTCAGTTTTGATGTAGTGAATTCTTTATAACGTGTATCATTTTAAAAGATATTTCTATCAGGTGCTCCATTTCAATTTTTATCTTTAGCCAAATCCTGTCTTTTCTGTACTGTTAATGCCCCAGGATGCAATTCAATATTTTCATTGATTCCATCCAACTTAACCATTATCTTACAATCAAATGCAGTACATTTGGCAAGATTGTCCAAATATTTTGCTCTCTCTAGCATGTATTTATTTGGGTACTTTCCATTGATCAAATCTTAGATCTGTCACTTTTCTTTTTCAAACCTTGAAATTGAAACATGATAAAACATTGATATTTATTGTATAAGTTGGCAGCAATTAGTGAGATTTGGAAACCATGTGAGCAGGCCTCTCAGAGCGTCTAGTTTCCACTGGAACTAGCCTCATGGATATAAATTCTCATTTTTGTCATACATTTCCAAAATTTGATAAATATTGTGTCATTACTGTAATTACCCTCAATCAGTCCCCTTTTGTCTGGGATGATTGTCATCAGTGTTCTGGTTTCTCCATCATCCTGTGAGGTGTAAAAGAAAACAAGTAGACCATATGTAGTGAATAGTTATCTATAGTTTATACATATGGGAAACTAAGAAAGCAACATTAAGAAAGAAAAGTTATATTTTTGCAAGAAAATAAAGTGGTCCCTTAAGTAAATCCAGGAAAATCTATTTTCCTGTGAGCATATAAAAAATATTTGTACTGAACATGCACTGAGCAATAGATTAATACTCCCAGAGCTACTTTTGTAAACATCTCAGAGAAGGTTTTTGTCATTAGTCTTTCTTTTCCTTATGATGTAAACTTGAATGTTTTATTTTCATAATGAGAAGAAAGAAGTCCAAAATAAATCCAGGGACTATACAGAAGGTGCCATATTAGAAGTATTGATACTTAAAAATTACCACTGACCAGGCATGGTGGCTCACTCCTATAATCCCAGGACTTTGGAAGGCCGAAGTGGGTGGATGGCTTGAGCTCATGGGCAACATGGTGAACCCCCATTTATACAAAAAAATATGAAAAAATATATCAGGCATGGCAATGCATGCCTGTAGTCCCAGCTACTCTGGAGGCTGAGGTGGGAGTATGGCATAAGCCCAGGAAGTTAAGGCTGTAGTGAGCCGAGATCATGCCACAACACTCCAGCCTGGGTGACAGAGCAAGACCTTGTCTCAAAAATAAAGAAAGAAAAGAAAAGAAAGAGAAAAAGGAAATAGCATAGCATTTGTGTTTAGGTAAGAAACAGGGCATAAGCAAAGCCCACTAACAATATAAGGCTATAGAATAAAGGCTCAATAAGTAATGTACTCCCTTTAGAAGAGAATTGTGGTATATGTGTAACTGCTATAAAATCAAAGTATTTTAGTTCCACAAATATAAATAACCAAGGAGCCTGATTATATAGTGAGCATTTGGGCCCATGATTACACTCTAGCTCTCAAATTACCATACGATAAAGCCTCAACTCTCATGTATTTTTCTTGGAATACCACCTGTCATATTAAAATTGATTCCCCAAGTTCACCTCAGATTCATTCTAGTCACTCAAGACTGCAGTGTCCTTCCCATCTGATGCTTTTTTCTCATAATCTGACTACATATCACCTATCACTTAAATCAGCTTAATTGTGCTACCTTTTCTGAAACTATAATGAGTTCCTTTATGTCTCCTTCATTCCTCTTTTGCAGAACTTGTAATCAGTACCACATTGTCAGCAAGTAATTGTATGCCAAGTTCTGCTATTCACTCCTGCTTTATGTACTCTACAGCAAGAACATAAACTCCATCACTGCTTGCCTTTTAGGGCCTAGCACAGAGCTCAGTATATTTAATTAGTTGATTGCTGACTCAATTTTAAACAACAGAAATTACATAAATTTTTGGAATGAGTTGATGCCAAGTTTGAATTCTGCCTCATCTATGTATTCATTTATTCAGCAAATATTTATTGAGCACTTACTATGTGCCAGGAACTATCCTAGATTCAGCAATAATAACACAACCAAAACCAGTAAGAATACACATATATATAAAACCACACATAGACATGAACACACAGATGCACACACACACATGATGGGGCCAGGACAAGTGGCTCAATGCCTGTAATCCCAACACTTTAGGAGGCCAAGGCAGGTGGATCACCTGAGGTTAGGAGTTCAAGACCAGCCTGACCAACATGGTAAAACCCTGTTCTACTAAAAATACAAACATTATCTGGACATGGTGTCACACACTGGCAATCTCAGCTACTTGGGAGGCTGAGGCAGGAGAATTGCTTGAACCTGGGAGGCAGAGGTTGCAGTGAGCTGAGATCTTACCACTGCACTCCAGTCTAGGTGACAGAGCAAGACTCTGTCTCAAAAAAAAAGAAGATGAATTAAATAATAGATAATAGGCTGACAAAGAAACATCAGTAAAGCAGGCAACAAAGATTTGAAGTTTTAGATAAAGGAAAGGTTGAATGACATGAGAGGGTATCTTAGACAAAAGACCTGAAGAAGATGAGGTTGTTATTCCTGAGGACTTTTGTGGGAGAGCTTGTTGGGCAGGAGGAACACCAAATGCAGATACCCTCAGTGAGCAAGCAGCTTCTTTAGTGTTTCAGGAAGAGTGACAAAGCCAAAGTGGCTGGAAAGAGGGAACAAAGAAAGAGTAGAAAAGTATCTCAGGTAATGGATGCTACATTTCTTGGGACTTTGTAGGCTTTCATTTTGACTAAGAAAAGGAGTGGTATAATCTAACATAGTGTAGGATCTCTCTGTATACTAATAAAGAATGGACGTGGACAGAGACACAGAGGCCAATTAAGAGACTATGACAATAATCCAGATGAGAAGATGCTTGAACTGGCAGTAGGAGTGGTGAGAGGTGGTTGAATTCAGAATATATTCTGAAGGAATAGACAACAGAATTTGCTACTGAATGTGACAGAAAGGAAGGAGTCAAAAACCGTGCTATGCTCTTTGACTCTAGCAACCAGAAAACAGAATTGTCACTACTGAAATGAGAACAGAGGAAAGAATATTGGTGGGAAATCAGTTAGTGCTCAGGCTTTAACATATTAACTTTGAAGTGCTTATCATTAAACCTCCTACTGGACATACAAAGTAGGCAGTTAGATATGTTGGTATGGAATTCAGAGGAATGTTATTAGTGTTAAGATGGTATTTAACTCATCTTCAGAGAGTGTTAGTTCATAGAAAATGAGAGAACAACAAGAGAAATCCAAGTACCAAACTCTTCCCTGTGGCACTCTGATCTTTAGAGATGGCTGATATGAAAAGGAGCCAACAAAGAGACTGAGAAAAAGAGTAGCTAGAGTAGCTAGCAAGGTAGAAGAGGAACTAGGTTAGTATGTTTAGATGTCACGTATTAAATAGTTTTAAGGGAAGCATGATCAACATGGTCAAGTGCTAAGGAATGCCCACTGGATTTAACAGTATGGTGGTCACTGGTGACCTTCACAAGAGCAGTTTCATTGAATAGAGTAAAAACCTTATTAATTTTTTTATTATACTATATTCATTTTAATGAGGAGAGAAATATTTTAATTGAAAATTTGGAGTTGTAAACAATAGCCACTACCATTTACTACCACGTATTGTCTACAATGTACAAGCACTGTGCTCATTGCTGGTGACATCAAAGTAGAAAAAAAAACTGTAGAGAAGCTGATTTCGACTTAAAATAAGAAAGAGTAGAAAAGTATCTACTTTTCTATAAGAAAATAAGATAGGATTTTCTAATAATAAGTGTTATAATGAAAATGGAATTGAGTTCCTTGGTAGATATCATGCTTCTGATCACTGGAGGTGTTCAAGCAAAGATTTCATGATATCTATCTAAAATATTCTGTAATACCAAGAAGAGTATGATACCTAAAGATGAGTCACATAGGAAAAGACATGCAGGATAGCAGTATTAAAAAAGCAAGGTTGAAGAAAAGGCCAGCAGCTAGGATGCCAATTTGAACAGGACAAGGCAGGCAATTAGTGGAAATCCAAGTAAGGGGATGAGTTAACAAAGGCCTAAATTGGCAGGCAGCCTGACTGGGTACAGATGGGCAGATGCATCCACATCAAGGAGACTCATCAGTTTAGTCAATGACCCAAAGCAAACTTATAAGCCCAGGGCATCTGGGTTCAGAGGCTGGCAGTAAGAGAAGAGAGCAGAAGAACAGAAATTAGCCAAAAAAGGCTGGAGTTCAAGAGTGAGAATTCATCTGCTGGTAGAACACCAAAAGCAAAGCCAGCTTGACAGTGCTGGAACAGGAGATGTTGAAACAGAGCTTCTTCTATGCATTTTTATTTAAGACCTGAATCAATCTCTCAGGTTAAAACCATCTGATATAACTAGGTACTGACAATATGAAGATGGGTAGATATACCTTGATAACAAATAAAATCCAAGCACTTGATTAACCTCTTCAATGACCAGCTGTCAAGATGTAGAAAGTATTCATTAATTGAACATTAGGAACAAAATGAAGAAAAGAATTTGAAATGCAGCCAAGCAAAATATCAAAAAGATAATTTATAACTATTAACATTTCTCAGTCTATTTACTCACTTAACAATTTAGTGAATCCATTGAAAAGTTTTCTGGATATTACTTACTATTCTTATTGATTATATGAGAATATATTTAATGTTCAGCAAGATTTGCAGAAGAACTAGCTGTCTTGATAAACTGGATAAATGTATAACTTTGATTAATTTTCATTAGCAGTGTGTTCTGATGTCAATTTCTGCTTTGGTTTTTATGAAATTCAATGAGATCTATACATATCCAGTTTTAGTATCTTTTGTCAGCTCTGAGAAGTTGTCCCCATTTTTTTCCCCCTCTCTATCACAAATTTGTGGGTTTATCTCCATCCATTACTATTCAGACCCTAGTTACTCAGGTAATATCTCTCCATATTTTATCTTCTACTCTAATCAGCTTTTCTCACATTGTCTGCACTTTGTTTACTTCCTTCATGTCCTGAGTATTTCTCATATTTATCTTCTGTTTAGCTTCAAATAATCTCTACACCCTTTTACTTTTTTCTGCTACCTTTTACTGTTTTCAATGTTAATTTTATTTGATCTACTTCAATTTTCTTTTTTTTTTAATTGCATTTTAGGTTTTGGGGTACATGTGAAAAACATGCAAGATTGTTGCATAGGTGCATACGTGGCAGTGTAATTTACTGCCTTCCTCCCCCTCACCTATATGTGGCATTTCTCCCCATGCTATCTCTCCCCAACTCCCCACCCCCCGCTGTCCCCCCGCCAACAGACTCCAGTGTATAGTGCTCCCCTCCCTGTGTTCGTGTGTTCCCATTGTTCAACATCCGTCTATGAGTGAGAACATGCGGTGTTTTATTTTGTGTTCTTGTGTCAGTTTGCTGAGAATGTTGGTTTCCAGGTTCATCCATGTCCCTACAAAGGACGAGAACTCATCGTTTTCAATGGCTGCATAATATTCCATGGTGTATTTGTGCCACACTTTCCCTGTCCAGTCTATCATCGATGGGCATTTGGGTTGGTTCCAGGTCTTTGCTATTGTAAACTGTGCTGCAATGAACATTCATGTGCATGTGTCCTTATAGTAGAACAATTTATAATTTTTTGGATATATACCCAGTAATGGGATTGCTGGATCAAATGGAATTTCTATTTCTAGGTCCTTGAGGAATCGCCACACTGTCTTCCACAATGGTTGAACTAATTTACACTCCCATCAACAGTGTAAAAGTGTTCCTATTTCTCCACATCCTCTCCAGCATCTGTTGTCTCCAGATTTTTTAATGATCACCATTCTAACTGGCATGAGATGGTATCTCAATGTAGTTTTGATTTGCATTTCTCTAATGACCAGTGATGATGAGCATTTTTTCATATGCTTGTTGGCTTCATGTATGTCTTCTTTTGTAAAGTATCTGTTCATATCCTTTGCCCACTTTTGAATGGGCTTGTTTGTTTTTTTCTTGTAAATCTATTTTAGTTCATTGTAAATTCTGGATATCAGCCCTTTGTCAGATGGGTAGGCTGCAAAAATTTTTTCCCATTCTGTTGGTTGCCAATTCACTCTAATGAATGTTTCTTTTGCCGTGCAGAAGCTGTGGAGTTTGATTAGGTCCCATTTGTCTATTTTGGCTTTTGTTGCCGATGCTTTTGGTGTTTTGGCCATGAAGTCCTTGCCTAAGCCTATGCCCTGAATGGTTTTGCCTAGGTTTTCTTCTAGTGTTTTTATGGTGTTAGGTCTTATGTTTAAGTCTTTAATCCATCTGGAGTTAATTTTAGTGTAAGGTGTCAGGAAGGGGTTGAGTTTCTGCTTTCTGCATATAGCTAACCAGTTTTCCCAACACCACTTATTAAACAGGGAATCATTTCCCCATTGCTTGTTTTTATCAGGTTTGTCAAAGATCGGATGGTTGTAGATATGCTGTGTTGCCTCCGAGGCTTCTGTTCTGTTCCATTGGTCTATATCTCTGTTTTGGTACCAGTACCATGCTGTTTTGATTATTGTAGCCTTGTAGTATAGTTTGATGTCTGGTAGTGTGATGCCTCCCGCTTTGTTCTTTTTGCTTAGAATTGACTTGGCTGTGCGGGCTCTCTTTTGGTTCCATATGAAATTTAAGGTGGTTTTTCCAGTTCTGTGAAGAAGGTCATTGGCAGCTTGATGGGGATAGCATTGAATCTGTAAATTACTTTGGGCAATATGGCCATTTTCACGATATTGATTCTTCCTAACCATGAACATGGAATGTTTCTCCATCTGTTTGTGTCCTCTCTTATTTCATTGAGCAGTGGTTTGTAGTTCTCCTTGAAGAGGTCCTTCACATTCCTTGTTAGTTGTATTCCTAGGCATTTTATTCTCTTTGTAGCAATTGTGAATGGCAGTTCGTTCTTGATTTGGTTCTCTTTAAGTCTGTTATTGGTGTATAGGAATGCTTGTGATTTTTGCACATTTTTGCATCCTGAGACTTTGCTGAAGTTGCTTATCCGTTTCAGGAGATTTTGGGCTGAGACGATGGGGTCTTCTAGGTATACAATTATGTCATCTGCAAATAGAGACAATTTGACTTCCTCCTTTCCTAATTGAATACCCTTTATTTCTTTTTTTTGCCTGATTGCTCTGGCTAGAACTTCCAGTACTATATTGAATAGGAGTGGTGAGAGAGGGCATCCTTGTCTAGTGCCTGATTTCAAAGGGAATGCTTCCAGTTTTTGCCCATTCAGTATGATATTGGCCGTTGGTTTGCCATAAATAGTTTTTATTATTTTGAGATACATTCCATCGATACCTAGTTTATTGAGAGTTTTTAGCATAAAAGGCTGTTGAATTTTGTCGAAGGCCTTCTCTGCATCAATTGAGATAATCGTGGTTTTTGTCTTCGGTTCTGTTTATGTGGTGAATTATATTTATAGACTTGCGTATATTGAACCAGTCTTGCATCCCCGGGATGAATCCTACTTGATCGTGGTGGATAAGCTTTTTGATGTGCTGTTGCAATTGGCTTGCCAGTATTTTATTGAAGATTTTTGCATCTATGTTCATCATGGATATTGGCCTGTAGTTTTCTTTTCTTGTTGAGTCTCTGCCGGGTTTTGGTATCAGGATGATGTTGGTCTCATAAAATGATTTGGGAAGGATTCCCTCTTTTTGGATTATTTGGAATAGTTTCAGAAGGAATAGTACCAGCTCCTCTTTGTATGTCTGGTAGAATTTGGCTGTGAACCCATCTGGACCTGGGCTTGTTTTGGGTGGTAAGCTCTTAATTGCTGCCTCGACTTCAAGCCTTGTTATTTTTCTATTCAGGGTTTCAAATTCTTCCTGGTTTAGGCTTGGGAGGAGGCAACTGTCCAGGAATTTATCCATTTCTTTCAGGTTTTCTAGTTTATGTGCATAGAGTTGTTTGTAATAATCTCTGATGATGGTTTGAATTTCTGTGGCATCTGTGGTGATATCTCCTTTATCATTTTTTATTGCATTTATTTGGTTAGTCTCTCTTTTCTTTGTTATTAATCTGGCTAGTGGTCGGTCTATTTTGTTGATCTTTTCAAAAAACCAGCTTCTGGATTTATTGATTTTCTGAAGAGTTTTTTGTGTCTCTATCTGCTTCAATTCTGCTCTGATCTTAGTTATTTCTTGTCTTCTGCTAGGTTTTGAGTTTTTTTGATCTTGCTTCTCTAGCTCTTTCAATTTTGATGATAGAGTGTCAATTTTAGATCTCTCCTTGCTTCTCATGTGGGCACTTATTGCTATATATTTTCCTCTAGAGACTGCTTTAAATGTGTCCCAGAGATTCTGGTATGTGGTGTCTTCGTTCTCGTTGGTTTCGAAGAACATCTTTATTTCTGCCTTCATTTCATTATTTATCCAGGCAACATTGAAGAGAAAGTTGTTCAGTTTCCATGAAGCTGTGCGGTTCTGGGTTGGTTTCTGAATTCTTAGTTCTAACTTGATTGCACTGTGGTCTGAGAGACTGTTTGTTATGGTTTCCATTCTTTTGCATTTGCTGAGGAGTGATTTACTTCCAATTATGTGGTCAATTTTAGAGTAGGTGTGATGTGGTGCTGAGAAGAATGTATATTCTGTGGATTTGGGGTGGAGAGTTCTGTAAATGTCTATTAGGTTTGCTTGTTCCAGGTCTGAGTTCAAGTCCTGGATATCCTTGTTAATTTTCTGTCTCATTGATCTGTCTAATATTGACAATGGTGTGTTAAAATCTCCCACTATTATTGGGTGGGAGTCTAAGTCTCTTTGTAAGTCATTAAGAACTTGTCTTATGTATCTGGGTGCTTCTGTATTAGGTGCATATATATTTAGGATCATTATCTCTTCTTGTTGCATTGATCCTTTTACCATTATGTAGTGTCCTTCTTTGTCTCTTTTGATCTTTGTTGCTTTAAAGTCTATTTTATCAGAGATGAGAATTGCAACTCCTGCTTTTTTTTGCTCTCCATTTGCTTGGTAAATCTTCCTCCATCCTTTTATTTTGAGCCTTTGTGTATCCTTGCATGTGAGATGGCTTTCCTGGATACAGCTTTTTATCCAATTTGCCAGTCTGTGTCTTTTGATTGGGGCATTTAGTCCATTTACGTTTAGGGTTTATATTGTTATGTGTGAATTTGATCCTGCCATTTTGATGCTAGCCAGCTGTTTTGCCCGATGGTTGATGCAGATTCTTCATTGTGTTGATGCTCTTTACCATTTGGTGTGTTTTTGGAGTGGCTGGTACTGGTTGTTCTTTTCTATATGTAGTGCCTCTTTCAGGAGCTCTTGTAAAGCCGGTCTGGTGGTGATGAAATCTCTGAGTACTTGCTTGTTCACAAAGGATTTTATTTTTCCTTCAGTTATGAAGCTTAGTTTGGCTGGATATGAAATTCTGGGTTGAAAGTTCTTTTCTTTAAGGATGTTGAATATTGGCCCCCACTCTCTTCTGGCTGTAGGGTTTCTGCTGAGAGATCTGCTGTGAGTCTGATGGGCTTCCCTTTGTGGTAACCCGACCTTTCTCTCTGGCTGCCCTTAGTATTTTCTCCTTCATTTCAACCCTGGTGAATCTGATGATTATGTGCCTTGGGGTTGCTCTTCTTGAGACATATCTTTTTGGTGTTCTCTGTATTTCCTGGACTTGAATATTGTCCCGCCTTGCTATGTTGGGGAAGTTTTCCTGGATAACATCCTGAAGAGCATTTTCCAGCTTGGATTCATTCTCTTCATCACATTCAGGTACACCTATCAAACATAGATTAGGTCTTTTCGTATAGTCCCATATTTCTTGTTGATTTTGTTCATTCCTTTTTACCCTGTTTTCTCTAATCTTGCCTTCTTGTTTTATTTCATTGAGTTGATCTTCGACCTCTGATATCCTTTCTTCTGCTTGGTCAATTCGGCTGTTGAAACTTGTGCATGCTTCACGAAGTTCTCGTGTTGTGTTTTTCAGCTCCATCAATTCACTTATATTCCTCTCTAAGTTGTCCATTCTCGTTAGCATTTCGTCAAATCTTTTTTCAAGGTTCTTAGTTTCTTTGCATTGGGTTAGAACATGTTCTTTTAGCTCACAGAAGTTTCTTATTACCCACTTTCTTAAGGCTGATTCTGTCATTTCATCACACTCATTCTCCGTCCAGTCTTGTTCCCTTGCTGGTGAGGAGTTGTGTTCCCTTGTAGGAGGAGAGGTGTTCTGGTTTCGGGTGTTTTCATCCTTTTTGCACTGGTTTCTTCCCATCTTTGTGGATTTATCCACCTGTCGGCTTTGTAGTTGTTGACTTTCTGATTGGGTCTCTGAGTGGACGTCCTGTTTGTTGTTGATGAAGTTATTTCTGTTTCTTAGTTTTCCTTTTATCTGTCTGGGCTCTCTGCTGTAGGACTGCTGAGGTCCACTCCAGGCCCTGCTTGCCTGGGGATCACTTGCAGCAGCTGCCAAACAGTAAAGGTTGCTACCAGTTTCTTCTTCTGCTTTGTCCCAGAAGGATGCCTGCCAAATGTCAGTCTGAGCTCTCCTTTATGAGATGACTGTTTGGATATATGGGGGTCAGGGAGCTGCTTGAGGAAACAGTCTGTCCTTTATATTATATCAGGTGCTGAGCTGTGAGCCCTGTTGTTCATTCAGAGCTGCTGAGCCAGTAAATTTAAGTCTGCAGCAGCCAGACTCATAAACCCCCTTTTTTTTCCCCAGGTGTTCTGTCCCAGGGAGTTAGGGATTTATGAGTTTCCGCTGTGCTGCTGCCTTTTTTTTTTTCTTCAGGGCTGCCCTTCCCACAAGGAGGCAGCCTAGTCACTCTCAGCCTGCAGAGGCTTCGCTGAGCTGCTGTGGACTCTGCCCAGCTGCCGTGTGAACTTCCCTGCAGTCCTGTTTATATGGGTGTAGTTAGAACTGCCTCAGGAATGGTCACCTGCCTCTGTACTGACGGACTCTCTCTGTAATGGCAAGTTGCCTCAGCAACTGCAGGCTGCCCCAGGAATGGCGGACTGTCTCTGTATAGGTAGAGTGCCTCCGTAATGGCAGACACCCCTCCGCCACAGAGCTGGACCATCCTGGGTTCAGCTGTGCTTGCTGTGAAAGTCTCAACCCAGAGCATTTCCAATTGCTGTTTTTTGTTTTTGTTTTTGTTTTTGTGGGGGTTGTACCAGCCGGGCCTGATCACCTGGCTCCCTGCCTCAGAGCCTTTTGTTTTCTAGTTGAACGGTCAGCTCTCTACCAGATGACCTGGTCACCTCTTGAATAGGAACTGGGATCTGTGTGATTTCCCATGCGGCGACCCACTGCGCCGGCTGAAACTGCAGCTTTGAGATTTGTGGCGTTTTGTTGCCCGGGAATCTCCTGGCCTGGCTCCCTGTTTCAGCTCCCCTTGCTGGCTAAGAGGGGACACAGTCTTATTTACTCTGCACTGGGAATCGCTGCACTGGGACACAGGCAAAACAGCCATGCCGGCCAAAACAGCCGCCCTGGCGACCCGTGGGGCTCCTCCACCTGGGACTCTCCTGGTCTGTGGGCAGTAAAAATCCATCTGGAAATGCGGCATCCACTCACTCTCTGCACTTTCACTCGGACCTGGAATCCTGAGCTGCTCCTAACCGGCCATCTTGGATCTCTCCCGATCTACTTCAGTTTTCATATCTCCAGTCTCTTTTTTGATTCTTTCTTGTTCTATTTAATAGAAAATAGCTATCTCTAAAATTTATTTGTTTGTAATATATTAAATCTGATTAAGGATATAGAGCCTACACTGCATTTTACAGTGTTGTTCCTCTTTGTGTGTGTTAAAAATCTTTTTCATTGATATAATATTATTGTTCTCCATTCATGAGTTGGATTTGTTTCTTTGTTGTGGGCCTCAATTAATTTTGAAGGGCTACTTTAAAACCCACCCTTAGAGTCTTGGTTGAAATAAAAAAAAAAATGCTACTCATATCTAGAACCAGAGGGTGAAAAGAAAAGATAAACAATAATGGGGGCAACTTTTAATTCCCTTGTGGCCCAAGCACTTGAAGCCCTTTCTTCCTGGATCCATTGTTGGAAGTCAGTGAGAGAAAAAAGGCAAGTAGAGGAAAAGGCAAAGATCAATTTCCACTGGGAAGTTATGGTACTAAACCTTTTCAGAATTTGTAAATAATCTTCATTCTTTTCTATTACTGTGGCTTGATATAAAATATTTAAATGTGATAAAGAAGTTGAGGAATGGCAAGGTCTTTATACCTGTAATTCACTCCTTTTCCCGAGAAGTTATAAAACCAGGTATACAAACAAATCAGATCCATAGACAAACAAATCCTTTAAAAACTGATCAAAATATATTTAAGTCCATCTTCTCACTAAATATAAATAAGTACACATCTAGACTGTTTCACAACTAATAAAATGCAGATTCAATCTATAAATCACTTGAAATTTAAAATAACTGCTTGTCTAAAAGTCTGCTAACTAATAAAAATAAAACATTACTATAATATGGGGAACAAAAAGATCTACACCTAAATTCCTATCATAAAGGCAAGTGTAACATTTAATGAATTCCAAGGAAAAACAAATAGCTTTACACATATTTAAAATTTTTTATTCAGGTGACCAAATAAAAATAAAGTTACATCAGTTAGTCATCATTTCTAGGTTTTTATTTATTTTTGAATACAGTATGAATTTTATTTGATAATCATTTCTTAATATTGATTCATTAATTGTAACAAATATACCACACTGATGTAAGATATTAAAACAGGGAAAACTAGGTGCAGGGTATTTGGGAACTCTCTGTGCTCTCTTTGCAATTTTATGAAAATCTAAAACTTTAAAATAAAAGAAAATTAAGCTAACATATTTTATTCTAACACACTTTCTAATCTGTTTTTATTTTCATAGCTATATAATAGTTACACATATTTATGGGGTACAGGTGATACTTTGATACAAGCATACAATGCATAATGATTAAATCTAGGTAACTAGGATATTCATCACCTCAAACATTTTTCATTTATTTTTGTTGGCAACATTCCAGATTTATGTCTAGTTATTTTAAAATACATAATAAATTATTTTTAACTGGAACCTCCCTCTTGTGCTACTAATATGGTTTGGCTCTGTGTCCCCACTCAAATCTCATCTCGAGTTGTACTTCTCACATGTCGAAGAAGGGACTTGTAATCCCCATGTGTTGAAGGAAGGAGATGATTGGATCATGGAGGCAGTTTCCTCTATTCTGTTCTCTTGATGGTGAGTGAGTTCTCACAAGATCTGATGGTTTTACAAGGGCTCTTCCCCCTTTGCTTCACTCTTCTCTCTCTTGCTGCTAAATGAAGAAGGTCCTTGCTCCCCCTTGCCTTCTGTCATGATTTTAAGTTTCCTGAGGCCTCCTAAGCCATGCAGAACTGTGAGTCAATTAAACCTCTTTCCTTTATAAATTACCCAGTCTCAGGTAATATCTTTATAGCAGTGTGAGAATGGACTAGTACAACTACCAAATACTAGATCTTATTTCTTCTATCTTTACTGTATTTTTGTACCCATTAACCATCCCCTCTTTATCCTCCCCTCCCCACTACTCTTCCGAGCCTTTGGGAGTCACCATTCTCTTCATTATCTCCATGAGATCAATTTTTTTAACTCACACATATGAATGCTTAAAGCAGTTGCAAAGATTTAAGGATAAGGTTGTTATCTGATTGATAACAACTCATTGATTTCCACTGTTTCTCAATGTGTTCCACTGATTCATCACCTTCGATCTATAAGAATCTGATGCCTTTCATTTTGTTTTGCTTCACAGCTTTCATCTGTCCAGCATGGAGTTTTACTTAAGGTCTCCATGTTTGAACAACCTGTCTCCTTTAAACCCAAACAAATAACTTACATGTTTTAATTCTCTACCTGCAATAATCACCTGACAGCCTTGTTGTGGGTGACAGTTGCAGTCACTTAACTTAGTTTTAGTTCTGGAAGGTAGCTTGCCAATTGTTCCCCTCTTTCTTTCCTCTCAGAGGAAGTGAAAGAGAGGGAGAAGTAGTTCTTGACCTAAGAGACAGGTTCTGCTGCTCTCACTCACCATCTGGCCACTACTGGAGAGGATCTAATAGACTTCAGGCAATGACATTTGCCATGCAAGTCAGTTTAGTGAACCTACCAGACAGCCCATCTTTCAAAAGCCACCCTATTAGGTCCTGGAGGCATCAATCTTCAAGAAGTGTGAAAAAGGTGCACAGCTCTATCAGTGACAAAACATAACCAAGCCACTTCTTGAGGATGGGTGGTTAGAGGGAGGAGAAAAAAAAAATTGCATGAGGACCTTTCTCAAAATGTACCTGACCTCAACCTCCCTCCTCAGATGCAGCTGAACTACTAAAGAAGAAATTATACATACATTGTAAAGCCTGCCTGAATATTCAGATAATCCCCCCACCCCACCCAAGCATCTTTTAGAGTTTCACCTGACTTCCAAGTCAGGAGCAAGCAGACTTTTGGCATAAACTACAAAAAGGATAAGTTTGTAGGCTGCCTTCTCCAAAATTATTTTTATGAGAAAATGCAATATCTGCAAATGTGTTAAGCATTTTTTTAAAAAATTATTATTGATTACTGCTTATTTTTTTATGGCTACCATTTCTGAAGCTGTCTAGCATGCACTGCAATCCTGATTGCAGTGCTACAATTTTTAGCAAACTTATATGCAAGATGAGTGGAGGGAGAGGGGTGAATTATTTGGAAATGATGAGTTGCATTTTTACCAGAGTGCAATTCCCCTTCCCCCAATCATAAAATTAACCATGCAGGAATTCTTTATGTAGTTAGAGGAGAAAAAAGCCCATGATCAGCTGTTAAGAGGGCTGTGGGAAACAGCAGCACAACTGAGATTTGAGGGTGAGGAAAATGTATTAAAAACACGTGACTTTCAGATTTCCTTCACCAGTCTTAGACTATAAAAGAGATATAAATGAGAATTCTTATTGCAATGTATCTGGAAGGCTGAGGCAGAGAGAGAGACCTCTAATCCATCTCTTCAGTTCCTTTATGTCTCATGCCATCTCCCACATTCTTTTGGCGTGCCAAGTCCCAAATGTCACATCCCCAGGGGCAGCCTCTGGTGGTAGCAGCTTCGAAGTCCCATCCTGGCAGTGGAGGAAGGCTGAGTGGAATTTCTCATTCTGGGGAGGATTTTCTTAATGCCCACCCATGAATAAGACAGTGGCATCATCTATATGTTTTATTGTTTTGAAAAAAATGAGACCTGGGTTGGGTTGCCTGACAAAATACAAGACACTCAGTTAAATTTGAATTTCAGATAAACAATGCAGCAAATTTTTTGGAAAAGTGTGTTACAAATGTTGCATGCAAACATTAGATGTGTATCTGAAATTCAAACTCAACTGAGCATCATGCATTTTTACCTGCTATAACTGGCAACCTTAGACTCAGACCACATTACAAAACTAGGCCATGACAAAGCAGGTAAATGACATTCAAGGTTTGCACTCACTTTCTCTGTTAAATGCTTTCTCTGGGCTCAAGTTCACAGAGACCAGCACCCTTGTGGTACCCATTTGTTCTGTTCCTATTCCTGAGCCTCACCTCCCCCTCTCTCCCATGCATTTTAGGAAGGGAATCTGCAGACTGTGATTTTAGAGTAAGATGCTCTATTACTGCACTCAGGGTGGATGCCTGGAAGACTGAAAGAGTTTGAGGAGGAGAAAAGAAAACAGATAAAGCAGATTTTCAATACCTCACATTTTGCCAAGGATGAGCTCTGTTTAGTTAGAACCTATTCATTTTTTTCACAAAGGCTTTTGAGTTCCTACAGGAAGCCAGCATTCCTTTGTTTTCTCCACGAGATTGACCACTTGCTGGTGGAATCCCCTCTCAGTTTCTACCTGTGTTTCTCCACCCTTCACCATGTAGCATATAAGGGTTCATTCAGCTTTATTTGATAAGAATTTATGGATAAACCAGGTTTGGTGGATTTGTTGTGAATAGTTGGCAATGAAGAATTATTCCACTACCCGGGACCATCTTCTAGTGTGTTAACATAGTGGCCCATGTGGGGTCTTGGGATTCAGCCACACCTTGATTTGAGTCCCTTCTCTGTTACTTACGACCATCTTTTCTTTTTAGGAAATTGACGTAACTTTTATGAACCTAATTTTTTATCTTTGAAATAGTAATAGCAGTGACTTAATTGCATTTGGGAGTACATTTTAAAAGACTATAAATATCAAGTGACTAACAGGATGGGAACACAAATTCCTCTTTCTTCTCCACTTCTGCACAGGGGTTTATCACAAATAGTTAATAATATAACCCAAATTAGAACTTAGGCTTCGTATTCATACCCTTCTCATTAAATCATTCTGCTCATAAACAGAGATAATTTTATAGATTTTGCAAAGGAAGGTTATGAAAAGGGGCTTTGATTCTTACTTAATAGAAAGAAATTAGGAATGACTAACTGGTCTTTTCATCTAGGCAAGGAAATAAATACCACAGTTATCCTGAGGAGTGAGACGTGCCATTTTTTCTAAGGGTAGAGGGAAATTGGGGAAGGAAGATGAATCATAAAACTACATCTTGTCTATTCCTATTCAGACAATAGAATAACTGAAGATTCTTAATAAGGAAAATTGTATTCATTACTTTGTTTGATATTTAGCAATGCTATGTAGAGTTTGAAATATTTTCAGGAATTGAACAGTAGTAATAAAATTCATGTAAAGTAAAAAAAATTTCAAGAAGGAGATTAATACAGAGACATCCCTGCTTTTACTTGGTAAATGACTCCAAGTGGATAAGCAATCAATATCTTCCCCTAGAGAAACATGGTGTTGGGACACTATTGTGTTGCTTATTTCCAGTTCTAACTAGGCTCTGGGGAAGTCTGAAACCAACAATGGTGGTAAATGGACAGAATCTGGAGTCAAGAAATAAGGCTTTGAATAGGGGCTCTGCTGCTTACCAGGTATGCAACATGTGGACATTTTACCAAACCCCGTCTAACCCCTCATTTCCTTATGATATAAACTAGAATTCCAGTAGTGTCCTTCTTTCCCCAGAAAGTGCTGAGTACCTAATATGTGCTTGGCTCTGTGCTCAAAGTGCTGAGGACACATGAACAACACTAGATAGACAATGACAGATCATAACAGCATGAAAAAAATAAATAAGAGGACATGAGAGAGACGAACTCTCTCTCTCGAGAGAGAGTGGGTGGTTGCTTTAATAGGTGGTCCTAGAAAGCCTGTCTTTCAGGTGATATTTCTGCTGAGATCAGAATATAAGAGAGAATCAATCCTGCAAAGAACAATAGCAACAACCAAAAAAAGACAAAACTTTCCAGAGGATGAAACAGCAAGTGCAAATGTGCTGAACCAAAAAAGAACTTGATGTGTTGCAAAATGACCGAGGAAGGAGGGGTATGAGTTGAGGTCAGTGAGAGAATCAAGGCCTTTAGCACATGGTGAAAAGTTTGGGTTTAAGTGCAAAGCAAGTCCGTGAAGATTTTTAAAGGGATGGCATGATCTGATTTATGTTTTTGAAAAATCGTTATGGCTGCTATGGGGACAAATGGACATTAATGTCTGGTACATAGTGTCATATAAATGCTAATAATGAATATACTATTATTTATGTAATGGTACCTCTGATACACATTATTGTTGATATTACTATTGATTCATACCCAAAGTATTAATGAAAGTGTCCTGTGTATGATGAGCCTGTGCAGAAATTAAAATGACATGGCAACTACTACTAAGTAGGATAAGTTATTCTGCAGCAAATGTTGCTTTGTATGTAGGCTTGAGCAAGTTAATCTCTATGAACTTCAGTCCTTTATTTGTAAAATGGTAATAATAGTAAGGCAATTATAGGATTTGAATGAGAAAATGTATATAAAATGGGTAGTACAGTGACAGATAGTAGGCAAATAACTAATATTACCCATTATTACCATTTTAAGTGTATACACAAAGGGAAAAACATAATTGGCTACATTTTTCAGACTCAGACTCTTAAGAACATGAAATATATACAGAAATAAATACATAGCAATTAGTATGAGCATCTATTGCCTTACATCCTGTATAGCCCTTCCTCTTATTCCTTTCACTGTAGGGAATCTCTCCTAATTAGTTCATGGAGAATCCTTACCAAAAGTAGGGTAGGTCTTATTTTCTCTTAACCACAAAGGTGAACATATGGCCCAGAGTTGAACAAACTACAATATCCCCTTCCCAGCCATAGTGATTGGTTAAGAGTTGGACCTGTGACCCAAGCTTGGGCAGTCAGGGTCTATCCAGGGACTTATCTGCCACAGCAATAAGAAAAGACTCTTGTTTTGCTAGAGTGGATATGGAGACAAGTTGAGTCTAGGGTACGACTAGCCCTTTTTACTTAATTGAGAAATAGACAGAGACCTGACAATGATATTTAAGGCTCTCAACCAACTAATACCTAAAACTAGCCTTCCTACTGGACATCTTTAATTACATGAATCAATAAATTCCCTTTTTGCTTAAACCAGTGTGATGAATCAAATATTACTTGTCTAATAGACCAGTGCAATTTAAGATCAGTTCTGGAAGTACGTTCATTCATTTGGGACACAAAGTTGCTGTTCCCCAAAGCAAATCCTTTACTTAGTTTAGGAAAAGGGACTTAGAAATAGTGTTAGGTGCAAAAGAATTGTTGATAGTCAAGATTATTTTATCTAATGGAAAGGTAGAGCCCCGCTATTCTTCCTACTCTTCATCTGTCCCCTCACCTGACACCTGACTGCCCTCATGTGTCAGGTCACCTTCAATTCTGAGATCTTTCTGAGTCCTTTCTGCTGCCTAGTCCATCTGCTGTTGACATCATTCCAGCTGCTACAGCTGAAAGCTGAGTGCAAAACTTTTAAATACACTGCCAAGTATGTATAAGGAGTTTATATGAATGAAAAACGACCAAAAAAAAATGTGGATGAGTCCTAAGAGGATTTCTTCTTTCTCACTTCTAAAGTATTAACAGAGTTTGGAAATACAGCCTGCTATATTTAAGTTCTCAATAAATATTTTAGGAAATCAAGAGAGCTTCAAAAAATGTATAACTTTAAGCTCTTACCTTCTTATGAAATCTCACAGACATTTTCATACTGATTTAGTTTAATAGCATGTCAAGATATTTACCCATTTATTCAGGCAATTCGGCTACACATTTCCAGGAATAAATTTAATTAAGCACAAGTCCTCCTTACTGCCTAGCCCCCCTCCTTTAATGCATACCATGCTTTTGACCCCCAACTCACACTCTGCATGTATGTGAGATAGCATGATGTAACAAGAGGCAATGCAGTATAATAAGAACATATGGGCTTTGGATTTCCTGTTCCCAAAATCTCTGTCCACTTGCCCTAGGTCTGTCGGCACTGGGCTAGGCACTTCACTTCTCTGTGCATTGGCCTTCTCATCAGGAAAATATCAACTGTCTTGTAAAGTTTTTTATATTTAAAAACAGCATTAATACATGTGTGTTCTGATATAGTTTGTATATGTGTCCCCACCCAAATCTCATAGTGAAATGTAATCTCCACTGTTGGAGGTAGGGCCTAGTGGGAGGTAATTGGATCATGGGGTAGATTTCCCATGAATGGTTTACTACCATCCCTCTTGGTACCATTCTCATGATAGTGAGCAAGTTCTCATGAGATCTGTTTGTTTAAAAGTGTGTAGCACATCACCCCTTGGTCTCTCGCTCCTGCTTTTGCCATGTGATATGCAAACTCCTGCTTCACCTTGTGCTATGAATGTAAGCTTCTAGAGGCCTCCCCAGAAGCAGAGGATTTCTTTACAGCCTGCAGAACCATGAACCAATTAAACCTCTTTTGTTATAAATTACCTAGTCTCATATATTTATAGCAATGCAAGAACAGCCTAATACATGACATCTCATAGTGTCTTACATATTATAACAGATTACTTCCAACAGTAGAAGAGTATAGTGGTTAAAAGCTCATGCTCTGGCTGAGTGCAGTGGCTCATGCCTATAATCCCAGCACGTTGGGAGGCCATGGCAGGAGAATAATCTGAGGCCAAGAGATTGAGATCAGCCTGGGCAACTTAGTGAGAACCCCATATCTACAAAAATTAAAAATAATAAATAATAAATTAGCCTGACATGTTGGTGCATGCCCATAGTCCTAGATACTCAGAAAGAAGGCTGAGATGGTAGGACTGTTTCAGCCCAGGATTTCAAGCCTGCAGTGAGCTATGAATGTGCTGCTGTACTCCAGCTTGGGTAACAGAGAGAGACTCTGCTCTTAAAAACAAACAAACTAACTATTGTAAGATCTGAAACCGAACTTCTGGGGTTTGAATCCAGCCTCTTCACTTATTAGCTTTGTTGTATTAGCCTAGTTGCTTATCCTCTAAAAGCTGCAACTTTCTCATCTACAATGGGGAAATATTAATAGTATCTATCGTGTTAGTAGGCCATAGAGATTAAATGAAATATTGGTAAATCATCATTTTTCTCAAATTTATTTGATGAAATAGTAGCGAATTGTAATAAAAGCAACATTCTACTTACAGAATAACCTAGAAGGGAAACTAAGAGTTTTTGAGTATCTATTATGTACCATGGCTATTCTACGCACAAGTCATAGAGTAATGACAAAAACTTGTGTTCTCATGGTATTTACACATCTGCATTCTTATAGCATTGATAAAACATTTGGGTGCTTTATAGTAATAAATTTGAAAACTAGCTCAGTGTTGTGTCCAGAGTAAAGTAATAGCTTTTAATTTTTTTTCTATTCATTCCTTTTACAACTAGAGGAAGATGTGTCAGGCTTATCATACATTTCCAAATATTGTCATGTAAAGAGGACATTTTAAATTTTCAATAAATCTCACAGTGATAGTTATAAATGATAGGATAAATTCCATTTAAAAATAATTACCAATATTTTCTGTAAATTCAGTGGATTCTTGTAAGATGTGTATTTTGAATATATTATAGAATATCACTAATAAGTTATATTTATAGAGTATTTCTTGCCTACCTGTGCCTTCTAATTAATCTTACATATTAACAAAAGGAATATATTTCTAGTAGTCAAGATCAGTGTAAATGAGAAACCATATTATTTCAACATAGAAATCTATAAGCACAATGAAAAACAGCCAAAGAACATGCACCAAAAATTGAATCCAGTGGAAAGTATGGCAAGTATTTTAATTTATTAAAGCAAGCACCTACACAAAGCAAGAACACAGAGCAGAGATATAAATGCTCTGGATTAGAGCTCAGGAAAGTAGTGTAAGAAGAAAGATAAACAGAAATAAATGTGGAATTGGAAAGACAAAGGAGAATCAACATTGCTAAAAATACAGTTTGGGTCATAAAAAGTGAACAAACTAAAATAGACAGCTAAAGATTTTTCAAGGATTAGATAGCAAATTATAGGTATAGAAGAGAAGACAGGCACAGGAAATCCCCAGAATGCATAAATTGAGTCCCAGGTGTTGGTTAGAAAAAGGCAACGTTTGGTTTGAAGCCTAAAGAGCTAGAACTTGCCTGTGTCACCCTCACATGCACATATCCCACAGAGTGTTAGAAGTGCAGGTCTGTTGCTCAGGGTAGAGATGAATTCTACTTCACTATTATATATGTTTTTAAATTCAGAGGGTGGCCTGGGGAACCTACTACACAGCAAAATACCTGCATGACTGGCTAGTGATAATTCCATCCATTATAACCACTAATACTCAAAGGTAAAGAATAAATAAATTTTCATCTTGCTTGCTTCCTATGTTATTTTTCTCCAACTATTCAATTAGTATTTTATTACATATAATAGTAGTGACAGATAATTCAGATGGATACCATTCCTGCAATGTTCACAAACATACTCTGAATAAAGTTTTTGTCACCTTAAAGCATAAAATGCCTGCCTAGAGCAATGACATGACAAATACAACTTTCACATACTGACATCTTCCCTTCCTGTGCACTGAAGAGGGCATAATAGGAACCAAACAGCCAAAGGGCAAGGAGCAGGACAGAAAAGGCAGGCACAGAAGGGCTTGAGCTAATAGCCAGACATAAGTCACCTTTACTCCATGATACTGACATACATTTAATGTAGGCCTCTGAAAATTGCTACCAGTTTGATTTGGGATTTTAGAAGTCATATCTTTTAAAATTTAAATAATCTCTTGTTTCTAATTTAATTTTTTATGTGTGTGTAACAAAATCAAGCTATATGAATTAGGTTAAATTTCATGACTACACATTTTAGACAAGGAAATCAGGTCAATGGAAACCATTTTTCTCTTCATCTTTCCAATGTACATGGATTAAGGACTGAAAAAGCAGCCATTTGGTTTTGGACTCTGTCAGTTTATTTTAGTATAAAATTTGTCCTTTGAGGCATGGTGAAACATTTATGATTTCAAGAACTAGGGCAACTAAGGGTAGAAAGTGGAAACGACTCTTTACTTATTTATGTGCATGCTCTGATTGAAAGACATATAGGGCAGAATTTGAGAACCTGTGGTCTAATACCATACTATCTGATTTTGGATCCTGGCTCTAACTCTTACTATTTATATGACCTTTTGTAAGGCAGTTAATATTTCTGTACCTCCATTTCTTCATCTGCCAAAATAAGAATGATCATAAGCCTATTTTGGTGACAATTAATTCTCATAAATCACTCTTATCAGTACTCAGCACATAACATGCACTCAATTAATTTTAACTCTCATTAATTGCATCTTTACAAGCAATCAGAAAAGTATACTTTCTTACTGAAAAATACAATCTTAGGTATCATTGACAGTGTACCAAAAATTCAGTTGAAGAATAATTATATTTCATATTCATAGTTCAAATATAACATTTGTGGGAGTTTCACTACTTTCTGAGGGATGATAGGCACATGAAACTCTCCTGGTTAGGGGGTAAAGGTAGACAAAATTGTATGAAAAGTTTTACTTTATAATATGCATATATTATCATACATTATTATATTTAAACCTCTCAGCAACACAATGAAATAAATAGATATGACTATCCCTGATATGCATTGAATTGTGTCCCCCTAAAAAATAATATGTTGAAATTCTCACCCTCATTACCTCAGAATATGAACTTATTTGGATGTAGAGTCATTGAAGATGACTTAAGCTGAAGCCATCCTGGAGCAGGATGGACCCCTAACCCAGTATGACTAGCATCCTTTAAAGAAGATGGTTATGTGAAGATGGAGATACACAGGAAGAACACCATGTCACAACAAAGGCAGAGGTTGAAGTTGTGCTGCTCCAAGCCAAAAAATGACAGATTGTCAGCACACCACCAGAAGCTAGGAAGAGGCAGGGCAAGACTCCCCTCTAGGCTTCAGAGAGAGCATGGCCCTTCAGAGGGAGCAGATTTCAGATTTCTAGCCCCTACAATAAATCTATGTTGTTTTAAACTACTCAATTTGTGGCACTTTGCTACCATATCCCTAGGAAACTGAAATCATCCTCTTTTCACAAATAAGGAAATTCAGGCCTAGATAGTAAGATCACCTACCTAGTAGGTAAAGGAAACCATTTTTAGATTCAAAGTACAACTTTTTCTATTGGGACATCTTGTCTCTTTCCATCATTCCTTCACAAACTGTTCACTCCAGACATGCTCTTTAAATAACCCTTCCTTAAACATGCCAGGCATGGACCCCCTTCGCCTTTAGTCATAGGGAAAAAAAATGTTTATTGACTGGCTCCCCCATGCCAGGCATCACACTGGGCAGTTTTCATATGCAATGCTCTCTCAGTCTTACATATGAAATGAATTTTCTGCCATTTTTTCTACAGGAAAATCGTCATCCTTCAACTGTCAAGTAAAATGCTCCAAATCCATAAGTTTTCCATCTATGTTGTCAGAATTATTTTTTTCTGATTATTTCCATTGATCTCTATTTATTTATTATTCCATTTATCTCTTATTTTTGTTTGTAGGTGATTCATAGTCTATAGCAATCTGTTAATTTCACTGAATTTTAAGTTCTTTAGAGACAGGGTCATAGGGGATGTAATAGCTCTTTAAGGAACAACAGAAGAAGTCACTAAAATTTTTACTTAGACTCCACAATCTGAAATGTAACTTTTGCTGATTTACATATGCCATATGCAATCTTTGTCCTATTTTCCAAACCAAAAATTGGTCAGCAGGCTGTTAAGAATAGAAAAAAGAGGAAAAATTTCCATGATGATATATGAGGCCTGAATGTTTATTAGTTTTTGTTACTGTTCTTGTATTTAAATTGGTTCTCCATTGACTGCACTACTGACTTCTCTTCCTCAATCTCATACCTTCTGTTCAATTTGAAATTTCACTGAATATTTAGACATCCAGAAGAGAATTCTCACTCCATTTCAACATTCAATAAAATGGTAAGATAAAAGCTTAGACTCCAACGTTGTACTTTAGAGCATGGTTTCAGAAAATAATAATAGTAATATAGGAAAACAAAGGAAAATCAAAAAATTGCATTGAAGCAATTTGATTTTGTCAATATTGTTCCCTCTGAAGAAATTGTGAGAGGGGGTATTAAGTCGTTCTTGCATTGCTATAAAGAAATAACTGAAACTGGATAATTTATAAAGAAAAGATGTTTAATTGGCTCACAGTTGTACAGAAAGCATAGTGCTGGCATCTTCCTGGCTTCTGATAAGGCTTCAGGAAGCTTATAATTATGATGAAAGGCAAAGGGAGACTTGGTGTCTCATATGGCAGAAGCAGGAGCAAGAGAGGGTAGGGGAGGAGGTGCCACATTTAACAACAACCAGATCGTATGAGAACTCACTTATTGCAAAGACAGCACCTAACCATGAGGGATCCACCCCCATGACCCAACACCTCCTACCAGGCCCCACCTGCAACATGGGAATTACAATTCAACAGGAGATTTGGGCAAGGATAAATATCCAAAACTATATCAGAGAGTCTTCATAATTTGAATTCTGTAAATTTCATTTCTTATTCATAATTTTTCCATAAAATTTATGCTAAAAAAATTCTCCATACCCACACACACCTAACACATTAGGCCAGCGGCTGGCACAAACCATAACTTATTATATTAAGCCTACTTAGGCTGATCTCACTGCTGCTTCAAGGTTCCCACAAAATGCAGCAAAACTATTGCACATTGAAGATGAGCTAGTCTCTGCTGTGCTTGCCACACAGGTTCCCAGAACCAGGAAAATCCTTCAGCTGTAGAAAAATTTGCATTACAAAGAGACAGTAATACCTAAAGCATAAGTGGAACTGAAATGCTTAGCTTTAAGCCAGGCTATGCCTTTGTAGACATAGGGTTATTTTAACTCCTGTAGTATCTTTCTTTCTTCAGAGTAATAAGGAACTTGACAAATAATATTAATATAATTTCATGACTGGTATGCAGTAATAATCAAGATAAAGTTCAAATGCCAGGCAGAAGACATATAGCTACGAGTGCTGCCCAAGGCCTATTACCCCAGAGGAAATCAGAGTGGGTCTTTGAGTAAAAGAACATGAAGTCTCTTTTATTCAAGACCTTTCTGTTTTCTTTCAGTTTGATTTTACAGAATTATGAGGGGGGAAATGAGAGGAAGTTAGACACTCACTATAAATGTTTATGCTTATGCAGGTCAATGTCACCAAGTAGGCTGCAAAGTCTTAAGAGGGAAATTTGTTTTAATTACCTTTATGTGTCTGTAGCACTTAGCATAATGTCTGGCATAATGTCTGACAAATGGTAGGGTCCTCAGGGAATGCATTGACTTTTCTACCCAAATTTTCCTTTTACCATATTTGCTCATGTGCTTCTTCAATTATATGTTCACGTAATTTTACTTAAATTCTGTTGTGCTTTGGTAATTGAGTAATTAATTAAAACAAAATATGGTGAATTGAAATTTAATTATCTTTACGGTATGTGTTAATATCTTCTTAACATAATAATAGTATAATTCCAGTTAAGAAAGTGAAACCATCTGGAAAAAGAAGATGGGGTCAATATGTCACAAAAGTATATAACAAAAATTGATTTTCTTATGGGCATGTATAATATTTGCAAGGAAATTATTTGCAAGGACTGAATATGGTGTAAATGTTGACTAAACGTATTTTTGGTTATTATCTTTCTGCTGTCTTTAATACAATTGATGCTTCTGAACATTTCTTCTTCTATCATGTTGTAAGTACTGAGTTCTTTTCAGTATGTATTTATAGGCTCTTCCAATGTTTTCTGCTATTTTAGAATGATAGTGGTGCCAGGCAATATATTAACTCTCTTAGTTAAATCCCGTTTCATATTTTCCTATTAATCTTGTTCAGGATTTCTGTCAGGATCTTCTCAAATACATTGTGATAAAGCAGGATTCAAATTACTGCTTACAAAACTTCATTTGGAATCACAATATTTGTTGGCAGATTCATGTATGTCCCCCAGCACATTTAACCAGAGCTAGTTTTGACTTACGGAACACAGCTTGAATTACAGAAGCCACTATTTACCGACCAAAGACATAGATTTCTTTTTTTTCTTCTCTTGTCATAAACATCCAATTTCTTCTACAAGAACAAACAAGAATTCTGTTGTTAGGTTCTTGTGGAAAAAAATAAGGTACTAAGTCAAAAAGAGAAGAAAAAAATGCAGGAAACGGGAAAAAGAACCATGGATAAGAGCCTTGAAGAACTGCTGATGAGAACTCAAGAAAGTCAGTGGTGGAAAGGATATTTTGCAGAATCAAGTGGATACAACTGATGAAAAGAGTGGTGTGGCATTCTCGCAAGATATTATGGTTACTGCTATCTTATCTGAAACATGATAAATAAATCTAAAATTAAATGTTTCTAAGTCTTGGCATAATGAACAAAGTATATAATATGATCTATGGATATTGTAATTGGAGCTGACAATGGAGTTTGATGCCCCAGATAACTATTGCCTTCTATATGGTTTAAATCTAAATGCAGTTTTTGAGACAGGATTTTTTATTATTTAAATTAATACATGTTTAATGGGCTGAATTGTATCCCCTTTCAAATTCATATGTTGTAACCCTAACCCCCAGTACATCAGAATATGTATTTAAAGATGATCCTTTAAAGATAAGATTAAGTTAGAATGAAGCCATTAATGTGGGTTCTAATACAATTTGACTGATGTCCTTATACAAAGGAAATTTGGACACACAGAGACAAGTGGTGTGTGTGCACAAAGGAAAGACTCTGTGAGGATGCAGAGAGAAGGTGGCCATCTGCTAGCCAAGGAGAGGAGAGGCCCCAGAAAACACCAAACCTGCTGACAGCCTGATCTTGGATTTCTAATCTCCAGAACTGTGGAAAATAAATCTCTGCTGTTTAAGTCATCCAGGCTGTGGTGTTTTGTTATGGCAGCCTTAGCCGACCAATACAGTAGGCATATAGTTTTAAAAGTCAAACAGTTTAATTAGCCTTAAGAACATCTCACAGCCTCCTGTTCCACCCCCTGCTCATCCCAATTCTCACTCTCAAAGGCAATCACTTTCAGCTGTTTTAGTTGTTTCTTATGGTGTATATACTTCCTTATTCCCAAATAGCATTTTCTACTATTTCTTAATTTTTTAGTAGACAATATCTGACTTCCTAATATGGAAGATGAAGATTTAGCTCCTCAACAGCTTATTCCACTATCACAAAACACACCCACATATACATGTTGCTTCCCCAATATTTACAATAGAGTTCCATCACAATATTTGGTGTTCCCATTTCTATGCCTATTTAAATATTATCTATAGTTGAGCCATGTGGAGAAACATGATTATATTTTTACAATATATTGTTCTCCCTGGAACTAATAATTTCCTCACAGAATGTACATAAATAGCTTTGTGCAGTGGCAGTATCATAGCCAGTGAGGTTTATCTGAGGCACGATTATTGCTAATTGAAAACAGAATGTACATAAATAGCAAGTCAGTTACTCCTCCAGGAAGGTCTCCTAAGAAATCAAGAATAGCCTTATTTTGGAAATATCTCCACAGCCATCTGTGGGGTACATAATCTACAGCTGGAGATACTTAAGGCTTTTTATTTTGTGCCCAGTGTACAATGGCAGATGTGTTGCTATGGCCAGTATAATGATGCCTCCAGGGAGCAGTGGTAACCATCCAGGAGGTACAGGCTTGATCAGACTTTGATTCCAGTCAGTCTCATCACAGAATAATCTTTTCTCCATTGTTAGTCACTGAGGCCAGTGAGCGACTCAGAGACTTCAATCAACAGCCACAATTTGTTAACCCGATTTATGGTCTCAAAGATGGATAGCATTACTCTTCCAGTCTCTAGTTTTCCAAATCTCAAACCAAAAAGGAAGGCCAATGGAAATCACCCAACAATCAGTAAAACTATAACAAGATTCATCAAGGGGAGTATTGGCCAAGACTATGAGAACAGCCTTGAGTTCTGCCCACTGAGCCAAGTGGCCACATTCATTTTTGATTTTGCATGACTGGCGCTGCATATGTACAGCTGCAGCAGTCCAGGGGACATCACTGGGTTTCAGCGCAGCTGAACAGTTATTGAACCAGGCCTAGGCATTTAAGGGAACTGCTGTCAACTGGGCATCCTGCTGAGCCAGGGATTTGGTTCAGGCAATGGAATGCTTCCTTTTTACCTAAAGCTGAGATGCTGCTGGGTCCAGGCTGGTTAGGTTCTTGAATAAACATTTCTATCTAACAATTGAGGATTGCTGGGCTTTTTCATCTTTTAACACAATTGAGTCCAAGTTGACTTAACCCAAAATGGAGATATTAGACTGACCACGAAGCTTCTATGCATCAGACATTCAGTTTTAACCAGAATCCAGTAATTTACAAAAGCATGTACCTGGTATCTGTATCTAGAAGACAAAGAGTTCCATACCCCTTAGGAGTGCCTCTGGGTGAAGGCTGCCTCCTTTTGCCAGAGGATCCAATTGGCAAAATCATCAGTCACAGTCATTTAGCTCATGGGGTCATTAGGATTGTGGGACATTAAAGGTACTAACACCTGCCTATTTGTGGCTCTTCTCAATTGGGAGATCCCTTCTGGTATTTATGAAATTCCTAGTACAGGCATATAATACCAATTATACATTCTGCAGTGGAAGCCACAAAAATAATACCTTAAATTTGCCCAAAGAAACTGACTCACAGCACCACATTAGCTTCCCTTTCCATGGTGAATTCCATCCAAAACCCCATCAGTTGAATTTGAATGACCCCTCTCCTAAGCAGTACCAGATGATCTGGTGGGCCCCGTATCCAACCAAGCCTTAAACATTTGATTCCCTTGCCTCCCAGCATACTCAGATGTGTGTGTATATCCTTCAGTTCCCCCTGAGGACAGGCTGGCCTCAGCTCTGCCCCTAAACATCTTTCTCCTTACAGCAGCTGAAATTGAGGTAGCATGGGAGAGAGGGTATGTAGAGTGAAGAGAGAGGGGTTGCAGTGGGAAAAGGCTTCTATGCCACGAAAACAAGACATTGCTCTCAGTTTTCATTTCAAGTTATGCAGCCATTAGACTCATAGACTTCTTTGGATCAGTCTCCCATTCTCCACAGGACACCTGCATCTGCATTACAAACCAAATCCAGGACAATAAGAGCCTGACAACTAGTCAGTGTCTCATCTATGGTTTCCAGTTGGAACTTGTCTATCTCAGGGACATCTATCCAAGAGGACCAAAGCTTCCACACAGCAGCCAGTATTCACTGTGAAATGCTTCTTAGATAGTTTATTGTCTTCTATGAATGGATCCAGGTTTGTCATGATAGACTGCAGGAGAAGCTAAGCCTTTAGATGGCCTTGGTTTTGACATTCACCTTTAACAAGAATTGCATGCTTCTCTCATCTTCCAAGCAAATCGGACTAAGTTCTTACAATTCATTTGGTTTCAGAAGTCACATATTTCTCTCCTTTCCCACTCAGCGAGGGTGTGCAAATTTGGAACTGTTTTCTGATAGGGGAAAACCTCTGCCTACACAGAATGAATCTTCCTAATACTTTTTACAACTGGGTAGACCTGAGATCGAACAACAAATTGTCAAGGAAGTTTCCTGTGCGAAATAGAGTAACAACAACTACGGCATTATATTGGCAGCTGTCTTTGATCCTATTTCCTATTATTTGGTCAGCAACCACCACTCCAACTCCTTCTCATTAATAGGCAATAAACTGAAGAACCTTGTATAGCCTGGTTGACATACGGTTTAGTCAACATCTTTGTTATGGATACCTATGGATTTCTTTTTCCAAATTCTATTCATCAACTTGTGAGACCTTCATTCTTCCTCATCCAGAAAGCCCTACCTCTCAGCATTCCAGCTGCATTGCCAAATTGTCAAGAACTGTGATGGATCTGAACCTTATACTACCTACAAGCTAACAAGTTTTTCTGGCTCCCACTTTAAATCATAAAGTGAAAATGGTTTCCAGGTTTGGGTAATTCCATAGTTTCTACTTGAAACCTGAGAAGTTTCCAAAAGTATTCATTCAGACTAAGAATTAAGAAAATATTGTCATAGTAAAATAATATTTGTTATATGTGATATAATATCAATATCGGTGACATTATTTTAGAGGAGATTGTTAAATTATGTTGCTGATTCATTACTATTAAGCAGAATAGAAAATATTTAGAAGGAAAAAAGGCAATAAATTGGAGGAATAACCTGAAGTTGAATTTCTATTTCCAAAAACTTTCTCATGTTAAAGAAACTTATCTTAAAATAAATCTTCTTCATTTCAGAGGTTTACTAAAATGTTCTATAATTTTATTTTACAGTCAGAGGATGAAAGAAAAGAGAATGGTGTGGATATTCTGGTACCACTGTCTTTCATAAAAGGAAAAGATAATGAGAGCCAAAAAAAAAAACTGTCAAAATTTTCTTCCATTCATCAGTGCTGCAGAGCTAGAGAAGAAATAGAGCTATGCAGTATAACTGCTGATTATTTTATGATTTTCATCACCAAAAGAACAGAAGAGAAATTAGTGGGGTTACCAAATAGGGAAAATATGCATTTATTAAATCTCCTTCCATTTTATTATACTGTATAAATATTTTTAAATCAGCAACTGCTAGTTAAGTCAATAGATTATCAACTAAATGTGCTTTCTATGTATGCAAGGATACAATAATTAATCAGATTCTGCCAAAAACTTGACATGTTTCTGGTATAAAGTAGGATTTTAGTGCACAATATTTAAAAACCATGTGGCAAGCATTTTTTATATGTAATGCTTTGTTAAGATACCATCAGTGGAACAGGGCAGCATTTTTAGTAGAATTTTTATTGCCATACTATTTTTAGTCATTAAAGATAAGTCCACAAGATCTTATTCCAATCTGACAATTGACACCACAAATGTGAATTAAATCAGTTTAGTCATTTTAAAATGCAGCTGAAGGGGAACAACTCTGGATATTTCAGACATATTACTATTTCTCCTTCACAAAATTTAATTTGTTTCTTAACTGAACTAGTGCCTCTGGGCGTTTGTAGAGGGAAAATAAAACCTCCAAGACTGTTTTTTTCTATATAAAAGCCACTGTGCTCAGAATGAACCCAGAAAGACATTTAAAGGTGAACAAATGACATAGCCAAGCACACATTTCTTATGATGCAGTAGAAACTGTAGTTGTCACATTAACCACTACTACCCCTGTATGTAATATGTACCCAGATAATTCCACATGTTGGAAATGCTACCTTGGCAGCACTGGTGGTTCCTACCTGAGACAGCTAATACAGGGTATTATCTGAGGCTGCCAACATGGATGAAAACTACACTTTGGAAAGTTTGCACTTAGTCACAATGCAAAATGAGGACAGATTTAAACATGACATTTTGCCAGTCAGGAGACTTTCTAGAAGATGAAAGACTGGTGAAATGAATCCCAGTGTTTTCATAAAAAAAGAGTATGAGGCTTTCAGGCTTTCACTCTTTGTGAGGCCTGTGATCTGATTTTCCATACATGGTTTAACAAAATTTTCAGGAGGCAGTAATACAATTACTGGGAAATGGGTTACCTGAAATCATCATAGCCTTATATATTTGGGGTCTACTTCTTGTTCCATGGGATGTCACCAGATACAATTTTTGATATAAAATTCCTATGTTCAGTTACTTAAAGCACTCCAAATGTTCAGAGACAATTTTCAGCCTTACCAGAAAGAATGGCTTGCTGATATTAAAAATTAAAAACTTGAGAATGGAGAGGAGAGATAGAGCTCCAAGTATTCCCAGGCAGACTTGCAACAGGCAAAGGGGTTGGTTACAGAATCATCTAACATTAAAAGCTGCTATTTATTGTGTGCTATATCCAGTGATGTATACACACACACACACACACACACAGACTGCTCAGCAGATCCTATTATAACCCTTTTATAGATGAGAATAATGAGGCTCATTAAGACTTAGTAATTTGCAGAAGGCCATCTAATCAGTAAGGCAGAGAGAGACTTGAACTGAGGATATGTCTAAAATGAGGAACTGAAACATCAAGTCTCTTCTGAGCTGACACCCCAACTTCCAGGCAATGCAAGAGCAATGACTAGCTCTTTAGCAGGAGTTACATAGAGTCAAGAAAAAAAGTGCCTCCTAATGTTTAATCTTCTTACTCAGCCAATCTGCCACAAATTGAGGATACTTCAGCGAATGGCTGTGGAATGATTTTAATTACCACCCTTATCTACCAGTGACAAAAGTAACAAGGACTGCTAGCTTCCAGGAACAGCCATTGTAATTGTGTTTGTGGAAAATGAGGGGACTTTGCCAGGCAGTTTAAATTGAAACATGATTACCTACCCAGAGAGAATTAGTCCTAGTGCCAGAGGGACCACTTAAAGTGGCCCAGCTGTAAGAAGACATATTCTCCCACACTGTGTCAACATATAACAACAAAGGTGCTGATATCTGTTTGGGGAGAGGTTTGAAGGAAAGGGAGAAACGTATGTGATCCATTGGGACTGGTTCCACTTTCTGTAGATGATAGAAATTGAAGAGAGAGAAGCAGAAACCTACTTTATTCATATATAAGTTTAAAATTATAGACTCAAGGAGAGATAGGCATAGGGAGGGCTGAGTTGGGGAGGCATGTGAATGAATGTGAATTGGAGAATGAGAAAATGTGCAGAAGAGAGCTGGAAAAGTATAAAAATAGAAGCCTGCAGAAAATTATTTTCATTACTATAAAAGAAAACTAGCAGACTGGTAGACCTGGCTAAAATCAAAAGCAGTTCATAAATCTGATACTGAAAGGGTTGAAAGGATGTTTCAAAATACTACTTTGATTCTCTATTGTCTGCTACATAAAACTAAACTACTTAGCATAACATCCAAGATCTTCCAGTGCTGTTGACAATTATACCATTCTGTATGCCGAGAATTTCACCAGTAAGTTTTCTAAATGGGCAGTGAGGTGACAGACTTGTGTTTTAGAAATATCACTGATAGCATTATGGATTATTGATATAATAAAACAGGAACCATAGACAGGGTGACTATGGGAAACTAGTGTAGTGACTTTATCTCAAAGATGATGAGGATACAAACTAAAATAGTGAAAGTGGACGTGGGAATTGTGCAGGACTTGGATTTCAAAATACCAACTAAAATTTATTCAAGTTTATTCAAATATAGAATATTTTATCTCAAGGCTATTTATGTAGAATCTGGAGGATCTACTTAAGATGAAGACTTGGGAGGAGAAAGACAAACTTTTCTCTGCTGACTGACTCATAGCCCCAATAGAGTTGATGATAGCACTAGCCATGTAGATGACAAACTAGATCTCAGTAGGTTTTCTGGTCTTATGTACAGGTGAGCAGATAGTAGGATGTCTACTTATGAAATTTCAAAGTGGAAGAAATGTTTGAAGCTTCTCAGTCATGGATCCTCTTCCTTGCTTGAAGTTTTATCTACTCAGTTGGACATAGGAATAACACAAAAAGACAGGCAGAAGCCTGGCTTAGGAGAGCTATTCTCCACCCAAAGGGCTCTGTTTGACTCATCTCTGGGGCCTTCTCCTCCTCTTTTCTATTATTTCTCCCACTGCCTTAACAGGTAGTTTTACTGAATATTGCAGAGAATTATTTTCAACCAAAAGTGTATATGTCACTTTTAGCTAGTGATCTTCTCTGTCTTTATCTTAAGACTCCTGGCTGGGCACAGTGGCTCAAGCCTGTAATCCCAGCACTTTGGGAGGCAGAGGTGGGCAGATCACGAGGTCAAGAGATTGAGGCCATCCTGGCCAACATGGTGAAACACCGTCTCTACTAAAAATGCAAAAATTAGCTGGGCATGGTGGCATGCACCTGTAGTCCCAGCTACTTGGGAGGCTGAGGCAGGAGAATTGCTTGAACCCGGGAGGCGGAGGTTGCAGTGAGCCAAGATTGTGCCACTGCACTCCAGTCTAGTGCCTGGCGATAGAGTGAGACTCTATTTCAAAAAAAAAAAAAAAAGACACCTAAAAGAGGTGAATTATATAAATACACACACACACACACACACACACACTCTTCTATATTTATCTATCAACCACACCAAATGTAATAACTTCAAAAAGCCTTTATTATTTCTAAAGACTTTTTATGATGACTTGACTCAGCTGAGCAGTTCTGCTCCTGTAATGATGGCTAGTTCTATAGTTATTTGGGTACTTTACTGGGCTAGACTGTCCAAGGTGTTTCTTTCATAGGACTGGCAAGTTGGTGCCAGCTCTCAGCTGGTATCTCCACTGGGTCTATTAACCAATATTCCTTTTTTCTCCTCCTTGTGGTTTTCTTAAAGCATGACATCTAGGTTCCAAGAAGGAGTGTTTCAAAGGATAAATTACAGTGTGCAAGCACTTAGCAAATCTTCAATTGCATCTCTCTTGGCTACACCTCATTGGCCAAAACTAGTCACAAGCCCAATGCAGATGAAGGGGAAAGGAAATAAGCTCCACCTCATGACATCAGGATTAGCATGAGCATATGGGAAAAGGGGACTCTTGGGGGCTATCTTTGGAGATTCCTTACTAAATACACACACAACACTCATTTGTATGCAGTGTTAAAATGTGCATTTAAAATGAATACAAAAATCCTTCCTGTGTTACAATATTCATACATAACAATCCATGCTCAGAATATTGTCCCTGTATTCATCAAGGGAGAAACATTATAAAGTGTCAGGAGTATTAAATTGAATGCCTCTGGTAAACTGTGAATTGTCCACAGACTCTTCTCTATTGTAGAAAATCAAGGAATGAGCAACCATTGACATAGGGGAGCAAGTGGTAGAGTTTTGGGGAGGGTTGCAATCCTCAGCTCTGCAAGTTATGCTCTGCATAGCATTGGCTCCATTCTGAGATGCCACCATGTGAATGACACCCTTCAGAGTTGTGCTGTGCAAAACCATCCACCGAATCCCTGGGTCTGTATTTTCTAAATTGGGACACTAAGTAAATAGCAATGTAAAACCCAAGAGAAGTAAGCGTAGCAGGGTAGCAGGGAAGACAGTGAATTCTACTTTGGACATGCCAGGTTGGAGGGGCTTGTGCAACTTCCAGACTTAGATATGTAATGGATAGTAGGAGATGTTGATTTGGAGCCAGGTAAGACCAGGGAATCGATGAGATCATCAAAGCAAAACAGGTTCGGGAAGAAGAGCCTGAAACAATAACCCTGCAATGTATGCAACAGAAAAGCAGGATCCAGTAAAGCATTCTAAGACAGAGAAGTCAGAAAGCCACAGCAACTTGACATATATCTGCTGGAATGAGACAGCAGTAAAAGCCGTTTCCTTAAAATGAATGCAAAGATGTCTGCTTAACACAGGGGTGATTAACTTTCTATCACTGTCTTTACACAAGCTCTCTGAGGGTCTCCCAGAGACAAGGTGTTAATGGATAGAAAAGCTGCTTTTTCTTTCTCTCTTTCTCCCTGCTGTGGAGCATCTAGGATGACCTTAAATAATGATAAGTTTGCCTTGTGTAGTGCTTTACAGCTTACAGAGCATATTCACTTACTTTATCTAATTTATTCTCTACTGCAACTCTCTGAAGTGCGTAGGGCAGGTATTAGTATCTTCATTTTACAGATGAGCAAGCTGAAGCCGAAAGAAGTGTTTATTCCAGAGTGGAAATGTCCTTTGACTCCCAATTCAGTTTTGTTTCCACGGAGCTGCTCAATTATATTAAAGATCAAGTCCTTGTTTTTCATTCGGCCATGGAGATACCTGGGTTATCTAAATCAGGAGTTTTCTGTCTTACAGTTATCAGCCTTAGCAGAAAAGATGTGGCAGAAGCAGGGACTCAAGGGTGGCTGACATTGTCCTTCAGCAATTTTTGTAACTGTATTCCACTCCTCTTTCTAGGATAGGGGTTTCAGAATAACATGTTATTTTTTCTCAAACAATGAAGAAGGGTAATTGGTGATTTCTGCCGTGAGTGATGCTATTGAAATTGAACATGCTTTTTTACTGATAGAAACATCTCTCTTTATCTTTAAATCTCAAATTTATGTAATCATAAAACATATTTTTTACTATTTATCATTGCTGTTTCCTTCAAATTCTCATATCTTTTGGCAACCCCCCTTTCAGCACTCCCTTACAGAACTTTATTCTGAGAGTTTTCACTTCTTCATACTGTATTTCTGTGCAGTTTTCCTTTCTTATCACACATACAACAGATCTTTACTGGATGCTTACCAGGTGTTAGAAACCATATGATATTCTTGGGTTACAATAGGGTTATTATCCAAAAATAACCAGAGCTAATATTTGATGAACATTATTTCACCTCCCTCCCTGTCTCTCTCTCATACATACGGTAGATATAAAAATATTCTTATTCCATATCTCAGTCCTTCCATCTCTTTGTAACATCTAAATTATTCAACATAATTATTAACTTGATAAATCAATCTATACAAATATAATGGAAGATTTATAGATGATATAGCTATAGATACAGATAGATATAGATGGTAGGATGGAAATAATTTTGCAAAATTGAGTTAAAAAAATGGTATTTTTACACATAAAATAATTATTCAACCTGAATGTGTTAGAAAAAAAGAAAACTGGAACAAAAGGCTAAGCAATTAATGAACTTCAAATAAATTTCAACAAAATACATTTCTCACAAGAGTCCTCTTATAATTAAGGGAAAAAAACTATAAATAATACTAAGAGGCCACAGTCATTATAGCTGCTTTTATTTTAGTCTTAACTACATGTTTCTATTTTTTTAAGTACAGATTGGCTATGTGCTATCAAAAATGTGAAATAGAGAGCCCTTACATTTTCTCTTACCTATCCACAATCATATTCCGCTCCTGGTACCTTATTATTTTTGCATATTCAACATATATTTATATTGCTTTTCTCTAGTCATGGTTTCTGGCTGAGTCTCAATTGTTTATTTTAATGAAATCAGTGTGCATCAACAGTCATATTACTATACCTTTACATTCCAGACTATTTTAATTCATTTACTGATTATTTGGATTATGTCAAGACAGCCAATGTAAAGGATAGTTATTATAAAATGTGTTAATTAGCATGACTTTAGAAATACATAATCTGGTGTGCCAGTAGGAACATTTAAGAATAAGCTGTAATTAGATAAAACGACAGAATGGACAGAGGAGCTAACACAGTTCCAGAAGTTGTTGTCTTTATGTCTCCACACTAAAATATACAGAGATATATAGAGAAAGACATCACTACTCCATATCTCAATCCTTTAATCTCTTTTTAATGTCAAAATTAATCAAGATAATGAGTACTAATATGGTAAATTAACTTGTGCAAGTATAACAATAGCTCAATGGAAAAGTATTTAAGGGCATATAGGGCTTGGATCCCAAATTATCGCATGCCACTCATACATCAGTCCCCCTGCATTACAAAGCTAAATTCCATGCTAAAATGAGCCCAGATATTACATGAGTACAGCCTCACTAAACAGAGTGTCATATGGCAGCAAGCTGCTACATTTTGACTCCACTAATTAAGTGTGTTTTTGGAGAATCATGCTAGCATTCTCTGTGGGAAGCATACTGGCATTTTAAGGATAAGAGGACGGAAAAGGTCTTAAGTGAATCAAAGAAGTTATGGAAAATGTGGCTTTCACCAGAAATATGCAATGAAACATAGAGTTATTTAAAGAAGTTTTCAGATGTAAGTATTACTGTCCTGCTACATAAAGACCTTTTTTTAACTGCTACCATGCTGTGTGGCATGAGCCGATAAGTTCAGTTCCCTGTGGGTTCGAGCAGACATCTAGGCCTAGAGCATGCCTGCAGCAAGTTGATGTACTAACAAAGAGAAAACCTATTTAGGCTGACTGTTTAAATGTCAGCCTGCTGCAAATAGTCTTCAATAAATTTTAACATCACCCTAGTAAATATAGTTCATTAGTATAGTGTATTTGATTCAAGAGTTTCAATCAATATATGTATAAGATTAGGGATAAGACTTGAGATTTCTTTTATTTTGTCATAAATACAAAGTAAGCCCTACTTTTGAGAAATGTGAATATTAAGTTGAAATTCCCAAAGAGCTGAAATATATCATTCTTTATTACATGTTTCTTATTATTCAATAATTTATTTAAATATTTTATTTAATGTTATTATTGAAATTTATACTTATTATTTAAAATTGAAGTAGAACAAAGAAAAAAGGTATTAAATTGCCAACTTGTAAGTAGAGAATTTTCTTCATCTGTTAAAATATTCTATTATCATTTGCACAAAATTTGACTTATACATGAGTGGTACAACCATTGAACGGCATAGTCTTTACTAATATATTTATACAATATTATAAATTTTACAAAGGTCCAAATCTGTGAAAAGACAGCTAGATATGATATGATTTATATTTAAACTATACAATACCATGGTTTTCCTTGCTTATCCTGTATTATAATAAATAACAAATTAAGCTGTGAATTCAACAGTGGGCATAGTCAAATGGTGTTGAAAGACAGCCATATACACCTAAGATCTGCAAAGCCATGGATTTTTATTAAATGATTATTTCACTAAAACTGTGATTCATTAGCAATTTGGCTAGGAGGATTCACAGGTGATACATATTAAGCTACATTATTCTTTCTCGGCTTTTAATCAACATGAAAATATTGAATGACTTTTGAAAAAGTAGTGACCACTGGTGATAGATAAGAGAGTGGTTACAATCAGGTAACCACTTTCTCATTAAAGTGGAGAGCTAGAAATAAAGTGGGTCATAAGAAAATGAATCTAGCAGATATATACTAGTCATTTGAGAAATTTGGTTTAAAAAAATGAGAAAATAAGACAATAATTAATTGGGTAAGAAAAAGAAAGAAAAAAGTTTAACAATTTAAAGAGTCTTACAATGTTTGAGTATAAAAGCTAAAAGCCAATTTAAAAAAAAAAAAGAAGATTTGGAACATAATGGAGAGGGAGGAGATAAAAGTAAAAACAAAAATGTGTTGTGAATTAATAAAATTTCAGTTCATTAATTGCTTCCTTAGCTTTTCTCCAGGAAAGAGTTAAGGACCTAAGCTGGTAGAAATAGGCTTAGAGAAAAAGGAAAGAAAATAGTCATAGAAGCATGGGGATCTTAAAATGTCAATCAATTTGTATTCCTTTCTCCCTTCTCCCATTAGATCTAAAGCATAGAAGAGGAAGAGAAGGAGCAAGAAAGTACTGGGTGCTGACTTGCTTTATTTGATCAACTTATCTTGCTGGGGAGGCAAGGAAGGAACTAATATTGGGACCACCTTACTTAATTTCAATGTGAAGGCTATCCATAGTGATGCTCTCATTTGTGGTAGCTTACTTGAAGGTTTTAGCCATTCCACTGAGAATAATCCTGAGGAGATACAGCAATATGAGGAGCATAGCCTAGCTGATAGGTGGAGCTCTAATCCTCACCATCCTGCCATCTGCCATCTGTATATTCTTTCTGACCTCGCCTGGACAGGCTTTCTTCCTTCTCTTATGAACATATTCCCTCCTCTTAGGCTTCAACCTCAGCACACTTGTAGATCATACTATCTGTACCATCATATTAAGTGAATTCTCAAACTTCATTTTCCATAATAATCACATGGAGAGCTTGTAAGTCCCACATCCAAAGATTCTGATTCTATAAATCTGGTATAGAGCTTAGAGAAGTTCTTTTGAACAAGCACACTAAGTAATTCTGATGTAGATGATTTAAAAGTCACACTTGGAGAAATAGTCTTAAATGATACTGTACAAGGATGAGTTTATTATATGTGTGTATATTTCTTCTAATTCTGATAGCTTTGATTTTATATTTTCTGTGTATCATAACCCAAACAACATTTTTATAGTAGTCTTGACCTAGCAGCATATATTAGTTCATTCTCACACTGCTATAAAAAAATACCCGAGACTGAGTAATTTATAAAGGAAAGATGTTTGATTGACTCACAGTTTTTCATGGCTAAAGGCCTCAGAAAACTTACAATTATGGTAGAATGGGAAGCAGGCATGTCTTACATGATGGCAGGCAAGAGAGAGGAGCATTTGTGAAGGAGGAACTATCAGATCTCATTAGAACTCACTCACTATGACAAGAACAGCATAAGGTAAGCCATCCCCATGATCCAATCACTTCCCATCAGGTCCCTTCCTCGACATGTGAGGATAATAGGAATTACAGTTTCAGATGAGATTTGGGTGGGGGATTGTTCAAGAGTTAAAATTAGTGCTTCCTCATTAGTGAGAATGTACCCACTACACCTTAGAACCACACCGAGTCTTTATGTATTGGATCCAAGACCATAGCTGGAGTCATTGACATTGGAAAAAAAGGAAGCATACCTGGTCCCTTCATTACTGAAGAAAGAATACGGAGCACAGTGTGGAATTCAAGTGTTCAGTGGTGCCACAGATAATGGAGGCAGATCTTTCCAGATGTTCTTCATTTTCTCAGTGAAGTGGAACAATGAGGCCAACTGCTGAAGGTGAGATTAGTACAGGAAAGGGGAGAGTAGATTTAGAAATCAGAAGGCAAAAGAGAAACACTGTATGGAACTCAATGAGGATTCAATGAGGTTATTCCACGCTACTATGAAGTAAGTTCTCTCAGTGTGAAGAATTTTTTTAATCAAGAATTCCTGAATTTTGCATGATTTTAAAAAATTCTATTATGATATTTATTGTTTTTATCAATTAAGTAAAAAATATTGAAAATATAAGTATCGACATATTACAGTTACCAAATAAGAGCTATTATTGTGTCTTGTAGTGCTGGGTGAGAAAACATGACAGAATGAGGAATTCTATTTCTATTACACTTATTTTTCCAATATACTCCTAATAAGACTAAAGAGATAACACCCACTCTGCTCCTCTTATTTGAAGACACTTTACTTAGATTGGTTTCAAAATTATTGACCTATTTTCGGCAATTTTCAGATTTATACTAAGGTTTTAATCACTAAAATAAATTAAACTTTGATTTAAAAAGCTGATAAAAATGCTCAATAAAAGAAGATAAAGGTAAGAAAAGAATTATTTAACACTAGCATTATTTTCTAATAAAGATAAAATCACCTAATCAAATAATTATGGTTCTCTTTTTGTGAGTTAAAATGTTTTGTTTTAAATTAAAACCTGGAAATTCCATTTCTGCAAATTAAGCAGTAACATCAGCCTTTTTCTACATGATGATGTAGCCTGTGTGTTTTATTTCATTCTGTATAGAGTAATGGAGTTTCTTCTGCTGTGGGGCTTGCAGATCCAGCTCACTACTTTATAGTTACACACACTGTACTTCCATGGCTCCCAGGTAAATGCTTTACTGCAGAGTTCTGGTTCTGGTCCTGCAGAAAAATCTAAGAAAATTGCAACAGATTATATGTTTTAAAACAATTTGACCAACATTTGAAAAGTTATTCCAGATAATATTACTATTTTGAAATTGCTCTTATTTCCTTTGATTAGTAGGTTAAAATCCCTGAGGACTTTTATTTTTTTTTTAAGCAATAAATCTTTCTTTCCATAAATGGAACTGAAATTTTCTGCCATTATAAACTCTTGACACAAGCTTTTTCTCATAGATGCTATTTAAAATCTTCAGTTACCAATTTACTACCAACAAAATTGGTCAGATTGGCTAAACAGGTACAGAAGAACTGACACCCATCTGACTCTTAAAGGAGTCTCTAATCTGCCTGAGGCAGGATTGCTACCTCACAAGCCAACTCAGGGAACTACTAGACTGAAAAAGATGCTGCCTCTCGTGGGGGCAGTATTAGTCACAGTGTAGTGACTAATGACACACCCTGAAACCTGACCACTCCATGAAACTGGCATGCAAGCTCCTGCTAACACAGCTCTCTTCTTTGAGAACTTCTCTGAATCTTGCCACCCACTCTATTTCTTCAACTTCTCAGTGTCTTCATTGCCCTCCTCCCATTTAGATGGACAGGGCCCACATCCTACCCCATCCATGCATGCATGGGTCCCCTCCAGCCCTCCCTCTACTGCCAAGACTGAGTTCCCTTCCTTTCTGACATTATGAAGACAGACATTATGTGGCAGTTTCTACTAAATCTAGAAAATGAGGCAGGATATTGTTGCTGAACTTTTGCAGTAGTGTGCCTGGAGCTCTCAAATTATATGTACTACTTTCCACTTTGTATGGAAGATATTTATGTACCTGTCATCCTTCTCACTATTGAGTAGGATACCTGCCTCCCTTGATGTAGTGTGAGCTGTTTATAGGTAGGGATGAATTTTAATCTTCTTTTCATGTCTAAATCCCTGATATGTTTTCCATTATATTTACTGAAATAATGAGCACCAAGGAAATACTATTCTCTCAATTCTCATTTCTATTATGACAATGACTTCCTTTTTTTTACCTTTTTAGATCATGTAATTGCTATCTCATTTTGTTTTGCTATAAAATGGGGAAAAAGTTATTCTTCCTTAAAAAACACACATTTCTGTATGATGCTTTATCAAAATCTTATATAAGCACAATCAATAATTTCTGACAATTAATAAATTAAGGGTTAAAAATAAGAACCCCAAATTACACAGTTAATTCTAGTTCTAGTTCATCAATAATGGCTGATACTTAGCCCTTATACTCAGTTTCTCTAGTTAATTCTCTAATTAATTATAATTAGTATTGTTATTATATTATAAATAAATGTTTCCAAAGTATATTGTTAACCATAATAAACTTTTTCTATTATTCTATTAATTTTCTTATTTTACAAAATTTTATTTATAGGCAAGGAGAAAGTAAATTTAAGCTTACCTTACCTAAACTTTCTGCAAATGCTGAATTGTTTAAGTCTGCAATAACTAGAACCTTCTAGATTGTTTATGTTACTATTACCAAAATGAAGTTATTATAACTTCATATAAATCAAAATTGTTTTAAAACAATTTGACTAATATTTGACATATTGTAACAGATGATATTACCATATTTCAAATGATTCTGATTTCCTTTGAATACTAGATTATAATCTCTGAGGATTATTACTCATTTTTTAGGCTATACATGTTTCTTCTTATAAAGTGAACCAAATTTTGAGGTCATTATAAATTATTGGATACTTGAAAACAAGCATTTTCTCACTGATGCTATGATATCTTCAAAAATCAATTTTTACCCACAAAAAAACACATTTATTTTTCTGTACCGGATGCATCTACATGATTCTCTTTTAGAATTTTGAAACTGTTCCTCAAATTTGACAGCATAACTCATAGAAACTTCATAAGTATAATACAGTAAGTGAACACAAAGTGACTTATTTTAACAGAAATGTCCAAATATATCTGCAGTATGTGTGTGAGGCATTTTAGAAGGCACCCTGTTGTGCTGTATAATATTTGTGGCACAGTGCCATGCTCTCACAGACTTAAAAGGCTTGAGCAATGCAGTTTCTATACCATATAATAAGACTTTCCAAAATTGCTTCAGAGGCTCTCAAACAATTTCAGAATTCCCTCTTTAACTTTTATTAAACTTAAAATAGTACAAACATCTCACTGACTCAAAATGTGGTGAAAAATTGTGCATTTGTTAGAAAGCTATAGTCTCCTAAAGAAAGTGGAATGTGAACTGCTTCTCCATTTTAGTGTTTATATGGTTTCAGAAATTGTCTCTTTTCATCTATTATTAACCAAAAGGTTTTGACCTTTCTTTACTTTTGTAATTTTTTCATAATGAACTGCCCTAAATCCTCAAAATATGCTCTTGCCCTCCATGACTTAGGAAAGCTCTAAAAACAAGCAAACAAATTAGCCTGTATAGAAATGGCTCCTTATTTATTAAAAAGCCTTACAAATTTGAATTTTATTTCAGTCTTCCTTAAGCATTTGGTTTGCTCCATGGCAAAATTCAGATGATTAGCACTCCTCTGTGTATCTTAATAGCTTCTCTTTTGCCCTCGTTTCTCTCCGATATGATTTATCACTGAAAAAGTCACGTAAGTCAACATTCAGACACCTAAGCTGAAGATAAGGTGCAGAGTGGGTTCTTCCAAAAAAAAAAAAAAAATCTTAAATCTTTAAAACATTATTTTCACTTTTGTTTCTACATCTAACATCTTTTCATCAGCACTTTTTCTTAAACCTTTAGTTTTGACATTTGATGACAAGCAATGCTCTTTGTGTGACCTTGTGGGCAAAAGGGGCCAGTTCTGCCTGTGGATGACTGGCACTCCACAGAAGAACTGTGGGCCTGGAGTCCAATACCCAGCTTTCTTACTGATCCACCCGCCAGAGTTGGCACAGTACAAAATCAGGATAGTGTGGAGACTTTTCTGGGAAACTATTTTTTTTTAATTTGAAAAAGGGTTTTTATTCTAAAATTATGTCTTTCCTACTTTTCCAGAATTGAAGTGCTTCCTTTTATAAATTATGCAGATTTAGATGGTGGTTACAGGTTTTGTACATTTTTTTTTGTCATCCTGACTTGTTAAAATAAAGACTTGGGAAATCCAAGTGGGTGCCTCCATTTTTGTTGTTGCTGTTGATTCAAAGACCGTGGAGCCCTTGAGTCCAAAGTCACAACGAGATCTCACTCCAGTTAGGATATTCAGTCTTCAGATTTAAACAGGCTATCTTATTCTTCCCATGAGAAGCTAGAGCTATCAAAAAAGAGATTTCTACTTCTGGGAACTGTAAATGTCACAGCAAATAGGGATACAAACAACTGTCTTTTACTCATCGAATTAATATTTACTGAATACCTACTATGTACTAAGCATTGGGTGTATAAGTAGGGTGTTATTTAATCTTTTAAATTTACTTTTTCACATGGACGTCTCAGGGAAGAGCTCATTGAGAAGTTGTCATTTGAGTGCTACACGAAAGAGGTAAGGGGAACATACAGTTTTATAGGGAAAAGCACTTGAGATAGAGGGAACAGTATGTGCAACGTCCTAAGGAGAGAGTATACCTTCTCTGACTGAGGAATGGCAGTGAAACCAGTTTGACCAGAACAGAGTGAGCAAGGAGCCAAGGAGAGGGAAAGGGGGTCCAAGAAGTAGAGGAAGAATGACATTGTAAGGACTCTTTTACCCTGAAGGAAATGGAAAGCTATTGAAGGATTTTAAGTAGAGGTGTACCAGGATATGACTTTAAATTGAACAGGATTAGTGTGACTGCTGTGATAAGGATAGGCTGAGAAGGATCTAGAGCCAAAACAAGAAAAGATCTTAAGAAACTATTGCAGTAACTGAGGTGAGAAATGATGGGACTTGTACCAGGACAGTAGCAGCAAAACTATTTAGAAGTTTCCATGTATAATTTGAAGGTAGAACCAAAGGGGTTTACTGACAAGATTAGATGGTACTTTCCTTGCACACATTGATACTGACCACTTTTCACATTGCTGGACCACCTGATACTTTGTCAGTTTACTTAAGCAGATCATGAGACAATCATATCATGAATCTTAGCCCACACCCTCTTAATCTTTTTTGAAAAGTGTATCCGCCACTGATTTTAAAGGAGAAATAAAAGAGTGAAAGCAATAAGATACAATAAAGATATATCTTTCCCTGAAACACACAGGAAAGTGGAGTTTCAGGTCTACTGAGGCTAGGATCAACCAATTGTTGAAGGACTCAAGAATTCTTATTGCAGATCTGTTCCTAGAGGAATAATATGATGCTAAGAGAAAAAGACCCAAACTTTTGAATGACCTGTAAGTGTCCTGTTAAAGGATTTATTTTAACAGACACTCAAAAATTTATTTTACTCTTTTTTCCTTTGCTCTATTCTGTAAATGGCTCAAATCCTCTTGAACACTGTTGACTTTCTCTTAACTTTTCCCTGTCCGTAATTCCCCAAGGACAAGAACAATGTCCTCAGAGCCATGAGAGCGGTTTTGTTTTGGGTTTTTTTTTGTTTGTTTTTAAGATCCTAGCTCTTCCAAGCTCTCCGCCTTGGGCAAACCACTCTGTGTTCACATCAGGAGCTTGATTAAATTGTCACTATGATTCCTCCCAGCTGAAAAATGCTTTGATTCAACATGGATTAGAATTGGCAGTGGAATTTACATTCTTAATAGAGTCACTTGATCTTCAAATCTACTACTTTATGTTATTTTATAAAGGATACTATTGGGTTTATTTGTTAACAGTTTTAAATTGGTTTGAAACATAATATGCAATATATAATAACATTCAATATATAACTTATTAGAACCTGTCTTTGAAGACTTCATATACCTAAAACTTAATCTGGCTTTTCAGGAATACAATCCAATGGTTACATTCTGTCAACCCAATTGTATCACCTGTTTCAGTCTTCCATAACCAGGAAAGCCTTGATTGCTCTCCATGGGAATTTCAGTGCAATCCCAATAACCTTGGTTTCAACATCTTGCAAACACTGGAGATCTAGAATCCTTTGCTCTCAAACACTAGATTCCAGTTCCTGGTCCTCAGCTCTAGCTACCTCAAAGAATTTCTAGTAGTGTCATAGGTTTCTGAAATAAAATAGAAGTGCTGGGACAATCATATGTGACTCCTCAGAAGCATAGATATTGACCTTTGGCCAGATAAGAATGAAAAGAATAATACAAGAGACTCAAGAACTGCCTGGATACTTATGACTTCTTCATGGATAATATCTCTGGACTTTATGTGACCTCTTCCATTGGTCACTTTTTTTTCTGTCAATACTTTTTGCCAGTTCTCAATTAACAACGCAAAGGAGGAATTTGAAGATTATTAACTGCTTGATGACAGTGTCTTATTTATCTCTGCTCTCCTCTAAGACATAGCACAGTAACTGGTTCCTGCATCTTGGTTTACCTACATGGTCCTGGTTTGTATCTGATATCCTAGTAGAATATTAATAGTGCCCAATGCCCCTTTTCACTCTTGAAAGTGTCTCAGTGTCTATGATAAATCGTACAGTCACCCTACTTAAAATAAGCAATCCAAGTTAAACATTGTTCAGTGAAAAATTTAATGAAATGGATATAACTTCCTCTTCCAATTTCTATAAAGTGACCAACCCAATATGAGTGAATTTGTGATAGAAATTACCTTCAGCCATACCTGAAAGGATTTCAGATTATTCTGTGAACAAATAGTCTATTATTAAATATGCCAAATGGTTTTCTCTTCTACTCCACTCTGACCTCATCATGTTTCAAGAACCTCTTCAAATGGAATATTAAGACATAGTAAATTATAAATTCTAGTGAGAGCTATGTTTTACATCTGTATAATCCAACCCCAAATGCCCTTGCAGGGAATACAATGAAAATTAATGAACTACCGAGCAATTGTAAAACAGGACCTTTGCATTAAGAACAAACTATTCAGTAACAGCTTTTTAATAAGGTAACTATCCATCCACAGCGTAACGTAGTCTTTGTACATTTTTAGGACTTCTGTCACTGGGAAAATATGTTAAGAATTTAGGTATTTCTCCAAAGATCCTAAAAGTTTCAAGTAATGGTTCCTTTATCTAGAATTTTTTTATTACTATCATTAGTGCTATCCAGACTGTATTACTGCTGCTGCTGCTACCATTACTATTACCACTGCTATTACTATTGCACACATGCAAAAAAACACACTTATTATTCTGTGCATCTAGATAGAGAAACCTGTGTTTCTCTATGCAGGCTTCTGCAGTTTATAGAAGACAGTAAACAGGAGCAGTATGGTACAGCAGGAATGTAGGTGATTATGTAGGACTGCTTAGTCATGTGTTCAGACTCTGCTTAGTAGCTGTGTGACCTTGGTCAATATTCTGGTAATCTATTGCTGTATAACAATTTACCTCCACATTTAGTGACTTTAAACAATGACCATCATTTTATTATTACCTCCTATGGTTTTGGAGGTGAGTGGGATTAGCTAGTTGATTCTCAATCAGGCGTGTCTCATGAAATTTCAGTCAGATGGTCACTGGGGTTGACTGATCTCAAAGACTCTCTCATTAATGTGTCTCCTGGTTGGTAATGGCTGTCAGCTGGAACTGCATCTGGGGTTATCAGTTGTTAATACCTATATGTATTATTTGCTGTGACTGCTTGGCCTTCCTTACATCATGGTATTTGTTTCCAAAAGCAATCACCCATAGAGGACCAGGCAGAATCTGTTGGCCGTTATGATCTAGCCTTGGAATTCACATAGCATCACTTCCTCAGCAGACACTAGTCTGCCTGAAGTCAAGGAGAGGGAACCTTGACCCCTATAATTCAGTGGGAGGAGAATCAATGTTACATGATAAGAAGATCATGTAGAAAGTGTTGTAACCATCTTGGAAAACATAATCTGCCTCAGATTTTCTAATCCTGTTTCTTCATTTGAGAAAAGTGTGGAAAAAAATACCTATTCCATAGAGTTGTTCTAAGGAAATATGAAGTGTGAAGGAAGTCCTTAAAAGTGTAGAGAGTAAACACTCGGTAAATGTTTAATATGGTTCATGTAGTTTCTTCTTAAAGAAACAGAAGTTTTTATTTGTCAAAGCAAAGAAGAAAAATAATTGATCATTAAATATTCATGGTGTGTTTATCTATGCAGTTAATAATTTAAAAATATTCTTACCTAACAATATTTAAGAATTTCGGAAATCTGCATATACCATTTATTTTAGTATGTATAATATTTCTTTGTCAATAATTTTAAAAATTAGAAAACTAGTATTTGGAATTTGGAAAGTAAAATTTATTTTCAAATTCTGGATTATTTAAATTTCTATTGAGGGGGCTGATCCAAGATGGCCAAATATGAACAGCTCTGGAGTGCAGTTCCCAGCAAGAATAATGCAGAGGGTGAGTGAACACCACGTTACCAAAAGAGTTATTACTGCTCACACACCAGGAGATTCCCAGGCTGAAAAGCACCATGAGTTCTAGCACTGTTGTTTCAGCCGGTGCCGCAGGTCTCCACACAAAAACTTACAGAAATCTGGGTGGCTATTTCAACTGGTGCCTTGAACGCTTGGGATACAGAGCTGCCCATTCAACTGGAGGCTGAAACAGGGAGCCAGGTGATCTGACTTAGTGAGTCCCATCCCCATGAAGAGCAGCAATCTGAAATGCTCTGGATTGAGAGTTTCAAAGCAAGTGCAGCTGGACCCAGGACAGTCGAGCTCTGTTGGAGGAAGGGCATCCACCATTACCGAGGCAGTTCGCCGTTACAGAGGCAGTCCACCATTACTGAGGCAGACTGTCATTACCCAGGCAGTTCTAATTATACCTCTGTAAACAAAACTGCAAGGAAGTTCACACAGCAGATGGGCAGAGCCCACAGCAGCTCAGCAACACATCTGCTGGCAGATTGTGACTAGGCTACCACCTAGCTGGGCAAGGCATCTCTGAAAAAAGGCAGCCGCATGTCAGGAACTTATAAATAAAGCTCCACCTTTCCAGGACAGAGCACTTGGGTAAAAAGGCAGTTATGAGTTCTGCTGCAGCAGACTTAAACATACCTGCCCAGCAGCTCTGAACAGAACAATGGAGCTCACAGCTCAGCACTTTAGCTCCTATAAGGGACAGACTGTCTCCTCAAGCAGCTCCCTGACCCCTGTATATCCAAAGAGTCACTACAAAAAGGAGAGCTCAGGCTGACATCTGACAGGTATCCTTCTGGGACAAAGATAACAGAAGAATCTGGCAGCAACCCTTACTGTTCTGCAGCCACCGCAGGTGATCCCCAGGCAAGCAGGGTCTGGAGTGGACCTCCAGCAGTCCTACACCAGAGGGCCTTGACTGTTAGAAGGAAAACTAAAAAACAGAAAGAAATAACTTCATCATCAACAAAAAGGACATCCGCTAAGAGACCCCATCCGAAAGTCACCAACTACAAAAACCACAGGTCGATAAATCCACAAAGATGGGAAGAAAACAGAGCAAAAAGGATGAAAACACCCAAAACCAGAATGCCTCTCCTCCTCCAAGGGATCACAACTCATCACCAGCAAAGGAACATAGCTGGATGGAGAACAAATCTGATGAATTGACAGAAACAGGCTTCAGAAGGTGGGTAATAACAAACTTCTCTGAGCTAAAAGAACATGTTCTAATCCAATGCAAAGAAACTAAGAACCTTGAAAAAATGTTTGACAAAATGCTAATGAGAATAAACAACTTAGAGAAGAATATAAATGACTTAATGGATCTGAAAAACACAACACGAGAACTTTGTGAAGCATACACAAGTTTCAATAGCCAAATCGACCAAGCAGAAGAAAGGATATCACAGATTGAAGATCAACTCAGTGAAATGAAATGAGAAGGCAAGATTAGAGAAAAAAGAATGAAAAGAAATTAACATAGCCTCCAAGAAATATTGGATTATGCCAAAAAACCTAATCTACTTTTGATAAGTGTACCTGAATATGATGCAGAGAATGAATCCAAGCTGGAAAACACTCTTCAGGATATTACCCAGGAGAACTTCCCCAACCTAGCAAGGCAGGCCAATATTCAAGTCCAGGAAATACAGAGAACACCACAAAGATATTCCTTAAGAAGAGCAACCACAAGGCACATAATTATCAGATTCACTAGGGTTAAGATGAAGGAAAAAATGCTAAGGGCAGCCACAGAGAAAGGTCGGGTTACCCACAAAGGGAAGCCCATAAGACTCACAGCGGATCTCTCAGCAGAAATCCTACAACCCAGAAGAGAGTGGGGGCCAATATTCAACATCCTTAAAGAAAAGAACTTTCTATCTAGAATTTCATATCCAGCCAAACTAAGCTTCATAAGCAAAGGAGAAATAAAATCCTTTACGAACAAGCAATCGCTGAGAGATTTCATCACCACCAGGCCTGCTTTACAAGAGCTCCTGAAAGAAGCACTAAACATAGAAAGGAACAACCAGTACCAGCCACTCCAAAAATGTACCAAATGGTAAAGAGCATCAACACAATGAAGAAACTGTGTCAACTAATGGGCAAAACAACCAGCTAGCATCAAACTGGCAGGGTCAGATTCACACATAAAAATATTAACCTTAAATGTAAATGGGCTAAATGCCCCAATTAAAAGACACAGACTGGCGAATAGGATAAAAAGGCAAAAACCATCAGTGTGCTGTATCCAGGAAACCTATCTTACATGCAGGGACACACATAGGCTCAAAATAAAGGGATGGAGGAAGATTTGCCAAGCAAATGAAGAGCCAAAAAAAGCAGGAGTTACAATCCTAGCCTCTGATAAAATAGACTTTAAAGCAACAAAGATCAAAAGAGATAAAGAAGGGCATTACATAATGATAAAAGGATCAATGCAACAAGAAGAGCTAATGATCCTAAATATATATGCACCCAATACAGGAGCACCCAGATACATAAAGCAAGTTCTTAATGACCTACAAAGAGACTTAGACTCCCACACAATAATAGTGGGAGACTTTAAAACTCCACTGTCTATATTAGACAGATCAATGGGACAGAACATTAACAAGGATATCCAGGACTTGAACTCAAATCTGGACCAAGCAAACCTAATAGACAGCTACAGAACTCTCCACCCCAAATCCACAGAATATACATTCTTCTCAGCACCATGTCACACCTACTCTAAAATTGACCACATAATTGGAAGGAAATCACTCTTCAGCAAATGCAAAAGAACAGAAATCATAACAAACAGTCTCTCAGACCACAGTGCAATCAAATTAGAACTCAGGATTAAGAAACTCACACAGAACAGCATAATTTCATGGAAACTGAACAACTGGCTCTTGAATGTTGACTGGATAAATAATGAAATGAAAGCAGAAATAAAGATGTTCTTCGAAACCAACCAAAACAAACACACAACATACCTAGAATCTCTGGAACACATTTAAAGCAGTGTCTACAGAAAAATATATAGCAATAAACGCCCACATTAGAAGTAGGGAAATATCTAAAATTGACACCCTATCATCAAAATTGAAAGAGCTAGAGGAGCAAGACCAAAAAAACTCAAAAGCTGGCAGAATACAAGAAATAATTAAGATCGGAGCAGAACTGAAGGAGATAGAGACACAAAAAACCCTTGAAAAGTCAATAAATCCAGGAGCCTGTTTTTTGAAAAGATCAACAAAATAGACCACTAGCTAGATTAATAAAAAAGAAAAAGGAATCAAACAGATGCAATAGAAAGATAAAGGGGATATCACCACAGATTCCACAGAAATATAAACTACCATCAGAGATTACTACAAACAACTCTATGCACACAAACCAGTAAACCTAGAAGAAATGGATAAATTCCTGGACACTTGCACCCTCCCAAGCCTAAACCAGGAAAAAGTTGAAACTCTGAATAGACCAATAACAAGGGCTGAAGTTGAGGCAGCAATTAAGAGCCTACCAACCAAAAAAAGCCCAGGTCCAGATGGGTTCACAGCTGAATTCTACCAGATATACAAAGAGGAGCTGATACCACTCCTTCTGAAACTATTCCAAACAATCCAAAAAGAGGGAATCCTTCCCAAATCATTTTGTGAGACCAACATCATCCTGATACCAAAATCCAGTAGAGACTCAACAAGAAAAGAAAACTTCAGGCCAATATCCATGATGAACATAGATGCAAATATCTTCAATAAAATACTGGCAAACTGATTGTAACAGCACATCAAAAAGCTTATCCATCACGATCAAGTAGGCTTCATCCCGGGGATGCAAGGCTGGTTCAACATAGGCAAGTCTATAAACATAATTCACCACATAAACAGAACCTAAGACAAAAACCACATGATTATCTCAATAGATGCAGAGAAGGCCTTTGACAAAATTCAACAGCACTTTATGCTAAAATCTCTCAATTAACTAGGTATCAATGGAATGTATCTCAAAATAATAAAAGCCATTTATGACAAATCCACAGCCAATATCTTACTCAATGGGCAAAAACTGGAAGCATACCTTTAAAATCTGGCACTAGACAAGGGTGCCCTCTCCCACCACTCCTATTCAATATAGTATTGGAAGTTGTAGCCAGAGCAATCAGGCAAGAAAAAGAAATAAAGGGTATTCAATTAGGAAAGGAGGAAGTCAAATTGTCTCTTATTTGCAGATGACATGATTGTATATTTAAAAGACCCCATCATCTCAGCCCAAAATCTCCTGAAACTGATAAGCAACTTCAGCAAAGTCTCAGGATACAAAAACAATGTGCAGAAATTACAAGCATTCCTATACATCAATAACAGACTTAAAGAGAGCCAAATCAAGAATGAACTGCCATTAACAATTGCTACAAAGGGAATAAAATACCTAGGAATACAACTAACAAAGGATGTAAAAGACCTCTTCAAGGAGAACTACAAACCACTGCTCAAGGAAATAAGAGAGGACAAAAACAGATGGAAAAACATTCCATGCTCATGGTTAGGAAGAATCATATCATGAAAATGGCCATACTGCCCAAAGTAATTTATAAATTCAATGCTATCCCCATCAAGCTACCTATGACCCTCTTTACAAAACTGTAAAAAAACACCTAAACTTCATATGGAACCAAAAGAGAGACAATTCTAAGCAAAAAGAACAAAGCTGGAGGCATCACGCTACCTGACTTCAAACTATACTAGAAGGTTACAGTAATCAAAACAGCATAATACTGGTACCAAAACAGAGATAGAGACCAATGGAACACAACAGAGGCCTCAGAGGCAATACCACACATCTGCAACCATCTGATCTTTGACAAACCTGACAAAACAAGCAATGGGGAAAGGATCCCCTGTTTAAAAAAATGGTGTTAGGAAAACTGGCTAGCCATGCGTAGAAAGCAGAATCTGGACACTTTTCTGACACCTTCCACTAAAATTAACTCCAGATGTATTAAACACTTAAACATAAGGCCTAACACCATAAAAACCCTAGAAGAAAACCTCAGCAAAACCATTCAGGACATAGGCATAGGCAGGGACTTTATGACTAGAACACCAAAAGCATTGGCAACAAAAGCCAAAATAGACAAATGGGATCTAATTAAACTCCAGAGCTTCTGTACAGCAAAAGAAACAATCATTAGAGTGAACTGGCTACCAACAAAATGGGAAAAAGTTTTTGCAATCTACCCATCTGACAAAGGGCTGATATCCAGAATCTACAAAGAACTAAAACAGATTTACAAGAACAAAACAAACAAACCCATTCCAAAGTGGGTAAAGGATATGAGCAGACAGTTTTCAAAAGAAGACATTATGAGACCAACAAACATATGAGAAAATGCTCATCATCACTGGTCATTAGAGAAATGCAATTCAAAACCATATTGAGATACCACCTCACGCCAGTTAGAATGGCGATCATTAAAAAATCTGGAGACAACAGATGCTGGAGAGGATGTGGAGAAATAGGAACACTTTTACACTGTTGATGGGAGTGTAAATTAGTTCAACCATTGTGGAAGACAATGTGGCAATTCCTCAAGGACCTAGAAACAGAAATTCCATTTGATCCAGCAATCTCATTACTGGGTATATATCCAAAGGATTATAAATCATTCTGTTGTAAAGACATGTGCACATGTATGTTCATTGTGGCAGTGTTTACAACAGCAAAGACCTGGAACCAACCCAAATGCCCATCGATGGTAGACTGGACAAAGAAAATGTGGCACATATACACCATGGAATACTATGCAGCCATAAAAAATGAGGAGTTCATGTCCTTTGTAGGGACATGGATGAATCTGGAAATCATCATTCTCAGCAAACTGACACAAGAACAGAAAATCAAACACCACATGTTCTCACTCATAGGTAAGTATTGAACAATGAGAACACATGGTCACAGGGAGGGGAGCCTCACATACTGGGATCTGTTAGTGGGGATAGGGGAGGGACAGCGGGGTGTAGGGAGGTTGGGGAGGGACAGCATGTGGAGAAATGCCAGATATAGGTGACAGGGGGATGGAGGCAGCAAATCACATTGCCATGTATGTACCTATGCAACAATCCTGCATGTTTTGCACATATACCCTAGAACCTAAAGTGCAAAAAAATATATTAAAAAAAAATTCTATTGCATGTAAATTGTTTTGACAATACCTGTAGTTAATTTGGAGGAAGTGAGAAAGAAGAAGTACTGACTAAAACGACTTCAGAAAATATTTCCTTATATATTCACTTCTTAACTCTTTGCAAAATGGATCTGAGATAGTTTAAATATGTATATACACAATATATTTTGTACTACACATATATGTAATTATGTGTAGTACAAAATATATGTACAAATTACATATTTGTAATTCACACATATATGACTATTACACACACACATATGTACATATTATTTTAAAAGAAATAGAAGCCAAAGCCATGAAAAATGAGGAAAAAACAACTTGTAAAAACAAGTGCTAACAGAATGATAACTGAATATAATATTTGCTCTGAACTGCTTGGTAATTAGTGGGGAAAACAGAAAATTATTGATGTGCAATACTATTACCACAAAAAAATATTTAGTATACCAACTCTCCAAGAAGGATGATCCTAATGATGAAGTCATAAAGAAAAGTTAAATGTGAGACCTTTTTTGGAGAACACTGGTAAAAAATATTTTATGTAAAGAGTTTTACAACAAACACAGAAGCTGTCTAAATACTGTAACTTATTGCAAAGAGCCTTAATAAAAGTTGAAAAAGTAGCATTACAGTATACCTTGTAACCCAATTCTGCAGGTGGGGATGACATGTTGCCATCTAATAACCCATTAGGGCAACAGTCCCCAACCTTTTTGGCACCAGACACTGGTTTCCTGGAAGACAATTTTTCAACAGGGGTGCGGGGGGCGGTGAAACTTTCACCTCAGATCATCAGGATCTTAGATTCTCATGAGGAGCGTACAGCCTAGATCCCTTGCACATGGTTCACATGCAGTTCATAATAGGGTTCATGCTCCTATGAAATCTAATGCTACTGCAGTTCTGATGTGAGGTGGAACAGGCAGTAATGCTCCCTCACCCACTGCTCACAACTTGCTGTGAGTCCAAATTGCTAACAGGCCAGGGACCAGTAGGGGTCTGTAGCCTGAGGGTTGAGGACCTCCTCATTAGGGCACAGGCTATAGTGTAAAATACATAAGCAACTTAAGGGGAAACATATTTCATAACAAATCTCTTTATCTCTAGCATTTGATACAAACATAGAGGGTAATTCAAGAATGCATTTAATGAGCGTGTAAAACACTGCATTCTTTTTTATTGTTACTTACTGAGTCAACATCCATATGTTTTAAGAGCCAGATGGTGAAGTGGCAGGATAAGACATTTTATTTTGAATGTTGAAAATTTTACAGAAAAGGTGTTCCCACCTCCCTATGGAAAGATATTATTAGACAAAGCTAGAATTTTCCCCAAAAAGCAACTCTGGATCTATCAAGTCAAACATTTATATAATTGCTTGATTGTGACCTTTAAGTTCCAAACCATAATGGAGAAATATTACATTTGGAAAACTTTAATTACTGGTGTTAAAACTGACTCATTCAAACCACTGAAAATCCCTGCAGATGCGCCTATAGAATATTTGGTTCTGGACTTTGTAACCATCTGGTGAGCCTGCCAGAATGGGTGATTGGAAAATATACTCCATCAAATTTAATTAGTTGATTTGCCGAGCAGAATTTTGGAGAATTAACCAATTTAATTTTGGATAATGTCTTCCAAAAATGATCATCTTAATTTTGGTGTCTTTTGTGTCAAGGAAGCCATTATTTGTGGCAGCAATTGGATGGCAAAAGCCTTTGCTTTCAGGCCACGTCTAGTTCATAAAACTATATCATGTCAGTAGCATAATGGAGAAAACTTGCTTATTATTTATTTAAAAACAGCCCTTGGCTAAAATGTAAAAGGAGTACAAGATCATTAAGGTACAACTAAAACATGAGAAGGGACAGCAGGCAGCACTTTTTTGTACTCTTTTAAACTGTAAACTCTTGTGCTAGAGCTTTCTTAATATTAAAAAAATTAATTTATAAAGATTGTAAATACTCAAGATGTACAATGTGATGATTTAGAATGAATGTACCTTCTTAATATTTGACACAATATTAAAATATAGCTTATTTTGAAGTGGTAATTTCAGAAGATGTAAGGTTAGAAGATATATTTTTTCTGTCCCCAGAAAGTAATGAAAGCATAGTAAAAGTTACAAACTGTCTCATGCAATTATTGAAATTTATATTAAAGTAGGAAAATAACAGGATGGGTAGAAAATTAATACCTATACATTTCTTCCACAAACATATACTGCTTTAAGCTCAAAGCTACTTCAGTTAGTTGCTATCCTCGTGGGAAACTAATGGTGCACTCTAACTGGGTCATCAAAAAGTGCTTAATACTGGAACTGCTTTTAAAAAGATGTAGGCAAGTTTTAGGGACACCAACAACAAACCAGATGGTGCTGCATCCCAGAGGTAGCAACAGCAGGGAGTCTTTCCCACCATAAGTCTGAATAGGCAAGGAAGGTGAAGATATGCTTGTGTGGAGGTTGTAGCTGTATGGAGAATGCCAAATGGCTGACACTAGGGCCTTTAGTTAAGGGATGCAGCCACCCCACTTCTTGACCTGGCAGGAAAGGAATCATGTAAAGAATACCTGACTTCCTTGGGAGGCTGAGGCAGGCAGATCACCCGAGGTTAGGAGTTTGAGATCACTCTGGCAAACATGGCAAAACCCCGTTTCTACTAAAAATACAAAAAACAAAAAAAAAATTAGCCAGGCACTGTGGTGGGCGCCTGTAATGCCAGCAACTAGGAAGGCTGAGGCTGGAGAATCACTTGAACCTGGGAGGCGGAGGTTGCAGTGAGCTGAGACAGCGCCACTGCACTCCAGCCCCAGCAACAGAGTGCTAGACTCTGTCTCAAAAAAAAAAAAAAAAAAAAAAACCTGACTTCCCTTTTCTCTCTTCGATATGTTGCACGTGATCCTTTTAATCAACTCCACTGGACGCCAAAGCACACAGCTGCCAACCATTCTGGTCAACCTCTTCTAACACCAATACAGAGCTAGGTGGGGAAAAATAAAAAGTGGATGAAGGTGTCGATGGACAGTATCCAGCTCAGTTCTTAAGGAGACACCTAGTGTAATCTCTGAGTGGCAATAACCAGCATAATAAATCTATAGCTCTGGAATATATACAAGTTTGCCTTTTGTAAGATGAACAGCTAATTGAGGAGTCAATTGGAGTGGTCAATTTGGCAATGATGCTGAACTACCTATTTAAACAGATTAGCTGCAGCAGCACGGCCAAAGTAGTTTTCACTGTCAGGTGATGGATCAAATGAGGCAGGACCAGTGTACAAGCCCGATATACAGAGAATGCTAAACTATATAAGCTTGGAAGCAGTTCTCCTAGGACTATTAGGCCAGTATAAACAGAATTTCATTCAACAGTGGTTATCCTTTTCTTTCTGCAACCTTAACTACCAAACATATAACATAGGCATTAATATCTCAAACTTAACAGTCATAATTAGCCCTAAAGACCATCCATAGGATTCTCTACTGGAATTTGTTGTTCTTGGTTTTTTTAAGCCAAATTTATTAGAAGGATTTGAACTAACAAATCACTTAACATATTTTGTGCATTCTGTCACACTTCAACTAAACCTGCCAGTTTTAGAGGTATGATACCAATGTTTGCCCAAATATGTATAGCAATTTAATTCACCAGCACAATTCATTTGATTGTGTCTATTGGTTTCATGAAAATAAACTTGGAAAACCTTATTTTCTATCAAAATGTCAGTGGCACATAGTACCTTTGTGAAAAAAGCAAAGCAAAACTAATTGGCACATTGTAAATATTTGATGAAAAATAAATAAATAGTTTGATCTGACTTCTCCTCCTGATAATACAAACTTGGTTCCAATTTGCTACAATTTTATAAGTTATTGTAGACTTTTTTTACATTCATTATAATTCTCAGGCAAATTTATTCTAATTGAAATACAAGTACTTTTTGGCTTTGCCATCTTAATAACTATTCAGAAAACTTGCCCACATTAATCCCTGCATCAATAAAAGGTATTCTGTGCCATAATTAAAATTTAATTTGTGAAGTAGTCCTATGGAGTTTTGTGACTGTTTCTAAAAGGGAAGAACTTGGGCAAGCATATAGATAGATCTAAGTGGTGACTCAAAAGCTTTTTGACTAAAGTTGACCTAATTCTACGATTTAATGTTTGATGTCCTTACAGAGAGAAGGCAGTTGATGGTATGTCCTGAGCAATGCTGGGACGACATCATTAACCAAGCTGGACCACAGGGCAGCATTCAGAGGCTATTCTGAAGAAAGAAACTGTGTTCATTATTGTAATTTTTGCAATGGTTGTAACATTCTGGCTAGATCTACCAGAGACTTTTGGGGAGGGGACAATTGGGAGAAGGGGGCTTTACCACCCTGTGAACTTAGAGTGAAAGCAGCAAGCATGTGCCCAATGTGAAGAGCAGAAGCCACCACACTTCTTGGAAATATTATACTATCCAACAGTGCTTCATGGTCAGGGATATGTCTGGGTTAAAAATGAATCCTTAATAGGGACATAAAATTAACCCAAACTGAATGGAATTAAGTTTTCATTATATTATAGACCATATCATAGAGGAGCATAAAAAGCAGACTCTAGTATCAGACAGAATGAGGCTTTGCTAATTAATAGCTACATGATTTTGGCCCACGAACTTAACTTCTGTATCATCAGTTTTCTTTATATAAAATGAAGATAATAAAACTAACACTATGCCAATAAAACACTTAATACAATATTGAAGGCCATGGATTTGTCAGACCTTCAATAATTGTTATTATTATTACTTTTATTATTATTAAGCTTGATCAAATGGGAGGGATATATAAAAATGGCAGGATTTTTACCCTTGTCATTTAATTCAACCTAATTCCCTCTTATTGAGCTTATTCTTTCCTTTGTGTGAAAAAATAGGAAAATCAAAATGAATAAAAACCAGTCTCATACCTGTAGGGAACTAGACAGGTAAATGAGCAATTACAGTTATAATTTCACATCCTTGAGGTTAGTGACAGGCATATTGTACACTTAGTAGTTTCAAAAGTAGCATATAGGACTTATTTAATAAATGATTTAATTAATTCAGAGTAGCATGAGCTGTAATTACTATACAAACAGCTAGGGAATTATAAAGAAAAAGACAACAACCCCACATGGATGAGGTCAGAAAAGACTTCTAAAATGATCTGAAGCTGAAACTGAGGCTTAAAGAAAGATTAGAAGTTGCCAGTGAGCATAGGGGATACAGACTCTCTTAGCATAGGGAACGGCCATTGCACTGTGTTAAAGGCAAGAGAGAATCTGTTAATTCAGAGAACTACCAATCTTCAGTATGAGTTGAGTGATGCATACCTAAGAGAGACAGTGAGAGATTGGTTTGGGAAGATAAGCATCCCTTCTGTCACCACTTCTGGTCATTTCTATTCCTTCTTTCCCTATTTTCCTTCATAGAACTTACTACCTCTTGTCCTTCTATTATAAATGTATTTATGTATTGCTTCTTGTCTGCCTCAGCCATTGGAATGTAAGCTTCATAAAAGTAGGCACATCTTACTGTTCTATTTCTCTATCTGCAGCCTCTGGATCAGTGGCCTGAAATATAGGGAATACTAAAAAATATATATTCATTGAATGAAAAGTGAAAGAACAAATAAATAGAGAATTTCTCATGAAATGTCTTGTAATATTTAGGAAGAAATATCAGTATTGGCATGGGATGAGGGTGAAGCTGAGTAATGAATCTGAGAGAATCTCTTAGGTTTCCGATTAAAGTGACTAAGCAAATGTCTAATAACCAAATATGGAATACAAGAATAAGAGCTAGGTTTTTGGTTTTGTTTTGAGGAAGTGTGGGATGTCGAATTATAAGTTATGACTCTCCCAGAGTTGTAGGGATGAATTTCCTCACTCATGAAGAATCCACAATCTATTTCCCTCAAATGAACAGCAGCAGTATTCTAAGTTACTCCACCATGCGGAATGAAGCTATTTTTATTTACAGCTATAGAAAAAATTATCATGACTAAAAAAATCCTACATTAATCTTCTTCATTACATAGAAAGTCAAAGGTAGAAGATTAAGAAATTCAAATAACCTGCCTCAGAACCACAGAGTTGAAATGAGAAACGGAATTTTTGCAGTTGAAATTAACAGAGGCTACCACTGACCCCATCATTTGTCACCTAGCATGCTGTTCAAGAAATCACTCTGTATTTAGATGATCACCTCAGTGTCATTTCTCCACTAAAGAAATTTAATAGTGAATAATCAAATGTATTCACTCTCAGTTCCTGACATGAGTTTACAATTACTTCTTAGAACTGAGCTAGGCTCAGTAGGATATAAAAATTAGGTTAATCATATGGTGAATACTTACTTAATCCTGTGTGTTTTCCTGCTAGGAACAGAAATTGTCTCCATAATAGTATGCAAATCCTTTCACCAGAATCATCACAAGAAAATTATGTACTGCTACCCCTACTATAAAGAAAAGACAAAAGTAACATTTTAAAATATCACTTTCAAATCAACCAAAATGAATGGTTTTTGTTTTGCGTATAAAAGCCGGATCCAAATTAATATTATTTACAGTGCACAGCTTGGCATGAGAATATAACAAGCTGATACTTAATATGTTGTGTAACACTTCTTTGAGTTTTGTTGCTAGTGATTGCTTTTATGATTAATTAATGAGATCTGTTGGACTCAAACTTGAACCTGGGGTAGAATAAATTAATTGATCTTTTAAGAACCAGAATACTTTGGACAGCATTAGCTATCATGCACCCTCAACTAATGAGTCAATTTTGCAGAGTTAGCTCAGGATTTGTTTTTATGAACCAAAAATATGTCTGTTTTTATCATTTAGAATGGAGTTCTTTCTGAAATGAATTTCACACTTACTTTAATTCTGAGTTTTTTGGAGCTTATTTTAGCTCTTATGAATGACTCAGGATAGTTGCTATGAATAATAATAATTATGAAAACTAGAGACTAATATTAAGGTACCTTAGAGCATCTCTAGAGGTATTCCTGCTGAGGTATGTGGTACTCTGGGCTTCCACACCTCATGACCTCCCTCTGCCATTTGTGGAGTTGTGGAGTTTTTGCATTTACTTGCCACATTCTTTTAGGGCCTAAATGTACAAAGTATGAATTAAGTAGTTTTCAGGTCATTCCACTACCATGTAATATTACCTATTATTCATTCAGAAGCTATCTCTGGGGTGAACAATAAGACGTTGCTGATATTTGACTATTTTTGTTCAGCAGAAATGAAAATTTTATATGGCTCCACCTGATACAATGAAATATCTCCTGGCTCTTATACAGTTAAGTACAGAAGAGGGAAAAGTATAGAATTTAAGGAAAAGCACACAAGCAACACCCTCCTCTCTTTCCACTTTTTTTTGGAGTTAGTCTAGATGAGAGGAGTTTTTGCATTGTGCATGTATTAATGTCAGTAATCTCCTGTTTGGATTTCCTGTCCTCCTTTTCTTTCCACTCTTTGGATGCATCATTTCCACTGTATCAAGCTGACATTATAATAGCAGTTTTATAAATCTGTCTCTTCCCTGATCCAAAGCTTCCAAGGTTTCTAGTGTTTCACTATTGTTTTGCTATTATCAATGGAGTAATTTCTAAACTTTCAGTATTTAATTATCCAAAAGTATTTATTGAGTCCCTTTTAGATGCCAGGTCTTCTTTAAGGCACAGTGAACAGAACAAAGTTCCTGACTTCATGAGCTTATCTTTTAGTTGGGGAAATAGACAATAAACAAGGTGAATGAATAAAATCTAGAGAATATTAGGTGGTGGTGAAGTGTTGGGGAGAAACTGAAGCAGAGAGGGGGAATAGAAAATCACAGGATGAAGGAGTTGAAATGTTAAAGTAACCCAGAATGGCCTCACTGAAGAGAATGCATTGGGTAGAAACCTAAAGAACATAAAAGGCTGAATCCTGAAGACCCATCTTGGGGAGAGCACAGCAGGCAGAGCACCCCTGGCAAAGGGGCCAGATTGCTGGTCATGTTTGAGAGCAAGAGAACAGGAGATGAGGTCAGAAATGTGTGTTTTTGTACATCAGAATAAAGAAGCAATGGGAGAGTTTGGACCTATAAGTGGTATGATCTGGCTTGCCTGAAAAGTTCCATTCCTGAAACTATGCTACGAGTAGTGTGAAGTGGGCAAAGGTGGAGGAAGGAAAAAAACATGTAAACAGGCTCTTGCAATAATCCTCAGCAAGAGGCTTGGGACTGGGTAGAGGCAGTGTCAGTAGGGAGAAATGGTCAGGTTTTTGATATATTTTGAAGGTAGCCCTGACAGAACATGTTAAAATATGAGATGTGCCTGTGAGAGAAAGAACAGAATTGATGGTGACTGTGCTTGAAAGGCCTTCATCACAGCCTCATCCTTCCTTGCTAATTCCATCTCCCTCTCTCTGCATGCTGAAGTGTGGTGAAAAGTCCCTAGGCTGGAGAATGGAAGACTTGAGTTCAATTCACAGTTCTGCCACTTCGTGGAGTTATGCTTTAAGTCACATAAATTGTTTTTATTTCTTCACCTTTATGGTGGGGATAATATCTACTTCACAGGGCTGTTATGAGGTTCACTTGTATTGTGAAATACTAATAAAGCATAATGCAGTTTATGAATACATTACTCCAGCAGCCAGTTCTATTAACTACCAATGATTATTAATTTATTAAGCATTCTGCAAGCTCCAGCCTCTCTGCGTTTGCTTTATGATGCAGTAGCTCCTCCCTCCTCATTGTCTTTGTTCATCAACTCTTTCCATTCTTTAGGGACCATACCACAGTTCAAGTCATTCTCCCCTTGATGAAACCTCCTGTGAAAGGATCTATTCTTTTGCTTAACACTGCTTTCCCAAAGTATTGCAATATTGAAGAGGTTTGACACTCAAAATTATGTCTTACATACTTTACATGCTTAGTATTAGACAAAGGCCTTGTTTGAGTGCCTGTTGACACACAAACACATATTTTAATTCCCTTATGAGAATACAGTGGTTGCTTGTTATGCACATTTCAATTGTGAACTGTATATAATCTAATATAAAAAAGTATCAAATCAGAAGTGTAAATTTTATATAGTGTGATATATAGAATATATAGTAAAACAGATAAAAGAAAAAATTGTACTTTATGAGCAAAATAATAGTATTTAGTAATTATGCTAGATATTTATTCTGATTGGAAATTACTCTTTTATTACTTGAGTTTAAAATTATTCAAATTTTTCAAAACTGCTTTACTTAAATAGACACACATTGCCTTTATTGTAAAAAGATGTTGGTAGAGGTCCATAGTACTAAGAAGATAAAAAATGCTGGAGGAAAACTTGAAAAGTCATCCTTTTCAAAATCTACAGATTGTCTCTAGAATAATTGCTTTCTATAGCCAGAGAGAAAAATGGGTTTTCTCAGACCTCTGTCAGAATTTATTATACTGCTTTGGGTGGTAAAGGAGGTGACTGTAAGGATGGTTTTCATCGGATGTCAATTGACATCTGAAATCCAAATAGAAAAATATGTGCTTCTGAAGATTAAAAAAAAAAACTCTGAGAGTTCAATCTGAAAATAGAAGTAGAATTATCACCAGTAGAATAGATTGTGGTCAGGCTCAAACTCTCTCTCTCTCTTTATCATTCATATGTCATTAATCACCAAGTTGATTTATTCTGTATTCTTAATCTAGAAACTATTCTCATTCCACTGCGTGGTCCTAAATCTGGCCCACATTACTTCTAACCTGAATTACTACCATGTGGCTTCCTAAGTGATTTTCTCATTTCTGTGTTACCCACATCCATTGTATTTTCCACACTTCAGCTATACTCTGCCCTCTAAGACACGTTATTTTGTCACTCTTTTCTGAAAGTCTCTGTGAAGGAAAACCTAAATTTCCTTGAATGATAGAGAAAGCTCTTATAATGTATCCCTTGCCTGTTTATCTCTCCAGTCTTAGAAGCTCTTTCCAAAGGCCATGCCAGTTCTTCACATATCTCTTCTTGTCCTTCCAAACACACAAAATAAAAAGTCTTTGAAGCTTCTGAATGTGACCCGCTATGCAAAATGAAAAGTATATTCATACAGCATTCTAAGGAGAGTTTCCTGAAGCCTCCACACAACCTTTCCACTTATAACCCATTGCCCACAACTTAGTCACAGAGTCATATATCTAGCTGAAAGAGAAGCGAGGTTATATATTCATTCTGACTGTCCTTAGGTCCAAGTTAAATTCCCACTGCTTTGGATGAAGGGGAGAAGTGGGAGTAGAGAATCACCAACTTACAGACTCTACTACAGTGCTTTAACTCTAAAGATTTGAAGAATCAAATTTTCTTATAAAATGTCATCTAAACTAGATATGAATACTAGGGAATCAGAAGACAATAAAATGTTAGTGTCAGAAAATGCCTTAGGAAAATCTAGGACCCAGAATAACCACCTTTAAAAATGATTATTATCAATCCATCTTTGAACATGAATTTTCTACTTTTACTCTTGAGTGTTTGTAGAAAAAGGAAAACTCAAGATATTTCGTCTTATCTTGGGTTTACATGAATAGCTTCAAGCTGTAGAAGTAGGAAAATCTTTGCTTGTTTTTAGTATGCCCTTTTTGAACTATGGCATAAATAAATACTATACTTACAGCTGCAGATAATTTTACCCAAGCTACAGTGTTGGTTATTCCTCCATGTGCTGAAACCTTGGGGTCCAGACTGTGGCCTTTGAACATGTTATTTCAGTACTAAGCTGCTTTGGAAAGAATCCAGACTAAATGGCTATTAAATCTACTCTACAGTTCCAGCATGGTGGCATTAAATGCAGTGAGGATTACAGAATCTTATTTCTTTCTGTGACTCAAATCAATACATGGCATTAGACACACACAGACATGCACACCGTTCTCTGTGAATCCACTAGTTTTGGACACTGACAAATTGTGCCAGATCAGAGAAATTGATGATGTAGTAGCAAGTACCTCCATAGCAATTTACAAGATTAATGAGGGAGGCTTTAATTTAAGTAACTACAAACTGCTGCTATCCCCCTTGCCGTGTTCCCTTTCCAGGCTCAACAACCCCCCATGGGACAGACCTTGTCTTCTCCTTCGAAAACCAGTTCCCATAATCTAGATGTTTCTCTATCCCATATTCATCAAAATAGTATGCTCTTCATCTTATTAATTCATTATTCTGATGATATTTCTTGATTATTTCCACATTCTCACCTCTTCCTCTTTTCTCCTCAATTTCTCAATCTGAAAAATGTCTTTTATATACAGCATTCCATTAACCCTGCTCATGTTAAGTACACCAGTGACCTTCTCATTGAAAAGCACAATGGACACTTTTTAGTTCTCATCCAAGTAAAGCTTTTTCAGAACAAAAGAAGGATAACTCCTTCTTTTCTAAATAATTTCTTCCCTGGCACAAATTTATTCTGCTTCTTTCTATTGCTCTGTGTGCCAACAGTTAAATAACTCTTGCAAAAGAAAATATCAAATAAATAAGCCCAGATATTGTTGTGAGGAGCGACATCTCTGAATTGGTATTCATCCAAAACAGGTCATTATCTACAGATGATGTAAAAATTGCTGACGCATGAGGGGACAGCAGCTCAGGACTGCTTACCTCATTTGATTCTATCTAACATAATTGATAAAATCTTTATGTGATATTATAACACTTAATATTTTATATGTAATTGACAGTCTTCTTTAGTAACTATGAAAAAGCCCTTAATTACTATCATAATCTAATAAAATGATTATATCAGTGATATGCTCTACTACTACTTTGAATGAATTTATACAATACTGTGTATTTTGCATAATGAATAGTTTACCTATCAGTTTTCCTAGATAGTAAATTCCTTGTAAAGACAAGAATCACATCTTTTTTTTTTTCACCTTTGTATTTCATATTACCTACCTTTTAAAAAATGTTCTTATAGGTACATAGTAGCTGTTTACGTTTATGGGGTGCATGGAATATTTTGATACAGGCATACAATGCATAATGATCACATCACAATAACTGAGTATCCATCACCTCAAGAACTTATTCTTTATGTTATAAACATTCTAATTATACTCAAAGTTATTTTAAAATGTACAATAAATTGTTGTTGACTTTAGTCACCCTGTTGTGCTATCAAATGCTGTATCTTATTTATCACATCTAACTATTTTGGGGTAGAGAGCTGGGTGGATTAAAAGTGAATCCACATTTCCATCCCTATTTCCCTCTTCCCTCACTATCCTTCCCAGCCACTGGTAACCATCATTCTATTATCTCCATAAGTTCAATTATTTTAACTTTTAGCTCCCACAAATGAGTGAGAACATGTAAAGCCGGTCTTTCTGTGTCTGGCTTATTTCACTTCACATAATGTTGTCCAGTTCCCACATCTTTATCTTGATATACTTTAAAGAATTCTGGATGTAGTAGCTTTTCGGTAAATTATATCGAATTAAAATGTTGGACAGCTTTTTAGAGTAGAAGTAAGATTTAAAATATTTTTTACAGTAGTGAATTTCCTGTTAACTACATGATTATTCACCTAAAACTGCAGTATTCATTTTTGACCAACAATATCATACTACAGGTTTTCTAATAACTAGGAGATACAAACCATAGCCAAGTTTGGAAATAGTATGACTTGACTTATGATTTTCTAGTTTATATAACAACTAAGTTATATAATCATAGATTCAACAGCAGTATTTTCTCCTAGTTACAATGTATTTCCAGCTATGTTGGTAAATAAATAAGATACTCACATCTGAATAGCAATGAATAATAAGAGAGCATATTAGAATCAAACACAACTTATAAAATAATATGATTTTAGCCAAGCTCTGAAACTATTACTGCATGTCCTTTGAACTGCAATGAAAGGATACCATTTATTTCTGACTATGATTAATGGGGCTTTTTAAGTAACCAACTTTCTTTGCCATTCAACAAAGATTGTGTCCTAGGGTTCTGTTTGATTCCAATTCTAGTGTCATTTGTAAATCTAAAAAATCAGATAATGGAAGGCTGGATTTGAATTATAATTTTGTTTTTAGAGTGACTACTTCAATTTTGTAAGGTAAATGGGAATATATATTTAAATTTCATCAGAAGGTATGTGGCTTCACCTTCTGTAAAAGTCATGTCAGCAGGAGAAAAACAACATGGATGCCTAGTCCTGACATGAAGCCTGACAGCCACATGATGCCAAAAATGCAGCAGTATTTAGAGAACAGTGCCAAGCTGTGAATTGAGCCCAGGGAGAAGACTATTGCTATGTGCGGGGGCCGTTTTTATTATTTTTACAATACTCAAAAAAATCTTAGCATTATTCTGGTATGATGGTAAGTAAATAAAAGGAGAAAAAAGAAAAGTAATACGTTAATTAGTATTTTTAAAAGCATTCATTTTAAGTCAAAGAACATGTTCATAGGTGTTATAAAATGAATTAAAAGAACATTGCCTCAGTTACCGTCAGAGCACAAGCCCCAGCAATAGAATAAATGAGGCATGGACATATATATTAAGGAAGGTTTCATATCATCACATTACATATACGTTGAATAGGAAACAAGAGAAAGAGTGCTAGGGTTTTGGGGCAGGGGATCTAAATAAGATTTGAAAAGATAATTACTGGCACCATTACAAAAGGAAAGACTAAATGGGGCAATACATATATCAGAATAATTATATAGTAATTAACATGCCCTCTTTCTTCCTCTTTGGGGAATTTTTTTTCATTTAGCTAAAAATGAATCCTGACTGCCACAGTATTTCATTTGGCAGGATATCAGGTAATTTATATTTCAAATATGATCTCATCATCAGTTCCATCTGTTGATATGAACTGAGCATCAGTAATGTTTGGAACTCTTATGTGTAGAAAACATACCTGAAAAAAATTTAAAATCCCTGAATCTGTGAGACTCACATACCAATTAGAAAACTGAAGAAATATTCCCTTATCTTGCTAGTGCTTTATATTTGTTTTAAATCTTCACTGTTAATCCACCCAGCTCTCTGCCCCAATTCCAGGATCACAGGAAGAGGAAACTACAGACAGTTGCTATAGAATGAGCTCAAATAAGTGTTAGGCTTTCTTAAAGGGGACTAGAATATTTTGTTTATGCTAAACTATAAAGTGAAAATATAACTGACTAACCAGCTCTCATCATAACCAATCTTAGTTTATGGGATATTTATAATTCAAATAATTTTTTTTCTTCTCTCACATTACAATTCAAAAATGAGAGATGGGGCTAGGTGCTCCATCTACAGGTGACTCACTCCTGTAATCCCAGCACTTTGGGAGGCCAATGCTGGCAGATCACAAGGTCAGAAGTTCAAGACCAGCCTGGCCCATATGGTGAAACCCCGTCTCTATTAAAAATACAAAAAGTAGCTGGGAATGGTGGCTTGTGCCTGTACTCCTAGCTACTTGGGAGGCTGAGGCAGAAGAATCACTTGAACCCAGGAGGTGGAGGTTGCGGTGAGCCGAGATCACGCCACTGCACTCCAGCCTGGGCGACAGAGCAAGACTCCATCTCAAAAATAAAATAAAAATAAATGAGAGATGGAAAAAAAAGCAGGAAAATCAAGACAATGTTGGCCTGAAGATACACTCCAAATGCAGGAATTATGAGTTCAAAGCTCCTGCCTTAACCCAGGTGCTTGGACCAGATGCCTTCCCTTCCACATGCAGAGAGATCTAGATCAAGAACAGGTGGAAACCATTCATTTTATTATCTTATGGAAGGCTGTCTTCATGTAATAAACGCCCCCACCTTCAGCAGTCTTGCATACTCCTTCTCAACCTTCAAGACCCAATACAAGTTGTTTCTCCTTTGTGGTATTTTAACTTGTTCCATCCAGACAGCTGGAACTAAGCTTTCCCTTGGGCCAACATTTACCTTGAGTCCTGATACACACTTTTTAAAACTAAATTTCTGTTGTTTATTTGGATATCATTCTCTTATACCGGATTAGGAGCACCAGGGCCTCACCTAGTGGTCATTCAACTGATCCCCTATATCATTCCCCTGCTGAGAGAAAGAGTTGAATAACACCTCTCCAATATGCACCTGTCCTCATCGCCAAATAAGGCACCGAGAATAATGGGTCCTCAATAAATACTGTTGTACTGTTTCTTTTACATCTTCTCTTCCATAGTTGAACCAAAAATGTTGTGCTACCTTGCTCAAGGAGAAAGGCAAACAGTTGTTCAAAATGAGCTCCATCTAGTGAGTAAAATAACAAAAAGGGTTTATGAAATTGCTATTGACTACAGGTGGTGATAGATTTGGTTTGGGGTTTGTCTCATCAAAAATGTGTCTAGAGCAATGCAATGTTCTCCGGTAAAGAGATTTTGAGAGCTTACACAAGTTATGGTATTGCTACTTCATTCAATCGCTATTTTCAGAGATTTTGCTCCCCTGAGTAAAGAAAGAACAAATTATTCAGAAATCACCACGCAGACTTTAAGTTTCTAAGCATTCAGTATATTTTGGAACATAGCAGTGTTCATAGAGGCTCAGTACCTGTATAAGTCATTATATGGGAGTAAGAGTATGTTTTTAATAACTTTTTTTTCCCCCAATAGGATACTCGATACTCCAAGCTATTATGGAAAAAGCAGGACAAAATGGTTGGCATGTCAGCGCTATATGTGTGGAAAATTTTAATGATGTCAGCTATAGGCAACTTCTAGAAGAACTTGATAGAAGACAAGAGAAGAAGTTTGTAATAGACTGTGAGATAGAGAGACTTCAAAACATATTAGAACAGGTAAGCCCTAGATTTTATATTTTTAACCTAGACCCTATACAAAAAAATTTAACCTTTGATTGACTTGTCCCCATCAACATCTGCTCCCAACTTTTTGGTTTGGAGTGTGAGATTTGAGAGTTTTCATTCCATGATTTATCTTCAAGACCAAATCGCAATGTTTCATCACCAAAGACCTTTTTGGTTCTTAAGTCTCAATGTATTTAGAAAGCTATTTCTCATATATTCTTAAGACTTGAACAAGTAAAGGACCCTATGTGAATCATTAAGAGCTCTTGGCCTCCGGTTTTCAAAAATATTAATGTTGAAGATTATTGCCATCTAAAACTATTACAAACATTCTAAATTTGTGAGTGTGCCTTTTTTTTAGAGGCACACTTACTTTAGAGAAGTGTTACATGAGAAATAGCAACATAAATTACTAAAGAAATAAAACACAAGAAATTCAGTTGAATACTGTATATAGCATGTTTTCTGCTAGGTATTATAAGTAAATACATTACTACCCCAATGGAGATGGTTTTCATTCAACTCTCCTCATAACAGAAAAATCCTTGAATAAAGATTTCAATAAATATTTGTTGATTTGATTTGAAGCGACCAAGAAAAGATAAAACTGAGTTTTGCTGTATTAAACGACAGGAAAATATCATCAAATAATGGATAACATTTGCCTTTCCACAACCCTGCAGATCATGATAAAGCTTTAAAGGCTCTTTGGCCAAAATCACAGTGAATGAATGCCATCTAGTGGTTTTAGAAATGCTTGCTCATATTTACCTATAATACGTTAGTTCAGCCAGACATGGGTAATACAATTTTTTGTTGGTTAGTTTGTTACATATAGTTTAACTGCATAATTATATGATTTGATTTCTAATAGTTAACTTGCCAATTTGAAGGTTTATGTATAGGAATAACTTTAGTATTCAATTATAAAAATAAAAACTAAAATGTATTTCAGAGATTCTGCCTTAATATTTACAGGCACGGGACTAGATGTCTTCAGTTTCCTTCCTCAACTATATTAGCATTTGTAAAAGTGAAAAATTAAAAAAAAAGACACATGTTGTATTGCTAAAGTCTAAAGAAGGCAGACTTTAAGAGAAAATAACAGAGTATTTACTACCTGTCATCCCTTTGTAGAAGAGAGAAGCTTAAAAAAAAATACTTGAAATATGTATATGTTATTCTGGGAAATATTAATTAAAAGCCTATACATCACTCAGGCTTATTTTTGAGACAGTCCAAAAAATTATTGAAGTTGTAGCTATTCAATGTATATGAAATTTTTAAATGGTTATTTACAGAATCCAAGAAGAATCTTTCTTCTTTCTTAAGCAATACAGCCACTTTACCTCTGGCTCCCACTCCCTCCCACTCCCGCCCCTATATTGAGAGTTTGAGTTGTTTGACCTGAACAACTGAAGCTTTGTAAATAACTCACGCTGAATCCCACAGAGCAGCCAATTCTAAGAACTGCCTGGATTGCCAAGTTCCTGTCAGAGGGTGAGTAAGGCTCAGAAAGACCCTCCACTTAGCACCTGTGCTTAAAAGACTAAGTCTGGAGGAGGCAATTGAGTGCCTAAAGCACACTGACCCATTTCAGAGGCTTAGCTGGTTTCTAAGAAGAAAATCGGCACACCTGGGTGCTTTGGATAAATTCTTTGAATAAGCCGTAAATGAGCGCTTGCTAAAGGAAGTGGACTTTTTTTTTTTGTCAGTTTAAAGAAATTAGAAAACTTGAGTGTCTACTTTTCTATTCTTCTTGCTGAATTCTAAAAGTTTCCTTTTCTATCATGGTTGCATGGTAATAATGATAATAGTAAGAGAACTTTGTCCATTTAAAATGCCTCTCAGGTATAAATCTCATAAATTGCAATAAAGTCTACTGTATTGTGAGAAAATAATGTACTCTTAATTGTGCTATAAAATTTCCCCCCAAGAAAAGCTGCGTTTTGATTCTGAACATGCTGTTGTTGTTTACTATCTGTATTGCAATTCCTTGTAGCTCTAAATGAAACAACTTTTAATGTTTTCTTGGTTTTACTCTTGGCTCATCCACAAGAGCCAATCTACACTTTGTCAGGAATTTGTACCTTAATACCCCTGTGTTTCAACATCCTCTTTCATAAATTAAGATAGCAAGAGAAAACAATTTCAAAGGGCCAATAAAAGCATTTTTAGAAGGTAAAAAGTCAAATGTTAAATAAAATATTAATTAGAAAAATCCCTTTGAAAAGGTGGCCTTTTCTCAGAAGATGGTGAGATTAATACAATGATGATAAAGCTCTAAAAGGATGGGCACATTTCATATTAGTAAATTTCTAGAAGGATGGGCACACTTCATATTCTGGTAGAATGCCATCTATAATTATTTCATTGACATTTTAATTTGTATAAATTTATAAAAACATAGTAGAAATAGTTTAGATAATAGTCTCTCAAAATATGTTCATGGACAACTGTGGTTATAGAAGCATTTCATCTTCTATACATGTTTTCCAAATTATTTTTATGACATGAACTAATTAGTTGTTATAAATGTATTGCTATTTAATGTAGTAGCTAGCCATATACTCATTCAAGCATTTCAAAATATGAGTTTTAGATCAAGTATTTGAAAATATAGTTTAATGTACACTATAAGAAAAAATGGGAGAATGTATGTAAATATCACCCACTGAGTCATTTAAGACAGTAAAAACATATTGAAACCACACAGTTAGATTTATTTTGTTTGTATCAACTCCAATCAAACAAATAGAATTTTGGCTCTCTAATCCAATTAGCAATTTGGTCCACTCATCTGCAGAAACAAACCTTGAAAAGAAACCTAAAACGAAGTATTTTTAAGTGTTTGCTGAATTTGTGATAAATTTTTGATAGAATATTTTTACATAAATTGCTATGAGTTTGAATTTGACTCAAAGATACTATAAATATCATTGTGGACTCTAGCTTTATTTCTTTCACCTAATTTTCTTTCTGTAACAATCTATCAATTATTTTGTAGAACAGCTTGCAGTAGCTTAGTATAGCTGGAATCAACTGTTTCATATCAGAATAAGAGATTTGTAGTGGGAGACTTTTTATATGTCATTTTTACATTTATTTATTAATTTTAAATTCTGAACTCTATTACTTGCAAAGAATCCCTAGGGTTTCTACCTAATAACCTTATCACTTGAACATTGAAGTATCAGAATTTGATTCACATGTTTAACCTAGTAGCAAAAAAGCAACAATAAATCTTGTCTTAACTTTCTTTCTGGCATCCAAAGTATTTGAGCAAAATGACACTTAAGGCTAGAGGGTGCTCACACATTTTACTCCACCGTGATAAAAACCCAAGGGTCCAGCAGCTAGATTTGAGTGTTCCTGTTAGTGAAACGCTATTCCCATGAACACCCAACTCTGATCCTCTGGAACAGAATTATCACAATGGATAGTTGGATGGTCTGCACTCATCTATCTCTTTCTTTGGTCAGTTAACTTATATCCCCCAAATTATGATGGTTCCAATAAAACAAAAATTAGTGTCTTCATTCTCTGAGTGATGGATAAGAAATCTTTAGTTGTTTATTTTTAAAAAGTAAATGGAATAACTTACTACCTATGATTCTTCTCCTTCTCACTTTAAGTAAGGATGCTCAAGCTGAGATAATCTTGAAAACCCTTGCTCTCTCTAAAAGTCAATAATGCTGTTTCTAGTGAAGTCTTTTTGATAGTTTGTTTGATCCTAAAGCAATGTATCATTTTATGCATGGGATATATCTTGAAAGAATCATATATTAGCAGTAAAACTTCACTCAGGTGACCTTTTCTGGATATGTATTCACTCTACAAACATTTGTTAAGTGCCCACTGTGTGTGTGTGTGTGTGTGTGTGTGTGTGTGTGTGTGTGTGTGTGTCTGTGACACTGCATATGCATATATATACACACATACACATACACACACACACACACACATATATATATATGTGTATATATATATATATATAGAGTCAGGTCCTGTGCTCTGCTGAAGATGCAGCGCTAAGCAAAACAGATACATTTTCTGCTATAGTTAGTAACTCCTGTCTGGTTAACTAGGGTTTAAACCAAAAGTGTTTCCTAAAATCCTACTAAAATATATCATTTCTTTTAGAAATACATTATGTAGAAAGTGATAAAGGATCTTGCACTGCCTTGGGGATTTTGCCATGGATGCCAGTTATTAAATAGATGACGATATCAAAGACATTTGATAGAGAACTAGAACAATATTGATCCCAGTACACACTATGGATGTATTTAAGGTATGGAGAAAGATTGTAAGGACTGATCTTACAGTATAAAGTAGATATTTAACAAAACAATGGAGAAAAAATTCTCTACAGTTCACTCACAGGTATCTTAAACCTCCTCTTTATCATATACCTCAGATTTAACTGGAACCCCTTTCAGCAGTATTGCCACTTCCATTATATGAAAGGGAATTCAGTGTCCCATCAGACACAATGTGAATCTCAGATTACTGCCAAAACCAGTGACCTTCCCACACTGTTTGCGAATCAATCAAAAAAGCCTAAAAGCCAGGACTGACCTCTCAGAGGCTTATTGTGACCAAAAGAAGCCAATAATCCTACCTTAGGGCAAGATCAATAAGAGAGGAAAATTTCTCACAAACATAAATGTGGCCATTTGCATGTAAGACATTAAATGTGGACGTGATCCCAGTTAACATATTCTAAGCCTAAGGTGCCTACCATATCTAGTACCACCTAAGTGAGATGTTAGGACTCAGAATTTTGGCAAATGGTCAAATGCATGGAAATACTTAGTAAAAGCCTATTTATCTAGAGTCTGCATTTAAATTTTCACAACTCTCAAACATTAGGAATCGTACCAAATCTACAACTCTGCCAGTTCTCCCTACTCCCAAAATGTCTCTATATTGAATAAAGCGTTAAAAGCAGCCAAAGGCTTGAAGAGCCTGCCTCTGTATCCCATAACTGGTTGAATCATTGCCTAAAAGGAAAGGAACATTTTTGTTACTGGCTAATGGCCATAGGTCTCTTTTTTATACCAAAGCCAAAAAGCAAAACAAAACAAAACCCTCAAAAACAAAACTATAAGAGACAGAAGAAACAAAAAGAAGCACAACAATAAGAAGAAAGCTAGCGATAGTTATAAGGAGGAGGAGTCATTACAGGAGAGATCTCATAATTGGAGATAACAGCTTTGATTATTTAAATTATCTATATAGAAAGATTCAGTGGCATACACTCTGACAGCAGGAATGAGCCAACAACTGTAGGTGGAGCAGCTCTGCACTTGACACCTCATACATTCATTTAACATCTGTATGCCAGACATGGTTCCAGGCACTGCAGACGCCTTCTGTACAAAGGTGAACAACTCATGGTCCTTACACAATGTTTACACTCAACTGGGAACTCAGAAACAAGCATAAATAATTACAAGACAATTTGATGGCTTCAGAAACTAAGATATTATAAAAATGCATGAAGAATCCAGAAGATGGGGTAGCTAAGTATAATCAAGGCAGTCCCAAATGTTTCACAGAGAAAAGAAGCATTTAAACTGAAAATGCCCTGGATTTTCCTAGCCAGAGAAAAGGGGTAAGGGTATTCAAAGATGGGTTGAACCATAAAGAAATGAGATCTGAAAATGCTCAAAAAGTGGTCAAGATTGGGTATAAAGCAAAAGTAGAAGCTGAAATGGAGCAATAGACAAAGTTGAAGCTGTAAAGATTGGAGGTAGCAGAAATGTAGATTCCTTGCATTACACTAGTTTAGTTGTCTATCCTTCCTATTGAAATCTTATCTCCATCAGGGCAGAGTCTATGTTTATTGTTACCCATACATCCCCTAGTAACAATAGGGGTTCACAAAATAATTGTTGAGTAAATTGGAAGTCTAAATGAGCCTCACTTGAAGACGCAGGCAGGAGACACATTTTTTATGTGTTTAAGGGAAGCCTTCAATTACCTGGGAGGCTTTCTTGCCAAGAATTTCACCTGTCCAAGATTATGGGACACCTACATATTCCAGGGTTTGTTGTACAGGCTGAAGAAAGGCAAGAATTTTATTTCCATATATTAAAGTAACAATGGGCGAGATGCAACAGGAACAAGTCAGGCACCCAAAGAAATTACTACAGCAAAGAAATCATATCAGCAATTTCCCTCACTGCAGTACTGGCAGAGCTTGCTGCTTTGCTTCATTATAAACCTCCTTTTACATATCAAGCTTCGCTCAGTCAGGATCTACAATAAAGTAAGAAGAAACTCAAAAGATGTGAGGTTATGCTAAGAAGGTGAATTTTACTTTTTTAATATTACTTTTTAGCAGAACTAATTCGAATGTTCAAGTCCCATTATGATGCACTAGGTTTGTCATTTTCATAGAAAACAGAAACACCTTTACAGATCTGTCAGACTAGTGCAAATGGAATTGATGGAGGTTAGAAAGTGGTGTCTAATTGTCTCCTAGCAACTGTTACCATGGTTACAGCCACACCTCATTTCCTTATCAAGTAAAAAATAGGATGAAATAAAAGGAAAAGTGACGGAGGCAAAGAATATAAGTTTTTTCAAGGAAGAAGAAAAATATGATTGTCAGAATGCAAGTGCTTTTGTCTGGGAAGAATTGTGAATTTTGTGATTAGGTTAGGTTCAACTAAATATGTTTTAGTTGATGCTGCAAGAACACTTATTGGAACAATTTCTACTATTGTTGTTGACAGAAACATCCAAAACTTCAGCTCCTTTTACAAAGATAAAGGAAAATCTGCTTGAAAATTTTAGAGATCTAAAATGAATTAGTTTTTCTAGCCTTAAATCAAAAGCAGCTGCATAGAAGTAGCTACTGTGGTTTAGGGATAGATAAGTAATATTCCTCATTAAGTAGAAAAGAGAGGATAATTTCATAATTATTCAAATAGAATTTTGCATTTACTCCTCAAATGTTTAAAAGGCAGTGAGATTAACAAAAGGGAAGCAAAACGTTCAACAGTACCTTGGAGGACCCTTTTCTGAGTCTTGTAAACGTCATAAATGTAACTACATTTTTATAAATTATACAGTACTTATATTAAACAGTTCAGTAATAAAGTGTACTCTCTGCCAGCAAATGAAGTGATACATTGTTTTATTCCCTTTGATTCAGTCAGAAAAGTAATGGAACAAATTCATTTCTAATCCTTCCCTCAAGATTAGCCACATAATTACTAGTTCCCTACTGATACAGATTTTCTCCAATCTTATATACAACCTGTGACAAGTTTAAGATTAGAAGGAAATAAAGTACTGTCATTTTTACCAAAATAATAATGATTAGGGTCACATAATTACTTGTAAAAAGAAAAATGTAAGATGGATTAAGATTGGATATAAGACATTTATTTTCTATTTTTAAAGTTTTTTTCCCACTGCACATAAACCAAACAGTTCTATTCATCTAAAGTCTAGACATATATATAAATATATATATAATATGTATGTGTGATGAAATATATATATTCTATTTTTATACTTAATTTTGTGTTCATAATATGATATAAATATTATGCAGTAACACAATAGAAACGAATTTTCTTGTCTCTGCCTACCACATTCTATTATTTTCCTTTCTTATACATGTACCACAACACTTATCCATTTGGTCATTTATTTAACACACATTTATCCAGCACCTACTAATTTCCAAGCACTGAATATGAATTACATCAATTTTAGTCGATGCTGTGAAGGAACACTGAATGCAAAGAAAAATAAATGAACACAATCAAATAACACAGCACAATGTGGGTAGGTGCAGTTAAAAAAAAAAAAAAGACAGAAGCAAATTGTTGAAAGGGGAGTTTGAATTCCCCAGGCAGAAATGCTGAGATAGAGTATTCAAGGAAGATGGCATGTGTGAGAACAGAGTAATAGGAGAGCGATTCCTGTCCCGGGAAAGAAGTGAATGTGGATGGAGCCTAACTGCAGGGAGTATGAGATGGCCAAGGAAAATTGAAGACAGTTTATGAGGGGCCTTATGGGCTTTTCTTGGAAGTTTTAAATTCATCATTGCATCATAGATATCGTTGGATGTTTTTAAACATGATTGATGCCATGTTTTAGAGTCATTGACAACACAGAGAATGAACCAGAAGGTAGAAATCCAAATGACTGAGCAGTGTACCTGGTGACTAAGGTGTGTACCAAATAAGCAATGATACTTCATCTGTAGACTGTATTTTTTACAGTCACATTTATACCAGTGTGTAATTTATTTGACATCTACTTAAATATATATTGAGTGCCTGTTATAGGTCAGGCCAGGCATGTCCTAAGCTCAGGAAAAGCCCCTGTACATTGGAGTTTTTATTTTAGTGAGGGAGCCACACAATAAAGAAACAAATATATAATGCCAAATAGTGATAATGAGAAATTATTTCTGTATTGAATTTGTTTATTAAATGTCTATTTTGCCAAACATCATTTTTGTTAAGATTTTAAGAAGTATAACTAGTCTAACTAGGGTTTTTTAAAAAAGAAATTTGTTTTGGCAATTTTAATAGTATTGCTAGTCAATATGAATACTAGCCTTTAAGTTTTGACTGACCTATGGGCAAACATAGGCAAAATAAATTGAGCTTAATACACAAAAATTGCATATCTACAGCAAATAAGTCTATCTAATTTATTAGAAAGAAGTATTTCTTTTTTTTTTTTTTTTTTTGCCTTTTTTCATTATAGTAGACCTATGGTTTATTTTTTTAAAATAATACTGGAGGTAATCATTTGAACAAATGTAAATGGGTCTAACTGACTTATTAAGACAGGACATCTACTTCAATCTGTGTCTTTATGAATCCACTTCAGAGGGAGCTCATTGTCTATTACCTACTTGAAGTATAGGATAACAAAACCCAAATAAACTCAAATGCAAAAAAAAAAAAAAAAAAAAAACTTGCTGAAATAAAGGCAAAGCTAATAAAAACAAAAAGAGTGACTATGGAGTAATATGAATTTCAGAATTAATCACAATTTCGTATGTTAAATCTAATTTAAAACATGCAAATGTAAAGCCCTGACCAAAAATGTGATTAGCTGAAGTTATTTATTATTGAAGGAGATTACCTCAAAAATTATGAACAGAACATATTTTCTGTTCTAATTGAGTCATTGTTGTGGATATAGACTATCAACAGTGAAGGAAAATAAGAAAATGCTGCTAAAGCAACATTTATGCTTATGCCAAAGCTACATAAAATGTGAAATGTATGTGAAAGTTAAGGAGGTGAGTGAAAGATAATGCTCTAGGAAGAATGTCCTTAAACAACCTCTTAAAGCTGCTCTACAGAACTGCATACTCTAGCTCTTGAGATTTCACCATATATTAGCATATTGAAGTCTCTAAATATTCCTATGGCAAAGAAACCTCTTAAACCTTATTTAACCTAGTGTTCTTTGTAAAATTGGCCATAAAACACTTTCTTTGCAGCCACTTCTTTACAATTTATTTGCTTTGTATTCATCCATGAAAATAAAAAGAAACTTGATTTAAGAAAAATGAAAGAAGAAAGAACTTTCAGATGATAATATCTCAAATATAACAAAGAAAAGATACATAAAAGGAAGGGGCTAGGGTGAGAACATCATATATTAGCAGAAGCCTCCCAGAGCCAATGGCTCACACAGTCCTCTACACTGGAAAATCACAGAATCATAGACTCTCAGGTTGACTGGATATTAAAAGTTCATCCATCCTATGAACAAAATCTTCACCAGGTGCTTGTGAACTCCATGGTTGAACAATTTCATTTTCAACATATTCGACTTTAAAATTCAGCAAATATTCCTTCATAATGATATATCCCTTTGAAACATTCATAACAGTGTGTGATATTTAGAGATAACTTTTATTACCATCACCACCAGCCCCCTCCAGTTTTCATTATAATTCACGAATAGATATCTACTCATTCATGATATGTCCAATTAGAGACATCTCAAGAAACTAGATATTCGACTTTCTGGTTAAACAAAATTAACTCTATATACTACTACCTTGGAGTTATCATGTTCAAAAAGTATACCATAAAATGAAATACCACTGAACTATGCTGTGAATTGTTTAATTTTTTGTATATAAATGAACTGTTAATTTTTTATTTTTAATTCACTGAGAATTTTTTCACAGGAATATCTTAGATTTAAAATCTAGAATATCTTAGACTTTTTTTTATGTTCTGAGATACATGTGCAGAACGTGCAGGTTTGTTACATAGGTATACATATGCCATAGTGGTTTGCCACACCCACCAATTCATCATCTACATTAGGTATTTCTCCTTACGCAATCCCTCCTGCAGCCCTCCACCCCTTGACAGGCCCTGGTGTGTGATGTTCCCCTCCCTGTGTCCATGTATTCTCATTGTTCAGCTCCCACTTATAAGTGAAAACATGAGGTGTTTGGTTTTCTGTTCCTGTGTCAGTTTGCTGAAAATGGTTGTTTCCAGCTTAATCCATGTCCCTGAAAGGATATGAATGCATCCTTTTTATGGCTGCATAGTATTCCATGGTGTTTATGTGCCACATTTTCTTTATCCAGTCTATCACTGATGGGCATTTGGGTTGGTTCCAAGTCTTTACTATTGTGGATCGTGCTATAATAAACATATGTGTGCATATGTCTTAATAGTAGAATGATTTATAATCCTTTTGGTATACACCCAATAATGGGATTGTTAGGTCAAATGGTATTTCTAGTTCTAGATCTTTGAGGAATTGCCACACTGTTTTCCACAATGGTTGAACTAATTTACACTCCCACCAACAGTATAAAAGCATTCCTATTTCTCCACATCCTCTCCAGCATCTGCTGTTTCCTGACTTTTTAATAATCATCATTCTAACTGGCGTGAGATGGTAACTCATTGTGTATTTGATTTGCATTTCTCTAATGACCAGTGATGATGAGCTTTTTTTCATGTTTGTTGGTCACATAAATGCCTTCTTTTGAGAAGTGTCTGTTCATATCCTTCACCCATTTTTTGATGGGGTTATTTGTTTTTTTCTTGTATATTTATTTAAATTCACCATAGATTCTGGATATTAGCCCTTTGTCAGATGGATAGATTGCAAAAATTTTCTCCCATTCTGTAGGTTGCCTGTTCACTCTGATGATAGTTTCTTTTGATGTGCAGAAGCTCTTCAGTTTATTAGATCCCATTCGTCAATTTTGGCTTTTGTTGCCATTGCTTTTGGTGTTTTAGTCATGAAGTATTTGTCCATGTCTATGTCCTGAATAGTACTGCCTAGGTTTTCTTCCAGGGATTTTATGGTTTTAGGTCTTAGGTTTAAGTCTTTAATCCATCATGAGTTAACTTTTAAGGTGTAAGGAAGGGGTACAGATTCAGTTTTCTGCATATGGCTAGCAGGTTTTCCCAACATTATTTATTATATGGTGAAATCTTACCCCGTTGCTTGTTTTTGTATGGTTCGTCAAAGATCAGATGGCTGTAGATGTGTGGCATTATTTCTGAGGCCTCTGTTCTGTTTCATTGATCTATGTATCTGTTTTGGTACCAGTAACATGCTGCTTTGGTTACTGTAGCCTTGTAGTATAGTTTGAAGTCAGGTAGTGTGATGCCTCCATCTTGTTCTTTTTGCTGAAATTTAAAGTGCTTTTTTCTAATTCTCTGAAGAAAGTCAATGGTAGCTTAATGGGAATAGCACTATATCTATAAATTACTTTGGGCAATAGGGCCATTTCCATGATATTGATTCTTCCTATCTATGAGCATGGAATGCTTTTCCATTTGTTTGTGTCCTCTTATTTCCTTGAGCTTAATTCATCAAACTCATTTTCCATACAGTTTTGTTCCCTTGCTGGTGAAGAGATGTGATCCTTTGGAGAGAAGAGGTGTTCTGGTTGTTGGAATTTTCAGCCTTTTTGCACTGGTTTTTCCTATTCATCATGGATTTATCTACCTTTGATCTTTGACATTGGTGACCTTCAGATGTTTTTGTGTGAATGTCCTTTTTTTGATGTTGGTGCTATTTCTTTCTGTTTGTTAGTTTTCTTTCTAACAGTCAGGCCCCTCTGCTGCAGGTCTGCTGGAGTTTGCTGGAGGTCCACTCCAGACCCTGCTTGCTTGGGTATAACCAGCAAAGACTGTAGAATAGCAAAGATTGCTGCCTGTTCCTTCTACTGGAAGCTTTGTCCAAGAGGCGCACCTTCCAGATGCCAGCTGGAGCTCTCCTGTACGAGATGTCTGTCCACCCCTGCTGGAGGTGTCTCCCAGTCAGAAGGCATGGGAGTCAGGGTCCCACTTGAGGAGGCAGTCTATTCCTTAGCAGAGTTCGAGCACTGTGCTGGAAGATCCACTGCTCTATTCAGAACTAGCAGGCAGGAGTTTAATTCTGCTGAAGCTGTGCCCACAGCTACTCCTTCCCCCAGGTGCTCCATCCCAGGGAGATGGGAGTTTTATTTATAAGCCCATAACTGAGGCTGCTGTCTTTCTTTCAGAGACGCCCTGCTCAGAGGGGAGGAATCTAGAGAGGCAGTCTGGCTACAGCAGCTTTATGGAACTGCGGTGGGCTCCACGCAGTTTGAACTTCCTGGAAGCTTTGTTTACACTGTGAGGGAAAAACCACCTATTCAAGCCTCAGTAATGGCCAATGCCTCTGCCCCTACCAAGCTCAAGCATCCCAGGTTGACTTCAGACTGCTGTGCTGGCAGTGAGAATTTCAAGCCAGTGGATCTTAGCTTGCTGGGCTCCATGGGGGTGGGATCCACTGAGCTACATCACTTGGCTCCATGACTTCAGCCCTGTTTCCATTGAATGATTCTGTTCTGATGGCATTCCAGGCACCATTGAGGTATGAAAAAAAAAAAAACTACTGCATCTAGCTCAGTGTCTGCCCAAATGGCCACCCAGCTTTGTGCTTGAAACCCAAGGCCCTGGTGGTGTACACACCCAAGGGAATCTCCTGGTCTGCAGGTTGCGAAGACCATGGAAAAAGTGTAATATCTGGGCCAGAATGCAGTTCCCTATGACATAGTCCCTCACAGCTTCCTTTGGCTAGGGGAGGGAGTTCCCCAACCCCTGTGCTTTCCAAGTGAAGTGATGATCCACCCTGCTTTGCTGGTTCTCTGTGGGCTACACCCACTGTCTAACCAGTCCCAGTGAGATGAGCCAGGTACTTCAGTTGGAAATGCAGAAATCACCCACCTTCTGCATTGATCTTGCTGGGAGCTGCAGATCAAAACTGTTCCTATTCAGCCATCTTGCCCAGGTTCCCAATAGTTTAATTTTTAATTGATTACTTTGAGCTTGTTGCGCATAAATAGAATTATCTATTGGACTGAGTTAGATTTGCATTATATTTAGAATATGTACATAAACTGTCATTTTAAATATACATTTGGAAAAGTACAAGCTACACAAAACTAAATCCAAATTATTTAAGCTTTTCTGCTAATTTGCTTTATTACGTATACATGAAGAAATTGCAAACCCAGACTAGGATTCATTAAAGTTTACCTGATAATTCTCCATCTGTATGTCCCTGTCTTAGTCCCATGCAAAATGGAATTAGGAACATCTTGTGTATATATTGTTATTCAAATAAGCAATATGTTCAGACAAGAGATTATTTATAAGAAAAAGAATTGTGTATTTGTTTCATTATGAGAAAGCTGGGATTTCTCATAAAAAGATTTGATATTCATCAAATATCTAATATGATAGAGAATGTTATTCCCACAGACATATATTTTATTCATTTTTCTCTTATGAAAGATATATCAATATTGGCCAAAAATAAGTCTGAATTCCTGTGGTCTAAAGAAGAAAATAGGGTGTAGTGAAAGTAGTCTGGAAATTACAGTCCAAAGACCTGGGTGGAGTTCCAGCTTCATCAGTTAATGACTATATTTATTTAATATAATTGTTTATGAATAGAGAAATTACCCCTTCTACCTACATCTTATTAAAATTATATTTATATTGTTTCTTACAAATATCTCTTTAATTTCAAAAAAGCATGCTTCTAATGGCTCTTTCAAACTATTACATGTGTTTCAAACTCATAATCACAAATGCCATACAATGTTTTCCACCTCTTTGCAAATACTTTAAATCTCACTAAATTAAAATGCTATTAAATCAAAATGGAGCTCTGCTAACAATTGTCCATAGTTGAGAGGATGAGAATCTTATTATCCAAGGCTTGTAGATGTAGAATTTTCGAACCACCATGGTAGGCAGAGAGAAGGATATACTCTACAAGTGGTTTTCAATAGCCATTGGCAGTTCCATGATGGATAAAGGGGTGGCATGGAAAGAACAAAAGACCAGGAATCAAACAACTGAATTTCAGTCCTTGCCTTTTACTCTATAGTTCTAGGACCCTATTCAAACCATATCTCTTGTAGGGTACTCAATTTACAAATGAATAAAATTGGGGGAAGGTGCATACAAAGTGATCTAAAATCTGTGCTGAAAGGATGGAACTGATGGTCATTTTTTTTTAACATTTGGAATAAAGTCAGAAAAGGAAATAATTTAAAAAAACAGTACTAAGAATGGGTATTAATAAGTGAGAACAGTTTGAAGGTGAAAATTTTGTTAGGAATAGAAATAATTTACTAAATCAAGACCCCGAATCATTCCTATTAGCCTATGTGAGAGAGTAAACCTTTTTCAACAATTTAGATACCTAAATAGAGGTATGGTAACTTATGCAACCTATGTTTCTTATTTTACCTAGAGAGTAAGTATTTGAATATAACATAAATATATTATGCTACAGAGATGAAAAGCTTGGGATAATTAGCCAACAAAGGTATTTTTTTTTTACATTAACAATTCTACTGCTACATTGGTTCAGATTTTTACTTGGAGACTGTCATAGTTGATTTCCTCTAGAAGCTGACCTTAAAACAAAGATTTGTGGGCAAACATTTTGTTTGGGAGGTAAAGAACAGGCTTAAAGAGAGTAGAGCAATGCAGTCAATGAAAAGTGCATTTATCAAGCAAATTACCATCTGGGTGACAGGGGGTTAATCCCATTTGGAGTGAGTGTAAATTAATTACTGGAGGAGGTTAGTGTAGAACAAACACTTAGGAATAATGTCACTTGTGGGGCAACGGAGTTGGAGTACTTATGTGCCAACTCCTTTCAGTAATTGTATGTGGGCTGCTTGGAAGGAGGAGCACTAATGCTCTGGCACTTACAAACTCTTCCCTCTCCAAGGGCAATGTCAGCTCTGTAGGCCAGAGAAAACCTTGAGGCAAGGAAATTCAGGTGCTGGCAATTGGAAGGTGAACAAGTATGCATTGAGATAGCAAGGGCACATTCAGAGGCAAGACATTCATAGTGTCTTATTGCAGTGACTAACCATAGAGACATTGTACTGTATGGCTATAACAGGACTTTGTCACCCACAGGAGCACCCTATCCCAACATCTTTCACTGGAAGTCAGTCAGACTTTGATAGAAACTTCCAGTGACAGAGAGATCACTACTTTGAGAGGCAGCCATTCCCTTATGGGAAACTGTCTTCTCTCCTTCCTCTAAAAAAGAGTTCTTCCTAATTAGAAACTTCCATAATTTCTAACATCTCCAAGTATAGAAGAAAATGAAACACACACACACACACACACACACATGCCCTGCGGTCTTTGTGTGGGTGTGTGTATGCAGGGGCGTTTGTGTGTCACAGACCCACACACAAATGTGTAAGTGCATTTGTATATCATTTCTTTTAAAATATCTGATAAGAATTTACATTACCTCCTCCTAAATCTCATAGCACACTAAACAGCCATAGTTCTTTTTGGTCTAAAGTGCTTTATTTTTCGCACCCCATTTTACATCACAGCCCTGAAACTGAAGTCCTGCTGTTATATTACAAGGTTGTAGTTTAAGTCTGTTGTTTGTTTGCAAAAGTCTCTTGCCTTATATCTTTATTTTGATGGAACTGAAGTGACACTAAAACCTTTGATTTTATCTACAGTAAAATACTTTAAAGCATTTTGAAAATCAACATTTGGGGAATATTTGGGAGTTTGGAATTTCTATAGAAAAAGAGGACTAGTGAAAGTGACTGCCCTCATGACAGTAAGTTTACAACATTCACCAGTATCATGGCCCTAACACCTCTGAATATGTTGTGCCATTTTCCCCCATCACTGAATTCTTTGAAATATGATAAAAATTGAAAGAAGAATTTCCAGCTGACTTACAAGAACAAATTAAGAGAAAAACCAAAATTATTTCTACTTTAATTTGCCATTACATATCTTTAGTTGGAAGACTATGTTCAATAGAATGATTACAGCCTGGTAGTAATAGTTAGAAATAATACACAGCAACTTTTATAGAAGGACCCCTGAGTACTTTATAAACCACTGATACATAAAGGATTAATGTAAAATCTGATTGTGTATTAAAATCCAAACTATCCTTCATTTCCAAGTCTCAAATTGACCTTAATATATTTGTGTTTTTGAAATTTATGTCCTGATTAACTTCTTTATTCATTCCTTGAATCAATATTTATTTAGTGTCTATTCATTCTTAAAAGTCTGCATTGTTCTCTTAAGCAAGTGTTATAATTTGTTGAAACCCAGTGCATTCACCTTATTCTGCTCTATATTTTAGTAGCCATTTCTGTTTGAGTCTCATCCCCTTATGAGATAATAAACACCCTTGTAACAGCAGCACTGACAGACTTATCTTTATAATCCTTAAATCTCTTGGCCTTAATCTTATAGGTGTGAGGCACTCCATTGACATTTGTTGAACTAAATTGAACTGAAAAGTGAAGTTGACATGGGAAAGTATCCTGATTCACTTTTCTCCAACTTCCACCAATGACTAAGGATTTGGAAGTTGCATTTTCGAAGACTGGTTATGCCATAATTTGTTAATAATACAGTTAAAAATTACAGTGTTTGTACCTGGCATTCACCTTATTAATATGCATAGTCCTGATTGCCTGATTATAGAACTTAATTATTTGACCAGTGCCATGGATATTCCTAAACAATTCTCTGCTTCTTAAAAAACAAAAATAAAACAAACAAAAACACACATTCAGGGGAAAAAAAGTAATTACAGGAATCAATTAGTCACTTATCTTAAACATTTTATTTTGGTAAGGGTAATCATCGTTGAGAGTGTATAATTGATATAACTTAGATATCCTTCCTAACCTATTCTACAGAACTCTAAACAGACACTTGATCATTATTTTTAGTCTAGTTGCACCCTCTGTTTCTTTTAAAAATATAAAATATGCATTTTCTCTGCCCCTGCGTTTTCTGTCTTTTGGTCTGAAGTGCTTTGTTTTTCCCACCCCATTTTATATCACAGTCCTGAATCTGAAGTCCTGCTGTTATATTACAAGGTTGTAGTTTAAGTCTGTTGTTTGTTTGCAAAACAATTTTGCAACCAAGTACTCACCCTAGGCATTGTTTTCCCATGACAACTAAGCAAGCCACACTTGTGTGAAGACAGTGTTATTTTATAGTCCTATCTTTCCTCTGAAACTGTTTCTTTTCCCTATTTATATATATTTTTTCAAATTACATAGGCGATACAAGGTTTGGTCTACACTCAGAGTCAACTCATTCAAATTTATTCTTTACAGAAGATATTCTTCACCTTTGTTGAGATAATGAAAGCCATGTAAAACCACAACCATGACATTGTCAGTTTTACACAATCATTTAAAAATAAACAACACCCTGTTTACAAGGACTACTCAATGGATTGTACATTGAATTTTTTCACGAAGAAACTAAGGCAATGAGAACTTCACAGTGTTTGTGCAGTACATTTTTGTTTGTTTGTTTTTTGGTTTTTTTTCCCCAGCCAGGATCTGGCTCAGCAGAGATAGTGATGCCTCTAGCATCACCAGCCAGGTAAATAAATCTCCAGATCCCTACTCCCCAAGCTTTCAATTTCCAGAATGTTGATGCATATAGAGCTCTGCAAGACCTTTTGTGCCAGGAATTTTGTCCCTTTCAGCTCCTTCTGATATTATAAGTCCTCACCCTTTGAAAATGCATAGTGTAAGTTTTAATTTATTATAATTTTTTGCTGGACAATCTTGAATGGACAATGAGTTCTTTATGGAGACACCCAGTGCAGAATTTTTATTGATTCCACGTCTTTGTAACATTTACAAGTATTTGCACTTAAGATGAATTTTTTAAAAATAAAACTGACACATTTTTTACTGCAGTCACAAAGAAATCAAAAGCTGAGAGCGTCAAGAAATGAAGGGACAGAGGCTTTGAGAGTGTGCAAAAACCTCAACAGCCACACCAGAAAAAGTTAGTGAATCAGAAAGAGATAAATAATGGATTGCTGAGTGGCAACAACCCCCACTGAACTATAGCAGGAATCTGTAGTAGACTCCATAATAGAATATGCCATTTCCTGCCTGAGTACCATCAAGCATCCCCCTGATAATTATCTTTTGCACAAGCTAGACTGGAGACTCCCACAGAATAAGATGGCTCCATCCTGCTCCACCCATGCTAAATCACTCAGGTCTAGATTGCCCAATATGCCACCTAATTCAATTATTTCATAAACGGAGCTTTCTCCACAATCCCATCTACTTGTTGCTTGTCCTCATCTTCATGGTAAAATTCTCAAGGAAAGTTCTATTGTAGATAAATTGTGGACTACATAAATCTGGCAATATAAAACAAGAGAAAGGTTGTGTAAAATATTCCAAGAAAGTAAAGAAAATCTTCAGGAGCCAAGAATGACAGGAAGCTGTGATGAAGGAAATTGCCAGACTGGGTAGGCTGATTGGGCATTTAATGCTTTCTCAAGAACAGAAGCTTTGGGTTCAGCCAAGTTAATACATAAAACCTGACCACTATAGGGCAATAGCTCAATAAAAGGGTGTAGGTGAAAAAATTCTCTCACCTGTACAGAGTCAACTTAAGTGTTTTCTGCCTTGGTGTAGGCTTAGTATGGTGAGGAAAATATCTTCCTTGAGAATTTGTCATCACAGCCTTGTTCTTGAGACAGATTGTATTTTGAATTTACACCACACCCTGTGGTCTGAGAATCTAGAATTTGAGAACTTATCATAAAAGTGGACCCAGGCCAGTAATACCAACATTGCAGTATCTATTAGAAGCAGACAGAAAACATCTTTGGAGGATTATTTTAAGAGATATTTGCTGTGACTTTCCCAGGATTGTTAAAGGGCAAGCAGCCCTCAAAGTCAGGAAGTACAATAAATCCTAAATAATATGAACAGAAATTAAGAATTAAAAATCTGAACAACTTGTAGTGACACTGGAGAACATTAAAAACAGAAATGTCTTGAATGTAATCAAAACAAGAACCTAAGGTGAGCAAAATTTTTATTTCATCAATAGCCATGTACACAAAACTCTTTTCCAGCACAATTCATGTGTTCTGATTTTATTTATTTTATTTTTTATTTTTGTGGGTAGATAGTAGTATATATATATTTATGGGATCCATGAGATGTTTTGATACAGGCATGCAATGAGTAATAATCACATTATAGAGAATGAGGTATCCATCCCCTCAAGCATTATACTTTGTGTTATAAAAAATCCAATTACACTATTTTAGTTTTTTTAAAATGTAAAATTAGTTCTTATTGACTATAGTCACCCTGTTGTGCTATAAAATAGCATGTCTTATTCATTCTTTCTAGCTATTTTTTTCTGTACCCATTAACCATTCCCCACCTCCCTCCCACCCCCACTACCCTTCCCAGCCTCTGATAACTATTCTTCTACTCTCTATGTCTATCATATATTCTGGTGTTAAGAGTTTTCCTATATTTCATACATAAGTCATCCAATTACACAGAATTATTTTTATGGGATATTAAAATGTTTAAAATAATTTAATTTTTGTCTTTGATAATGAAACTACATGAAAATTGTGGCTTTCACTGTTATCACTGACGACACCAGTGACGTTACAAAGCTGCTAATTAGTAACTGAAGTTAGATTTTCATATTGAAGGAATTTTCAGTTTTTCAGAGAATGATAGTTGTAATATCTAGTGCAAAAATGAAATTGAACTTTTAAAAGATCTCTAGTATTTTTTTGTAAAAAAAAGATGTTTGAGTTTCTAATTTCCTAAACCTTTCTGAAAACATTCTCAAAAAAAAAAAAAAAAAAAAGAATCAAGACTCAAACAGAGAGAAAAGCTTTTTGATTTCTTTTTATTTTTTGTAATTACAAGAAAACATTACTGCTTTCAAATGCAGGTGAGAATTCACTGAGTATTTTCTGATATCAGAGATGTCTAAACAGAGATTGTGCCTTAGAAAAACCTTGCTTGCTGCTCAATCTACTCTTAGGTGATCAATCTTATCCAATGATGAATACACTGAGCAGCCTATCTTCCATTTTTATAAATTATCAGTAAGTAAAGTACATCTAAATTCTTTGGGTGAAAATCATTTTAAGTTTTTATGTTGATGTATTCTGTTGAGAAATATATGTAAACATTGGCTTATAGCATTGTCATTCTTTTTAAGGAGATTATAACAATTTTCTGAACAAGGTTGATAGAATGTGATTTAAATAAAAGTGGTACTTTTTACCACTTATTTTGAATATGGCTTATCAATTCTTCTAACTAGAATACATGACTTTTATTTTTTTTAACTATCATTTTCCCATCATGATGCCACATGGAATTATGCTAAAATAGTTAATATTTTTTAAAAATATTTCAGTGAATTAAAATTGATTTTCTCTTATTTGTTTATATCTTCACAGATTGTAAGTGTTGGAAAACATGTTAAAGGCTACCATTATATCATTGCAAACTTGGTAAGAACTTCTTATTCTCTACTTTTCATAAGTATTGCTCAAACACACAAGATTATTTTAACTGTACCTTAAAATAATGCTTCAATAAATAGATTACATTACCTACTAAGCTTTTAATAACACATATGATATTTTATTATAGTGATCATTAAATTTCATAAGTAGAATTCAATATATTTTTATGCAGATTAGCTTGGTGTCTGCCAAAAAGACCTTTAAAAGAAATCATAATGGTTGCTTTGCTATGATACCACTTGTCAAATTAAATAATTTTCTCTGTCTAAATGATAAACGTTACTTTATGGATAAGATAGCCAATATTTGGAAATTACAAGAATGATCTAAACTAATAGCTTATGTTCTCTAATTTTAAGAATAACTGCATATAATGGATATATAAGCAAATCTTTTAAATGGGAGTAATCCAAATTTTAAAACTTTATGTCTGCTTTTTTTATATCATATACAAATGGCTTATAAATAAGACACACACATTTTTAAGAAATTCTTAAAGGCCTAAGAGAAATCCTTTTAGATATCTCTGCAAGGCTCATTGAATATGTCTTGTTAACCATGTAGTGTAGGGGGTAGGTTGTGTATGGAGTGGCCCATCCGCTCTTGCTTTATCATAGAGTACCATTTGCCCTAAGGGCTTGACCCTCAAAGTGGTTTATACTGGAGAAGTTAAGGATGTTTTCTCCTTTTCCTATTTTTACCACACATTTTTTTGATGACTATCTTGTGCTTGAAACAGGAAAGGAGCTAAATGATGCAAAAGAGAGTCAGATCTATCCATTCTTTCTGTATGGCAAGTAGACTGTCACACTTTGAGACAGGAATTTTTGGTCTTCCATGAACTAGGTTTCACTGTGGATCTGAAATATTAAAATAAAGCAATATACTGTGAACCATTATTATATTGTGTTTCTTAAAGTATAATTTTGCAACTTAATGGATTATCATGAAAATACTGAGCAATTTTGACTCATCTTTTCCATTGTCTTTAGTAGGCTGTTTTGAATGTTTTACTATTTTTTATAAAAATATAAATTTTAAGACAAATATATTCTGGTATTAATTACTATAAAAGAAAAAACAGGATTATGGGATATCTGTAAGTACAGTGAAATCATACAATGAGATTCTAAGTAATGACTTTTATAGAAAATAGGAAGTTTTGTCAACTATTCTAACAAACAATAAAATTGACAGGGAAAAAAATTAATGTGTTATACATAGACTGTCATTCCAGAAATGAGTTGCTTATGTTGGCAATTAAAATAAATAAATCAATATAAGATGGAATGAATTAATATTTATAGCACTCCAAAGGATATTACAAACAGCCCTAGGAGGTGGTAGTATATTTAAGTTATCTAGTGTTCCAGTATATGAAGTAGGAAAACATTTTTGTTTGCAATAGGGACTAAAACCATCACTCTCACTAAAAATAAGCAAATTTTATCATATGTTGTTGATATGTTTGTAACACATCATTAGATCAGTGATGGCCATTTACATACATTATAATATAGTGTATTAATATGGATTCTATTGACTTATTCATTTATCCCTAAAGGACTATTACTTATAACACTAAAGTAGTTTTTATTTTATTGAGCCAATCAACAACTATTTTTGAGAGCTATGTACATAAGATTCTCAAATGTGAAGTCAATTCAGCATCAAAATGAAAACTTACATCAACATTATACTTAAGGTCAAAAGACTAAATGATTTTCCCCTAAAATTAGTAACAAAAGTAAGAGTGTCCCTTCTCTTTTTTTTTTTTTTTTTTTTTTTTTTTTTTTTAAAGAGAAAGAGAGAGAGAGAATAGGAAGGAGGAAAAAGGAAGAGAAAGAGAGAGAGAGAATGGGGAGGAGGGAGAAGGAAAAAAAAAGAGGGAGAGAGAATGGGAGTATTGCTTTCTTGCCCAGGCTAGAATGCAATTTAGTAATGGGTATTGAAAAGCTCTTTTATACTGATAATTATACTTAATGATGTAGTCAGGAAGGAATAAGGGAAGAAGATAACAAACAAACAGCCAACCAATATTTAATTTAAACCTATGAAATGCTATGCGATTACTGAGGAGTGATTTACTTCCAATTATATAGTCACCTTTGGAATAGGTGTGAGGTGGTAATGTATGTTTTGTGTATTTGAAGTGGAGAGTTCTATAAATGTTTATTAAGTTTACTTGTTCCGGGTCTGAGTTCAAGTTCTGAATATCCTTGTTAATTTTCTATCTCGTTGATCTATAGAATCGTTAGCTCTTCTTGTTGCATTGATCCTTTTGCCATTATGTAATGTCATTCCTCGCCTCTTTTGATCTTTGTTGTTTTAAAGTCTACTTTATCAGAGGCGAGAATTGCATCTCCTGCTTTTTGTTTATTTGTTTATTTTTACTCTCTGTTTGATTGGTAAATCTTCCTCCTTCTCTCTGAGTCTTTGTGTATTGTTGCATGTAAGATGGACCCGGATGCAGCATACCGATGGGTTTTGGCTTTTTATCCAATTAAAATATATACAAGTTTAATACTGGCATTTGATGCTAGCTGGCTGTTTTGCCCATTAGTTGATGTAAATTTTTTATTGTGTTAAAGTTCTTTGCTTTTTGATATATTTTTGGAAAGGCTGATATTGGTTGTTCCTTTATATGTATAGTGCTTCTTTCAGAAGCTCTTGTAAAGCAGGCCTGGTGGTGGTGAACTCTCTAAGTACTTGTTTGTTAGCAAAAGATTTAATTTTTCCTTCGCTCATAAAGCTTAGTTTGGCTGGATAGGAAATTCTGGGTTGAAAGTTCTTTTCTTTAAGGATGTTAAATATTGGTCCCCACTCTTTTCTGGCTTGTAGGGTTTCTGCTGAGAGATCTGCTGTAAGTCTGATAGGTTTCCCTTTATGGGTAACCTGACCTTTCTCTCTGGCTGCCCTTAGTATTTTCTCCTTCATTTCAACCCTAATAAATCTGGCGATTATGTGCCTTGGGGTTGGTCTTCTTGAAGAATATCTTTGTGGTGTTCTCTGTATTACCTGGAGTTGAATATTACCCTGCCTTGCCAGGTTGGGAAAATTTTCCTGAATGATATCCTGAAGAGTATTTTCCAACTTGGATTCATTCTCTTCATCACATTCAGGTACACCTATCAAACGTAAATTAGGTCTTTTCACATAGTCCCATATTTCCTGGAGACTTTGCTCATTCCTTTTCATCCTTTTTTTTCTCCAATCTTGTCTTCTCGTTTCATTTCACTGAGCTGGTCCTCGACTTCTGATATCCTTCCTTCTGCTTGATCAATTCGACTGTTTAAACTTGTGCATGCTTCGCGAAGTTCTCGTGTTGTGTTTTTCAGCTCCATCAATTCACTTATATTCTTCTCTAAATTGTCCATTCTCGTTAACATTTCGTCAAACCTTTTTTCAAGGTTCTTAGTTTCTTTGCATTGGGTTAGAATAAGTTCTTTTAATTCACAGAAGTTTCTTATCACCCACGTTTTGAAACCTGCTTCTGTTATTGGAACACACGTGTAATCTATTAAGCCTTGTTCCGTTACTGATGAGGAATTGCAATCCCCTGTAGAGGGAGAGGCATTCTGATTTTGAGTATTCTCTACCTTTTTACGCTGGTTTCTTCCCTTCATTATATATTTGTGCGTCTGTCGTCTTTATAATTACCAACTTTCTAACTGGGTCTCTGACGTCCAACTTGTTGATTCCCTGTGCCGAAATCTGAGCAATCCACTGAGCCGGCCAAAACAGCGGTGTTAAGATTGATGGTGCTTTTCTGCCCGGGAGTCTCCAGACTCTGCACCGAGAACTGGCGTGCTAAGGCACCAGCAAAACCGCCACGCCGGCCACAAGAGTCGCCCTGGCGACCCGTGGAGCTCCTCCACTGGGAATCTCCTGGTCCGTGAGCAACTAATATTCGTCTGAAAGTGTGGCGTCCTCTCGTTCTTTGCGGTTTCACTGGGAGGTACATGCCCGAGCTGCTAATCATCAGCCATCTTGGATCTCTCCCCTCCCTTCTCACCACTTCTATTGAACATTGTACTGAAGTTTCTGTTATTGATATTTAGGTAAAATAAATAAATAAAAGGCATCCAGATTGAAAAGGAAGACGATAGTATATGTAAAAAAAATACTAAGAAATCAAAAAATATTTGTGGAACTAATAAGTTCTGCAGGGTTGCAGAATGTAAGGTGAACATACAACAGTCTGTTGTTTATCTATATACGAGCAATAAATATTCTAAAAAATTAAACTAAGAAAATATTTCAGAGAGATCCAAGATGGCTGATGATTAGCAGCTCGGGCACGTACCTCCCAGTGAAAGCGCAAAGAACGAGAGGACGCCACACTTTCAGATGAATATTTGTTGCTCACGGACCAGCAGATTCCCAGTGGAGGAGCCCCACGGGTCGCCAGGGCGACTCTTGTGGCCGGCGTGGTGGTTTTGCTGGTGCCTTAGCACGCCAGTTCTCGGTGCAGAGTCCGGAGATTCCCGGGCAGAAAAGCACCATCAATCTTAACACCGCTGTTTTGGCCGGCTCAGTGGATTGCTCAGATCTTGGCGCAGGGAATCAACAAGCTGGACGTCAGAGACCCAGTTAGAAAGCCGGTAATTATAAAGACGACAGACGGACAAATATATAATGAAGGGAAGAAACCAGCGTAAAAAGGCAGAGAATACTCAAAATCAGAATGCCTCTCCCTCTACAGGGGATTGCAATTCCTCATCAGTAACGGAACAAGGCTTAATAGATTACACGTGTGCTCCAATAACAGAAGCAGGTTTCAAAACGTGGGTGATTAGAAACTTCTGTGAATTAAAAGAACTTGTTCTAACCCAATGCAAAGAAACTAAGAACCTTGAAAAAAGGTTTGACGAACTGTTAACGAGAATGGACAATTTAGAGAAGAATATAAGTGAATTGATGGAGCTGAAAAACACAACACGAGAACTTCGCGAAGCATGCACAAGTTTAAACAGTCGAATTGATCAAGCAGAAGGAAGGATATCAGAAGTCAAGGACCAGCTCAGTGAAATGAAACGAGAAGACAAGATTGGAGAAAAAAAAGGATGAAAAGGAATGAGCAAAGTCTCCAGGAAATATGGGACTATGTGAAAAGACCTAATTTACGTTTGATAGGTGTACCTGAATGTGATGAAGAGAATGAATCCAAGTTGGAAAATACTCTTCAGGATATCATTCAGGAAAATTTTCCCAACCTGGCAAGGCAGGGTAATATTCAACTCCAGGTAATACAGAGAACACCACAAAGATATTCTTCAAGAAGACCAACCCCAAGGCACATAATCGCCAGATTTATTAGGGTTGAAATGAAGGAGAAAATACTAAGGGCAGCCAGAGAGAAAGGTCAGGTTACCCATAAAGGGAAACCTATCAGACTTACAGCAGATCTCTCAGCAGAAACCCTACAAGCCAGAAAAGAGTGGGGACCAATATTTAACATCCTTAAAGAAAAGAACTTTCAACCCAGAATTTCCTATCCAGCCAAACTAAGCTTTATGAGCGAAGGAAAAATTAAATCTTTTGCTAACAAACAAGTACTTAGAGAGTTCACCACCACCAGGCCTGCTTTACAAGAGCTTCTGAAAGAAGCACTATACATATAAAGGAACAACCAATATCAGCCTTTCCAAAAATATATCAAAAAGCAAAGAACTTTAACACAATAAAAAATTTACATCAACTAATGGGCAAAACAGCCAGCTAGAATCAAACGCCGGTATTAAACCTATATATATTTTAATTGGATAAAAAGCCAAAACCCATCGGTATGCTGCATCTGGGCCCATCTTACATGCAACAATACACAAAGACTCAGAGAGAAGGAGGAAGATTTACCAATCAAACAGAGAGTAAAAATAAACAAATAAACAAAAAGCAGGAGATGCAATTCTCGCCTCTGATAAAGTAGACTTTAAAGCAACAAAGATCAAAAGAGGCGAGGAATGACATTACATAATGGCAAAAGGATCAATGTAACAAGAAGAGCTAACGATTCTATAGATCAACGAGATAGAAAATTAACAAGGATATTCAGAACTTGAACTCAGACCCGGAACAAGTAAACTTAATAAACATTTATAGAACTCTCCACTTCAAATACACAAAACATACATTACCACCTCATACCTATTCCAAAGGTGACTATATAATTGGAAGTAAATCACTCCTCAGTAATCGCATAGCATTTCATAGGTTTAAATTAAATATTGGTTGGCTGTTTGTTTGTTATCTTCTTCCCTTATTCCTTCCTGACTACATCATTAAGTATAATTATCAGTATAAAAGAGCTTTTCAATACCCATTACTAAATTGCATTCTAGCCTGGGCAAGAAAGCAATACTCCCATTCTCTCTCCCTCTTTCTTTTCCTTCTCCCTCCTCCCCATTCTCTCTCTCTCTTTCTCTTCCTTTTTCCTCCTTCCTATTCTCTCTCAAAAAAAAAAAAAAGAAAATATTTCATTGATAATTTATAATTAATAGGGAACTGCTATACCTAAACCAAGTCATCAAGGGTAATTTAACAGTATTAGTAAAAACTGATGTCTACAATAACAATTCTTTTTTTTTTTTTTATTGCATTTTAGGTTTTGGGGTACATGTGAAAAACATGCAAGGTTGTTGCATAGGTGCATACGTGGCAGTATGATTTGCTGCCTCCCTCCCCTTCACCTATATCTGGCATTTCTCCCCATGCTATCCCTCCCCAACTCCCCACCCCCACACTGTCCCCCCCTCCCCCCCAACAGACCCCCGTGTATAGTGCTCCCCTCCCTGTGTCCATGTGTTCTCCTTATTCAACACCCACCTATGAGTGAGAACATGTGGTGTTTGATTTTGTGTTCTTGTGTCAGTTTGCTGAGAATGATGTTTTCCAGGTTCATCCATGTCCCTACGAAGGATGTGAACTCCTCCTTTTTAATGGCTGCATAATATTCCATGGTGTATATGTGCCACATTTTTCCTGTCCAGTCTATCATCAATGGGCATTTGGGCTGGTTCCAGGTCTTTGCTATTGTAAACTGTGCTGCAATGAACATTCATGTGCATGTGTCCTTATAGTAGAACGATTTATAATCCTTTGGATATATGCCCAGTAATGGGATTGCTGGGTCAAATGGAATTTCTATTTCTAGGTCCTTGAGGAATCGCCACACTGTCTTCCACAGTGGTTGAACTAATTTACACTCCCACCAACAGTGTAAAAGTGTTCCTATTTCTCCACGTCCTCTCCAGCATCTGTTTTCTCCAGATTTTTTAATGATCGCCATTCTAACTGGCGTGAGATGGTATCTCAATGTAGCTTTGATTTGCATTTCTCTAATGACCAGTGATGATGAGCATTTTTTCATATGTTTGTTGGCCTCATGTATGTCTTCTTTTGTAAAGTATCTGTTCATATCCTTCGCCCATTTTTGAATGGGCTTGTTTGTTTTTTTCTTGTAAATCTTTTTTAGCTCATTGTAAATTCTGGATATCAGCCCTTTGTCAGACGGGTAGGCTGCAAAAATTTTTTCCCATTCTGTTGGTTGCCGATTCACTCTATTGACTGTTTCTTTTGCCGTGCAGAAGCTGTGGAGTTTGATTAGGTCCCATTTGTCTTTTTTGGCTTTTGTTGCCAATGCTTTTGGTGTTTTGGTCATAAAGTCCTTGCCTACGCCTATGTCCTGAATGGTTTTGCCTAGGTTTCCTTCTAGTGTTTTTATGGTGTTATGTCTTATGTTTAAGTCTTTAATCCATCTGGAGTCAATTTTAGTGCCTTCTAGTGTTTCTATGGTGTTATGTCTTATGTTTAAGTCTTTAATCCATCTGGAGTCAATTTTAGTGTAAGGTGTCAGGAAGGGGTCGAGTTTCTGCTTTCTGCATATGGCTAGCCAGTTTTCCCAACACCACTTATTGAACAGGGAATCCTTTCCCCATTGCTTGTTTTTTTCAGGTTTGTCAAAGATCGGGTGGTTGTAGATATGTTGTGTCGCCTCCGACGCCTCTGTTCTGTTCCATTGGTCTATATCTCTGTTTTGGTACCAGTACCATGCTGTTTTGATTACTGTAGCCTTGTAGTAGAGTTTGATGTCCAGTAGTGTGATGCCTCCCGCTTTGTTCTTTTTGCTTAGAATTGACTTGGCTATGCGGGCTCTCTTTTGGTTCCATATGAAGTTTAAGGTGGTTTTTTCCAGTTCTGTCAGGAAGGTCATTGGTAGCTTGATGGGGATAGCGTTGAATCTGTAAATTACTTTGGGCAGTATGGCCATTTTCACGATATTAATTCTTCCTAACCATGAATATGGAATGTTTCTCCATCTGTTTGTGTCCTCTCTTATTTCGTTGAGCAGTGATTTGTAGTTCTTCTTGAAGAGATCCTTTACGTTCCTTGTTAGTTGTATTCCTAGGTATTTTATTCTCTTTGTAGCAATTGTGCATGGCAGTTCGTTCTTGATTTGGCTCTCTTTAAGTCTGTTATTGGTGTATAGGAATGCTTGTGATTTTTGCACATTGATTTTGTATCCTGAGACTTTGCTGAAGTTGCTTATCAGTTTCAGGAGATTTTGGGCTGAGGTGATAGGGTCTTCTAGATATACAATCATGTCGTCTGCAAATAGAGACAATTTGACTTCCTCCTTTCCTAGTCGAATACCCTTTATTTCTTTTTCTTGCCTGATTGCTCTGGCTAGAACTTCCAGTACTATATTGAATAGGAGTGGTGAGAGAGGGCATCCTTGTCTCGTGCCAGATTTCAAAGGGAATGCTTCCAGTTTTTTCCCATTCAGTATGATATTGGCTGTCGGTTTGTCATAAATAGCTTTTATTATTTTGAGATATGTTCCGTCGATACCTAGTTTATTGAGAGTTTTTAGCATAAAGGGCTGTTGAATTTTGTCGAAGGCCTTCTCTGCATCAATTGAGATCATCATGTGGTTTTTGTTTTTGGTTCTGTTTATGTGGTGAACTACATTTATAGACTTGCGTATATTGAACCAGCCTTGCATCCCTGGGATGAATCCTACTTGATCATGGTGGATAAGCTTTTTGATGTGCTGTTGTAATCGGCTTGCCAGTATTTTATTGAAGATTTTTGCATCTATGTTCATCATGGATATTGGCCTGTAGTTTTCTTTTCTTGTTGAGTCTCTGCCGGGTTTTGGTATCAGGATGATGTTGGTCTCATAAAATGATATGGGAAGGATTCCCTCTTTTTGGATTATTTGGAATAGTTTCAGTAGGAATGGTACCAGTTACTCTTTGTATGTCTGGTAGAATTCAGCTGTGAAACCCTCTCGGCCTGGGCTTTTTTTGGGTGGTAGGCTCTTAATTGCTGCCTCGACTTCAGACCTTGTTATTGGTCTATTCAGGGTTTCAACTTCTTCCTGGTTTAGGCATGGAAGGAGGCTACTGTCCAGGAATTTATCCATTTCTTCCAGGTTTTCTAATTTATGTGCATAGAGTTGTTTGTAATAATCTCCGATGATGGTTTGAATTTCTGTGGCATCTGTGGTGATATCCCCTTTATCATTTTTTATTGCATCTATTTGGTTAGTCTCTCTTTTCTTTTTTATTAGTCTGGCTAGTGGTCTGTCTATTTTGTTGATCTTTTCAAAAAACCAGCTCCTGGATTTATTGATTTTTTGTAGGGTTTTTCGTGTCTCTATCTCCTTCAATTCTGCTTTGATCTTAGTTATTTCTTGTCTTCTGCTAGGTTTTGAGTTTTTTTGATCTTGCTCCTCTAGCTCTTTCAATTTTGATGATAGGGAGTCAATTTTAGTTCTCTCCTTTCTTCTCATGTGGGCACTTATTGCTATGTATTTTCCTCTAGAGACTGCTTTAAATGTGTCCCAAAGATTCTGGTATGTGGTGTCTTCGTTCTCACTGGTTTCAAAGAACATCTTTATTTCTGCCTTCATTTCATTGTTTATCCAGTCAACATTCAGGAGAAAGTTGTTCAATTTCCATGAGGTTGTGCGGTTCTGGGTTGGCTTCTGAATTCTGAGTTCTAACTTGATTGCGCTGTGGTCTGAGAGACTGTTTGTTATGGTTTCCGTTCTTTTGCATTTGCTGAGGAGTGATTTACTTCCAATTATGTGGTCAATTTTAGAGTAGGTGTGATGTGGTGCTGAGAAGAATGTATATTCTGTGGATTTGGGGTGGAGAGTTCTGTAAATGTCTATTAGGTTTGCTTGTTCCAGGTCTGAGTTCAAGTCCTGGATATCCTTATTAATTTTCTGTCTCGTTGATCTGTCTAATATTGGCAATGGTGTGTTGAAGTCTCCCACTATTAATGTGTGGGAGTCTAAGTCTCGTTGCAAGTCTTTAAGAACTTGCCTTATGTATCTGGGTGCTCCTGTATTAGGTGCATATATATTTAGGATCGTTAGCTCTTCTTGTTGCATTGATCCTTTTACCATTATGTAATGTCCTTCTTTGTCTCTTTTGATCTTTGTTGCTTTAAAGTCTATTTTATCAGAGATGAGAATTGCAACTCCTGCTTTTTTTTTTGCTCTCCATTTGCTTGGTAAATCTTCCTCCATCCCTTTATTTTGAGCCTTTGTGTATCCTTGCATGTGAGGTGGGTTTCCTGGATACAGCACACCGATGGGTTTTGGCTTTTTATCCAATTTGCCAGTCTGTGTCTTTTGATTGGGGCATTTAGTCCATTTACATTTAGGGTTAGTACTGTTATGTGTGAGTTTGATCCTGTCATTTTGATGCTAGCTGGCTGTTTTGCCCATTGGTTGATGCAGATTCTTCATTGTGTTGCTGCTCTTTATCATTTCGTGTGTTTTTGGCGTGGCTGGTGCTGGTTGTTTTTTTCTATGTGTAGTGTCTCCTTCAGGAGCTCTTGTAAAGCTGGTCTGGTGTTGATGAAATCTGTGAGTACTTGCTTGTTCACAAAGGATTTTATTTTTCCTTCACTTATGAAGCTTAGTTTGGCTGGATATGAAATTCTGGGTTGAAAGTTCTTTTCTTTAAGGATGTTGAATATCAGCCCCCACTCCCTTCTGGCCTGTAGGGTTTCTGCTGAGAGATCTGCTCTAAGTCTGATGGGCTTCCCTTTGTGGGTAACCCGACCTTTCTCTCTGGCTGCCCTTAGTATTTTCTCCTTCATTTCAACCCTGGTGAATCTGATGATTATGTGCCTTGGGGTTGCTCTTCTAGAGGAATATCTTTGTGGTGTTCTCTGTATTTCCTGGACTTGGAATATTGGCCTGCCTTGCTAGGTTGGGGAAGTTTTCCTGGATAATATCCTGAAGAGTATTTTCCAGCTTGGATGCATTCTCTTCGTCACATTCAGGTACACCTATCAAACGTAGATTAGGTCTTTTCACGTAGTCCCATATTTCTTGTTGACTCTGTTCATTCCTTTTTACCTTGTTTTCTCTAATCTTCTCTTCTCATTTTATTTCATTGAGTTGATCTTCGACTTCTGATATGCTTTCTTCTGCTTGGTCAATTCTGCTGTTGAAACTTGTGCATGCTTCGCGAAGTTCTCGTGTTGTGTTTTTCAGCTCCATCAGTTCGCTCATATTCCTCTCTAAGTTGTCCATTCTCGTTAGCATTTCATCAAGTCTTTTTTCAAGGTTCTTAGTTTCTTTGCATTGGGTTAGAACATGTTCTTTTAGCTCACAGAAGTTTCCTATTATCCATTTTCTGAAAGCTGATTCTGTCATTTCATCACACTCATTCTCCGTCCAGTCTTGTTCCTGTGCTGGTGAGGAGTTATGCTGCCTTGTAGGAGGAGAGGTGTTCTGGTTTTGGGTGTTTTCGTCCTTTTTGCACTGGTTTCTTCCCATCTTTGTGGATTTATCCACCTATTGACTTTGTAGTTGCTGTCTTTCTGATTTTGGTAATTTTAAGTCTGCAGCAGCTGAACTCATAAACCCCCTTTTCTTCCCCCCAGGTGTTCTGGCCCAGGGGGTTAGGGCTTTATGCTTTTCAGCTGTGTTGCTACCGTTTTCCCTGCCCACAAGGTGGCAGTCTAGTCACACTCAGCCTGCAGAGGCTTCGCTGAGCTGCTGTGGGCTCCACCCAGCTTCCATGTGAGCTTCCCTGCAGTCCTGTTTATATGGGTGTAGTTAGAACTGCTTCCACTATGCTGGCCCACCCCTGTAGTGACGGAGTCTCTGTAGTTGCGGGTTGTCTTGGTTACAGCAAATTGCCCCGGGAACTGCAGGGTGTTTCCCGATGGAGGACGCCCCTCCCCCACAGAGCTGGACCGTCCCGGGTTCAGCCGTGTTTCCAGTGGGGCCCTCTTTGCCCGGGAATCTCTTGGCTTGCCTCCTTGCCTCAGCTCCCCTTGCTGGCCCAGAGGGGACACAGTCTCATTCACTTTGCTCAAGGAGCCGCTGCTCCCTGCCCCCTGTGCAGGCCGAGCGGCTGCTCTGGTCCAACCAGCGGTGCTGGGAACCCGTGGAGCTTCTCTGCCTGTGAATCTCCTGGTCTGTGGGCAGTTAAAATCCGCTGCCCTGTGTGCCGCTGCGTCAGCCGAAGCAGCGGCTCTGAGATTCGTGGCGCGTGCTTGCCCGGGGGTCTCCTGGCTTGACTCCCTGCTTCAGCTCCCCTTGCTGGCTCAGAGGGAACTCTGTCTCTCTCGCTCTGCATAAGAAGCCACTGCCCCCCACCCCAGGGCGTAGGCTGAGCGGCCACGCCGCTCAAACCAGCGGCGCTGGCGACCCGTGGGGCTTCTCCTCCTGTGAATCTCCTGGTCTGTGGGCAGTAAAAATCCGTCTGGAAATGCGGCGTCCACTCACCCTCTGCGCCTTCTCTCGGAGCTGCAATCCCAACTTCCTCCTAAGCGGCCATCTTAGATCTTCTCCCTACAATAACAATTCTTATTTGTGATTGGGTGGTTACAAATATTCCAGAACATTTAAAATATTCTGTAGTCACAATGTAGAATATAAAAGTAGAAGGTATGAAGTCCAACCCATCTTTACAAAAATGAAAAGAATGAAATTTAACAGACGTCAACACATGATGCATGAAACTGGGTCATGAATTTACAAACATGCATTTTTGTAAAAGTCAAGGACCTCCCTTATTTAAACAAGGTTAATTCCCTGGAGAAACTGAGTTTAAATATAGGTATTCTTTAGATTCTTTGAAACTGATAATCTTTTAAACCAAGAAACAAAGTAAGGAATGACACCGAAATATTGGCTTCCTATAGTCTTTAAATTCTTTGGCTGAAATACAGAAAGCAGATTTCATGTACTTAAAAAATATAATAGGCAATTTCTTTTGTGAGTAAGATTGCAAATAGGTTGTGAATGCTCTCTGGCGTTATTTCAAATTGCCTTGCCATTATCTGTAAGTTGAACTTTTCTTCTTCAATTTACTACCACTCAATCTTTTTCATCATTCTATCCTGATAAAATGAGAATACATTGATGTAATGTATGCTCCTCTGATCTTAGCTTTTGGAGCCATTGCAATGTGCCGACATCTCACCTCCAACCAGACCAAAAGAAGTAGGAATCCTTTCCCTTAATACTCAAGCCTGAACCTGCAGAAGGTCCAAGAGGGCCCATAGGGAGCTAACACCACCTGAATAGTATGAGCTATGCCTGATATCTAATTGAATGGTCATGCACCTTCCTGATTCTTGAAATTTCTCTGGTTATCTCTGCCACTATCTTTAACAATTGCATATTAAGTATAAGTAAACTTGTTAGAAATGAAAGATTGCTGAGATTCTTTGTTCTTTTATATGTCCTACATGGGATTTGTGTGTGGGTGTATGTAAGTTTTATTAAAACAAACCCATAATCTAGAGGTACTGGTGAAAGCACATGATATCTCAATAGATTAAGCTCTGTTCCAAAAATTTCCCAGAAACTAGAGGCAAGAAAACCTTTTCTGTTTTATCCTAGTCTGTTTCTTAGAGATTCAAGTAAGAAAATTGCTTCCTTACTTAGCCCTAGACTTTATCTTTCCTAGTTTTTCTTTCATTTAGCTGCCAGTTATTTTTTAAAGACAAGTATGATATCATTTGCTTAAATTTTTTATTTGCCCAGGACTGCAAATACAGTAGAAGACATCAGATTCTTCATGATCTGGTTCCCATGGATTTTCCAAACCTACTTGCTAATATGTGTCTCACTTATCCACAGAGCTTGAATGTCTCTGCAAATGACATATTATCCCAACTCTGAGTCATTGCCCCAGTTTTTACCACCATCTTCCAGAGTAAGCATTCAAAACCTAAGCACTGCTCTACTTAAATATTTTAGGAAAAAGGATTTGCACTCTTGAACTTAATGGACAAAGCCCTTGAAGATTTTATCCCTACTTGACCCCACAGTCTTTCCCACTCCACCCCATAAGCATCCCTTCTTCAGACCAAACTAATTCCCAGACACCTTAAAGCTTCATTCCTCTTCCCAGCTTTTTTTAGGCTGTTATCTCTATCAGGAGGTGTTTACCTGACCCAATCCTAGTCAGTGGTTAGTTACAGTCACTTCTAGGAAGCTATCCATAAATATCCACTTTGATAGTCCCTCCTTTGGGTTCTCAAACTACCCTGTGTACTCATAGTATAGAACTTATTCTTACTTTTTCATTTATCAAATTATTATTTTATACACCCTCTGTACCAAGTACTGTCCAACATCCCGTGGCACAACTGCAAATAAGACATTAGCACACTGCAAGCTCACCGAAGGCAGGAACAATGTCTCTTTTTTAACCTTGTAAAAGGGTCCTTATGCCTATTCTTTATCTGTGGAACTCCTGCTTATCCTCTAGCACCCAGCTTATGTTATTGCAATTGTTTTTGTTATTATAATTGCTTTAATTTGGCCTCAAAAAGATTTTTAATAGATAGGAAAATGAGGTTCAGTGTAATTTACACAAGATCTCACGGATCCGAATAATCAAAGATACGTTTGAAGCTCTGACCTGATTGCAAAGAATAAATAAACTCAAATAAATAAATAACTTAGGGAATAATGCCACAAAGTGACCATTTATTTAAGCATCTCCTACAGCACCTGTAAGGGGGACCTAGCATTAAACACATAGCTCTGTATTGATATTCACTCCTCTAGCAGTCACATAATTTAAATACGGCCACCAATAGCAACAAGAAACAGTCGGCATTTCTCCCATTTGCAAGACAAATTTTTAGACTCTTGTTCTCATTTAGATTTTTGATTTTAAAAAGTATTATTTAATTTACATCTAGGAGAACACCTGACTCAATCATTAAAAAGGTATAAAATTATAAAATGTTCTGAATGAATAAAGATGAACTGAATCTATGTATTATCTATCCTCCACCATCTCACACCATTCACGCCACATTCAGAATGTAAAGGAAATAGGACATTAGGATACAGACAGCAAAGTTACTTGTCTACATTTAGGTGTTTGGTTAGTTTCGGAATGGAGAGTAGACACGCTTCCCAAAATTTGCAGTTAACACGTTTTTATTGGAACGCAGTGACCCCAGTTAAGATTCCACCAACTTGGCAATATTGTTTTACCTTTGTGCTTCTTGTTTTTTAACTTTTCTGCATTGAGCATATCTGACTCTACCATATATCTACATGCACATGAAAAGTACATACTTTAAGTCAATTTCTTAATTAACTTTTACAACATAGTAAGGGAGCAACTTCCCCCATTCTATTTGACGTTCCTTCCATTAACTGCACCAGAGCTATCTCAATATGATTTAGTCAACCTATGAAACTGAAATACCAAATACAGCAGAAATGTTACCTGAATTAAGTAAAACTTGAAGAATGAGCATTTATTAAACAGTGATAAGATGACAGACCTATAGATTTACATAAATAGTCATCAGGATATCTGATACCTATAATTCTAAACATTTTATTTTCTACCAAAGGATGTATGAGCTACAAATAGAAATAAAAGAAAAAAACAAGTCAGACTTAATCTAGAGAGGGGTAATTAACCATTGTGAATTTGCTTATGAAATCCAAGCAAAGTAGAAGCCCATTTTAACAAATAGAAAGCCTTTCCCCCTGATCTCCCCCTGCCCTCAGAAATATTATTTATTTAGTCACTTAACCACTGATTTCCCCCTGACTGTGGAATGAATAATTTTTTATGATGTTGCACAGGAACTCTCAGTTCCACAATATTCTTTGGATAAAAAATGAAATCAAAATGACCACCAAAATAAATGTTTCCAAGAAAACTGCCTCACAGTCTCTATACTATCAATTTTCTATTAAAATCCTAAGAAAATATATGAAAAGAAAAATACTGCCTGTACTCAAAACAGACATAGCTGAAATTAACCGAGCCACCCACCATTCATTCAAATCATAACTGAAAGGGGTTTATAATCAGACATGGCAATTTTTCCGTTTACCTTCAGCATAAGAACAGGATAGACTCTGAGAAATGTGAACTATTATTTATCAGCTAGACTTTACATCAGATGATTTTTCTGAAGGCTTCAGCTTTGCCTCTTTATCCTGCAGCTGTGGATAACGTTATGAAAGAAGGTTTGGCAGACCTTCTATTTCAGCCATGGTTGAAAGAAAATAATAATGTCATCAATTAGCAACTAATGCAATAGTTGAATTACTGTGGCTTTTAGAAAACATTGGAATTATTTGCCTGCCTGTGGGTCTGCCCTATACTCTGATAGAAGCAAACAAATGTTCAACTGATATTTTGCTAGCTGGAGATTGATGGACAGTGTTTTTTTCCCATTTCAGAAATATAGGCTTACTTTCTGGTGTCTAGTTTCTTTATCAACAAAATGAGAATGTTACTGATGACCTGTCAAATTAGCTGGCATATTATAGGCATGAAATAAATATTTGTTGAGTGAATTAATTGATAACAGTAATCATTTGCTGAATTCAAAGCAGATGTGCTGGATACCATAGCATTCTCATTCTCATTTTGAATGTGGAAGATATAAGGTTAGAAAGTAACAGAGGCAGAATCCAAAGCCTGAGCTTTTTTTGGTAGGGGTGAGGGTACAATATCAACTTGCCTTTCCTATAGATACTATGATAATCAATAAAAATTTAAAACACACCTCTGTGTAACAATATGCAGGAGTATAAGTTGAAAAAGGCAAACTCAAGAGGTGGTTTGAATGGCTGGAATCTTAGCTCTACCATACATTTGCTGGATGGCCTTGAATGGTTTTTCTTCAGCTTCCTGAGTCTGTTTTCATATCTGTAGGATAAGGCTAATAATAGGATCTATCTCATAACCTTGTTATGAAGCTAAACTAGATCAATATCTGTGTAATGTGCTTAGCACAGTACCTGGCCTATAATAAGCTCATCATATAACAGCTGTTAGCTCATATACCGGGGCCTCTTGACAGCAATTTTGCTCAGTTGCCAGTAGACTGATCTATTTTTTCTTAGATAGCCAAACAGCAATACACATATATTGGTTAGGAAGGCAATCTACTTCATTATAAAAGAAAAAAGAGGAGGAGGAGGAAGAAGGAATGGAGGGAGGGAAGAAGAAAGGGAGGGAGGGAGAGAGGAAATAAACAAATAATCTGAAGATCCCAAAACCATGGCCAAGGTGCATTCAGAAGGACAAGCAACTCCAAGTCCTCACTACTTCCTACTATAACTGCAGGGTTATTGCTACACATTTTATTTCCGCTAAAAAACAGGCAAAACACTCTCCCTTCATTCCCTCAGCAAACTGAAGCATATTCACATTTCAAAAGAAACTTTACTAAATACTAAGAGAAAACAGAAAGAAAGCAATTACAAAGGCTACAAGCTCGTGTGTGTGTGTGTGTGTGTGTGTGTGTGTGTGTGTGTGTGATTTGCTTTTCTCTGAGCTAATGCCTGTGGCTTTATTAATTCACTTCCTTAGTATGCTTTTTGCTCTCTTCTTGCTATGGTCTGTTTTATACTTTATATTAAATGTGGCTTTTTATAAGGCACCTAAAATAGTGGCAATAAAAGGGAGCCATGTATAAAACAAAGATGATATATAGATGGAAGACAGAGAAATGACAGATAATTGGTAAAGAGGTGATAGATAATAGATAAACCATAGATAATGGACAGATATAGATACATACATAGATGGATAAATAATAGAAAATGTGTAGATAATAGATATGATAGATGACAGATGTACGTGTCTGTGTGTGTGTGTGCGTGTGTGTGTGTGTGTGTGTGTGTGTATGTAGAGAGAGAGAGAGAGAATAAATAATTGTTCGGAATTTTTGAATCCTTGATAACTACCTCTAGGCAAGAAGGGATACTATCCTTCCCTCGCAGTTTCTTCGCTCCATCTGGTGGACACACCATCTTTTTTCCTACCACACACGAGTCCATGAATGGCCTATCTTGCTCTCTTCCCTTGGATTATCATTTCTCAGGACACTTAGACTGATTCCATGACTTTGCTATTGTCAATAGTGCCACAATAAACATATGAGTGTAGGTGTCTTTTTGAAAAAATGATTTCTTTTCCTTTGGGTATATACCCAGTGGTGGAATTGCTATGTCAAAAGGTAGTTCTATTTGTAGTTCTTTGAGAAATCTCCATACTGTTTTCCATAGGGTTAGACTAATTCACATTCTCACCAACAGTTGCAGTTATTATGTGTTCTCTTGTCTCCACATCCTCACCAACATCTGCTATTTTTTTAGTTTTACATAATAACCATTCTGAGTGGCATGAGATGGCATCTTATTGTGGTTTTAATTTTTTCTCTGAAGATTAGTGATGTTGGGCATTTTTTCATATGTTTGCTGGCTGTTTGTATGTATATCATTTTTTGGGAAGTGTCTGTTCTTGTTCTTTACTCTTTTTTAATGGGGTTATTTGGTTTTTCTTTGTTGATTTAAGTTCCTTATAGATTCTGGTTATTACTACTTTGTTGGATGCATAATTTGCAAATATTTTCTCTCATTCTGTAGGTTGTCTATTTACTCTGTTGATTATTTTGCTGTGCAGAAGCTCTTTAGTTTAATTAGATCCCATTTGTCTTTTTTTGTTTTTGTTTCGTTTGCTTTTGAGATCCTAGTCATTAATTATTTGTCTAGATCAATATCCAGAGGAGTTTTCCCTAGGTTTTCTTGTAGTATTTTTCTATTTTCATATCTTATGCAGTCTTTCATCTATCTTAATTTTTGTATATGGTGAAAGGTAGGAGTTTAGTTTCCTGCATAGGGCCAGCCAGTTTTCCCAACATTATTTATTAAATCAAGCATTCTTTCCCCTTGCTTATTTTTTTTGACATTGTCAAAGATCAGTTGGTTGTAGGTATGTGATTTTATTTCTGGTTTTACTTTTGTGTTTCATTGATCTATGTGTCTATTTTTGTACCAATACCATGTATTATGGTTACTATATCTTATAGTATAATCTTAAGTCAGATAATGTGATGCATCTGACTTTGTTCTTTATGCTGAAGATGGCTTTGGCTATTCAATGTCTTTATTAGTTCCATATGAATATTAAAATTTTCTTTCTAATTCTGCAAGAAATGATGTTGGTAATTTGATAGGAATTACATTATTGTTTTATGCAATGTAATCATTTTAATGACATCTATTCTTCCTATCCATGAGCATGGGATGTTTTTCCATTTTTATGTGTCATCTATGATTTCTTTCATCAGTGTTTGGCAGTTTTCCTTGTAGAGGTCTCTCACATTCTTGGTAAATGCATTGCTGGATATTGTGTGTGTTGGTGGGGAGCATTTTTAGATAAGATTGAATTCTTCATTTGGTACTCAGCTTCAGTGTTGTCTATAGAAATGCAACTGATTTGGGGACATCGATTTTGTATCTTGACACTTTACTACAGTTGTTTATCAGATGTAGTAGTCTTCTGGAGGAATCTTTAGGATTTTCTAGGTATGGAATGATGTCATTAGTAAACAGATAATTTGACTTCCTCTTTTTCCTATTTGAATGCTTTTTTTTTTTTTTTTCCTCTTGCTTGATTGTTCTGGCTAGCATTGAAAGTACTATATTAAATACAAGTGGTGAGAGTGGACATCCTTGTCTTGTTCCAGTTATTAGGAATAATGCTTCAAGCTTTTAACCAGTCAGTATGATGTTTGCCTTGGGTTTGTCATAGATGGCTTTTGTTATTTTGAGATACATTCTTTTGATGCCTAGTTTGTTCAGAGTTTTTAACATAAGGATGTGTTGCATTTTATCAAATGCTTTTTTCTGTATCTGTTGGGATGATCGTATGGTTTTTGCTTTTAATTCTGTTTATTTGATGAATCACATTTATTGCTTTGCATATGTTAAACCATCCTTGCAACCCTGGAATAAAACCTACTAAGCACAGTGAGTTATCTTTTTGATGTGCTGCTGGATTTGATGTGCTAGTATTTTGTTGAGGATTTTTATGACTGTGTTCATTAGGGATGTTGGCTTGTAGTTTTTGTTTTTGTTGTGTCCTTGCCAAATGTTGGTATCAGTATAATGATAGTTTCATAAAATGAGTTAGTGAGAAACAGGAGACTTTTTGATGCAATCATATTTATCTCCTATATCCCCCTTTATACTTCATAAAAGGCAATCAGAGGCATTCAAGAAATACTTGAGTTGAACTAAAATAAAAATATATCTTTGTCCCATGTATTGGATTTTGAATTACAGAATTTAACAGCTAGATAGACATAATTAGGTTTTCCACATCTTTTATTATTATTTTCCACATTTTTAGCCATTGCTTTATAAAAAATCTATTATTTTGTATAGGTTACTAATTTATGTTACTACTGAAGAGCTGTCATGTATAATAAACTAAATTTAACAATCTTTTGTGTAAACTTTTATAGGGATTCAAGGATATTTCTCTTGAGAGGTTTATACATGGTGGAGCCAATGTTACTGGATTCCAGTTGGTAGATTTTAACACACCTATGGTAATCAAACTAATGGACCGCTGGAAGAAACTAGATCAGAGAGAGTATCCAGGATCTGAGACTCCTCCAAAGGTATTTTTTGAATTTTATCTCTGTATTACTGATATTTTCAAAATTTAAGATAGAAAGTATACAGTTCTTCCACTAACATTTTGGCAAACATAGTCTGGCATAGGAATAAAGCATTTTGTCCTTGTAACCGCCCTGCACATGTACTTAATAATTTCTGAATTTCTGTTTTTAAGAGTAGAGTTGATAGACATTAGCTCAATCAGTTTACTATTATTCTTACAGTACATGGCATATGAATTTCCTTGCAAAATTATATTTTTTAAAAAAACTGTTAACTAACTATTCCAAATGTGACAGAGCATTAGTAAATTTTTTCCCACACAGAAATCTTTTTGAAGTGATTTGCAATGAGTAAGCAAATTAGGAAATTCGCAAAAATGTAAACTATACAAGCTTCTGTAAAAGTTCTCTTTCCTGGTTGTTTTCATGTTTTTCTGACTGACATTGTGAAAGTATGCTATTAATATTTGCTCAGAAAAAGCTGGTAAATTTATGATCCATAAGCATATTTGTTCAAACTAAAAGAACAGATGACTTTTTAGACCTCATGTTAAATTATGACATAATGTTCCTTAAACTCCAACTTAGTAGTTTGAGTCCCTACCTAATAAGTCACCATCATCATCATTTGCTAATCTATTACTTACAGTGCATTACAGTAAAAAGTTTTATATATAATTTGGAAACTCAAGCCTAGACAAAACGAGATCTAAGACTAGAAGGTTTCAGCTCTGCTTCTATTTCCTAATTATAATACTTCATACTGGCTATGTCAATTTCTTCTCTGAAATGCTGGAATTTGGCCAGGTTGGCATACCATCTTCACTGCCTTATAAAATCATAGAATTTCAAAACAGAACATTAAATGGGTGTCCACTATGTGTCAAGCACTATAGCCCAATCCTTTGATTTTACAGATATATATATATGCAAATTATTAAATGGATATAGTAGTTGGCTGTCCCTGAGCCAAGGACCAGGTTCATGAATACACAGGATATAATCATTTTAATGTCTCCTATTTGATTATCTCCAATTAGACTTGTCTATGCTATAGCTTTGGCCTCCTTGTTATGTAAAAATTTGTATAGTCCTCTCATCATTCACAGCTCTTGGCATGATGCTAGGCATTCAGTAGCCATTTAATAAATATATGCAATACAATTAGTTCTCATTATTTACAGCAGTTATGTTCTAGAAAGTCTCTTTAAATTCTGAATGAGTAAATATGGAACCATTGCTCCCAGGGGAAATATAGGGTTAAGTTCTGCTAGCCTCTGGTTACAAACTTTTTGTCAACGATTCAGTACATAACCTTGTTTTATGGGTGTTTCTGTTTAAAGAAACCTTATTTAATGTATTGCTGATTCATGAACATTGGACTTCTGGCCAACAGCACCGTGACTCATGCCCAAATGAAGCTTATTTGACGTGCGAATTTTCTCCATAAGGCACATCACAGCCTTCCTGCACTTTGGAATCCTAAACAGCACATTAACACTATGCTTTTGGGCCATGTTAAACAGTGAAATCATCAGCAAAAAGCACAAAACTGCAGAAAACATGGCACTAAATACAACACAAAAAGGACACTTGTTTACAGTATGAGAGCAGAAACAAGAAAACAGTGTTTTCTTGTTCAGCCACAGCTGGGACCTTGTGTGTTGGGTTACTCAAATTTTTCACCACTCTACAGTTCCACAAATAACCACAAAAGTGCCACAAGTATCGATCTGAGAATCACAAATAAATACTAGCAAGGAGAAAAATTTGAAAATTTAGAATCCACAAATGAGGATTGATTATAACTAATTAAAGTGTACTTTGTTTAATTTTTCAAACAAGATTAAAAGCATGACTTCTGATCATGTCACTTTCTCACTTTAAAAAAATCTCCTGGAATCAAGGTCTTCCATTCTATAGGCCAATCAAGACTTCCCAACTGCATGACCCTCTGCCCCCTTTCTGATGCTCCAGCCAGTCTGAGTTGCCCTGCATTTCCCCACCCTTTATCACTTCCTGTGCGTGTGCTTCTACCTCAAAAGTCCTCCACCTTCATGTCTACCTGTCCAAAGCCAACCATCTTCCAAGTCTTTCTCTCAAACTCAAATTCCACTTTCTCTATGAAATCTTTTCTTCTTTGTCTTTTTCTTTCTTTCTTTCTTTCTTTTTTTTGGTAAATGTAATTCCTTTTTCCCTTGTTCCCTCCATAGCATTTGATTGGGTAATTCTCATCCAGTATTTAATGTAATTATTTGCACACTTACTATTTCACTCCTATAAACTCTCTGGGCAGTAACCATCAAATACTCATCTTTGTGGTCTTTAAGATTACTAGCTAGAGTCTGGTACATTTTTCAAAGAGCTCTCAGATATGATATGAAATTTCATTCTCATAACAACCACAGGAGTCATTATTATCTTAGTTTTGCTCTGTTTTATACTCCATAGTCAAAAATGTGCTTCACATTCCCAAAAACCTATGAGTCACAGAATTAAAATTCATCCCAGTTCTTTCTTCTCTAAGCCCATACTTTTTCTACCACACTATGATTCTGCCCAATTCTGTCTTGCTATCTATAAATCTTGGTAAACAGAAACCATGCCATTATTCTAATTACTTATCAGAGCAGTAAATAACTATAGAACACTATTTACCCTGCCTTAAAATGAAATGATTATTAAGAATTTTCTAGGTGCCACCCAGAAGTTGTGTGTCCTTAACTATGGTTTCCTGGATTGTAGCATAATCAGACACACAAAAAAGAATTACATCATTTGAAAAGGTAAAACCAATTTAAACTACTACTTCTTTACATCTGTCAGCTCTATGACATGTCAAATTCCAGGTCTTTGCTGCTCTGGCTGAATGTCTCCTTTGCTCTACACCACTTTGTGTGATACGTGCCCTTTTTTCTGGTTCACATATTTCAAAAACATGGATGGACTTTTTAAAACACAGCAGGTGTGTTTGGTTTTTGGTGCCATCTCTTTTCAGCTTCTTTCTTTCTGTTGAAAAAGTAGCAATATTTTTCTTTTTTACCTCCTTTGGTCCTCAGTACTAGCATTGCATTTTTCTCTTGCCCTTTATGACTTGAGCAAGATTCATTTTATTTCATGTTTTTATTTTCTTGCCTTACCAAAAAAAAGATGATTTGATGACTTTTATACTCAAAGATGTGTTGGGTCACTGCAGGGAGGAGGCACATTCATTTTTGGTGTAGTACCTTGATTAAACACCTTAATTTTTCTCAACTACCCCATCCCAAACAATTGTGAAGGGCATGTCTATCCAGAAGCTTGTTTTATCATGTCCTGGAGGAATATATAGGAAAGCTCTTAATTTAAATGGTTCTTATAAATCCTTCTAATACAAGAGTTATATCCTATACTATTGAACAGTTCTTTGTTAGAATTAATATTCCTTATTTTATCCATGTTTTAGTTCTCTTCCCTGTAATGGTGGCTACTATGCCTCATGGCCACGTTGCCTAAGTTTACGTTCTTTTCTTTTTTTCTGAGACAGGGTCTTTCTCTGTCACCCAGGCTAGAGTGCAGTGGCACCATCACAGCTCACTGTAACCTCAACCTCAACCTCTTGGGCTCAGGTGATCCTTCTCCCCTCTCAGCCTGAAAAAATTAATTTTTTTTCATTTAAAAGCAGAAAATCAAGGAGATCATCCTCCACTTTCTACAGCACAAACCTACTGCTCATACAGGCAAAAAAGGTGTTAATTATAAGGAATTGACCATATGGAATTTCTAAAGGAGATATTGTAGTTTTTGTCATGATTAGTAGTTAGTAGTTGATGCTATTTAACACAGTGACTAGTACACACACGTTTGCTGAATAAGTAGATCTGCCATGCTTTAAGAATATTGTGCCCCATTTCCACGTGTTCAGTAATTTTCTAATAAATCTCTACCAAAAGTGAGCCCATATTGATTTATTTTTGTAACTAGAAGACTACATTTTTATCTCAATCTTTCTTCACTTTTTCTCCTAATCATAATCATCTTTTCAGGGGTGGGGGAGCTCACTCTTTTTTCAAAAAGAAGCAGATGGTCTATCCTTCATATCTCTACTTTGATCCTAGTTTATATTGAAAATTTAATGAAATGACTCTGCCTTGCTGTGCACCCTCATTGGGTGTGGCAATATCCATTCCTATTTAGCACAGTGACTGGTGCAAACACATTTGTTAAATAAGTAGATGTTATTTCTGGCATCATATTTCTGAATAACAATAAACAATTCCACTCATTCTTCTGGGAGACTGAACAAAGATATATACTTCAAGTTAATGAGTATACATTAAATCTCAGGGAAACTTGCTAGGCATTTTGGAGGAGGAAAAGATTAAGAGGCCCATCTCTCCTGGGGCTCAACCACAGAAACCGACCACAAGGCAGATTACAACACTCCCTTAGCCTTTGATTCTTTACTTATTTGTACTGGGACACAACAGAAAAACCTTGCCTGAGGCTCTTTCTTCTCCCAACTGATAGAAAACTGTTTATTAGAGTTTCTATTTTTCAAAGTGATTTTTCTCCTTTTTAAGTCGGGATGATAAGATTTGGTGTACAGGCTTTATATTAAAGCAAGAATAGAAATTTCTGAAGCCAGAGTCAATTAATTATCAGTAATTTAACCATCCTTCAGGCAGAATGGTGCTTTATGTCATAAACTTACAAAGACCTCAGGCCATTTCTGGTACTTGATAAGATTATAAATATACCATTATATTTGTTTTCATTTGATTAGTACACCTCTGCTCTGACTTATGATGGAGTCCTTGTGATGGCTGAAACTTTCCGAAGTCTTAGGAGGCAGAAAATTGATATCTCAAGGAGAGGAAATGCTGGGGATTGTCTGGCAAATCCTGCTGCTCCATGGGGCCAGGGAATTGACATGGAGAGGACACTCAAACAGGTAACTCACAATTTTATTTAAGTTCAATTCTTTTCATAGTCTTGTTTAAGTTGAATGTTCAAGAAAACAGACTAATTTATCCAAGCACAAATACATATTACAATCTTAAATATATCAAGCCATCATTTTTGGGACATTTCTAGATAAAATGCAAGGTAGATCTTGCTGTTTACAAAATTTTATGTGGATGCATAGTCAGGATAAGCCAGGCTATGTTGCAGTAATAAACAACCCAAATCACAGTGACTTAAAACAAGAAAGGAACTTTGCTTACTCAGACACACGCTAGATTAGCAGGTTCATTGTAATCACTCGAGGATGTAGGCTGACAGAGCAGTGACCCTCTTGAATTCTTCAAAGGGAAACAGTTGAGTTTCAAATTGGCAATTAAATTATGTGGTTTAATAATGACATGTGTCATGCCTGTTTACAACTCATATGTTAGAAAGCGTTGCATGGGCCTAGCTAACCACAGGGGGTTCAGGAAGTATAAGTCCATCTAGGTCTTGGAACGTGGAAGAACCAGAAATAATGACTACATTTGGAGATCTTTAAATTGCTTTGTAACTTTGGATTAAGTAATCAGTTTATTTTAGTCTTTCATAATTATACTAACACTACTTGTTCATATACATATTTAATGTTACATTTTAAATGTGCTGAAATATCATGGGTTCAAAACATAGGTAAAAGCAAATTAAAAGGAAATTTGGAAATTTGGAATAAAATATATTGGAATATTTTCAAAAATGCCCTTATATGTTTTTGTTTCTTATATCTTAATTTTAATGTTAGCAAAGTGAGAATGTGATCTGGCATAAGTATCAGGGCTATTTAATCCATTTTGTGGATATACAGATAAAACTGAAAAGTAACCATAAAAAAATTTTATTCCTATACAAATATAATTGAGGGAGAATTCTTTTAGTAAAAATGGAAACTTTATGATATTAAAAACCAATAAAATATATTCCCTTTCCAGGGGTATAGCAGAATTGCTTATATATCTCTTTGATATTCCTCTTTCAGATTCTATCCCAATAGCTCAAATATCTAATGAAATTTCAGCAGATGAAGTTGAGATTACTATACGTGAAATTGCAAATGAACACATGCGTGGTTTTCTTTTTCACTTAGGTTCGAATTCAAGGGCTGACAGGGAATGTTCAATTTGACCACTATGGACGTAGAGTCAATTACACAATGGATGTGTTTGAGCTGAAAAGCACAGGACCTAGAAAGGTGAGCCACAATCAAACTGAAAAAGGAAATTCTCTGTTTACTTAGTTTGTATGTAACATTTTAAAGGCCTAGAGAAGGAAGATGGCTGGACATTTCCTTTGTTTGTGAGTACTTACAAATACCTTAGTACTTTCTTTATAATCAATGCTGAGATAAATGTGTGTCATATAACTGACATTTGATGGTGTGCCCAAGCTGAAACAAACTAATTTATACACTGTTTATATCCTTTATCCAAAATGGATGTGATATTTTGGGTGGGGTTAGCAAAAAAAAAAAAAATCCCACAAATCAAAATTGGCTCTGCAGAACAGAACACAAAGCAGTAAAGAGACATAAGCACCTCAAGGTAGTCATTTATGAAATTATTACATCAAGTACCAAACAGCTACTTCCAATGGGTGAACATATTTAGAGTAGGCTGAGTGTTCTTGAATTAGTCAACTAGATAAATTCCATTGACCAAAAGAGAAAGAAGATGAATGGTAAGATTATTATTAGGCTGAGAGAAAGAGAAACATTTAAGTCATTCAGGAAGGTGCTGGTGCTAGGTTCCTGGATTTTGGAAGATATTTCTCTGTTAGTGGTAAGATGTGACTAGGTATAGGAATGGTCTTCACAGCATTCAAGAAGTATTTTATACAGTGTAACCATTCAGCCCACCACAGTAATTAGTTATAAGTGTTTTGTAGCTAACACATATAATTTTTTACATTCCTTTTGTCTAGGAGCTAGGATGCTCAGGGAAACAGATATTCAAGTTCACTTTATCTAAAAGCTATATTTCTTTCAACACTCGGCTGTTTAAAAAGAATTCCAAAATATATTTTCATGCTTTTATGTAATAATGATAGCTGCAATTCATGAAATGCCTTCTGTGTCCTAAGCACTGGACTTGGTGCTTTGCATGATTCCATCCTCATGACAAATCTATAATTTGAGTAGTATTATTTCTCTTTTTTTCAAATGAGAAAATTACAGCACAATAAGTTATCTTATCCAAAGCCTGTAAGTGAGAAAACATATTTTACTCTTAGTTTTTTGTCCCCTACTGATCTACCTAGGAAGAGATGATCTTCTGCTGGAGGAAAACAAATAAAGGAAGCCTGCATGGAGGAGGTGGAATTTAAAATTGCCATGATGTTAGAGTTTGGGTAGGATGAAATGGAGGGTGCAAAAACCTGAAGAAAGGCTTGGAGGCAGGACGGTTAAAGTTAAGATGATATAAGGAAAATGGCAAAGGTTTTGCTCCAGTCTGCCATGTGGGTGTGCTTCTACATCTGTGAGAAATTTGGAGCTGCCATGAAAACCATCTCCAGCTTTCCATCCTCTTAATGGCATAGCCTGCATGCAGGCTGCCAGCTAATATATGGTAAGCTGGAGCCTATCTGATCCAGATCAAGAGTAGCAGGAGATGGCTGGCAGCTGGAGGGTCCAGGTGCACCTCATGCCAGGCTCTTCTAAGGAGATTGACTGAAGCAAGGGAAGGAGACGCTAACAAGAGCCCACTCTGCCAGCAAACAGCCAGCAACAAAGAAAAGGCAAGTTTTAAGCAAAGAATCTCTGCTAGCTGTGGAGCAGTTAGGATATTCCACAGGCCCCTAAAAATGTTGGCTAACAGGTGGACGAAGGTAAGACTGGCCCACCTCCCTGCCACACACCAGACCTTGCAAAATTTGCCATTTAAACAGAGCTTTTTAAAATGCAAAAGACTTATTTTACAAAACAGTAAGTACAGAATGTCAAATTGTTCTCTATAAAAGAAAGAATAGTGGAAAAAGAAAGCTAGTGCTAACTAGCAGTAATATCAAGTGGGCTTGATTCATAGTGCTGAATCTTTTCATAACCTATTGAACCATGATGGTAACAAAAAGTAAGCCTTTCCAAAGAGAAACTTATGGAATAAGTTGGGAGAGTGATGAACAGTACATCTTCACACTCAGCTGACATTCATCTAAGCCTCCTAAAAGAAATTTGAAGTGTAAAATGGTGTAGACTCATCTATCTTTGTTTTTCTGTGGCAACGATCAACTCGGGCATTGTGTCAGGAATATTAAACTTAAAAATGAGCTACCATGAGAGACACTATGCTGGTGAAACTAGGCAATATGTCTGAGAAGTGAGCAATCATTCTTGTAAATTGAACACTTGCCAGCAAGGGAGCTATCTTTGAAAACAGATCAGAGTCAACCCATCAGTTTGTCTGACTTCTGCAACAGAAAAACTGATTGAGAGTCTCATTAAGCAGAAGTCACAAAGCTCTTTCTGAAGTCCTAGCTCCTAAGTACACCAAAATCTTCTTATCACTACAGTGACCCCCACCCAGGGCTCCAGAGGGACTTGCATGGTTTCGGAAATATTTAATTGTAAAAATTTTATTTATTGAGAGCACCGTATATGCCAGATGCTGTAATGGAAAATTGATGTGCATTTTTATATTCAATCCTTGTGACAACCTAAAAATAAGGTACATATTTTTTTCTCCTTTTATCAAAAAGTAAGGCTCAAAGAAACTAAGTGACCTACTCAGAGATGCTCAGCCAGAAAGAGGTGGAGCTGAAGTCGAAACCAAAATTCCCACAGCTCCAGAGTATCACTCAAGATCTTGACTCAGGTTTCAAGATCTTGAAACGTCATCAGTCCCATTGCCTCTAAGGATTCTATTTAAGGCTGCTGTGGGAATTAGGTCAGATTTTCGGGGCAGTTCTGGTCAAAGCAGCTCTCCAAGGAACCAACTTTGAGTAGAACAGGAGCTTCTTACAGTCCCTCAGTCCTTATCTGATCTCTGTGTTCGAGGCCAAGACCATCCTAATTCAGAAACATTTGCTCACATATATTATTATAGTTATATTTGCCTTTAGGAGTCCAAAGAAAATGAATATTTTTCTGACACCTTTCAGAGTCCAAAGAAGATAAATATTTTTCTGACATCCTTTATCAATTTAGTGATTTAAATGCATCTATATTCTTGCTCTAGCATTACTAAACCACTTTTCACCCACTTTTTGTCTATAGGAAAAATATTCATTTCCTTGTCTAGTTAAATGAGGTCAGTCATGAAAAAGTTCTTAGTAAAATGCAAAATGTTGAGAAGATTGGAGAGAGAAACTTCATCTTCTGTGAGGCCTAGGTCCAAACTTTAGGATTCCTTTCTTTAAGAACTGACTCCTTGTGTGGACTTACTTCTAAAAAAGTCCATGGTCCACACGAAATCTACCATGAATTGTTCCCATGTCACAAAGTATGGCGTTCTCTTTTTTTAACCAGAATTGTATGTAGGTATAAGGCAAAAAATTTAAGTTTGCTTATTATTTTAATTTGCCAGCACTTCTGGATCATTTATCTTTAAGAGGAGAATAGCTGCAAACCCATGGTTTAGGTTTTAAGTGCAAAATGTCAAGGTCTTGCCAATATCTAGGTACTCTCCAAAATGTATCCCAGATTTGTGATTCTTTCTGTTGTGGGACTCATTAATAAAGAAAAATTGTCTTTCCTGAAAATTGGCTGGTGAGATCTTCAGGGTGGCTGCATTTTAATGGAGTGCTAAACTATAAAACCCCTTTTCATGTGGTATAACTGTCATGTGGAAAGGAGAGTTAACAAGAATCAACTGATGAAAGTACACGTAAGAACTGAAAAGAGGGTGAGTCTCAAATATATAGTTATTTTAAATTAAAATTTTCACATAATTATTAATAAATGTTAACCCAAAATGTATTCACGTGGGCTATTGAAAATACTTGCTGAACTTATAATTTTTGGATCAAACCAAGAAGCGTAGCAAGCCATATTAATAAAAATTCTTTTTCTCCATCTGTTCTGTTATCGAATTATATATGCAACACTTGTGAATAATCTAGTACCTCTTTCTGACATGTTAATGCTTACTCTATTTTAATATGCTCATAAATACTAACATGGCAGTTAAGAAACTTGGATTAGGCAAGAGAGACTTCCAAAACATATTAGAACAAATAGTGAATACAGACCAGTGAGCAAATGCATACATTTTGTTGGAGATACGAGTTTTAACTATTGCATCAAGAAATTCAAGAGAAGTTTGTCAAGCATTAAATGAACACCCTTTTGAGAGTTCATGCAGCATAATAGGAAAATATGTAGACTTGGTGTAATGTAGACCTGAGTTTTGAATTCTGGCCCTACTAAAGTATAACTTTGTTTAATTTATTTAGCCTTGTAAAATGAATCCTCATCTCTAAAATATGGACAATAACTGCCCCTACTCCATACTTGATATGTGTATTAACTTTGAGATATATATTTTTAAAAATCATTGAGTATATTGTCTGCCTCAGAGCAAGCACTCAATATGTAACAGCCATTATTATTGCTTAATGGTCTGCAACAACCAAAGAATCCTAAATTTCCATTAAAAGCTCATTGTAGTTTACTACTTTTCAGAGTACTTAAGTAATTACATAATTCATTTTTAGGAAAAAGTATTTGAAATGAAATGAAAAACTAATAATTTGAAAATAAAAAAATACAAATTTAAATGTAATATTTTAAAGTGAAACATTGTCCATTAATATTCATCTCTGATGTAAGTTAGCATTTCAGAAATGGCAAGATTGTTATCTAGTGGCTAGGTTATATCAAACCCAAAACCATTTCTGTTTTGCTTTAAAGATATACAGTTTCTTTTTCTTGAAAATATCCTGTACATGTTCTTATAAATCTGGTTATTCCCTTTACTATACAAGCTGTAACTTTACTGATAAAGTCACACAAATTAATTTAGGGGGCACTAGTCTATCTCACCAGAGGAGGAGATCCACATAAAATAATGCTCTGTGCTTATATTCCTTTTGGAATCACCCATTCCCAATCTCTTGGCTACTCCACTGTTGTACACAATAAATTTGCCAAACATGTAGCAAGGCTGGAAACAACACCAGGCAGACTGGCTCATGAACAAGTAAGAATACTTCCAAACACATTTTTTCATTTGCTTTTTGTTTTCTTTGCTTACCTATTCAAACCCTTCATTGTTCTAAGAAAAACTAGACTAAATGCTTCTAAAATATTTTTTCAAGCATGTTCTCTATTTGGCAGGTTGGTTACTGGAACGACATGGATAAGTTAGTCTTGATTCAAGATGTCCCCACTCTTGGAAATGACACAGCCGCTATTGAGAACAGAACAGTGGTTGTAACCACAATTATGGTAAGTGTTGGTCTATGCTTTATGGTGTTCCGTTTTGTCCACAGGCAATTTTAACGCCCCAGAGATGGTGAGCAGGGAGGGCAAAGCTGACTGTTAGCAATGGCAACATGGGTGTTCTGATCCACAGAAGCCTATAGAGGCTTTGAATAGGTTCGTCCTAAGCTTTGAGTACATATGGTACTTTTATTTGTATTATCTTTTGTTACATTGCTGTTCTTGGAAAAATGCTCAGATGTTAAAAATTGAGACTGTCTAACTCTAGTTGGAAATGTATGAAATGCTAAGACCCTAAAGCACAAAACAGTGAACATGACAAAGGTCAACCACCAATCACATAAATATATCCAGTAGTAAACATATTATTATTGTTACTATGCTTTTAAAAATTCAATGTAATAATAATTAATAGTGTTTAAAATTATAATTTTCAGGTAGTTTAATCACCGGATAATGATTTGTATTGTCTGTTTGCAATAGCGAAGATGTGACTGTGAAGATTTTAATGAGTATGATTTATATAACTAAATGCTTTAGGAATTAATTTTGTGTTATTTTTATTTTGAATATGAAAAGCATTTTCTTCCACCGATTATTTTTCTCATTGACCAGTGAGAAGTACACATTATAATTTAGTGAACTTCTAAAATTAAGAAGAATATGATTGCTTCATTCAGCCACATCACAAAATGAAAAGTCCTCTAAATTTTAAGGCTGCTTTTTCAAAGAGATTCTCATGAAATTACCTTTTAAAAAATAGAATATCTTATATATTTTTATCTTCAAAATCGAACATGCCCTTTTGACTCAATGCTAGTCAAAAGAGATCAACAATCGGTGACCTTTTCTATCTCATTTAAAATTATATATACTCAGCTCAGTGACTCTATAGGCAAAACATATTTTAAATTATTTATGGAACCCTTACTCTAAATAAAATGGAAAAAATTATGTAATTTGGTTTTTAGCTTTTGTCATTTTAGTTTCAGGTCTTTAGTAATGTTGAGTTGTTTCCATAAAGTAATATTAAATGAAATGAAAATGCCAAAGAGAAGCCTTCATATGTTGCAATTAGTTTTATCTGTGTTGCATCACCAGTCAGCAATGTAATGTAATCTGACAAGCCTTCAGCAGAAGTTTATGATTTTAGAATGCAAACCAACCAACAGCAGTTTTTATGTAAACCTTCCAACTTAATTGTGTAATATTTGCATGGGACTTGAAAAGCAATATATATATGTTTCTTTTCCTAAAAAAAAGACACAGTAGTGGAAAGTCATACTTCAGTACAGTCCTCCTCTTTTCAGCCTCTGATGAAGAATCCTATTTTAAGAAACTGATCAAGAAAGAAAAGAGTTCCTCGCTGTTCGACCATTCCTAACTAAGGCTCAAGTCTTGTTCTCCAGTGTAGTAAATTTAAGCTTATTTTTCATGTGAAATTCTTCTTCGATGACCAACTCTGGACTACCAGAAAAAAAAAATTAAGTTCTGTGACTTTTCTGAGATACTAGAACTAAAGAAGAATTAATCTTTCTCAAGAAATAGATGTTGAAAAAGAATCACTTAGCGATTCTGACATAACAATTCCCATATATTGAAATGAGGTCACCATACATAAAGGATGGAATTATAACACTCCATTTCCAAGGGTAGATTTTCTATAAGTGAATATCTCAGAATTTGTGTGCTTGTTTTCTGAATATATACAGTTGTTTTCTTTAAATATCTCTTGGAATTTTGCCTGTTCTGTGTGAAATAAAGTGTTTTGATGTGCATTATAGGTATGATATAGAGAATCTCCTTTCCATCCCTGTTATTAAAGGGACTGGACAAATAATTCTTAAAACCAAAATACTGAATTAATTTTACAAGCATGGCTAGTTTTCAGGAAGCATGCTATCAAAAAATATAGTAAAAAATGACTGAAAAATCTAACTGTTTTATACATATATATATATAAAGGACATTCTGTAAAGTTATATGTTGTTTGACAGTAAAGTCATCAATATTTTTGCTATCAAAATAGTACAATACTAGTATCTGTCTTTTTGTATGAAAATGTAATCTTTATATAAATAATACCTCTGGTATTTACAACTGCATAATCATTCAGTAATTCAAAAAGAATTACTAGAATCCTTTTCCTGAAAGTGTTCCTTCTATTTGCTTTTGTTGAAAATGGTAGTCCAGGACCTATGACATTCCTCCACTTCATTCGTTATGAAAGAAATCTCTTGTAGATAAACAAGATGTTGGCATCTGCATGTAATTATCCCCAAATTCAATTGAAAACTCCCAACACAGATGGAATTGGCTAGATATTTTAATATATGTGATACCTGTATCTAGATACAGAAGAAGGCTGAGAGTGAGCACTGGATATAATTCATTTTGATTGAAATTGATATGGTGTTAATGTTCTTCCTGTTGTCTGTCCTTTGTGTATGTTGTTATTTATATGTGGATACACTGTAACACTATATGCTATTGCTAAATAAAATTGATTGAGAAATTCAGTTATTCATAGATATTTATTGAGCGTCTGCTTTGTGCTAGGCACAATTCTAGGCCCTGGGAATATGTCACAGACAAAAATCCTGCACTAAATGAAACTTATAGTATATTGAGAGAAAGCAGACCAGAAACATAAGTAATAATTGTATTAGCTATCTTTATTAAATATAATGTAGTGTTAGCTTTTTATGCTGTTGAAAGCTATTTTTTCTTATAACAGTGTTATATAGCTATGTGATTTTCATTTTAATAATAAATTTATTTTACCTGAATATAATCATCCCGAATATACCACAGCTAAATCTAATAGAAAATAAAATTAATACCATCATTTTTATCTTTAAGTCTTGTTGACTGAAAAATTTATAAAATCAATAAAATTCATAAGACTGTGACCATATCGATTTAACTTTCTGAATTAAAAGTAATAATTTCTGCAAATAACCCAAAGAAACCAAATCTGTTCCATGTGGTTTGGATAAATACAGCAATTGAGGGAAAAGCAGTTTACAGTAGATCTTGGTAGAAGGGAGGGTGGTGTTTTCCTCTGTAATCTTGCTACTTTCTTGGCTACTGAACACTCTGGAAAAGGGAAGATAATACAGTGATGTTTCAGACAAGCTCCTTTTTTTCCCCAAAGCTTTACTACCAAAGTTAAGTGATGCTTATGATGCATTGCTCAACTACAAAGATATGTCTTACCATCTCATGAACATGACAATCCTTTAGGCAAATTTTCCATAAAACCAAATTTATTCACTCCAGTATCAGAATTATGTTACAAATCTAAAAGCAATTATCTTTATCACACATGATCTTTCCAGAGGTTACTTTTTGTACATTTTAATGAGATGTTTGATATTTTATCTCCTCTATGTATAATTCTGTAGAGGCACTATACATATATGTGCATTATAATAACATACACATTCATCTTTATATAAAATGTATTATATGTATATATACATACATACAGAAAATTAAAATGTATTTATTTTCTTCCTTATACCAAATATTAATTTTCCTCTTTCACATACATCACTCACTGAAGAGCTTATAAATCAATTAATTTTAAATAAATTATTCTGACTAAATTTAAAGTTGTGCAGCCTTTAGATTTACTCATTTTTTCCTGAATTGAATAATGATATCTTAATCTTCACTTTTATGAATTTTATCCATGGGGTAAATTATGTACATCCATTAGGATTTTTTGAAGAAAACCAAATATTCACATAGAAAACAACATAGGTTGACACTGATCTTATTATTTTAACAACTTTCAATAATTGTAATAATTATATTCATGATATTTAGAAAATGTTGAAACCTTTCTAATAAGTATTTTGTTTCAATAGTTCTACTTTTGCTAAATACAAATAATCAAAAAAATATATCCTTGGTAGGAAAATTATACATTATTGATTAAAAATCTTCTTAATTAATTTACACAAATACTTTCGAAGCAATCCCTAATGTAGCAGCTTTAAACAGAGTGATTTCTTTCCTAAAATAGCAGAGCAGATATAGAAGCCCATTCATTAGAGAAACTATCTTAATATAAAACTTATATTCACTAAGAAGTAATGCAATAACTTTTAAGAAATTACTGTCCTACAGAGCTCAGTGTTGATAATAATCATGGCAGGTTGTATACATAAGACAGAAATAAGAGGTAACTCTATCCCTTTGATCGTTCCATTTTTATTCAAAATCGAACACTTGGGAATTCATAAAGCTGTTTTAAAAAGACACCCCACATATCCTCCTTAATGATTTGCCAGAATTTATTCATTATATTGAAAAGATTTTGTATTTTCTTCACCCATAGTAGCCTCTAAACTTTGTATTAACTCTAGTATGAAGTATTTGAAGAGCTAGTTGCAGACAATTTGTCAGATTGAGCATGAGGGAAATGAGGAGGTTGGGCGAATGTTGAGCATTTGCTACTCTTTTGTATTAGGCATGAAAGAAAAGAAAAGTGATAGGAGACACCGTCAAAGAAACAGCAGAGCTGAGCAACCACGAGAGACCATTTAAGGAAAGCCTTTCTCTCCTCTTAACATCCCCACTTCCCTGGGTGCGATCATGTCATTTCTCTTATGCTGTCTGCATCACTCATCCTGAATCTCAGTAATTGTTTATGCCTCTGGATGGGCAAAAAGTCTAACTACATTTCTAATCAACATCTGCAGCAAGCTGAAGGCTTTTCTAGACTTTGTTGGTTTGCTCAGCAGGAAAACAATGACGTGATGGACCCCTGCTGTCCAAAATAAAAAAGAAAGAAAATACTGAAAAAATGAAAGACATTAAATAAATATTTTACTCATATAGACACATGCCTGTTCAGTAGTGATAACCTAACCCTTGTTAATATTGACTTTCCTTCAGAAAACCTGAACTAGAATTTCTAATAAAATTACTTTATAATGATATCGTTATTTGGGAAACACTGATAGGCCAGGTTATCTTTGTATTTATTTAGTGCCTTCTATATGCCAGACATTATGAGAAGAAATTGAAAGGCTTTATCTACACTGTTTACCTAGAAGATTATGTGAAGAATTTCATTAAACGAATTTCATAAAAATGCAGAAATACATTTCTTTAATCTCGGTCCCTCTCTCATTAAGTCATATGAAATCTCAATTAATGGCACATATTTTGATAAATCAATAATAGCTTCAAAAATTTACAGATATTTTATTAAGTCATATGGAAAATCAATTAATTGCACATAATTTGATAAATGCTGTAGCTTCAAAATTTTCCAGATAATTCAAAATATAAGGTCGGCCAACTGCAGTGACTCACACCTGTAATCCCAGCACTTTAGGAGGCCAAGGCAAGTGAATCACTTGAGGCCAGGAGTTTGAGACCAGCCTGGCCAACATGGTGAAATCCCATCTCTGCTAAAAATACAAGAATTAGCTGGGCATAGTGGCATGTGCCTGTAATCTTAGCTACTTAGGAGGCTGAGGCAGGAGAATCGCTTGAACCTGGGAAGTGGAGGGTGCCCTGAGCTGAGATCACACTACTACATTCCAGCCTGGGTGATAGAGCACTAGACTGTTTCTCAAAAAAACACAAAATAAAATATCAAAATTCAGGGTCAGCTCCCACATCTTTCACTTGTTAGCTCTGTGAAATTGAACAACTGCCTTAACCTCCCTGAGTCTTCATTGTCCCATCTGCAAAATGGGAAATGCCTACCTCAATGTGCGAGTGTCAAAAGTAAATGAAAAGACATGAAGAAATTTACTTTGTGCCCGATACATAGTAAGCACTAATAAGTAAGAGCTACCATTGTTTTTCACCACTATATTTTATTATTATCCCACCTTATACTCCTTTGCCATCATTACAAAAAAAAAAAAAAACTATAGTGACTTTGATTGCAAGGGAACAAGGGGCATATTTTACTTATTTTTGTGTCCCTATCACCCAGCAAACTGCCTGGCACACAGTAAGTGCTTAATAAATGTTTGATTAAATAATAAATACATAGCTTTTATTGAAGTAGATAGTTTATTATATAATGTAGAGAGCAGCAAATTAGATTTTAAATACTAGCTAGAGAAACTTGTACACACAAGCTAATAAGTAACATATGTACTTGAGTACAAAAATTCATGTGCTCAAATATTGCAGACTTTTGAATTGACCTTCAGTCTTAGTACCAAATGGAACCTTAGCTATATCCCTTTTGAAAAACTCTTAAGCCTGTTACACTCATAGATGATAGTTGTACAGCCATTTCAATCTGAATTTAAGTATTTTACAAATATGTGACGCTTGCTTTTTTCTAATATTCTTTCATATTTTAAAAAGATTACTGTAAAAAAAGAAAATGTAACAATTAGTTCATAATAACTAATTCATCAAATTCAAAAAAGTTAGAAGCATTGGAGGCTTCTGGGTCATTTGGCCATGCCAATCCAAGGCAGGATTAGAAGGACCAATCCTGGACAATTGCCCACTATAGAATTATTTAGGGCATCTCTATGAGAAAATAAAATGTCCTGTAATTCACATGTTTTATTAAATTTTTAAAAGGGGTTTCTACATTTACGAAGTCCTTAAAAAACAAAATCAGCAGTAGTGTAGGCTGCCATGTTATTCATGCAAAGTAAATTACCTTCTAGAGTTCCAAGAGCAAATTCAACTTCCCCAATTATGAATTTTGGGGGGAAAACGAAAAGACTTTTATGAGAGATTACAAATAAATGTTACTGTATAATTTACAAAATATGAATACATTATCTCAATAATGTTGTAGCCAAAGGTGGTCACTCCTTGTCTGCAAATGACTGGAAAAACTCAGATGTGACCAGGGACTCTCTCCATATTACATGTTCATCAGGTCTATCTTTGGTTAGAGGCTTTAGGTACCACTTACAAAATGAAGTCCTTTTTGCTAAAATGTCTCTTTAGTTCGTGTCTTTTAATGGTTCGGTTTAAGGGTGTGTGTGTGTGTGTGTGTGTGTGTGTGTGTGTGTGTGTGTGTGTGTTTAACTGAAAACTGCCCAGGTTTAACTGAAAACTGCCCAGTAATTATTAGCCACTGGTAAACTTTTTCATTTTATCAGGATTTTCATCATAATTATTTATCAGTTTTCTGCCTCATTTGCTTAGAAAACTAAATGGAAATATTACTTGAAGTGTGTACTCATTACAACTTGAGTAAAATTAGCATCACTAGGGAAATATTTTATATTACAATTAAAGTTCATGGAGCACAAACCATATTTAAAGCCAAAATATTGGACAACATTAGGAAAGCAAATTTAATGCAAATAACCATATAAGAATTTTTAAACTATTAATTCATTTTTTTCTTTGAAAAATAGTGTATCAAGTGCCTGCTCTGAGAAAGGCATCTTGCTAAACACTAGAGATCAAAGAAAAATGATATAGCCTTTTCCTTAAAGAAAGTCACAGTTGAATGTGGTTAAATAAGATGCAGAAGATGGAAACCTATGACCTTGAATTAGTTTTTATTAGGTGACACTGACTACTGAATAGTCTTTAATTTCATGAAATATTTTATAAATACTAATTTCATTGTCAAAGAAAATAATTTATGCTTCTCTAGATAATTATTAACTGACACTTCTCCTGGCACAGTCGTAGTGCTAGGTTTTTCATACTTATTCCAATAGAAAATTAAATATTTCAATTTTAGTATCCAATGCAAAGCAATTTAATATCTTCTAAGCTTATTTATATATTCATCTGTTTTATTATTGATTTCTAACTACACAAAATCAGTATGTGTACCAATACTAAATATAATCTTTATGTCAAATTCTGAAATTGGAAAGTTACATAAGATTTTTCAATTGTTTTATAATTTCTCCTTTACAGTTCTACTTCTCTCATTATAGGAATCCCCATATGTTATGTACAAGAAAAATCATGAAATGTTTGAAGGAAATGACAAGTATGAAGGATACTGTGTAGATTTGGCATCTGAAATTGCAAAACATATTGGTATCAAGTATAAAATTGCCATTGTCCCTGATGGAAAATATGGAGCAAGGGATGCAGACACAAAAATCTGGAATGGGATGGTAGGAGAACTTGTTTATGGGGTAAGCAAATCAACTTATTGAAGAATTTACTTACATATACCTGAAACTTCTTTTCCCTTGGGCACATAACAATTTTCAAACGTCTATTACTGTTTTTGAAATTTGCAGCTACATTCCAAGAGGCATATAAAATGTTCAAATCTTTTTCTATTTCATTTCATTAATAATGCAATACACAAATAATGAGAGAAACTGACACTTGATAAGATCAAAATCAGAAAGAAGATAAAAATTCAGAATACGCAGTCCTAGTTTTTTTAATTGACTTTAAGATCTGGAGTGATTATTCTTTTAAGTTTGATGCTGCTGTGTATAGCACTACAAAACAAATCTAATAGTAATCTGTTATTTGAGAACTGTAGGAAAAGATTTCCTTAAACAATGTAAAGTTGGTCATTATTTTAGATAGTTATTTATACCTCCGTTGTTTGTAATTACTTATAAATATCTTTTAAGTAATTGGTGAGGCAATCACTATACTACTTTAGCCTCTATTAAATATTCATCAATAATGTCAGATTCTTACAATTCTGCTGAATACAGTAAATTTAAACTTTATGCAGTACCATCATTTTTTATACTAGTATACGTAGCAAAACACAAATGCTAGAATTTATTCCAAAATGGGCCTCACATGAAAGCATGTTATGCCCCTCCCTCAAGTGTACTTGATATTGGGTATACACATTCATACCTGAGGGCAAATACAGCATAAATGTTTCTCCCTGAATCATAGTAATATCAAGATCAATGTCTTCAGCTACCACTGCAAAATGTCAAAATCAAATGGGAATTATCACATGCTAGCGATGGCATAATATTTCAGAAGTCCAGAAATCAAATCTATAGCTCATAGGAAGCTCTAATCATCAAGTAATCAATAAAGTAACATATACTTGAAATGTAATATGAAATGTCCGAAAAGCCAATTTATATTTCACCTTCAAAATGTAGTCTGATTAATCCTCACAAACCCCTTTGAAATGGGGAACTACATAGAGAGTCACTTTTCTTCAGAAAACAATAAAAATAGAAAGATTTAAAACATAACTGGAGTCCTAGGAGAAACTCACGTTCCAAGCCAGAACTGCAATTCAACAGTTTCATCATTCTGCATCTTGCCTTTTAGACCATGAAGCAATGAACATTCTTTGCACATTATACAGTAAAGTAGCTAAAACCTCTGCAGAATGAGGAAATTGCTTGACATTATGAAGCAATTGTTTAGTTTTATATCCATGGGAAAGAATTGCTGACTGCTTAGGTGACCCTAAATGAGAAAAAAAATGCAGTTTTAAAAAATAGCAAAATATATTTTACCACAGAGTTTATCAACAGTTTTATATTGAGCTTTAAATTCCAAAGAAAAAGGGTTTCTAAAGCATTTGTTCTTTGGTTAATATTTAAACTTTTGATACAGTAAGCATATCTTAGACATTAACATTATCCAAGTTGTTAGAACTACTGTAATTCATTTTTTTCAGAAAACACTATTGCATATTACATCTCAAAAAATCACACTTGGATTACCATTTAATTATAGACAACATAGCTGACATGAGTTACTTTCTGGGGCATTTGTCACTCATCTCTTTTCTGGAGTCCCTACCCACAGAGCAGCCCAGACTCACTCTTTTGCAAGTGTACTAACCACATTTCATTCAAGGGAAATTGTTTAAATAGTGAAAACAAAGGATATGAAGGGAGTAGCATAATTAGTGAAAAACTTATATCAGTCCTATACTTGTCACAATAACAAGAAGTCCCAAAGTTATGCAGTTCTCAAAGAGACAAAAGATAACATAATGGTTATAAATATCATCATATTCATTCCTCAACCAGTCTGCAAGTGGTTAAAGACTCCAATCTCTGATGCTTGAGTTATCCACTTTTTCCCAAAAGGAGTCTTCTTCCATGACTCTTAGACATTCCGCAGTCTAGATACTTTCCATTTTGGTGTCTGCAAAGTCTATACTTGTTTCTCAACATTGTTTGTTTTTTGTTTTATTTTGTTTTTGTTTTATGTTTGTTTTTTTCCCCTACTGCTAATACATATATGAGTGCCTCATTTCCAGGGCCCTAGGTAAAACTAAATCCATTCTCTGCTATAGAACAAAGCCTATTATGTCTAAATGATTAACTCTGCAAAATTGTTAACTTTGGATTAATAATATTTTTTTACTTTACTCCTTGCAAACTTTGTTGCTATAATTGTTATGCAGATTGTCTGTGAAGCAGTTACATGTGATCCAACACACCACATGTGGGGAGCCAGAAGCCCAGAACCTCTCTCACACTCTCAGGCCCTTTTTGCTACCATAGCTGTGCACTAAAGCAAGTTCACCCTGATTCCTGCAGTGTGCTGCTCCAGGGTCATCTCCTGGGCCTCTACCACACTTTGTGTGTGTGTGTGTTTGTGTGTGTGTGTGTGTGTGCCATGCACCTGCATTTTAATCCAAGGGAATAGTTCTCAAAGCACATTCCATAGTCCACTAGCACCAGAATTACCTGTGGGAGACATTTTACACACTCAATTTGGGCATTACAAAATGAAACAACGCACATGCAATATCCCTGATGCTGGCAGAGGAAGTCCATGTGTAGTCTATCTCTATCTCTTCTAGTCTTTTTCTAGACTCTCACACAGCTATAACTTTTTGAAAGTGTCCCTCATTGGACATGGATGTCACCACCTTCATCCAATGTTCACTTTCTATGGCACTTAGTTTTATGTTCAGAAAACACCTGCATTTCTCTTCATGTGTCTTTCTTTTTAAGGCTTCTTCCCTCACTAGTGGTAACTTGTATAAATAAAAAATTTCAGAAGCTACCTCACAGAAGAATGTAGTATATGAAATGGGATATTTTAAGTAAGTGAAAAGAGGTGTTATTTATTTATTCCTGTTGGTACAGGAGGGCAACTACTTGGAAAATTAGCAATTTTTCTAACACTTCATCATGGAAAATACCAACAAGTGATAGAAGAATTATAGGTACTGGAATAAAATATATAATTTTGATAGGAGAAGGATTCTTCTAAAACATGAAACTAAAGGCTGGAAACACACACACAAAAATAATTTTATATGGCTACAACAAAATTTAAAACCTATGTATTACAAGAAAAGACCCTGAATTAAGTTATGGAAACAAAACAATTGATGAATAGGGGAAAATATTGCAACATATATGGAAAATACAAGTGAATATTTTAAATATATTTTAAAATGCTCACAAATTAGGAAATAAAAAAATGAATATTCAATATGGAAAAGTGGGGACATATTATGGTGGTAATACATAAAAGAACAAGTAGCTATTTGTTTTATAAAAACAAATTCAAATTAACACAAGGAGATCTAATTTCCTTCCAGAAAATTGGTGAAGACAAGTAAAGGTACATAGGGCTTTTCTGAGGTTTAAGACTAAACATGCCTTTACATAGTGCTGGGGACAAAAGAAATTTGCATAAACTTTCTGGAGAAAAGTTGGGCAAAGCATATTATGAGCATTAAAAAGATTATTACTGTTTAGACCAGCAATTCCATTTCTAGAAATTTATCTTAAATAAATAAAACATGCTAAGATTTGTCCTCAAAGATGTTCATAGCATCACTGTTTTAAATTTTGTAAAACTGGAAACAATATGAATATCCTGCAAAAGTAAAAAATGGTGGAGTACATTTTGGCATTTTTCCAATAAAGCATTTGCAATCATTACAACTTACTTTTAACTTGTATACTGAAATGGAAAAATGTTCATTATATCATTTGAGAAGAGAAATGAATAGGGAAAAATATTGCAACATATATGGAAAATACAAGTGAATATTTAGAACATTATATCTTACAATTCTTTGTTCTGTAATGTTTTTAAATTCTTTTTAAAAAGAATTTTAAAATATTCTTCATAGAACAAAGTCTTTCAGAGTATATGGAAAGAAAAAAAAAGTAGAGGATGGGAATAAAAATAACATTTCCTAATGGGCTGGGTCATACTAATAAAATAATTAAAATATACTAATTTTTCTACTAATTTTAAAATATACTAATTTAAAACAGCAAGTTCACATATCACTTATGTAACAAAAATTATACATGTAATTATAACTATGGGGAAAATAATAACCTTCCAGCAATGGTCTAACTCTTGTATACATGGGCATTTATTATGTGAAAAAAGTGTATTCCCTCTTGAAGGCATATGTGATCAACTCTCAGTCACCCAGGGACATGTGACTAAAATGTACCTTCACCATTCTAACTCTCCAGTTGCCCTTGTATCAAGTCCCTGGCCACTGTATAGAGCCTGAGGATATGTAGGAGTCAAAGTAAGAGTGGCAGCCTCTGTGTAAGAATTTATATATCTGAGTATGTTTCTGATGCCATCTTAATGTCAAATATTTTCCTCTTAAAGTAAATAATCGAAACTGCCTTTTATTTGTAGATCATGTGACAGTTTAGTTTTTACACTACACCTTATTTCACTTTATTTTAGAGGTGGTGGTGATTTAACAGAAGCAGCCCAGGCTCAAATCTCAGAGCTGCCATGATCTGTAAATCTCCCTTCTCTAGTCTCAGTTTCATCATCTAGACAATGATAAACATACGATGCTTATGAGGACTAAAAGAGAAGCTATTCAAAATATTTAGATCAGCATCACATCAGCATCAGCCACAGAATCTCTCAATAAATGCTCACTATTACCTTATTAAGGTTTCCAATAAATAATCATAATAACTTTATGAGGTAAAGTGGGGGAAAGTATCCTAATTTTACCGTTATAGAAACAAGCTAAGAAAAATTGTTCAAAATCACAGAACTCTAAAAATGGAGGCTACTGTCTTATGATTATAATATCTTAGAAATGAATCTACTGTTTTTTAAAATCTTTTTTAAAAATGAAGATAGAGAAATCAAAATATGTGAATAGCAAGAAATAAATGACAATTTCCAGATTTTTGTGTGTGTGCTGAGTTGGAAAATATTGTCAATAGATTTCCTTTTATCATACAAACACAGGCTTTATGATCTGTTTTCTCATAGCTGGAAAGGAATAAAAAAGAAAAGACTGTTTGAAATTTGCAATTCATAATATTAAGGGATGGCCAAGTAATGAATCAGTGGCAATGTTCCAAATGAAACAGAAAAGACTGCAACATAGCAGCATTCCTGGCCAGGAAATTCAGATATTCAGTCATATGGAAAGACTATCAAGTCTCCTCTGCACTGCCCAGATCCTTAAAAACTAATATAGTAATTTGAGTTCAAGTTATTTTTCCTTATCCACTCTTTCTCTGTTTTCTACCATTTTATTTAACTACTGAATCCAATAAAAATGTTTTGTGCTATTTAAGTAATATTTTATGAAAAAATTGCTATTCATTTTTGTATCTGTCACTAGCCTTATTCGTTGTTGGCACTCCAAAAATAAATGTAGAATAAATGCATGACTGATTAGCTTTAAATGGATGACTCCAATGCTAATTGCTTCATGAAATCCATTAACCTATGTCTCCATGTGTTTTTTCTCTTATAGAAAGCAGAGATTGCTATTGCCCCTCTGACAATCACTTTGGTACGAGAGGAGGTCATTGACTTTTCTAAGCCCTTCATGAGCTTGGGCATATCTATCATGATCAAAAAGCCTCAGAAATCCAAACCAGGAGTGTTTTCCTTCTTGGATCCTCTGGCCTATGAGATTTGGATGTGCATAGTCTTTGCCTACATTGGTGTCAGCGTGGTCTTATTCCTAGTTAGTAGATTTAGTCCATATGAGTGGCACACAGAAGAGCCAGAGGATGGAAAGGAAGGACCCAGCGACCAGCCTCCCAATGAGTTTGGCATCTTTAACAGCCTCTGGTTTTCCCTGGGTGCTTTTATGCAGCAAGGATGTGACATTTCACCCAGGTTAGTTTCAAATCTCTTAAGTTCCTCACCGATTTCCCAGTAATTCTAAATGTTGTGCAGATTCTCTACTTTTCCTGAAGACAGAGGACTATTTGAAACAGAAAAGACTTGCAATTCCCAAATAGCAATTTATTCCAAGTTAGCACAAAATGTGGATATATCATAAACATTAATTTTCTCAATAGCAAAGAAACTATGCATTCCATCAGAACTCTCAAAAATCATTTAGTATTAGTATTTCATTCACTGGTTTGATAAATGAAAACTGAAATCTAAATTGTAGAATAGGAATTCATTTTCATTTTGTTTCCTTTTATAAAACAATCACTTTTGCTATTATTGCTGTTTTTTGCTATTATTGTTGTTGTTCATTTTCAAAAATTAATGATGGACTTAATTCTCATCTCACATAGCTTAAGGGAGATTTCTGCCACGGAATTACCTAGAACCTGAGTCAACATAGTAGGTACCAGATATACATCGTTTTATATAGCAATGCTTAAATTTGCTAAACAATAGGCAAAAAGCCAACAGTGCAAACACTATTCTAGTTTTATGGAAATTTACTTCAATATCTGTGGAGTCATGGCTCCCTTCCTTTGAATACCACTAAGATATTATTTAGCCACTATATTCACCAAAAATGTAATCTTCTTCTGCAATAAATGGTTTTTCTCATAGAGAAAGTAGTAGTTGAAGGTATGAGAAGCAAAATATTTACTTTAATTGTTGACTATATATTAGCATCACAAATACATGGATTTTGTTTTTCTTTTTAAAAATGTATACTTTCTCAAAAAGAGGTATTTTGGGCACAATGCAGTTTGTGTTTCTTAAGACCTAGATAAATTATAAATATGTTTACATTCCAATAACATAGGAATCTGAATAAAAAACTTTCAATTAATGAACTAAAATGAAATCAAAGTAAATCAAGTAATGGTTTTTAAAAGCCAGGATTAAGCAAATATTAAGTTAAACCCAATAGGTGTCTCTTTTATAATAACAAATATTACAATAAGGAAGTATTTTAACTTTGGAAATGCCATGAAAAATATGAAATCATTCTTTAAGTCTTAAAGCAAATGTTTTACAACAATTTGCCACAGGAATTTTAAGTAGTTTGATGATTGCAATAAATGAGTTCAATGATGAACATTCTCTGGATTTTTTTACTCACTCCCTTCTCACATTTGCTCTGCTTTCATACTCGCCAACACATCCTTGATACCAAAGAAAGAGCAAAGAGAGAAAATCGTAATACCAGTGTGTAAAGATACTCTGAGACATGGCTTAACCTTCACGCAGCTCAGGAATTGAATATCAAGCAAACAAACAAACAAAAATCTCAACTATGGTCACTTTGAGACCAATTCTAGACACTCATGGAGTCCAGTCTCACCTTGGCCTATGTCCCATTGTCCCGGCAGGGCTCTGACTAAAGGTAAAAACAAGTTCTCTCTTTTAGTCTCAGTAAGGTATCTACCAACTTGCATCAAATCTAAGACCCCAGTCACTGTTCATATGTATTGCTACTTTATGTGCCACGAAGAGAGAAATAATGCTGCCAATTAAACCATGATACCATATTTTATCTCATCAGTCATAGACTGCATCCTAATTTCAGAGATGCTAAAAAATTAGGGCAGGAGAGTATTAATGAATTCAATGAAGTATTCCCCTTGTGTAGCTGAAGAAAAGCATTAAGTTCTACATTTCTGCCATTTTCTTTAAACAATAAGAAAGAAATGGTTGTCATATTTTCAGTGGCATTTATATATTAAATAGACCATAGAAGGCATCAGATTATGCAGAAATCTAGAATCATTCTTGAGTAGACACTCAGAAAATAAAACAATACTTGCAATTATTATTTTTAAATATTCATGGTGAATTGATGGTATTTCTTTTCTTTCTCTATGTTAGAGAAAGGAAAATGTGCATTATCTTATCCATGTTTAGATCCCTCTCAGGTCGAATTGTTGGAGGTGTTTGGTGGTTCTTTACACTCATCATTATATCATCTTATACGGCTAACCTCGCTGCTTTCCTGACGGTTGAGCGAATGGTCTCTCCCATAGAAAGTGCAGAAGACCTAGCCAAACAAACAGAAATTGCCTATGGAACACTGGATTCAGGGTCAACAAAAGAATTCTTCAGAGTAAGTTAAGGGGAAAACTAACAATAAAATGTTTACCATTTTGAAATTCAGGCAATTTTTCCAATAATTATGTCATTGGCTTCAGCTATTATAAGGTTTACAAACACAATGGTTAATAGCTATGTTTAAGGGTAATACTTCTAACTGGGTTTTATAATCACTTTAATTTGCAAAAGCTAATTGACTTATTCATATTGCAAGAGGAACACTCCCTAAGGAATAGTGACAATGAAAAGGTAATTTAAACAATTTTATAACATAATTTATCCAAAACATTCCAAGGTTGATAATGCTATGATAATACTGGATCTGACAAGATTGGAATTATGTATGTGTTTGGGCTGAGAGCATAAAAATAAAAACTGAACTTTTGAAGAATACATGCAATTTGCTGCATTTGAAACACAAAACCTTAATTGCAGATTGCACTACTTGTATGAGTCATATTATTCTATGATCTATCCTGTAACAATGGACTTCACAGCAACATATTTGGTTTCTCACAAGATAATAACAGCAAGAACTTTTCAGTTCTAGGCACCTCTCTAGGACATTATATGGCATCTAGTTTGTGCTTATTTCTCTCCTTTGCAGATAAAAATTTTCTAACTGATATAATTGCATTATATATATAGATTCATGTATAATTGCATTATATATATGGATATAATTGCATTTTATGTCCCTTTGACCTTCCTTTGGAACAATAGAGATTTTTTTGGTGTGTGTGTGTGTGTGTGTGTGTGTTTGTTTCATTATGGGGATGAATTTTTTTTATCAAAAGACTCTTTTTCTACTCTTGTTAAATCTAGAGATATACACTTGGTAAAGTCTGATAACAGATAGGCATTCATTTTGTGACTTCAGAACCAAAAAATTAAAAAGTTACCAGAGTGACATTTTTATAAATACTGAACTAGGCAAAAACAAACATATTTTATATTTATGTCAATTGTTTAAACACTAGAATTTTAATAGCATAGAAGATGGAATATATATTTTATTATTTCCTAAGCTTTTATGTGAAAGTAATGATAGTTCTTTGTTCATGCCTATATACAGCACTTGAGAGATTATATTTTCATTTTAAATGTATTTATTTATAATCTCACTCAATTCATCTTAAAAATTAAAAACAACAAAATGTGCTACTCCTTAAGCCAGCTTTAACTTTTGTATACTTGAATTTCTGTAAGATATTTATCCTTTGTAAACATAATTTGATTATAGTATCCTAATACACTTCAGATGTTTATAAAATATCATATCAAAAGCAAATCACTCAAAAGCTCAAACTCATCCTTGGGCATTGTTTAGAAAAGAAACCAGGTAATGAACAATGTACTTGTCAACAATTTGGAGTATTATTAGGAATAACCTAAAATGTATAAGTTAATTACAAAGCACATATAGATTTTCTTAAAACTGTAAGTAATATTCATGACAGTAGATTTGATTAATAGTCTATGGATTAAACAAACTGTTTTTAACTTACCTAGCACATCCCTATTTATACAGCTTAGTAACAGAAACATTACTACTCTAATGTACTTTAGCATAATTTCAGTACCATGCTGTCAGTTTATAACTGCTTCCATCCATAAGTAGGTACATTTTAATGATTTCACCTAAAAATCACTATGTATATGCACCAAAATAAAATACAAGTTTGTGCTATCATTTGCACTTTACTAAAAATTGATGACTGATTGCCATTTAAATAAAGACAATATTTGCAGGCTCATCATTCTGCCTTGAGTTGATAAAAGGAGGAAGAAATACTATATTGACTCCCTGAAAATATTTCTAAAGTAACTCACCGTAAAGCTCTTTAGTGTTAAGCACACTGAAAATGCTTAATTCTAATCTTTATGAAGTTAAAAATGCTTAAATTCAAAAAACTGCTGAGGTAGATAAGAAAATGTATTAAGAAAAATATAAGAATGAGGAAACCTGCTTCCTAGATTTATAGAGCCTTCCATACAAACTGTGCAAGCACCATTCCTTGTTTCCTTTCTCTCCCACCCAACTTCAGTTTTTAAACTGGGAGAGTTTTATAATATAGGTATTTATTGTTGCAGAACATTCTGAACTCTAATGGGACAAGAAAATAATTTCCCCTGGCAGCAGGGTTTCAGGAATGCATAAATTTCGGTTCTCTGATAAAATCTCATTCATTTCCTACCTTGTTTGCCTCCCTCCTCTCCCATATATGCTGAACTGGTTTAACTCAACCATTTGTCTGATGGGCTGAGGAAGCCAGAATGTGAAGGGTATTTTTGTACCTGTCAAAATCATTTTCTCAAAGAAACACAATAATGGTACATCTCTCAGCACCACTAGGCTGCCTTAGGCAATGACCTATACTCAGTGCTTCAAAAAAAATGTCACAGTTATAATCAACTGAAAAAAGAATTAAGCTGCAGGGGAAAATTACATCTGAATTCAACTGTTGCCTTGGTTTCACCCCATTATGAAACTTGATATGCTTCATGTGTTGTGCTTCTTGGTAAGCCTAAACATGGAGGCATTTAAAGAGTCTGTACTTGTCACTTAATGCCAGCCTCACTATTTTGGTACTTTCACATTATTACACACCTGATTTAAACACAGTGATTTTCATTTCAATAAAGTTTTATCCTGTGCCTATCTCAGTCATCAGTGAAATCACGAATGTATAAATGATGTGGATTACTATCTCAGGGTTTATAATATGACCAAATAATGCATTGATGAGCTCTCACTAGAACATCAGTCTTGCCAAGTAAGCTACTGGAAGGGGGAAATAATTCACCAGATAGCAATGAAAACATTTACTATAACACATGATATTTGTACATAGTTCCTATTAGAAGTAGAAATGGTGGAATACTTAATTTAGGGGAAACTAAAAGGATAGCACATTTTTAAAACTCCAAGAATTGTTTTAAGCAACAAAACAGTGCTTTAGATCAGATAGTTCCTCATGCTTTGAGTTTCACAATAAAGATGAAATAAACTGATCTGAGATTAATTTTCTAACTTCAAAAACTGATGACCTCTATCTTTTCACTTCCCATACCCCGATTTTTAAACAGATACTACAGTTGAAGGTTTTAGGGACTTAAATGTTTGTTTATCACTGTAATTGATACAGTGATGCTTGATACAGAGACCTACTGAGCTTGCTGAATCTGCAGAAATTTTCTTCAGTTTAGCCTGTCTCATCAAATTTATAAATATTTGTTTGCCCTTACTCTTTAGCAATCACTCTCTTACAGTCACAGATAAAGCACAGGAATGCTTTATTTAAAGGACTAGAATGCTTTATTTAAAGGACTAGAATGCTTTATATAAAGGACTAGAATGCTTCTAGTCCTTCGCGTCTCAATTCCCCCTCGTCCCTTTGTCCTATGCAGTGATCTTATGAGAATCAGATTTTCTAAACATTAGCATGGTGACAAACCAGGCTAATGTTTTTTTCAAAACACTTGCTTTTATATTTCCACTTTATCTATATTATTAAATTTCTATTGTACCTAAGGCCTCTTGTTTTTAGCAGAGCTACTCTATGAATTCCTCTTTCTTCCAGATTTTAAAAGGATTAATTCAACTTATTTTGCATTTAAGGTATACATAATTCAATGTATTTAAACATATGCAGCAGTAATTTTCCACATATTAATATTATAGGAATAGACTATCTAAAAATATCAATGACCAAAAGGTACTTTATTCTTTTAAATAGATTCAGTGGCTTTAATACTGTGCTTCATTCTATAGTTAAGTGATCTCTATAAACACCATACTCTAAAAACACATTTTTTCCATTTTGCAATGTTAGTTTTGTTTAACTGTCTTGTTCCTTTAATAAGCTACTTAGTTGTAACTGGAAAATTGCCAAGTAATTGGTATGTTTTTCATATTCTTAATAAATTCCATAAAATAGCTCAATTAAAACAACATTCACACTGATTTTATTTCTTCTGTTTTCGATGTAGTATACACAATAAAGTATGCAACGTATGTGGAGCTCTATACCTTTTTGGGTGAAACTCTCAAGTCAAAATTTAAATATATTTAAAAAGTAGTTATTTGTTTAAAGGAAGTTTACCAGTACTTCTCTAAATATTAAAATTACCAATATAGACATTGAGGGACAATCCGTATCAAGTGATTCAGAGAGGTTATATTTTTCAGAACTTGTAATATGAAAGAATTTGTTCTCTGGAACAGAACTCTATTTTTAGAGATGGAATGAATGAAGCATGGCCACATGGTATTCCTAGTGGATTCTATACTTGAGGGTTTGGAATCCAACTACTCACCTGTCCAGGAAGGACATAGAATCATTGCAATTTTCTAATATGAGGATTTTGTTGCCAGAGTAACCTGTCATTGCCTAAATACACACACACACACACACACACACACACGTGCACACACACACACACCAATCTTTATGAGATATTTTTCAAGTGTTAATAGCATAAAAACATTCCAAAAAATACTAAAAGATGTCAATTTCCCACCTTGATATTTATCAACATTTGAATATTCATTACCGGCCAGGCGTGGTGGCTCAGGCCTGTAATCCTAGCACTTTGGGAAACCAAGGTGGGTGGATCACCTAAGCTCAGGAGTTTGAGACAAGCCTGGCCAACATGGTGAAACCCCGTTTCTACCAAAAACACAAAAATTAGCCAAGCTTAGTGGCGGGCCTCTGTAGTCACAGCTACTCGCGAGTCTGAGTCAGGAGAATTGCTTGAACCCGGGAGGCAGAGGTTGCAGTGAGCCGAGATCGTACCACTGCACTCCAGCCTGATGACAGAGCGAGACTCCATCTCCGCCCTCCCCCCCAAAACATGAATCTACTTTCCCATAAAATATCTTTCTTTTTGGTGTTCAAGTATGTAAATCAGTGATTGTGTGGTTTATTAGTTAGGTTTATTTATTACTTATTTCCCAACTTATGAAATAGAAATCTGAATCCCACTTGTATTTTTCTTTCTTTGCCATCTGAATAATTTGTCTTTGCCAAGGTATTCAAGTTATTTGTTGATTAGTGAAGAACTAACTGCCTTTTGTTGAATTCGTAACAAGAAAAAGGACCTAGGTAAATTAAGTAGCGAGAGTAATGTATTAATAGATAGATCTCAAGTAGACAGAAGTAATTTATAAATAAGTTTCTTGGGCCGGGCGCGGTGGCTCACGCCTGTAATCCCAGCACTTTGGGAGGCCGAGGCGGGTGGATCACGAGGTCAAGAGATCGAGACCATCCTGGTCAACATGGTGAAACCCCGTCTCTACTAAAAACACAAAAAATTAGCTGGGCATGGTGGCGCGTGCCTGTAATCCCAGCTACTCAGGAGGCTGAGGCAGGAGAATTGCCCAAACCCAGGAGAGGGAGGTTGCGGTGAGCCGAGATCGCGCCATTGCACTCCAGCCTGGGTAACAAGAGCGAAACTCCGTCTCAAAAAAAAAAATAAAAATAAAAAAATAAGTTTCTTGGCTAGAGTCAAGAGGATTAGAATGGCCAACTCTCTAAAATACAAATTGCACAATTGGAATCACTTCTCTTTACAGTTCAATATATGTTCTATTTGAAAATTTTCTCAGAAAAAGTCTAAAAATGTTTCAATCAACCTAGAGTTTGATTCTTATGTTAGGGATATTTGGTTTGTAAGCTATAGCCTCTTCCTTTGGTGTTCAATTACTGACTTGATATGGACTGCATTTTTATATATATCTTACTAGAATCATGTTTATTAAAATTTTGAGGCATGAAAAAAGATAAAAATAAAATAACAGCCAGACATGGTGGCTCACGACCTATAATCCCAGCACTTTGGGAGGCTGAGGCAGTAGGATTGCTTGAGGTCAAGAGTTTGAGATCAGCCTGGGCAACACAGCAAGACCCCATCTTTAAAAAAAAAAAAATTTTTTTTTAATTATCTTGATATGGTGGCATGGCTCTGTAGTCCTAGCTACTCAGTAGGCTGAGGCAGGAGGATCTCTTGAGCCTGGGAGTTGTAGGTTACAGTGAGCTATGATCACATCACAGCACTCCAGTCTGGGGAACACAGCAAGACCCTGTCTCTAAAATATATAAATAAATAAAATAAAATAACAACCCTCCTTATTCATTATAACTAAAATAAAGTATTAAAAGGAATTTTATAAACTTGAAATAAATTCTTACCTTTTTTTAAGCTTACCACAAATGTGATATAAAACATGATTTTAAATGTTCAAGTCTTTTCATCGCATTCTACATATAAAAAAACACGGCTCACGCCTGTAATCCCAGCACTTTGGGAAGCCAAGGAGGGCAGATTGCCTGAGCTCAAGAGTTCAAGACCAGCCTGGGCAACACGGCGAAACCCTGTCTCTATTAAAATATAGAAAATTAGCCAGGCATGGCGGCATGTGCCTGTCGTCCTAGCTACTCAAGAGGTTGAGGCAGGAGAATTACTTGAACCTAGAAGGCAAAGGTTGCAGTTAGCAGAGATCACACCACTGCACTTCAGCCTGGGTGAGAGAGTGAGGCTCTATCTAAAATAATAATAATAATAATAGGTTACTATTTAAGCAGCTGAGTGTAGTAACTGTTATGACAAGAGGTGTGGGCTTCTTCAGATATAACTTTTAAATGTCTGCCATTTCAATGATTTCCTTAAGCAGTGTTAAAAGGCAGTTTTCCAATTTGAAAAATTTCCAATTTGGAAATTTTTCAAATTTGAAACTAGTAATGTTACTATTATGTTACTCTATGGCAAACGAGTTAGAGAGCAATTGAAAGATACTAAAACACTTTATTCTCATCTTGGTTCAGTGAATATTAACATGTTGTTTCTTTCTTTCCTGTATTTAATTTTATTTTAATCTCCTCCAGAGATCAAAAATAGCAGTGTATGAAAAGATGTGGACCTACATGCGATCAGCAGAGCCATCAGTGTTCACTAGGACTACAGCTGAGGGAGTAGCTCGTGTCCGCAAATCCAAGGGCAAATTTGCCTTTCTCCTGGAGTCCACTATGAATGAATACATTGAACAACGAAAGCCATGTGACACGATGAAAGTGGGAGGAAATCTGGATTCAAAAGGCTATGGAGTAGCAACGCCCAAGGGTTCCTCATTAAGGTGGGTGGAATAGTATAACAATATAACATGTGTTGTTATAGTATTCCACCTTCCCTGATGTGCCTGAGAGAATTATTTTTGTTTTGTGTGTGAACATGGTATGTTTGTTTGTTTGTTTGTTTGTTTTCTTTTTCTCCATTTCATATATTTTGATCAACAATCAGGTAATTTTTTTAATTTTGGAATAATTAATCCTTGTTGACATATATCTTTGAAGGCCATATAAAAACCAAACTGGTTGAACACTAGCTGCTTCCAGTGGGCCTAAGGCATGGGTAGCATATGCTTCTTTATATCTCATCAAATTTTTTTGGCCACCAATATGCTATCATTGTGTCAGTGATAATTCTACATCTTGTCATTAATTTTTTATTTTGCCTGGCCACTAGTTTTTGAGTAAGAAGAAATTAACCTCTTTCTAGCAAACCACTTTTTTTTCCATTTCAATATTTTATTTATTGTGGCATCTTTCTATTTTAGATTATCCTGAGGTTGTATTCATGCTGCTTTTGAAATCACATTTATTTCTAAAAGCAATCATAGTCAGAGAAAAAAAAATGAGCTCTGGTTTTATAGCTTACTCAAGTCACACTCCCGCCTATTTCAAAGGGAGTGTGGTATAAGTAAGATCTGTAAAATTAGACCCAATGGCAATCCAAAAATGCTTACAGTTAGGCCCCTGAAATGTGATTAATGAGCAAAGCATTACAAGTGTGGATTAAGTGAGACTTTCATTCTTATGGAAATATTGGTTAAATCTGCCCTTTTCATCCTTTTGGTCCTGGACATAGAAAATTCACATGTTTATGTCCAGGAGGCAGAATTTCCTCTTTTCCTTAAGCAATAAAGGCTGCTGTTGCATTGATGGGGCTGGATCCCATCAAAGGTGATGATCGACAAATTACTCTGGTCTCAGTGCTGCTTAGGAGAAATGTATACAAAGCACAGATTCAAGAGGAAATCAGGATCTTTGCCAAAGGACTTAACCAAGAACCTGATCTTAAAAAGTGATGCCTCTGGTAAGCCACTGAAATGTGAAGGTAATGAGACCTATACTATTGCCTCGTACAAATGAAAGCAATATAAATATTATAATTGTTTTCATTGGTTTCATAAGCATAACTGCAATGTGTTTTGATATGTGTGTTGGGTTGGGAAGGGTTGAGAGAGATATAAGAAAAAACATCAGTAATGGAAAGGGTTGTGTTAAACCAATATATGTGTTTGCAAGCAACACTGTAATAGTAAGCGAGAGGTTTTATGGTATGTTACAAAAAGTACAATATTAAAAAGAGATAAAACAAAACTAGCCAGTAAAGACAAATTTGGTTATGGACTGTGGCAATTCTAAAGTCAGACTTATTAACATACATTCCATATGAAACTGAAGAAATGTGCAGGGAGAAAGCCAAACAAATAAATTGCCCATAATATATTCTACCTAAAAACGATTTCAACCATTCAGAAACTTAAGCTGGCATCAGGTTGTTTCATCTTTGAGGGTATATTTTGTATGATGCAATATGAAGAATGTGAAATTTCAATAAGGCCAAGTAGTAAATAAATCTCTGATGAAAGCGTAGTTTGAGAGCACCTTAGTGTAAATAATTTTTTTTTAAATAGGAGGAGAGAATGCAATGGTGGTTGATATGTAGATCAGTGTTTAGACTATTGATTACATTCACTGGATGTCTCTCTTGCACTTAATTAATTCTCTGTGGATATAGCTGCCTTGTCCTCTGTCTTGTGTCTACTGATAAAGTCAAGTTCCAGGGACTGAATTTGGCCTTCAGTTATGGGTTTGCCTGACTCCCATTAATGGCAAGAGAGTTCCCTCTTAAATGTGCCACTTTGTCAAATCCACACTACAGGGATTGTTTGGGGAAAAGCTGAAGGGCTTCATCTGTCCAAAACTGTATAATAATCAGCCATTGGCTTCCCCCTCTTTTCCTGTCCTTCCCTGGACCTTGTTAATGAGGCAATTGTTAAATTCAGCTTCCTGGATGGAGAGTTTGTTTATGCACTTTGTTTTATATATGCCACAATTTCCTGAACAAGCTGGCCCCTGCATGCCAAAACCACAGTCATTTTGTCCTGCCTTTGAGAACACTGGAAGGGCACTGAAGGCTGACCAGCATGCACCTCACCCCACCTCCTCCCTGTCTCATCCCAGCCACCTAAGCGGGAGGCTGATCAGGCTTGAATTCTCATTCTTATCTGACTATGAGTCTTCTGTTTCAAATAAGGTGAACTAATACAAAGGTGGCTCATAGTCATCTTCTGTATAAATGATTTAGTTTGTAAAAGGAAATTCAAAATAATTGTATTCATCAGAGCAAGGTCAAGAGGACATACCTGTATCAAATTCATTGAAACCTTTCTGTCTTATTCAGTTCCATAGAGACTTAAATTTCTTTTCCTATACAATCTATCTTTTTTTAAATCAGGTCTTTAGGTTAATAGTTCTGGATGTAGTGGGACTTTTGTATTGCATTGTGATTAACAATGGCTTTCTCACAAACTCAGCTATTCAGATTCATTAGATGACATGAGACTTTAAGCAAAAGAAAATGGTAATCTGTCCTTCTATTTACACTTAACCAGAGAATGCAGACAAATGACTACTTATGTTCCATTAGTCTAGGGAGTTTTACATTTCCGGATCTTGTTGTTTGTTTAAAGTGCTTCAGAAAAAAAATGTAGCAGAAAAGAGTAAGAGTATGATATATAATCAGAATTGAAAATTAGGACTTGGGTCTTTAATGCAGACTTAAAAACAAATGCAATAAGGATCATCACAAAGAGTAGATCTGTAACTGGACTGAAAAATATCACAGCAGTGATGACTAGCACCTGTCTTTACAGTAAAGAATGATTTGCAGAACTCTTTACTGTTCAAGCTAGTGTTTGCTGGACATAATACAATTAAATTTGAAACCATTGATCCATCACTTACTAATAACAATGGCCAGAAATTGCTGGTTCAGTGTATTTTGATATTGATTCTTCAATTCTCAGGTGACAGAACAATTCCAGGTATATTAATCTGGAATCTTTTTTTCACATGCACAGTACAATTTATAATTTTATCAATACCATGGTTTTCTTCCTCCTCCCTTTCCCAGTCCCCTTGGCAATCCAAAACGATTGTGAAAACCTTTCTCTGGTTGAGAAATGTTTAAAGGTTGTTTTAAAATATACACTTTCAATGGCATTGCAATGGAATGTAAAGTTTAGATGAAAGAGGAAGTATATTTATTTTGACTTTACTCTCAATACTATCAACACTATCAACTTTACTATACAAATTGACTATAGTATAAACATCTACTATACTATAGTATTTATGGTATAATAAAGTTGCACACGTTACTGTCAAAATACTATCAACTTTGTTACATTATCCATACTATACTTGGCTACTAGACTATTGATTTTACTATGTAATAAATAAACCTGTTCAAGGTTGGAGTGAATCATCATTTGGTTGATATAGATTTACTATTAAGTAGTTGTTAGATGAGAATACCCCTTTCAAAGATATTCACAGTATCTAGTGTCTGTAAATACCTCCAGACAACAAAGCAGTGGGTCATATCTCAACACTTCCTCTGGCCCTTGGAATGATTTGTATACTTGACCTTATGTTTGAAGCCAAGTGAAAAACTCTAGCTACGTATACTTTTATTATTCAACAGTGATAATTCCCATTCAGACTTTGCTTCCTCTAAAGATATTTGTGGAACTGTGTCTAAAGTAAAACAAATATTCTGTCACTGAAAAAAAGGAAGGATATTTCAAAAGAAAGCAGTTCCAATAGAACTTGCAACAGAGGGTGAGACAGGAAAAATGAGGCCCAGCTGTACTTGGCAATGACAAGTTGCAGGAGCCCATGGCAACAGGAACCGATCCTTTGAAACCAAGCACATCATGCTTAGGTTACAACAGGCAACTCAGAGCCCCACAGGAATAGTATGGCAAGGGGAGGAACTACTCAGCATGGGAATTAGAATACCACGTCTCTCACTGGACTTTTCCTTTCAGTATTGAACGAAATCACTGGCCTCATAAGTCACCTGGCCTTAGCCTAGATCTACATCGGGGTGAGTAGAGTTCTCTGTAGGTCAAACTATGTTTCTTCCACTTTGGAAAAATTCACTGGGGCAGGTGTACTAAACTCAGTATTCAAATTCACATGTGAAAAATGTATTATTCTAAGGAACTACTTCCACATATAAAATGTGTGGGATATACTTTAGTTCAGGAGTGCTTAGAAGGTTTAGGGAGTACTTAGAAGGTTTAGGAAAAGGAGTTTGCATGTTAGTCTTTTTTGGTATTGGAAACTTAGTATTTAAAGTAAATACTAGAAAAACTTAAATGTATGGAAATTTAAAGCTGTGTGCTGAGAGTATCATTTGGCCTCAAATGAAGAAAGTTTTAACATGCCTTGTGGAAATGAATTGCAGTGGGTTAGTACACAAACTCATTTTTTTTAACTATTATGAAAAGAGAAATATCTTTGCTTATGAATACCCTTCATTTTTAGTGCCATATTAAAAGATGCTATGGATAGCACATTTTTTTTAATCCCATTATATTTTGAGATACAGTCTGTTGGGCTAAGGATCAGACAAGCACACATAACAAAAATCATTTGCATCTCTCAACATGCACAGACACACAAATACACATAAATCCTTTCTGAGATATGCATAAAAGAGCTACCTAGTTTGCTATTAAAGATACTGACATTTTTCATGGGTGCCAAGTATTTTGCATTTACAAACTGAGACATCACATGGTAAATTTATCAACACTACTTGTGTCCCAGGGAAAAATAATTGCACAGTAGACTCCATATACTTCATCCCTCTCTTTCTGGATGTTGACTACACTAGGAAGCATGAAACCTATCAGGGCATTTTAAATTCTAGATTTTTCATTTAAATCCTTCATATTTAATTAAAAGACAATTAAAATTACAACTCCTCAAGAAGAAAAAACAAATGTTGCTTTTTTCTACATTTCTTTACGACTCCGAAGGTATTATACATGTTTGTGATTCTTCCCATTAGTTAAAAAAAAATGCTAAAATGAGTTGCCCTCAATCTTTTGACAGTTCATTCAACAAATGATTTCTGAGTGGGTTCCAACTGAGAATTTATCTGGTAGTTTTTAAGTCATTCATTCTTGAGATGCTTTATAGCGGCCTGAGTAAGTAACACCAAATTGAAAAGTTTCTAAATTCAAGGATTAGCTCTCCTCACCACTACACTTAGAAGTTGTATTTTAGTAACTTTCCTGAGAAAATGAGTAATTTGTGGCCATTTTAGTTTCTACCACTTCAAAGGGGCTTAAATTCAACAAGATGAAACTGCTACCAAAATGTTTTGCAGTTTACTTATGAGATTTGTTGAGAAAGCTAAACTAGATCTCAATTCCAACAATTCTAACAAAAGCCAAAATTCCAAACTGCTGTTCTTGAGCCTCACACAATTGTCTCACAGACAAATCCTATGACTATAAAGATGATAGCATACTCAGATCAAAGGTAAAGTGTTAATGTATGCATAGGGTTGGCGTGTGAAACAGAATGCTTGCTTGCCCTTAGAAGTAACCAAATAGATGTGAATGCATGAAGCTTCCATGCTATTCCTTTTCTGTTGCATTTGCCTTGATTTCTTCATTCTAAGCATTCTCTGGACCAACATTTAAATTTTCCAAGAAAGAGATTTTTTGTTTGTTTCTGCTATGCATACTATAGATTCTCACTATGGCTACAAAGCTACCCTTCAGCCCTGTCTATACTAAATTATTAAAGAAAATATGTCAGATTAATTACTCTCCAATATAGGATCTCAGGTTATAGGGTCATGACTTTTATAAAGTTGCTTACATTCAGTTCACAAGTGGCTCTTAATTTATCTTCAGAATAGCAGCAAAAGTCAAGTGACATATTCGTTCTTCTTGTTGTTGTTTGCACATCATTTGTGTTGGGTTCTATTCTCCAGACTGGCGTTTCTAAAAGACAGAGTGCCAGGAAGAAGGAACCCTGGGTAGCCTTAGTACAGGATGAGCAGAGGGAGGAACTATTAACTTCTTCTGAGAGACCTTAACTCTTACATTAACTCTTACTACTCTGAATAGGGCAAAAAGAGAAGCATTATAATCATACTGCAGAGGATTCCTCCCCGTACAACCCCAGGGCCCTCTTAGTTGAGAGTATGGCAGTAGAGCACAGAGGAACTGAAGAACAGAGGAAGGGGCCATGCGCAGTGGCTCAACCCTGTAATCCCAGCACTTTGGAGGCCGAGGCGGGCAGATCAGTTAAGGTCAGGAGTTCCAGAGCAGCTTGGATAACACGGTGAAACTATGACTCTACAAAAAATACAAAAATTAGCTGGGCGTGGTGCCATGCCTGTAGTCCCAGCTACTCAGGAGCCTGAAACAGGAGAATCACTTGAATCTAGGAGGTAGAGCTTGCAGTGAGCCAAGATAGCGTCATTGCACTCCAGCCTGAGCAACAGAGCAAGAATTGGTCTCAAAAAAATAAAAATAAAGAATAGAGGGAGGAAGTAGCTCTTTATATTTGCAATAATTAGACATGTGGAGAATATTTTAGACACATACATGCAGGCACACACACACACACCAGAGCTTTGGAGGGAGTTATGGTAATCAGGTTTACCATAAAAATCCAAAATGCCTATAATACAATACTATAAATAGCTCACTTTATTGTGGATTTATAATCTACCCTTCAGTGAAGAATTGTATATGATGCTGCTTTAATGTAGTTTTATGCTAATGATAAACATTTACTTAGTACATCATAAATAAATAATGGTTTTCTGCAAAACTGAAAATGTACTCCTTTGTTTCAGCACAGCATATGGGAAAGCATTCATCCACAACTGCTTCCTTTTGTCTCTAAAGATAGCGTCAACCAGGATTGTGCTAGTTTACAATTCATATTTAATAAAAGAAAGACAAAATAGTTTGGCAGTCATTTAGAATGAGCTGGAGAATAGGAAGGACTCTGGTTTAGAATATATTCCATTTTAATTTCGCTAAAAATTAAAAACTGTAGCTCATCTATTTTAATGTTTCTTCCTCTCCAAAATAGTCAATCATTTAACTCTGTTTTCTGAATGAAATAACATACATCTGAGATAGTTGACACAAATATACAGTATCATACATCACCTGGCAACATCTGAATAGAAAATCGCCATTCAGCTCCTCAGAAAACCTAACTCTAGTCTTGAGCCTTCTCAGAAACAAGCATTATGTTGATTATGAGAAGATTTTGTAAATAAGTTTTGCATTAACATTAGTTAGAAATATTGTGAACATATTGTTTATCCTCCCTAGCATCAAAAAAGTCTTTATGATTGAACACAGTTTCTTTTCAATGGACAAATTTCATACTTTATGATAATCTAAAAACATTTGTTAAGGTGTCCACAGAATGAAATATACTTTCAAAAAATTTGTGAAGCCATTTTAATATACACTTTGAATATCACACAGTTCAAAAATAAAGAAAATTTAAAGGCACAACAACATCCCTAGTATGTAACTCTACCTTTCAATGTACACAATAATGAAGTGTTAGGGAACACTATCATTTTAAATGCCATCAACCACACCAAGTCATATTATATCATGTTGAAATAAACTAGATTTTATTGAACTTTATTTTTTTTAATTCTGGGGTATTCAATGAAGAAATTGACTCACAGATAAGTTTTTACAGAAATCTTAAAAATTTAATCTGTTTTCTTTAAGTGCTAAATATTTGGGAGTTATCCAGAATAAGAATTCAACTGGAGTCAATCAAACAAATGTGAAATAAACAGCTTCCCACTTTCAAAGGCAATATGAGAGTATATAGCCCCCTTTCTACTGTTGATTCACTGTACAGAGGATTATATAAAAACTGGCAAAAGCTACTAGCAGGGCCTCTGCTGTTACAGAGTAGTGATTGTTTTTTATTTGGTCCTGATAGATATGCAGCTTCAGAATATTTCTTTTTGAAACAGTAACAGGTGAAAATCCTATTAGAAACTAAGAAAAGACATCATCAGCTCCCCAGCCCCTAAATTCTCATCTTTCAGGCATTTGCAACTAGAACCATTAAAAAAAAAAATCATAAAAGCATTATTAGCAAGTATGGCTATTTTGCATTGCTAGTGCCTTTAGCACAAAAAGTAATTTTTTTTTTCTTAAAAAACGTGAGGAAATTTAAAATGAAGCCATGTATTCAAAATCCTAAGACAGTCCCCTAACCTTTGGCTTATATTTGAAGCTAGCCAGAGGTAAATACAATTGAATAAGGTCCAGGAAAAGTTGACTTCAGATTGTTTACCAGAGGAAAAAAGGGCATAGGACTAAAAGAAAGGAGTTGCTTTCTACTAAGTGATACAGCAATAATATTGTATAAGCCATAGAATTAATTCAATACATCATTTAATTGTTTTCCAAATTGTCCATTTTTAAAAGATTATGCTTAAATTTGGCTTATATAGACACCAAAAATTACAGAGCAGCATATTTAAGTGAAACGATAATAGTACAGTTCAGCATTATAGTTTTTGAAATATAAAACTATATATTCCACATATATATTCTTGTACTTGCTGTGTTAAACCCTTTTATGATGTCGTTTTATTATAAAGGAAGGCACTATATAATAGATTTATGTGACTTACCCACAGTCCCACAGCTAAGACTAGAAATTAGATCTGCTGACTCTCTCTAGTGCTCTTAGAGGAAAAGAACCAAAAAGGACTTTTTAATATAAACATAGATTCACTCTGAAAACTTACTAAACAGTTTCTGTGATGCTTTCATGCTGCAGTTTTGGCAACATATAAATTCAAGGCATATTGAAAATATCCACATAGGAGCTCAACTTCCATAAATTTTAGCTTATTTTAAAAACTAGATAAACTCTTGTTGAGTTGAAAAACATATGTAGCTTTCAGGTCAACACAAAGAAAGATTTTACAATTAAAATTTCTTCCCCAATTGGCTTATCATCCCTGACATCAGTCTTGTTCAAGTAAAAGTAGAAGAGATTCTCACATCTCTTGGACATGAAACTGTGATGATGACATCTCTATTCCCTTCCCACTTTGAGAGTCTGAGATTCTGAGTCTTACCCTAGGCCCTCTTTAGCAAAACAACAAAATTCTCATACTTCTTTGAATTTGCAGACACTTAATAAGACTGAGAAAAAAATTCACTCTCAGAACTTGTATAAAAGCTCAGCTGGTTTTGGAATTTTAAGTAAGTCACTTCTTTAGTAAATAGCTGCTTTTATTGCAGTCTGTCTTCCTTGTGAAATTGAAAGCTATTTAAGGAAACCACTCCTCTGTAAGAACCAACATAGCTAGAAATAAATGCAAGTCTTCTATGCCTATAAAAACAGACATTCAAAATTGTACGCTGACATCAAATTTTTGGCACAGTACAGATCTGACAAAATTCATTAGATTATACAAAAGAGGGAATAAAACAGCAAAAGTGAAGCACAGGCCCATAAAAGGACTTGTCTTGATTTTTTTAGAACAAAACTTCTATTTCCATATCTAGATATGATTTTAAAAATTGATGCACATAATGTGGTAGCCTGTGGTGTTTCGATATGAAATAGTTGAGAAGGTGATTACTAAGGGCATCATAATAACCCTAACAACTTCAGCACCACCTAATTTCTTTTTATTGTTCTCCTCATCACAAATAGCAATCACTATATGCCCTGAAGCATGAAGACTTCGCAGCCACTTTTACCCAATCCAGGCATTGTACCTATAGTTATTCTTCTTTATAGATTCCCAGATCATTTCTAAATATAAAGATATTTTCTTCAAAACTCTCATATTAATGAGTACCATGGATGAAATAGGTGTTTCATAAAATACAATTTACTTCCCCCCTATTTTAAGCACAGTTTTACCATCTCTGCATGTATTTGTTTCTGAAAACAGGAAATGCTCTCTCTCTGTATATATTTTTTGGAATTTATAGTGTTTAGTAGATAAAAGGTCTGGTTTGTCAAAATGGCCATTTTGGAATATTTATAAAAAACAATAAATGAAGTTAAAGCACCAAGGAAGAACACAAAGGAAAACACATATATTGTAGTTGGAGGAATTCTATTATACCATATTTATATCATGAAACTTTAAGATGAATGAGGTTCATAGGATAAATATAACACTAAATAAATGATAATAGTAGTAGATGGAGAGAAGATATCATTGTATAACCTAAAATCTTCCATAAAGTGTTTTTTCCCTGCACATTTTCATAATGGCTGTTAGAGTAATGATTACAACATCCTTTATTTTGATGTCTCTGGAATATACTTTGACAAACTGAGGTTCCAAAGTACATCCATTATCTCACCTGATGTCATTTTACTTGATGAAGAATTTTAATAAGTTACCCAAAGTTAAATAACAATAGCACATGATCTTGTATGGGTTCAGGCTCATTCTTGGTCTCCACTCTCCTTCATGTCTCACAGAACTCAATCAATTGTCTGGTATTTGGTTTTTTATGGGAGCCAAACACCCACCATCTCTAAAATTATGCCAAAGGGTAACTAAGACTTGATTCTAAGCTCTGTTATTTAGACAGTAGCCTCAACAGAGATGAAGTAATTCAAATAAGAAAACATCATATCAGAGAATGCATAAATGAAAAAATAAAAAGGAAATAAAAATTTAGTAACTACCATGTACCATGCCCATGTATACTGGAACTTGACGCCCCTAACTGCTTGTAGTTGGTGCTGTTATCTTCATCTGGACAAATGCTGCTGCTGCTGCTGCTGCCACTCAGGTTAAATAGCTAATGAGTGACAGAAGTGCAACTGGAGCCCATTACTGTCTGGGTCTCAAGCCCGTGAGCCTCTCATTAAGTTGCCTTATTTCTCTCCAAAGACACAGAATCCTAGTTAGAAACAAATTAAGAAAAAAAAAAAATCCCATCTTTATTCATCCTGCCACTTCCCATTGTGAAAAAATGCAAGTACATAGTGTCTGATAATATCCATTTCCCAGACATTTTTCTAGCTCTCCTATCTAATGATCCTTTAATTCTTTTTTTATTTTCACAATAATTATTGTTCATATCAGATTTAGTATTGCTTCAAACATGGTGCTGCTTGTAGCACTATCATTTTACCCTCAAAAGACAAAAGAATGTCAAGGAGAGGCACTGCGAATACCCCAGCATATCCCTTCTTCCTGAGAAACTCCAGGTGTTCCCCATGATGCACCCTCCATTATCCATTCCAGCTAACAAAAATTACCCAAGCCATGTCCTTCTGTGAACTCCTACTCTACGCCAATCTTCAAGGTATTAGAGCTCTCTAGCAAGGCAGATTGAAGGGCAGACAATATTTTTTTCCTCTTACACAGCTAATGTTCATTCCCCTTTGGCTTAATCTTTAAAATGGGTCTTAAATTCAATCTAGTGAAAGCCCCAGTATATCAGACATTTGGTAGTGTCTTGTGAGACCTGAGGAAAGGGTTGACCAGAACTGAACTTGACTTTAATACAAGACCATGTTCTATTATTGTTTAACTTTGGGTATTTCTCCCCTAGGAGGAGGACAGAGGAGAACTAACCAGCTCCAGGACCAAGGTAAGAGGGGAGTTTTCTTTCAAAGGAATGGCTTCCATCCATTTGAAGGAAACCCCTCCCCCACCTATTTTTTAATCCCTTTTTCTTTATACATTTATATTTTTTAACCCACCAACATAAGGAAACCAGCTTGCCACTTATGCATAATAGTTATTTGAACATTCACTTACAAATGGTATAGCAGGAAAAAATAAAAACCTTCACACAAGTCATATCAGTTATATGCTAATGCATTTATGTTTTCTATCATCGTTAAATGTTAGTACCAGTCTTCCATTAAGGCTTACATAGTTGCATAGGTTTTAGGGAATTTTTATCAGTTGTCAATTTCTCTATTTGTAGAATATATATCGTTACTATCAGTCAAACCATAGTGTTCACAAAAATATTAAAACTAAAATCCAAAGTGTTTCTATATAGAACTATATCATTATTAAGAAAAAAATAATAAAATTAACCACTAATACAGTTTTAATGATATACATTTGGAAATATGATCAGGCTGGACTTTTGGGTTGAAACTATACAAACTTAATGACATTTTTAAGGTGCCAAAGGAAAACTGTGGTTAGAAAAATAGGAGGAAAGGGAGGAAATGTCTTGAGCATCATCTCTCCATGCTTATACACCCTATTCCCAGGACTCTTGTATATTTCTTTTAATGGTTTTCACTGTAACCTCTCACTTTTTGTGTTGTTGTCCAAAGAAATCATTAATATTTCCTGCATTTGGTATTCTCTTCCAAACTGGTCTTTCCATAAAGGAAAACCAAGGGGAGAAACAAGTGAGAGAATTTAAAAAGCACCCAGGAGCAAGTGCAATGGTTCACACCTGGTATCCCAGCACTTTAGGAGGTCAAGGCTGGTGAATCTCTTGAGCCCAGGAGATTGAGACTGGCCTGGGCAACATGGCAAAACCCCATCTCTGTAAAAATGAAAACTAAATTTGCTGGGCATAGTGATGCATGACTGTTATCTCAGTTACCCAGGAGGCTGAGGTGGGAGGATTGCTTGAGCCTGGGAGGTGGAGGTTGCAGTGAGCTGTGATAGTGCCACTGTACTCCAGCCTGGCTGACAGAACCAGACCCTGTCTCAAAAAAAGTAAATAAGTAAAAATTAAATTAAAAACTAAATCAAAAGCATCTGGAAGTTAAGACAGTAGAAGAAAAGCAGACCATATGAATTATGAAATGCTCCAGCTTCTAGATCCTATTCAGCAATAATTATTCATTATAGTTTTCCTCCAGAGAGCTAGATCTTGTGTGACTTAAGTAGATTTTAGAAAAGTTTTAAGAGCAGGTAACAGAGACACTTGGGGTTCAAGAAGAAGAAAATTCCTAAGCAGGGAGAAAAAATAAGTACCAAAAAGAAAAAAAGAGAATTCAGGCAATTCGTTGCCAAAAAATAGTCATCATCTTTCAGTAATACAGGTCTGCCATCTTGTTACAAATGTGTTTAGAAGCCTTGCATATCCTTAAAGTCGAAGTGTTAGAGCATGTAATGAAAGAAAATCCTTTCCAAAGAAATATTTTTGTTAGAGGCTATTGTTTTCTGAGCAGGAACAATAGTAGTTATGTGATTAGGAACTACATGAAAAGACACATACAAAATAGGAACTTCATATTCATATCAAAACAATATCTATTTATGTAGATAAGTATATTATAAGTCATTAAATCCAGAAACCTAAGCATTAAACTTTTAGCACATAGCATATTTTGTTGTCTGATAAAACCTAATTTGTACTTTCTCACTCACTGACTTCTTTAATAAAAAGTACAGAATATATTTGAATCACATTATTTATTCTTTTTCTTAATTTATTCATCCTGAATTTTAAGATGCCAGACATACAGATTCTCCACCGAAGCAGTCATACAAAAGAAGGAAATTGTCACAACATTGTTAGTGAGCTATTTATGTGTTAGAATTTGAGGTTTACATGCACATTTGTTATATCAGGAAGATTTATTGTACTTTGAATTGTTATAAAATACTTCATAGAAATCTCACTCAGGGAAACAATTGGTGGTAGTTCTACAGTGACTTAGCTCTTTTGGATACCAGAACATTGAAATGAAAACACCATTTTTCTGTTTTGTTGCTTAGTAGAGTGAAGAGCATTGATTTATAGTACTTGCACTCAATTTATTAAGTATATTTAAAATAGTTCATGGACATGTCCAAACTAATAGCTTAAGATACCCAACTTCTGATGAGTAGCAAATAATTGAATGACCATATAATATGTGTAATATGTTCTAGTATTAATGCCACTGGGAGCAAATGTAGGTGAGACTATTTTAAGAATTTAAACTTTTTGTCACTTTTTAAATTTTGAGTTGTTTAAAAAATGGGCATTAGAATATATTTCTATTTTGAAATATGATTATGAGCCCTGTTGCTTTCAAAATAGGCAGCTTTATAGCTCCACTTAGAATCTCCTAAACTTAAAATATTTAAAGATTCATGGATTTAGAATTCTTAGGCTACAACTATTTTCAGAGAGTAACAAAAAAACTACACATTCTCATAGATATGAGCCCCCATATAGCTGAACATTGACTGAAAAGCTCGGCTTCCTTTCATTAGCTTGTAATCTCTGTTTCTGTAAGAAGTACTGTTAGTTTGTAATCCCTATTTCTATAAGCAGCACTGTTTTTACTCAGGTTTCCTCTCTAATTTGTGATGTTCTCTATCCTAAACAAGATCCAGGCCAAAAGCTCTGGTAGGTGAAGTAAGATCAGTTAAAACACATTTTAAGTGATAAGAGTAACATCCAAATACTGGCCTCCTGCTAAGGAGCCTGAAACCTTAAATGAAAGAAAGTTGAAACTTTTTATTTTTATTTTTTAATTTTCACTCTCAAGAATTTAATGAAAAATTTATAGTCTTTGTATGTGAAGTTTAAATAGATATATTTAGTGAGTTAAATACATATCAAAATATGCAGTGAAGTAAATCTTAAACCAGAGTTGACACTTAGTATCTATTGATAATAAATGTAATTTTTAATTTTTAAAATAAAGATATATTATTCTAAGTAGCAAATTTAGTAAGAAAATGAATGTTTTTGTTTGAGATGGAGTCTTCCTCTGTCTCAAGGCTGGAGTGCAGTGGCGCAATCTCTGCTCACTGCAACCTCCATCTCCTGGGTTCAAGAAATTCTCCTGCCAGCGAAACTCTGTCTCAAAAAAAAAAAAAAAAAGAAATTCTCCTGCCTCAGCCTCCCAAGTAGCTGGGACTATGGGTGCACACCACCACACCCAGCTAATTTTTGTATTTTTAGTAGAGACAGGGTTTCACCATGTTGGCCAGGGTGGTTTCAATCTCTTGAGCTCATGATCCACCCGTTGGCCTCCCAAAGTGCTGGGATTACAGGCGTGAGCCACCGTGCGTGGCCAACAGAATTATTTTCTAAAGGTGATGTGTTTTCTTGGCTAAACTTGAATAGAATTGATTTCTAAAAATCCATTATGGAGGATCTTTATCTTGAAGTTCAATTAGGAGTATCACATTTCCCTTGATATTAACAACAAAGTTGCATATGCTTTTATCATTTTGTGTTCTTTCCTTGTCTGGCTGCACAAAGTGCATTGGCGACCAGTTTAGTTTAGCTATCTATAATCTCACTGAAATATCTCCTAAGATTATTTTGTTTATACAATGGACCAAATTGTCTGCCATTATTCATAAAGATAGCTAGTATCAATATTTTTATGTCCACTTGCCAACATTTAATAGACAGTTTTGAAGTGTTTTGTATAGTTTTGTTTTTTTTTGAAACACACTTCGTATCAGGTCTTCCCAAAATCCATTTAGTGGCCATAGTTGAAGGATTCCCTATCATTACCCAGAACACTATTCTTTTATTTTAATGGGTTGCTTGCAAAGTAGCACATGAGGTTAATTCACTGTTATATCACTTCTTATGTAGTTATTGCATAACAACTATAATTATTGGCCTGCATTAGGACTGAATATAGTATAAAGTACCCTAAAACATAGTTGTTACCCTCTAAGAGGAAGAAGTACAGAGATCATGTTGTAAAGTAATGTATGACTCAAAGCAAATGCGAACACTCAGATACTGGATCTTATAATTTAAAGAAGAAAGAGATAAACAGCATCTACAGTATCTGGGAGATACCTTACAAAGAAGATTCAGATGTATTAATTTATAAATATTAGCAAATGAATAAATAGTGAGTGATTACTGGAAAATGTTATGAAATTTAGAAAGGCTAAGAGAAGGGGAAAAGGAATTCCTCATGAATGTTCTAATATGAACTTGAAATCAATTCTGAATAAAATATAGTTAGGACTATAAGGAAACCAACCTGGCTGGAGGCAAATAGGATCAATGTGGAGGATTAGTTTGATTAAGAGACAAGACTTATGTGTTAGGCAAACTCAGTTTCCAATTTCACTTTTGCCATTTACTAACAAATCAACTTTAGGCCTTACTATCCTCATCTATAAAATGCAGATATAATCCTACCATATGGGATTGCTGTAAGGATTCAACGATAATAAGAAGAACTTGACACAGTGGCTAAATGAAATATAATAAAGTTACACTTTAATAGTGTATGTAAGCTGAATTGTTTAGAAGACTTGAATGTCAGAAAAGTTAGAATAATATCTTGGAGGCAATCATAAATCCCTGAAGGTTTTTGAAAAGGCATTCTAAACAAGCAGTGAAGCAAAATCATTCTGACTCTGGGTAGCAAAGAATAGATTGAGAAAGTCAGTAGATCCAGTCTTGCATGATAAAGGCTTCAACTAAAGTGATGCCAGTTTAATAGAAAGGAAAACATAAATATGAGATGTACTTGTCATAAAAAACAGTTCTTAATGGATAATCGGGTATAGGAAAGGAGGGAAGTGAAAATTCAAAGGTGAGACTGAGTTTTTGTGGCTGGGCCTTTTATTTTGGTATTCATTTTTACGGTTCTATTTCTTCTGTGTAAAATTTCCTAATCCATTATACTGAAGCTTCCATATGGTACTGTTCTTGGGACCCAAGATTACATGTCCCACAGATTAGAACTTAAATCAACAAGAACTTTGTATATATGTTAAAAAAAAAGATGTTTTAACCTTGAAAGAAAATCATACCATCTAGTTAAGTCATATCATTTCATAGAGATTATTAGTAATGCTTTTCAAATAAAATTATCGACTGTACTTCCTTCTTGAGTATTTAGGATATATCTGTTTAGCTGAAAAGACCACCTGCCTTTCAAGTTTTTTTCTCAGCTCAAGGAGTATTTAGCTTGAGAGGACTGAAATTGCCATCTTACTAGTGCAGGGAGTACATGAGTGGAATGGCTTCCAAAACTTCATCAGGCATAGAACCTACCAACCCTGACAAACTTCTCAGGAAAAAGAAAATTTTCCTCAGAGAGCCACAGAAGGATGAATATAGTTTAGCTACACAGGGAAGAGTCATGATAGGAAACAAAAGGTATCCTGGGACTGTAGCAAGGGCACTGGACCAGAAGGCAGAAGACCTGTGCCCTGGCTGGGCTTTGATGGACAAGTTACCTAACTTTCATTAGGCCTCGGGGACTGCATCCTGGGGCCTAATGAGAAGGTTGGACGTAACCTCTAACCTACATTTTGATTCAAATATTCTGGGATTCTAAGTCTTTAAAGCAATTAATGAAAGTTTTTAGGAGTCAGCAAAGAATGGAAAAAGTAAAGACAATCTGTGGACCAAGGAATGGGATACTGGAAATCATGTAAGGAGATGAAAAAATCAAGAATCAGAGACAGGGGGAGAGTCCACACAGAAAATCATGGTCCAGGCAGGGCATCTGCATGAAAGACACAGTACTGTTGAACAGCTCACATGCTGTTTATGTAACAGAGACCAGTTCTTATATTTTAAAATGGTATTTTACTTACTTTAAAATAAATTTACTTTAAAATAATAATAACCACAACTTGAAAAACAAGTGCTATTCAGAGATAACTGGAAGCACTTCACTAGCTAGCCGTGGTCCCATTTGAAACAAAGGTCTCATTTGTATGATTTGACCACAGTAATAATAACAAGGGAGTGGCCTAAGGCAAGGACTTTACTGCGTATAATCTCAAACAGCACACCAAGGCCACCACAAATAAATAAAACATATGGTATGAAATATGAATAGTGGATATTTTCTCAATATTATATAACTAAAAGCATCTTTTCACAGTTTTTTTTTTAATTTTATTTTTTATTGGTTTCATATTCAGTCTTTAAAATGAGACTGGGTGTGGTGGCTCACACCTATAATCTCAGGCAGGGGGATCATTTCAGCCCAGGAGTTAGTTCGAGACCAGCATGGGCAACACGGCAAAATCATGTTTCTACAAAAAATACAAAAATTAGTTGAGCATGGTAGTGCTCACCTGAAGTCAGCCCTGGTTACTCAGGAGGCTGAGGTGGGAGGATCACCTGAGCCTGAGGAGGTTGAGGCTGCAGTAAGCCATGGTTATGCCACTTCACTCCAGCCTGGACAACAGAGTGAGACCTTATATCAGAAAAATAAAAACGATTTAAAAATTAAAATGTTCTGTATATGCTGTAGCTGTACAACGATCATAGATTGAGGCTAGTACCTTGGAAATCCCTTCTCAATAAATCAGTCTTAATACCTCTGCTCTATTAAAATTCTGAGCCACCAAATGTCAGAAATGATTTTATTTTTCTTACCTTTCATAGACAGACTTGGAAGTAATAAAATAAATGTTATTAGAATGTAGAACAGATATCTTTTTAATCTGTGTTCATGTTGCCCTTCCAAGGTCTGTGAACGCCTGAAATTATGTGTCAGTCTGGGGTTTTGTATGTTTGTGCATTTTTTCCTGAGAAAATATTTGTAGTTTCATTGAATTCTAAAAAGAGATCCATGACCCAAAGTAGGTAAGAAATTTCTACTCTGTGACCTAAAATTGACAAAATAATTAAGCTAAACTTCATGAAATATTTGTAAATATTACCTGAAAAAAATACTCAACACTAAAAATATAATTAAAATTTTCATTGATCTCAATCCCTAGCTAATGCTCTGGCTAAGTTGTGACATCGTCACAAAAATCACAAAGCTCCTTCAAGGAATAACATTCCTTAGACCCAGGTCTCAACTAGAAATTAATCATGCAAATTGCAACATGCAATTTAGAGACAATTGCTGGAATCTAGACAAGTTTCTGTTTAATTTGTTCAGCTCTCCTTGACTCAGCTTGGAATATGAAATACAAAGATCTCCACACTAACTTAATTACATAGATGTCATCCAAAACCCAAAGCAAAAACACTAACTCCTTCCTTATCAAAGTGGTTTTCAAGTGTTCATTGCAAATCATGCTAGGTCTGAATTTTCTTTCCACTTAGAAAAATTTTTCTCTCCTTATTTTAATATTAAATTCTTGATCAACAATACCATTTAATGCAAATCTTACTTGTCATTGCACAGGCAAACTAGAGTAAAAACTCAATCTTTTCTGAAAACTTTTTGCATATATTTATGCAGGGCAATTTAGCCCAAATTCTGCCTTTGGAAATGAGTGTACAAATCCAATGAAGCAAAAAGAGCCTTGTGCTTGTCTACTGGAAGGAATAATTTGGGAAGAAAAGTAATAGCACAGCTACAAGTTAAATTGAAAACTTAGTAGAGCATTGACAATGCTGAAAACTGGCTACTCTTTGAGGCCTAAATAGTTGATAAAGAGTAGAATTGTGAATGCAAAAGCCTTTCTTTAAAATCAGACATATTTAGTTCTTAACTCTTCATCATTTAACAGCCTATTGATTTTTATTTACTTTTTGTGTTTTCCTGATTAATAAAATAGTTATTTTTTCTCAGTAGGTCATTAATTGATTTTACACAGAGTTCTGGGGGTTTATTGTAAATTCTCAGCTTTTTTGCTAAGTTGCTCCATTCACCTTTATTTGAAGGATGTCATTAATTAAACTACAAAAGTAAATCCTATGTGATATTTGCTTCTCTCTACCTATCTCATCTTGTTATACGGAATACGCATAGAATTTTTGTGAAGATAATGACAATGCAACTACCATTTAATAACACAATGAATAGTCTATGTAGAGTTGGTTATTCATATTTCATAAAATTATTATTTTATTATTAGCATGGTCCTTGGAAAATTGTAGCACATATATATGTATATACACACACACACACTTGCTGCTAACAAAACTTAAATCAAATGAGTTTTCCAAACTAGAATTTTAGTTTGATTTTAAGAAAGGTATAAAATAAATATGTAGTATGATAGAATATAAAAATAAATTGTAGATTTTTAACTCCTACAAAAAAAAATCCAAAGAAAGACTTTTTCTTAGGGTCTCTAATACTTATTAGGGAAAGAACATAGTCGCTAGCCAGAAATCTCTTTTTCTGAAAACAGAGATATGTACTTTTTCTTTTTTTGTAAATGGCCCACTAAGCAGGACTCAAGCCTATTCACAGTCACATTCATTTAATTCAGCCTAAGGGAAAAGACTCACCTTGTCTATATAAATATGTGTGAAACAGCAAGTCTTCTCTCTAGGCCACTGAGAGTTCTATTAACCTCCTGTAGCTCCTATCTGATGGGGTATGTCTGCTAATTGATGCATTACTCATACTTCTCTGCCTGACCTGTTCCTGTCAAATAAAGTAGCACCCTCATAGAAGCCAAATACTTCACATGTCCTCCAGCCTGTGACTAGAGGGAGAAAACCAACTGCACCAAAGCAAACCACATAATCAGGAACAATGAATGTTTTTCTAAGAACCTTAAGAATAACCCATAATTTATACCTCAAATTTTATTTAATCCAAAACAGAATATATTTTGGCATGAATAAAATAATTCTATAAGGCATTATAATACGAAACAACTGAAAGCTTTGTTTGTTTTTTACTAATTATTACAGTATCACTTCCCACTACCCAGAAAATTTTGGGTGTGTGGGGAAGCATAAAGAACAAATGCAATTTAAGTTCATCATAATCTTCCACCCAGAGACTGCGATTTGTTATATTTTCTTCCATATTCTTTTCAATAATCAACATTATATATACATGTAATTATATCTACATATATAGTTTATTCTAAGATCAAAATGAATACAAACTTGTTTCTTTTTCCACTTGACATTATACTACAAGCATTTCCTCTTGCCATTGAAATTTTTTTAATTGTTATCAAACATCAATCATATGGATCATTGTTACCTATCAATACTATCACCCCAGAAGCTTTGTAACATATGGTACCTCAATCTAGAAAAACCTAATACAGAAGAGTTAGGTCTGAGCATCTGTATTTGCAATAGGTAGTTATTATACTCAAGTCAAACTTGAGACCACTGGTGTATACGAAAATCTACTTAATCTTCCTTTCTTTTAGATATGTAGATTGCTTTCAATGTTTAGCTCTCTCTATATATACACACAATGAGATTTATCACAAGTCATATTGGCAGCACTTTTAATTTCTTAGGATTGATTCCTCCAAGGGGAATTAAGTAAGGGTGAGAATTGTTTTAAAGCTTTTGTTGCATAAAGCCAAATTATTTTCAGTTTTTAATTTTTTTCCCTTTTTCAAAATTTATTTAAAAAAAACGGAAACGTGCAGAACGTGCAGGTTTGTTACATAGGTATACGTGTGCTATGGTGGTTTGCTGCATCTATTGACTCATCCTTTAAGTTCCCGCCACTCATCCCCACCCCACAACAGGCCCTGGTGTGTGTTATTCCCCTGTGTCCATGTGTCCTCAATGTTCAACTCCCACTTATGAGTGAGAACGTGGTGTTTGGTTTTCTGTTCCTGTGTTAGTTTGCTGAGGATGATGGCTTCCAGCTTCATCCATGTCCCTGCAAAGGACATGATATTATTACTTTTTATGGCTGCATAGTATGGCATGGTATATATGTACCACATTTTCTTTATCCAATCTATCATTGATGAGCATTTGTGTTGGTTCCATGTCTTTGCTATTGTAAATAGTGTTGCAATAAACATACGTGTGCATGTGTGTTTATAGTAAAATGTTTTATATTCCCTTGGGTATATGCCCAGTAATGGGATTGCTGGGTCATGGTATATCTGGTTCTAGATCCTTGAGGAATCACCATAACATCTTCCACAATGGTTGAACCAATTTACATTCTCACCAGCAGTGAAAAAGTGTTCCTATTTCTCCACAGCCTTGCCAGCATCTATTGTTTCCTGACTTAATAATCACCATTCTGACTGGCATGAGATGGTATCTCATTGTGGTTTTGATTTACATTTCTCTAATGATCAATAATGTTGAGCTTTTTTTATATATGTTTGTTGGCTGTGTAAATGTCTTCTTTTGGGAAGCGGCTGTTTATATCCTTTGTCCGCTTTTTGATAGAGTTACTTTTTTCTTGTAAATTTGTTTAAGTTCCTTGTAAATTTTGGATGGTAGACCTTTGTCAGATGGGTAGATTGCAAAAATTTTCTCCCATTTTGTAGGTTGCCTGTTCATTCTGATAATAGTTTCTTTAGTTCTGCAGAAGCTCTTTAGTTTAATTAGATCCCATTTGTCAATTTGGGCTTTTATTGAAATTGCTTTTGGCATTTTTGTCATGAAGTCTTTGCCCATGCCTATGCCCTGATTGGTATTGCCTAGGTTTTCTTTTAGGGTTTTTATGGTTTGGGGTTTTACATTTAAGTCTTTAATCCATCTTAAGTTAATATTTTTATAAGGTATAAGGAAGGGTCCACTTTCAGTGTCTGCATATGGCTAGCCAGTTTTCTCAGTACCATTTACTGAATAGAAGATCCTTTCCCTATTGCTTTTGTCAGGTTTGTCAAAGATCAGATGGTTGTAGATGTGTGGTGTTATTTCTGATGTCTCTGTTCTGCTCCATTGGTCAATTATCTCTTTTGGTACCAGTACCATGCTGCTTTGGTTACTGTAGCCTTGTAGTATAATTTGAAGTCAGGTAGTGTGATGCCTCCAGCTTTGCTCTTTTTGCTTAGGATTATCTTGGCTATATAGTATCTTTTTTGATTCCATATGAAATTTAAAATAGTTTTTTCTAATGATTTGAAGAATGTCAATGGTAGTTTGATGGGAATAGCATTGAACCCATAAATTACTTTGGGCAGTATGGCCATCTTCATGATATTGATGCTTCTGATCCATCAGCATGGGATGTTTTTCCATTTATTTGTGTCCTCTTTTATTACCTTGAGCAGTGGTTTGTAGTTCTCCTTGAAGAGGTCCTTCACATCCTTTGTTAGCTGTATTCCTAGGTATTTTATTCTCTTTGTAGCAATTGCAAATGGAGTTAATTCATGATTTGGCTCTCTGCTTGCCTACTGTTGGTGTGCTTGTCACTTCTGCACATTGATTTTGTATCCTGAGACATTGCTGAAGTTGCTTATCACTTCAAGATGTTTTTGGGCTGAGATGATGGGGTTTTCTAAATATAAAATCATGTCATCTGCAAACAGAGACAACTTGACTTCCTCTCTTCCTATTTGAATACCCTATATTTCTTTCTCTTGCCTGATTGCCCTGGCCAGAACTTCCAATACTATGTTGAATAGGAGTGATGAGAGGGCATCCTTGTCTTGTGCCAGTTTTCAAAGGGAATGCTTCCAGCTTTTGCCCATTCAATATGATATTGTCTGTGGGTTTGTCATAAAATAGCTCTTATTATTTTGAGATGTGTTCCATCAATACCTAGTTTATTGAGAGTTTTTAACATGCAGGGATGTTAAATTTTATCCAAGGCTTTTTCTCATCTATAGAGATAATAATGTGTTTTTGTCTTTGGATCTGTTTATGTGATGGATTATGTTTATTGATTTGCATACATTGAACCAGCCTTGCATCCTAGGGATGAAGCCAACTTGATCATGGTGGATAAGTTTTTTGATGTGCTTCTGGATTCAGTTTGCCAGTATTTTATTCAGGATTTTGGCATCAATGTTCATCAGGGATATTGGCCTGAAGTTTTCTGTTTTTGTTGTGTCTCTTCCCAGTTTTGGTATCAGGATGATGCTGGTTGGTAGGCTATTAATTACTGCATCAACTTCAGAACTTGTTATTTGTCTATTCAAGGATTCTACTTCCTGGTTTAATCTTGGGAGGGTGTATGTTGTCCAGAAATTTATCCATTTCTTCTAGATTTTCTAGTTTATTTGCATAGGGGTGTTTATAGTATTCTCTGATGGTAGTTTGTATTTCTGTGAGGTCAGTGTTGATACTACTTTATCATTTTTATTGTCTATTTGATTCTTCTCTCCTTCTTTATTAGTCTAGCTAGTAGCATATCTATTTTGTTAATTTTTTCAAAAAATCAGCTCCTGGATTCATTGATATTTTTGGAAGGTTTTTCATGTCTCTATATCTTTCAGCTCTTCTCTGATCTTAGTTATTTCTTGTCTTCTGCTAGCTCTTGGATTAGTTTGCTCTAGCCTTTGTAGCTTTTTTAATTGTCATGTTAGGGTGTCAATTTGGGATCTTTCTAGCTTTCTGATGTGGACATTTAGTGCTATAAATTTCCCTCTTAATACTGCTTTAGCTGTGTCCCAGAGATTCTGGTACATTGTCTCTTTGTTTTCATTGGCTTCAAAAAACTTCTTGACTTCTGCCTTAATTTCATTATTTACCCAGGAGTCATTCAGGAGCAGGTTGTTCAATTTCCATGAAATTGTTTGGTTTTGAGGGATTTTATTAATCCTGAGTTCTAATTTGATTGCACTGTGAGAGAGTGTTTGTTATGATTTTGGTTCTTTTGCATTTGCTGAGGAGTGTTTTACTCCCAATTGTGTGTTCAATTTTAGAGTAAGTGCCATGTGGCACTGAGAAGAATGTATATTCTCTTGATTTGGAGTACAGAGTTCTGTAGATGTCTACTAGGTCCACTTGATCCACGCTGAGTTCAAGTCCTGAATATCCTTGTTAATTTTCTGTCTCATTGATCTGTCTAATACTGACAGTGTAGTGTTAAAGTTTCCCACTGTTATTGTGTTGGAGTCTATGTCTCTTTGTAAGTCTCTAAAAACTTGTTTTATTAATCTGGGTGCTCCTGTACTGGGTGCATATATATTGAGAATACATAGCTCTTCTTGTTGAATTGTTCCCTTTACCATATGTAATGCCCTTTTCTTTTTTGATCTTTGTCTTTTTTGATCTTTTTAAAGCCTGTTTTGTCAGAGACTAGTATTGCAACCCCTGGTTTTTTTTTTTTGTTTTTTTTTTTTTTTGCTTTCCATTTGCTTGGTAAAATTTTTTCCATCCCTTTATTTTGAACCTTTATTTTGCACATGAGATGGGTCTCCTGAATACAGTACACCAGTGGGTCTTGACTCTTTATCCAATTTGCCAGTCTGTGTCTTTTAATTGGGGCATTTAGTCCATTTACATTTAAGGTTAATATTGTTATGTGTGAATTTGATCCTGTCATGATGCTATTTGGTTATTTTGCACACTAATTGTGAGTTTTTTGTAGTGTCATTGGTCTTTATATTTTGGTGTGGTTTTCCAGTGGCTGGTACTGGTTTTTCCTTTCCATATTTAGTGTTTCTTTCAGGAGCTCTTGCAGGGCAGGCCTTGTAATAATGAAATCCCTCAGCATTTGCTTGTCTGGAAAGGATTTTATTTTTCCTTTTGTTTTTCCTTCACTTATGAAGCTTAGTTTGACTGGATATGAAATTCTGGGTTGAAAATTCTTTTCTTTAAGTATGTTGAATATTGGCCCCCAATCTCTTCTGGCTTGTAGAGTTTCTGCCGAGAGATCCGCTATTAGTCTGATGCACTTCCCTTTGTAGGTGACTTGGCCTGTCTCTCTGGCTGCTCTTAACAGTTTTCCCTTCATTTTGACCTTGGAGAATCTGATGATTATGTATATTGTGGTTGATCTTCTCATGGAATATCTTAATGGTGTTCTCTTTATTTTCCCAACCTAGGCATATGGCCTGTCTTACTAGGTTGGGGAAGTTCTCCTGGATAATATCATGAAGTGTGTTTTCCAGCTTGTTTCCATTCTCCCTGTCTCCTTCTGGTACTCCAGTCAATCGAAGGTTAGGTCTTTTTATGAAGTCCCATATTTCTTGGAGGCTTGTTTATTCCTTTTCATTCTTTTTTCCCTATTCTCATCTGCATGTCTTATTTCAGTAAGGTGGTCTTCAGACTCTGGTAGCCTTTCTTCCACTTAGTCAATTTGGCTGTCGATACTTGTGTATGCTTCACAAAGTTCTCATGCTGTGTTTTTCAGCTCCATCAGGTCATTTATGTTCCTCTGTAAACTGGTTATTCTAGTTAGCGATTCCTCTAACCTTTATCAAGGTTTTTAGCCTTCTTTGCATTGGTTTAAAACGTGCTTCTTTAGCTCATCGTAGTTTTTATTATCGACTTTCTGAAGCCTATTTCTGTCAATTCATCCATCTGATCGTCTGTCCAGTTCTGCACCCTTGATGGAGAGATATTGCGATCATTTGGAGGAGAACAGGCACTCTGGCCATTTGGGTTTTCAGCATTTTTTCATTTGATTCTTTCTCATCCCCATGAGTTTGTCTAGTTTTGGTGTTTGAGCCTGCTCACCCTTAGATGAGGTTTTTGTGGGGGACTTTTTGTTGTTGTTGTTGATGCTGTTGTTGCTTTCTGTTTGTTTGTTTTTCTTTCAATAATCAGGGCCCTCTTCTGTAGGGCTGCTGCTGTTTGCTAGGGATTTACTTTAGGCCCTATTCATCTTTTCACTCCTGTGCTGGGAGATGTCACTCAAGGAGGATGGAAAGCAGCCAAGAGGGGTGCCTGCTTCTTCTTTTGGGACCTCTGACCTTGAGGGACACCAACCTGATGCCAGTAGGATCGCTCCTGTCCTATCTGACAACCCTTGTTGGAGAGTATTACTCAATTTGGTGGCACGGGGTAGCAGGACCCATTTAACAAAGCACTTTGTCCCTTGTTGGAGAGGGTATGGTATGTTTCAGTGGGGAGAAACCCACCCATCTGGGCTGCCCCATTCCTCAGAACTACCAGGAGTAGAGGCTAAGTCTGCTGGTCCTCAGAGACTGCAGCCACCCCTCTCCTCAGGAACTCAATCCCAGGGAGATCCAAATTCTGTCCCTGAGCCTCTGGCTGGAGTTATTGAAGATCCTGCAGGGAAGCCCTGCCCACTGAGGAAGGATGAGTCAGGGTTAGACCTGAAGAGGCACTCTGGCCACAGACTGCCACAGCTGATGTGTTGGGCTGCGGGGACAGATCTTGGGACCAAGCCATTCAGCCTCCCTAGCTCCAGCAGAGGAAAAGTGTAGCCTGCAGCTACAGAAATGTGTGCTGCCCTTCCCCTACCGAGGGAGCTTAACATGTTAGATAGTTTCGAGTCCCAGTACTGGCTGCAGCCCCTCCCCCAAGGGGCTGAAAGGGCTTTGCTAGGCTTAAACAGATTCCAGCTGAGAGTCTGTTAAGAATCTGCATGTTCCAAGGTTGAGATGCTAGGCCCCTGTGGTGTGGGTTCACGAATGGGATCTTCCAATCTGTGGGTTGCACAGTTTTGTGAGAAAAAGCACAGTTTCCCCCGCTGGGTAGCACACTCACAGACTCCCTTGACTGTGGGTAGGGGTTTCCCCTTCCCCATGTGGCTCTCAGGTGGGCTGCCCGGCCACACTGCTTCTCCTTCTCTAGGTGGGTCATGCCAGCCTTCTAGTCAATTTTGATGAGAGAACCTGGATACTTTGGTTGCCTGTGAAGGATTCACAGCTTATTCTGTTTTTTTCTGATGGGAGCCTCCGAACACCACGGCTTCTAGTCAGCCATCTTGGCCCTGCTCATCATATCTCCGGTTTTGGATTTTATCATCAGTGAATGAGAATGCCTGCTCATCTTATTAAATCCTTGACTATAAAACCATATCTTTACTTTTTATCTTTCCTCTTATGAATGGTGAGAAATGAATTTGCATTGCTTTAATTCACATTAGTTTAACTGCAAATAAGGCTGAATTATTTTTATATGATTTTAGTTTAACTTCAAATAAGGCTGAATTATTTTATATAATTTATATTTCTTGCTGCATAAATTATCCATATATTTTGCTGACTTTAAAGAAATGTTCTTATTTATTTACACAATTTCTTGTTGTCACACAATTTTTAAGTGTTTTTAAACTATATTAAGATTTATTGAGGACTATGAAAAAACCTCTCAGCCTCAGTCAGGTAAATATTCTGGACATTTCAATATTGAGGTTTAAATTTTATAGAATATAGTATGAAGCGAGCACTCCAGTGAAGAGATCACAGGCTGAAACTGTGTGTACAATACTCATACTCCTTATCTTGGGACTAGAAGTGTTTTGGATTTCAGATTTTTGTTTTGGATTTTTAAATATTTGCATTATACTTACCAGTTCAGCATCTTTAATCTGAAAACCTGCAATCTAAAATGCTTCCAAAAAAAATCTTTTAAGAGCCAACGTGATGCTCAAACAAAATGCACATTGGAGCATTTCAGATTTCAGATTTTTGGATTAATTGATACTCAACTAGTATAACTAATGGATACTTTCTTATAAGGATAATATTGCACTAACAGCATTATACAGTAGTTAAGACAGCAAACTGCATTAATTCCACATACTATTGCCATCATAGCCAACAATAAAGTGTTCATCCTATTAAGCGAGATAGTACTGAATGTGTTTAAACCAAATCAAAGTTAATACTGCAAATTATTTGTCCTACAAACTACTTGTGTCCCTTGAATATCTTGTGGGCAGACAATGACTAAATCTAAGTTGTATGATCAATCCTTTACAACAATATTTACGAATCCAGGAAATCATAAAAATAAAATCAAACTTTACTAAAACTTTTAAAATTTGCCCCATTTACTTAGGTAGACATTTTATCAGATATACACTTTAATACATCACCAACAGAGAAATTATACTATAAGAAATATGGTCTAGAAGTAAATATAATGAATAAGGCATAAAAGTAAGCATAAAAGCATACCCAGATCTATATAATTTAATGATAAGTTATTTATGGAAGGGTAAAGAGTAAGCAATAAATGTCTTAGCCTGGATTAAGCATGCTTTTCACAAGAAAATCTTACTTTGCACTAGATTAATGTGCCCAAAATTATTAATAATTAATGGAAAAAAATTACATGTTAGTTCTTCTGCTAAAACTTTGGTTTTATATGGCATTTCAACAAAATTCTCATTAACAAAAGTAAGTCTTAAATGCTAAGGCAGTAAAGTATGGATTTTCATAATCGAATTCATTTGAAAGATATTCCAGAAATAAAAACTTTTCAAAGTTTTTCAGAGGTCCTGGAAGTTGACCAAGTGAGCACTTTCATTCCAGGACTGAATCAAATTCCCTGTCATCTCATTACTATAAGAAAAGCTATTTGGGAAAGGGATTTTCTCATCTAGATTTTTCACTAAGATATACAAGGCAAAGGAAAACACATTACCTTGAACCTACTTCAATCTGTGCAAGGTCATTGTCAACACATCTGGTTCTCCAATGTGGTTTACACATCCAGAAAAAATGTGGTCCCTTGTTGTTTCTTCTTCTATTTTTAAATAAAAAGCAATTCATTTCAACTGACTTTGCAAAAGCTACATTTATGCAATAAAAGGAATAATTAATGTAAGAAATAGCTAAAAATATTTTTCTTCATCTACCCTTATCTCTTTGGCAGGTCACTATCACAGCAACACTGGTACTTAATTAATCAGGGCAAGAATACCCCTTATAATCAATATGAGTTTCTGACATTGATTCTGAAGACTATGTCTGAAATGTTTGAAGGGGATTTCGAAACAATAATAAAATGTGCTGCAGCGAGTATCTGCTTTCTATATCCTCATTTATCTGACTTCTTATGGCTTCTTTAGCCTTGTTTATCACTATTCCTTCAGGATTTCACTTTCTTTTTAGCTTAATAAAAAGTACTTTTCAACTTAGTCCAGTACAATGAGTGAAGTAATTATATACATATATACATATATATGTCATTGATGATTCTTATTATTAATAACCCATAGAAGTGATTCATTCTATACAATAGATGTCCAAATGGTCATTATATATGTGGTTTATGTTACAGTTTAAATAGCAATCTAAAGAGGCTTTTAGACCTAAACTTATTATATGAGGGAATTACATCTTTAGTTAGACAATTGTAGAAAATAACAGACACTTTTAATATGCATAGAAATCTTGAAATACTGAAGAATATCTCCAGATATTGATTAGAAAATGCCTTCTACTATGCATCATTAAAGAAAGGTAAATTTCATATATGATTGTATTAAGTGGACTTTATTGAGGGACCACATATTTCTGGAAGGAAAACATGTAGATTAATTGTGAACTGGGTAGTTACTTATCAACTAGTCCATGTATAAAATTACACACATAATATGGATAGCAGTGTGAAACTAAACTGTTTTTACATGGCCTATTAGATGGTATTAGAAAGACAATGTTTTAGAATAATATTGTAGAAAGCTTGATTCCAAACAATTTTCTCAACATAAAGCTTTTTTTCCTTATCCATTCCTTTATTTTGTTTTTTTGTTTTCTATTGTGCTGTGAAACTGTCTTTGGATATGGCTAATAACCCTGTTAAATAACCCTCTCATGAAATAATTTTAGTTTTATCAGAGAAATGGTCTAAACCAACATAGAAAATAATTGGAATATTACTTCATTTATAAAAATCTAATATTAATGTTTAAAGCTAAACTAAAATGAATTACAAAAATAATTTTCTCCAAAATAGAGAATTTTAGTAGTTTACCTTAATTTATTGAAAGACAAATTTAGTTCTTTGTAGACACAAAATTAACTAAAACAATTCCTTTTTCCCAGCAGAATTTTAAAAATATAGATGTCTCTATCGTCACTGAATATTTATTCATTCCTATATTTCAGTCTGGTCCTTTGGTGATTAAACTAACAACTTGATATTGTTCACATTAGGAAGTACATGCATTATTTTATACCACTAATGTGGCACTTACTTGGAAATGTAGGAATAGCTAATTGTTTAATTAGCATTCAGTAAATGGGCAGTCTAACTCTTAAGAAAAGTTAATACTAAAAACTCTTAAGTGTGTGGTTTACTTATGAGAACTGTTTACTCTCCAAGTGGATCAGACCATCACAAAATGGAAGAGCACATTGTTGACCTGAAATATTATGAACACCTTTTAGGACAATAAACACTTTAGTAGGCTAATCAGTGTTAATATATGCAACACTTTATTAGTCAGCTAAATGTCATTTCGCTTGCAAATCAATTGTTCAAGTGCTATTTGATAATATGGTTGTTTTATCTTATCTATAATTCATTTGGACTAAGTAATCACCAAACTCAGTGTTTATAAAATAGCATATCACAAACATTATTACCCAAATTCCCTCAGTATATGAGCCTCTTCTTAAATTTAACAGAAATTTCATTAAATGATGAAAAAAAATTTCTTGAAATACCAACTGGGTCATTTAAAAACTTTAATTTGAAAGCAGGAAAGACACCAAACACATGGGAGGCAAAAGCCCATGACCACCCCCACCCTTCATTTTCTTTTTTAAGATGGAGTTTTGCTCTTGTCGCCCAGGCTGAAGTGCAATGGTGCGATCTCAGCTTACTGCAACCCCCATCTCCCAGGTTCAAGTGATTCTGCTGCCTCAGACTCCCAGGTAGCTGGGCTTACAGGCATCCGCCACCACGCCCAGCTAATTTTTGCATTTTTAGTAGAGATGGGGTTTCGCCATCTTGGCCAGGCTGGTCTTGAACTCCTGACCTCAGGTGATCCACCTGACCTCGGCCTCCCAAAGTTCTGGGATTACAGGCATGAATCATCTCACCCAGCCCATGACACTTTTTTTTAATCCTCTTAAAGAATAATCAAAATACGCTCTCCGTATTTCCCTTTAGAGAAAACTATGGAGGAAATCTAATTGAGTAGGTTTGTTTGCAAAGTCAGTATCACATGCAGCATGACTTCCTGGGGTTTAATGACTTAATCAAATTGGTATGCAATCTTAATTTCTAAATAGCATTCAATGGCTTTAAGAATCAGCACAAAATTTAGATATAAGAATTTTTCCCTAGAGCTGCTGCTATCTCTTGACTGTCATGTGGCTTCCAGTCCATGAAGCAAATGATCAGGAAACCCTAGATTCTGAAACCAACTAAATCAAACAAACTAAACTCACATAAAAAAAATAAAAGGAGTGATAATTATGCCATACTCTCTGTTGTCAGGGAATCAGTACAAAAAAATCAGTGGCTGGTTTGATGGTTTGTATATGCCATTTTGTTTTTCCTTGTGGAAATGAATTTTAACTTCATTCTCTTTTGGATCATTGGCATTCTTAGAAGCAAAGGAATTCAAGACACAATTCTTTCTCAATTACCAGTAAATTCCAGTTTATTACTGTTTTGCCAAAAATCAATCCAGTAATTGATTGATGATGAGATCAGTTATTTGACAATAAACGAACTGTGAAAGCGAACAGTACCAAATACTGCATGTTTAATACATTTGAAATTAGTTACAATTGCCTTTGGTTTGGACTCCAGTGGAAGGGGCTGCAGGATGGCAAAATGAGAGGTTTATTTAGCGTCTGGGGGAAGCTTATAAAGAGCTTAAGTCCTCATTCCTTCTAACATCTTAACAGCTGTGCAGTTTCTTACAAAATATGTTTTATCGTTTCAAGAAATGCTGTTAACCTCGCAGTTTTAAAACTGAATGAACAAGGCCTCTTGGACAAATTGAAAAACAAATGGTGGTACGACAAAGGAGAATGTGGCAGCGGGGGAGGTGACTCCAAGGTTAGCCTCAATGTCACCAAAAGCGGGTAAACAGTATGTAAAGTAATAGGTGCATCTGCTGGGAGACTTATGGTTGGACCTAATAATACCCAGTCGAACTGCTAGTCAAGTTCCTTCACAAACTTACGTATGCAATTACTGTCAATGCAAAAATATTTGCACCATTATCTATTAAGTGACCCATTAACAAACCTATTGAAAATAGTCACTGAAAATCTCTGCCTTTGAAGAGGTTGTGGATCAGACATTATAGTCCTGTGAATCTCAATTTTGGAAAGTAAGAAGGGATGCAAGTTTCTGAAACAGCAATTTAGGGAAGAGAGGAGAGAGCAGAGAGGGTAAGTCTGTCTTGTTTGCTTTGCTAGAACTTCTACCAAATGTTGTTCATTATCAGCAATCACCTGACTCCTGACTCTACCTAGACCTGTCTACGGTGCCTACTAAAAAGTTTTCTCCATCTAAAATTCTCAGGTTCTATTCAAGTTAAATAACAAATCAAAGACTGTGATACGAACTACACATTTTTTGCCTTCCATAAATGGATCAAAATGCAAAATGATCAGGAAACAAAAACAAAATCAACTCAGTTTTGTCTTCACTTCATATCTTATCTCCAGCTTCATAAAATAACAGCTTTTTTAAATTTCTAAGCAATATCTAAAGAACAAAAAAGTAGGCAATTAACGGAATATACTTAAGTCCCAGAACACTTGTTCCCTATATATCAATGTTTTTAGACTTAAAAAAAAAATTAATGAATGGGAAAATTCTCAATCTAAAAAAGCCTTTCAAATTGAGCTCACTTACACATTCCCATCTCATAACTAGTTCTATTGCAGCAGACGGAAGGACAAACTTTTGTTTCCATTCTAGGCACCATCTTAAGGAGTACTAACTTTTTTTATATTTTGGAGCTCCAACTTTCTCAAATTTTCTGATAGTTTTCATAAACACAGAAATATATATACATAGAGAAAATTATTAAATTTTATACTAATAATCTAGCATTCTTTCATGCAAATTAGAAATACCAGAAAATATCATAAAATAACACCAGAGAAAATCAAAACAAAGATATTCTATTCCATTAGAAAAAACTTTGTTTTCAAATTATTATCACAAATATAAGAGAAGTAAAACACTGCTTTACAAATAAAATTTTCTACAAATATAAATAATGAAGTCCCATTTTAGTGTACATTAAAGATGTTTTCCAGAGAAAGATAAGCAAGCATAATAGAAACATATGTATGTTAGAAAAATCTATCTAACAAAAGTCATTTTAATTTATTGAAATGGACTGGACAAGTCATTCAGACTTAATTAGCTTGTATCCAACTCATTGTTTGGTACATAATGGACAGTCAGTAAATATTTGTTGTCCAAAAGAATAAATGTATATTTAACCTTGTAGTTTCCAAAACCAAATTGTTTGTTCTTATAGTTATGCAGTGACATTACTTTCACCAAACATGAACTACAAAATGTTTTAGAATGAATGTTATTTCAACTTTTAACAAGTAGGTTTCCAACACATTATAAAAAATTAACGTAAAATGTTCTCCCAAAATGAGATACATTATGTTTTATTTTTCCTCAGGAAATGTGTTTTTATCCTAAAAAAAAAAAAAAACCACATAGGTTGTATATTGGGCTAAGGTTTATCATCAAGAGAATAGATTGTTGCACTCTAAATAATAATACCCTACTCTGAATTTGTCATAAAAGATGATATTTTAAATGGCCTGACCTAACTTAAATCAAAGTAAATTAATTAGAGGCAGTTGCTTTTTCATTTTCATTTTGTACCTTCTTTGGGTGACTGATTTTCTTTGTAAACTTTACTTGCCCCTCCCATTTGGCCTGACCTTCATCAAAAAAAGTAAAATAAGGAGAAAAAGTCCGGCCATGAGAAATGCAACTGGTTCTAAATCCTTTGTAAATCTAGCACAGAAAAGACCAATGCTGCCAATTCAATGCAGAGGGAGAAATAGAGAGAGAACTCAGCACACACATGCTGAAATACTGGCTTAGCTGACCTTCAATACAGAATCTTGGTAGGAGAAAACTAAACTGTCTTAACAGTGACTCATCCAGTAAAGGAGGGAAATATGGAAACCTGTACCACACATGGAAAGGTTTCTATGAGAGAGCTGATGCACTTGTCATTCGCAAGAACATAACCTCTCCAGCCCTCCATTCAGCAGCAAATTATTAAACTTCTGTTTGAGCAGGGCCATGTGCCAGTACCTGTGTAGAAAAGGAGAATTACCACTGTCCTTTCCCTCAAGGAGCTCATGATTTAATATAACCAACAACTGGATTATTTGGAGTTGCTGAGGCAGTTTCCCTGCCACACTCCAGGCCATGCAGTAATTAGCATTCCCACTCACCTGACAGCCATTCCCAGCACTATGAAGTTCTGACCATAGCAGTCCTCAGCCGAGAGGCTTCTCCTTGAAAAGTAAAAATTTAACAAAAGATATGAAGAAACAGCGTCCTGCATCTTACACAAAATAAAGCAGAAATGCACAATTTACAAGGTACAAATTCGTTCATTTGAAAATTTGATCCTTTGATAGTGTTCATATGAGTTAATCATATTGTGATATGGTACTTTTGTATGGTCCTAAGAAATTCATACTCACTTTTGGAAATAAAATCACAAAAATTACTACTTGGCAATCAATGAGCCAATTTAAAAATATCGATTACAATGTCTAAAATGTATTCTCCACTTTGATTAACCTAGTATGGTTTAGTCTAAGCACAAACCATACAAAGAATTTGTATGCCAATTTTTATGCCAGTTATTCAATCCCAATTCTAGTTAGAAATTTTGGCAACAGCTGCAACCATCAGTCACCCATTATTACTTACAGCTACAAAATTATTTTTTCTGTTAGTTGTATACTTTATTCTCTTTCTACATGTGTAAAATATGCACGCTTATAGATGTGGATATTCATACAAAAATTATTTTGTAAGTGTAATTATACCAAATAATATTTTCTCTAGATGTTATATTTGGTCACACATTTTCTGATGTTTAATTTGGCACTTTGAAGAATACAGCCCATGACTTTAATAGATGCTATACTTAAAAATAACCCGGTTTCCTCTATCACTGCCATGACAACCAATGCAAGAATGAAGGAATTAGTACAGAAAATGTGCATTCATCAGCAGGAAAAAATGGAAAGTAAAAAAAGCTGTAGTAAACAAAAAAACACTAAAGGAATCTAGCCCTTGGAGAAGGACTTTCCCAATAATGAATTCCTTGTTCTGATATTCCACCAGTTGAACATTAATCACTGTTAATACTAAATATCTTATATTCAAAGTGTTAATCTAATCTTACCCTCTAAAACCGGGCTACTGGTGCAAAATAGCAGAAAGGATAAAGAGGCCAGAGGAAAAGAGAAGGACATAGGAGAAAAGACTACCTTAAGAGGGGAGAAAGAAGCCTAAGGCAGTCTTCATCTAATTCACAATTTTGCCTTCAGTTGTACCTCTTGAAGAAACTTGTTTGAGACCAGCCTGGCCAAGATGGTGAAACCCCATTTCTACTAAAGATAAAAAAATTAGCCAAGTGTGATGGCAGGCACCTGTAATCCCAACTACTTGGGAGGCTGAGGCAGGAGAATCACTTGAACCTGAGATGCAGAGATTGCAGTGAGTTGAGATTGTGACACTGCACTCCAGCCTTGGTGACAGAATGAGACTCTGTCTCAAAGAAAAAAAAAAAGAAACATGAAGGAAACTCTCTAACTATCCTCCAGTTGTCAGCACTAAGTCCTCCTCTTTCCAACCACCCCATTCAAGAACTGCAATATAGGCTTGTATAGTTTAGCTACACACGTGTTACAAAGGTTTTGAGGAGCTTACCTGGGGACCTAGAAACAGAGTATCAGTTCAAGAAAAAGCTGCTCTGAATTAAAAAAAATCTTGCACTGTCATTTTTAAAATCGAGCCTCTGTATAGAGTACCTAAACTGAGTCAGATACTCTGGAAAATACTGTTTACAGAGATAAATGAGCTGTGGCTTCTGCTCTCAAAGGAGTTGCAGTGCACTAGTAAACCCACAGGTGTGGTTATTTATAGCAATCACTTCACAAATGGAGGTGGGGGGTCAGCAGCAGACAGTAGTGGTTGGTATAGATAGAAAAACCTAGATTAACTGGGTGTAAAATAACCAAGCACCCCGATTAACCATAATCCTCACTCAGCCCACCCTCAAATTCAGCTTTTAGTAGAAAGTTTGCTCATGCCAAATTTTAATCCAAAAAAACGATATAATGTCAGATTATATTATTTAATCAAAAAAAATATAGTAGTCTAGGATCATAGCAAATTCATATTACTTATTCAATGGAACAATGAACCTAAGCCACAGCAATATCTCATAACATTGAAACAAAATTTAAATTATATCCAGAAACCATAGAAACAAAAATAAAAATTTATATTTTAGAATTTCATATAAAATTTATATTTTAGAATATTTTTTCAAAACTAACTGTACAAAAAAGAGTTTTAGTTTAACCAGAAAGCCCAATTAATTAGAAACATCATTTTGTGAGTCTTTGTTATTCATATTTTTCATTGCAAAAGCTATGAAGTCATACTCTCAGGAATCCTGATTAGGCTACTGACTCGCTGTGTGACTTGATGAATTAAGCTGCCTGTACTTTGGTTTCCTCATTTGTAAAATGTGAATGATATTAGTGAACATGTAAAAAGCTTTTAATAGTGCCTGATACATAGTAAATGCTCAGTAAATGTAAGCTGTCATGATCACCATCATTCTTAATTCATTTCCTAGTTGTGTAGATAGGTTTATGGAATGAATGCTCAATAAATGCATGCCATGTAACTCCAGATGCACCCAGCATTTCCTAGAACTGAGGCGCATTAAGGGATACAGCCAGGTAAAATGTCCAGAGGAATATGACAAGTCTGTCTCAGAAATAAACAAAAAACCAATCAGTCACCAAAACAATAATAACAAAAGGCCCTAGGAGTTTCTGCTTCCCCTTCATCATCTTAGCCTTCATATTATAATATGGGAGTGAAAAATGAAAGAAATATTAAATTCTTTGGAATACTGACACCAGGTAATAACTGAAATCCTCCTCCCTGAAACTCCTAATACAACATTTAGTGTTGAAGGAATCAAAGATGGTAGAGGAGACAATTAGAGCCTCTTATAAATATAAAAAGATTCCTCTTATAATAAGAGGAGTTTGTCTCTTCAGAAAAATCTTGGTTACCTCTAACCTGTCTTTGTTTGTTGGTAAGAATTTGTGGAATATATTATAGTCACTTCATTTTGTACTTAAAGTACATTAATATACTTTAAGATTCAAGACAGATGAAAATTGATTCTGGTGATATTATTTATGTTAAAGACTGCAATTAAGAAGAAAAATATCATCATGGGCTTATACCTTAAAATAATGATTTACATATTTGTCTCATGATGACATTCCTCTGCATAAGATGATCTTTCATAACACTGAAATCACCCTCCTTTTTCAATTAGATATTGGATGAAAGTGGTCAAGAAATCAATTTAATGATGGATACTGCAGACACATTTTTATAGCGTAAAATCAAATACCATGAGCTGAATCATAATGCATGCAAGGAATGAAATCAGTCCTATTTAGCTTCTATTTCAGTCTGTCAACCTGCAGCCACTTCCTTAATTTTGAAAGAGAACAAAAAGAAGCTTCTAGATTGTAAATGACTGCCACATTTATGTGGGGAAAATTTCAAATGTTCCAGAAAGCCAACCAAAGCCAATAGTTTTGAATTCACAGTAATTGCATACATTTTATTTAAAAATCCTCTCTAGCAGTATGTGCCTGTTACCTAAAGCGATGGAGCAGGCCCCAGTTTTATGTCTGATTCTAAACCTGGGCCTACAGTACAAGACATAGCACCTACTGTGGCCTCTGCTCTGTCACTTTGCCATGCGATTCTAATGTAGTTTTACTTGAATAACATAAAATAACATATATAATGTTATTTATGTTATTTTCCACGTGAAGAACTCCTGTAAACCTTGCCGTTTTGAAACTCAGTGAGGCAGGCGTCTTAGACAAGCTGAAAAACAAATGGTGGTACGATAAAGGTGAATGTGGACCCAAGGACTCTGGAAGCAAGGTCAGTCGCTGCAGTTCGGGGCCTCCTCTTGTGTTCACAAAGCAGTAATTGGGAGCAATTGTCAAAAGTATATGGAAACCATAAAAACTGAACATGTCTCTAACACTCAGCCACTGCCTAATTTAAAAGCTAATGTCATAAATTTCAAACATAGATATGGTCTTTTCAGGAAACTGCAAACTGCTCCTTAATATTAAGACTTAACTTAAAACTGCAAAAATTTATAAAATAATAAAATTCCTTTTATGTTATTCTCAAATTTACGTACCACTAATAAAAGTAATGTTTTTTGGTGTAGTTTTCTTGTTTGTATTGGAGGCAAAGACTTCATGAAATCATGTTATTTCAAGAACTGATGTGTTCTCAAAGCAGGAAATCAGTGGTATACCAGAAAAAGAAAAATCTAAATATTAATTAAATGCTTATTCAGAAATTCAGTCTTTTGTCACCATAGTGCCAAGCATTCCACTCTAGTTTGAAGAAGCCCTATATTTCTGTGCTGATAGAGTGAACCTTTCAATTCGATTCCCCCAATTGAAATTGTTTTAATTAATCAGTGTTTATGAATAATATTCTCAAGTTCTAAGATCTCTTAAGCATAAATTCTTTTTAAAACATTGCAGGAAAAAAAATTAAAAAAGCAGGAACCTCTATGCCTAATTCTGTTGAGCACAAATAAAAATAGTGTAAATAAATAATGTTTTATTTTTGTAAAAAAATTACAAGTTTATCCATGAATCTAAATACCTACACAGTTTGATACAATATAGTAACAGTGCCTGAAAGCCAGAGTTGAAGGTTCTTGGAATCCTCTTTTATTTTTTTCTATATCTTCTTTAAGAAAGAAAACAAATTATTGGATATTCTAAGTTGTTAAACATGTGACTTGTTTAAATAGGAGAGCCTCAATTAATTTACAAAGGAGCCAAACTAATGTTAATGAATCCCTTTCAGGCCTTATCACTATATTTTAATCATCTGTCTGCCTTTTAACCAGAGTGGAATGAGACAAGGTTGGCCAGATAATGAAACCATTACCTCAAATCCTGATGTAAAGTCAGACAAGTGCAAATACTTAATGAGTAATTATTTTAAAAGTGGAGTTACCCTAAAATGTTTGGTCCAGTCAGTTGATGTCGTGACTAAGATGACAGTATATATAGTGCATCTTTTGAATTAAATACTCTCCTATAAAATTCTTTAAGGGTCTGAATCACGTTTTGCACAAAACATACTGCTGAGAAGATAATAGCTACAGGGCGTCCTTCAGGTAGTCTACTAAAATACTTGCAATAATACTATGTAATAAACATATTTACAATTTATTAAACAATTTTAAATTCTTGTTTTAATTTTAATGTCTTCCAATCATAAGAGTAGGATTTAGAGATTATTCTGGATTTATTATGAGATTATATGTATACTGAAGCTCTAAAGAACAGTATCTCTAAAATATTAATGGATTAAGCATTTTTAAGTGACAATGGAATTGTATTTTTAATCAATAAAAAATTATAAATTTGTCCATACATAAATAACTTATTTCTCAACCAACCATAATAATTTATGTATTTTTTAAAGTTATAAAATTACTTGTTACTCATATATAACTATTTATAAACAGTACATAATATGCAAAAGTAACGTTTTCCATGATATTTCCCTTGTAGATGTAACTAAAAGAACAAATAATGTGTACCTTAACACATTATTTGCAAATATTTGGTAAATTAATGATGAACAAAACGTGAAACTATCAGCTCGATGACTCTTTAGTTGCTCAACTAGGATATGTGGAGTTGGATCTATTCAAGAGAAATCTCAGACATTAAAAGTATATTCTAATAGGATCAAAGCCAAAAGAAGTCCCCTTTCTCACATAATTGGATTTTAAACCTGTCATTTTCAAATTTAACAATAATATGCCCACTTCTGCAACCCTATGTAAATATATAAATGCTTATATATGGCTGTACAATGGTTTTCATTCCATATTTAGTAATGATAAAATGTTACTGATTTCATTGAATGTAATTAGATACAAATTGTTGATAATTATTATAATTTTACTTCTCCCGAGAGCTATAAGCCTTATGTTTAAATCCATAATCCTTTATCAGTGACTTACACTTGTAAATAATTTAAGGTTAAGTTAAGCATTTACTTTCATTGGCTTTTTGGATTTCATGTGTTCTTTTATCTTTTGGATTTGACATTTCCACAGTTAACTGAAGTGTCTTTATCCCCCCTAGGACAAGACGAGTGCCTTGAGCCTGAGCAACGTAGCAGGAGTCTTCTACATTCTGGTTGGCGGCTTGGGCTTGGCAATGCTGGTGGCTTTGATAGAGTTCTGTTACAAGTCCAGGGCAGAAGCGAAGAGAATGAAGGTGGCAAAGAGTGCACAGACTTTTAACCCAACTTCCTCGCAGAATACCCAGAATTTAGCAACCTATAGAGAAGGTTACAACGTATATGGAACCGAAAGTATTAAAATTTAGGGGTAGGACTTAGGGCCGACTACAGTGAGTGGGGAATGCATCCTGTGAACGCAGTGTTGTGACCTGTCTGTCCAGTGGTGATATTGCTTGCTTCTAATAGAGCTTTATATTTTTGAAAACTTCAGTGCAAATTGGTTCGGTTTTCTTTGGCTGCAGATGTACTGTTTGAAACTTTATGTTGCCAATAGATATCTGCATTGCAAGGGTCAGAAAGACAAAAACAAACCAGAATTGCTCTGTGAAATGACTTAAACAGTATATTTTACCTGAAATTTGGGGAAAATTGGAAATTAGATCTGGGCTTCCTTGCACATAGACTTTTGTTACAGTTCAATTTAGGGTAGGTGCTAACAAAATAAGCACGAAATCTGTTCCAAGTGATCAAAACCCAGACAGTTGCCTATTTTTGACAAGGTCTCATTGTTTTCTGGGGACCAATACATGTAAAAACTTCAAAGCACAGAGTATGTACTCAATGAATTTTGGCTCCTCTTCTAATTTGTTTTATATTAGCCATCATTCTACATTTTTAAAACATGAAATCCCTTTTATAAAACATGAAATCACTTTTTATTCATCTTATGGTAGTCCTTGAAACAGACCTTTAAGGAAGAGTGATAATCAGAATTTTGACTACAATTCACATTTATTAGATGAAATTCAACTTTTATGCTGAAAGTATCACTAAGGTAAATAGACATTTTAGGCATAACAGCAGTTTCTCCATCAGAGATGTCAGCAATGTTTGTGTCCTATAGGAGAGATTCAGAAAAAGATAACAATTGCAGTGAGCTATTATAAACATTCTTTTTTTTCATTTCAAGTGCTTTTAAGCAAGCCAGGTCAGCCCCACTTACTCACATCCTCTCATCATGGCACAATAAAAAATTATAAGCATTCAGTAAAATATAGGAGATGTAGATTTTTTTTTAAATCTAAATGTCTCTTTCTTCTTTCCTCTAATAATAGGGAGTAGTTTTAAAATAAGATCTGAAAGGATTTGTCATTGCTCTTGCTAAAATCAGAACTCTTAAAACCCATTTTCTAAAATTATCTGTAATAGCTAACCGAATAGGCTGCTCAGTTTGATTACAATGATAAATAAGTCTTTGAACTTCCAAGAGATATTTGGTACTTGATGTACTCTAGAGTTAAAAACCCAATATACTTTCACTAAGATGTACATCTGAGTTTATACCAGGTAAACATGCTTGATTTGATATTTATTTATGTGAAAGCTTTTGAAATACTGTATCTTAAAGCAAAGAGCCAATGCCATCCCTTTTAATCAAGATCTAATTGCTTTCATCCATAATGTAGAAATCAGTGACTGAGAACTAAAGCACATAGATAATTCCAAAATGGCTCTTTCCTAATTTTATGAAAATGAATTAAGAACTAAATCCTCAATTCACTAGGTCCAAACATTTTTAGTATGTCTTATAATAGCAAAACCTACAAAGTGGGATAATATCATGGTGTCTTAGGCATTAGATCATCTTAATGTTTACAGAATTGAGGAGAGACTTTTTTCAAATTGAGAAAAACAATAATTGATTAGTTTTCAGAGAAAATTATTTGGACTGAATTCTGAGATGAATTTTATAATATGTCCTTACTAGATTTTGTTACCAGTTCATTAAAACTGACTTTTCTTTGGCATAACAAAGGCACTGCAGCCATCATCAGCAAGGACAAGAGTGGGGAAGCAAAGCAAAGAAAAAAAGAGTATTACATATTTTTAGAAAGAAATACTCACATATGCTAGTTCATTTCAAAGTTAAGGAAAGTTACTAAAAAGATGTAAATTCTCATGTATTTTATATATAGTGTTGTATATATTCATAAAATGTGGGAATTTACATCTCTTACAAATATTTATATATATTTAATATATATACTGTGTATATATATATATACATATATATACAATTTAAATGAAGATTGTATTTGGAGTCGCAACTTGGCATTGAAGTTCATCACATGAATTGCTTTAGAGGTAGATTTGAACATTTAAGACAATAAATTTCAAATAAAAGGAAAGTATTCGTCTGATATTTTAAAAGACAGTGGCATTTAGGATAAATGAAATAATCTGTGCCTGTCAAAACTTCTAAGTAAGCAGTTTTTACTGTACTCTCAAAGGAAAACTTTCTTAAACTCTATGACAATAATCATGCAAATGATTGGTAATTCAGAAATAATATTGTCTCAGAATCCCAAAAAACAAAACCTGACATCTTCAATCCATGGTAGAGTCTGCTAAAAAGTGATCATTTCTCAAGGAAACATATATGATTAAGGTAACAACCATTAGCCACAACAATCTAACCAAACCTAGACCATATGTAAAATTGCTAGAAATTTTTCCAGTTTGAGGAGCCTTGAAAGATTCACATCAAGATGAATAGAAATGGCATTTATGGGAGATACAGATGATATAAGTATAGGAAATAAAAATGCAAAAACAGATGTAAAGAAAAATAAGTCAAAATTTTATTAAGTAATATACTTCCTTGCATTAATCTGTAGAAGAGGAGAGCGTATTGAGATTATATGGAACTGTTCAACCTTTGGAAGTTTTCCTTTCCTCACAAATATGATCAAGAAAAGAAAGAAAACAAAAACAGATTTTATGGCAAAAGCCTTCTGAAAACACTTTTTTAAAATTATCATGCTTTTTCTTAATGGTATTTTGCTGTTTCTTCTTGAAGAAAAATTAAAACAAAGCTAAACTAGTGGATTTTTAAAAGTAATTGTCTATTTTACTTAACATTAAATGTTGAAAGGAAATGTAAAGAAACATATTCATACTTTGATCTTGGTTTTGTTTAAATTTAGTGATGAGCAGATATCTATGAGTTCTCTGGAACTACCTTTCCTAAATCTCTTGTTAAACAAGAGATGAGTGGTTTGGGGACTCTGAGTGTGTGGGAACTCGAAAGATTTAAGATTGGCTAATACAATGGTTTGGATTAGACTCATGGATATTCATTTTTCTTGTTTTCCTAAGCATATGGCTTTACCTAACAAATATAAACTTCCTAAATCTGCTCTCAAATTGTTTTCTTTAGAAGATTGTGGAAAATGCCAATGCTGTAACTAGAATGCTCCCTATAGTTAGGTACTCACTAAAGGGTTCTGACCCCCCAAATGTCCATCTAAAACACATAAAACTGAAACAATTACACTAGAAAATTATTTAGCATCTTGATACCAAGTCTTGGCTTATGTTTCTTAAAAACATTTTGTTGCTAGATTTTCTTGATATATATAGTACTGTTTTGCTAATGCTTCTTATTATACACATACCCTAATATAGAGTAGAAAAATATTCACCTTTAATAACACAAGCTTCCCAAGAGTCTCACTTCAAGAAACGAGACTATTGCAGCCATGTACACTTTTTAGTTCCCTAGTGAGATTCTTCTATATGAGTGAGGTTCTTGATTAAGGTATCCTTTCAGGTGCTTGAATTGAATTGTTTCATTTCTAACTTCCTCACTGGTGCAATGAAATTCAATTCTGTTCAATTTAAGATAGTGGGCAATATATTCACTTACATATTTTAAGGTACAATTTAGATACAAAAAAATTTACCCCTTTTAGAGTACAATTCTGCAGTTTGATAAATTATGAATAACTTTAGAATATTATTCTATCAGTTTCATTTACAAGGAAAAGTATCTTCCCATATGTGGTCATTCATCCACTCCACAAATATTTACTGAATGCCTATTTTGTGCCAAATAAAGGTCAGAAGGACTTTGATTTCAAGGAACTAATAGAAAATAATCAGGTAGAAGTGTTGTTTTTCTCTAAAATCCTTGTTATATTTCCATGATTTCTAAATATAAAAGCTATTCATATTTCTGGAAAGACCATATCCTCAGTTCTGATTATGATGATAAGTATTAATTTTAGAGACTGTTTACTGAAACAGAACTATGAGATTGACCTTGATTTTGTCATCTATATGTCATTACTAGCAATTTGACTTCAACTTTCTTAAGTTTTCAGAGTAACTGATCTGTAAACATTTTTACTCCACCAGTTTTTAAACTAGTTACTAATTTCATTACTTCATATATAATTATTCTAATATTTAAACTCCAGGGAAGAATAAACACAGGGATGGAATTTCCTAAAGATTTGGATAAACTTGAATTCACAACAGGGAATTAGATACATGATGAGTTGTGAGTTATGACCTAAGTCATAACAAACTTAGGGAATAGCTCCTTTACCCTCTTTTCCTCTTAAGTTAGAATTCTAGCTACCGGAAAGAATTTAGACTGTGAATGAACAGTTGTGAGACTAACATAATAACACTGCCTATTTCTCCTTTGTATAATGTTATCTGCTATCTAATGGGATAAGGAACAGGAATTTACTGATGATTTCAGATCCCTGACTCTATAACCTCAATATAGGAGGTTCCCCAGTGATGATCATTCAATAGGCTTTGAAACGTATCCCTTTTCAGTGCACCCTTTTTAAATACAGTTCTTAAAATATGAGGCTTAGTGTCCACAATAGGCATAGAGTGAACTATATGTCACTGTGCTGTTCTGGGTCATGTCTATAACTGGTGTGAATGAATGAAAGTGTTTGTGGATAGGTCTGTGTTATAAAACAGGGAGATCTGTCAGGAACAGTCTAAACATATAGTTTGTTTAGGTACTTTATCAGTTCTGAGAGTCTAATCCTTACACTGTAAAGACATTTCATAACAAGGAAGTACTATTTAAAGAATGTTGTCAAACATAAAAAAGCTTTTAAGCTCATCCAGAAGTACTAAGATACACAGTGCAGCAAGTTAAAAGATGTTTCCTGCCCAGATTTGCTGTACAGTAGTTAAATAGAATTGGTTTTTTCACAGGTAGAACCACAAAGTCTAGACGGATTCATTCTTCGGTGTAGTTAAGCTTTCCTTTCCCCGGATAAACAGTTTTCATATAACCAAAAGAATATGAAAAAAAAATGCAGATGTCTAATTATTGATATTTCAGTGTGTGTTGTGTAACACTTTGTTGAAGAAACAGAAATATGGTAACACTCCGCATTCTTTCTGCTTTCTTTCCATGCAACCCAGCTGACCTTTTCTGAAGCCATAAGAAACAAAGCCAGATTATCCATCACTGGGAGTGTGGGAGAGAATGGCCGCGTCTTGACGCCTGACTGCCCAAAGGCTGTACACACTGGAACTGCAATCAGACAAAGTTCAGGATTGGCTGTCATTGCATCGGACCTACCATAAAAACCAAAAAAATAATTGAGTGCCTTAATTTAACTGTGTTGGTGACTGATGGAAACGCAGCCCTGAGGGACACGCCACGCGCGGGTCTTTGCTAAACCAATTCTTTGGCTGAGAGCCGGAAGTCTGTCCTAACGCTCTGGCCCGACATCAGCAGCAGCAACGTGTGCATGAGCTCAGCTCGGAAACCCAAACTCAGATTTTATATCAGGAAAACTCACAATTTAGGTTTTTTTCGGGGAGTTGGTGGGGTGGGGGGAGCTGGGACTGGTGTATTAACAGCAACAAATTTCATTTGAGTGGACTCAAAAACTAATCAGACTTGCGAGTTAGCGCATTAAACTGTGAAGTTCTTGCTCAGAAAGGCCTTTGTCTTCACCGGAAAGGATAAAATAGTTATAGAAGTCCGTGAACATGTTAACCTATGTCTCCAGAACATCCATATGGTCCCTGGAAGAAAATCCAGCTGAGAAAACAAATCACTAAACTGTGATAAGAAAATAATAAACAAACATGTAAATCCTGCAGAAGAAAAAATAAAGGAAGTATTTACACTCACTTTGGAGAAAAATACTGAAACATGCTTGCTTTTTAACTGACGTAAATTCACTAGAGGACAACACAATTCTTTTTTCTAACCATCTTAGGGAACAATACATTGCAATAATTGATATAAATGCCATCACTGTAATAAACGTTAGAGACTTTTTTTTAATAAAAGTTGTTGGTCATCTTCTTGTTTGCTGTAACCTTCACTCTGTCACATGAGTCGGTTCACAGATTGCATTTGTCTCACAACCAGGAAGAAAAGCAAAAGGAAGAAAATGTTTAGGTTCAATCATCAGCCTGTAGTGTAGACTCAAAAGAGACTATGGGTCACTCATGTTAACAGTATTATTTATAATCTTGTTCTGTGTACAAAATTGTGGTTTTTCACCCACCAGAAAGAATAAAACAACAGATGTTCTTACAATATCTACAGAGCTTAAAAGTTTTTTTCTTATCATTATAAAAGTTATTTGAGAAATTATAAGACTATATGAGAGATCATAAAAGTGGTGGGCCATAGTGGAAAATGTAGCTAGCCCTCATTATTTTTTGCATACTAAGCTACCCTCTTCAGATCTTTGACTCATTAACAGATTAAATTGTCAAAGATGGAGTCTTTGAGTTGGGGAATGAATCATTGTCCTAACAACAACATACCTTGTAATTGTATGTTGAAATTTTACTTGACTGTATTTTGCTGCATAAAATTATATGTCTCTTGAGCTTCTTCCCTTATTCCTATTGTTCCATTTAAATCATTTGAGGGCACTAATAATAGTTTGGAGTAGAGAGGAAATGAAGAATTAGTCTTTGTTTTCAACTGGAAATTGTAAAGAAAATTATACTCATGTTTATTTATAAAAATCACTTCAGTATGAATTAAACTAACACGGTTCAAAAGAAGGTTTGGTTCATTTGAAATGATAAATAAGTACTCTAATGCAGATAAAAATCATGTATTTAGAGTATTGGTAGAAAGCACAAGTTAGGATGATTTCAGAAGTCTGGCCTTGAAGGATGAGTTGAGTTTTAATAGGAGAAGGTGTTAGGAGCCATATGGGTGAGTAGTGGCCCAAAGCCAAGCACATCAATGGCTCATTTAAGGAATGAATGCCACTAGATGGGCTAGTGAGAACACAAGTTGTGATATCATGGAAGATAAAGTTGGAAAAGGAGAAGGTTTAATTTCCTTCCATCAACTCTCAAGATCCCGTTCCCCATTCAATCTCTGTGCTGCAGTAAGAGCATTCTTAAACAGTGTAAATCACACACACATACATATACACACAGAGGTCCCTCAGGAAAAATTCCAAGCTCTTGAGAAGAGCAAATGAGCCCCTTCATGACCTGGCCCTTGCTTGTTTCTTTCAGGACTTCTCTCACTTCTATCCAGCTACTCTCGTCAGGAAATGAACCTCCAAGGCAGCACATGGAGCACTACATAGACTATTTACTCAGTACGTAACTCCTTCCTGTCTCCTCTTTACCTGACTAACTTGTACTCATCCTTCAATACTCAAATTGAATTTTACTTGCCATGAAAAGATTTCCATGGCTATCCACCACCCCCTGCCTGTGACATTGAGTTAGGCGCCCTTCTTAACGTTTTTCTCCCGTCATGGCACTTACCATACTGCATTGTAATTGCCTGTGTACTTGTCTGTATAACTACTAGACTGTAAGCTCCTTGAGGGCAGGGACTGTGTCTATCTTGTTCACAGTTGTATCCCCAGCACCCAGCACAGTGCCTGGCATATTGTAGGTGCTTAATAAATATTTGTTGAATGAATGAGTGAATTGAATTGAATTAATTTAATTAAGTGAAAACAGAAAAACAGCATCTTTTCCTATTAATAATCTCTAGAGTATATTTTAAGTACATATGGTCCCCAAGTTAATGATCATTTGACTCATGATTATTCAAGTTTACAATGATGTAAAAAGGTGATATGCACTCAGTACAGTGCACAATAAGTTACAGGAGATATTCAGCACTTAGTAATAAAATATGCTTTGTGTTAGATGACTTTGAGGCTGATATAAGTGTTCTAAACACATATTATCTATGCTAGGCTAACGTAATATGGTCAACAAGTTAGATGTATTCAATGCATCTTCAACTTACACTATTTCAACTGAAGATGGGTTTATTGGGATGTAACTCCTTTGTTAAGTTGAGGAGCATATGTATATAGTGAGCCAAATGAGGGCTGCAGGTTGGCTGATTTCATAGTGTTGTCTATGCTACTGGAAAGCATGGCTTAAAAAAAAAGATGATCTGATAAATTTTTTAATCAGATGAGACTATGCTCTATGTAATTGTATATAGCTGTGGAATCATTTGTTTGGCTGGATAAACTGTTGAAAAAAAAAAAAAAAACTACCCCACAACAGGGTTTTGGTGTGGTTTTTAGCCATATTTCCAAAGGTATTTTTCATTTAAGCCTAAGAGTGAATTTATGATATGAAGTTAGAGAGTTATATTTCTTATAGTAAAGAATAATTTTGGCAAAAACAAAATTTTAAGTTTGACATCAGTAAAAAGGGCTATCTCTCTGGATTCCAGTCTGGTGACATGCTAAAAAACTGAGAAATATGATTTAAAAACATTTAAATTTGAGTTAAACATAAACTTAACTTTTAACTTAAAACATTTAGTCCCACAAAGTGAAGAACCCAGTAACCAAACAAGATCACCATGTATTGATCCTGAACATATTGACTAAAGCCAACTTTGAGGCTAGATCAGCTAGTTAAATGCATTCAATGAGCATGTTAGAAAGATCTAAAGAGCCTTCAGGAGAACCACTTTGCTACACTCAATTCAATCACTTTTTGTTCAAATTGCACTTGCAGACTATTAACTCATTCCATATCCCTAAGGAATAGCACAGAGTAGTTGTTCAATATATTTTTGTCAATTCATAAACACAACTTCACATATTAAGTTAGTATCAGTGGAAAAAATATTCAGGTAATTTTCCTAGAAAATAAAATATCCCAATTTACAACACCAGTAAAGTAGTGATAGGAATAAGAACTAAATGAAAAGTGATATCCAGGAAAGTTTATGAAAAAACAGACTAAAATTTGCAGGTTCATCTGCCTTATACTTATTAAAATGACGCTGCCTGGAAAATGTACCTTTTCATATACATTCATAAAAGGATTTCAGTTTCAGATAGTTCATCTGGCTAGAGCACTTAACTTACATAAAACAAAATGCAAATATAGTAGGTGATGTTTTTATATATTTTCTAAGCAGTTAATACCAGTAGTCTTTTCAAAGGATAACTTTTCTTTTTCAAGAAAATATTTTGATAAATTATAAAGAGCAGGAGATAAGACTTGGAAATTTTATCTCAAATAGCAACAAAAAAACCCAGTTGTTTTCCATGAAATAAGAAAAGCCTGTTTGTTGGTCTGGCTTTGACTTTATTTTCTTTTGAGGTGGGGGTGGGAATAGACAAAGAAATGAGGAAAAGTTAAAGATAAAAGGAAAGAATACATTTAGAAAGCAGAAGGCTTGGTAAAAGGCCCATAGGATCCCCCTGAGTGGTCAAAAGGATTTGGGAGAACAAAAATGTTGGACGTATAATTTCTACACTGATAGATGTGGAATGTTGATGTAATCTTCCTGTGACATGTGTGCCTCCAGTTTAAGTTTGTCTACATGCCGCAGACTGGTATTTGTGGCTTCCTTGTAGGAGGCAATCAATGAGAAACTTCTAAGTCCCATGTTTTGGTGGATGTTAGGCCATAAATAACACTAATAATATGTCTCCTATCCACAGAGATATGCAGAATTCTAGAGTGGGATTTTCCTTCTTTGTAGCAAAGAACAAGGATTCATTTGATTTTTTCTGGATCTGAAGAAAATGGTAAGTTGAGCAAATCTTCATTGCATAAATATCTGTTTTTTAGTCACCTATACTGACTGGAAAGTGTCATGAACAACAAAGTAAACATAAAACGCTTTTCATTTTTAAAACTTTTTGATTCTTATAATAATACAGTTTAAAATACAAACACATTATACAGCTGTACAAAAATATTTTCTTTCTTTATATTCTTATTCTATCAGCTTTATCCATTTTAAAAATTTTTACTTTTTAAAACTTTTTGTTAAAAACTAAGACACAAACACACACATTAGTCTAGGCCTACACAGAGCCAGAACCATCAATATCACTGTCTTCCACCACATCTTGTCCCACTGGAAGGTCTTCAGGGGCAGCAACACACATGGAGCTCTCCTATCCTAGGATAACAATGCCTTCTTCTGGAATCCCTTCTGATGGGCCTGCCTAAGACTGTTTTACAGTTAACTTTTTTGTATAAGTAGGAGTAGATTCTAAAATAATGATAAAAAGTATAGTATAGTAAATGAACCAATAACACAGCCATTTATTATCAAGTATTATGTCCTCTACAAAATTGTATGTGCTAGACTTTCATACAACTGGCAGTGCAGTTGTTTACACCAGCATCACAACACACATGTGAGTAATTTGTTGTGCTATGACATTAAAATACGATGTCACTAGGGGATAGGAATGATTCGTTTCATCATAATCTTACAGCATCACCGTGGTATTTTTGCATGGTACTGGAGATAATGCTAAAATGTCCCCTAATGCTGTGCATGACTGTATTGGTTTGGTGTGTGAGTTAGGTAAAGGAAGCAGTTGAGGCGTATAGACATGGGATTGGTTGGTTTGCCATTTCTAAGAATTGGCCAGGTCTGGAAAAAGCAGTCTCTCTTCAGTCAGAAAGGCAAAAAATACCACAGAGAGTTAAGAATACAGAAAAGAATTTGCAAATATTTTCTCCCATTTTGTAGGTTGTCTGTTTGCTCTGTTGATAGTTACTTTTGCTGTGCAGAAGCTCTTTGGTTTAGTTAGGTCCATTGTCAATTTTTTTTTTTTTTTTTTTTTTTTGCATTTTCCTGTAGGGTCCTAGTCATAAATTCTTTGTCTAGGACGATGACTAGAAGAGTTTTTCTTAGGTTTTCTTCTAGAATTTTTATAATTTCAGGTCTTCCATTTAAGTTTTTAATCAATTTTGAGTTAATTTTTATATATGGTGAGGGGTAAGTGTCCAGTTTTATTCTTCTGCATATATTTAGCCAGTTTTCCCAGGAATGGTTATAGAACAAAAGGTATTCTCTCCCCATTGTTTATTTTTGTTGACTTTGTTGAAAGTCAGTTGATTGTAGGCATGTGGCTTTATTTCTGTATTTATTATTCTGTTCTGTTGGTCTATGTGTCTATTTTTGTACCAATAGCATACTGTTTTGGTTACTGTAGCCTTATAGTATAATTTGAAGTCAGGTGGTGTGATTCCTCCAGTTCTGTTCTTTTTGCTTAGGTTTGCTTTGGCTATTCAGGCTCTTTTTGGTTCCATATGAATTTTAGAATAGTTTTTTTCTACTTCTGTGAAAAATGACATTGATAATTTGATAGGAATTGTATTTGAACCTATAGGTTGCTTTAGGCAGTGTGGCCATTCTAACGATATTGTTTCCTCCTATCCATGAGTTTTTCTATTTATTTGTGTCATTTATAATTTCTTTCATCGGTGTTTTGTGGTTATTCTTGTAAAAGAACTTTGACCTCCTTCATTAAATGTATTTCTAGGCATTTTATTTTTGTGTGTGGCTATTGTAAATGGGATTGTGTTCTTGATTTGGTTCTCAGCTTGAATGTTATTGGTGTATAGAAATGCTCCTGGTTTTTATATGTTGATTTTGTATCCTGAAACTTTACTGAAGTTATTCATCAGGTCTAAGAGTCTTTTGAAGGAATATTCAGGGTTTTCTAGGTGTAGGATCATGTGATTAGTAAACAGAGATAATTTGACTTCCTTTTCTCCTATTTGAATGTCTTTTATTCCTTCTCTTGCCTGACTGCTCTGGCTAAGACTTTCAGTGTATGTCGAATAGGAGGGTAAGAGTGGACATCCTTGTCTCGTTCTCATTATTAGAAGAAATGTTTCCAACGTTTGCCCATTCAGTATAATGCTGGCTGTGGGTTTGTCATAGGTGGCTCTTATTATTTTGAGGAATGTTCCTTTGATGCCTGGTTTGTTGAGGGTTTTCATCATGAAGAGATCTTGGGTTTCATCAAATGCTTTTTCTGCATTTATTGAGATTATCATGGGTTTTTGTTTTTAATTCTGTTTATGTGGTGGATCACATTTATTGATTTGTGTATGTTGAACCATCCTTGCGTACCAGAAATATGTTCACTATTTAGGTGATGGGTTCAATAGAAGCCAAACCCCAGCATTACACAATATATCCGTGTAATAACCCCACACATGTACTTCCTGAAACAAAATTTTTTTTAAAAAAATAGAGAAAATAAGAAAATATATAGTTATTATTATTGACCCTGATAAATGGATGCCAAATAGACAAATATTGAATCTAAGAAAACAGAACTTGGAGAACTTCATAAAACAAAAAAATCAGAATTATTTAATAGTTCCAATATTAACTGAGGTTGACCCAGGAGTTCAAATGATGTTATCAGGAACCAACTTCTCTCCTCTCCTCTCTGCCTTCTCTGATAAGTTCTACACAGAGGCTTCCTGAATGTACCATTCAATGTAGCAAAATAGTTTAATACACATCTTTGGATCTCTCATCTCCATGGGGAGCTAAGATGTCAAGGGAAAGAATTAAGGCTTCTCTTTCTCAGAAGTCCCAGCAAATACCTTCCCAAGCCTTACTGTCTCTGAATGATGTGTATGTCTCTGAACCAACCAGTTGGAACCAACCAATTTCAAACAGGATATGTGAAAAGGTTTAAGTCCATCATATACCACCCCTAGAGCTCAAAGTCAAGTCAGCCCCACTTGGATTAAAGAGATAGGAAATGCAGTCATTCCTAGAAGAAAATTACTAAGCCTAGGAAGGAGACATGGATGCCAAGCATCCCACAAAATGCCTGGTAATTATAATTTTTCACATTGCTAGCACCAGTACTTATATGATAAAGTAAGAGAACACAGATGTCCCTTCCTTACAGCACAGTCTAGCATAGCTTAACCCAAGTAGTAACTCCACTCATTTGGAGATGTTTAGAAAACAACAAAAAATTTATTCATGTATATTTTATCAAGTAGAATTGACAAATATTACCCATATTATGTTGGTAATTTAGCTAAAGCAGTGTTGACAAAAAGAGTCAAACACTGTAAAATACTTAAATAGATTTATTCTGAGCCAAATATGAGTGACCATGGTCTATAACACAAGCCTCAGGAGGGCCTGAGGACATGCACCAAGGTGGTTGGGGTACAGCTTGTTTTTATACATTTTAAGGAGGCATGAGACTTCAAATACATTTAAGAAATACATTGGTTTGGTCTAGAAAGGCAGGACAACTCAAAGCGGGACGGCTTCCAACTTATACGTAGATTTAAAAATTTTCTGGTTGACAATTGGTGAAGTCTGTCTAATGACCTGGGATTAAAAGAAAGGAATGTCTGGTTTAAGAGGTGTAGACCAAAGTTCTTACTGCAGAGGAAGCCTTCAGGTAGTAGGCTTTGGAAAGAATAGGCTGTAAAATGTTTCTTTTCATACTTAAAATCTGTGTTGATGTTAATGATGGAGAGTTATAATGAAGCACATTCAACATCCACTTCCTGTCATGGCCTGAACCAGTCTCTCAGGTTAAATATTAAAAGTGTCCAAGAAAGTCCATTCAGATGGTTGTGGGGGGAGGGTGGGGGCTTAGAATTTTAATTCTGGTTTACAGCAGTCTTTCATATCAAAAGTGATAATATTTTAGTAGCACACTTGAAGTAGACTGGAAAACATTTAGAGGCATCTATATAAGACTTGGTGGAAATAGTTAATTCCATTTTCTCTATATCATATAATGGTAATAAGAAATAAAAATAAAAATTACTATTGAATAAATTTGTTCATAACTTCCATATAAAATATTTTCCAAACAACTTTATTGAGAAACTTGAGCTTGTTTCTGTAGCCATAATTTTTGAAATCAGATTGTATACTTAAATGACTACCCACAATTCAAGACAAAAAAGAGATAATATCTTGAAATTCTTGATAGATGACATGAATCAGAAATGCTATCTGCACAAGTAGGAGATAAGAAAACATTTAAGCCATTTTTACAGCCATTCAAAATTTTACAACAGCTAAAATTATATTTAAAGGATATAGTACATTGTACTTTTTGTTGATGAATGTACTATTAAAAAACCTTGGCAAAATGTGAATGGATTTGAATCCAATCAAATATTTTCATACCAAGTGTTTTAAAATAATGTACTCTATTTTGAAGAACACGCATGCTTTATTGGAGCAGTCACTCTGAATTTGGCATGAATGCCATTAAAGGGCATACCCACCACAAAGGGACAGAAGACTGATACACATACATAAAGACAGAGTTTTCTGCTGCTGCTGAGCTATGTTTTGTGGAGCTGCCCTCTCCCACATACACCATGGCAAGACTTTGGGCTGGGTGCAGTGTTCCTTGGGCATCTCCTCCAACAGCTTCTAAGGCTTCTTGTCCACAGTGGGCAGTGAGATACTGTGCAGTTAGCTACGGAGTATTCAATGGGTGGCTGATTAGCTCAGTTGGTTATACCATGGTGCTAGTAACGCTGAGTAGATATTCAAACCTCCTTGGTCTCACTTCTACCACTTGGCATGAGAGGGGAGACCCCCTCACCTCCTTCTATTTCACCTCCTCCCTCCCCACTTCCAGATGGGAAAGAGAGTAGAGAAGGGAAAAAAATAAAACACCAAGGAGCTGGAAAATGACTACCTCTTTAGTTCCCAGCTTCTCTGCCATCTGTTAACCTTGAAAGAGCTGCAAATGAATGTTATCTCTGCCGGCTGGAGCCGGGCATTGGTTCATGCCCCTACATCTCCATGGACCAGGCTCCCTCCTGGAAACACCTCTGCCAACAAACAGCTTGTTGCTTTTGTCTTATCTCTGTAAGCTCCCCTCCCTTGCTGGTCATCACTCACGCTGCATATGAATTAGCAAATCATTGAAGCCAAAAGATTGTACCTCCAGCAAATGGACAATGACATAGTTCTGCCTCAGTTTCCCCTTTAGTGTTGTAAGCTTATAAAAGGGGAGAGAAGCTGCAGCTTGGGGAGCTCAGTGAATGAGGCTATAGCCCCCCCACAGCTCCCTGCTGAATAAAAAGCCACTTCCTTCCTCAGTTCGGTGTCGGAGAGGTTTGTTCCCCACCGCTCCTGCTACAGGCAGAGCAGCAGGTATCAGATGAATCAGCAAAAACTGTGAGACTTACCTTTCTGTCATGTCCCTGACAAGGCATCTTCTAGTTTGAAGATTTTCATTGACATTTTTAGGGCTGAAGCGCATTTGGAGTCTATTCATGAACACCTATTAGGAAGCACTGCTATGAAAGTACAAATTGCAAAATTCCCACTTCCAGCCTATTGCTGGTAACAATGTGGTGAATATGTTGTACAGACAGACAACTCATCTGTACCTCCCTTAGCTTTCACTCCCAATTTCATATTACTTTCTTCACTTCAGTCGGGAGGCTGCTGAGATCTGTGAATGATTAGGTGTGGTAAGACTTCTGCCTCCATTGGGGTTCCTGAAGAAAGAATAGGGTGGTCCACTGGAGAACAGCTAGAATCCCAGGAGTGATTCTGAAGGTAGGAAATTCCAAGAAAAGCTTGAACTTTGGGGTTTTGTGAACTGGAAAGAGAAATTTACCAGTAACCTATCAGTGTGTGTTAGATGTTAGTGATCCCAGAAGATAAAACATAACCTGAACAGGTGACCTGAGTCTTTCCAAACTTGAAGCTGGGAAAAGTACAGTAGAGTAGCCTCTTTCAGGTGATTTGGGCAGGACTGACAGCCTATCCTTATCACACAAGACCCCTTTTAAGTATTCCTGCATTAAGAATATATTAGCAGGAGCCAGGTAAGGTGGTTCATACCTGTAATACCAGCACTTTGGGAGGCTCAGCTGGGAAAATCACTTGAGACCAGGAGATCAAGACCAGCCTGAGCAAGATAGCAAGACTTTGTCTCTATGTAATAACAATTTAATAATAAGCCAGATGTAATGGTGCATGCCTGTAGTCCCAGCTACTCTGAAGGCAGAGGAGGGAAGACTGCTTGAGCCCAGGAAGTCTACTGCACTCTAGCCTGGACAACAGAGTGAGACCCTGTCTCTTAAAAAAACAAAAAAACAAGACGAAGAAGAAAGAAAATCAGAAACAAGGGCTTCTACCATTGTTTGGTAAAATCCAAATCTCTTACAATGGCCTAGAAGCCACATGGGATTTTGGATGAAGATTAAGAGTTCAATTTTGCACATATTGGATTTGAGATGTCAACCAGATAGGCTAGTGAAGATGAATAGGCACTTAGATAATCTAGTCCAGAATTCAAGATGTAAGTCTGAGCTAGAAATGAGATAAAGGTCATTCTAGAAAGAACTCAAATCCAGAAAAATCACATGATTGCATACATTTATAAATAATTTTTATGATGAAAATTTCCATAAAAAGTTATGAGAAATGAGAGAAGTAAATATACACAGTATTTTAGAAACAGTTAATATACCTAATTTTCTAAATAATTAAAATTATACATTGAAAGGAAAAATAATATATAGTCAATTTATATATGCAAATATGCTCAGCCTCACTAATTATCAAAGAAATGCAGATGACACCAAAATGAGATACATATAAGATTTTCAGTATTAGCAAGGATGAAAATAAATTTCAAACACTATTGTTGGGAGTTACATATTTGCATGTAACTTGATAATATAAACTAAAAGTTAAAATGCACATACTCTATGATCCAGAAATACCACTTCTAGAAATTTAACCAACTGTTCATATTTCCAAGCCTGTAAATATATACATATAATTTTATATACATAACTTCACTTATTTCATTGTTCATTTTACACTAGCTCTACTGTAAAGTAGCAATCCTCTTCCTCATCATCATCATCTAAGTGTCTAGCCATAGGGAAAGAGTTTAATTCTGTAATTAATATCCATAAAATTGAATTGTACAGTCATTAAAAATAATGAGGTAGATATCTACATATACTGACCTAGAAAGATGTCCACAATATCCTTATTTTACAAATGAGAAAATTAAAGCTCAGAGAGGTTAAGTAATCTATACAAGGTCATTCTAATAGAAAATGATGGCTCTGGGATCTAAACTGAGCTCTTACACCATGGTTTATACACATGTCTCTAGTATGCACTGCCTTAAACTAAAAGATAAAAAGCCTTAGACTAGATCAAGCTCCTTTAAAAAGTATAAAATATTCATTAAATACACCTTCTGTGCTAGTCACTGTTTTAAGTAATAGAAACAAAATTATCAGCAAGACAGAGGAGGTCTTTTCACTTACAGCATAGAAATGCAACTATATTATTTTTCTAATGTGAGAATATTGCTCTTAAAAGTTTTTGGAAAAAAATTAGCATGTTTTTCCCCATTGTTCTATTATTTAGTTTTAATTATGTGGATTTTTTTGTGTAACTATTAGTTCAAGAAGCAGAGTATGATACATTCAATTACAATGCCAGATGCTAAGAGCAAGCCACATTACATCCTCCTAAACCCTGCTAACCAATAAAATAGAAAGTAACATTAAGGGAGATGGTACTTGTGATAGAGACTGCTATTGTCCCACAAAATCTATTTTCTCCTTTTGGAATAACAGAACCCTTGTAATCTGAGCATATATCCTACTTCCCAGACTCTGTGACCATGATTCTGTCACTTAACCTTCACAAAAGCCCTAGATGTCTCCTAAGGGCATCCAATATAGCATAGTAAATCAAAAGTGTAACCAGAGAAGGAAATGAATATTTAGGAAGAAAGGAGTTGTCCAGTTGGATAACAATTAAAGATTAAGTGAGATAAAAATGGCCGGACATGTGGTTCATGCCTGTAATCTCAGCACTTTGGGAGGCTGAGGTGGGAGAATGGCTTAAGCCCAGGAATTCGAGACCAGCCTGGAAAACATGGTGAGATCTCTGTCACTACGAGAAATAAAAAAGTTGAGAGGCATGCTGGCATGTGCCTGTAGTCCCAGCTACTTGGGAGGCTGAGGTGGAAGAGTTGATTGAGCCCAGGAGTCCAAGGTTGCAGTGAACTATGATTGCACCATTGGACTCCAGCCTAGGTGACAGAGTGAGACTCAATCTCAAAAAACAAAAACAAGTGAAAACAGATTGGAAAGTAGAGTGGCGCAGAAGAAAAAAGTCAGAAAGCTTTTGCTGTGAAGGGCCTTGGGGAGAGGTGGATATCTAGGAATTATTCAGTCATTTCGTATGTGCTATTTTTAGGTGGGAGAGAAAAGAGAACATTTACGCCATGATGCAAAGCAGCAGATATATAGGCTGAAGTTGAAGACTCAAAAAAGGAGATAATTGATCACGTGAGTCTGAAAAGGCAGAAGAGGATGAGATCAAGACAACACCAGAACAGATTATCTTCTAATAAGAGTAAGAACTACCCTAGGGCTACATTCCGTGTAATAATACACTGAATATACGGAATTGCCAATGTTTAAGCATTTTTTTTTAACTTTTACTTACAAATTCTATAGGCTCAACTAATAACAAAATATACTAACTGACCTTTATTGAGCACTATATACTCAGTAAATTCCTTTAGCTATCATATTTAATTCTCACTATGAAGTGTTATTCATTCTACCTTAAGGCTGCAGTATCAATCACTGCCTGAGTTTCCAGTCTGCCCTTGCCCTACAGATAACAGATTTGCAAACTCCCACAACTGCATGAGCCTATATATTCTGTTCATTCTGTTTCTCTGGAGAACTGTGACAAATACATCAGATCTGAGGTGGGGTCTGAAGAGGACTATTTGTCATTGAGAAATTAGATATTTTACCCATAATTATACAGCTGGCAACTGATGAGTTCAGATTTAAAACAAAATGTTTTGACTACAGAACATGTACCCTTAATCACTGCTGTATTTGCTACTATACTGTTCTTGTTCTAGGAGTGATAAGAGAGCATGAGTATACTTTGTAAGTTTGGTGTCCAGCAGTTGAGGAAGTTACTGTCTGATGGCTTCTACTTCCTCAAAAGCAAAGTTATCAACTGAGTATGAATGGAGGGTCAAAGGGACGTTGGAACTGTCCAATGGAAAGACTTTAAAATCATGTGCATTTGTTTTCTAGGGTGGCCATAACAAACTACCACAGACAGAGTGGTTCAAAACAAGAAATTTATTCTCACATTTCAGAAGGGCAGGAGTCTGACATCAAGGTGCCAGCAGGGTTAGCTCTTTATGGAGGCTGAAGGAGAATGTGTTCTACGCCTCTCTCCTAGCTTCTGATGGTTACTGGCAAGAGTGTTCTTTGGCTTGCAGCCATATCATTTCAATCCCTACCTCTGTCTTCACATGTCTTTAATCTCTGTGTGTATCCCTGTCTCCAACTCTCTCTTTCCTTATAAAGACACCAGTTATTGTTTAATGTAGTATGGCCTCATCTTAATTTGATTATATCTGTGAACACTCTATTTTCAAATAAAACCACATTCACAAGTACCTGGTGTTTAGGGCCTTAAGATATCTTTATAGGGACACAGTTCAACCCACCACACCATGGTTTCGGAGAGAAGGAGCTGTGAACTTAGAGTAGCACCAATCTGCCTGGGTATGAGTAAAATCGTGGTCATCTAATCTGAGCTGAGAAAGGAAAGTTATGGTAGGAAAACTTGGAGCAGCCATTGGACTTGAAGTCCTGAGGATGAAAAGCATGTGCAGCAAACTGGAAGAATCATAGATTTTAGTCACTGGGCTGGTATTGGAGTTCATGATCATGGAGAAGCGCTAGTAACTGGGCCCAGAATAATATTGTAGGACAAGGACAGCGGAAGTTGAAGAGATGGAACTGGTGACAAGGACACAGAACTAAGTAGCCAAAGCTTTCAGATTCGCCACTGGGACACCAGTTTCCTGGGAAATTCCTAGGATGACCAGGATGGAGAGGAAGATGAGGCAGTCATTAGTTAACGAGGTGTGAGCAAAATGAATAATGAGAAAAGGAAGATGGCTTTAGTCAGCCAGCAGGTATCAGCTTCAAAGTTTTTTGTTTTTTTTTTAAATAATAGAGAAACAGTAATCTGGAAATAGCATGGGGAGCCAAGAAGAATCAAAACCAACAACTGACCCAAGTCTCACAGGGGGACACCCCAGAGTACATAGCAGGCAGGTGAGAATTGAAATCTTCATCATCCTATTCATTTGAGAAATCATCAAAAGCAACATTGTATCTGGATCAGGACATAGATAATCTCTGATGGGAAAGAGAATCCTCTGCACAGTACAGTTATTTCAGGGAACGCAAAGCCAAGCTGTGACCCTGCCTGGTCCAAGTATGTAGAACACAGCCAAAGCAACAGTCACAGAACACACATGAACGCCAAAGACCACTGCAATGATTTAGGAGCAGTTCTCAGGCAAGAGGGGAATGCGTCATAAGCTGGACAGACTGGTGTTGACTTTCACACTTGTATTCAAAAAATTTCCAAGGAGACTTTGAAAGACATGATACCAACTTTATGTGATAAAATATTCTAATTTTATTCAGTGAAATTTACTTTGATACTTTTAAATTATGGTAAACAGTAATAGAAATGATAAAGCCCCTCCATCCTGCTGAAGTTTTGTGCTGCTAAATGTCACTGTAGAATAGAAAATGGGAAGACGGGATGGGTGTGGTGGCTCACGGCTGTGATCCTAGCACTTTGGGAGGCAGGAGGATCACAGAGCGAGACCATGTCTCTAAAAAAGAAAATTAAAAAAAAAGAAAAAAGAAAATGGTAAGGTGAAGAGTGAAAGCAACACGATCAAAGAAAAACACAGAGTATTTGGAGAGCAGCTTGACAAGCATACTTAGTTATGATGGCAGGAAGAAATCTTAAAAGGGTAGGCAAAGGACATTTGCAGACTTTATACTTCTTACTCCTTACAAGAAAAACCAATTTTTAATACCTCCAAGCTGCTTTCCAGTTTTAAACTGCATTCTCATGTTATTATTCCAAACATGGTGAGTGTCAGACAGCACACATATACTAGATGTAATACAGACAAGAACAGTGAGGATCAGAGAGACCCACTGCTCCATGTCTGTCAGCCAAAGTGGAGCTGGGGCTGGACCTAAGTCTCCCCTGAGTTTTGCTCATTTTCACTACTTCGTGTCCTGTCAATTCTCAGAGTACTTTGGGAAAGCTATTCTGGAAATGTAACACAGGGAAGACTGGACAGGAAGAAACTGAGAGAGATGTTGCTGGAATTCAGGCTACACATGCCTCCATCCTAAGGACTACATGTGAGATTGAAGAAGGCTGTTCTGAGGCATCAGCAGAAGAAAATACAGGACTTGATCAGTAACTTGGATAGAATGAAGACAAAAGACTCAAAGACACATCTGAAATTTCCAAACAACCTGATACAAATGGTGTCCTTGCAGAGAGAAGATGATTTATGGGTATGAGAGGAGAGCTAATGAATTTGATTCTGGTGTGCATTGAGTATTTGAGGAAACAGGAAAATATACAGGGCAAGATACCTATAACACTTGTAAAATTATATTTCAGCTCAAATGTTGGACCTGGAGATTTTAAATTAGAAAGGAAATGACATTAAGAGTTGACTGACTTTATATTTCAGTTTATTTTTCTAAAGATGAATGGGTCACATCAAAGAAATAAATGGTAAATAATAAAGAGTATTGATAAAGTTATTCTCTGAATGTACAAAAAAATCAAAGTTTATAATAATTGTCATTTCTTGTTTCTTCTTAGTCTTAATTCAAACAGCACAGTCTCAATGCCTCTATCTACAGTGGCAAATTAATCTGTGATTTCAGCATCCAACTTTCCTATTTTTTAAAGAGATATGTTCTTCTCCAGCTGTGTCCCAGTTACACCTAGGCTAGATCTCTTTCAATATGCATTGGGAGAAATTTTCAAAATGATACATTAGACAGACAATCTTCATCTGGATTTTAATTAAGGCCCTATGCAAAACACTGCCTGGCATGCATAAAAAGGAACTACATATGTCAAACAGAAGTTACAGGTGGAATAAGGAAACAGGTTAGTAGTTCTCTGGGAGCTTTAGAAATTATAATTCAGGTCTGATAATAGTGGCTAGAAATCTCTGATAAATTAAAAATTAAATATTTTCTAAATTAAATTTACTTTTGGGGAAGTATAACACAAATGTAGAGCAACACAGTAAAAATCATTTTGGATTTAAAACGAAAATGTTAAGGATGTGGAGGTAGAAAAAAGTAGCTATTAACTCAAAATAAAATATTCTGGAAGCATTATGATCTGCTTTTATATACAGCATAGAGGTGACAAAGCATGAAGAAGTAGAAAAATGAACAGAGAAGCAGTGAAGTAATATAAAATGGACAAATTAGGCAGAAAATGAAACAAGTGAAGCAGAAATTACAAAGACTAAAGCGTTTAATTTAGAAGAAAAAGCCTGAGAGAACACTATATATTTCTTTCTGCAAATTTATGGTCCCTTCCTTCTCTTAAACCAGCCATTTCTACAAAACAGATGGGAAGGTGCTCCTTACAATAAGAATGCTCGTATAATTCAAAGTCCTTATTGGGGCATTTTTGTGTAGAACTAACGCTAAACCAGATAGGATATCAGAACCACTGGTATAATCAAAGTATACCAAAGGCAAACCAGAGTGAAGGTGTGGTAGACTGATTGCAAATATGGCCATAATTCCTCAGTCCTCCCTGTATCCCAGTTTAAGCAAACTTCACAGCTCCTCTTATCAGTAGGTGGACTCTATTGCCCACCCCTTGACTCTGGTCTGGCTTTGTAATTAGTTCTGGCCAATCCAGTGTTACAGAAGCACAATGAAGTGCTAGTTCTGAGACTTGGCCTTGCTTGACATCTTGAACACCTCTTTCTCTCCTCAACTCTTGCCATCTCCATTAGAACAAGCCCAAGCTACCCTGCCTATAGGATCAAACACCATAGGGAGAGCTTAGCTCCACCATTTACCACCCCCTGCTCTTCTGTTATTTAGCTAACCCCAGAAGCTGAACCACATAGCCAACCTGCAGCTGACACTGAGAACCCAGCCAGGAGCAAAACCACTCAGCTAAGCTGCACCTCATATCCTCTAAAATTTTGAGCAAAATAAGTGGTTGGGATTTCCAGCCATCAAATTTTCAATCAGTTTGTTACACAGCAATGGCTAACAGATACATGCAGTATGAGTGTGCCTACCACCTCAGAGGTGCAGCAACAGTGTTTCCTACTGGAATGAACCAATCCAACCCATCTGCACCTGAAGCAGGGTTAAGAAATCCAAGGCTCTTCAGCCAAAGCCCTAGAATATATTATGCTTCTTTTTAGTTTCTTACTTCCAGGCATTTAAGAGTGCTTCACCCAAAATTAATTATTAGGTATTTTCAGGCTTTCCCTAAGAAATTAAAACCTGGCCAGACATGGTGGCTTACACCTGTAATCCCAAAACTTTGGGAGGCAGAGGCCAATGAATCACTTGAGGTCAGGAGTTTGAGTCCAGCCTGGCCAACACAGTGAAACCCCATCTATACAAAAAATACAAAAATTCACCTGGCCTGGTGGGGGTGGTGCTTATACTAAAATCTTGGGTCAATATTCGTATGTAATTTTTAAGATAGACAGTTAATTAAATAAATGAGGCTTTTTGTTGTTGTTGTTGTTATAATAGTGGAGATAACATGATGTATTAGTCCACTTTCATGCTGCTGATAAAGACGTAGCTGAGACTGGGTAATTTATAAAGAAAAAGAGGTTTAATGGGCTCTTAGTTCCACGTGGCTGGGGAGGCCTCATAACCACGGTGGAAGGTGAAAGGCATGTCTTACATGGAAGCAGGCAAGAGAGAAAATGAAAACTAAGAGAAATGGGTTTCCTCTTATAAAACCATCAGATCTTGGGAGACTTACTTATTCACTATCATGAGAATAGTATGGGGGAAACTGCCCTATGATTCAATTATCTTCCCACGGGTCCATCCCACAACATGTACTTATGGGAGCTACAATTCAAGATGAAATTTGGGTGGGGACACAGCTAAACCCTATCACATGCGTTAGATCTCAAGGGTTCTTCTGAGGAGCAAATAACATATCCAGCATACATAGCTCAATGCCCAGCCCAAATGTTAGGCCTCTGACCTTATTGACCATGATAGGGCTCTCTTCTCTAAGCTTGATAACCTCTACCCTTAGAGCAATGAGTATCATTTGAAATTACAAATTCTCAGATAGTATAGGCAAATTTATTTCTACAGTAGAAGCATTTATCTCAGATGTAGAAAAATAACACTATTTCAAAGACAGAGTAAGTAAACAGAAGTATATTTTTTCCTTGCATACCCATCCTCAAATGTCAACATACATTTGAGTTTCAAGCCACTCTTAACAAGGAAGAAATGCAGAATCAAGGTAATAACTGTCAACAGAAGAGCTGTATTAAAGCTACGTATCAACCTTGAAAATCAGAAACCACGAAGTGATCAGTACAGCGATTCTCAACTTTAGTGTGCATCAGAATCACTTGGATTGTGGAGAAAGCAGCTTCAGACAACTGAAGGAAAACCATCAGGTTAAGCAAGCCCTTGGTCTCAGGGTAAATATCAAAGAGACTAAAGATACGTACTTTGTTCCTCAGGGAAGGGGAAGGACAAAATACACGACAATATAAAAGATCAGCCATTTACTCCGTGTGACTTCTCTGAGCTTCAGATTCAGAAATAACAACAGATACAACTCTAAAAAATTGTTCTACATATCAGGTTAGATAGTGTAATAAGTGCTTCTCTAATCCATAACACATAGCTACTATCATTATTTCAACATCATCGTTATTATTTGATACAGAGTACATTTTCCCCACCCACTCCCCATTCCCAAATGGCTGCTATTACTTATGTTAAAAGTCAAACAATCAGTCATTGGGTTCAAGCTCATGGAATACAAGTACCATTTTTATACTGTTATCATTTTTACTAGCTTCAACCATTCACTTATAAGATTTCAGTACATTATTGAAATGACAATTTTTGTACCCAAACCAAGACAAAGACTGAAAGAAAAGGAACTAAAGCTTTAAAATTACCTCTTCCTTCTAAAGCATTAAAAGTGAGATAAATAATTCTTTTCAAAGTGACCCATTTTAGATAATCTCTAATGTTCCCTGTATTGTTTTCTGAATCTGAGAAGGCTATTTATAGATGGAATCATGGGAATAAAATACCTATAATCTTCATCACTTCCTATATTCAATATACTACACAGTAACATTTCGGAGTTAAAGTTTTTGGCCATTTAAGTACCTATCCACATAAATATCTGAGGTTTTAATATTCTAAAACTATAAAACATAGCTATAGAGGTACAGAGTTAAGCAAGGACAGGATTTCTCAACCTCCACTAATGATATTTTGGGTTGGAAAATTCTTTACTGAGTCTGTGGCGGGGGTGGGGGGGGCGGTTGAGGAGGTATGCATTGCACAGTAGCAACCTTCTCCCTACCCCAGTTTTGACCACCAAACATGTCTCCAGACATCGCCAAATTGGTCTTCTAAAGGCCAAAATTAACCCCAGTTGGGAACTTCTGGGCTAGAATTTTATATAGACATAATTGTAAACTCTGGGTATACAGACTATACAAGACTCTATGTTATATTATAAGGTAGAGAGTCCAGCACAGTAAATTTCTGCTATACTGTTTATGCTAGGGCACAGTTTTCATATAATATACTATTTAGGCATACAGTTATCCACATATAACATTTTCCTACTGAACACTGACATGAGACAAGAAAAGAAACCACAGCTAATCCAGCAACCATCATTCTATCACCTGATATGAGAGAAATCTACAGTCTTCAAATATTCGCTAAATGGAGGCCTGGAAAAATCATTGCAAGTGTCCTTCTTTCTGAATTCGAAGTCTGTCTTTCTCTACTTGTAAGCGCTCCTTTTCAATCTGTAGCTTCTCCGATTCAAACTTCAAAAACTGCAGCCTATCCTTTTCCAGTTGCAAGCGTTCTCGCTCAAGTTTTAACTTCTCTGTTTCTATGTCCTGTGGTTGAAGCATGGACTTTTCTCCTTGACCAAGTTCAGTTTCCAAGGACGGTTTCTCTGAATTGACTATCTGTAACCTCAACTTCTCTCTTTCAATCTGCAGCCGTTCCTTCTCCAGCTGAAGCCGCTCGTGCTCCATGTCTAAATGCCGCAGCCTCTCTTTCTCGATTTGTAGGCGTTCCTTTTCTACCTGCAGTCTTTCAGCCTCGATATCCAGTCGTCGTTTTTCCAACTCTAGTTTCTGTTTCTCAATATTTACAAGCAAATGAGGCTCATCATATGCAGATCTAGACGGTGTTGAATTAAGGGTAAAAAACTCATCAATGTGGGGGAAATCAGGAAGTTCATTTTCTCTCCTGGAATCTGGTATGACGGATGATAACATTTCTTCCTCCTCCTCAATCTCAAACTAAGAACAAAGAGAAAAGCAATTTTCAGTATTGACTTCTACTTTGTGGCAATTTGTCTAAATATTTCTGAAAAGCTTTCTGCATCGTTTGGGGAAAAATACTTAATTTGAATTTTGAATATCATTTCCATTGAATTACTTGATGTCTGTAATACATATGACCTAGGTAATTATATTTAGGTGGGAAGAAAAGTATTAACGACGTAAAGAGAAAACAAATAAAATGAACTTTTTATGTTCTATTTTTAAATAAGCTTGAACAATAATCTCCCAAATCAGAATTGAAAAGATTAAAAGCGGGTACACAGGCTAATACTTACTTCAGGACTCTGGGGATCCCTTTCTTCCTCTTCCACTTTGACCTCTGTTAAGGAACCACCTGCATCCCTGAAATCAGCCACATTTTGCCAGTCAAAATTTGTATCATTTCTGAATCCAATCTTTTCATCTATCTCTTCAGTGAGAGAGTCATCTAAATCAGAGGAGGGAAGGGGAAATCCGGAACCGACCAGCTTAATGTTGGCCTTCATCCTCTTTCTCTTCATAAGTGCTCGCCAGTCAAGGTATCTTCTTTTCACCTCTGTCCCTGTCCTCTGTTCTCCTTCTCCCACAGCATTCACACACTGTGCAATCTCTTCCCAAGCCATTCGCTTCATCACATTAATTGTTGTATTGAGCTGCTTGGAAAAAATGACTTCTTTCCTTTTTGTAATTTCTTTCAAAAGGGTCTGAGTTTCTTGAACACTAAAATTGCTTTTCCTTTTTCTTTTTAACTGCTTCATTTTTTTAACTTCAATGCAGTTTTTATAGTAAGAGAAGATGTGAAAACAATTTGAGGAATGCTGCAAAGCACAAAAACCAAGGATAATTCTCTGCTGGCACTTAGTTCAAATCATCATCTTCCATTCATCTAGTAGCAGAGGCAGGCTGGATAATTCCTAAAAGAGAAAACATACAAGCAATCAATCTGCAACTTCTATAACATACTTCAACCTAATAAGCTATATAATATTTCAAAGAAACAAAAAGCAACCCTCTAAATATAGCTTTAAAATACTGAATGTGGATGATGGGATGATGGATGCAGCAAACCACTATGGCACATGTATACCTATGTAACAAACCTGCACATTCTGCACATGTACCCCAGAACTTAAAGTACAATAAAAAATAAAATTAAAACAAACAAAAAATTGTCTTCATCTTTGCCAGTACCAACATAGTCCAAATTGCCATCTTTTCCCCAGTGCACTGCTGCAAAGATTCCTAACCAGTTGCCAGTATTCACTCTTGACTCCCTTCTTATTCCTTCAGCTCCTTCTCCCACAAATTCTCCCTCTCTCCTCCAACTGCACTGGCCATCTTTCAGCCACCTATTCCTGTCAAGCTCTTTCTTGGTTCAGGGCCTTTGTCCACACTGTTCCTTCTGCCTGGAAAATGGACTGCTCCCTTTTTGGCCTACTTAATTCCTCCTCATCCTTTAGCTTGCAGATTAAGCATCCATTTCTCAGTGAAGCCTTTCCTGATAAGTCAAATTACTCCAGCATAAAATGTGCAGTACTTTTCCTAGACTGAATTTTACAGTTGTGCTAACATACAGCTCAGAGTCTGTCCCTTTCCCCACTTCACTGCAAAGCTTCACAAGGGCAGGGATGTTTCCTCTGGCCATTACCTCCCCAGAGCCTAGCAGAGATTCTGGCACATGGCATGCACACCATAAATACATTTTGAATAAATGAAAGAGTCGATTTGCCAAAATGATCATTAGTTCGAGATATCTAAAAGAAAAAGTATACTTTGGAGAATAATTTGAGGAAAACTGAAAGGCTGAGCTGCAAAAATCAATAAAACTCAGAAACCAATTTAAGACAATGTAATCTGATCAAATAAACTTTACTACTTCACAAATTCAAACTCATTTTAAGGTTAAATCAACATAGAAACCCTAAACCTGGAATAGAATTTCCTGAAACCATTAAAGTATTATAGCGATATGACAAAATAAAAGGAGTAACATAAAAATGGCAAGGATTTTACCAGGCCATCCCACCTAATTAATCAAGTTAAAGAAAGATAACCAAAAGAGATCACCAAAAAAAAAAAAAAAAAAAAAAAAAGATAACCAATAAAGAAAATGATCACCAAAAAAGAAAAAGGCAAAGATCACCAAAAATTGTTTTTAGATTCCTAAACTTTTCATAGACTAGTGCACATCATTTGGTTTGCCCTTGTAATTCTGTTCCTCAAAGCTCACCCCATCCTCCTCCCGCTCAAACTACCTAAACAAAAGCCCCTTACACCAAACAAAACCAGGCTGGACTATATTTTTGTTTCTAATTAAGGCTCTTAATTATGTGCCTTTCTTTGGAGAATTTCTCAGCCAGTATTTTGCATTGTTCTGTGCTACTTTAATTATAGAGCTGAAGATCACGATATAGGAAAGTAAACTATACTTGGTGTCTCCATTAAATAATTTTAAAATATCCATGTGGCAGTATTTGTATACAGAGTTTGAGTGGAAAAGATCCTCTCTTGTAAGCATTTCTTTTAGATATAAGACAATGTTTCTCCAATTTCCAGACTCTCGGTTTGTCAGACTGTTAAAGAGGGTGTACCTGAAACTTGTCAGAAAAGTAAACTTTTTAGGCTCCCTTCCAGACCAGGAACTCTAGAAGTGGGACATAGCAATCTGTGTTTCCATAAACCCTCCAGATAACTCTAATGCACAGTAGCCTTCGAAAACCTCTGTGCTAGACCCACACTAGTAAAACAGATGCTTCACATGCCTGACTCTCTTGTCTACCTTGAATTCAAGCCTTACGTAAGTGCATCTGGTGGAATCTAAAGCACATCCACAATCCTCATTGCAATGGATTGGGGAAGTGCGTAGTTTTTGTGCTAGCTAGCCTTTGCATTACTGGAAGGCATACTAGAAGGCCGGAACAGATGTTGAGTGAGTGAGGGACTGGATTTTCTCATACTGGCAGAAAATGAGGCCATCTATCAAAAAGGTTCTAGTGTCTTACACAATACAGTACATATTGCTTTATTAATATTGATTCAACTGAGAAGTGGGATAGATGTCAAAAAAGCATTTTGACTTGGAAAAGAGATTTTAAAAGATCTAAGGGGAAACAAGAGCTCAGAAAGAAGTAAGGGGTATCTTATACAGACCATGCTGTCTGACTTCAAATTCACTCACTGACAACTACTACAGAGCTGACTTTACCTCCCATACAAAATGTGAAATGGGATGACATTGCCAAGATCCCTTCTAGCTCTATCACTGTTTGACCTTAAACTTTTTCTGTCAATATGAAAAAAGTATCAAATATCCATGAAGTTCCAAGTCCTGTCATTTAAACACCACCATGTCATTATATGGGAGATACTAGCTTTTCTATTTATAAAACAAGATCCAGAGGGGTTAATTTGTCTATAACACAGCTAGTTAAATGGCAAGACTTATTACATCCATGTTCCCTCGTGTCACATCTACTTTGAATTTATTAGCAGCTTGTGATAGTTAAATCTTAAAAACGTGTGGCTGGCTGGGCATGGTGACTCACGCCTGGAATCCTAGCATTTTGGGAGGCCAAGGTGGGTGGATTGCCTGAGCTCAGGGGTTCGAGACTAGCCTGGGTAACATGGCAAAACCCCATCTCTACTAAAAATACAAAAATTAGCCAGGCATGGCGGTGCACACCTGTAATCCCAGCGACTCGGAAGGCTGAGGCACGAGAATCGCTTGAACCTGGGAGGCGGAGGTTGCAGTGAGCTGAGATCATGCCATTGCACTCCAGCCTGAGTGAAAGAGCCAGACTTTGTCTCAAAAACAAAAGTGTTACTAAGTTAAGTTTTTAGATGTCATTTGGTAAAATATTTTCAAAAGGAGATTCTTATCTATGTGGAAGGTCCAGATAAAATTCTTCATGTTGGCAGAAAAATTCCTCAAAACTTCGATCAGTTACATTTCCTCTACCTCCTGTTATGGTAAATTAGAATGGAGACCTGGCCTGAAGAATCCCTGAGCAAACAAAACCAGTTAGGCCTCATATGTGACTTTAACCTTGCTTGATTTGCAAACATATGCAACACTTAACTTGGGCTATGTTTTTGGTAAATACCTATATTTTTTAAAAAAAGAAACTTAAGACTAAGCAATCAGAAGCCATCAACTAACTTATGTAACTAGGGACCTTCCAGCAGGATAGATCAAATTAGACAACCTTATAACTGTAACCAATCAAATATTTTCTTTGCTTTACTTCTGTTAGCCCTATAAAGCCTTCCCATCTTACGTCTCCACTGCAGAGCCCCCCAGCCATTTCTGGTTTGGAGCTACCTGATTCAAGAATCACTGTTTGCTCAAATAAAATTGTTAAAAGTTATCACGTCTCAGTTTATCTTTCAACACATGGTTTCTTCTCTCTTACTCTGCCTGCCAATTTAAACTTTTCATTAGCGTGAAAAATAGTTCTATTGTAATTCACAATACAAATAGTATCTTCTACTGAAGCAAAAACACAGCAATTAAGCAAGGCTAAATTTTTAATCAGAAAATGCACATATTTTCTATCATCTTTTCCCTTTTAGACTGAAAACTGGATGCTAATACCTTACTTTTAAACTTTAATAACAAAGCATTTCTTATCACCATTGCATTAAACCTTTATGCATTTTTTCCTTTTCAAGCTCTTAGTCTTTGTTCAGCTGACTTTGTACATGTCTAATAACACCACCAAAAATATGCCCATCACCACATCTTTTTGTTTCCAATCACTCATGTGGAATAACCATCTCCTGAACTGCCACTTGCTGCTGAAATAGAGGTCAGAGAGAACTAAAAATTCAAAACAGCAGAAATGAACTCTCAAGAAATCACTGTCAATTTCACATACCCACAAAAAAGGGCAAAGTATGCAAAAAACTAATAAAAGAAGACTGCAAGCCAACTATTTCTAAAGTAGACATTCCATCAAATCAAATACCTACATATGATAAATTTTTGTTTCCAAAATATACAGAATGTATCAGAGCATTGACGTAGCCTTTTGAGTCATTTAAAAATCACTATCACATTTTAAAGGTAAATGCATGGTAAAAATAGAAATATTTATCAAAAGGGGACTGGATGAATAAACTATTAAGTCACATAATAGAATATATGCAATAAATGTCATGTTAGAATATGGATGTCTTAGCACATTGTCCCATGTAGATGCTATAGTTGACACAAGCCAACAAAATTGGCAAAGGAAATGCATGTGTATGTCTGTGTGTGTACATGTTCACAGATGAACTTAGGAACATTCGCAAACACAAAACATGCTATGCTCTACAACAGGTTCATTAACTCTGTCTACCACCAATCTGTGGATCATGGGCACGGTTATTTCTGTCTCAGCCGTATGGCTGTTTCTTAGCCCACCGCACATTTATTTTACTTTGAAAGGATCACAGTTATATTAAAAATCTACTCATGAGAAATTTTTATTATTGAGAACTACATTTTTTAAAGTCTGATTTTTTTTAAACAGGAAAATAAACATACAGTTAGAAGATCTAAATAAGAATGTAAATTCACAATGAAGTGAAAAATCTCTACCACCAATGTAACTAATATTAGCAATTTCTTGAAATTCTTTCCAGAAAAATCATGTTTATAGTAGCATGTAAATATTTATGGACAAATATATATTACATGAATACATACTAGTTCCACCACATACGTTGATTTAAAAAGCTATGTCTGTTGAAAATGTTAACGTATAAAACGATAAAAAAAATTAAAGACAATTTATTGAAAACAGAGAAATGACATGCATGTGAATGATTCTAAAGGACAAATGAAGAGACAAAGACGGAATCTCATTTTGTATTAGCCACATTTCAAGTACTCAATAGCACATGTACTTAGTAGCTAATCTACTGAAAAGTGTAGGTCTATAGCACATCAAAATAACCTAAAGAGCTTGTTAAAAATACCTATAACCAGTTCCCATCTCTGACCAATGAAACAATCTTTGGAACAGGGCCAGGCATTCAGAGTTTGAAGCTCTCCAAATGCTGCTTATTTGCAGCCAGGATTGAGAACCACCCAGCTAGAGAATCAATGTTAAGAGTTTACTTGCTCAGATAAGTACAGAAAGGCAAAGCAGAGAGCAAATGGTGTAGCTGCTAAGAAATTTCCTTTTGGAAATTATTAAGACCTCATCCGACACAAAAGACTTATAATACAGACAAAGCTGGTTTATTTATGGAAAAATATGCCCAACGAAATGTTATGTCAAATGCAAGAAAAATATGCTAGTTGTAAGGACCAGCTCACACTCCTACTTATTGGAAACACATCAAGGCCATACAAGCTTAGGTGATTTAGACTTAAGAAGAAAAGGACTGCTCTCTCGAGAACCAAATTTTCTTCTAAGTAGAATGTCTTTAGACATCTATCCATACCTTCATTAGGAAAAATTACTACTGAATTAGGAGTATAAATCAGGAACATGCACTATTAAATGAAGTAATTAGGACACTGTCTCATTCAACAGAAATATGCTGAGTGTTTAAAACCTTACAAGACTTTCCATTGCACTTAAGAGGTTAAGTTTACTCCCCTTGCTCTTCCTCTCTTCCTATTGTAAACCCTATCTGAACTCTACCTTTAACTTTCATATGTACCTTTTCTGGTCTTATCCATCACCTACAAAACCAACTCAACCTACTTTCCCAATTCACCTTCCCCATCAAACATGTACTCACATGTATGTGGCACACAAACACAGTACCGGTCATTGTGAAATCCCTCTAAATTCTAGATCAGTGCTGTCCAATAGAAATGTAAGAGCCCTATATGTAATTTTAAATCCTCAGGTATCCAGATTAAAATAGTAAAACGAAACAGGTAAAAATGGGTATTTTATTTAATCCAATATATCTAAAATGTTATTTCAAAATGTAATCAATATAAACAATTATTGAGATATTTTACACTCTTTTTCTAAACTAAGTGTTCAAAATCCAGTGGTATTTTACACTTCACGTCTCAATTTGGATTAGCTGCACTTCAAGTGCTCAATAGCAACGTATGGCTACTGGCTACCATATTGGACAGCACAGCTCGAGCCATCATGGTCCCTGCCCTTGGACTATCACACATATATTTCTCCAGCCCATCTTCCCAATTTCCATGGTGTCTGCCTTATCATCAGGCAAATACCTACTCATCCTTCAGCACTTGATTTAAATGTCTCCTGTTCCAGGATTGTCTTCACTGTTTCCATTCATCTAAGTCTGATGTCCTTCCTGTGTGCGTCCACTATCAGCTTTATTACACCACTGATTTACAATAGGAGCAATAAGGGATCAGATATGAATATACCACCCCTGCTTTCAGATAATTTACAACTTAGTAAAGCCTGTAAAACATAGATGCATAAAGATGTACATAAACAAACTGTAATGAAGTCTATAACCTGAAGGTTGTGGATACAGAACCTAAAGTTCTACCACTTAACTAGCTCTGTGATCTCCAGCAAATTACTTAACCTCTTAAACTTGTTTCCTCATCTATAAATGGAATAATAATAGACTAATACTCATGATGTTTTGAGGATTAAGAGATAATCCAATTAAGAAGCTTATGATGCCTAAGATATCATAAGCCCACAAATGTCAGCTATTATCCATTGCCCAGTATAGTATTTGGATGTAATTAACAAATATTTCTTCACTGGATGAATAATGCAAATATATAAAAACTACAATAAAGAAATACTAACAAAATACTCTGGATATTCATAAGAAGGACAAATCTTTGACGGGATCAAGGAAGGTTTTGAGTCGGAATCAGCCTTTGATTATGGTCTTATAAAACAAACAGACTAATGAGGGACAGATATAAAAGAAAGAAGTATCAGGGATTAAAGCTGGAAAATTAGTATGGTGCCAAAGAGCAAATCTTTAATTCTGTCTTAATAAGACCTATTCTTTGCTAAAAAATGAACTAAAAGAGATAAATATATCTGTGAAAGTTTTTTGAAATTCAAGCAGGCTATCTTTAATATGGAGGAAATGTTACTGTAGTAACATAAAAATATATAACCAATATAAGTATATAATAAAATAAAAATGATTGAAGTTGTCAAGAGAATCCAAATTTATGCAGACATCTATAAGATACTGCTCTTAGAATCTGAGATCAATTTAGAAATTGCACTGTTGTAAATGTATTGATACATGGCAGAAATAGCAGTCTTTTTTGAAGTACCAGTGAATCAGTATATTTTTTAAATTTGGCAGCAGCTGTTGCTATTTGCAAGGCCTAATTTTTTTTTACCAACAATTCCTAACTCCATACCTCTAACTTACAAAGTGGTATTCCATTGTCCCTGACTGATCTGTTCTGAACTAATGAACTATTTCACTCAATACATTTTTAACCTGACTAAAATTGATATTGGGATGCACTTTAGATATCCAGTCTTGGCTTAATTGTGTGAAAATCTTCTTCTCACACCTTGACATTTTCTGATTAAGTGCAAAAAAGTGCCAGCATTGATGCATTTTTACTTTTTTAAGTTCTGTAGCTATGTTTACCTGGATAAAAGCCATTTCCAACTGTCCTCCCTTTTATATGTTGAGAAGCTTGGGTTTTCTACCATACACTCATTCCCCAATAATTTCCTCAAAAACTACTTATTGAGCTCCTACTGTGTGCCAAGCACTATTCTTGGTGCTGATGATATAATACCTCATAAAATGAGACAATATGTCATTTTAGATGTCAAATACTATCCCTTTTATATTAGCTATCGTCCCTCTCTTAGCAGAAAGGATTCAACAGCTGCAGCCTCTAAAACTTACAAACCTTCCATGCCCAATCACAGAGAACAGCCATTTTCCTGAAATCCCATTTCACAATCGTTCTTTACTAGTTGGAAACAGAAATGAGATATAGTTCACTTACGTAATCCTTGTGAAGATGACGTACCGCATAACCAGATAACTTTTTACAAGCACTAAAACTTGAGAATGAAGTTCCTAGATACTTCATGATAAGACAGAATTAAGAAGTCTGAGAAAAACCAGACAGTAAGTTTCGGATCAAAAAAAAATTGAGGGTAAATAACTTAAGCAGTTCAAGAAAAGCAGCATAAATCTACAATATCAACCCCTACTCCACTTCTCTTTAAAGTGTGGCTTTCCCCTCCCCTATGTTCTTATGGGGGGATTCACTTCCCTGCCAAAAAGGATGTTCTTCTCTAAAACTTGTGGTGGATACATAACAAGTTTATTTAAGGGTTGTCGGTTATCAAAGTGTCTTTCACTTTCCTCCCGGGGCCTCCTTTGCGATCGTCTGAAAACCGCCCCTGGTAAGAATTGAATTAGACTTGACTCCAGGGAGGCCACCCAGGGGAGCAGGGGCGCGCACCTGACTCGGCCACAACGACGCGGTTGCTGCTGGTAGGAGTCCCGGTGGAGTCGGGACAATCTGAAAGGAGAATCCTCTCTCTGGATATTAAATGAGACTCCCGGCTGAGTGCCCAGAAACTTCTGCAGTCTTGTTTGCGTGGCCTGGGCCCTCTCTAGCCTCCCTAGTCAGGCGACAGAAGCGCGTGGCATTTCTCCCGAGCGTGCAGTCCCGCTACGCCACAACCCTAGGACCAAACCCGGCAGCAAGCGGCGCGGCCACTTGTCGCTGATCCCTCTGGGACCCTTCCCACAATGAGGGCACCTACTGACCACGGAGCCGCCACTTCCCTGGCCGCCTCCTCCGTCACAGAACCGCTCACCTGCGACCCCAGCGGCACCTCCCCACGATCGCCCCTGAGGGGGTAGGTAAAAAGATGCATCATTGATTCCCCTCCCGCTAACTTTGCCCGCCCATCTTCTGCCACCCATTGGCTAATATGGCTGCCGTTCATTTGATGAAGCTCATCCATTGGACGGAAGGGTGTTGCCATTCTGGCTGAGAGCCCGCCCCAGGCCAGGCCTCACAATGAGAATCGAGTCCCAAACCGGTTCCGGGTTAGTGCCCTGGAATTCCGCCCCCTCGTGATTCACCTCCCTCTCTGCGCTTCGTCTGTGGCGCGCAGCTCTGTCAGTCAAGTAGACTCTAGGAAAGGATTGGCCCCTAGCGATCCGCTTGCTTCGCTGTTCCAACTGATGGGGGCACTAGCCGCGCATCTCCAAACTCGTCTCTTGTCCTTGACCCTCACGTGTTAAAAGGGCAAAGAAGTGAGAGCCTGGTGCTGCTGCAGCCGGGTTCCTAGGCCAGCATCGCCTTCTCCCGGACCAGCTGCGACCTAATTGACCTCAACCATTCCTCTGAGACTGCCCGTGCCAAAGGTCACTGGTGACTTCCTTATGGCTAAATCTAGGAGTCGCTTCTCAGTCCTTATCATGCTATACTTCTCAGAAGACATTTGATTTTTTGACTGTTTCTTCACTGTTTCCCCAAATGTGTGCTGCTTCTGCTTTCTTCTCTCCCAGTCCTCTTCTGTATTCAAGTTTGCAGTTGGTTACTTTCTGCCGTCTCACGTTCAGGCGTTTGTGACTGATACACCTTTCTTCCGGCTGCCTCTGTTCAGGCCTCTGTGGACCCACCTGAATTCCACAGTAGCCTCCTAACTCGTCTCGCAATATCCTGCCGGCCAGACTGTAGTTCATTCTTCGCCCTGTAGCCAAAATGAGCTGCTTTTTTTAATTTTTATTTTTTGAGGCAGAGTCTTGCTCTGTCACCAGGCTGGAGTGTGATGGCGCAATCTTGGCTCACCGCAACTTCTGCCTCCCGGGTTCAAGCGATTCTCCTGCCTGAGCCTCCCGAGTAGCTGGGATTACAGGCTCCCGCCACCACACCCATCTAATTTTTGTATTTTTAGTAGAGACGGGGTTTCACCACGTTGGCCAAGATGGTCTCGATCTCTTGACTTCGTGATCCGACCGCCTTGGTCTCGCAAAGTGCTGGGATTACAGGCTTGAGCCACAGCGCCCCGCCCCTGCTTAAAGTTTTTTAGTGGAATCTCACCACTGGTGATACAGTACAAAGTTCTTATTGAACCCTGAAAAATAAAGGCACCTAGTTTCCCTCAAGCTTCAACTCTCAACGTTATATCCACCTTCCTTCTTCCTTACTCCATTCCCTTTGCTTCTTTCAGTTCCTGAACTCCAGTTTACATTGCTGTGTTTCCTCCCAGAAAGATTTCTTTCTGCCTCTTCACTATGCCCAGCATTCATTTCAGAAATTCCTTTCTAAAGGAAGGCTTCCCAAATACTCTCCATTTACCCTACCTCCACTTCCAAGTTTTCCCTCCCATGTAGGTTTGCCAGATAAAAATAGGACGCTCAGTTAAATTTGAAGTTCAGATAAAAAGCAATTAATTTTTAATCTGTCCAATGCAATATTTGGTATCCATATGTTTATTTGCTAAATTAAAGAAATAAAATTTTTTATTTACTAAATCTGCAACCCAACTTCTGCAAGCTCTTATCACGGCCTTTCCTCTGACAGCTATCACATACTTTGTGTGGGTGGGGCTTTTTTGTTAACTGTTGTGAATAAGGCAGTGCCTAGAATGTAACAGACATTCAAAAAAGATTTCATAAATGATAGAACGTTCTGGATGAATTGTGAATTCTTGCTGGATATTCTTGTAGGAACGCTCCCATAAAATAGGAAGTAAGTATGAAATATGCTTTTTAAATGTAATGGTCTGTTTAATCTTACAGATTGTTACTTATGACTTTGTCAGTAACTATAGACATGCTTGTTTAAGAAGCTTGTCTATACTTTTGCCTAAGTAGGTCAAAAGAAACTTTTGTTATTTTTGGAAAAATACAAGTTGTATTTTATAATTTTGGATTTTGTTTGTGGTGGGTTTTTTTTTATTTTTAATTAATTTATTTTGTATGAGTACAATGAGAAAGAGAACTAGCTATCCTCATAACCAGACACAATCAGTTCTGTTCAGAACCTGTCCACTGCTGGAATCCGTTTATTTACCTCAGTAACAGGGACAAGAATGCTGAATCGGTATTAACAAACTTTTGCTTTCATATCGTGAACTTTAAACTTTCCCCAAGTAATCTCAGGCTCTTTGCTAATTGCAATATCTTTTCCAGATCCCCTCACTATTTCTGCTCAACTACATCTTCTTTGAATGGATATGGACCAACAATGAAGAGTTTGAAGGTAATCCATAACGTGTACTATTTGTACTCCATGACCAACCTGTTTGCTGATTTAATTTTTCTTACGACTGAGTCCAGGCTACATATTTGACCCAAAGGTACTTACACACTTATTTTGAAGCTGGAACGATGGGGAACAAACCTCCCAAACACGGAACTGAGGAGGGAAGTGGCTTTTTATTTGGCCAGAAGCCGCGGGGGAGCTACAGCCTCATTCACTGAGCTCCAGGAGCTGCAGCTTCTCTCCCCTTTTATAAGCTTACAACACTAAAGGGGAAACTGAGGCTGAACTATGTCATTGTCCATTGCTGGACGTCTGACCTTACAATTTTTTGGCTTCATCGATTTGCTAATTCATATGCAGCATGAGCAGGGACCAGCAGGGGAGGGGGCTTACAGAGTCAAGACAAAACCAACAAGCTGTTTGTTGGCAGACCTGTTTCCTGGAGGGAGCCTGGTCCGTGGAGACGTAGGGGCATGAACCACTGCTGGGCTCCAGCCGGCAGGGATAGCATTCATTTGCAGCTCTTTCACGGTTAACAGATGGCAGAGAAGCTGGGAACTAAAGAGGGAGTAATTTTCCCAGCTCCTTGATATCTTATTTTATTTTTCCTTCTTCACCCTCCTTCCCATCTGGAAGCGAGGGGAGGGAGGAGGTGCCTCTCTCAATTTTACAACTGTGCCGTCCAACTGTGATAGCCAGATGAGTCATTGGAATGTGACTAGTACAATTGAATCACTGAATTTTATTAATTAACTTTAATTTAAAAACTGATATTTGATTCAAATTACTAGATACTTCTAAGTATATTTGGAAAACTTGGGTTATGTGTATCTACTTTTTCAATTGTAAACTTTTTGAAATCTAAATATGGATCGAGTATTCCTGATTTTAAAATAGTGTCTAAATTGAGATGTGCTATAAGTATAAAATATACACAGGATTCAAAGATTTAGTGTAAAAAATGTAAATATCTCACTGATAATTTTTGTGTTGATTATAAGTTGAAATTATAATATTTTGCATAATTGGGTTAAGAAAAATATATTACTATAATGAATTTTACCTGTTTTTAAATTATTTCCAGGTTTATTGAGGTATGATTGACAAATAAAAATGATATATATTCATGATGATTTGATAAGCATATACACTGTGAAATGACTACCACAATCAATACATCCATCACCACATATATTTACCAGTGTTTGTGGGGGCTGGGAGTGAGGAAACTTAAGATGTATTTTCTTAGAAAATTTCAAGTAAGCAATATAACATTAACTATAGTCACCATACTGTATGACAGAGTCCCAGAACTTACTCATTTTATAACCGGAGGTTTCTTCCCAACCCTCAGTGCTGGCCATATCATTCTGCTCCCTACTTCTATGAGTTCCATTTTTTTTTTTCTTTTAGAGACAGAGTCTCACTGTGTTGTCCAGGCTGAAGTGCAACGGCATGGTCATAGATCACTGCAGCTTAGAACTTCTAGGCAAAAGTGATCTTCCCACCTTGCTAGGACCCCAGGCATTGCTGCCACATCTGGCAATTTATTTATTTATTTATTGTTGAGACAGGGCCTTGCTGTGTTGCCCAGGCTGATCTAGAACTTCAGCTTCAAATAGTCCTTCCACCTTGGCTTCCCAAAGTGCTTACAGGTGTGAGCCACCACATCTGACTAGAATTCAAGTTTTTGTGATTCCACATATAGGTGAGATCATACAGTATTTGTCTTTCTATGTCTGCCTTATTTCACTTAGTATAATGTCCTCTTGATGCAAATTGCAGAATTTTCTTCATTTTTATGACTTCATAATATTCCATTAGGTGTGTGTATATACATATACACACCACAGGTTCTTTATGAACTCATCCATAGATGGACACTTAGGTTGTTTCCATATCTTGGCTATTATGAATAATGCTGCAATAAACATGGAAGTGTAGATATGTCTTTGACATACTCATTTCATTTCCTTATTAATATATATTTAATAGTTGGATTGCTGAATTGCTTAATTGTATAGTTGCTCTATTTTTAATTTTTTGAGGACCCTCTGTACTGGTTTTCACAATGGTTGTACCAGTTTCCATTCCTACCAACAGTGCACGAGGGTTCTCTTTTTCTCACATCTTCACCAATACTTGTTATCTTTTAAAAAACTGATAGCCATTCTAACAGCTATGAGGTGACATGTCATTGTGGTTTTGATTTGTATTTCCTTGTTGGTTAATGATGTTGATCATCTTTTCATGTACTTATGGGTCATTTGTATGTGTATTTTGGAGAAATGTCTATTCAGATTTTTTTTATCCATTTTTATCCATCAGGTTATTTGTTTTTTTTGCTATCAAGTTATATGAATTCCTTACATATTTTGGATATTACCTTCTTATCAGATATATGGTTTACAAATATTTTTATTCCATAGATTGCTTTTCCATTTTTTCTTTCATTGTGTTTCCTTTGCTGTGTAGAAGGCATTAAATCTGATGAAGTGACACTTATTTTTGCTTTTCTCTGTGCTTTGGTGTCTTATCCAAAAAATCATTGCCAAGACCAGTATCAAGGAGATTTTTCCATATCGTTTCATTTAGGAGTTTTAGAGTTTCAAGTCTTACATTTACATCTTTAATCCACTTTAATTATTGTATGTGATATAAGATAAGGGTCCAATTTTATTCTTTTCTATGTGGATATCCAACATACAAAAGTTTTCCAACATCATTTATTGAAGAGATTATCCTTTTCACATTGCATATTCTATGTGTTCATTGACACCCATATCAAAGATTAGTTGACTGCATGAGTGGATTTATTTCTGGCTTCTCCATTCTGTTCCATTGGTATGTGTGTATGGTTTCATGCTAGTACCATACTATTTTGATTACTGTAGCTTTGTAATACAGTTTGAATTATTTTCCTTTAGTTTGAAATGAGGAAGTGTGATACCTCCAACTTTCTTCTTTTTTCTGAATATTTCTTTGGCTACTTGTGGTTTTTTATTTTTTTTAATGGGGCTAATAGAAAATTTGAACTTATATGTTTATATGGTTTGGCTGTGTCCCCACCCAAATCTCATCTTGAATTGTAACTCCCACAATTCCCACATGTCTTGGGAGGAACTCAGTGGGAGGTGATTGAATTATGGGAGCAGGTCTTTCCTGTGCTGTTCTCATGATAGTGAATGAGTCTCATGAGATCTGATGGTTTTCAAAATGGGAGTTTCCCTGCACAAGTTTCATTTTCTTAACACTTTTAGACATATACATATTCTATTTAGATATCATACTATACTTTTTACTTTTTTTTTTTTTTTGAGATGGAGTCTCTCTCTGTCACCAGGCTGGAATGCAGTGGTGTGATCTCGGCTCACTGCAACCTCCCCCTTCCAGGTTCAAGCGATTCTCCTGCCTCAGCCTCCCAAGTAGCTGGGATTATAGGCGTGTACCACCGTTATAGGCGTGTGCTCAGCTAATTTTTGTATTTTTAGTAGAGATGAGGTTTCACCATGTTAGCCAGGCTTGTCTCGAACTCCTGACCTCATGATCTGCCTGCCTCAGCCTCCCAAAGTGCTGGGATTACAGGCGTGAGCCTCGTACTCGGCCCTTTTTACCTTTTTATCTCCAGCACCTAGCATATTACCTGACACCTAGGCTGGCAAATATATATTTGCTGAATTTAACTGAATACTAGACAAAGTAAAACTTACTCTGTTTTGTTTTCTATAGTGTTCCATCAAATTGCTTACATTTTTATTACCCATCAAGTAAATTACAATGGTTTGTAAAATGACATTGAAAGCTTTTCAGCAGCAAATTTTGTGTTTCTAAACAATTTACACTGAGTGGAAAGTCAGTATGGTGCCTATAGAAATTGTTGCAATTATTTTCCTTTAGTTTTTTTTCCCCATATAAATGGGAATAATAGGAAATGTTGGGACACCAGTTATGTTTATATGGTAATCATTATAGCAAGTAGGGTTGACAGATTTATGTTTCAAAGACCAGTCTGCTGTCTGGAGAAGTGAGATGGGTCCTGACGCTCCAACCAGCATAAAGTCTAGTTAGGTTGCCATTTTTGTTTATAGTGGGTGGTTGGCCAAACTTTGGTTTCTACTGGAACAGCCTATGTAATAAGAATAGCCAGTCATGATTTGGAGAATTATTAACAATCCTTAAATCATATTATCTTCATTACAGCGTACCTATACAGGGAATGAACCGTGGAAGAAACAAATCAAGTACAAATCTGTGCTTGCAGTTTAGAACGTGTGTCCTAGTGACTTTGTATTTGGAGCTCATTTTGAAAAAACACTTTTGGTATATCTCTCCTGTTTGGTAGTAAAAAAGGTCTCCTGTAGAACAATAATTTTAGTATTTCTGTAGTACAATCGCCTGTTTCTTTGAGTCTCCTAAAGAATGAATTTTATTTATGCAAAATAGCCTGTTTTACATCACCCCATGCCAAATGCATCCTGAATATTTCGTGAAAATGGGTCCAACTGTTTTTGTATAATGATGTATCAACAGAAAAACAGATGCACACATTGTTAGTAGTAAAGACTATGCATGTGATTGTCTCTAGCTGAGAAATTACTGTATCTTTTTGTAACTTTCTGTTTGTGTTTATGTGTATGCATTCTTGATTTCCTTTTTATAATATTTCACAGATTTTTTGAGTTGGAGGCTTTTTATTTTTTTAAGTTTTCATCTTTAATGAAATAACTTTGGAAACAATATGTATTTCCGTAACACCAATACTACAGTTTTTGGAGTCACAGTAAGATGACTGTGGTTGGCCAGTTCTCTTAACTCATTTAATAAATATTGAATATTATTCTGTGCCAAGCACTGATTTATGGCCTTTGTATGTACTAATCGATTTAACTATTGTTACAGTCCTATGTGGGAAGACCACTAGCATTTTCATATTATTTTTCAATGAGGAAACTGAGGCTAAGAAATATTAAGTATCTTTCCAATATTGCACAGTTAGTAAGTAGCAGAGCTGGAGTTTAAACCCTGATAGTCTGTGCACTTCAAACCTCACACTGTACCATCACTTAAAATGGATGTGATTGACACCTGCAAGGAGATTACTTTAAAGGTGACCAAAAGGCTTGAAAGGTTTTAGTGGAGTAGGAGGACACCAGAGCTCCCTTCACAATCCGCAACCTTTTTCCTAACATTCGTTGAATGTGTTGTAAGCTCTCAAAGGAAGGGATCTTGTTGTTAATCTTTGTTTTGTCTCCAGTACCTAGCATAGACCTTGCATTTACTATTTACTATCAAAAAAAATTAGAATTCAGGTTGTAGGATAGGCAATAATTATATAACTAATTAGAATAGTAGCCTTACTCGATTAATCTGTCATTGTTTAGCAGCCGATTGAGAGCTCTTTTATCCCACATTGTTCCTTGCTTTTATTTCACTTCTTTACCAATTTTCATGGAACACCTAGTCCTAAATACCAAAGACTGTGTTGTCTATAAGCAACATTCTTGATTTTTTTTTTCTATTTAGCCTATTTGTGGAGAGTAAAAGAGTCTGTGATCAATACATAATAACAGCAATGCAAATGTAAATGGAATTCTAAGGTTGCTAAAAAGTTTCCTTTCATTTAACTTGTGTTGAACTCATTTAAATTTTTAAATGCAAGAGCTGTGATTCCTGGCCAGGCTTTTTGGGTTGTTCAGCAATAGAAACAATATGTATAAATGTTTTTCTGAAGAGGAAAAGAGAAAAGAAACAATGGTCCCAATGCCTTCAGAGGCTGAGGCGGGAGGGTCATTTGAGGCCAGAAGTTCAAGACCAGCCTAGGCAACATAGTAAAACCTCATGCAAAACATTTAAAAATTAGCTGGGCATGATGACATGTATCTGTAGTCCTAACTACTCAGGAGGCTGAGGTGAGGGCAGGGGGTGGAATCACTTAAGCCCAGGAATTTGAGCCTACAGTGAGTTATGATCAAGCTACTGCACTCCAGCCTGAATGACAGAGCAAGACCCTGTCTCTTAAAAAAAAGTAATATGATAATATTCTGGTTCCTGATTATAAGTTTAAAAGTAGATGAGAATATAATGTATTGTAATGTGATATATGAAAGCCGCCTAAAACCCCTAGAGATATTTTTACTTCTTTTTGTGGCTCTTAATTGCTAATTATTCTACCCTATTTTCTAAAAAGAAACAAAAAGCTCTTCCTTCTGTATTAATATTGGATGTTAAATTTTAACAGGTCATAAATTCAAGCTATTTTTATATGTATTTAAGATAAAAGGCTGTTTTTAATAACAAAAATAACTTTTGTTCTACTTTATGTATTTTCCTACTTTTCAGGCGTGTTTTCCAGTTTGATTAAAATGCAGCGAAGTGTCTCATGTCATCTGTGTCGTAGTGCTAGAAGACATTCAATACATTTTGTATTTGGATCATATTGGCTCTCCCTCCTTCTTGGGGGATGAAACGGCTTTATTTTAATAGAATTTGGAATTGGTGTCAGAATTCAAGATTTTATTACTATAGCAACAGAGAATAATGAAAAGACTGAATGTCAAACATTCAATGTTGCCATAGTGACAATCAGTTGCTTTACCAGCTATGTTTACTGTTCCATTATGGTCAGTTTTTCAAATATGCTTATCTATATGAATGTTCAGAAAGGAAAGAAAAAGTTCAAGATCATTTAAGAAAGAAGCTCCTTAAGAGATGAAAGTAATTTGTTTCACTGTCCATTATTTAATGAGAGATTTACAGAATCCACAAAAAAAGGATGTAAAAGAAATAGAAATTCACATTTCTGTCCTAATGAGTATTCTTCCTATTTGCAATCAGGGAAATTGAAGTATAGAGTTTAAGGCATGTCTGTATTGTCATTTTATGCTATTTCAAACCATTCTCTGAGAGCTTCTGAAAATAAGGGATTCTACCATATTGAAATGGAAAACATTTTTTCTTCTTAAGCAATATCGTTGGGGGCACATGCCTGCCAAACAGTTGTGCTGACCCTGGAGAAAATCCTTAAAGCAGGCAATAGTTAATTCTTGTCTTTCTGATTGTCTTCCTTTTCCTTTCAGAAACCTCCTCCCCTTGCTGACAAAACATTTACATTACAGTAACTCATCAAGATCATTACTGCTATACAACTTTTTAGTAACCTTGTTTCATACCTGTCTCTTCCTCTCCCATAATTATTTTCACTAGACTAAACCTAGGGAGGACAGGGATGATTCTCACTTTCACCACTGAAAATGCAGTTTTTAGCACAATGCCTAGCACATTGCAGGACATGATAAATATTAGTTGAATGAATAAACTTCTTTTGTTTTAGTCTCTCGAAGGCTCTACCAGATCACTGAAACACTAAACTCAAGGTATTGTGTAAATAAGCAGCAATGGCCTAATGAGCCGCTTTTTTCAAAATACAAACTGCTTTACAAGTGACTGGTATTTTTTGGTTCATTTGGGAGGTGGTTGTTGAGAAGTAAAGATGCACTTATTCTACGAATGTGATTTGCTAAATGGTAGTTAAGTTTCTGGATTAACTAGCAAAACTATAAGTAATGCAAACTTCACCTGGGCTATAAATATAATAGTACCACTTTAATAATTTCTAATTCCTTTCCTAAAATTATTTCAATTCTTCAAAATCAATTGCTATCTCCAATTCAGGATTTCAAGAGCTTATCTCCACTAGCCAAGAATGGTAGTTCTGGCAACAGAAAACATTCCCAGGTGTCACCAACTGTTGGCTAATTATACTTCTAGGGTAGGCAGGATAACATCCGTTGAAAGGTATCCAAGTCCCAATTCCCCAAACCTGTAAATATGTTACCTTATAGGGCATAATGGACTTTTCACATGTGATTAAGGATCACGAGATGGACAATTTTTCTAGATTATCTTGTTGGCCAATTTAATCGCAAGGTTCTTGTAAGTAAAAGAGGGAGGAGTAAAGTCAGTGTCAGAGCGATGGCTGTGTGACAACACTCCACCAGACAGTGCTGGTACAGAAAAGGCAGTAAGGGGCCCATGAGCCAAGGAACAGGGGAAAGCCTTTAGAAGCTGAAAAAGTAAAGAAACTGATTTTAACCCAGTGACTCCAGTTTTGGACTTCTGACCTCCAGAACTGTAAGATAATGAATTTGTGTTGTTTTAAGCCACTATGTTTGTGTTGATTTGTTACAACAGCAATAGGAAACTAATACAACTTCTAGATCTATTTAAGGGAAGTGAGCTTTCGAAGAGCAATAGTTCTGAGATGCTTTGGATTTAGCCCACTTAACATTGAGTTACAAACTCCTAGCTCACCCACTACAGCTATCTTTATTTTCTAGTGACCAAAAGAACTCCGATCATATTGAAGAGGAAAATAATTAAAGTAATAATGAGAAATATCAATCATAAAAAGACAAAGGAAAAGTAAAAACTTTACAAATACATTAATAAATTAATAACAATAAAAAACCCCAACCAGGTTAAATCAACACAGATGATTCAGTAATAATTATTTTCCCTCTGGAAAATTTTGGACATTCTAATGCTCTGCATATCCATGTACACAGAGAAACTTTGAAGTGTTGTGAAGCATTTTATGCAGGCTGATTCTAAGTAAACTCATGATGTGTTAGTTTTAGTTTATGAGCATCAGATTTTATTAATCCTTAAAGGACTCCCTTGGAAGGTTACTCAGAATTAGCCTTTATGCATACAAAAAATTAATGTCTTTGAAATGGACTTGTAAGAGCTAAAAAATAGCCCTTGGTTTGGAACACCTCCAATGCAAACAATAGGAAACAAAACTTTGAGAAACAGTGCATAATTGTTCTTCCTGCAAGTCTTGTATAATGAATTGAAGACAAAATCTCATTTTGGCATAAGATGAAGAACTATAAAGAGGTTAAAAGGAGGTTAAAAAAAAAGTAATTAAAATGTTTATTCTCAAGAGATGATCCCACTCTTTAGGTAGATCATTCTAAAGTGATTCTTTTTCTTGGGACACTTTGGTTTGCGCTTTTATTTTTTATTTCATCTATAATGTTTCCAAGTGTATCTGTATTACATAAGGATTACTATACCGTTATTGCACCTTACACAATTGACAATTGTTACAATTGACTCCAGGTATTAGTTACCTTACCAGATAAATATGTGGCTGTGATGTGCTTACCTGCCATATTTTCCAAAAGCTTTATAGAGAACTCACAACATATGTTCCAAAGATTAAGATGGGAATCACTGGACACACAGGAGTAGAAGTGTCTCCGTAGATGATCTAGTTCAAATAGCTGAATATATGAATCCCATCATCCCAGCAGCACTAAAACTTTCTAGCTAAATTTCTTCAGATTCTTTAGTTGATTATCATAATAAGATTTCAAACCTCTTCACACTTTGATCCTTTAGAATACTGCTAGTGTTCTACCTCTTTTCAAATGTAATATGCAATATTCTAGATGTGAAAGCAATATTCTAGATGGAAACTCCTGTGGCAGAATAATCAAACAATCATTTTTCTTTTTCTGGATATTAAACTTCTATTAATGAAATCTAAGATGACATCAATGTCTTGATTATCTATTTTGATTATCACATTTATTTATTCAGCAAAAATTTATTGGAGGACTGCTAGGTAAACAAACAAAAATCCCTGTTCTCATGGAGTTCACTCTCTGCGTTCTCATGGAGTTCACTCTCTAGGACCTATATCATTGACTTGTAAATGTATAAATCCTAAATTTACTTTGAACTTATTTTCAAATGTACTTCTAAGGTTCTGCCAGCTTCACCTCCACTGTAAGTCACTGCTTTTCCAAATGGTGTCTACTAATGCTCTGTTCTGAAAACAGTTTTGAAGATTTTATAGCTTACCATGTGTAAGAGTCACCATTTTTTTCATGAGAAATAGGTCTTTAAATATAATATTTTACCCACTTTTTATGTTTGCCATTTAACTAAAAATTATTTCCTTATGAAAACCATAAAAAAGGAGCAGGACTACAGTGAAAAACTTAGAAAACTTAGAAAATAAGGCAACAATAACAAGAAACTAAATGATACAACTTCAGCACTTTGAAAATGATGAAAAAAAGAATATGCACAAATACAGGAAGCCAAGCATTGCCTTGTAGTTAATTGCCAAAACGACAGCAGTGCACTACTGAGGACAGTTATTAAGAAGCACATCACTTGGCATTTTCTATGTTGGCCGTTTGATTACACTTGTTTCCATTCGTGCATGTGGACTTTGGACATTTTTAAAAATTATGCTGCAAAGAAAGCCAAGCATGTTTTTTGTTTTATGTGGTGAACAAAATGGTTTTGCAGCATCACTGACTAAAGTAATAACTGTTATTTCAAGGCATTTTTCAAAAGCATGAGGCACTACTCTTGCTGGGAAGCAAAGATACTTAAGGTCATTTGATTCAATACAAACTAATCCGTAGGGAATTTCTCACAGCAAACAAAAGAAAGGGTCTGTTCATATTCTAATATGACTGGTTGTGTTTCTCCCTTACCCCCAACTCTAAGCAGTTTTTAAAACTTTCCTTCTTAAGTGCTTTTAAAAACTGTTCTATCCCATCTCCTCTGTGTTCAGGTTCTCAACATCTTTTGCCTATATAAAGGAATGACCCCCCCACAAACCCTCTGCTCCAATCTGTCCCCTCTTTGCTCTTCTCGAGGTCTTCATCTTAAAGCATAGATCCCATCTTGTTTCTCTCTTCCTCAAGAGCCTCTTATCCTGCTTCCTGTTCTTTTCCATACCAACATCTCAGCTTCTGAATCTTTACAAGGTAATTTCCATTTTGATTTCTTGCCACCAACAGGTAGGGGTTCTTTATCCTCTGCCTGTACCTTTTGTTTGGGATTTTATTCACCTGGAGATTTTTGTCTAGTTGTATTGTTTGCTTAGGGGGAAGTGGTGGAAAGTAATGGTGGAGTCTATATGCTAGGATGCAACACATGTTAATAAGTGGGTGGGTTTCTGTGTCTTTGGCAGAAAAGTGGGTTATTGTATCTTGGATAAGCATTGAAAGTTGGCAAAAAGAATAGACGGGACAGTGGAGATTGCCTAACAAACACACTTTCAAGGACAGCACAGGAGGAGGGGTTTATGTGGGAACTGGGTAAAGAAAGAGCAGACAGTTGACAATGTAGTTGGGTAGCAAGCTGGGCCTAGTTATACAAATAGGTGTCAGGTTCACAGCGACACAAGGATTTATAGTAGAGGCTATGTAAATGGTGAGTTTTGACAATTTCTCTAAGCATAATTAAGTGAGCTTGGTTAGTAAGAGCAACATAAGATATTCCCTATTCATGATTGAACTGGAAATTTAATCAGGTAGAAATAGTTTAGCCATTAAAAGACAAGTTTAAAATCTCATGCATTGATTTGTTGTTGTTGTTGTTCCTATCAAGAAGTTTTGTGTAGTGGAGACATCACTGGATGTCGATTCAAAGAGGTTTGAGTTTGTGGAAGATTATATATTACAAAGATGGCTGCAGTATCTCCCATTCCCCTCAATGTTCTCCTGCAAAGTGGCTTTGCCACTCCCCGATCAAGAGAAGGAATCTACTTCTCTTTCTTGAATCTTCTCAGATCCTGTGACTATCTTGACCAAAACAAAAAGCAAACCAAACAAACCCAACAGCAAAAAAACTAGCAGAAGTAACGCTATGCCAGTTCAGACATAGCCCTTAGCTGGCTTGGCAGTTTCCACTTTGCCCTCTTACAAAGCAGCAGCCACCGTATCAGAAGTGTGGTCACCCTGATACTACCAAGCTGTGAGAATCCCATGCATTGTGGATAGGTCCTAGAGGAAAAGATGTCACATGGTGAAGAAAAGATGCCAAAAAGCACTGAAGCAGCCGATAGATAAGTGAAGAAACCACCTTGGAAGTTGAATCCTCACCATCTGCCCCCGATGCTTCATAGAACACAAACAAACTACAAAGCCAGATCTTTTTGGAATTCCTGATCCACCAAATGGGGAGGGAGGGAGATACAATGGTGGTCCCAAACCACTACCTTTTGGGGTGTTTTGTTAAACAACAATGGATAACCAATATAGGATTCATGATTCATTTTTGTCATTTAGTAAGCCAGTAACTGAAGTTTTTCATCCACATCCATAAAATGTAGATACTGATCCTGGTCGATCTACCTCATGTTCTTGCTGTGATTTTCAAAGAAGATAACTAGATGAAAGTGTAGTGAAGACAAGTTATTACTATTGCAGCTTGAAAAATCTCTATGTCTATAAGACTGATTTGTATGTATCCATTACATATGTTTTCATTATCTCGTGATGGTTCTTTCCAATGATAAGCATGGATATTTGAGATTAGGTCACTGTATTTAATTTGCAGACTTTGAGATAGGTTTTAATTTAGGCAGAATGTATTTTATTATACATAGAATTTATACTACTATGTTATTCTGATAATATTTTAAGCAATTACTAGCATTTTCCTTTCAAAAATATTTTACATTACAGTTGAATATGATTAGAAAGTATGCCTACATTTTTTAAATAATCAAAATGATTTTTCAATCATCTGAACAAATCACAAAGACTTACAGGAATTCTATGGCTCATTGTTTCTTGACTAAAGTAATTTGAAACAGGAAATAAAAATCAATTCTGCTTCTCTAAATAATAGAAAAGCTAAGGAGAAATAAAAAAAAAAGCAGTAAAATAATATTGGCTGTTTCTTTTTATTTCTATAGAGCAAGCATATTTTAATTTCTAGTCAGCAGAGAGACTCTTAATCTGCGAAATTGGTCGATAATGTAGGTCAGTCACTGTCAAACTTGGAGGCATTGTGGTTAATGAAGGAAGGGCTCACTTTTCAATTATAATTCCCAGCAATAATAACCTTATAATGTTGAACAAAGGCTAAATGTGTATTTCTTCTTGTAATAAAATGGAAAATATTGACCAAATGAAATTTTAAAACTGTGCTACTTCCAAGCATTGTATCTTGGAATTGAGTGTTCTAGTCAATTTAATAATCTAGTTAATAAAAATTTTCATAGAGAGATAATGGGGTTTCAAGAAAATAGTTTAGGTTCTATTGTAAGCTCATCTTCTTGCTAGTTGTGTGCCCTTGGGCAAGATATACAACCACCTAAACCTCAGTTTACATTATCTGCTGCCACATAAAATTGAGATTATCTACATGATTAGGGTTATGATGGTTAAGTAAGAAATAAATGTAAAGTAGCTATCATTATCCTTTATGTCACAGAGCTTTGATTGGAATTTGTTGTTGTGATGTGTATCTTGGAGGCAGGACTGGCCCTGTTGCTACCTGTGTTGCTAACATCAGCCTCAACACTTCTATAAACACTGTTACCAGCCTTACTCCTATTACTCTTTATGCACCTGCCGGGTCAGAGGCAGAACCTCTCCTCACCAGAGGCCCCTGAAAAGATATTTTAGGTTTTCTTATAATCCCTTTTTCTAGATAAGCTTTCCTTGCGTTGGTTAGTGGAAACTGGAATCCTGCCTCCAGTCCATTTCTCCACCTGGCCACTGTCAGAGAGCCATGAGATGTCCTAGTCCTGGGACAGCTACTGCTGGTTTGGATGTTTGTCCTCACTCAAGTCTCATGTTGAATTATAATCCCCAGCGTTGGAGAAGGGTCTGGTGAGAGGTGTTGGGATTATGGGGATGGATCCCTCATGAATAGCTTGGGTCATCCCCTAGGTGATGTGAGCTCTTGCACTGAGTTCATATGATAGCCAGTAGTTTAAAAGCGTGTGGCACTCCTCCCACACTGCCTTTCTTGCTCCCATCCTTGCCGTATGATGTGCTTGTTCCCCCTTTACCTTCCGCAATGATTGGAAGCCTCATGAGGCCTCCCAGAAACAGATGCTGCTTTGCTTCCTATGAAGCCTGCAGAACCATGAGCCAATTAAACTTCTTTTTTTAAATAAATTGCCCAGTCTCAGGTATTTACTTATATCAGTGCAAGAAGAGCCTAACACAACTACCCAATAGACACACACAACACTTCTTTGAGCCTCATAATTCTAGTGTCTCTTAACAGCCCCAAAATCTGTAGATGCCTGTGACCAGGACATCTAGTAACCTACCCCCTCATGCTAGACTTTCCAGTAGGTGCATTCTCTTTCCTAAAGCCTTTTGGGACATTGCACCTAAAGGTTTGGATTGCTTGTAGATGATTTTCTATGTGAAATCCTTCTTTTTGTACCTACTGGTCTCTATGAAGTCACCTATTGCATCAAGTCAGAGGTCAGATCTGTGGCTAGGCTTACCTTTAGAGTATCATATGGCTAATGCAAACTCAGCCTAGGTATACAATGCTTATTCTTTAATTTACATTTCTTTCTTATTTTTAATTTTTATTTGAGACAGAGTCTTGCTCTGTCGGCCAGGTTGGAGTGCAGTGGCATGATCTCGGCTTACTGCAACCTCTGTCTCCCAGGCTGAAGCAATTCTCCTTCCTCTGCCTCCTGAGTAGCTGGGATTACAGGCATGTGTCACTACACCAGGCTAATTTTTGTATTTGTAGTAGAGACAGGGTTTCACCGTGTTGGCCAGCCTGGTCATGAACTCCTGACCTCAGGTAATCCGCCCGCCTCGGCCTCCCAAAGTGCTGGGATTACAGGTGTGAGCTACCGCGCCCGGCCTTAATTTACATGTCTAACATGGTAAAAAAAACCAGGACAAATTGAGAAAAGAAACAAGAGTGCCTTGAATTTTATTCCACTTAGGAAAAAACATTCAGCAAGTAGGCCACATATATTTGCATCTTTAAAAAATTAAATCAATACAGTAATCAAACAAAAATCCATTAAGCTATGAAACAGCAGAGCTAGAAATCTACGTTCTTTTTAATGAATGCATTTAATCGTTAAGGGATAAAATGTTCAGAGGAAAAGCTAAATGTGTCCTTGGTTTTAAATAGATTTAACCTTGCAAATACTATTTGTATATTCAAGCTCTACTGCTAAAAAGAAATTATTCTCAAAAATGCAATTTACTTTACCAAAAGATAAAAGAATAAAACATTAAATAGTGTTTTTGAAAATGCTGAAATATTAAACATTCCTTGGACATCTGCAGGATGGACTGTACTTCATTAGGTACTTTTGGACCTCTGTAATTTCCAAGCAGTTCTTGTCCTCAGAAAGCTTAGAATGAAATAAGGAAAGAAGTAGATAAATGTTAGATATAGTAAAAATGTGTTGATTTAGTTAATATTAAGTATAAAATTTGTTAGCTCATACATTAACATCTATTTAAAAATTCTTACTTTATACTGTTCTCTATATGTTTAAGTATGCATCCTAAGTTAAAAAGCCCTTGAATTTTTATGATGCTATTCTGCGCCCTATAGTATCTAAAGGCTTCTATGTATGTTAACACACTGAATTCTCACAATGACACTATAATGAAAACACCACTATCATTCCCATTTCTCAGAGGAAGAAACTGATCACTAAGATGCCAAACAGCCCTCTGGCTCCCTGTACCAAATTCATAGAAAAGAGGAAAGACTTGTTCAAATCAAAATAATTTCACATTGCAAAATTGATTTTTGAAACTTTCAAATATTCTCAAATACAGGACAAATAAAGTGTGGGACAAAAAAAAGGGAAACCCAGTAGTTGAAAGAAGAGTTTTCAACTGAATTTTGAAAACAAACTTTTTGTTATAGGCATTTTCCTGATTAAGTACCTACTTTAAGCCATTATGTACTAATATATTAGCAGAAATTAGTTTATGTCAGAAAAATAAGATAAGGAGAAAAGGCTAGCTGGGCATGGTGGTACATGCCTGTAGTCCCAGCTACTTGGGAGGCTAAGGCAGGAGAATTGCTTGAACCCAGGAGGCAGAGGTTGCAGTGGACCAAGATTGCATTACTGCACTGCAAGGTTGACAGAGTGAGATTCCACCTCAAAAAGAAAAAAAAAAAAGAGAGATTTCATGACAAAGACACCAAAGGCAATTAATTGCAACAGAAGCAAAAATTGACAAGTGGGATCTAATTAAAGAGGTTCTGCACAGCAAAGTAAACTATCATCAGAGTGAACAGACAACCTTCAGACTGGGAGAAAATTTTTGCAAACTATACATCTAACAAAGGTTTAATATCCAGCATCTATTAGGAACTTAAACAAATTTACAAGGACAAAAGTGGTCAAAGGACATGAACAGACACTTCTCAAAAGAAGAGCTACATGCAGCCACCAACCATGTGAAAAAAAGCACATCACTGATCATTAGAGAAATGCAAATCAAAACCACAATGAGATACCATCTCACACCAGTCAGAATGGCTATTATCAAAAAGTCAAAAAAGAACAGATGCTGACCAGGTTGTGAAGAAATAGGAACACTAGTATACTGTCGGTGGGAGTGTAAATTAGTTCAACCATTGTGGAAGACAGTATGGTGATTTCTCAAAGACCTAATGACAGAACTATCATTTGACTCAGCAATTCCATTACTTGGGTATATACCCAAAGGAATATAAGTTGCTCTATTATAAAGACACATGCATGTGTATGTTCATTTCAGCACTATTCACAATAGCAAAGACATGGAATCAACCTAAATGCTCATCAATGATAGACTGGGTAAAGAAAATGTGGTGTATATACACCATGGAATACTATAAAACCATAAGAAAGAATGAGATCATGTCCTTTGAAGGGATGTGGATGGAGCCAGAGGCTATTATTCTTAGCAAACTGAAGCAGGAACAGAAAACCAAATACAGCATGTTCTCGCTTGTAAGTGGGAGCTAAGTGATGAGAACACATGGACACATAGTGGGGAACAACACACACTGGGGCCTATCAGAGGGTGGAAGGTAGGAGGAGAGAGAGGATCAGAAAAAAATAACTAATGGGTACTAGACTTAATACCTGGGTAATAAAATAATCTGTGTAACACACCCCCATGACATACATTTACTTATGTAACAAATCAGCATATCTTGCCCATGTACCCCTGAACTTAAAAGTTTTAAAAAAGAAATATGCGGCCGGGTGTGGTGACTCATGCCTACAATCCCAGCACTTTGGGAGGCCAAGGTGGGTGGATCACAAGGTCAGGAGTTCAAGACCAGCCTGGCCAAGACGGTGAAACCCCATCTCTACTTAAAAAAAAAAAAAAAAAAAAGAAATACAAAAATTAGCTGGGCATGGTGGCAGGCACTTGTAATCCCAGCTACTTGGAAAGCTGAGGCAGAGAATTGCTTGAACCCATGAGGCGGAAGTTGCAGTGAGCAGAGATCACGCCATTGCACTTCAGCTGGGCAACAGAGTGAGACTCCATCTCAAAATATATATATATATGCCAAGAGAAAAAACAGTGTTATGTGAGTCTAACAATTCCATAAGAAATGTATAAAACCCATGAAGTTCAAATTTTTAAAATGGCAACCAGCGAATTATATCTCTCTGTTTCCTCACCTTTTACAATATGTCTTTACTGTTTGCTATGGAGTCTATTGAAATCTGTGCCGTTTTGTGACTTGCTTGGACCAATAGAATGCATTATTTGTGGTATCTGGGACTTTCAGGGCCAGGCCTTGAGACCCTGTAGCTCTGTTTTCAGTTAGAGGGAAGCCAACCACCATGGAAATAAGTCTAGGCCATCCTGCTGAGGAGAGGCGCCCTACAACAGTGCGTTCCAAAGATTCCTGCTGTAATGGAAGTACTCGTCCAATGTGGTAGCTACTAGCCACATGTGGTTACTGAGCACTTCTAACATAACTTGTAACTGAGAAACTAAATTTTATACTTTATTTACTTTTGATTAATATAATTTTCTATGTAAAAGATACACGTGGCTAGTACTTACCAGTTTGGTAAGTGCACTCATAAGGAAAGAGGTCACATGAGGCAAGAGGCCACATGAAGAACTAACGCATCCCAAATGACTGCCAGCAACAAGGCACCAGATGTGAGAGGTCTCCAACCCTAGTTAAATCTCCTAGCTGACACCAAATGGAAGAAATAAATGCTATCCCTGCTGAGCCCTGCCCAAATCCCTGACCTTGAGAATCATGAGCAATAAGATTGTTTCCAGGCATTGAATTTGAGGTAGTTTGTAATTCAGCAATAGGTGACTGATATAGACATGGTGACTGCAACAAGGTCCTGCCATCCTAATGAGGACCTGTCTCATGCAGCCAACTGCTGTTTTCCAGGTGACATCTTATGTGTCCATTCAAACTGTGATGCTGTTAGTCTATAGAAATGTTGACTGCACATCGTCCCTAGCTTAAGAAATTGAGATGCTTGAAATAAAAGGTGCAAGAAATCAAACCCATTTTCACTTATTAAGCGTGAGGATCTTCATATGTAGATTTCAAAGAGAGGTCATTATCGTGGGAATGGAACTTTATAACAACAAAGTCTGGGCTTCAGCCACTGGATTTGAGTGTTTCTTCTTTGTTCTCAGCAGAACCTGTAAGTCTGGATCCCTCCTACTCTCTCCATAAGATAGCCTCCCACCTTTTTCCTCTCAAAGACACAGATTGTCATAACTCTTGAGCATACGTAAATGTAGCCTACTTAAGGCCAGAGATGTTAGCTGAGCAGACCAGGGCTGAGGAGCGAGAGTCTACAGCATCTATTGATAAGGCTCCTCTTGTAGAATCACTAATTTCTCTCCTTCAGCCTCCACTTTTTTACTGAATTGCTGACTCTGCACTGTATAAATTCCTTCAATATTCCTAATCACATGGCATTTTCACTGTTTGACTACTTGCCTCTGCTTTCTTTTACTCTCCTGGTGCTACATTAATTACATTTTCAGGATTAAGGAGAAATATTAAAGTATTAATGAGAGGGATCCTTGTATACAAGTGGACTTTTTCATGATTGACTATTCTTGTTTATATATATATATATATATATTCATAAGCTGACTTATTCACGCTTTCAAGTCTGATAGTATTTTGGTGAGGATATATGATGGTGAAACAAATGAGAAATGGTATTCTCATTCAGTTTATCAGGTGAAAAAATATTAAAGTAATACTCTGCATGATATATGACAGTTTGCCAACATACAACATTATATAGGGCTGAGTGCCCGTACCAGGGTAGGAGATTACTGAGAAAAAAAACTTTTGGATTTTGCTCATTCAAAAACGTATACATTCTTCTGCATTGCACTTTGTGAAAATAAGTTATTTAATAGATTAAAAATTCCTTGTAGGCTGCTAAGATCTCTCACCCATTTAAATGACCACTCTAGGCTCTGTAAACTGATTGTCTGACTCCTCTCCTCATGGGTGAGCAGGAGAGCTGAGCTTCATGCTGTGGCTGTCATCAGTCACAGGAGCCCCTGTTGATCTTGAGACCCGTGAGTCGAGGAGCAAAGGGGAATGTTCCTCTGGGCAGAGCAGATGTAGAAGCTAAGGAACTTTTCAAGGCTTAAGGTCCTGGGAGATCATGGAAAACAAAAAGGAGGCCTAATTGAAAGTGTTAGCAATAGAAGCCAGTCAAAATCAACAGATTCACAGAAACAGCAGGATGCTCCGTCAGTCAAAAATAGAGAACACACTGGTTTTCTTGCCATAATAATCCCAAGCTTACTATAGTGACAACACACATTAGGAGCTCAGGAAATGGTTGTTGAATGAATTAATTAATAAATGAGAAACTCATGGTTGAGTCTAAGCGGGAACGTTTCGAACCAAGTCAAAACTAAGCTGTACATTAGGCAACATTTTACTTTGTCACAACAATTTCTTTACCAAGGCAGACTTGGGTACTTTTCAAATTTAAAATTTCATCCCTAATTGAAGAATGAAAGACTGTGATAGCATTTGCGACAGGGGAAGATGGCTTCTGTTGAAATCAAGGAAAAAGAGACAAAGGAGACAAAATATTTATTGAACATTTTCCATTTGCTAAGCATGTCACATGCATTATTTTATTTAATTCTCATAACACCCTTTTGTGGGTGCTTCAATTCTCTCATTCAGTTTTATTGATAAGGAAACTAGGACACAGAATCTTTAAGTAATCAAACTTATACAGCTTATAAAACAATCTCTGATGGAACTGAGATTCAAATCCAGGTTTGTCTGGTTCAGAGCTAATTTCTCAACCTTTAGCCCAGTGTGTTGCCTACCTTGCCCACCAAAAAGAATTATTTGCAGTGCTTGTTAAAAATATGGATTCCCAGGACCCAAATCTAGAACTTACTAAATCAAAATCTCCAAGAGTGAGGTCCTGCATTTGGTACTTTCAGCAGGCACCGCTTCCTCCAAATGATTGACTGATTGACTTAAAATTTTTGTAGAGATGGGGTCTCAATATGATGCCCAGGCTAATCTCAAATTCTTGGGCTCAAGCTATCCTCCCCACCTCAGCCTCCCAAAGTGCTGAGATATCAGGAGTGAGCCACCCACTGCACCTGGCCATTATTATTATTATTATTATTATTATTATTTTTTTTTTTTTTTTTTTTTTGAGACGGAGTTTCGCTCTTGTTACCCAGGCTGGAGTGCAATGGCGCGATCTCGGCTCACCGCAACCTCCACCTCCTGGGTTCAGGCATTTCTCCTGCCTCAGCCTCCTGAGTAGCTGGGATTACAGGCACGCACCACCATGCCCAGCTAATTTTTTGTATTTTTAGTAGAGACGGGGTTTCACCATGTTGACCAGGATGGTCTCGATCTCTTGACCTCGTGATCCACCCGCCTCGGCCTCCCAAAGTGCTGGGATTACAGGCGTGAGCCACCGCGCCCGGCCCTATTATTATTTTTTTAATTTGGAGACCTGGTCTGACTCTGTCACCTAGGCTGCAGTGCAGAGGCACTATCAGAGCTCTCTATAACCTTGAACTCTGGGATCAAGTGATCTTCCTGCCTCAGCCTTCTGAGTAGCTAGTACTACAGGTATGAATCACGATGCCCAGCTAATTCTTTTTAACATTTTGTTTCTGTAGAAATGGGGTCTTGCTATGTTGCCCAGACTAGTCTCGAATGCCTGGCCTCAAGCATTCATCCCACATTGGCCTCCCAAAGGATTGGGATTGCAGGCTTGAGCCACCATGCCTGTCCTAGATGATTTATTTGTGAAGCAAGTCTGAGGAGCACTGCCTAACACTGTGCATGCATAATAGACGTTCACGAAAGTATTTGTTGGAGCTTCAATATTTCTTTATGAATGGAAGAAATGTAGAAGCTTTATTTTAAACTATTGAATAGTTTTCTTTGTGAAAATTCTTAGAAATAAAGGTTCATATTAATTCATTCTTGTAAAAGAAATTAAATAGAAGAATACTGTGGTAATATTTTACTCCTTCAAGAATACTGAATTCAAAAGGTGAATACTGTTTGTAAAAGAAACACAAAATTTACAGATTTGTTAAAAGGTTGTTTTAAAAGGAGCTATAAATACTTTGAATTCCAATTAATGTTTCATAACATAAAAGGGTGGTTAATCTCTAAAAGGAAAAACATCAAGGCTAATTGGATTTTTAAATCTGAAAAGCCCACAGGGAAGGGCTTTTCTTGATTAAAAAATTTAAACTCATTTTACAGCACACATTTTGGTCAGGGTTAGGAAAGGGTAATTAACTTCCCATGGAAGATTCACTAATTACCACCAGAACAAAATCAAGTTAAACAAGCCCTAAACTTAGAAGAAATGCAAAAATGTTTATTATCAGGTGTAGCAAAATCTAACACTTTAAATACTAGGATAATGTATTTAATATTTATGGCTAAATTGTATTTTAAGATAGCTCCCACAAATTTCTTAAGTTTTATATAAATATTATTAACTTGGCTATCTTAGGTTTAGGCTCATTAAGCTTTATAAAAGTCTTTAAAATTATAAAATTTAATAAGCACAAAGCAACTGTATTCTGGATGCATGGGTTTTATAAAAAGTGGTAATAAAATCTTCAGTTTTAAATAATTAATGTTCATTATGGAGACTGGTCTAGTGCCACATTTCCTCAAAATTCAATATTCTGTATTTATTTCAAAAACCTCAAAACACTTTGTAAACATTTTGAAATTTTTAAGATCCATAATGAAAAGAATATTACATTTTTAGAGTTATTTTCACTGGAAAATATAACATAGAAATCAATTAAAATCTGTATACTAGCTAATTACAAATAGTTTTCAGTGAAACATATTTTGTTACTTACATTCTAAATGGATAAGAGCCTGTAGCCCAATATTATGTAACTCTTGTTGATTGGAAAGGGGACAAACTGTTATTTTAAATGCTTTTTGCAATTTATTTTCTGTAAGAATGGAGATTGAGATTTGTCATTGAGGGGCTTCTGTCCTTTTTTCTACTAAGTGGGAGGAAAGGGACTAATGCAGACAGGTTCGGAATTTCAGGAAAGTACTTCAAATGCTAATGCATCAGACTGCAATGATTAACCATTCTGCTTAATGACTTAAAAGGAAAGCTTCAATCAGGGCCTGTGAGTATTAAAATGTTAACTTAACTGAGAGAGGAGGCCTTGATTTTGGGAGGGGAGACCCCCTTGCCTCCTTCTATTTCACCTCCTCCCTCCCCTGCCTTCCAGGTGGGAAGGAGGGTGAAGAAGGAAAAAATAAAATAAAATAAAATACCAAAGAGCTGGGAAAATAACTCCCCTTTTAGTTTCCAGCATCTCTGCTATCTGTTAACCTTGAAAGCACTGCAAATGATATCCCTGCTGGCTGGAGCCCGGCAGTAGCTCACGGCCCCATGTCTCCCCAGACCAGGCTCCCTCCTGGAAACACCTCTGCCAACAAACAGCTTGTTAGCTTTGTCTTGTCTCTGTAAGCCCCCTCCCCTACTGGTCCCTGCTCATGCTGCATGTGAATTAGCAAACCAGTGAAGCCAAAAGATTGTAAGGTCAGACGTCCAGCAAATAAACAATAGCATAGTTCTGCCTCAGTTTCCCCTTTAGTGTTGTAAGCCTATAAAAGGGGAGAGAAGCTGCAGCTCGGGGAGCTTGGTGAATGAGGCTGTAGGCCCCCTGCAGCTCCCGGCCACATAAAAAGCCGTTTCTTTCCTCAGTTCAGTGTTGTAGAGGTTTGTTCCTCGCTGCTCCTGCTTTATTTTGAGGAGGACATCTCCAGCAACCTGGCAGGCCAATTCCCTATGATATTCTTAAGTTTTAAAATAAACTCTGATAAAGGATTCTGCCTGGGGGATTTAAAAGAAGGAATGGGTCTATGTTTGAAAGCAAAGTGACCTGCAGAAAGTTAGAGGCATATAGAAGATTAGAGGTAGTAAGGAAAGAAGTCTGGAACAATACTTTTGGAACAAGGACTGACAAGTAAGCACCAGAGCTCTTTGGAAATTTGGAGAAGGCAAGTGGCGTTATGCAGTCATGTGAGATGGGGACAGAGTTCACTTTTCAAGGGTTGGGTTCCCAAGGAGGAAATGAGTTGCAACCTGGGCCGTAGTCTGCAAGAAGGACTTGAGAGACAATATGACTTAGAAATCACAGCTCATCACAGAGGAAAACCAGACACATGATAGAAAATGGCCCTGTCCAGAAATAAGAAGAAATTACAGGAAATGGAATTAAGAGAGCATCTGTCCAATGCAAACACATTAAAAGCCCTTTTGAGGTACTACTTAGTCTCTCAGACTTTGACTCCTTCACTGGCTCCTCCCATGAGCATCTGAGTATATGTAGATAGGTTCATACCCTGGCAGCTGACTGGTATGCCTGGTGTGCCTGGTGTGCCTGGTGTGCCTGGTGTGCCTGGTGTCCAGTGAGGCAGGATTGGGAAGTTCCTGCCCCTGCAGATTTGGCTAGCTTCTGCTGCAGTCATCTGTGGCCCGTGGACATTTGGTCTGTTCTTAGCTCAGTCAGGACCTGGAGATCTCTCTCCACCTATGACTTACCTGAAGACTGGTTGTCACTCTATTCATTTCAGTCCTAGTTTTCCACCTTGAAATCTATGTTGCTGACATATCCCAGCTACAGAAGCCGTTTTGATAATCCTCCACCTTCACCACCACACTCTTAGTACTCCTGAGACCATTAAAGCCACTCAGAAACCCAGAACACCTGGGAAAGGAGAGGCAAGAAAATGAGAATCTTGGCATTTGCCTTTCTCCACCTCTTTTACTTGTAATAACAATAAATACGGACAATATATATTTTTTCTGAGATACATTTTTAATTAATCATTTTATAGAATTGAAATATTTTACTACATGTTAATATGGTTAACATGGACCTCAAAAATGCTAATTTTAGTTCTCATAGCATATGCAAAACCCCACATTCCACTAACAGAGAAATAAAGTAAGTTGTGTGTGCAATGTAAATAGCTTTGGGCACTATTCCCCTGCCTGAATGGGAAAAAGGTCACTGATGCTATTATACTCTTGTAGGATAAATAGGAAATTTGTAGTCATTGTTTTATCCATTACTGCCTTTGAAAAGAAACACAGAATTAAATATGAGAATTAACTGAAAACAAATACTCCCCAAGCATTAAAAAATTAAGTGAATAAATAACTTTAAATCTATAATTTCACTTTCAAGATCCAACTATATAGTCAACTATAATATATACATGCTCTCCAAAGGTGGGCAGTGCACTTGTATAATGCAATTTCACTCTAAAAAAATGCTTTTGATTAACTTTTCCATTTATTGTACTACAAAAACTAAAATTGCATAAACTATCTAAACCAATTTTTTCAGAGACTTTGAACATAAGCAAGATTAATATTACAAAAAGAATTAACACATACATTAATAAATTAAAGTACAATGTGGTAACATTCTAAAATGTAAAATCCTAACATAAATCAAAATAATTTCCTTTGCATGTGAAAATAAGTCAAAAAATATACAGATATACCAAATTGATTTAGAAACAACTAAAATATATCTTGCTTCACATGTCGGCTCAATATAATATCAGTTTATTGGAAGCTTTATTATATTACAGGTACTCTGCCAACTGCTGGGCCCAGAAATGCTGAAGGTATATCCCTATCCCTAAAAGTTTCCAGTTAAATGAGGCAGACAGACATATAAAGAAATATTTATGCTACAATATGATACTCATTAGCAGAAGACTGTACTCTGAGTTATTTCAGGAATCTTGTTACCCTTGAGACCAACAGCATAATTTGTTGAGCTAGTTAGACCTTTGTCATTGGGAATGCCAAAGTTAGTGAAATGAACAAAACTATCTGACTCACAAACTTTTAATTATGGCATTGTTTTCTGAAAATATCATGCTCTATTCAAATGAACTAACTGCACAAATGAACCTCCAAATTTAGATTGTTATTTTCATAAGGCTGGTCAGTATTGATTTGTGAGCAAATTGTCTTCTACTTCACCACCAAGGATGTGTTTGGTTTCTATTCTTTGTATACTTTCTGGAGTTTTCTTTAGTGTTTTTAAAAGTCTTCAAACCATATCTAAAGACAAATTGTTTGACTTACTAAAATTTGGCTTCATAATTCCTCTCCCAGAAAATATGGTTGTGATTATGTTGATAGGCATGAGTAGGAGAAGGGAGACACAGCAGGGCTGTAGTCCAAATGGGATATATAAGACTTAAAGAACTAAATGAGGGAATGACATGTCTGAATTATCCAGCACACTGAGAATAGACAGGGAGGCAAGGTCCATACATGAAACAGATTCTGTGACACTGGTCAGGCTCAATCCACCATAAAAGCAATAGAGCTAGGTAGGACACATTGTCCTGAGATAACTGGACAAGGAGATACATAACACCAGCTATTGTAGGAGATGTTAAAGTGCCAAGCATTTGAACAAAAATAAAAATGAGGCCTTGATTTTGGAGGAATGGAAGACTTGGTACTGGTTCAAACACTTAAATGACTGGCATGTGAAGAGAGCAACCTAAGACCAAGGGCTGGAAGTTATTACAGGAAGGCAGAGTTGTTTTCAGTGTTAGGAAGAATTTTCTATTAGAACTGTTCAAACGTGGAGTTAGTGATTCTTAACCACTGAAAACACCAATTTAGAAACTGAAAAAAAAAAATGCATGTCAGGATGTTTTAGAACTTAGAGGAAATTTCTATATCAGGTTGGCAAGCTGCATTAGCTTCCAAGGTTATTTTCAAATTTGAATGAGTCTGTGATTTAGAAGAGCTTTCTTTTGTTAAATGTATAATAGCATTTTCCTGTGATTGAATTCCCCATTTTTATATTAAATTTGATCAAGCACTAGTCATCAAGTATATTTTATAAACACATATAGATGTTTAAGACATATTCTTTCAAATTATATATTTAACTAAAATCACTATATTTGCCATATAAATACTATGCAGAAAAATAATAATTCAGGAGAAAATTGTAGGTACTGATCTTTCAGTTTTTACTCATTATGAAATGAACATGCATCTATGGCAAATCAAAAGAAAAATCCCAACTGGCAGCTCACTATAAATGTCAGCACCATTTACAGACTTTTTCTAATTAAAAAAAAAAAATTCTCTTGAATGAGATAGTTCCAAAAATGGTGTAGTTTTAAGCCTCAGCTCCTATGGAAAAAATTCGAGTATCAAGAACCACTGAAATCAAGTTATTCACAATGCCTAAAATGCTAAATATGTTGGAGGAGAAAACATATATCAGAAATGATGGTGAGTGAGATGTGTAAGTAGAATGTAGAACTCTTTGGTCATGCTAATTCATATAGGAAATTATTGATCTAATGATCTTCCATATGCCACAGTTTTTGGTAAGTGGTCTCGTTCTAAAGTATGACTTTATAGAGTGGACAGAAATATGATCCCTATAATTTTCAGCCTTTGTGTTTAGATTGCCATTTAGAGCTGCCCCCTCAGATAACATTTTTGAGATTTAAACTTTCAATTCTCAATAAGAGTTTCCATAACACTAGATCCAATTAAACTGAGCATGATGATCGTAAAGTAACATTATATATTCAACTACTTAATCATTACATTATAATATTTATTGCATTCAAATCTCAAAATGTAAACAGATGTATCCCTCTGTGCTTAATTCTGATTTTCAAATGGTATACCTTGAGCTAATAAGCACATTGAACATATACTCAATTGCTTCTCTTTGTTTCTGAGAAATATGGAATCATATTGCAGCGTGTGGTCGCTACTGAATACTAATCCAGCTTTCAAGGGTAGCACATAATGAATATTGCTGTGATAACAACCTCCTTCACTCCCCAAACCAGAGCCAATTATGGGAATGTAGTTAACTTTGTTTGATTATGCAAATATTCCCCACACTACTTAGTCTCAAAGGGTGTAGATGAACAAAAGGTACTCCACATTTTAGGAATGTCCATTAACTTTGAATTGATCTCATGTGTTAAATATACTCTTTTTTGTATTTAATAATGCCATATATCTACTTTCAATTTTAGAAGACATTACAATATTACAATATTTTTGCATGCATAATGCAAATGTAGTGGAGCAAGACAAACGATAATGGATTTAGAAATGTTAAATAGAATTTTTCCACAGGAATGATAGCAATCTGAATAATGAGCATAATTATTTTGTCTCTTACACTGTAGCATTGGCTGAAGGATATAATGAAAGGAAAATAGACTTAAAAAGACTAAGGGAAGAGCCCATTAAAGGATGTTATTTTCTCTTACCTAACCTTACAGACAGAAAAAATAGCTCCTTCTGGAGGTACTGAGAATAGACTTGAGGGATCAATGAGATTTGCATGTCAGAAATCCAGAAAGAAGGGTGAGGCCAGAATAATATATACGGTTCTTAGACAGTGAAGCCACAGTCATTAACAAGACCAGAAGATATAATCAGAGTTTAGTCATTGTTCCTGTGTGGTTGAGTTCCTTGAGGACTTAGAAGACACAAACCATTTTCCAATAAGGCATATAGATCAAATGAAAGTGCGACCTTTATAAGGAGAGGCAAAATCCAAAAGGAGATGAGTTAGTGGGAGGAGTCTAGCACCGATTGCTATGGTGACCAGGAAAAAAGAAAATAAAGAGTTGGAGGGTTTTTGATAGATAGAGTCTTTTCCTTGCAGTGATAATTGGTGGATAGAACAAAGGTACAGATGTGAAGGAAGGGATGACAGTCAGTGAAAATGATTAAAAAGTAACCCACAGCAATTATTAAAAAAAAAAAAAAGAAGGCAGAAAACCTTTTGCATTAGAAAAATGTATTATATCAAATGCAGAGGGAGCCACCTAGGCATTGATAACAAGAATGTTTCTGGAAATATTAGCATAAAGCAAAGGCCAATCAGAACAGTAGTGGAAATCAAGAAGATGATGCAACAATGAAGCAATATCAAAAAGGGATTCGATTTTGGGTGTCTCCTTTCTGAAATAGATGAACAATTCCTAAAGTCAGTGATTAAAACAATATTTATTTTAAACATACTCTATTAATATATATGCTTAAATTAACAGTTCAGTAACTCCACATATAGGTTACTCACTGTGTTATGGTCTTTCTCAAATAATTTGTTTTCAAAGCAACACACATAAACAAAAGCTCCACTGAATTTTCCATTTTTTTAAATACACAAAGTGCAGAACCAACTATTCATGTGCTTAGATAAGAAGGCCACCAATTTTACAGAAAACTCTATGCACCTGTCATCTAATCAGGAACAGTCCTTGATTTTTAAACTGCATGAAAATGTACTCTAATATTTCATTCCATTTTGAAAAATACATTTGGAACTTATGGTTGCATAAATTTATATGGTTAAATAACAAAATCTTCATTTAGGTATATTTCTACTTAGAGACACAGTTTTAAAGAATATGCACATTTGGGAAAGATTAACATTTACAACTGAGTGTAGAAAACTACATTTGGTTCAAGAGAAATACAATATACACATTACCTGAGATGTAAAGCAGGGGTCTTAAAACCTAAAATGCCTTTATCTTTTAAACTGATTAAAGAAACATACACTCTTAGAAGGCAGAATCACCTACCTGAGAACAATGACAATACTTTTTCATCGTTTCGGGTAAAGAACAAACATTACACAGATGCAGGTTGTGAATGCTACTATCAATACCAAAAGCCTAGCCTTTTTTTTTTTTTTAATTTAGAAAGTAATTCACTAAGAATAATTTACTTAAGTAGCAAACCAACATGATGCTTTATAGTTGGTATACATCAACACAGAAAATTGATTTGGTACTAATTTAAATCCTGAAATGTTTTATGTAGCTCAATTTGGACAAAGTTTAAGAAGTGCAATTATAATGAACCACTTAATTAGAGGTCAATTTTCCATATCCTCAATTAAGCTGGAATTTAGCAATGATACATTAAAATTATTTTAGTACTACCATCCCAGAATCCAAAAATTTCCCCTTGAGGATTACATGTTAACATAAACTCAGGCCTGGTTTAACTTAGAACCACTAATCAAATCCAGAATGTTAATTTACTAAGATTAAACCAGAATATGAGAGAGACTGCTAGAAACTGAAACCAACTGATACTGAAAACTAATAGAATCAGCACTTTAAAAAAGCATTTAAGTAACTGCTAATGGCATTATAAGATGGTACATTATAGTTTTAATGAAAAAAATGAGTCATTAAAAAAAGTTGGACTACGTTTAGTATAGTTTATAAAGTTGGGAAAATATATTTCTGAACTTAAAAAGGGTAAAAAAGGTACCTAAAACAAGTTAACCAATCATCACAAATGATAGGAATTCAACAACTCTTATACCCACAGTAACAAGTTTTTCACCTCTAATTTATTTTTTACTTCATATAAGATACAGTGTAAGTAATTCATTTTTACTCTCTCAAGAGTTTTCTCCCATTTAAATAGTACAAATCTTTTATGGACAGAGTACTTTAAAAATCAAAGTGTCAAAGTCCATGATTTGTAGTTTCATGAGAAAATACTAAGTATTCTGGATTCTCCAAGGTTATATACAATAATTTTTGGTAAAATGTATTTTGTATTTTAAGGTTTTGGAAACAGTTTATTCATATATAGTGCGCATACATAGTAACTGAAAGCAGGAACATTTTATTTCATTAAGATGTATAGACCTTTTTACCTATCATTTTGGTTAACAAATTTACTTTAGGTTACTAGAACTGGGATTGTTTTAGAATGTTCAAGCACATAGATTGGGAAACCATGGGTCTCTGTATTTATTAAATTGAATCACCTGGCAGTAAAATTCTGTTAAGGCTCTCGGCATTGGTGAAACTTCTTCCCACTCAGACCTGTTGCTATGGTAGACCTGCACTTCATCTGTGATTTCATCTGGTGCATAATCACCACCTAATATATAAATTTTATCTTCAATTCCAATTGCACCTGCATTAAAGCCTGCACACTCAAAAGATCCTTCACCTTTCCAAACACAAGTGTCTGGACAAAAACTATAAACCTTATAGGTGGAAAGGTCACATATATACAGTGTACAGTTTACTGGGACAGCTTTAATTAATGTTGCATGAAAAAATTGCCCAAACTCTGCTACTAGTTCAGACCACTGATCAGTTGTAGCATTGTATTTAAAAAAGCAATCAAGCGATGGGTTAAAAGCATCTGTGATCTCTACTTCTGATCCAAGAACATAAATTATATTTTGGCATGCACTTGCTTCTGGATAGTATATGCCTCTGGGTAGTGGGCTAACAGATGTCCATTCTTTGGAAAGAGGATTGTAAGATTCAACATCTAAGAGACTTTTAATGTCCCGGGATCCTCTAGTTTTTCCACCTATAACATATAATCTCTCGAGAGCCATAACTGATGTATGCATGGTTCTTGGTGTTTTCATAGTTGATACCAAGAAGAAATCATTTTTAACTGGACAGTAGCACCAGGTTTGATCAGTGGCATCATGATATGACTCGCCAATATGTAGTCGAACCGTTCTACAACATTTCCCTTTGCAACCACCTGTCAAGAATATTTTCTCTCCATAACTAGAAAGACTAGATCCTGGCAAATCAATCAGGTGTGATTGCGGCAGTATTTTCCATGAATCAGTTTTAATATTGTAGCAAAATGTATATTGATTTTCTCCATTTTCCTCAGTTTTGTGAATGAATATGTATTTTTCAGTTGTGGATGGTCGAGCATCAGGGAAGAGTCCACCAGAACCTTGCACACACTTAATTGCATCCATGATTATGTCAAAACAGTTTGTGCTTTTGAGTAAACTCTCTTCATTGAACAGACAGTCCTGAAGTGTCTCCTCAGATAACTGATGTAATCTTACTTTTTTAATCAAACGAGGCAGATACTTTTGCCTTGATTCTAAGTTATGTTTAGTCCAACTAAGGACAATTTTCAGTACCATTTCTTCTTCAGGAACATTTAATTCATCTGATTCCAGACATTTTTGTAGTACTCCAAAATTCATCTCTAAGAAATCACTGGATTTAAATAGTAAAGAAAAGTGATGTTGTACAAAGTGTAATGCATGATCAAACAAACTGGTGGAGCCATAGCTATCTGATATAGATAATAACTGTAAACAATTGACAAGATTAATACTTTTTATTAAAAAGTCACTGCAAGCTTTGGATAGGAAGGAAACTTGAAGAAATGATGACAACTGGAAGAACATTTCCACATTATCATCTGTTATTTTTGTTTTTCCTGTATAGGCATAATCGAGAAATGCTTTTACTGCTTTGGAGGACAAATTAGTAATGGTAACACTTCCATCATCTCTTTCTTTCATGTTTACTTCAAACATAGCCCTGCAAAAATAAAGAACACAGAAAAACAACAGGGATATTTTATTCCATAATTATTTTCAATATTACCTTAAAGAGTTTTCCTTTACTTTTGACTTAAAATATATTTATAAAATCATATTTTAATTGCATCCTAATTATTTTAATATCTAGAATTATATACCATATTTTTTATCTACCAACAAACATATTATAAAATGCCTATAGTACACAATATGTACAGTATAGCTGAGCTATAGCAACTAATAAAAAACACTATAAAAAGATTCAAATTTTGTATACTAATTTGTTCTTATGTATTATTAATACTTTTAGAGTAAAATCTTGCTGATGGCCAAATTTCTTTATTTATGGATTAATTAGTATCAACTGTGCTGGTGATAACTAAAATTACTTAAAATATACTTATTTAGGGCTTAGGATTTAAAAGTCTCTTTCAAATTTATCTTCGATTTCACATTAATGAAACAGAAAAGAGTACAGTGAGATACCTGATGTTTCCAGTGACTCTATTTGTGTGGGGGAAATTCACCAAATAAGATACATGTCTAAAAAGACATTTTATATAGTTTTTTAGGGAAAAGGAAATGTGATTTCCTAAAACTAACAGTGTACCACATCAAGCAAAAAGGTGAAAAAAAAATAACAGTTTGGTAATAGGTACTGAGAGATGGAGATAGGTCCCCAAATCTGAATAATTAGACCAGCTTGAAAGTTCTTCATAATAAGTTTTGTTTTATCACTAAATGGCAAACTGACAGAATCTAAGGAACTGGGGATGTCTTTGGCTCAGTTTAGGTAAAAATATAAATTATTTGGAAATGTGTACGCATGGAACAAAATCCATTTTACTGTTGGTTCTGGTTTAACAATGATTTGTATTTGTGCCAGTATTGTCCAGGATGTCTTTCTGAGCAGTGTTCCTAGTATTCTAGGGAAAACCAATTTACTTATTAGACTGTACTCCAGAAGCTAATGAAATCTATTTAAAAAGTACAACATCCAACTGAAAAATATGAGGAGACTTGCAAATAAGGAATATCCCTTAGAAAAAGGATGACAAAATGCCTTCCTACAACGCTATTTGTCACTTTATAAATAGCTATTTACTATCAGCTTCCACATTTTCTTTGAGAAGACACATGTAAGATTATGTTTGTATACTTCATCCTTATTCATCTTAAAGTATTCAGTTGACATCTATCTCCAATTTACCATCTCATACAGTACATATAGAATGTGTGTGATTCCTTTTCAATTTCTTGTCTCTAATGACCTCCTATCTTAATAATTTTATTTTCCAAAAACACCGTAAGAGGGATATTTTCATGTATTGTGCACTTTTCTGACACTTTTTACATTTTCAATATTCTATTAAGTGAGTTTGATCATATTTTGAATTAGTGGCATTATAGGATAGTGGAAATTGTCAAATTTCTATTACATATGTACATATTTTAATGTGAACTGTGTACTCATTTAATAAAGTAGTATATGTAATAAAGGATCTGATATTTTTGTTATTTAAACTAGGCAGAAAACTTTAAAAATACATTGGTCTAACAGTAATTTTAAAAACTAAAAGCAGACCTATAAAAAACTAGCAGTAAGCTGAACAAAGAACTATGGGCAAAAATTATGTGTAGATTACTAAAAAATAACATCAAAAGAGTACAAGACTACAAATTCAAATGCCTACATAAGAGTATTTTATTAGCATGAAAGGGAATTACAGGGAAATCAAGCTGTGTGTTTATACCAGATTATTTATATTTTTTTGCTAGGTTTAGAAATAATAATCATTGCAGCTAATATTAACTGAATGTAGTAGGTACTATGCTAATTATTACTCATATATTTTTTCATTTAAGCAATATAGTAATTCTGTGAGTTAAGTCCTAGTTTTATAATACTACTTTTTTACAAATGAGGAAACTGAGGCCTGAAGGGGTTAAGTTACTTGCCTAATAAAACATATCTAGTAAACGATAGAGCTTGGATTTAGATTTAGGGCATATGTATTAAGAGGCCAACTACTTAACCATTGTACTACACAGCTTCCTGTGATGAAGAGGGGACCTGAAGAATAAGGGAGGAGAAAAGAGTTACATGGAAGAAAAGCTAGGTTATAAGAGAGGAGGGAAGACACTGGCGGAAATGAGAGTGGCAGAGTATAAGACAGTAAGGGCCCCAGTGAAGTTCAAAGAATAACTTTGATTACCCAAGAGAAGAAATAAAAAGAACAGATGATGACATGTAGTTGAATTAGGCAAACAGCTAGTTCAAGACTATTGTAGCCTCCATGGTCCTAGTAAACTGTGCTGCAGTACTAAGCCATTGCTCCCAATTTTAAAGCAAGAGTCCCTACAGGTGTTTAGCAGGAAGTATTTATCAATAAATGTTTGCTGAATGAAATCTATCTTGGAAGATTTACTCTGAAAGCAATAAGGGTGAGGTCTAATTAGATGCTGGTAAAAAAGTAAGGGTTAAAGTGAGGATTCAAAACAGTATAAATTAACTTGCATATAAAAGATGCATCTTGGTATTTCTATATCTTAATTCTTATTTTTTTAAATCAAGTTTATTTATTGAAGATTTAAACCCTGCTTAATTCATATTAAAATTGCTTCCACAAATGAACATAATGCAAAATATTGCAATTAGGATTTAAGTTTCTTGTATAACCAGGGAGGATGAAGATCAGGGTTTCATCAAAAGGGGCTTGTCTAATGATCAAGACACCTCCCAGGATAGTACTCTCTTGATACAATTAACACAGTAATTGCAAGGTCATGTGTCTGAACCTTAACCTTGCAGAAAAAGAAACTGTTGTCATCATAGTGATTATTGCAGTGTCATGACTAGGACGTTCTCTTTAGGGTGATCTACATGGGAAACCAAATTATATTCAGAAGGTTGCTTAGAATTAGAACAAGTTGGGTGCTTTCAAGAAATATTTTATAGCTAAGAAGTACTTTTCCCTAATATAAGGGTATCTTTGCCAAGGAGAGGATAAATTTTTAAATCCTCTGAGTTAGAGCCACCTCTCCCCACAATACATGAATACAACATAGTACTGAAATTTACTTTTCTCGCAAAGTCATTTTCTTCAAACTTTGCTTCCATTTTTTTCAACCTGTCCTGTCTGCTTTTTCTAAAATAATGCAATATAGGGATTCTCCCCCCAAAACCTGACCCCATCAAAAAAAAATTTTTTTGTCCCAGAATATTTCAAATAATTAACGTTCCAGAGAACTTTGGGAAATGGTAACCTGGGAAGACCTATACTTTAAAATAAACGGCAGTTTTAAATTATCTCCTACTAAAAAATCATTAGTTAATCTTGGTTCTAATTAGTTTTTCTTTGTTTTTGTTTTTGTTTTGAGACACAGTCTCGCTCTGTTGCCCAGGCTGGAGTGCAGTGACACAATCTCAGATCACCTGCAACCTCAGCCGGTTCAAGTGATTCTCGTGCCCTCAGTCTCCCCTATAGCTGAGATTACAGGTGTGAGCCACCACACCTGGCCTAATTAGTTTTTTTTTTTTCTTTTTTTAAGAATTAGAAGTGACTGTTACATGTTCCTGTGAGTAGCATAAAACAGAACTTAATTATCCAAATCAGAAAATCTGAGGCATAGACAAGGTAAAGTACCTGAAAAAGTCACTGCATGCTGCTAACACACAACGATGACATGGGATTATTTCATCTTTCATAATTATTTTGAAATCATAAAAGACATTTTGTTCTCTAAAATTCTGTAGTACACTTAAGATTTTTTGTCCATGATCTTCTGATATAAGGAAGTTGTTTTTCTTCTCAGATGGAATTCCATTACAGGTGCTTCGTTGATTGAAAGCATATGAATTATCCATAGCCAATTCCATATGTCTTTAGAACTAGAATTAAAAAAAAAAAAATCACTGATGTAGTAGAAACCTAATGCAAGTTTCAGACTCTAAATTTTGCCCTCTTTATGTCAAATATACAAAAATGGTCACTAGGAAAAATAATAAGACAGTAAAACTTGTTCTAAACATTTGTTTTCCTGACATTTAATACTAAATTCCTTTTAAATTTTCATAAATGTTGACCTCATTGGAATAAAAAGTGTATTTTTCATAAGTGCTAACATTCAAGACTATATAATTGTGTTAAATAGCAAAATGTACAAGTTGTATAAATAGCTTATATAGGATTTCACTACATGATTAATATTATTATTACACATAAGACATGTTATTTCTAACATAGTTATTGAGTATATACCCAACACAATCCCTCACTTTTTCAATCCATTCTCTTCCGGTAGCAAAGTAGCTGTTAAAATGCTGATCTTGCAGCATAAACTATATGGCTTTTAAGGTTAGACTTTTACAAGATAATTGGTTGAAAAAGATCAAAGTGTTAGATTAATGTATTATGGCTTTAGTAAAGAAGAAAAAGGCAAACACTTTTCCAAGTTGGCCTATGTAAAAGTAGGAAGGAAAACCGCATATATCTTAATTAAGAAATTTTTTTTAAACATGAGGTCAGAAATCCAAGACAGGTAAAGATCAGATAATTGTGACTATCTTGAACTGCAAATTCAGCTCTAAACATAAAAGTTGTATCATCAAAAGCAAGGAAGTGGGAAACAGAAAAGATTGGGAACTTGGGGAGCCAGACAAATAGAAAACCTTGATTCTACATTTCTGTTCCAGTTATCATCCCAAAACTTAGTGTCTTAAGACAACAATTTATTATCTCTCATGGTCCTGTGGGTTTAGATGATGCTTCTTGCTTGGAAGCTTTCATATAACTACAGGCAGATGGCAGCTATGGCTGAAGCCATCTGAAGGCCTGACTGGATTACATGTTCAGTATGGTTTCCTCATTCACATTTCTTATGATTCAGCTGGGATCACTTGAACAGATGGGGCTCTTTCTCCTTTTATTGTTTTTTTTTTTTTTTTTCTGAGAACACTTAAATATTTATTCATTCATTTAAAAATAAGAATAAATTTTATATAATTATATTGAATATATCTAATATATGTATAATACATATTCACATATATCCATTTTATATTCATAGCTACATATATAACTATATATAATTACAAAAACATATAAATGGATAACTGTAAAATAACTATTTTCCAAAACAAAAAAAAGGGTTTCTTGAGAAGGGTTACACTGTTTTTTGCAAATCTCTTTAAGCATCTGGCTTAATAGAAGACAACTAGATTCTCATATCTGCTTCTTTATTCAATCTTTTGTGAAATCATATACCATGTGGCCACACGTCTACAACCATCTGATCTTCGACAAACCTGACAAAAACAAACAATGGGGAAAGTATTCCCTATTTAATAAATGGTGCTGGGAAAACTAGCCAGCCATACACAGAAAACTGAAACTGGACCCCTTCCTTATACCTTATACAAAAATTAACTCAAGATGGATTAAAGACTTAAATGTAAAACCCAAAACCATAAAAATCCTAGAAGAAAACCTAGGCAATACCATTCAGGACACAGGCATGGGCAAAGACTTCATGACTAAAACACCAAAAGCAATTGCAACAAAAGCCAAAATTGACAAATGGGATTTAATTAAACTAAAGAGCTTCTGCAGAGCAAAAGAAACTATCATCAGAGTGAACAGGCAACCTATAGAATGGGAGAAAATTTTTGTAATCTACCCATCTGAAAAAGGTCTAATATCCAGAATCTACAAGGAACTTAAACAAATTTGCAAGAAGAAAAATAAACAGTCCCACCAAAAAGTAGGCAAAAGATATGAACAGACACTTCTCAAAAGAAGACATTTATCTGTTCAACAAACATGAAAAAAAGCTCATCCTCACTGATCTTAACACACCCTCTCCAAGTGGCTAGCTGGAGCTTCTTCACAGAATGACAGTCTCAGAGTGGCTTGGCTTCTTGAATAAAGCTTGGTTCTCCCTGAGTGGGTATTCCAAGAGGCCTGGGTGGAAGCTAGATAATGGAGAAGTAGTCTAAATTGTCCTATAGCATCAATTAAAGCTCCATTCTAGGACCAAGCCAATCTACTGTTGTGCTGTGCAATACAGTAACCATGAGCCATGTGTAGCTATTTAAATTACTTGTCAGTAAATACAATTAAAAATTCAGGTTCTTCATTGCTCTAGCCACATTTAAGTGGTCAGCCATATGTGGTATGATGAGTGATAACTTGTTTGGGCCACAGGGTGCCCACATTTTTGGTTAAACATTACTTCTGGGTATATCTGTGAGAGTGTTCCAGATGAGATTAACATTTTGATTGGTAGACTGAGTAAAGCAATTGTCCTCCCCAATGTAGATGTGCCTTATCCTGTGTGTTGAAGGTCTCAATAGAACAAAAGGCTGAGTAAGAAGGAACTCTTGCTCTCTGCCTGACTTCAAGCTGGAACTCAAACTAAAACTATGCCATTAGCTCTCCTAAGTCTCCTGCTTGCTGACCTCAAATCTTGGGTCTTCTCAGCCTCCGTAAACACATGATCGCATGAGCTAATTCCTTGTAGTTTCTCTGTCTCTCTCCATATATATTTATGTATACTTGTTTCATATATATAAAAAACACACACATATATAGAAAACAAACACATATACCTCTGTAGTAAAAATACATATACATGTGTATAGTACAAATACATATACGTGTGTGTGTGTGTGTGTGTATGTGTGTAATATATATATCCCTTTGGTTCTGTTTTTCTGATTAAGTCAGATTAATACATCTGCCTAGTGACTACTGTATTATGCAAAGCAAATATAAAACATTCTCATCATCACAGAAAGTTCCACCAGATAGCTATAATACTCTGTGGAAAAATAGTGTGCCTGTGTGAATATATGTGTGCCTGTGGAAATGTGTGTGTGCCTATGTGTGCAGAAGAAAGTAATAAGTTGTAATTGGCAGTACTGCTAGAAATCTAAGTGACTTGCAGAAATAATTTTGTACACAGTATTCTGAATAACTGTGAATAAGGAGACATATTAAAAATGAGTGGATATCATGGAGGAAGAGAGATAATGAAAGGCTTAGGTGTTATTTCTAAGGAAAAGGAACTAGAAAAAACAAAACCAATACAATGGATGAAGATATATATATGTGAGGTCAGAGAGCGAGATCAAGAGAGAGAGTGCAAGATTGATTTATTATAAGCTTACATGATAACAGAGGCTAAGAAGTCCCAAGATCTACAACCAGTTAGATACCCAGGTGAGCTGACAGTACAGTTTCAGCACAAATCCAAAGGCCTGAGAACCACCACAGCTAAGTTTCAATCCAAAAGCTGGCAGGCCCAAGAAGAGTCAGTTTTTAAATTTGAGTCCAATGGCAGGAAAAGACTGATGAATGTCCCAACTCAAACAGGCAGGATAAATTTCCTATTATTCACTCTTTTATTCTATTCAATTCTTCATTTGATTGGATAAGGCCTACCACACAGGAAAATCTGCTTTACTTGGGCTCCTGATTCAAATGTTATCCTCACAGACATACTTAGAATATCTGACCAAATGTCTGGGCACCAGATGGCCCAGTCAAGCTTATATGTGAAATTAACTATCATAACAGTTCAAATGTTGACTTAACAATGTTGATGACATATGACCTAGGATAGAAAAAGAGTATTCCAAATTAGAGTGAGGCATAAAGACAATTTATATGGCTAATGTCCCAGCACTAATTCTTCACCTCACAAGACATCTTTATAAGGTTTTTTAAAATTATACATGTTTTCTCTTCTTTTCTAATATTTATAAAATACACAGATGTGAAATTGTGTATTTATATATTTGCTTGTATAAAACTTTATGTTTTATAATTGCTTGTATAAAAATCATATATCTTCCCAAGAGTATGATATAATGTTGTTAAATAAGGTGGCCATTAGCCTGAGGTTATCTCTGTAACCAGCCCTCTTATATAGGAGAACTGAAACTTAACTTGGAAACATTTATTGTAATTGGCTTAAAAACCAAAAGCCAAAAACAAGCCTTAGCCAATCACAAACAGCCAACCAGCCTATTGATTACAAATAGGGAACTTCCATCAGACAATATCCAAATAAGGCAAATGCCTAGCTGTAGTCAATCAGGTAACTTCTCTACTTTGTTTCCATGTTCAACCTATAAAAGCTTGCTGGTCACACTGCTGGAGTGGAGCTCTCTGAACCTCTTTGAGTTTTGAATGGTACCTGATTCATGAATTGTTCTTTGCTCAAATTCTGTTAAATTTTATATATCTAAAGCTTTTCTTTTAACAATGAGAAATGAAAGAAAAAGTAGGTAATCAGAATCAGGCTTGAGTTCCAATGCTGGTTCAGCATTTACTTGTGACATATTTGAGGCAAATAACTTATAATATTTTATTATTTTCAACATCTGTAAAATGGGGATAAACTAAATCTATCTAGTTGTTTTGCTGAAATATTAAAAAACATAATTTAGCATATACTATGTATGAAATAAGTGGAAGTTAAGGCTTATTTTCTAAGAAATTGAATAGAAAAGCAAATCATTTAAATGACATTAATCAAGAAGTTTACACTTATAAAATAGTGGGAGAAGGGACAAGAGAAGAAGCTCTCTAATAATTTCTAGGGCATAAGAGCAAAGTTGAACACAAGAGTTATCATTGCAAAGTCTCGTTTTATCTGGAGTGTCAGAATCAAAGGAAATAATAAAGAGAATTGGTGGGAGACTTGAGCTAGCCTCCCTAACTCCATGATGATGAAAATATATGTTTAAAAGGAATAGCCAGGGGCTGGGTACAGTGACTCACGCCTGTAATCCCAGCACTTTGAGAGGCTGAGGCGGGCAGATCAACTGAGGTTAGGAGTTCAAGATCAGCCTGGCCAACATGGTGAAACCCAGTCTCTCTGAAAATACAAAAATTAGCTGGGCACGATGGCAGGTGCCTGTAATCCCAGCTACTCTGGAGGCTGAGGTGGGATAATCACTTGAGCCCAGGAGATGGAGGTTGCAGTGGGCCAAGATCATGCCATTGCACTCCAGCCTGGGTGACAGAGTAAGAGGTTGTTTCAAAATAAATAAATAAATAAAAACAAAAGGAATAGCCATGAAATATTTATACTATGCAAAAGGGCATGCAAAGCAGGTAAACAGACAATATGATTGAAAACAGTCTATACTAGTCTGATAGATATATGTTAATGCTGTGCAAAAGATCAAAGTGTCCTCTCAGTGTCACAATGTAGCCAAGATGTTACTCCTGGTCTCATTCTCCAGTCTAGTGATGAGGTGGGGCATCAATAACCTAAAACAGTAATGTAGGGCATCTCTATGACCTGTCTAAAATAATTACAGAATTGGTTGACTCAGTCCAGATCACCTAGATGCCCCTTGGAATTGCTGTATATTTTCATCCACTAAAAGATATGTATTTGAATACCTCTATGCGTTAGAGGAAGTTAGATGCTGAGGATCAAAAGATATATTATCTCCTATAACTTTAGATTGCTCTGGATTTCTAAAAGTTCTCTCAAAGATTAGCATAATAGATGTTGGCAGGGATATTTGATCAACATGGAACATTCTAAAGTAGTAATTACTACCCTGACCTCTAGGCTATCCAGCAGGGGAGACGTGGGGAAAAGGATGTGGGTAGATACTGACTACCTGTTTCATAATGTTTTTGTTCTATACACAATCAATATGTATGCATATTATTTGTGGAGCACTTGCTACAAACCCGGTGCTGGTCTAGATGGATTGAAAATATAGCGGAAAATGGAATTTGTGAATGACACAAAGTGAGCAAGGTATATTGCAGAAGAAGAATTCACAAAGAACAGTGAGAGAAATGGAGGAAAACCAGGAGAAGTAGTAGAAACTAAGGGAAGAAAGTTTCAAGTATGAAGTTGTCACCTATATCATGAAAAGGAGACGGAAAAAAAGTCACTGATGATTTAAGGTGGAGTGAGGAGAGAACAGATTACAGTGGAGTTAAGTGGAAATAATGGGCACAATTTATAAACATTTTTTTAAAAAAGTTCATCAAAGCTGGGCGCAGTGGCTCATGCCTGTGATCCCAGCACTTTGGGAAGCCGAGGCAGGTAGATCACCCGAGGTCAGAAATTCCAGACCACCCTGGCCAACATGGCGAAACCCGCTCTTTACTCAAAATACAAAAATTAGCCAGGCATGGTGGTGGACACCTGTAATCCCAGCTACTCTGGAGGCTGAGGCAGGAGAATCACTTGAACCCAGGAGGCAGAGGTTGCAGTGAGTTGAGATCGTACCACTGAACTCCAGCGTGGGCAATAGAGCAAGACTCTGTCTCAAAAAACAAAAATGTTCATCAAAGTAGGGGCTAGAGGAGCATGTAGATACTAGGAAATTTTGTTTTGTTTTGTTTTGTTATAAATGGGAGAAACTTGAGCATGTTAATACACTGAAAAGAAAGGGCATGTATGGAGGAAAATTTTGACAATGATGACAACAATCTAAATTCACTATCTACATCCACCTCACACAGCAAAAGTTATTGGACCTTTAAACCAATAAATTGGAGAACAATACAGGAAGACTTCTATTTTTCTTGACAGGTAAACATTGATAGGCAAATAAATGGTTAGAAACTGAACTTTTACAGTTGTTTAGTGATGTAATGAGAATGAAGGTATCAGGATTTATCATAAATAATTTATACAATTATTTCATCCATACTCATAATAATCCTTTAAGATTGGTATTAATTAGATTACTTTTTCAAACAGCAAATTGAGGCTCAGAGATTAAATAACATACCTAAAAACATAAAACTAGTAGAAACATGCTTGTTCCACTAAACGTCCATATTCTTTCCAAAACGAGTCATTCTGACCCTGGATTTTAATATTAAATAAAAGCCCAGAAAGCAATTTTAGTGCTCCTGAGATCCAATCATAAATATACTTGTCAAAAGTTACCACAGCACTTTAAGATCATTATTAATAAGAATGACATACATGATAATAATAGCTAATATTTGCTGAGCCAGTAAGCTGTCCCAGGCACTGGCCTACAGCGTTCACATAGTATTTAATTTGATTCTTATAAATATAACCCCTATTAAAAAAACAAAAAAAACAGACTGTGCTTCCAGTAAGGTTTAGATGTACCTTTCTCTATTTCTCCTGCTAAGTACAAAAAACAAAGAAACAAACAAACCCTGGAGGTACATATACATATAAATAAACATATATTGAAGACAAATAAATGAAGACAATGAAAAGTGGAAAGATGAAATCAAACTGACTAGTGACCTGAGGAACAACATAGTGGTGAGTTCCTTGGGTTTTCCTTTTGCCTAATATCTTCCAGATTCTACAAAAGCTGCAACCCTGATACACCAACGGGCACACACATAAACAGCACCCAAACTGCCCTCTTTTAAGTCACAGAACCAGGAAAGAAGCAACCTAACAAGACAGAAAAGTTTTAAGAAAATAACCACTCTACCACAGCAGAAGACCACACACAAAAAATTCTGGCTCTATACACACCCAAGCCTAAAAGGTACAATGGAGAGCCTAGAATTTCACCAATGATAGGCTATAATGAGGCACTTCTACCTTTCTCCTCCTATCCCCCAACTAGAATCATATCAGAGAAGGCTAAATAATCACTAAAACATCTATGCAGGCCAGACGCAGTAGCTCATTCCTGTAATCCCAGAACTTTGGAGGCCGAGGCAGGCAGATCACCTGAGGTCAGGACTTCTGGACCAGCCTGGCCAACACGGCGAAACCCTGTCTCTACTAAAAATACAAAAATTAGCCAGGTGTGGTGGTGGGCACCTGTAGTCCTAGCTACTCGAGAGGCTGATGTATGAGAATCGCTTGAACCCGGGAGGCAGAGGTTGCAGTGAGCCGAGATCGTGCCACTGCACTCCAACCTGGGCAACAAGAGTGAAACTCCATCTCAGAAAACAGTAATAATGATAATAATCTATGCAAGAGATAACATTCATAAGTCAATAATAGCTAAACCAAAATGAAATTATAAAAAAGTTCAAGTAAGCCACAGGAAGATAGAAAAAAAAAAAAAACACTGAGAAATAAAGACAGAATAAATAGAAAACAGAAAATAAATGGCAGACTTCAATACTGACATAACAATAATTGCACTAAATGTAAGCAGTCTACATACACCAATTAAAAGACAGATTACCAGAGTAGATTAAAAAGTGACCCAACTTTATGCTTCCTAAAATTAAAATCACTTCAAATATAATACATAGGTTGAAAGTAAAAGAAGAGGAAAAGATATACCATGCAAACCACTAATTAAAATAAAGCAGGTACGGCAATATAATTACAAGATAAAGTAGACGTGAGCAAGGGAAAGGAATATTACGTAATGTCCACCCACCACCAAGAAGACTAGCAATCAAAAATATATATGCACCAAATGTTAGAGCTGTAAAATATGTGAAGCAAAAACTCATAAAACTGAAAAAAAAGACAAATCCACTATTATAGCTGGAGACTTCAACACTCTTCTCTCTAAAATTAATAGAACTAAACAAGAAGGATAGAGAACTCAACAATTATAGAAAACTCCACCTAACAACAGCAGAATACATAGTCTTTCCCAGTGCTCATGGAGCATATATCTAGATAAATCGTATCCTGTCCCACAAAAACAAACTTCAAATTATTTAAAAGAATTGAAATCACACAGATTATATCCTTTCACCACAATGAAATCAAACTAGAAATCAGTAACAAAAATACAACATAAACCTCTCCAAGCACTTGGAAACAGAGTAACACACTTTTAAATACTCCATGGGTCAAAGAGAAAGTTTCAAGTATAATTTAAAAAATACATTAAACTAAATAAAAACTAAAATACGAGATATCAAAATGTGTGAGATGCAACTAAAATAGTGCTGAGAGGAAAATTTATAGCATTAAGTGTTTACATTACTACAACTCACCCAACATGAAATATATAATTTGAACAGCCCTGTAACCAATAAGGAAATTAAATTTACCAAAAGTTTAAAGAAGAATTAATACCAGTTCTATACAACTTGAAGAAAAGGGAAGATTCCCAATTAATTTTATGAAGTGAATATTATTGTGGTACTCCAGACAAAGACAGTACCCCAAAAAAACAAAAAATGAAACCCCATACTATAGACCAATAGATGTAAAGATTGTTTTAAAAATATTAGCGCCGGGCGCGGTGGCTCAAGCCTGTAATCCCAGCACTTTGGGAGGCCGAGGCGGGTGGATCACGAGGTCAAGAGATCGAGACCATCCTGGTCAACATTGTGAAACCCCGTCTCTACTAATACAAAAAAATTAGCTGGGCATGGTGGCGCGTGCCTGTAATCCCAGCTACTCAGGAAGCTGAGGCAGGAGAATTGCCTGAACCCAGGAGGCGGAGGTTGCAGTGAGCCGAGATCGCGCCATTGCACTCCAGCCTGGGTAACGAGAGCGAAACTCCGTCTCAAAAAAAAAAAAAAAAAAAAAAAAAAAAAAAAAAAATATTAGCAAAAAATTTCAGTAATATATATAAAAGGAATTATACGCTATGGCCAAGTAAGTTTATCCAAGGATGTAACGCTGGTTCAGTATTTGAATACCAACTAGCGTAATTTATCTTATTAGGCAGCTAAAAAAGAAAAATTACAAGATGCAGAAAAAGCATTTGAAAAAATACAACACTCAGTTATGGGAAAAATTCTTAGCAAAAGAGAAAGAGAGGGGCAAATATCCCCCTTCTCAATTTGATAGAGAAAATCTACAAAAAAACTATAAGTAACATTATGGAATGCCTTCCCCCTAAGATGAGGAAAACAGCAAGGATATCCACCCTTACCACTGCTATTCATCATAGTACACACTTATTTAGAAGTGTATTATTCAGTTTCCAAGTGCATATAAGCTCTAGCCAGCACACTAAAACAAGAAAATTAAATAAAAGGCATATACATTGGAAAGGAAGAAACAAACTGCCTCTATTTGCAAATTCCAAGATAGTGTATGTAGAAAATCCAAAGGAATCTACCAGAAAAAAATCTCATAGAACTAATAAGCAAGTTTAGCAATGCCACAGGACACAAGAGCATCACATGAAAATCAATCATATTTCTATATACCAGCAATACATACATAGAAACAAAAATTAAAACAAAAACAAAAATTAAAAGTACAATAATTCAAAACAAAAAACTGAAGTAAATACTTAGGTATAAATCTAACAAAACATGCACAGGACTTGTATGCTGAAAAATATAAAATGCTAACAAAAGAAATCAAAGAAGACTAAAATGGAAAGACATGCTATGCCTGCTAATGGGAAAGTCAACTTAATAAAGATGTCCCCTTAATTCTCCCTAAACTGATACAAAGATTTAACACATTTTTTATCAAAGTCCTAGCACGTGGGAACAGGGGATCCGTTGAACTGAAAGAACATTGCCGAGTTCACCCAACTCCAAGGCAGCAGCAGGAAGGATCCCTCCTGGCCCCATTCCGCAACGACTATCGTCACCTGGATCAGCCTCTCTTGCTGTGAGTTGGAGTCCGCAAAGTTGAGATCTTTCTCTCTGTCTCTCTACCTGTACCTAAGACAGAGGTTCTCACGCTTTAGTGTACTAGAGATTCCCTCAGTGTCTTCCCAGACCCCTGGCCCTGCCCAGGCAACCAGCAGATTCTCTGGAGCTTGAGAATCAGGCATGTGTGTTGGACAAGAGGAGCAGGAAAGGGAGGAAGACAGAGTTGGTGACTTATGTGGCTCAGAAAGAACTCAGGAATTGGCTGGGCGTGGTGGCTCATGCCTGTAATCTCAGCACATTGGGAGGCCGAGGCGGGCGGATCACAAAGTCAGGAGTTCAAGACCAGCCTGACCAACATGGAGAAACCCCGTCTCTACAAAAATACACAAAATTAGCCGGGTGTGGTGGTGGGCACCTGCAATCTCAGCTACTCAGGAGGCTGAGCGAGGAGAATCGCTTGAATCCAGGAGGCAGAAGTTGCAGTGAGCCAAGATCATGCCACTGCACTCCAGCCAGGGTGACAGAGCAAAACTCCATCTCAAAAAAAAGAACCCAGGAATCTTTTTCGAGGTTGTCGCTGGGATAGTAGTGCAGATGTGGCTGGGGGAGGCCCAGCCAACCCCTGTGGGACCATCTCGCTTGGTGCACAGGACACCTAGTGACAGTCACCAGTGCACTAGCATGGAAGAAATCTTCCTGGAGCTCATGGCATGGACCAACCAGCACTTCTCAGAAGCTAAAAAAGGCCTAGCCCACTCCCCTTCTCTGAGGGTCCCAGTATATTTTTAAAAGTCAAGACAATTCAAAACAGGGTTTCTAAAACTATGGCATGTTTGTAATGTTTTAGTTATTAAATTAGTGCTTTTGATGCATACACACACAGGAAAAAAAAAAAAAAGTCCTTGCATGATTTTTTGTCTATATAGATTACTGTAAAATTTATATGGCATGATAAAGAAACTGGAATATCTAACACAACCAAAAAGAATAATAATGAGGGAAGCATCAGTCTACCTGATTTCAAGACTTACTATAGCTATGGTAGTCAATGCTGTGTAATATTAGTGAAAAGAAAGACACATAGATCAGTGGAACGCAATACACAATTGAGATACAGCCCATACAAGTATAGCCAAGTGACTTTTAACAAAGGTGCAAATGCAATTCAATGGAAGAAAAAGAATCTTTTTAACAAAAAATGCTGAAGAAAATGGATATCCACAGGAAATAAAAAAATGAACCTTGACCTCTACCTCATACTATATGCAAAACTTAACTCAAAGTGGGTCATAGATTTAAATGTAATATATAAAACTTTTAGAGAAAAATGTAGAAGAAAACCTTTGTAACCAGGGTCTCCTTAATGGGCTCCAAGACATCAAAAGCACAACACATAAATGAAAAAAATTAAAAATTATATTTTTTCCTCTGTGAATGTCCCTTTAGTTAAGAGGATGAAAAGACAAGCTGTGAGCCAGGAAAAAAAAAATTTGCAAACTGAATCCGATAAAGAAATAATCTAGAAAGAAATCTGAAAACTTACCACTAAAAAACCAGACAATTCAATTTAAAAAATGGGCAAAAGGCACAAAGAGCTGTTTCACCAAAAAGAATATACAGATGGCAAGTAAGTACATGAAAAGATGTTCAACATCATTAGTCATTATGGAAATGTAAATTAAGACTGCAATGAAATATCCTACCCATCTATCAAAATAGCTTAAATAAAATATAATGACAACACCAAATACTTGAGGGTGTTCAGAGACACTGGATCACCCATACATTGCTGGTGGAAATCATTTGTCAGTTTCTTAAAAAAAACTCATCATACATATACCTTATCACTCAACAGTCATGCTGCTGCACATTAGAAATAAAAACTTACATGTGCACAAAAGGCTGTACATGTTTCATAACAGCTTCATTTGTATAGTTAAAAGCTGAAAGTAACCAAAATGTTGTGCAATAGGTGAATGAGTAAACAAATCATGAAATCATGGTACATCCATACCATGGAATACTACTCACCATTAAAAAGGGATGAAGTATTGATACATATAATTTAGATAGATTACAGGAATCTACACATGTAAGAAAATGATAAGAAACTACACACACACATTGTACCAATGTCAAATTCCTGGTTTTGATCTTTTACTATACTTATATATATGCCCATTTGGGGAAACTGGGTTAAGGATACATGGAAACACTAGCTTTACAACTTCTTGTATAATTATTTTTAAGAAAAGATAACAAAAGATCGATTCAATTCAAAAATTATTTTGACATTCCAGCCTTCTTCTTGCTCAAAACATAGAAAATGCAAATAAAACATCATTTTTTTCAATGGTATAAAATCATTCCTCTGTGTTTTAAAATAAATAGTAAATAAAACAGTACAAAGGTGACTAAAAGAGATACTTCCGAAAGAATAAAACTATAATTCTACATAGTGGCGTAGGTCCTGAGAATATCAATTTTTAAAACTCCAACCACAAACACGTTTAATTAACTTCATTGTCATGAAAATCATGTATGTAATTTAGATCTTGTGTTGGATTAATTATTGAGCTTCATGGTTCATGAATAAGTGAACCACATGAGAGAAACTCAAAGTTATTTTTATTTCTATAAATAGTAACAGAAATCAGCTTTATTAGAAAATTTCAAGTATCCTAAAATAATATATAAGGATCATACATAGCTATTCACTTTTATAAGACTTTTAAAAAAAATCTGCCATGTTTATTCTACACAGAATGACAAATCCAAGGAGCTGAAAATTTCCATTTCTTAAATTTCATTTGAGTAAATCCTACTTGTATAGTGTATTTTGCAAATAACAAAGAATATGGCATTCGGAACTAGAGAAATAAGAGTCCTAAATGGTTCATCACTAACTAGTGACTCCTACTTAGGCTCTCTGAAGTTTTGGCTTCCTCATCTGCAACATGGACATACCTATCACACTGGACTGTAGTGATACTTAAATGATACAATGTCTATTAAGTTAATATTGTCAAATTATATATAAATGTTAATGATTAAAATCAATAACATTAACTGTTAAACAATTCTTAATTCTTGGTAAAAATTTATAAGGCAATTATTTTTCTTCAAATAGTTTTCAAATTCAATTATGCTATTTCACTGATTTTAAGACACAGACTTTTTTGCACTTAACTGCACCTGACAGACATCCTATAATCACTCTGGTTGGGTAGTAGTCATGACATATTTGTCATTACATGTGTATTAAATTTGAAGTATGGATATCAGCATCTTGGAAGAAAACCCTGGAGATAATAATGGACATTGGTTTAAGAAATGATGTATCACTAATGCTCTAAACAGAGAATGATACGATAAAAATAAAACATAGACATGGAGACTCTGAGTTGAAAATCAATAAAAGACACCTTGAATGTTAAGTTTTAGGAGTGCCTCAACCAATTAATTTTGCTTATGTTCTTTGTATGTAGGTGCAAGGATATTATATGATTTTTTTTAAAGGGAGCTCTTTGTATGAGTAGAAAAAATTCTTAGTGATAAAGAATTGTGTCATAGTTGGCATTTTTTTCTTAGTAGTATATAAAATAATAGTGTACTTTATAAGATTGCATCCTAGCTTCAATGAAACACCTTCCTGCCCAAAAAAATGATTCTCTTATTTTTTTAAAGTCTTCCATTAAAATTTGATTTAAATAATTGAATCAATAAAGGTACAAGAGTCAAGCCTAAGAACGAAGCCTTTGATAAAAAGTAATGACAAAAATCAAATGCCACTTGATAAAAGTAGAACATTAAAGCTGTGCTCTACCTGATCTGGGCTTTGATTTCATTGGGTCCTACAGTGATCTTAGTTTGGTCACTGATGTTTCAATATGTGGCATGATTTCTGGCCTATTCTAGTAAATATTTATTATAGATGCTAACTATATGACAAGCACTGAATTAGGCACTAGAGATAGCAAAGAGAATAAAAGACAGACATGGTCCCTGCTTTTTTGTTGTTCAGTATCCGGTGAAGAAGACATAATAAATAAGGTACTATAAGTTTTTATAAATACTGTGAAGACATAAGTAGGAAGTGGAAATAAAGATGAACAATGGGGGCATTCAATTTCAGACAGTAACAAAAGGGGTAACAGTGAACACTTATATAGCGTTTATTATGTGCCATGCTTTGTACTATGTTTTTTGTTTTGGGTTTTTGAGAGAGAGTCTTGCTGCGTCACCCAGGATAGAGTACAGTGGCAAGATCACAGCTCACTGAAGCCTCAGCCTCCTGGTTCAAGCAATCCTCCCACTCCAGCCTCCTGAGTAGCTGGGATTACAGGCGTGCATTAGCACACTTGGCTAATTTTTTTTTTTAAGAGATAGGATCTCACTATATTACTCAGGTTGGGCTCATACTCCTGGCCTTAGGTGATACTTGCGCCTCAGCTTCCCAAACTGCTGTGACAATAGGCGTGAGCCACTGCGCCTGGCCCATGCTATATGTTTTACACATACTCTTTTAATCTTGAAAAAAACTAAATAAAGCAGATACTTATTTTCACTTTAAGAGAGAGAAAATGGGCTTTGATAATTTAAGTAGTTTGGCTAAGATCATATAGCAAGTAAGTGGGGAGGCTGGTATGTGAACTCAGTCTGGGTCGAGATCCCTTGCTTTCATCCACTACACTATTAGGGAAAGCCTTTCTGAAGTGTCATTTGAGAACTGAATCATAAGAAGGTAAGGGGATAGTGAGAGAAATCACATATAAAGCCCTACAGGGGGAAAGGAGTCTTTCAGTTTTAGGAAATTAAAGGCGGCCAATGGGACTGGAGTAGTTAATGAAAGCAAGAGGGTCAGGAGATAGGGTTGCAGAAAGCAGTTGCTACCTCAGGCAGAATCCTATGGGTCACAGGAGCTCGGATTTTATTCCAAGTGAAATAGGAACAACTGATCACTTTAAACTGGACAGTGACATGACATCATTTTTTAAAAAAATATTTTTGTAGCTAATGTATCAAGAATGAATTGAAAGAAGGTACGAGGAGTCCAGGTCATTCATTTATTCAACAAATATTAGATAGTTTGTGGAGTAACAAATATTGTGGCAGGCACTATTCTAGATACTAGAAATGCAGCTAAAAATAACATAGACAAGGTTCTCTACTCTGGAGTCCACTTTAGAATGGTGAACACACACACACACACACACACACACCCCTCCCTTCTCCTACATTAAGAATTTCTCCACACTTCTGGACATTTTCCAACAGCATGCCACTTCTACTATCTTTCATCTTTAAACAAACATCAAACAAAAATCTATCATCTGACCTTTTATTCCCCTCTAGCTACCATCCCATTTTTCTACTTCCTAAATCCAGAAAAACTTTCAAGAACACTCTGTGGTAGTGTCACCTCCAGTTATTGTCTCAACCCACTACAATAAAATTTCTTTCTTTTACTCCATTAAAACTGCCCTTGTCAATGTCACCACATTACCATCTTGAAGCTAAATTCTCACTTCTCTCTCCTCATCTTATTTCACCTCTTAGGAATATTCACACTGTTAATTAGTCCTTCTTGAAACACTCATCTTTTAGTTTCTGTGCCACAACATTCTTCAGGTTTCTTACCTTGCTGGCCTCTCCTCAGTCTAATTAGAGGGCAATATAGCATAAAGATTAAGGGCATGGATTTCTAGATTTAGCTCTGAAAACAGGTTGTGCTATGGCATGGAAGACAGTCATTGGAAGAGAGTGCTCCCCTTTCTCAGGCAGGCTAGAAAAATGATTAGTACTTCAGATGAAAAGTGACGGTGGGTTATACCGGAGTGTTAACAGTGGAAATAAAGAGAAATAAATGGATTTAGCTGTATTTTAGAAGTAGAGCCAAAAACATTTGGAGATGGATTGGATATAGGAAGTCAAAGAAAAGGACCATCATACTTTTTTCATTGAGAAACTGGTAGAATTAGGGAGCTACTCAAAGAAGTCTTGAGGGGGGGAAAAGATTTGAGGTAGAATAAAGTTTGTGACCCAATAAAAAGTTAGTGAATATATCTAAAAAACACCTAGACTTAGAGATGATCTCATCCAGTGCCTTTCCATTGAAATTAATACCTGGAAAAGGTTACATCATGCATAGGATCCTCTGTAACCAAAGTCACACAGACAATTGGTGGTAGAGCCGGAAACAGAATACGAGTCTCCCAGAATCCTGCTAAGAAGCCACAGATCAGCATCAAGCAAGACAATCATTACAGACGGAGTGAGGCTTTATTACTTTAGTCCTCTTCTTCCCCTGACCAATGCAATAAAAAATATTTTAATAAAATTGTTGGGTTCATTTAACATAGTTTAAGGAACTTATGAACTGCATATTTATATTTCCTTAATAAAAGTGAGTGAGGGAAGTAAAGACAGATGGGATATAAAAGCAGTGTTACCCTTGACAGTAATTGTGGAGGCATTAATAACCTTTACTCATGTATCCTATTTGTAAAAGGTTTACATGACATTCTCGCTCAAGTACTATCCATTCTATTTTGCAAGATAGTGCACATGCAAATAATTCAGGACAGTAAAAGAGATGTCATAAGGCAATACTAGATTAACTGCCAAATGAATTATATAAACAATACTGTTTTGAGAAAAGGTACTCTGAAGTAGGCCTTAAGAGAAGGTTTAAGCTAAGCTCTAGAGGATGACACATAAGATTTTTAAAAGTACACAGGGAAGGGGATTAAACAAACCTATAAAATGTATTCACTAGGATGCTAGGTTTGGGGCTGAGGTTTGGGAGTGGGGAGAGTGAGCTATTTAGAAGGTTTAAGCTAAGCTTTAGAGGATGACACATAAGATTTTTAAAAGTACACAGGGAAGGGGATTAAACAAACCTATAAAATGTATTCACTAGGATGCTAGGTTTGGGGCTGAGGTTTGGGAGTGGGGAGAGTGAGCTATGTTCGACTGGGGGAACAGAGATACTCTCTTTGGTAGGACATTTGGGGCTGAATGATACAGAGGAAACAAGGAATGTGATAATGGGAGAAGAGGAGAATATTCTAGATATAACAAGTACAAATAATCCCTACATTACTGTCTGTGTGTTAGACTCCATAGATTTGACACACAGAGATCTTGTTCGATGGGAAAATAATGGGATATGAATTCCTAAACTTGAATTTAAACAAATTCTTTTTCTGAGCTCAGTGTCTCCATCAGTAATAAGTGCTGCACATAACATGTGCGATAACGGACACAGAAGTGTTTTGGAAGCAGAAACGTATAATGTATCAAAGTTATAAAAATCAATTTAAAAGGCAAGAACGAAAAGTTATATGATTCTTAAAAATAAAGAAGTGAGTTATGATCATTGATGATATGGGTATTAGTATTACCTTATGTATCTTTACACTGTCTCTTGTACTTTTTATGCATATGATTTATTTGCCTTACCAGATTGTAAGCTCCCTGCAGCTGGTAAGTAGATTTTCAATATGGTAGGTGACACAGGCTTTTGGTTAGCTAAGATGATATATTAAGCCAATAATTCATTTTACTGTCCTTTAGGGATCTGAATTTCTGTGTGTGTGTGCGCGCTCAGAATCCCATCTACTTTCGAGGGATTCGAGGGGGCTTATATCATGAAAAGTTAACGAAAACAAGTATAGATAAAAACAGAATAGAACCCATCTTAAATAGAACCCATCTTAAAATAGACAGAGTAATAGGAAGGTAATTGTGTTAATTACTACTGCTGGCCTTTGGCTGGTATATCCTGGCAGTCAGAGGAAGAAGGAAATCGGCTGAATCCCGCAGTACTGCACTTTAATCGACCTCCAGGTAGTCATTTACAGTCATCTGCAGAGACCTTTTCCCTGGAACAAAACCTGCAGGGCACTTGGATCGCGTGGGCTTTCATACGAGAATCAACAACAGCCTACACGGAACAACTAAGGAAACAGACATACATCAGTATGACCCTTCATAAAGCCTGAGAAAATAACTGAGCAGAGTTATTTACTTGTTTCTGCTGCTGTTAGAGAAAGGACCTCTGTCATGATGGAAACACTGCTGCCTCAACAACGGAATCCTGTTTTCTCGCTAGGGCTCTAGCCCAGGCTTGGCAATAGAAAACAGCACCTGGATCGCTTCATCGCCCCCAAATAAACTGCCATCATTAGCCCAGCTGCTCGCTGGCAACCTCGGATTCAGGCAAGGTCGGTGTTCCGCACTGGGGGCAGTGCCTCTGTTCGGCCTTCGGAGGGACAGTTTCAGGTAGGTGGCTGCTAAGAGTCGGGAGCATACGATGTGAGGGTTGGTCTTAGGCCGATGGGGCTAGGGGGCAGGGAAAGAAGCAACTCAGGGTTGCCGCGTTGCACAACTCCAGGGGGCACCACCGCAGACCCCCTCCTAGAAGTGGAGACCTCTCATGCCCTGTACACGAAGGAGCGACAGAAGCAGCTGTCTCTGTGGGTCACAGGGGCCAACCCAGACCCAGGGAATAAAGGCTACCATCCCACTCCTCCCTCAGACCCCAGAGCTCACCCACCTGCAACTGCAGTCTCCGAAGTCTCCACCCCAGTCTCCCAGCCTCCAGAGGACTGGTTGCGATTGGCCTGCACCGCTGTCCCGTTAACTCTTCCACAAGTGTGAGTGGCGTAACTGTCGGGCTCTCGGCCTTGGTCCCGCCCTTCGCTCGTCTCCGAAGCCACGCCTGCGTAACGTCATACAATGCCGCAAAGCGCAGGGCTGATCTCCGCCCCCAGCTGCTTTCACTCCGAAAGGAGGTGGCTGAGTTGGGGGCGGGCCGGGAGGGCTCTCGGTGGGCAACGTGCCCGTCTACGTAGCGACGTCCCTCCTCCTGCCCTCGGACGCTGGGAAGAAGGGGGTGGGGCCACGTTTGCATCCGCGCCATCAGGCCCGAGGTAGCGGCGAAGTCCTCCTTCAGTGTATGGTTTTCCCTGCCAAGCGGTTCTGCTCGGTGCCATCCATGGAGGGCGTGCGCTGGGCCTTTTCCTGCGGCACTTGGCTGCCGAGCCGAGCCGAATGGCTGCTGGCAGTGCGATCGATCCAGCCCGAGGAGAAGGAGCGCATTGGCCAGTTCGTCTTTGCCCGGGACGCTAAGGCAGCCATGGTACTGCGGGTCTTTTTGGTATTTAGAGTCTTGGTAGCAGATGTTGGGGGAGGCGGGCCAGGCTGTGGAGATCCCACACTCCCGCCCTGTCGGCGGCGCTCTCGCTGTGGAGCCTGTGGCCGGCCCGGGCGACAATGGCCGGCGCTGTGGGGTTGCAGGCCACACACTGCCTGGTTTCCACGGCCATTGTAACCGCCTTGGAGGCCTCGATAGCTGTAAAAATTATCTCTTTCCCCGTTATTGAAAATGGAGACCATACTAAACCAGTGAAATAAGTGTAGGGAAGGCCGACAAAAATTTTTTTTCTGTAATGAATGTTTTTATATCTTTATCTTTAAATTTTATTAATTTTTTTTCTTTTCATGGGTTCATAGCCCATGCTTATTCTGCCTGTTAAATATCCCACCATTCTCCAGGGACACCCTACACGTGGTAGGCCCTAGAAATTGTCAATATGATTTAGTTTCTAGCCCTGCGCTCCCTGGGATTGAAGCCAATGAAATTGAAGCCCGGAGAAGATACCTTCCTCACTAGATGGCATAGGAAACAATATTTTATGTAGATTTGTTTTAGCGATGTATTTTGAAGCAACAAATGGAAAACTGGATTTCAAAACAATCTACTATATAGCGCAATTTGAAACAATCGTGAATTACTATCATTTAAAAGACAGTCCTTTATTTAAAATGTTACATATTCAAACACCTTTCTGTTTGAAATGTAGGCTAGTTTATAATTTTTAAGGCACATTGGTCAACATTTTTTACACTTATAATTTGTAAGGAATTGTGAAATGAGCTACTTTTAAAAGCCTGCAGTGTTTAAAATTTAGTCAGTGTTAGAATTAAAGAAGAAAAAAACCCCTGAAAGATAATTTTTAAAAATATATGCTTTGTCATCTTATATTCTTGTTTGTGTGTGTGTGTGCGTTTAGTAATGTTTTAAAAAATAATAAATGAGTCGGGAGAGCAGAACATGTTAGGTCATGCCTTGCTAATTGTTGAAGCTGGGTGATCAATATATGGGATCCAGAAATACATATGCACAGATGTAGATACAATAGGGCTGCTTATTGCAGTTATTTATGACAGCAAGTCTAAAGCCAGCCTAAAATGTCCAATAAATGGGAAATAATATTAATGAAATATGTTACAGTTAAAATTGCGTGGACCAGACCAATGTGTACAGACATAAAATAATTCCCAAAACTTGTAAAAGCTTATATGTGGTAGAATATGATGTAAGTGTAGTCTCATGTTTGTGTTTATATGTAGAGTTAGCAAAAACATGTAAATGCACACTTAAATACAGAAAAGACTGAAAGGATGCCAGCTGTTAACTTTGGTTACTCGTGAAGGAGAGGGAATTGTTAAGGTGAGCTTTAACCTTTTATCTACTTAAGCATTGCTTAAGTCTTAATTAAAGTGTGTTTAATACGTAAGTATTTTGAAAAGTTTTAAAAATGAAAATTTTAGAAACCAAAAAAATACACTTTTACACACAGTGTGCTTTTATCTTTAGTAGACATCAATACATACCAAATGTTTTATGTACTTAACAGGCTGGTCGTCTGATGATAAGGAAATTAGTTGCAGAGAAATTGAATATCCCTTGGAATTATATTCGTTTGCAAAGAACTGCAAAAGGAAAACCAGTTCTTGCAAAGGACTCATCGAATCCTTATCCGAATTTCAACTTTAACATCTCTCATCAAGGGGATTACGCGGTGCTTGCTGCTGAACCTGAGTTGCAAGTTGGAATTGATATAATGAAGACTAGTTTTCCAGGTAATATGGCATTGTTGTAGTACAGCAGTTAAGTGTCTTATGCCTCAGTTCTTACCTATTGAGCAATCTCAGGCCAGGAGATGTATTAGAGATATTTAAGTTTAGGGAAAATGTCCTCAGTACACAAAGGTAATGGAGAGCATAAATCTGAAAAGGGTGTATTTCTGTGAATATTTACAGAGTTATACATAAATAGTGCATTTCCTTGTCTTCATCTTAATTTACTATCCTCATTTGGAAGATTTTAGTTGGTTCTCCCTTGATTTTCTAATTTTTTCTATTAAAGGTGTTAGCAGTGATAAACATAAAGGGTAACTTTTGAATTGTTTAGTTTTCTGACCATATTTATAAAATAAGGCAAAATAAAAGAGACAAAATACATAAAAATTACAATTGAAATTTGGGAAAGGACCAGAATTTTCCCCCCATGGTTTTACATGTTCATCTTTACATTTTTAAAATAAACTTTGCTGGATTTTTTTTTTTAATGCCTTTGAGATTTAAAATCTGTAAGTAGTTTTATGAAGTCACACATCACTTTGTACTCTGAATTCCTTACTGGAAAACCAAGTCTCCACCCTCAAGGAGTTTTCCCCCTTCCCAGTTACAGGTGGGTCTTTTTCCATTGTTTGTAGGATTTAATTGTGTAACTAGTATTTCTTGAGCAACTCCTACAAATGTGTAACACTGTATTCAATGCCTAATAGGTATTATTTCATCATCTTAAGACTATTATGTAAGTACTACTGTTATTTTATATAAAAGGTTAAGACATTTGTCCAAATTGACTTCAGCTAAGAAGTTCATTTATTTAACCACTGCTCTCTACCGTATATGGCCTCTTCGGTATGAGATTTTATTGATTCCTGTTAGAAGAATTTCCAGATACCAAAATATGAAAAATTCTGTGAAACTAGGTTACATACATTTAAAGTTGTTATGGAAGAACTAATGGCTAGGAATATGAAAAATATAGTAAGAAAGGCCTTGCCTTTCCATTTTCAAAAACTTGTGTTAGGCATTATAAACTAAAAAGAGTATGATATTAGCGAACGAATAGACAACTGGAAGAGTTAATCTTACAGCCCAGGATATATACATATTTCAATTCAGTGGATAAGAGATTATTTATTAAATGGTGCTCGTAGAATTGGTTAGTCATATGGATGTAAAACTTACTATATACACAAATCTGGAGCAATTAGAGGCTTAAATGTAAACAAAAATTATAATTTTAGAACAAGATATAGTTGACTGTGACCTTGAGTTGCAGTAAATCTTTTTATGTACTTATTATTTTCAAACAAGACAGAATTCAGAATTTATCAAAGAAATAATAGATATTTTAATTTTAAAAATTATATTCCAAAAATATAATCAAATACAAAAGATAAATAATAGAATAAGGAAGATTCTTACAACAAATTTGGTAAATAAAAGTGTCAGTATCCATGATATATAAAGAGTTTTAATGCAGAAAATATTAATAGGCACCTTACAGAAAAACAAATTCAAGTAGTCAATAAGCTATTACCTTAATGATTAGAGTAATGCAAATTAAAGTAACAATGACATGCCCATCAGATTTGCAGAAAATTGGTAAAACACTGGAACTTGTTGTGAAATTGTCGGAAAAGAACAATCATACATAGATGGAAGCACTAGAAATTGCTATAGGCTTTTTGGAAAACCATGTTAAAATTGAAAATACACATACTCTTTGATTTAGTGATCTTGTTTATGGTACTGTATCCAAACGATTTATGAATGACAAAACCTGAATGCTGGTAATAGAAATTAGTTAAATAAATTAATGGTGGATGCATTCTACAGATAATTATTAGCTGTAATAAAAGAATGAGTTAGGTCTATATGAACCTGAAGGGACTTAGAACATATATATATATATATATTTAGTATTCTAAAAGAGGGTTTTGCCATGTTGTCCACGCTGGTCTTGAACTCCTGGGCTCAAGTGATCTGCCTGCCTCAGCCTCCCAAGTGCTAGGATTACAAGCATGAGCCACTGTGCCCAGCCAGTATCACATTATAGAAAAGCATATATAGCAGAACCTTATTTTTTTAAAAACAAATGCCTCAATCCCTTTAAAAACCAACTATGTAAAATAATTTTTTAAAACTTAGAAAGTTATAAGAAAAAATTTCAAAAGCTAAAAGACTTAGGAGAAATATTTTTCTCTGAGATAAAAATTCTCCATGAACCTTTTTAATTTTAATTTTAAAAGAAGATTGTCCTTATTACTAAATTCAAGTTAAAAGCATGCAACTCTGTCCCCTACAAAATCCTTAATCCTCCTTTCCCACAAACATCAGTAACGGAAGAATCTATGTAGGAAGCTCTAAATAGACTAGCTTTTACAGAAAATTGAATTGATGATATCTAGGATAAATCTGATAAATAAATCTGAGAAACACTTCCAGAATGAAGAGGAATGAATAAGGAGATAAAGAAGAATGAACATAGAGATTTGGTTTATGGAAATATACTATTGAAGAAGATGACCGATTAAATGGATAAGACACAAAAATAAATTATTTGGTAGGAAACTAGAGATTTGGGATTAGATGGATTTAGTTCCAGTTTAAAAAAGAATAATAAAAAGTTCTGGAGATAGGTAGTGGTGATGATTATATAATAATGTAAGTGAACTGTATACCACTGAACTATATACTTAAAAATCGGTTAAATTATAAATATTATACTATAATAGAGAAGAAATCATACATAGAATATCAGAATTAAATGTTGTAGAAAGTGGAACAGTTCTGCTGGTATCCAAAAATAAAATAATTTATCTTGAAAGAAACCAGAGCCAGTTTAGTCTTAGATTTTTTCTCTAATAATAATAGGACCATAGAATAGTCTTTCTAAATTTTGATCAGGGTATCAAAATCAGCCAGGGTGCTCATTAAAAATACAAATTCCTTGAAACCACTGCAGACCTATGGCAGTCAGAATTTCTGAGAGTACATCAGGGTTTTTTATTTCTTTTTATTTTTTTTGACCAAGTTTCCCTCTTTGTTGACCAGGCTAGAGTGCTGTGGCACCATCTCTGCTCAGTAATACCCCTGCCTCTCTGGTTCAAGCGATTCTCCTGTCTCAGCCTCTGAAGTAGCTGGGATTACAGGTGCCCACCACAACACTTGGCAAATTTTTGTATTTTTAGTAGAGACCGGGTTTCACCATGTGGGCCAGGCTAGTCTCGAACTCCTGACCTCAGGTGATCTGCCTGCCTCTGCCTTCCAAAGTGCTGGATTATAAGCCTGAGCCACCGTACCCAGCCGGGTTTCTATATTTAGACAATATTCCCAGTTGATTGTTAGTCATCTTAATGTTTGGAAAACACTGTATTAGATGTAATTTACAGAGCTAACAAAAAGAAAAATTGTAGCCCATTTACCAGTTTTTATGAGTGATATTATCAGGAAGTCATTGCCTCACACTATAACAAAATTAAAGTTTTATTAACAGTTACTAGAATACAATATAATTCTATAGTCAAGCAAACTTCTGAAAGATGCCTTTTGAAGCTTGAAAAGGTAAAAATAAATCACAAAGTCAACAGATACAATGTCATATTAAATCATCTTTCACAAACCAGAGAATATATTCATGGCAAATTTGATAGACAGAGGTTAATGTTGTTAAGATATGAAATATTCCTCTAAATATCGATGGGAAAACCACTTAAGCCGTACTTGATGGATGTAGGAAGGACTTTATAAGTTAACAAAAACAGTTGACAAAAGAAGATACACATTTAACAATGACTTTCACAACAACCTTAGAGCTAATATTTATTAAGTACTTGATAGTTCAAGGCATTTTACACACAGAGAGGAGACAGAAAAAGTCATCTGAAGGTGAAGACAAAAATTGGAGTGATGCAACTGTAAGCCAAGGACTGTCAGGAATGAGCAGAAACTAGGAAGAATTAAGTATTATTCTTAATCTGCCCAATTTTTGTACTTATTTTACAGTTTGAAAAGCAGCCATAGAGATGTTAAGTAAATGTTAAATAAATAACCTACAGGTCGAGTAGCCTTAGTGGGAAATCGACAGTGCTCCAGTGAGTTTTTCCTTTGAGTATAATTTTGGTGTTCAAATTTTTGAGTTTTATAACATTTTTGATTTCAGATTTTCAGATTAGGGATACTCAATCTGTAGCTAAGAAGTGATGGATCGGCATTTGAACATTTGACTCCAGGGACATAAAATTAAAGCTCCTAAGGGTACTTAAGTGTGTATGCTTCTGTATAATTTAAATTGTATGCATGTATATATTAGTTTCTTCAGGCTGCCTAACAAAGTACCTCAAACATGGTGTCTTAAAGTGACAGTTCTGTGAGTTCTGGAAGGCTGGAAATCAGTCAGGGTGTCAGCAGGGCCATGGTCTTTCTGAAGGTTCCAAGAAAGAATCCTTCCTTACTTAATTCTTCTAGTTTCTGCACATTCCTGACAGTCCTTGGCTTGCAGTTGCATCACTCCAATTTTTGTCTTCACCTTCAGATGACTTTTTCTGTCTCCTCTCTGTGTGTCTATCTCTCCTTGTAAGGACACCAGCATTGGACAGTTATGACCTCATCTTAACCTGATTACATTTATAAAGACTCTATTTCCAAATTAGGCCACATTCTAAGGTTCTGGGTGGATAGGAATTTCAGGAGACATTTTCTGTAGAGAATGACATACTTAGTAGAGTCCATTCTCTGGCCCCCTGCATAATTTGTATCCATCTAACATACAAAGTAAATTCACGCTATCCCAGCATCAGCAGTTCTCAGCCCATTCCAGCATTAACTCTAAACCTCATGTAAGTGTTAATATCATCAACTCAAAAAGTGGCAAATCTCATCCTCTCAATCATCTAAATCAACTATTTGTGAAACTGGGGTATGATCCTTCTTGGGGCAAAATTTCTTTCCATCTGTGGACCTGTGAAAGCAGAAAACACGTCTTCTAAAATACAGTGGTGGGAAAGGCATAGGATAGACATTTCCATTCCAAAAAGAAGTTTGAATTAAAAAGGAGTTGTGGTTCTCAAACATGTTCCAAACCCAGCAGGGTAAATTCCATTAGATTTCAAAGCCTGAAAATAAAAGGCTGCATGCTCTGTCCTCTTGATCCGCTTCTTCCTTCTCTGGAGTTCTTCCTGAAAGGATAACATTCGAAGCTCAGTAGTTCTAGCTCTATCAGCCGGTTTCTTGCCTCTGTATGTTAATACCTATATGTGTTGGTAAGCAAGGTAAGAGCAACTGAAGTTTAGGACAGCCTAAATGGTGAGTCTCAAACCTAGGTTGTCATATTTCAAACTAGTGTTTTTTCTGCTGTACTCCACGAATTGAGGGCTTAAATACATCCTTTGACAGTATTTGCAAGTATTATTTGCAAGAGGCTTTGTGCATGTAGTTTGTGAAACCTGTATTGGCAGCTCAGATACTTTTGTGTTATTCTTTGTTTTTGTCTGGGTAAGTTCCTGGACAAATGAACTGCATTATACATACTAACTCATATCTTAGAAGATGTTCACTTCTCATAGAAGCAAAATTATATATAATTCTATTATATACAGTTCAGCACTTAGAAAATGAAATTATTAGAATTTCCAATATGATTTATTATATAAGGCTAAATTTTGGTACTTTAAAGCAAGCACATAGATGGGCAGTGCTTCAGTCCCTTCCACTTTCCCCCAAACTGACCAGCCCATTCTCCTAAAGACTGAGGTACTGTTATATATACATATGGGTGTCCTTGTTTTGGAGAGGGATTCATGTAGGTAGGCCTTGAGGTTCTGGTTGGTACTGGTAGGATTTTTTTCATGGGCCTGCAATAGTGGCTCAAGGCACCAGATCTAAATGATCTTATTGTAGGTTACTACTGTGTTTAAAATAAAACGTTAGTTGCTGTGTGGTCCTGGTTAGTTAGTCGTTGTTGCAGAATACAATATCTAACACTGCTCTCCCTAAAGATCAAGCTATAAGATGGAGGATCAGGTTTTTCTAAACTTGACTGGTGATTCTCTGTGTATATAATGGTATTATTAGAATTTGCCAACATATATATCCAGTAATTGTACTGTCTTCAAATAGTTGTCAGGGACAAATTCACCGTTCTTCCTAATGATTTTTCTTTATTCCAGTTTCCTAGGTAAACTGTATTTAATACTTAGCAGAATACTTGCCCACTGTATATCCACCACAATGCCACAGTGTGGTGCTGCTGTGCTTTGGCTGAATATTTACAAAATTACTTTGCCTATTGCTGTCAAATTTTTATTTTGTGGACTAAATAAGATGCTCTCTAAAGTATATGAAAATGCACTTATATCGGATACTTTTTTAGCTGCACATAATGAGTTATATGATTGCTTTCTAGTGATTGTGCCAGATTGATTGCCTTTTATGTTAATCAGTTTTTTATTAGCATGCTTATTTAAATTTTTTTCCTTGATTGCCCCATCTTATTTAGTTAAGAATCAAAAGGCTTCTTGAAGGTTATGAAAAAAATTTGAAAAAACCAGCAAGCAGAATGAAACTATAGATAACAAAATACTTATCTTTTTAAATGCAGGTTTTTTGGATATTATACTTTCTCTCAAAATATATAATGCAGTCTTCCAAACCGAAGATAGTATATTCCTCCCACTGTTAATACTTATGCTGTTTGTGCCAAAATCCATTCAAGAGGAAACAGTTTATGATTTTTGTAGATACAGTGTTCCCAGTGTTTAAAATTTCCAGATTTACTTTACTTCAGAAGCTTTCTGTCTTTACTGTTTTTAAGGTGATCTTTAAGATGTTCTTTAAGATGCTGTTTATCAATGCTGTATGTACTATTGATATAGTGAACAAAACAGTTTTTATTGAGGGGCTTCTGTTAATGTTAATCTCAGGAAGGTGTTGAGGAGTAAGCATCAGACAATCAAAAGGATTTATGGCACCAAAAGGGGTAAGAATTTCTTGCCATTGAACTCTCAAGATCACAATTTAATATTTCAGTGCCTGAAAATGAATGAGGATCCTTGTCTTGATCCATAGTACCACATATCAGCAACAGGATCAGCAGAAATATTTCCTGATGAACTAAGAGGAGACAATTTTGTCTTGAAGAAGGAGTACTGGAAAAATCATAGTTTCATGAGAGAACTGACTTTTAATGTTTTCTACCCTTGAGATGAGTGTGGGAAAGGTATTTGGTTACTGTAGGAGAAACTGTAAACTCTCTAGGAAGATAAGGACCATGTCTGTTTTGCTCATCATGATATTCCTGGTACGTAGCACTTGTATATTTTTACTGAGTGGTCATAATGGAATTCTAATTGTTGAATTCTCATAGAGAGAATTAGTGATTAAATTCCAGTGAAGTATTAAGAAGGGGGCATTCAACATCTTTTTTCTCTGCATATCTCACGTAAGAAATGCCCTTAGAGAGTGTGGTATCAGCTATCACTTTCAGAGTTGCAATAACCATTTGAGAATGTCAGATTTTGGAGTTGGGTATTTTAGAAGTGGGAGTTGGAATAAACAACAGAATCCTCAAAGGGATTACCTTCAAAAGGTTTTCTGGAAAATAATGTAATAATGAACTAAGGATACAGGGCAGTAGAATATTTAGGAAGTAATTTACCATATAATAGTTAACATTTATGTATACACTTAGTAAATGTTTGTGGTTTACCTGCCTTGGAGCAGGCTTTCTTATAGCCCTATTAGGCTGTAAGTATAAAAGGCAAGAACAGTGATCATTTTTTAAAAATATTTAGTTGAATACGTATTTGTGTAACTATTTATACACATTCTGCATATTTGTATAAAAAAATGAATGGTGGTAGAAAGTTTGTGCTTGGTGGTAAAGACACACAAGCACATAATTTTAATGTTTTGGAAAATTCAATACTGGAGGCCTACCGTGAGTTTTAATATTTATCTTACCCCTTAGTTCTGGTAATCGGATCCTTTGAGTTGTATCTTTTGTCATTTATTTTTAGAATGCTATGTAATATTTTGTTATCTATGAAATAGTGGCACTAAAGATATGTTTCAGGTTTTTAAAAATGAGCTTATTTTGCAATTGCAACCACAAAAGAATAATAAAAATCTTTTTATTTGGAGAAGTTATATTAGAAAACAAGTTGGAAAACATTTTAAAGAAAATAAGTATTTATTTTTTAGCCATGGTGATAATGTAGAATAAAAGAACGATTTTCAGCTTTCTGCTTATTTTCTTTTTTTTTTTTTTTTTTTGAGACGGAGTTTCGCTCTTGATACCCAGGCTGGAGCGCAATGGCGCGATCTCGGCTCACCGCAACCTCCGCCTCCTGGGTTCAGGCAATTCTCCTGCCTCAGCCTCCTGAATAGCTGGGATTACAGGCACGCGCCACTGTGCCCAGCTAATTTTTTTTTGTATTAGTAGAGACGGGGTTTCACCATGTTGACCAGGATGGTCTCGATCTCTTGACCTCGTGATCCACCCGCCTCGGCCTCCCAAAGTGCTGGGATTACAGGCTTGAGCCACCGCGCCCGGCCGCTTTCTGCTTATTTTCTAAAAATTGTAATGAAAGAATTATTCCCTTTTTTTCTCTGTTACATAACAAAATAAAACTTTAGAATAATATGGCTTTATTTTAGGAGTATTTTTAGTGGGCTTCTGATAAATATTCTTTTATGTAAAAAATTTCCTCTTATTTATAATAGCTTTGTCTGCTAAAATTTATCAAAACTTTTCAGGGCATATATTGATACAACCGTATGGTTTTCTTAATTAATAATTTACAGAATATCACCAGTTCCTGTTAAACTACACTTGTGTTTCTGGGCTAACCACTACTTGTCATAGTGTATTTGCTCTTAATTCTCAACTTGCTTTCACTTGCTGAGATTTTGTTTAGGATTATTTAAAATGTATTCAAAAGTTTGATTGCCCTGTAGCTCTTTGGGGGGTGCTGTCTTGAACAGTTTTAGTAATAGAGCAGCCTTTTATTTTTTAATAGAACTGCTATTTTTAATTTTGTATTTCCTTAATTGACAGGTCGTGGTTCAATTCCAGAATTCTTTCATATTATGAAAAGAAAGTTTACCAACAAAGAATGGGAAACAATCAGAAGCTTTAAGGATGAATGGACTCAGCTGGATATGTTTTACAGGAATTGGGTATAATTCTAATTTTGAAAACAAAAGTCTATAATGATTCCATTATCTTCACTTAAAATCAAAGTCCTTTAGTTACCCAGTAGTGTCCAAATAGTGCTTGAAGTAAATGGGTGATTGCTTGAGAACTTTATGGATTTTATGCATACAGTATTACATTATAATGACATTTCATTTTAAGAAAATTTAACCTATATGTAATGCTCAGTTAGAAAGTACTTAGAGCTAAAACAAAACATTTATCACCATATATAAGTAATGTTTTCTATCATAAAGGAACTAATACACATGAAGTCTTATGTAACAAACACTGATACATACACTACATGCCAGAAAACATTACTTCAAGCTCTTGTTAAGTTAGTTAATTTAATGTACGTAACAATCCTATGAGGAAGGTGTTATTACCATCATCGCAGGTTACACATGAGGGGATACAGGTACAGAGAGCTTAAATGATTTGCCTTAAGATCATATGGATGGTTTGTTTCCATGCTATAAGGGTTTTTAAAAAAAGCTTATAACCATATAGCCATAATGTAGTATAGCGTTAAAAGTCCCTGTCTGTTGGTCCTGTGGATTCTATGAAAACTTTTATCTACTGAATTCTAAGAGAAAATGTCTTTCTGTATCTTAGGCACTTAAAGAAAGCTTCATAAAAGCCATTGGTGTTGGACTAGGATTTGAATTGCAGCGGCTTGAATTTGAGATATCGCCGTTAAACTTGGATATAGGCCAGGTTTATAAAGAAACACGTTTGTACCTGGATGGAGAGGAAGAGAAAGAATGGGCATTTGAGGTAAGAAATTTATTAGAATTGTTATAACTAAGAATTTCCATTCTTTTATGCATGTATTTATGATTAATTTGGGTAGGCTAGTCACTGAATCCAGTTACAACCGAATCCCTTCCTGGTCCTCTGAAAGTGTGATCAGGGCCAGTATGAGAGCATATAACATTTATACTAATACTTGAAAGATGAGGCATTGTGAGTTCAGCAAAATAAGAAAGGAAAAGAGGCTCTGAACTGGAGCTTTGCATGTATGAACAGCCAAACGCAGTCACTTTGGCTGGGTCATAGTGAGGTTGTTTGACAGACATTCCAGTTCAGGCTGGTAGATCCTGCAGGTTATTGATCAGGTTAAAGATTTTGGTCTCCCTACTGTATTTTGTTTCTGTCACTAGCAGTTCTTGGTTGCTAGTGAGAGAAGCCAGCACACACTAATTTAAGCCAAAAAACAGAATTATAGGTTACTAGAGTAATTCAGTAACGGTCCCCAGTATTAGCTAGAATTAGGGAATGAAATATTCAGAGCCTTTTTGTCACCTACTTTTGCCTTTCTATACATTTTGGCTTCAGTTTTCTCTTACCCTTGTTTCTCATTCTATACACCAGCTTTCTCAGCTTCTCTGGTCTGCATGACAGAAAACATCGCTCTTGTTCGTTTCATACTGTTGCGTGTAATAATTTATGGTTTACAAACAATTTACATTAAACAAACTGGTAAACTTGCTTTCTGTTCCAAGCCCAAAAATCCTAGAGAAGGGACTCCCTGGCCTTGCTTGGGCTAGGTGTTTATCTCTAGAGCAGTCACTATACTGTGATTGGTCCTGCTTATGTCAGATGTCCAGAGTCCAGCAAATGGACTGTAGAACAGTTCTCTGACTTATAAGATCATCTGTTGAGATACAGAATACTAGAAAATAAATGAGATGTTAAGTTTGAGATACCAACTATCTAAGTGAAGATGTTAAGTAGGTGAATGGAATGGAGGGCTAGGCTAGAGGAAAAAATTATAATCATAATGGTTATAAGTTTAACCATTATGTCAATGGTAATTAAAACCGTGGATTTAAAATTAGAACTATGAGATTACCTAAGGAGCAGCTATAAATTGAATCTATGAAGAGAGAAACACAAATTGAAGCCACGAGAAGTTAGAGGGCCTAGAATAGAGCCCTGAGAATACATATGCGACAAAGAGGGAGGGAGCTATAAAATGTAATGATGGTCCCCAATTTACGATGGTTCAACTTTTTTTGACTTTATGATGGTGTGAAAGTGATAATGCATTCAGTAGAATTCATATTTGCAGAACCCACGCAACCATTCCTTTTTTCATTTTCAGTACAGTATTCACTAAATTACATGAGATATTCAGCATTTTATTGTAAATGAGGCTTTGTGTTAGATGATTTCACCCTTATAGGCTGATGTAAGTATTCTGAGCACATTTAAAGTAGGCTCTACTATGCTATTCTATGCTATGTGCTATGCTATGATGTTTGGTAGGTTAGATGTATTAAATGAATTTTCCATTTAACCATGTTTTCTTACAGTGGGTTTATTGGGGTATAACATCATTGTGAGTCGAGGAGCATCTGTACTAATAGTCAAAGGTGGATTTGTGGGGGAGATAAAGAATGACCAAAATGGTATAAGAGAGTCGTGTTGGGATCCAAGGACAAAAGGCATTTTGAGAAAGAGAGCTAAGTCAAAAACTGCTAGGGGCCAGGTGGGTGGTTCATGCTTGTCATCCCAACACTTTGTGAGGCTGAGACACTATCTACAAAAAATTTTAAAAATGAAATGTTGAAAACAGTATGTCCATTAGTTAACATTCTTTAGTGTCCAACTATCAGTTGTTAGATACATAATACCTCTAATTATACGTTAAGCATGATTCTTATTTACTGAAATATTCTATACATATAAGAACTATATCTTATATTCTAAATTTCTGAAAAATTGTTTTAAATATTTTTTAATTTGCACATTCAGGTTACTTTGTTCTTGTTTGTTTAAAGAAAAAACAACAGGGCTACATAGCAGACTTATTTTGTGATAACTTTGGCATAGCAAATCTTCTGATACTTAGTCATATATTTTTCCTCTTTAAACATGTCTTAAATGTATCCTTATTGAATTGCACTTTTTGCTTATTTGGGTACCTGAAGGTATGAAGATAGAAAGAAGAAGATAAAAAAATAAAAGCTCCCTAAGTACTATTTCTAATTGTAGTGTCTTCTGATGTTTTATGGAAGAGTGCTTTAGTAAAGTGGTTTTTCAGTGAAAAGTTTGTTCAGCTTTTAAGTGTTTGTAATTTTTTCTGGTAACTGCCTCAATCTGTATTACATTTTAAAGCTCCCTCCCCCTTTGTCTCATATGTAAGGGAAAATAGAAAATTGCGTATTGGTTATGTATTACCTGTAAATTTCCACCATGATTTTTCATACGTGATACTATGTAGTTAACTAAATGTTTACATACCAGTGTTGCAACCTGATTTTTTTTTTTACCTGCACTTTATTATATAGACAATATTAATATCACCAGTGAAGGACAGATAGCTATCAAGTGCTTCTAGACAGGGCACATCACCTATGTAGTCTTCTGGTTGAGAATGTATAACCTAAATCCAGTCATTAAGAATCATGAAACAAACCCCAAATAAGCAATGTTTTGTTAATAAAAAGCAGATTTGGGGGAATTTCTATTTTCATACGTTAATGTCATTAAAAAAACAAAGGCTAACAAGACATGACAACCGAATGCAATACTTGTCCCAGTTGCCCATTACCGGGCTCCCGTTCTGGAGGAGAGATATGCCACAAAGGAGAGTACTGGATTAATTCACAGAATTTGGAATACAGTTAATATTTTTTCATTGTTAGACTTACTGCAGTTATTAATTGCTGTGGTTATGTAAGAGAATGTGCCTACTAGGAAATACATGTTGAAGTATTTAATAGTGAAGGGCTAGCACGTATGTAACTTCTAAAGTGGTTCAGGGGAGGTGGGGAAATACATATATGCATGTGTGTGAGTGTGTGTGTATATAGAGAGAGAAAGAATGAGATTTAGAAAATGTAAACAAAACTGCTATCTAGGTTTACATATTTTATAATCTATATTTATTTACCTTTTATTTTTCAGGAAAGCAAAATAGATGAGCACCATTTTGTTGCAGTAGCTCTTAGGAAACCCGATGGATCTAGACATCAGGATGTAAGCTTTAGGATTTCTCTTTTTCTAAGCAGCATGAATCAATGTTAAGTTTGCTGTTTATTGATGGAAATAGTCATTTGCCTTGTATCAGTTAGAGGGACTTTTTAAGATTAGCAAATCTTTAAGATCACTAGGGATTTTGTAGAAACGTTTTCAAAAAGCATGTTACCTGCTTCTTCACATTCATATACACTTAAGTATTACAACAACAAAAAATGTGGTTAGTACTTTCATACTACTCATATTTCCAATAGACGTTCAAGATAATCACTATCTTAGTCATCTTAGTAGTAATTTATTTCTTGGTGAATTGGGCTTGTGTTGAATATGAGAGTACCAAGTTGAAGGTTGATAAGTCATGGAATTACCTTGCAAATTGAATCCACTCCTCCTTTTAAAGTAATATCCTGAATTATTCCCATAGTTACACTGTCAAACATGTAAGAGACCTTGTGTCATACTGTGGCATCACATCAGTTTCAATTCTTCAGTCACAATGTTTTTATACTTACTTATCCTATTACCTAGTAAGCAAATGCAGGGGAAAAACTTAGGGTCAAAGACTCTTAGCTTGCATATAATTGTGATTCTGCAGAACTATTTATTTAAGGAAAACTGGTATGTTTTAATCAAAACTACATACATGTCATTATTTTTAGGGAATCAACATGAAAGAATGTAGCATGATCTATATATATTCATCATTACTTCCAGAAGACTGGCTCAGGCAACACACCACACCTTTGATAGATTAATCACAGGATTAAGAATTCTCCATAGATTATCTTCCTTAAAAAAAGTATGGCATGTTAAAATTGACACCTGTTATCCGAAGATGTTCTGACCCAGGTTACTGGTCCTTCTGTTTTTAAATCTCAGCTTCACACTCTCTGCAAAAATACTTTTTGTTTCCATAGAGCTTTATAATTTTTGAAACATTTGCACATTCATTACTTACATTTTATTTCCCTGGATAGAGCATGTTTAGATGACAGTGGCATATTGGGAAAACCAGCGTACAATTCACAAAATTGGGTTCCAGGCCTGTATCTACTATTTAACCTATGTTTTGAGCTTGGGCAAATTGTTTGAATTGTTTGCTCTTCCTGAACCTTAGCTTCCCCATCCATAAAATTTAGATAACCATATCACAACATAGCTATGACACCAGTCATATACAATAAGTACTGGACCATATTAAAGCGCTATACAAAACCCAAGCACTGTTTATACTAGAATGTGTAGAATATTAAAGAGGGTCTACACTGGGTTGAGAATGTAGTATTCTGGTTGAGAAGGCATAATCTAAATCCAATCATTAAGAAACATCAAACAAAACCCCAAATGAGCAATCTTTTGTTAATAAAAAGTATTCTATCTCAGAATATAAGATACAGTGAACAAGGCATCTTATCTCAGAATATAAGATACAGTTTGAATTTAGTATTGGATAAATAATTTCCTAAAGAAGTATACATCTCTGTATAGTTATGGCAGTCTTATCACACCCACCTTTTAGAGTAGTATTTCACAAAAGTTCACCTTCTTACTCAGTTCTGTCCAAATAACCTGACTGCTTGTTAAAATTACAGATTTGGGGATCCCTTCTAACTTATATCTACTGAATATACTTTTTGGATGTGGGGCCCAGTAAATCTACATTTTAAATACCACAGGTTATTGTTATATAAAAAAGTTCAAAACCAGGTTTTATAGTTCATATTTTTTTATTTGTTGTATTGGCAACACTAACAAAATAGGAATAAAAAAGAAATAAAAACAATGTTCTAGGATCCTACTGTGTTGTCATTTAATAGAACTGAAATGTAAGTTGGTCTTATTTTCATGATTATGAAATTGATCATAAGATTAATATGCAATATAACAATAAGATAATCTGCTTTTCTCTTTTAGGTTCCATCTCAAGATGATTCTAAACCAACCCAGAGGCAATTTACTATTCTAAACTATAATGATTTAATATCATCTGCTGTTCCCATGACACCTGAAGATCCTTCATTTTGGGACTGTTTTTGCTTTACAGAAGAAATTCCAATACGAAATGGTACAAAGTCATGATTCCCTGAATAACAAAGGGAAATGAAAACTGTTTGTAAGCTTCCATATTCACTGAAAAATAAATGCTTGTTAGTATCAAATTTTATTTCACAAAAGTTTTTTAAAGAACAGAAACTTTTCCAATTAAAAAAAAAAGCAGACTTCCAATTCAAGATAGCTCACTGGAATACATGTGTACCCATTTCTCTCCCAAATTGCATTGAATTAATAAGAAGGATGGCAGAATTTTAAAGTGATACATGCTAAACGTAGAAAAAAATAGAAAATGCACGTAAGCAAAAGGAAACATTTAAATGCTATCTTTCAGAGAAAACTGCCCTTAACACCTTGAGTATCTTTCCGTACCCTTTTCTTGGAAGATGAATCCATATTAACACATTTTGATTTTTTAAAAACATGGGAGCATACTGTTTTTGTAATTTTTTTTAACTATACATCTACTGTTCATAAATATACCTCTGTAACATAAGAGTATGTGCTTCTAACGTACTCTGTTGTATAGCTAATACAAGTTAGGATGTTTTTGGCCAGAGGTAACAGTGTCCAAATATAATTGGCTTAAGCAACCAAGGACGTTGTTGAACGTAACACAGGGTTCAGGGGTGTCATTAAAGACACACTTTTTTTGCCTTGACCTCGGTTGGTTTTGCCTTAGGCTAATCCACCTCTCAATCATAAGAGCTGCTGCTATAACTTCTAGTTTTACGTGTTTGTAAAATTGTGTCTCAAAGGCAGAAAAGGCCATTTCTTCTCTCATTTGTTTTATTCATGAGGTAGACTTTTAACAAAAGCCTTCAGATTTCCCCTCAGTTTCCATTCACTTAGATCAGGTTACTGAGAAAGGCAATGTCTAATGTTTTTGGTCTCTGGTATACTCTGTTGAAAAGAAGAAAGCTAAGGTAGGTTTGAAGAATGGAATGGGAAGCCCACTGCCTTCCCATAAGAAAGGTTTGCCATAATTTATTCATTTTTTTCTGTGTCAAGACAGTTTGATTATCTGAAATTTATTACTACAAGCAGTGGCAGAGTGAATGTCCTTGTACATTTTGAGGTACATGCTTAATTATGTCCTTGAGAAAGTTTCTGACAGTGGAATGGTTTGACTGGTTCACAGGGTTTTAATTGTACAATTTACCCCTCCAATTAGTACTATATGTGTTGACCTCCCTCCCCGCACCCAGCCAAAATACTCCGTCAAATTGCCAATATAACTAAAAAATGATATGTCATCTTTTAAATTTGTATTTCTTCATTACAAATGAGGTTGATATGTTAGTGTTGTTACTGGCTTTTCGTATTCCTCGTAATGTGAACCGTCTGTTTGTTGTCTTTACCTGTTTTCCTTTTAGCAAGTAGTACTTAATTTAAAGTGGGAACATAATATATAAGATGCCAAGACCATCATATTGATGACAAAAATTTATTATGTGGTTGAGTGCATGTCTTGGAGTTAAAGTCTTATGTATCAAGAAGTCAAATAATTTCATTGTTTCTATTACTAACATTAAAAGTTGTGTGCAAATTGTATAAAATTAGGTACTTTGATTCGTAAAAAATAAAAAAATTGAATGTTTTATAATTTTTTTATTTTATTAAGCATGCCCAGTTATGCCAAGCATAGTAAATAAAGGTCAAGTAGCATTTATAATAGAGGAAATACTGTTATCCCTAGCATGAGTGTAATGGTGATGTGAAAAACTTTGTCGTGTCATTATAATAATAAAAAAAGTACATTTATTATGGAATTTCTATGAGCCTGATACTGCATTGTATTTGTGTGTTTTAGTTTCTAGTTTTTCTGTAACTTTTAATCAAAGTTTCATGTGTATATAGCTTTAAAAAATCAAATAGATCTGTAAGATTTTCCTAAGGAAAAGCTCACTGCTTTGACTTCTTCCATTTTCCGTCTCCGGGGCAAGCCATTTCAACTCTTTAGCTGTTTTTTGTTGTTTATTACCATATCTCTAAATGACATGCTTATATTGCTTTTACTTGATTTTTAAATTTCAAGCATTGTTCCTTTGATTCTCAAAGCTTCCCTCTTCTGCTTCCCAGCATTACACATTCCCTTTTTATTCCCTCTTCTCCTCCCAACATAATTATATCATAATTCAATGTTTACATTGTTGATCGTGATTACAGTAAGAATATGTGCACCTTATTGAGATTATATAACTGCTGTGTACAGCTAAGTGATATATTATCCTTGCCATATACTAATTTTTTATTTCCTTGATTTAATTGACTTTGCATAGATTTCTACCATTTGTATGAATGTCTTCTCTGTATGTTGAGACACACTAGTTATTCCATCAGTTTCATTCATCTTTAAAAAAATCATTTCTAGAGCAATCTGCTTCGTCCAGTTGGACTTTCTGCCTTCTATGACTGGTGTACAGCTGTAATCCTGGAATCTCCTTTGCCATGATCCTGGGGATTGTTTGCCTCCCCTATGTTGGAGTCCCTGTTTCCCCATTTGTTATCTCTCACATCTGAGATTTATTATATGTGGAATAGCTTTTCAAGAACAACACAGGCATAGGAGTTACATGTTTTTTAGATTTATAAGAGGAAGGGGCAGTCCCCCTATGCAGAGTGGTATAGGGATCTAGTTGTTTCTTAAACCCATTATCCTATCCCCCTCCACGTGAAGCTGTTTGTTAATTCTATATTTATATCCACTTCTTCCAAAGTATTGATGCCAAGTTTTGTGCTGGGCTGGCACCTGCTGCTTCATAGTCATGCCTGCAGGGTCCAGTTATACCATACTGACCAATTTATGGCTTTATCGGTCTCTGTTAATATGTTTCCTGCATGGGAACTCTCATAAATTGATTTTTGAAATGAATCTGTATATTTTTGTCTCTTCCATTTCAGACTCAGAAGTTGAAAAGATTTGGATAATTTTCAATTAAAATTTTTACTATCGAAATTAGAATTGTTACCTCTATTCAGTATCTGAAACTCAAATACCAGTTATGTTTGAGTAACTCAGCAGCTCCTCACTAGTTGAACTATTGCCATCTGAACTTGAGGACCAAATAGATTTATAAATATACATATGCAAATATATCTTTGGTTTAAAATATTCCTGAAAACAACTCCCAAGTATCAGTACTTTTAAAGAGGATGTGAAGAGAGCTAATGAATGATGGATTTCATTTTTATGAAGGAAATAAATACACCTTATAGTGTTTGTGAATTTGGGATTGGCAAAAGTCTTTGAATATATTTCCAGTTTACCAGTTAATGTCAGGTAACTGCTGTATATGTCCTATGGTATTTACATTAGAAGCTATTTTACATCTTAAGCACTCATGTATCAGGCTATTCTTATAACTTTATGGAGTTTTATTGATGGGAAAATAAGTTACAAATTCTTAAACAACTTACCGAAGGTTATATATTCATTGAATAGTGAAGCTTGTTATTTGATCAGTTAGGCTCTGATCTTTGGATCCAGAATCTAATTCAACCGCTATGCTTAGTGGTGTGCTAATAAATATTTAACAACCAGCAATCCTGGGGCACAGAAGGAGAGGCCTTTATATGTGACTTTTGTTTATTCCATGAAATAATGACGTGTAACCAACACCTAGGTTTAACGTGTGTTGGCATTTTGTCATAATCGCTTCAGATCTTTTTCCCCCATTTCAGGAATAAAACAAATGCAGCTTGCAGCTAAAGACTTCCTGTCCTCCATTTACCACTGCCTCCCAGTTACCACTCCTTCATCTTTCCCTCTCCAGAGATAATCTCCAATATTTGCAATTTTATACTCTATTTGTGTATGTGTAGTATTTTGTGATTAAATCTTTTTTTTTTTTTTTTGAGATGGAGTTTCGCTGTTATCGCCCAGGCTGGAGTGCAGTGGCATGATCTTGGCTCAGCGCTATCTCTGCCTCCTGGGTTCAAGTGATTCTCCTGTCTCCGCCTCCCGAGTAGCTGGGATTACAGGCATGCAGCACCACTCCCAGGTAATTTTGTATTTTTAGTAGAGACAGGGTTTCTCCATGTTGGTCTGGCTGGTCTCAAACTCCTGTCCTCAGGTGATCCTCCTGCCTCAGCCTTCCAAAGTGCTGGGATTACAGGCGTGAGCCACCTCGCCCAGCCTTGTGCTTAAATCTTATATTACCCTATTAGGATTGAAACATTAGGATGTGTGACATTGGTCATGTTGGGGTCACCACTTTTGGGGGGCTGTCCTGCAAACCCTGATTCCGTGGCAGATGAATCAATACACTCAAACAGTACAGTAAACAAATGAACTAGGGGGTTGTGCGTTTCCTGTTGAGTGAGATCGCAGCTATGCAACAACGACTAGTTCGCCTTCCTCTCATTTATTCAGTATAGATTTAACAACAAAGGCTTTGAATAACCACATTGTGGATAATTAACATGGTTAACAGAGTAGTTCTTCAAAAGATTAAAGTTTGGGTACCAATGCCCAGAGCAAACACCATTAAAGGATAATCTCCCTGGTCGACCTCCCCCAACCCCCTGCCAAAGGACCCTATGGCTCAAAGTTTACATGAGTAAACAAGCTAGTTAGAGCAGAGACAAAGGAATGTGGGGGTTTGTCTAATTATTTAACTAAAGGGACAAGGCTGCCTTCAGCCAAGTAATAAAAAACCCTTAGCCTTCCAAAAGGGTTTGTTATCATATTCTGTAACTTTCCCTTAATATTTCTGCCACCATCCTGAGTGAGCCCCAGCATCTCCCCCTTTTATGTTTCTAATATCAGCCTCCATTGACTGACAGGCACTGGTGTGCTCAGCCATGGGTCTGTCAGGTGAGGCAGTCATTGCTCTTATTCCAGCTTTGCATCCTAGAATTAACAAATAACATAAGACAATTGTAAGTACAATTAGCAACCTTGTTTTCCAGTCAAGGAGAGACTCCCAGGAACAGGGGTCTAACCAGGAGAGATGATCTTGCACACCTTTCCATATGGCTGTTTGTTGGGTATGTAGATCTATAGTGTGAAGGGATTCTAAAATTTTAGTTTTAAGTGCTTTACATCTGCTGTTAAATTGTCATGAAAGGTTCTCTAGGGGTCTTTCATCTCATCCCAACTATATAGATTCCATGGTAGAGAAGTGACACAGATATGTTTATGTTCCCAGTCTCAGCTTAATTGTCCTCAGAATGCCAGTGTACCTTGTTGCTCCCCCACATATTCCACAGCAGACTCAAGGGCTTGCAGACATGCAAGAGCCATACCTTGCTAAAAGAGAAGTTCATTAGACACATTTTTCAGCCAGATTATCTACAAAAGCAGCTGTTTGTACTGACTCAGTAATAGGTGCCACTGCAACGCTGGCAGTTGCCAGGATGACTATGGCTGAGCCTATAAAGGCTATAAGTGTAACTATGAATCTTTTGTGTCTGACCTGGGACAAGGCACATTCTAAGGTTACAAAGGCAGAGGAAGCTTGCAAATCACATGTTAAATTGACTGGTAGGAGTGCCTCAGATTGTCTTCTTAATACCATGACACTAGTAATTTTTAAATTAGATATGTTGTGATTAGTGATACATGAGGCAAACCAAGTCTGTCTCTACTCAGGTCACAAACTTGGGGCCTTGGGGTGTAATGGAAATGTTAGTTCCCATAAGGAAAACATATGGATGGGTAGTGCAAATCAGGCACCGATCAGTGTGATTATGAATAAAGGTTATAGTACGATTGCGACTAGAATTATGATATGTCCCATGCCAGGTGTTAAGGGCAGTGCTAAGATGTCCCAGGTGCCATAAGGTGCCTTTGGGTGGCATGGACTTTACTTGGGGTCTGGGATATCTCATCCCCCCATCAGCCCAAATTATAGGGGAAGAAGATGCTATGGAACTGTGATTAATGCTATGATGGATGAAGACATTAGTAAGGCTGCTTTGCAATTGGCCATGGGGGCTCCAGTCTAAGATGTTATAATTGCCTAACTGGAGGCTATGGACTTGTTTCCCATGACAGACCTCCCAACCAAAGTGGAGTCCATTACTTTCCTGGCTCTGTTCTTTAGCACAGGAGGGAATGTTTGGGAAAGCAGCATGGATTACATTGCCTGGTTTGAGGCTACCTGCCGCTAAGAATGTTAAGGTATCTCCTTTGCCATGATGTAGCCATACTTGTTTTTGGGCAGGTACACAGTAAGGATTAGGACCTTTATAACTTACACACAGTGGGAGGATAGTGGAGTGATATGTAGTGTTACCTGGCACCTTAGTCCAATGTGTGCCATTATTGAGGGACCCCACTGGGGGTAAATCTATCCCTCCTAGCTAAGCCATTGCATTGTAAAAAGCTGGGAAAGGGGGTCTTCGTCTACGTAACAGTGTAGAAAAAAGGTAGATTTAGAAGATGGGCTCAATAGAGTATAGCAGATACAGGTTGCAGGCAGAGTGAGAGAATAAATAATAAATTATCTAGAGTGAATGATGTTTGTGTCGGGAGCAGGATTTGCTCAGCCTCCTGCATTATCCTTTCAGCATTCCCCAGGTGATGTCCAGGGCGTGTGTGGTTTGAGGAAGCTGTATTGCCTGAAGTTGTGGGTCTTGCAGAGTCTTTCTTAGGCTGATTCGAGTTTTTCTTCTTTCCATCCTATGATGAGGACATAGTCTCCAGGCTGGTGCTGGTGTACTGGAAATTTGAGGGCTTGTGCCTCTGCTAAGAGACCTTTTATAATCTTTGTAGAAGAGCAGGTTAGTGCTTTAAGAAAAACCTGTTGTGCTTTATTTTAATATCTAGTTTACAGAAAAACTGGATGATAATTCTTTAACTTTAGCCAATATGTTACACACAGAATTTCTTTTACAATGTTTTAAAACTTGTTTAGACCTTCAAAACAAGTATTATACAACATTTTCTGCATAAATTTGTTCCTATAACATTTTTCATGACCTTCACAGATAATCTTCAACATGCCTTAACTTTCTTTGTTTTATAACCTTTCTTACTAAAGGTGCATTCTTATATCTATATAACTTTTCTAACATTTCTTTCTCTACTTCTCTTTCCTTACCTTTCCTTCCCTCTTTGCCTCCCTGTCTTTCTCTCTTTCCCTCTTTTCTTTTTACACTATCTCTTTCCTTAGTCTCACTTTCTGTTTCTGTCTGATCTAGCAATGTGCTTTTCTACAGTTGATTGAAATTTGTCATCTAAATTTAGAAATTTAAGGGTAAATAAGGCTTGTGCCAATAGCGTTGCCTTTTAAGATAGCAAACAGGTTTTGCAACTTATCAGTCAATGAGGAAATTCTTTTCTACTGAGGAGCAAAGCCATTTGGCTGGCTTTTGATTGCTCTTTAATTCATGGGTTTGCTGTAATTTTTCTCCCTTCAGAGGCTATTGTTCCATTCTAATAGGATTTTGAGATAGCTATGGTAGAGGTACGGTTGGAATAACAATAGTGGCCATTATCAGAAAAAGGTCTTACAAATTTTTAAATTGTACTTAAATCTTAGCAGAGCTTGTAAACAAGGAACACATGAAATTTTTCCCATGGGCCACCAGCGGAGCTAGAGACCAGCGTCATAAGTTCCAGGTGGCGGCTGCTTTTCGCTTGCCTAGGTGTGACTTTTTGCCTGTACGGCTTTTCACTTGTGCTGCTGGCTCCCTCTGGCTGCTGGGTGACTGTGGCCTGCTGGGGGAACTGCCCAGTAGTGCAAGATCTACAAGGAAAAGCATTAGAAGTCAAAGCAGTCCCTAGCAGGAAGTGCAGGAAGCTCACTTCTAACGCTGCTTGCTTAAGACAAGGACCCATAACTGTGGTGCGTCTCTTGTCTGTTTTTCTATTTATTGGAGGAAGCGGCTCAGGCAAAACCTCTGTTTCCTACTTGTTATCTTTACCTGATGATAGCTGGACTGAGGAAGAGGCAGGAGAACCATCTCAGGTGAATTCATTGATACACTGTTTTTCCTTTGCCGGGCAGGAGGGGATGTGCACTGGGCTATTCTTGTGTTGCTATAAAGAAACGCTCGGGACTCAGTAATTTATAAAGAAAAAGTTTAACTGGCTCATGGTTCTGCAGGTTTACAGGAAGCATGATGCTGGCATCTGCTTAGCTTCTAGGGAGACCTCAGGAAACTTTCACTCATGGAGGAAAGTGAAGGAGGAGTAACCAGAAAGCAGAAGCAAGTGAGATAGTGAGGGGGAGGTGTCACCTGCTTTACAGCAACCAGATATCAGGAGAAATCACTATCACAAGGACAGCACCAAGGGGATGGTGCTAAACCATTCATTAGAAACCTGCCCCCATGATCTATTCACTTCCCACCAGGCCCCACTTCCACCGTTGGGGATTAAAATTCAACATGAAATTTCAAACTATATCAGGAGGTAAGACTTTCCCCTAAGACAAATGAGGCTGCCTCTGCCAGTAGGGAAGTTTCATGGAAATGTAAAAGGTTCAAGTTTCTCAGCCTTGCCTGTGGTAACCCAAATGTCCCCATCTCATTTCTGATGGCCCCACTCCGTCCATATCAATGCCCTTACCTTAGCATGAGAGTCACAGCACTAGCCAGTAATTGGTATTACAACTCTATAGCCCTTAAAATAAAAGCTCTAGGCTTGATTCTTAGCTATATCTACAAAATATAAGATATTCCCCTAGAGTTGCCATAGATTTTGTGATGCTTTCCATTTTTACCCATTTTTTCCCTTTGCTTTCAATTTATTCTTTTTCCTCTGTATATGCTCTAGACATTCGAAGAGCCAGTCCTCCCAACAATCTCTGTAATCCCTACCATGACCATAGTGACCATATGCCACAGCCACTTGATCTTCCGACAGTGCCCCCCACTTGTATTCCATGTCTCCATACCACTACTAGTGATAATGTGAGCAACTGTGACATCACCACTTGCCACCAATGATAAGCATTAATTTCCCCTGACAAAGAAGACATTTGTATACACATCAAATATGTGAACAATCCAATTCTAGTATTCCACCTTCCCGGGGCTACTCACGGTACAAATTACTGTATTATACAGGGTTATAGCAGGAAACAGATGGCGCAACCAAAAGAAATGATCAAAGAGGATGTAGGCAAGAATAACAGAAACATATGAGAAACGGTGCAGCAGCTTAGGCTAAGCAAGGGCAAGAACTTTCTACTCCAAGGAGGACAGGGATTTAAACTAGTTTTGTTTATTCCTATTTTCCCATGGTTTTATAACAGTGCCTAGCTGATATAAAAGCTCGACGACTATTTGTTGAATGAATGAATGATGCATTTTTGGTTTAGTTGTCTAGGGCTGGCATAGCAAAGTACCACAGACTATGTGGCTTAAACAGAAATTTATCTCCTCACAGTCTTGAAGGGCTAGAAGTCTGAGATTAGGGTGTTAGTAGGGTCAGTTTCTTCTGAGGACTCTCCTTGGCTTGTAGATGACCCTTTTCTCCCTGTGTTTTTGCATGGTCTTTCCTTTATGTTGTCTGTGTCTTTATCTCTTTTTATGAGGACACCAGTCATATTGGATTAGTGCCCACACTAAGGATATCATTTAATCCTCATTACCCCTTAATTATCTTATGTCAAAATACTGTCACATTCTGAGATACTAGGGTTTAGGACTTTAACATATAAATTTGGGGTGACAAAATTCATCCCATAGCATGTCTCTACCCCTATGACATAGTTATTCACTTTCTCAGATGAATTACTTCTCTCCCATCCTCTCTATTTGCTCACATAATGCTAATCTCTTTCCTTCTTTGCTAATATCCCACTTTTCAACTACAGTCATGTGTTGCTTAATGAAAGGGATATAATATGAGAAATGCGTCCATTAGGTGATTTCATTATTGTGTGAACATTATAGAATATACTTACACAAACCTAGACGCAACAGTCTACCACACACCTAGGCTATGTGGTAGAGCCTAGTGCTCCCAGGCTACAAACCTGTACAGCATGTTACTGTACTGAATGCTGTAGGCAATTATAACATAATGGTAAGTATTTATGTATCTAAACATATCTATACATAAAAAAGTACAGTAAAAATATGGTATAAAAGATTAAAAGTGGTACACTATTTTTAATGCAACATTTTTAATGGTACATTTTGTATAGGGTGATCACCATGAATGGAGATTACAGGACTGGAAGTTACCCTGCATGCATCAGTGAGAGTGGTGAGTCAATTTGGAGGCCTAGGACCTTACTGTACACTCCTGCAGATGTTATCAACACTCTACAACTAGGGTACACTAACATTATAAGAAATACTTTTCTTTCTTCAATAATAAATTAACTTTAGCTGACTATAGCTTTTAAATTTATAAATTATGTTATTTTTTAAATGTTTTTACTTTTATAATAACATATATTGTATGTGATACAAAATTATTTTCTTTCTTTATATTCTTATTTTATAAGCTTTTCTCTGTTTTTGAAATTTTGAAAATTTTTCTTACTTTCTAAACTTTGTTGTTAAAATCTAAGTCCTAATACATACACATTAGCTTGGGCCTGTACAGATTCAGGATCATCAGTGTCACTGTCTTCCACCTCCACATCTGGTCCCACTGGAAGTTCTTCAGGGGCAGTAACATACAGGGATCTGTCATCTCTTGATAACAGTGCCTTCTGGAATACATCCTAAAGGGTCTGCCTAAAGCTGTTTTACAGAAGTAGGAGTAAATTTTAATAACAATTAAATGTGTAATATAGTAAAGACACAAACCAGTAACAGTCATTTATTATCAAATATTCTGTACTGAATATAGTTGTTTGCAATAGACTTTTATACAACTGGCAGTGTGGCAGGTTGTTTACACCATCACTACAAACACATGAATAATGCATGGTGCTGTGAAGTTACAACAGCTATTACGCCACTAGGCAAAAGAAATGTTTCAGCCCCATTATAATCTTATGTGGAACCACTTTTGTGTATGTGATCTTATTGACCAAAATGTCGTGATCTGCCACATAATTGTATACATCTCTATATTTATTTGTATAAATTCTCTCTTCCTTCTACCTTTGGACTCTTGAGTTTGAGGCATTCTGTTAACACTTGACTAATATTCTTAACTTAAACATCATAGCCACACTACAAAGTAAGCACAGTTACTCATATTTCAAGAATGTACAATCTGAGGCCCAAGGAAATCAGCCAATTTTTCTGAGGTCATATTTACTCATAAATGATGTCATTCTGATTTCAATTTAGTTTCCACAGACTCAAACGCATATTCTTTTATTTCTATACCACATTGTCATCAAGATGAATGGTGGGAAGCCATACTTCTGCCTTAGCTGTTGTGAGTGAAACTTCCCTTGAAGGAAGTCTCCCATTTGAGGAAATGAGATTAAGTTTAGATTCTGAATAATTATCCCCATAAATTGAATTTGGATGTTTTATTTGTATGTTTTACTGCTACAAATTGTAATTGTCCTTGATGATCATTTAAATTTATTGTGCACAATTTAACAATTTAAAAATATTGTTATGTTTCCTTATGAAAGTGTCAGAATTACACAATGAATTAATAATGTCAAAGCAATGGCTGTAATTGTATCATAAAATATAAAGGAAAAAGTCATTGCTTTTGTTAAGAGTGTAACATATGTTCTTGATGAAATCCAGGGCTTTATTGGTGAAAACCATAGTAGGCTTTGAAAGCCAGTTATTTATAATTAAATGAATATCATTATCTCTTTGTGTGTAGATAATTGTTTAAAATAGAAATTTTTTAAATTGATTTTATATTGTAGAAATAGCTTTGCTTTAAAGTATATATCATGTTGGCATTGAAAAACATAATTCCAGTGGATACCAATTGTGAAATCATTAAGTTGACAAAAAAATAGCTGTCCATAATTTTGATATATAAATGGAAATACTATAGGTCACAGTGCAACTACTTATATCTGTTGAACTCTGATTTTTATTTTGCATTTTCAAACTATTGCTCTGAGTTTGTGGATGATGATCTAGTGGCCATTTAATTATAGTTTTTAAATTGGTGTCAAGAGGTGGAAGTACAGAGATGGTGCTTTCATTGACTCTTAAGCTGTGTATAAGGAAAATGTTTACTGGCTTTTTATTTGTGTGTATATGTAGCTCCTTGTTTTTTTTTTTGAGATGGAGTCTCAGTCTGTCATCCAGGCTGGAGTGCAATGGCACGATCTCAGCTCACTGCAATCTCTGCCCACAGGTCAAGTGATTCTCCTGCCTCAGCCTCCTAAGTAGCTGAGATTACAGGTGCCCACCACCATGCCTGGCTAATTTTTTTTAATTTTTAGTAGAGACGGGGTTTCACCATATTGGCCAGGCTGGTCTCAAACTTCTGACTTCATGATCCACTTGCCTCAGCCTCCCAAAGTGCTGGGATTACAAGCATGAGCCACTGTGCCCGGCCTATGTATCTCCTAAAAACAAAAGGTTAGAGCATTTTATCCAAATAAATATTTTTTTCAGAGCATATGAACACTCTAAAAGAGCTAAAGACTTAGACAATAATCAATGCCTGTGAAATCTGGTATACATTTAGGGATTTAAAATAGCTCTAAAATAGACCTGTGGACAATGAAACATTGGCAGTGAATGGTAATTAAAACAAACGCATACCCTGAATCTTCAAGTATAAATTCCTGTTGTTTTCCTAGGAACCCCTCATATATAAATGAGTGCAGTTGGCCATTAAGTTGACTGAAAACATTAATCTTTTAGTAACATGGAAGAGGTAAGCATAATCTAGTGAAATTTGGTTTGTATCATTGTTGGAGACCTATTTTATTTAACAGTCCAAGAATGAATTTGAGCCAAGCTCAGCAGTGCACATCTGTAGTCCCAGCTACTCTGGAGACTGAGGTAGGAGAATCACTCGAGCCTAGGAGTTAGGGACCGGCCTAGGCAATATAGCAAGACACCAGGGAAAAAAAAGATAATAATAATTTGAGGTATTTTTCTTTTATTTCAATATTCAGGGTTAAGCTGTGCATCTTGAATCATTAATTAAAACCATTTTAAAGCTGAGCTAGGCTAGAAAAGCCTTATCCTGGAATCTTAAAAGAAAAGTGAAGTTGAATAAATACAATCCCTTGAGGATAATCTTCATGTAGAAAATAATTTACAGAGTTGTGGAAAAGAATGGCATATAATTTTGAGTTAAGGACACAGCCTTCCTGCATTTTTTTTTTTTTTTTTTTTTTTTTTTTTGCAGAAATCGGGGTTCAAATATCAAATACATCATTTGTCAAAACTGCTTTTTGCAAAACTGACATCCTTTCAACTTTGGGCATGATTAATTTTCTAAGGGAAAAAATGTTTACTTCTCCCTGGACTTTAACCACATTTATATTTAGAATTATCATTAAAAATGATATTTCTCAAAGATAGTTGATATGTCAAGATAGATATACTCATGTAGCTATCAAATAGAAAACTGTTCCCAAAGCAATTATTTAAATTTTATAGAAAAATGACACTTTTATGTCCTTAGTTTACTTATGTTTTATTCCAGTCACTTGCATTTCATGCTATTTTTAGGGTGTGTGTGAAAATGTGCAGTATTTGATCACTTAAAAGCCTAATTTAGGAGGTGTCAGCCAGAAACAGGTGCAATATATTATGTCCAAAGTGTAGAGTTTTCATCATGAGAAATGAGAAACCTATTTATTTCAAATAGGTTTTCTTTCCTCTTTTCTTTATTTCTAACATGCCAATTGAAAGAGAATTATTTTCTTTCTGCTGACCTTGAGACAGGGCAAGAACAAACAATTTGTTTCAGAGCATGATTTCATTTATGTGAGGTTCCTAGGAAAATTAAGAAAGCCACTTAGATAAGCTTAAAGGGTACTCAAGATGGGTTCAGATTTTTCAACATTTCTTTAGGAAACATTTTATTTGCCAGTTTAGTTTTATAGAATGTCCTGGTTCTAAGAAGGCATCATAGGTACTACATGGTCCATATATACACTAATATAATTTTTAGTCCATCCTGTTGATGCTTTCCAGAATTATCTTTCTTGCAAATCAAATTAAATTGTACCATTGTCTTCCCTGAAAAATAAAGATTTTAACTCTCTCTTATTCTCTAGGCTCAAGTATAAAGTCCTTAATATGGCTTTACAACACTCCAGTTACAAACCTCCAGATCTTCACTTCTCAGCTTTATTTCACTATGCCACACTTTAGCTGTACTTGCTCCTTATTGACCTTCAGACCCCCAAATCCATTTACCCTCTGCCTTTTCTGTACTTGTCCTTCCCAAATGATTGCTGTCATTTCAATTCATGACCCTTATATAAAATGGATTGTAGTGCTGCTCCACAAACATGCATATTCCTGGTCCACTCACCCAGATAACTTTTCCATACTTTCCCTTCTCTTCTCCAACCTCTAATACATTCTCCATCTTCGCTCTTTGCTGATTACCTTGCTTCCTATTCCACTGAAAAAGCAGATGTTTCAGAAGAGAATTTCCCCAAGCTTCCTCCATCACATCCACCCACCTTGTTGCATCTGTGCCTCCGCAGAGTATCATCCCTCCTGCCACTGGAGAGGAATGTCCACACTCCTGTCTAAGCTCAGCCCCTTGATTTGTACATTAGATTCATTCCCTCTACTCCAGAATGTACTTTGGAAAATCAATCAATTTCCCATCAATTATGGCATTATTCCCAGAAACATAAACATGTTGTTACCTTTCTCATCTTAAAAAGAAACCCTCTCATTTTTTCACCAAACTGATGCTTTTGTAAAAAAGAGGAAGAAGAAAGAGAAAGAAAGAAACAAACAAACAAAGAAATCCCTTTTTTACCCATCCGTCCCTCTTGGATAGTATTTCAGTTTCCCTTTTCTGCAAAAACTGGAGATAACTTCCTTATCTACAGTTCTTCTCATGTATTACAATAATTCTAGAACCAGCTCAAATCAGGCTTTTGCCTCACTGACCGCTGATGATACTTCTTTACAAAGTCACCAAAGACTTGCTTGTTGCCAAGTCCTTTGGACGGTCCTCAGTCCTCATCCTACTTGACCTGTCAGCAGCACTTAACTCACTGTAAATGCTTTCTTCTTTGATACAGCATCTTCACTTTCAGGATACCACATCAATCAAGTTTTCCTCTTTTTTTTTTTCTCATTGGTCAGTTTTTCTCAGTCTACTTTGCTAATTCCTTTTATCTCCCCAAACCCTAAATGTTGGCAGGTCCTAGATCCGGTTCTCAGATCTTTACTCTTTCTATACTCATTCTCTTCAAATACTTTTATACATTGATTATCACCAAATTTATGTCTGTCTCTAGCGCAGACCTCTCCCCTGACCTCTAGGCTCATAGATCTCTCTATTTGACATCTTCCCTTGGATGTCTAAAAAGGATCTCAAATACATTATGTCCAAAACTGAAATCTTCATTTTCTTGAAGTCTGTAAATCCCACAGTTATGTCTCCATGATTAAAATAAATTCAATGTTTTCAGAGGCTTGAGTTAAAAATCTTGGAGTTTCCTTTAGTCTTCCCTTTCTTGATGCCCCACCCTCACATCCAATCTGTCAGCAAGTACTGTTGGCCTTTTATTAGAAATATATCTAAATCGGACCCCTTTTTCATCTCCTCAACAATTACCACTGTAGTCCAAGCCACCATCATTCTTCACAGCCCATTTATCAAGTGACCCGAAAAGCTGCCAGTTTTGAGTGGGGTCTAGAACAGGAGAAGGCTCTGCAACAGTTCCAGGCTGCTGTGCAAGCCGCTCTGCCACTTGGACTATATGGCACAGCAGAGCCAATGGTGCTTGAGGTGTCAATGGCAGATAGGGACACTGTTTGGAGCCTTGGCAGGCCCCCATAGGTGAATCGCAGTGGAGGCCTCTAGGATTTTGGAGCAAGGTCCTGCCATCTTCTGCAGATAACTACTTTCCTTTTGAGAGACAGCTCTTGGCCTGTTACTGGGCTTTAGTAGAAACTGAACATTTGACTATGGGTCATCAAGTCACAGTGAGACATGAACTACCTATCATGAACTGGGTGCTTTCTGACTCGTCTAGTCATAAAGCAAGATGTGCACAGCAGCATTGCATCATCAAATGAAAGTGACATGCACATGATTGGGCTTGAGCACATCCTGAGGACACAAATAAGTTACATGAGGAAGTGGCTCAAATGCCCATGGTCCCCACTCCCGCCAGTCTGCCTTCTCCCAGCTAGCATGCACTGGTGGCTTCACGGGGAGTTCTCTGTGATCAGTTGATAAAGGAAGAGAAGACTAGGGTCTGGTTCACAGATGATTCTGCATGATATGCAGGCACTACCCGAAAGTGGACAGCTGCAGCACAACAGCCCCTTTCTAGGTCATCCCTGAACAACAGCCATGAAGGGAAATCTTTCCAGTGGGCAGAACTTCAAGCTGTGCACCTCATTGTGCACTTTGCTTGGAAGGATAAATGGCCAGATGTGTGATGACATACTGATTCAAGGGCTGTAGCCAATGGTCGGGCTGGATGGTCAGGGACTTGGAAGAAGCATGATTGGAAAATTTGTGACAAAGAAATTTGGGGAAGAGGTATGTGGATGGACCTCTCTAAGTGGTCAAAAACTGTGAACATATTTGTATCTCATGTGGGTGCTCACCAAAGAGTGACCTCAGTAAAGGAGGATTTTAATAAAGTGAATAGGATGACTCATTCTGTGGACACCACTCAGCCTCTTTCCCCAGCCCACCCCTGTCATCACCCAATGGGCCCATGAACAAAATGGCCATGGTGGCAGGGATGGAGGTTACACATGGACTCAGCAACATGGACTTCCACTCATCAAGGCTGACCTGGCTACAGCCACTGCTGAGTGCCCAATTTACCAGCAGCAGAAACCAACACTGAGCCCTCATTATGGCACTATACCTCGGGGTAATCAGCCAGCTACCTGGTGGCAGGTTGATTATATTAGAACTCTTCTGTCACAGAAAGGGCAGCAGTTTGTCTTAACTGGAATAGACAGTTACTCTAGATACAGGTTTGCCTATTCTGTACTCAATGCTTCTGCCAAGACTACTATTCATGGACTCACGGAATGCCTTATCCACTGTCATGGCGTTCCACACAGCATTGCCTCTGACCAAGGCACTCACTTTATGGCTAAAGAAGTGCAGCAGTGGGTTCATGCTCATGGAATTCACTGATCTTACTACGTTCCCCATTATCCTGAAGCAGGATGATAGAATGATGGAATGGCCTTTGGAAGTCACAATTACAATGCCAACTAGGTGACAATACTTTGCAGGGCTGGGGCAAGGTTCTCCAAAAGGCTGAGTATGCTCTGAATCAGCGTCCAATATACAGTACTGTTTCTCCTATAGCCAGGATTCACGGGTCCAGGAATTAAGGGGTGGAAGAGGAAGTGGCATCACTCACCATCACTTCTAGTGACCCACTAGCAAAATTTTACTTACTGTTCCCACGACATCATGTTCTGCTGGCCTAGAAGTCTTAGTCCCATTGGGAGAAATGCTGCCAACAGGAGACACAACACTGATTCCATTAAGCTAGATGTTAAAATTGCCACCTGGCCACTTTTGGGTTCCTTCTACTGCTGTCAACAGGCTAAGAAGGGAGTTACAAGGTTGTCTGGGGTGATTGACCTGGACTATCTAGATGAAATCAGTCTACTACTCTACGATGGAGATGAGGAAGAGTATAGGTGGAATATAGGAGATCCCTTAGGGTGTCTCTTAGTATTACCATGCCCTGTAATTAAGGTCAATGGGACACAACAACTCAGTCCAGGCAGGACTACAAATGGCCCCGGACCCTTCAGGAATGAAGGTTTGGTGCACTCCATCAGGTAAAAAACCACAGTCCTGCTGAGGTGCTTGCTGAAGGCAAAGGGAATACAGAATCAGTAGTAGAACAAGGTAGTCATCAATACCAGCTACAACCACATTACCAGTTGCAGAAACTAGAACTGTAATTGTCATGAATATTTCCTCCTCTTTTTGTTAAGAACACATTTGTACATTTATACACTTGAACTAAAAATATCTTCATTTTATTTCCTTTTTTTCTTTATCATGTGACATAAGATTTATTGATTTCATATCAGCATTTAAGTGTTGTTAACTTTATCTAATAGTATTTGGGTTGGGAATTGCTGCACTTCTGGTTGTACAAAGGAAAGCTGTATTATGTTAAGTATAATTATGACCTTATTATTGCCTTTATTTGAAGATTATATATGATCTCAAGAGTTATGTATGGGTTCAAATTGACAAGGGGTGGACTCATGATGGTTAATATTGTCAACTTGATTGGTTGCAAGGATGCAAGGTATTGTTTCTGGGAATGTCTGTGAGGGTGTTGCCAGAGGAAACAGTTGAGTTGGTGAACAGGAAGAGGAAGGTCCCCAGTCTGGGTGAGCACCATCTAGTCAGCTGCCAGTGGCTGTTAGGACAAAAGTGGGCAGAGGAATGTGGAGGGACTAGACTGGCTGAGTCTTCCGGCCTCCATCTTTCTCCTGTGCTGGATGCTTCCTGCCCTTGTACATTGGACTCCAAGTTCTTCAGCTTTTGGACTCTTGGACCTGCACCAGTGGTTTGCCAGGGGCTCTCGGGTCTTCAGCCACAGATTGAAGGCTGCACTCTCGGCTTCCCTACTTTTGAGGTTTGGGGACTGGCTTCCTTGCTCCTCAGCTTACAGATGGCCTACTGTGAGACTTAACCTTGTGATCGTGTGAGTCAGTACTCCTTAATAAACTCCCTTTCATATATACATCTATCCTATTAGTCTTGTCCCTCTAGAGAACCCTGACTAATACAGAAAGCATATATTATCTGGCTTCCTGTTACTTCTCTGACATTATCTTCTTCCAATCCTTCTCTTTCTTACTCTACCCCAACTGTATTGGCCTTCTTGATGTTATTCACACACACCCTGCAAGTACTTGCAAAACTTTACAAAAAACTTGGAAAATCTTCCCCTGGTTTGCCAGGGGATTGACTTCTTACCTCCTTCTGGCCCATAGGAAAACATTAGCATGTCAATAAAGCCTTCCCTGACCACCCTAACTGAAATTGCACCATTTTTTCTGATTTCTATCCCCCATTCCATTTATTTTTTCTCATAGTTATCATCATGATCTGTTTGTCATTTTACCTAAATATCTTGTGTATTTATCTTTCCCTCTACGCCTATTAAATATTAGATCCCTGGAGGCAGAGACCGTGGTCTGTTTTGTTCATTGTATTCCTTTTGCTTTGAATAGGGCCTCAATAAATATTTGTTGAGAGATTGAAAACCTTCATACTTTTATATTATCTCTTCTTTTGAGATATTTTGAATGTTTGTTTAATGATTTCTTTTTCTTTTTTCTTTTTATTTTTGGGACAGTCTCTGTCACCCAGGCTGGAGTGCAGTGGCATGCTCTCAGCTCCCTGCAACCTCTACCTCCTGGGTTCAAGCAATTCTCCCATCTCAGCCTCCTGAGTAGCTGGGACTACAGATGCATGCCACCATGCTCAGCTAATTTTTGTAGTTTTAGTAGAGACGGGGTTTTACCATATTGGTCAGGCTGGTCTCGAACTCCTGACCTCAGGTGATCTACCCACCTCAGCTTCACAAAGTGCTGGGATTACAGGTGCAAGCTGTTGTGCCTGGCTTGTTTATCAATTTCTTATTCTTCCTTCTATAGTAAAGCATTCTACTACAGAGATTATTGTTTCTTATGAAAGCAGCTTCCAGCTGCTTTTAATAAAATAATAGTACTCACTAACATTTATATTGTGCTTACTTACTTTGATCTAAATGCTTTATTTGTTTTAATTATAGGTAGTATAGCAACCCCATGAAGTAGGGGCTATTACATTGTCTATTTTACTAATGAGTTGACACAGAAAGTCTAAAATTACACAGATAGTAAGTGATAGAGCCAGGATATCTCAAATACAAGGAATCTGATTCTAAAGTCTTCACTTTGAACCACAGTGCTATACTGCTTAGAGATAGAAGTTCAATGTTAAGTAGGTCTTGAGGATCCATCTCTTATGTGGATGATGTATATAGACATTTTCTTTTGATTTATGGAAGCCAGCCTCTCTTAGTGTTGGAATCAGTGTGTTCTTGAAAAGGACTGGATAAATGAGAAGAGAAGCATAGTGGACATTCCAGGAAGAAGAAATTGAGTTGGGATTTGGTTTTCTGGTGGACTAGGACATTCCTTACCAAAGCTCAGTGACAGAGAAAGGTGGCAATTATTGTTGCCATTGTGACAATCAGGACCGGAAGTAGTTTTGAGTTGTGGGAAGGAGCAAAGAGTTGGATTCTGCTTCCATGATGCAGCAAACCCTGGAACTAGTTATTACCCAGCCACTTTGTTCTCCAGGAAGCAACTGGACAGGTGAACTGAAAAAATGGCTCAGGAAAGTCTCAAACACTTTGGGCCCGTTAGGGTGGGAAGTCCTCTCAATCCAACATTGTATCTTCCTCAAATAGCCTTTGGAGACAGCTTCCTCTACGGAATGCCACTGTCCACACTCCCCTTTGCTGGCTACCCCAGTCACCATCCTCTGAGTTGACAGGCCCTCTGCAACCTGAGCAACCTCACCACTCTGGGGCAGTTCTGTGCTCTGTGAATGTAAATAGGTGAAAGGATGACAGAGCACTGATCTTCAAGGACCATTTGCATTTGATTACACTACTAATGCTTTCTACTGTTTTATAAATTCAACTTAATTGATTTAACATATACTAATTAGGTGCCTACTTTGTATAAAGTAGGTCTCTTAGAGCATAATACTGGGGAGTGGGTTCTTGGCTCACTGCAACCTCCATCTCCTGGGTTCAAGTGATCCTCCCACCTCAGCCTCTCCAGTAGCTGAGAATATCAACATGTACCACCATGCCTGGCTAAGTTTTGTATTTGTTGTATTGACAAGGTTTTGCCATGTTGCCCAGTCTATGCTCAAACTCCTGGTCTCAAGCAATCTGCTTGTCTCGGCCTCCCAAAGTGCTAAGATTACAGACGTGAACCACCATGCTCCAGCGATCACTTTTTTAAAAAACTTCTTAAAAAATTAAAAAAATATATTTTGTAGACATGGGGTCTCCCTTGTGACCCAGAAGGGTGTCAAACTCATGGCCTCAAGTGATTTTTCTGCCTGGGTCTCCCACAGTGCTGGGATTACAGGCGTGCCCTACCTAAAGAAAATCTTTTTTATCTTATTCAACTTTAGGTTCTGGGGTACATGTGCAGATCATGCAGGATTGTTGCATAGGTACACACATGGCAATGTGGTTTGCTGCGTCCATACCCCCCATCACCTGCACCTGGCATTTCTCCCAATGTTATCCCTCCCCCACCTCCCCACTCCCCTGTTGTCCCTCCCTTGGCCCCCCCAACAGACCCCAGTGTGTGATGCTCTCCTCCCTGTGTCCATGTGTTCCCATTGTTCAACACCCACCTATGAGTGAGAACATGTGGTGTTTGATTTTCTATTCTTGTGTCAGTTTGCTGAGAATGATGGTTTCCAGATTCATCCATGTCCCTACAAAGGACACAAACTCATCGTTTTTTATGGCTGCATAGTATTCCATGGTGTATATGTGCCACATTTTCCCTGTCCAGTCTATCATCGATGGGCATTTGGGTTGGTTCCAGGTCTTTGCTATTGTAAACAGTGCTGCTATGAACATATGTGTGCCTGTGTCTTTATAATAGAACTATTTATAATCCTATGGGTATATACCCAGTAATGGGATTGCTGGATCAAAGGGAATTTCTATTTCTAGGTCCTTGAGGAAGCGCCACACTGTCTTCCACAATGGTTGAACTAGTTTACACTCCCATCAACAGTGTAAAAGTGTTCCTATTTCTCCACATCCTTTCCAGCATCTGTTGTCTCCAGAATTTTTAATGATCGCCATTCTAACTGGCATTAGGTGGTATCTCAATGTGGTTTTGATTTGCATTTCTCTAATAATCGGTGATGATTCATATGTTTGTTGGCCTCATATATGTCTTCTTTTGTAAAGTGTCTGTTCATATCCTTCTCCCACTTTTGGATGGGTTTGTTTGTTTCTTATAAATCTGTTTTAGTTCTTTGTAGATTCTGGATATTAGCCCTTTGTCAGATGGGTAGATTGCAAAAATTTTTTCCCATTCTCTTGGTTGCCAGTTCACTCTAATTATTGTTTCTTTTGCTGTACAGAAGCTCTGGAGTTTAATTAGATCCCATTTGTCTATTTTGGCTTTTGTTGCCAATGCTTTTGGTGTTTTAGTCATGAAATCCTTGTCTATGTATATGTCCTAAATGGTTTTGCCTAGGTTTTCTTCTAGGGTTTTTATGGTGTTAGGTCTTATGTTTAAGTCTTTAATCCATCTGGAGTTAATTTTAGTGTAAGGTGTCAGGAAGGGGTCCAGTTTCTTCTTTCTGCAAATGGCTGGCCAGTTTTCTAACACCATTTATTAAACAGGGAATCCTTTCCCCATTGCTTGTTTTTGTCAGGTTTGTCAAAGATCAGATGGTTGTAGATGTGTGGCATTGCCTCTGAGGCCTCTGTTCTGTTCCATCGGTCTCTATCTCTGTTTTGGTACCAGTACCATGCTATTTTGATTACTGTAGCCTTGTAGTATAGTTTGAAATCAGGTAGCATGATGCCTCTGGCTTTGTTCTTTTTGCTTAGGATTGTCTTGGCTATGCAGGCTCTCTTTTGGTTCCATATGAAGTTTAAGGTGGTTTTTTCCAGTTCTGTGAAGAAGGTCATTGGTAGCTTGATGGGAATAGCATTGAATATATAAACTACTTTGGATGGTATGGCCATTTTCACAATACTGATTCCTAACCATGAGCCTGGAATGTTTCTTCATCTGTTTGTGTCCTCTCTTATTTCATTGAGCAGTGCTTTGTAGTTCTCCTTGAAGAGGTCCTTTACATCCTTTGTTAATTGTATTCCTAGGTATTTTATTCTCTTTATAGCAATTGTGAATGGGAGTTTGCTCATGATTTGATTCTCTGTTAGTCTGTTATTGGTATATAGAAATACTTACGATTTCTGCACATTGTTTTTGTATCCTGAGACTTTGCTGAAGTTGCTTATCACTTTCAGGATATTTTGGGCTGAGATAATGGGGTCTTCTAGATAAACAATCATGTTGTCTGCAAATAGAGACAATTTGACTTCCTCTTTTCCTAATTGAATACCCTTGATTTTTTTTTTCTTGCCTATTTGCTCTGGCTAGAACTTCCAATACTATATTGAATAGGAGTGGTGAGAGTGGACATCCTAAGATGTTTCCTTTATACAAAATAGGCATCTAATTTGCATATGTTAAATCAATTAAGTTGAATTTATCAAACAGGAGAAAGCATCATAGTGTTGTAACCAAATTCAAATCCAGTTGCTTGCCACTTGCAGAGTCTAGTTAACAAGAGAGAGGTCTAGTAGACACAGAGTAACCTTATTCCACGTGCTAGTTGAGGGGAGATAATACAGGCACCTGCCTTGAGGGCCCAACTTCAGCTTTCAGGGCAGAAAGCAGGGGCATTAAAGGGGGACTTAGCATGAATAGCACGCAGGGGAGTGAGTGAGGAGGTGTTGGGTCTACGTGACTTGTTCAATGTCTTTTTCATTGGGTGGTGTGGTGGTGCCATGATGGGCAAAGCTAGGCTGTAAATTAACCCTTGTCTGGAGGCAATCTCCCAGTAGGGGAGATGTTCTGGAAGTGCCTGGTTTGTTTCAAATTTCCACCCCTGGAACTTCTGGGTAAACACATAGATAAACTTTCAGTGCAGAAGGTGCCTGTGGAGTAAAGGTAAAGGTTATCATTGCATTTCTGAACAGCTAAGTAAAAGGTGAACAAACAGAGAAAAAGAAAAGAGGTTGAAGATAATTTTTAGGAAAATGGGGTATTTGGTTACCGTAGAAAGAGTGCAGCTGGTTGTAGTCCCATTTTTGCCACTGACCTTACCTTGAACAAGGAGGTTAACCTCAAAAGTCCCACTGGCTTATATATTCTACAGTTTTATGAATTTATAAGTGGAAGTAGATGATATATCTACTCTCCAATGAAATCAATGAAAAGGCAAAAAAAATTTAAAAAAAGGAAAAAACAAAAAACATGCAACCACCTCAAGGCACAGCCCATTTTTCTAAGAAGAGAAGAATGTGAGGAATGATCTCCAGTAGACTTTCTTGGAAATGGTTTATTTTGCAATTGTGCCACTAACCTCAGAAAAAAACTATTGTTTGAACATTTGACTCATTACTCAAAAACTCATATACTCTCTATTGTTCAGACAGATCAAATTCTACTTCATAGATGAGTTGAAAAGTTCGTGAGATCAAAGATAAAATAATAATGTAACTGTGGCCTGATCTGGAGAGTTTTCAGGCTCCAGAGCTAAAAGAATAAAATAATATCCTGGTAAGTTAGATGTATAAGAGGACAATTAAATCTTACTACATTTGTGTAAATTGGCTGAAAATACCATAATAATATAACTTTAGCTGATAGAAAGTGTTTTAGAGCATATTTCTAACAGGTACTGCATATAATTTACCCCCACAAAATCTTGTGTTAATTCACTTACTGGCATTAATTACATAATTGTATTAATTAACATAATATGAACCTAATGTTATGATTGATGAGATTCAAGCCCATAGACCTGTGCCCTACAGCAAATTGGATGCTACTAGTGCAGAAAGCAGAGCACAGGTGTGGTGTGCCCAGCAAGGCTTAGAGTTTTAATTAGATAAATCAGAGAATGTCTGGATTATCTGTCACTTTCAAGTGCTTTTCAAAGCAAACCTCAAAAAATGTGCTTTGCAATAATACGATTTGGGGGTGAGAAAGTCATATATAATTGGGCTGCTAGCTTTGCATCAGAGAAGAAAAATAAAAAGCTCCAGTTCTAAGAACTGTCAGGAAATGGGGAGAAACAATCGCAGCCCTCAGCAGTACCTGGGACTTTTGGCATAAAATGATGCTTATCAGTGTCTACCAGCTATAGAGAAATTGTTATCAAACTTTAGGAAACATTGGGAAGCTTGCAAAAAAATGCAGCCGCACAGTCTGCATCTTCAGAGATTCAGATTCATTCAGTGGGGCTAGAATGGATCAAGGATTCTGTATTTTAAACAGGCATACCATTAAATGGCAAATTTTATTTGTTTATTTGTTTTTGAGATGAAATCTTCCTCTGTAGCCCAGGCTGGAGTGCAGGGGTGTGATCTCAGCTCACTACAACCTCTACCTCCCAGTTTCTAGCAATTCTTCTGTCTCAGCCTCTCTTGTAGCTGGAACTACAAGCATGCGCCACCATGCCCGGCTAATTTTTTGTATTTTTAGTAGAGATGGGGTTTCACCATATTGGCCAGGCTGGTCTCGATCTCCTGACCTTGTGATCCACCCGCCTCAGCCTTCCAAAGGGATGGGATTACAGGCGTGAGCCATTGTGCCGAGCCTAAATGGCAAATTTTTTAAGAACTTAAGGTGCTTATTTCTCTATGAAACAACAGTTGTTTGTGTGAAGAGTTGGTTTTCCCAAAAGAGTAACAAAAACTTTGTTGTGTTCATCACCTCAGACTTTAAGGGCATTAGGTTTGTAGCCATAATGACCTGAGGGTATATTTCAGACCTTTTGTTCTCAACAGAAAAAACCTTTGGCTTTTAAGTCATGTCTTGTCTGCTCAGATAGAAGTTTTAAAGGATGATTAAGAAATTTGAGCTAACTTGCCCAGCTCAACTTTCCTTCCAGTTTACAATTTTAGTGTAGAAGCAAAGTTTATTTATTCATGTGTGTGTTTATTCACTCACCATTTGTTACCTAATCTATGTGAGCTATGTTTTAATCACTAAGAGTATAAAGATAAATAAAATAGTCTTTGTACTCAAGGAGTTCATAATCTCTTAATAGGTGATAGACATATAAGTAATAAGTATAATAAAGTGTTACTGATGTTATTATAAGAATATATGCAGAGTGTGATCTAAAACAAAGAAGCAGGTCAACTCTTGCTGGGTTGGAATAGAGTCCTGTGAAGGCTACATGAAGGAGTTTATACTTAACCTGATTCTTGAAAGTATTGTTTGACGGCCTAATAGGAGGGAGAAGTGATTCTAGGCAGAGGGAAGCAGCAGCAAAGTTTCGAAGGTAGGAAATAGCATGGAACATTGGCTCTCTGTGTTGGGTGTGGATGGATTAGGTGGAAGAATAATTAGCTTCTAAGGTTCATAAATTGTCTGTAAAGAGGGCTACAATGAGATGGGATCATCAACAATTTATTAGGCTAAGGGATTTGAATTTTATTCTGTAGATGATGGGAAGGAAGCCATTGGGAGGATTTTAAGTAATGGATTGCTCTGATGGTTAATAAAGCTGTTGATATTACTCTAAAGTCTTTCTCGGGCTTTCCTGAATTTCTTGAGTCAAAAAAAGGGAGATTTAGTGGAACTGTTAGTACAGATGCTTCATCCTTCTGATGTACTTGTTATCTGCAGATAAGTAAGGTAAATTTAAAAACCCAACCTTTCAAAAAGAATATGAGCTTATCTATTGATAGTCAATCCTCTCAATGTTTGCGAGAGTCACATGGAAGTGACCAAGTTACCTGTTTATCATTTTCCTCACACATGAGATTGGATATTTCAAAGAACAACTTTGTGGCTCCATAAAAACTTACAGGATTATTTGCAAAGCCCATAAATCTTAATGAGGCTTGCTTCAGAGATGAGAAAAATTCACATAAGCTGTATGAAAATAAAAAGCCATCTGCCTGTCTAAAGATTAATTCTAACCCAGACAATACATCCAGCTCAGCTTTATGCCTTCTGTATGTGGATGTAGGAAGATACTGGTAATACATTAGTGCTCAAACTTCAGGCTATTTATTTTATTTAGTCTTGAGCATTGAAAACTCAATACAAACTATTAAGAGCCTGTAAATTACATACAGCCAGGTGTATTGTTATTTTATCTGATGTGTATTAAATTCATTTAGTTGGTTGATTTTTATACAACATTATTGTAAAGTTAGACTAGCATTCATCATCTCTACATGCAGACACTCTATGAGAAACAATTCAAAACTCCTGTTCCGCATTCTTTGCTTACAATGCCAAGCATAGCTGAAACTACTGAATTTAAATCACATAACTTAAAAAGAAATTCTGTATGTGCAATGTGCAGCCTCAGGATAAAAAGATAAAGATAAACCTGAGCAGCCTAAATGACAGCTCTCCTACTAGGTCCTGCTGCAGAGAAGACATGCTGAGAATGCTCCCAGGGCTGAAGACTGAGTCCATTTTATGGCTGGGGAGGGAAATATTGGGGAAGAAAAAGTGCAGTTTTGGCTTCAGGATTTTAAGAAGATTAAGGGACAAAGCTCTTATTGAATGAAATATTTATTTGGCAATGAAAAGTAGACATGGGCATGATTAACAACCCTTTGGTTGCAATGCTGTCTTACACATTGATATAAAACTTTGCTTGAATATTTGACTGATGGTTAAATGAGTAAATAAATAACCCGTAAAGGAAGAACAAATGCAGATTGTGTGTCTAGTTCAAGGTTATTAGCTTGTCAATAAGTTCCACTAGCAATACCTGTATAGAGAGGAAATTCAACCTCTAAACTATACCCTCTGAATTACAAAGCTGATTGTTGCAAGTTACCTGTGCTTTTGAGTAAACATTTGAGATTTTGTTTAGAGAATATACTTGAAAAATATGCTTTAGGTAAGCTTTCTGTGCATTCTTCCTTTTAACAAAATGTCTTGTATGTATTTGAAAGAGATTATTCATAAGTTACAAGGCTTTGTGTGGAGTTTGATTTGTTGGTTGCTAGAGATGCTCCTGTGTTTCCTGCTATTCACCAGAGTTGAGTCAGCTGGTTGGCATGTGTATTAAGACTCAGTTGCAAGTGTTAGAAATGTAACTCTATCTAGTTTGTGCCGAAAGGAGAAAAATAAGCTCATATATCTGGGAAGATGAGAGGAACTAACATTTTTGTTCCTGTTTTTTGCCTACTTTGTGTTAAGCAAGAGTCTATGCTCTAGAATTTGACTGCCTCGGTTCCAATCCTGAATTTATACCACTCAGCTGTATGAGTTAAGGCAAATTATTAATACTTTCCTTGATTGTGCCTCAATTTCCTTATCTATGCAAAGGGTATTCTAATAGTACTTACTTCATGACATTGTTGAAAGGATTTAATGATGTAATACATGAAAGTGCTTAAAGTAATGTTATTATCATTTCATTCATGTTGGCAACATCGCGGATGAGTAAAGTATCATTAGTCCCATTTTACCAAAGAAGAAGCATGCTAAGGAAAGGTAGTAAGTGATTTGCAAAGGGTCACATAGCTTGTGGGGATGCTGTTGTCTTTCCACTCTCTATGTTGGTTTCTGATGTATGAACATGGTGTTTTGAAAAGATCAATTTGGAGATCAACTGTCAAGTGAATTAGAAAGGAGGAATATACTGTGGGAGGCTATGATCCACCTAAGAAATCACAATGGTCTGGATTTGAATAGTAAAAGCCAAACTACATAAGACAGAATGATTTTGCAAGATATTACCAAGATAGAGTTGTTAGAATTTAGCAATAGATGGACTAAAAAAGAAAAAATGAGTTAAAGGTGCCTGAGGCAGGAATGTGTGCCCAGTGGCTGACTCAATCCCTGGAGTGTGACAGGTAGGGCTTTCTTTCAGTGAATAAAAAAATAACAAACTTTGAGTATGAATGTCGGGGAGCATTGTGTTGTAGGAAAATTTAGAAGAAATAGGTTTGCAAAGTAGGCTGGTAAGCTTCATTTTGGATGCATTCATTTGGAGAAGCCTGAAAAATATCAGGAGATTCCTGGCAGACATTTAAAAATATGAAGCTGGAGCTTAGGTGAGATTTTGTAACTCGAGATAGAGATGTAGGAGTTAGCTGGGTGGATGTGGAGTTTGAAGCCATATGATGAATTCAGATTTCTGGTGGAGAAAAAAAATACAGAAGAGAGATAAGGGCAAAAAGGAGGAGTAGAAAGGAGAGCTTGAGGTACAGGCTGCACATGAGCAGCTGGAGAGGCTGGAGGGAGCCAGACACAACCTATAGACAAAGAAGCAGGAGTGCCCAGGAACCACCACGGAAAGCCAGGAGGCGTGAGGTAGAGGGTGGACAGATGGGAAGTGAAAAGGTCATTTCCTAGAGTCATTTCCATAAAGCAGTGGGGATTGAAGCAAGATTCTATTGGGTAGAGGCCATGATAGGTTTTCCTGCTGTTGGGAACAAGTGGAGGCCATGAATAGGTTTTCCTACTGTTGGGAACAAGTAGAGGCCATGAAAAGGTTTTCCTGCTGTTGGGAACAAGTAGAGGCCATGAAAAGGTTTTCCTGCTGTTGGGAACAAGTAGAGGCCATGAATAGGTTTTCCTACTGTTGGGAACAAGTGGAGGCCATGAATAGGTTTTCCTGCCATTGGGAGCCTCTCCTTCCAATTATGCCAGTTGCGAAGAGTGGCCTGGCTTTTGCCAGGTTGTATTTGATCAGAATAAGACAAAATGCTGCTGCAGTCAAATGCACCCTTCCTTTCTGTGGGGGTCTTGGCTTGAATTTTTATTTTCTTTCACTCTGATAAACTGGGTGGGGCTTAAGCTGGCTCAAGTTGGTCCTCTGGGCCCACCCTGGCTCCTCTTACACCCCAAAGGAAACCTTCCTCCCAGTTATGCCTCATCTTACTATCTGAAATGGGCCAGAGAGAGATGAGAAGCCTAAAAGGTAGGCAGGCACTTGTTGCGTATCCCTTCACCCTTTCTGTCTAAGGCTCATTTTGCCATTTTGTCCTTGTCCAAATGCTGTCCCCTCTTGAACAGTGAGGCAGGAAGAAAAGAGTGTTTGTGGTTAAACATGAGTGAGACAAGAGGCAAGGGTAGTTTGATGATAGAGACTCAGAGTTGACCAGAGAAACAGTATTAATGTTTTCTAGGACCGCGGGAAATTTTAACACATCCCTAAACTATGTGGAAAAAAACCAAAATAAAAGATGGTAAGCTCAGGCTGGATTGTGAACATTTTGAGTTTCTGAAAGATACTCCTGTGTGTTAGGTCCATCAGAAGGTTAAAATGAAGGGCTGTGGTTCAGGAGAGAAGACAGGCAGTAGCACTCTTTTTTGTTTGTTTGTTTGTTTTTTGACACGAAGTCTTGCTTTGTTGCCCAGGCTGAAGTGCAGTAATACGATCTTGGCTCACTGCAACCTGCCTCTCAGGTTCAAGTGATTCTCCTGCCTCAGCTTCCCAAGTAGCTGGGACTAAAGGCCTGCGCCACCATGCCCAGCTAACTTTGTATTTTTAGTAGAGATGAGGTTTCACTATATGTTGGCCAGGCTGGTCTCGAACTTGGGACCTCAGGTGATCTGCCCACCTTGGCCTACCAAAGTTGTTGGATTACAGGTGTGAGCCACTGCACCTGGCCCAGGCAGTAATACTCTTTTGATTGCCAATCCTGCATGCCTTTCTCCATTATCAGTATCTGCTGACCACATCCCCATCTCCTTTTGCAGTTGCCATGACCCCCATTTCAGGCCCTTGTTATTTTAACTGAGACTAACAGTTATTTACTCTCCTTTCTCCTTTGCCCCTTTACACATGGCTCCCAGATTAACCTTCTGGAAATTCAGCTCCAATCCCATCACTCCCCAGGTCAGTGGCTGTGGAGCACACTTATAAGATTAGAAAAGCCCACACACCTCACACACAAACATATTCTTCTAATTTCCTGGAGCTGTTTTTTTTTTCCCATCACCTGCTAAAGATTTATATAATGATAAAGACCTACTTTCCGTCTCTCCCCAACCAATCCTGCAATCCACAATAGTTGAAGTGGCGGAGGAGGCAAAGAAGCATTTCTTTCCTTTAGTTCTGGTGGAACCAATTTTTTTCTTTATACATAAAAAAGTTCATTGTTATACATGAGAGCATTTTACTCAGTAGAATGCTATTGAGGTTGTACGTAATACATATTCATTTTTGAAGCAATGCATTCATTTCTATGCATCGCAGTTCAATGGAGTAGTGCCAGAAACAAAGAAAAAAAACAACCCAACATCCTTAATGCTATTTTAACAAAATGCTTCAAATTATGTTTCTTCCAGCTAATGGTTTGAAAAGAAAAATGGGAAAAGGACACGCATTTTACTAGAATGAGCCATAAGAGATCTAAATAAATGGACCAAATGAGTTTGTTTGAATGTTCTCATTCACATAGGATTACACATTCAAATAAAACTGTGTACATTTATTTGAATATGTAATCAAGGAGCTAAGCGTAAGTGGCACTTATTTCTAAGTGTAGCATTCCTGGTTTACACATGTGAGTACCTCAATGTGTTGTTAAAAAGCAGAAAACAATTCTTCCTATGTGCATTTTACACAGATTTCAAAGCTATTGTTATTGTTGATCAGCTTCGTTGCTTCTCATGCACAAAGAGACTTGCACGTATTAGCAGTAATGCTGCTGCCAAATGGAAGGTTATATTCAAGTTTCTCAAGTTGTGTGAGCCTTTGGGCAAGTTGGAGTTCATTCATTTCTTCATTTTTCATCTGACAAGTCACTATGCTAGGTGCTGAGTTACAAAGGTATTTGAATTATCTAGGCATTTTAAAGTACCTGTCCCTACTGGTTTCTGTACTATTAGTATAAACCTGTTTTGGTTCATGACCCAAATCCTTTTAGGCCTCTGATCTTTTAGGCCACCTTTGGTTCTAGAGGAATGGTGAATATAGAGCGTGCTCCAGGCGAATGCTCATGTTAACATGATGTGGCACAGGAATACAAATGAGGGCTTACAACATAAATATTAAAAGAGTTATTAACTAAACTAACAAAGTGTTATGTTATTACATTCTATCCTCCTATCTTGTTCCTAGCTTCACAATGGCTGGCTGGAAGGTCAAGTTCAAATTTAGGAATCCTTAGTTCCTTGGGGTTCCATGCTGGAATGTGGCAGCACTGGGTGTATGGCCCCTAGCCCCCGGCCGAGGCCTGTAGCCTGCTCCATTCTTTGCATACCCTGGCCTCTGTCATGTATCACAAGGAGCTTTACATTACATGGGTAGATGCCATTGTCAGCACATCTAAGCTCTGGCCATGCTGTATAAATAGTTGCTCTGGACCTAGTGAAGGCCAGTGAAGTGAGCAGATTCTGGAAGCAGTTATGGGCTGGTTGGGAAGGGAATTTTGCAGTCCCACATGCCTGGAAGGTGGTCTAGAGCAGGGAACGTGTGAGATCTGTCCTCTTCTTCTTAATCTTAATCTCACTTAGAGATTACTAAGTGATCGCTAGACTGAGAGCTCTTGGCTGGACAACTTGTGGACAACTTACGAAGGACTCCCCTCCTTCTTAGTTATATGAATGTTTACGACTTTCCAGCAGGTGCCTTTCTGGTCCTGCTTGGCCTTTTTAGCACAACCATAACTCAAACTGGGAGCAAGAGAAAAGAGAAAATTATATGAGAAAGACAGTCTCCTTCTATCCAACTCCACCCCTATGGTGGTAACACAGACCTAGCATGGATGAATAATGTCTGGAGGAAAGGGTTTGTGTTGGCTTAAGTCAGTTTGTTTACGGTCCTGAGCAATCACCGTGCAGTAGGACACATCTCTTTCGGGGTCCAGGGATCTTGATGACTGCTGCCTAATCTGTTCTGTTATTTCTGAACAAAATGTGGGAAAGGAAGGTGGAGGGGAAGCAACAGATGGAAAGATGCTGCTGGAGAATTACAGCTACTGAGAGATTTTCAGGATTAAAAAAGAAGTAGTTTCATTTGAATATTGTTTAAAAATAATCTGAGTTGTCAAGAAAGAAGACACAGTTGACTAAACATTGATGTTGAATAAATGAATGTGAATAACTGAATGATAAGAAATGCGTATACAGAGCTATGTAAAGCAATGTAAATATGTTCACATGACAAAAAATTGTGTGAGTAGGTGACATGAATCAGCAAGATGATGATGATGATGATGCTTGAAGTTTACTGGGTGCTTCCTTTGTGCCAGACACTGTTGTAAGGGACTGATATATAGTAACTCATTTAATCTATAAATCCCTTGAGGCAGACACAATTAGTGACCCAATTTTGCAGATGAAAAACTGGGTGTAGGAATACAGGTTGTAAGTGACAGAACAAGGATTTGACTCTGGACCCTGCACTTCTAACTACTATACATAGAGACAAAACTCATCATCACTGAATTAGGCTACAGTATGCATTTTCGTTTTGTTTCAGTATGTTTTAATTTTTTTCCTATTACATAAGTAACAGCATGGTGACATATTTCTTAATAAACAGTAGATTTTTTTTTCCAGCATATCTCTGATAGCAAATTATTTTCTTTGGGAAGTTTGGGTGTGCTGTGGTGCTAATTTTGTCCCTACTGGATGTCCTTGAAGTCTGTATTTTGACCTTGGCCCTTGTTAGACCTTGAGCTGGAATGAGTGACTGAGATCCCTGAGCTTTCCCTAGTGGTTAAAGTGTATAATCACACTAATTACTGGAAAAAGCCATTTGAATAAAGACAGTGTCTATTTGAGATAAGATTAAAATCTAGGACTGAAATATTGACGCAATGGGAAGAAAATCGGCTAATGAAAAACCATAGCATTACTTATTTGGTACAACATTTAAAGTAACTGCCTGACAGACAATAGTTGTGATATTTCTTCCTCACTAAAGAGCAGATGATGGTGATTTTTAAGGGCATATATTTTTTTCTAATCCAGATTAATATTCCTGAAATAAAGCTTCTGGTGTGTCTTTCTCTAGCTCCAAGTGCTTCAAGCAGCCCCAACACTTATGGAATTAATTCCATAATTTGCAACTCTTAGCAAAATATTTCTCAAACTTCTTTTGTTATGGGAAGTTTTTCTATCTCCCTTTATTACTTTCTACTTACACCAAATGAAACTTTCTTCCTACTCATCTCTGTTGCCATTATTTCCTTACCTTAAAATACCTCTCATAAGCCCACTCTTGTCTTTACGTGTTCCAACCTTACCCACTTACAAGGTCCAGCTCAAGTGCTGGAATTTCTATAAAAATGTTCCTAATTTCTCAGATGGAAATTATGTCTTCCTTTTCTGAATTCTCAGGACATATGTTCGTTTCTTTTATTACAAATGTTATCTTCAGCCTTGCATGATACATCATTGTCATCTACATTTTGTTCTCTTGAGAACTAACCATATATCGAAATCATCCTTATATTTCTCATGGTAGTCTGCTTAGTGCCTTGCGTACATTGGATATTCAAGTATGTGCGCCACTGAAGTGAGTGGGTGACTATGAACATATGTTCTAAGATCATATTTGAAACAGATTTAAGTCCTTTTGATTATGTCATTAATAGTGAACACATTACAGCAGAGGCTCTGGTGTCACCTAGGGACCCCTGCAGAACAAAGGCACTCGTTTTTCTAGTTTGGAGTGTTAGCTCAGGAGCTGGCTCATAGCTGAGCCCCTTGCCAGGAGCCACCTCACCCAAGGCTATGACTCTTCACTGAGGACAGCCGGCATTCAATGACTGGTTAAGGTGGGGTTCAAAGAACCTGCTCTCCTCCCTACATTTGAGACATCTCTAAAGGGTCATACAATTTTAAAGCTTTCCATGGAATTTACTGAATCCTCAATTGCAACTGAATTCACAATTTATTTTCTTCTTATGTCCAGTCCTTATGGAGGTGGTTTCTGATAAAATTTCCCAGTAAATTTCTTCTATTCACATCATCTTCTATCTCAGAGTCTGTTTCCTGAAGAACTAAATCTAAAAGACATATTTGTCTTCACTGGATTATTTTCTAGAATATTTTGACCTCATTCAGATGTGACTTGAAGCAGTTTTGAATCCTGCCTTTCTCATTTACTAGATCTGTGAACTTGAAATGTTAGTTATGTTCTTCTACCAGTTACAATTAGGTTCGGTGGCATATTATGAAAACTCTAAATCAATTCTGGCTAAATTGTATTAAAAATATCTTTCTCACACAGGAGAAGATAAGAAGTATAGTACAGAATCCTTATGATAGGGCATAAACCTGCTCTGATCCTCTAAGGTATGGTCTTTGCCTTAAAGATCCCAAATAGCTGCTGGAGTTCCGGCCTCACACACACTAACTGAATGGAGAAAGCAAAAAATGTCATGATCTCACCTTTAAAGAACACTTCCCAGGATTTTCTTAAAACCCTTCTTTACATATATCATTGGCTAGAACACAGTCACATGTCGACACTTAAATATGTCTGAAAAATGTAGTCTTTCATTCACATACATGGCAAAAGTTTTGTTCTTTATAAAATGATTTGCTATAAAGGTTTAAAATAACATATGCATTACTTGGCACAGGTGGTGGCCAATAAATGGTCCTAAATCCCTTCTTTTATTTTTTCTAATATACACTTAGTATTTTAATAAGGCAGCATTATAGCCAAGTAAGAAGCACTAGAAGCTAAATATCAGTGAGTACTGTTTGTCAAAACCTAATAAAAATTGTATGACTTTGAGATCTTTCAGTCTTCTTTTCCTCTGCTGTTGTCATAATAGAATTGTAATATGATTGATGGAAAGATGCCAATAAATACTGGTAAAGAAAACAACTCCTTTTAATATAGGTCAAGGATATAACTAAGAACATGCAGATGCTACACAGGCCAGTAGAGACAGCCACAATTCTGGCCACAGGGGCAGCTGTCAATGGTCTTCAGGGCCCAACCAAAGTGCTGCCAATGATACTATCAGTTGGGACAGGAATTTTGCCTGAGTATTGTCCTCTGCTTTTCTCTCAGACCTTTTGCTTTTTTAATCCTGCCTCTCTTGACTATTTTATAGAGTCCCAGCTCCTCTTCTGCTTGCCAACAAGATATATATAACTAGTAACAACACCAGCATATTCCTGAGTGCTTATACAAAGGGCAAATCAAGGACCAGTTTTCCAGGTGTACCTGTCCTCAGCATTTCCTTCCTCTAGCTCTCTAGATTGGCTCTGCCAGTTTTGTCAAGCTGATCTGAGAAGGTTATATACAAGGGTTCCTGGAACTCTTCTGTAGATTTTCACTACATCCATTTTTCACTTACTGAAATCAGTATACTGCATCTCAGAATGCTCTTGATCATGCTGGATGTGTGAATCTTTCTATCTGTGAATTCTGATTTGCTTGACCATATCTGAGACCACTGGGATCACATTTAGTATTTTCTCGGTTGCCTTTTGAATTATTCTTTCCATGAGGCCCCACAGCATCTGAGGTTCTTTATAATTATTCTTAGCCAAAACATAGAGACCTGTATTTAAAGTAATCAGGAGCACTGACACCTACTCAGAGCAAAATGACCCCACTACAAAGTCACATCTTAATGGCACATTTTGTTGGAAACCAATCAAGTTGGTTTGGTTCTCATACAGAGTCAGTGTGGAGTATGGAAACACCACTTGGCTTTGTTATTGAAAAGGCCTGGTTCTGAATCAATCCTTTGCCACTTTTTAGCTCTATGATTTTAGGCAAATAAATTAATCTCTCTAAGAGTACTCTTCAGTATGCATAGCATTGCCATAAGGATTTAGTGAGATATATGAAGCCCAGTGCATAGTGTCTGACATAGTAACCACTTGACGAAGATAACTTTTATAATTTTATTTATTGCATGTAAAAGGAATTTCTGGCCAGGGGCAGTGGCTCATGCCTGTAAACCCAGCACTTTGGGAGGCTGAGGCAGGCAGATCATGAGGTCAGGAATTTAAGACCAGCCTGAACAATATGGTGAAACCTCATGTCTACTAAAAATACACAAATTAGCTGGGTGTGGTGGCATGTGCCTGTAGTCCCAGCTCAGGAGGCTAAGGCAGGAGAATCGCTTGAACCCAGGAGGCAGGGGTTACAGTGAGCAGAGATCATGCCACTGCACTCCAGCCTGGGCGACAGAGCAAGACTCTGTCTCAAAAAAAAAAAAAAAAAAAAAGAATTTCTTCCATTTATAGCTTTCTTTTAAAATATAGAGTTATAAACACATGTCAGGCCCAATCAAATCTTATTTTGTGTGGCATCAACAAAGATAATTCTTTAATCTACTGAATGAGGAATTACTCTAATATTTTTGAGGTGACTCTTTCTTACATTCTTTGGACAAGCCTTCTTCAGCTCAATATTACTATTTTTTGAAGGCATTTTTGGACTTAATTAAGCTAATATTTTATTCAGGTATCTCTTATGTACATTTTTAAATGAAACAAAACTATAATTTTCTTTTCTTGTAGTGTCCTTATCTGACATTGAAATTAAGATTACTCTATCCTAATAAAAAGTTCTAGGCAGAGCCCAGACATAAGACTACACACCTACAATATCTGATCTTTCACAAAGTTGACAAAAACAAGCAATGGGGAAAGGACTCCCTATTCAATAAATGGTGCTGGGATGACTGGCTAGCCGTATACAGAAGATTAAAACTAGACCCCTTTCTTACACCGTGTACAAAAATCAACTCAAGATGGACTAAAGACTTCAATGTAAAACCCAAACTATAAAAACCCTGAAAGATAACCTAGGCAATACCATTCAGGACATAGGAGCTGGCAAAGATTTCATGACAAAGATGCCAAAACCAATTTCAATAAATGCAAAAACTGACAAATTAGGTCTAATTAAACTAAAGAGCTTCTGCACAGCTAAACTATCAAGAGAGTAAAAAGACAACCTACAGAATAGGAGAAAATATTTGCAAACTGTGCATTTGACAAAAATCTAATATCCAGCATCTATAAGGAACTTAAACAAAATAAACAATCATATAAAAAATGGGCAAAGGATATGAACAGACACTTTTAAAAAGGAGGCATACAGGGGGCCAAGAAGCTTATGAAAAAAATCTCAACACTGATCATTAGAGAAATGCAAAACAAAATCACAATGAGATTCTATCTCATACCAGTCAGAATGGCTGTAATTAAAAAGTTAAAAAAAAAAAACAAAAACAGGTGATGAGGTTGCAGAGAAAAGGGAATGCTTATAGTCTGTTGGTGGGAGTGTAAATTGTTCAACTATTGTGGAAAGTGGTATGATAATTCCTCAAAGAGCTAAAAGGAGAACTACCATTCTATGTAACAATCTCATACTGAATGTACCCAAAGTAATATAAATCATTCTACCATAAAGACACATGCATGTATATGTGCACTGAAGAGCTATTCACAATAGCAAAGACATAGGATCAATCTAAATGTCCATCAATAACAAATTGAATAAAGAAAAAGTGGTTCATATATGCCATGGAATACTATACAGCCACAAAAAAGAATGAGATCATGTCCTTTGCAGGAACATGAATGGAGCTGGAGGCCATTATCCTTAACAGACAAATGCATGAACAGAAAACCAAATGCTGCATGTTCTCACTTAGAAGTGGGAGAATACAACACAGAGAAGAACAATAGACACTGGGGTCTACTTGAGGGTGAAAGGTGGGAAAAGGGAGAGGCTTAGAAAAAAATAACTATTGTCTACTAGGCTAGTACCTGGGTAACAAAATAATCTGTACTCCAAACCCTTGTGACATAAGTTTACTTATATAACAAACCTACACATGTACCTCTGAACTTAAAATAAAAGTTAGAAAAAAGGGAAAGGGTAAAATAAAAAGGAAAGAACATGCCCTCTGTCTTTTGTTTTTTTAATTGTACTTTAGGCTCTGGGGTACATGGGCAGATCATGCAGGACTGTTGCATAGTCATATACATGGCAAGGTGGTTTGCTGCCTCCATCCCCCGTCACCTATAACTGGCATTTCTCCCCATGTTATTTCTTCCCAACCTCCCCACCCCCTGCTGTCCCTCTTCTAACCCCCTACCACAGACCCCAGTGTGTGATGCTCCCCTTTCTGGGTCCATGTGTTCTCATTGTTCAACACCCACCTATGAGTGAGAACATGTGGTGTTTGATTTTCTGTTCTTGTGTCAGTTTGCTGAGAATGATGGATTCCAGATTCATCAATGTCCCTACAAAGGACACAAACTCATCATTTTCTATGGCTGCATAGTATTCCATGGTGTATATTTGCCACATTTTCCTTGTCCAGTCTATCATTGATGGGCATTTGAGATGGTTCCAGGTCTTTGCTATTGTAAACAGTGCTGCAGTGAACATTCGTGTGCATGTGTCTTTATAATAGAACAATTTATAATCCTTTGGTTATATACCCAGTAATGGGATTGCTGGGTCAAATGGAGTTTCTATTTCTAGATCCTTGAGGAATCGCCACACTGTCTTCCACAACGGTGGAACTAATTTACACTCCTACCAACAGTGTAAAAGTGTTCCTGTTTCTTCACATCCTCTCCAGCGTCTGTTGTCTCCTGATATTTTAATGATCGCCATTCTAACTGGCATGAGATGGTATCTCAATGTGGTTTTGATTTGCATTTCTCTAATGACCAGTGATGATGAGCATTTTTTCATATGTTTGTTGGTCTCATACATGTCTTCTTTTGAAAAGTATATGTTCATATCCTTCACCCACTTTTGAGTGGGTTTCTTTCTTTTATTCTTGTAAATCTGTTTTAGTTATTTGTAGATTCTGGATATTAGCCCTTTGTCAGATGGGTAGATTGCAAAATTTTTTTCTCATTCTGTTGGTTGCTGGTTCACTCCAATGATTGTTTCTTTTGCTGTACAGAAGACCTGGAGTATAACTAGGTCCCATTTGACTATTTTGGCTTTTGTTGCCAATACTTTTGGTGCTTTAGTCATGAAGTCCTTGCCTACGCCTATGTCCTGGATGGTTTTGCCTAGGTTTTCTTCTAGGGTTTTTATGGTGTTAGGTCTTATGTTTAAGTCTTTAATCCATCTGGAGTTAATTGTAGTGTAAGGTATCAGGAGGTGATCCAGTTTCTGCTTTCTGCACATGGTTAGTCAGTTTTCTCAACACCATTTATTGAACAGGGAATCCTTTCCCCATTGCTTGTTTTTGTCAGGTTTGTCAAAGATCAGATGGTTGTAGACGTGTGGTGTTGCCTCCAAGGCCTCTGTTCTGTTCCATTGGTCTATGTTTCTGTTTTGGTACCAGTACCATGCTGTTTTGATTACCGTAGATTTATGGTATAGTGTGAAGTCAGATAGTGTGATGACTCCAGCTTTGTTCTTTTTGCTTAGGATCGTTTTGGCTATGCGGGCTCTCTTTTGGTTCCATATGAAGTTTAAGGTATTTTTTTCTAATTCTGTGAAGAGGGTCATTGATAGCTTGATGGGGATAGCGTTGATTCTGTAAATTACTTTGGGCAATATGGCCATTTTTACAATATTGATTCTTCCTCACCATGAGCATGGAATGTTTTTCCATCTGTTTGTGTCCTCTCTTATTTCCTTGAGCAGTGGTTTGTAGTTCTCCTTGAAGAGGTCCTTTACATCCTTTGTTAGTTGTGTTCCTAGGTATTTTATTCTCTTTGTAGCAATTGTGAATGGTAGTTCCTCCTTGATTTGGCTTTAAGTCTGTTATTGGTGTATAGGAATGCTGTGATTTCTGCACGTTGATGTTGTATCCTGAGACTTTGCTGAAGTTGCTTATCAGTTTCAGGATATTTTGGGCTGAGATGATGGGGTCTTCTAAAGATACAATCATGTCGTCTGCAAATAGAGACAATTTGACTTCCTCCTTTCCTAACTGAATACCCTTTATTTCTTTTTCTTGCCTGATTGTTCTGCCTAGAACTTCCAATACTATATTGAATAGGAGTGGTGAGAGAGGGCATCCTTGTCTAGTGCCAGATATCAAAGGGAATTCTTTCAGTTTTTGCCCATTCCTTATGATATTGGCTGTGAGTTTGTCATAAATAGCTTTATTATTTTGAGATATGTTCTGTTGATACCTAGTTTATTGAGGGTTTTTAGCATAAAGGGCTGTTGAATTTTGTCAAAGGCCTTCTCTGCATCTATTGAGATAATCATGTGGTTTTTGTCTTTGGTTCTGTTTATGTGGTGGATTATGTTTATATATTTGCATATGTTGAACCAGCCTTGCATCCCTGGGATGAAGCTTACTTGATCATGATGAATAAGCTTTTTGATGTGCTGTTTCAATCAGTTTGCCAGTATTTTATTGAAGATGTTTGCATCTATGTTCATCATGGATATTGGCCTGAAATTTTCTTTTCTTGTTGAGTCTCTGCTGGGTTTTGATATCAGGATTATGTTGTTCTCATAAAATGATTTGGGAAGGATTCCCTCTTTTTGGATTGTTTGGAATAGTTTCAGAATGAGTGGCATGAGCTCCTCTTTGTATGTCTGGTGGAATTCAGCTGTGAACCCATCTGGACCTGGGCTTTTATTGGTTGGCAGGCTATTAATTGCTACTTCAACTTCAGCTTGTTATTGGTCTATTCAGGGTTTTGACTTTTTCCTGGTTTAGGCTTGTGAGTGTGCAAGTGTCCAGGAATTTATTGGTTTCTTCCAGATTTACTGGTTTATGTGCATAGAGTTGTTTGTAGTAATCTCTGATGATAGTTTGTATTTCTGTGGAATCGATGGTGATATCCCCTTTGTCATTTTTTATTGCATCTATTTCATTCTTCTCTCTTTTCTTTTTTATTAATCTGGCTAGTGGTCTGTCTATTTTGTTGATCTTTTCAAAAAACCAGCTTCTGGATTTATTAACTTTTTGAAGGGTTTTTTGTGTCTTTAGCTCCTTCAGTTCTGCTCTGATCTACTTATTTCTTGTCTTCTGCTAGCTTGAGTTTTTTTGGCTTTTTCAATTTTGATGATAGGGTGTCGATTTTAGATCTTTCCTTACTTTCCATGTGGGCATTTACTGCTGTAAATTTTCCTCTAGACACTGCTTTTAATGTGTCCCAGAGATTCTGGTATATTGTGTCTTTGTTCTCATTGGTTTTGAAGAACATCTTTATTTCTGCCTTCATTTCATTGTTTATCCAGTCAACATTCAAGAGAAAGTTGTTCAGTTTCCATGAAGTTGTGCAGTTCTGAGTTAGTTTCTTAATCCTGAGTTCTAATTTGATTGCACTATGGTCTGAGAGAGTGTTCTTTATGATATCTGTTTTTTGAGTTTGCTGAGAAGTGATTTACTTCCAATTATGTGGTCAATTTTAGAGTAGGTGTGATGTGGTGCTGAGAAGAATGTATATTCTGTGGATTTGGGGTGGAGAGTTTTGTAAATGTTTATTAGGTTTGCTTGGTCCAGATTTGAGTTCAAGTCCTCAATATCCTTGTTAATGTCCTGTCTTGTTGGTCTGTCTAATACTGACAGTTGAGTGTTAAAGTCTCCTACTATTATTGTGTGGGAGTTTAAGTCTCTTTATAGGTCATTAAGAACTTGCTTTACGTATCTGAGCACTCCTGTATTGGGTGTGTATATATTTAGGATTGTTAGCTCTTCTTGTTGCATTGATCCTTTTACCATTATGTAATGCCCTTCTTTGTCTCTTTTAATATTTGTTGGTTTAAAGTCCATTTTATCAGAGTCTATGATTGCAACTCCTGCTGTTTCTTGCTCTCATTTTCTTGGTAAATCTTCCTCAATCCCTTTATTTTGAGCCCGTGTGTATCCTTGCATGTGAGATGGGTTTCCTGCATACAGCACACCAATGGGTTTTGACTTTTTCTCCAAACTGCCAGTCTGTGTCTTTTGATTGGAGCATTTAGCCCATTTAGATTTAAAGTTAATATTGTTATGTGCGAATTTGATCCTGCCATTTTGATGCTAGATGGTTGTTTTGTCCATTAGTTGATGCAGTTTCTTCATTGTATCGATGTTCTTTACCATTTGGTACATTTTTGGAGTGGATGGTACTGGTTGTTCCTTTATATGTTTAGTGCTTCTTTCAGGAGCTCTTGTTATGCAGCCCTGGTGGTGATGAAATCTCTGAGCAATTGCTTATTCATAAAGGATTTTATTTCTCCTTCACTTATGAAGCTTAGTTTGGCTGGATATGAAATTCTAGGTTGAAAGTTCTTTTCTTTAAGGATGTTGAATATTGGCTCACACTCTCTTCTGGCTTATAGGATTCCCGTCAAGAGATCCATTGTGAGTCTGATGGGCTTCCCTTTGTGGGTAACCCAACTTTTTTCTCTGGCTGCCCTTAGCATTTTTCCTTCATTTCAACCCTGGTGAATCTGACTATTATGTGTTTTGGGGTTGCTCTTCTTGAGGAATATCTTTGTGGTGTTCTCTGTATTTCCTGAACTTGAATGTTAGCCTGCCTTGCTAGGTTGGGGAAGTTCTCCTGGATAATATCCTGAAGAGTGTTTTCCAGCTTGGATTCATTCTGTCTGTCACATTAGGTACATCTATCAAATGTAGATTAGGTCTTTTCACATAATCCCATCATTCTTCGAGGCTTTCTTCATTTCTTTTTACTCTTTTTTCTCTAATCTTGCCTTCTCATTTTAGTCATTGAGTTGATCTGCAATCTCTGATATCCTTTCTTCTGCTTGGTCTATTCAGCTATTGAAACTTGTGTATGCTTTGCAAGTTCTTGTGTTGTGTTTTTCAGCTCCATCAATTCATTTATATTCTCTAAGCTGTTTATTCTCATTAGCATTTCATCAAACCTTTTTTCAAGGTTCTTAGATTCTTTGCATTGGGTTAGAACATGTTCTTTTAGCTCAGAGAAGTTTGTTATTATCCACTTTCTGTAGCCTGTTTCTGTAAATTCATCAGACTCATTTTCCATCCAGTCTTGTTCCCTTACTGGTGAGAAGTTGTGATCTTTTGTGGTAGGAGAGGCATTCTGGTTTTGGGTGTTTTCATCCTTTTTGCACTGGTTTCTTCCTATCTTTGTGGATTTATCTACCTGTGGTCTTTGTAGTTGGCAACTTTCAGATGGGGTCTCTGAGTTGATATCCTTTTTGTTGATGTTGAAGCTCTTTCTTTCTGTTTTTTAGTTTTCCATCTAATAGCCCCTCTGTTGCAGGACTGCTGGAGATCCCCTCCAGACCCTGCTTGACTGGGAATCACCTGCAGGAGCTGCAGAACAGTAAGGATTGCTGCCATTTTCTTCTGTTATCTTCATCCCAGAAGGGTACCTGCCAGATGTCAGCCAGAGCTCTCCTTTATGAGGTGCCTCTTTGCATATACGGTAGTCAAGAAGCCACTTGAGGAGACAGTCTGTCTCTTTTCAGAGCTCAAGTGCTGTGCTGGGAGCTCCATTGTTCCATTCAGAGCTGCTCAGCAGGTATGTTTAAGTCTCCTTCAATGGAACTCATAACTGCCTCTTTTCCCAGTTGCTCTGTCCTGGGAAGGTGGGGCTTTATTAGTAAGTCCTGATGTGCTGCTGCCTTTTTTCAGAGATGCCCTGCTAAATAAGGAGGTAGTCTAGTCACAGTCTGCCAGCAGAGGCATTGCTGAGCTGCCAAGGGCTCTCCCAGCTTCTGTGTAAACTTCTTCATGGTTTTGTTTAGAGAGGTATAGTTACAACTGCCTCAGTAATGGCGGTCTGCCTCAATAATGGTGGACTGCCTTGGTAATGGTGGACTTCCTCTATAATAGCGGACTGCCTCGGTAATGGCAGACTTCATTGGTAGTGGTGGTCTGCCTCGGTAATGGCAGCTGCGCTTCCCCCCACAAAGCATGGACTGTCCTGGGTCCAGCTGCACTTGCTGCAAAACTCTCAATCCAGAGCATTTCAGATTGCTGGTTTTTGTTGGGGTGGTACCTGCCAAGTCAGATCACCTGGCTCCCTGCTTTCAGCCCCCTCTTTTTCAGTTGAATGGGTGACTCCTTCTCCCAGGTGTTCCAGGGGCCAGTTGAAACAGCTACCCAGATTTATGTAAGTTTTTGTGAAGAAACCTGTGGCGCTAGCTGAAACAGCCATGCTAGAAACTAGTGGCACTTTTTGGTCCAGAATCTTCTGGTCTGTGGGCAGTAAAAACTGTGGGAGAAGCACAGTATCTGAACCACAGTGCTAGAGTGAATGGAAAAGCCCCTGATGGTCTCTGTTGGGTAGGGAGGGGATCCTCCAGGGATTGCACTTCCCAGGTGAGGCATTGCCCTACCCTGCCTCGGCTTGCCCTTCTTGGGCTACACCCACTGTGCAAACAGTCCCATTGAGATGCACCTCATACTTTGTTTGGAAATGCAGTGATCACTCACCCTCTGTGTTACTCTCACTGGGAACTGCACTCCGGAGTTGTTCCTATTTGGCCATCTTGAACCATGGCTTTTGTCTTAATTGGACAGGTTTGAATGACAATTCCATCACTTACTATTCATGTCTGTAGACAAATTATACAAACTGTCTAAACTTCGATTTCTTTATATGCAAAATAAAACTAATACAAGCTTACATGTGAAGTTATTGTAAACATTAAATAATTAGGTTGGTGCAAAAGTAATGGCAGTTTTTGCTATTGCTTTCAAAAACCCCAATTACTTTTGCACCAACCTAATAAAATAATGTTTAAAAAGACACTAAAGAATTAGTTCTTGAAAATTTTATAGACAGTTATCTGTAAAGCTAAGATACCCTGAGTTTTTTTGGAAGGAGCAGTCTTTGATTACCATTCAATTCCTTTATGATTGCTCTATTAAAGTTATATTTTTCTTGCACCAATTTTGCACTTTACACAATTTTTAAAAATGTATCCATTTCACTTATATTTTCAAATTTATTAGTGTATAGTTGTGTATAATTACTCCTTAGCTTTAGATCTCTGTTCTTTCATTTCCCTTTTTTATATTTAGTTTTGTTTATGTATATCTTTTCTTTTTTTTTTTTCACTTACTTAATCTTACTCTGTGTATACTTGTCTTATTATATTAATCTTTTTGACAAACCAGCATTTGGGTTTGCTATTATTCTGTCCTCACCTTTATTATTGTCTTTCTTCTTATTTGTTTTGGATTTGATCTGATTTTCTTTGTCCAACTTCTTGAGATGAATGCTCAGTCATTAAAAACTCTGTTATAATGGAAAATTTCAAGTATATATAAAGGAAATAGAACAAAATAGAGAATCTCCATATACCATGCATCCAGTGTAGCAGTTAGTCCTGGACAATGTAGTCTCCTCTGTACTCTGTCCCACTTCTCTCCTCCCACAGTGTATCATTTTATTCTCAAATATTTACATGTGAATCTCCAAAAAATAGGGATTCTCTTTTGAAATAACCACAATGTCATCATTGCACTTACAATATTAATAACTGAGTGATATATTACTAGTAATTTTCCCCACTTATCTCAGAAATTTTTTATAGGTCATTTGTTTGAATCAGTATTGAAAAATGTTCTATACATTATAATTTGTTTTATTTTTTAAGTTTCTTTTGATCTATGTATTCCTTCTCAATTTTTTGAAAAAATTAAACTTTCCTATAGTTTGTCTTATACTTTCATTTGCTTTATTTTTGATTTCAGATTTGGAAAATTCATTTTTTAAAATTTAATTTTAGTTTTAATTATTAACACTAATGGTTGCAAAGCCAGTTTTACAAAACAAGATACATTAAAATAAGTTTGGTTTCTATCACTGTCTGTTTCACCTTATTAGTTGTATTTCCTTAGAGTTAAATGTTTTAAAATGTTCTTGGTTTTATCCTTCTATTAAAAAAACAACATATAAGCACTCTCTGGTCTTGCTGATTGCATCCCTGTGGTGTTGCCTAATTTGTCTCTCTGTGCCCTGCAATTCCTGTAAATTGAGAGATAGATCTAGGACATGCATTCTCAACAGGGGTAGTGTCACCCTCAAAAAGTGAAAATTGGTTCTTTGAGGGTAAAAAAATTCTTACTCTTTTTAGTTATATTTCCCTAATATTAGCATATATTGTTTTCATAATCACCAACATCAAAATATTAAATTTCCCATGTGATTTCCCTTATTATAAATATGCCATTTAGTTTTTTCTAATGTATAAATTATAAGCACTATTTTGTTTTTTTATTTTCTAGTTAAATATTTCTAATAAATATTTTCTTTCTTTCTTTCTTTTTTTTTTTTTGAGATGGTGTCTAGCTCTGTCACCCAGGCTGGAGTGCATGGTGCAATCTTGGCTCATTTCAACCATCGCCTCCTGGGTTTAATCAATTCTCTTCCCTCAGCCTCCCAAGTTACTGGTACTACAGGAACATATCACTATGCCTGGGTAACTTTTGCTTTAGACAGGGTTTCACCATGTTGGTCAGGCTGGTCTTGAACTCCTGACCTCAAGTGATTCCCCCACCTCAGCCTCCCAAAGTGCTGGGATTACAGGTGTTAGCCACTGTGCATGGCCTAAATTTTTATATTATTTTATTGCATTATTGTTGGTATATATAGTCTGCATAATATTAACATTTTTGCTTTTATTGTTGTTTCATTTTTGTTTCAACATATGGTTTACTCTTGTAAATATTTCCTGAGTGCCTTATTGTTGAATATAGATTTCTTTGTCTCCTTTTCTGTGTGTGTGTGTGTGTGTGTGTATTAGCACTGATATATTTAAAATAATGTTCAAATTCTTGATATCTGTTCATTTTTGTCTCTTTTATCTATCAGTTTCAGAGACAGATGTGTTAAAATCTCCAGGTACTATTTTTTATTTACATTTTTTTCTGTATTTATGTCAATTGCTGCTTGAAATACTTTGAATAACCCTTCTTAGGGGCAATGATGTTAATGGGGCATGCCATCTTGTTCTATTGTTTATTTTACCAGTATATAATATTCCTTGGTGCATTTTTTGCCTTCCTTATATTTTGTGAGATATTAATATTGATTTCTTCTGTTCCCCAATCTAGTTCCTTCTTACTTTTCTGACCTCACCTTCTATACCTTTCCACTTATCCATCAAACTCCTGCCTTACTGACTATTCCTAAAATGCATTAGGCATCTTCTAGCATAAGGGTCTTTGCACTTGCTATTATCTCTGCCTGGAGTATTCCTCCATTGGGCTCCACATTTGGGTTTGATTAACTGTCATCTTTTCAGTAAATTTTCCTTGATCATTTTATTTAAAATTGCAACATTTTCTTTTTTTCTTTTTATTTTATTTATTTTTTTTAATGAGAGAAAGAAAGAGAAAGAAAAAGGGGGAGAGAGAACAGGATTCTTGCTCTATTGCCCGGGCTGGAATGCAATCTAAAAATAGGTATTAAAAACCTCTTTTATGCCGATAATTGTGCTTAACTACGGAGACAGGAAGGAATAAGGGAAGAAAATAACAAACAAACAGCCAATCAATATTTCATTTAAGTCTGTGAAATACTATGCAAATGCTGAAGAGTGATTTACTTCCAATTATGTAGTCACATTCAAAATAGGTGTAATATGATACTGAGAAAAATGTATGTTCTGTGGACCTGGGGTGGAGAATTCTATAAATATTCACTAAGTTTACTTATTCCAGGTCTAAGTTCAAATCATAGATGTCCCTATTAATTTTCTATGTCGTTGATCCATTGAATATTAACAATGTGGTGTCAAAATCTCCTGCTATTATTGTATGGGAGTCCAGGTCTCTTTATAAGTCATTAAGAACTTGTCTGATGTATCTGGTTGCTCCTGTGTTGGGTGCATATATATTTATAATCATTAACTCCTGTTGTTGCATTGATCCTTTTACCATTATGTAATGTCCTTCTTTGTTTCTTTTAGTCTTTGTTACTATTAAAGTCTATTTTGTGAGAGACAAAAGTTACAACTACCGTTTTTTTTTTCTCTCCATTTAATTGGTGAATCTTCCTCCATCCCTTTGTTTTGAGTCTTAGTATGTCATTGCTTGTGAAATAGATCTGGATACAGCATACTGATGGGTTTTGACTTTTTATTCAATTTACCTATCTGTGTCTTTGATTGGGGCATTTAATCCATTTAAATTTAGAATTAATATTAATATTTGTGAGTTCAATATTGTCATTTAATGCTAGTTGGCTATTTTGCCCATTAGTTGATGTAGATTCTTCATTATAGAGATACTCTTTATGTTTTGGTAAGTTTTTGGGATGACCGTTACTGGTTGTTCCTTTCTGTTTGTAGTGCTTCTTTCAGAAGCTCTTGTAAAGCAGGCCTGGTGGTGATGAAATCTCTGAGTGCTTGCTTGTTCGTGAAAAATTTTATTTTTCCTTCACTTATGAAGCTTAGTTTGGTGGGATATGAGATTCTGGGTTGAAAATTCTTCTCATTGAGGATATTGAATATTGACCCCCACTCTCTTCTAGTTTGTAGGGTTTCTGGTGAGAGGTCTGCTGTGAGTCTGATAGGCTTCCCTTTATGGGTAACGTGACCTTTCTCTCTAGCTGCCCTTAGAATTTTCTCCTTTATTTCAACCCTAGTGAATCTAGTGATTATGTGTCTTGGAGTTGCTCTACTTGAAGAATAGCTTTGTGGTGTTCTCTGGATTAGCTGGAGTTGAGTATTGTCCTGCTTTACTAGATTAGGAAAGTTTTCCTGAATAATATCCTGAAGAATATTTTCCAACTTGGATTCATTCTCTTAATGACATTCAGGTATACCTATCAAATGTAAATTAGGTCTTTTCACATAGTCCCATATTTCTTGGAGACTTTGCTCATTCCTTTTTACTCTTTCTTCTCTAATCTTGTCTTCTCATTTCGTTTCATTAAGTTGGTCTTCAACCTCTGATATCCTTTCTTCTGCTTGATCAATTCTACTGTTAAAACCTGTGCATACTTTGCGATGTTCTCGTATTGTGTTCTTCAGTTCCATTAATTCACTTATATTCCTCTCTAAGTTGTCTACTCTCATTAGCATTTCGTCAAACCTTTTTTCAAGGTTCTTAGTTTCTTTACATTGGGCTAGAACATGTTCTTTTAGCTCACTAAAGTTCCTTAATATCCACTTTCTGAAGCCTAAATCTGTTAGTGGAACACACTCATTCTCCATCAGGCCTTGTTCCCTTGTTGATGAGGACCTATGATCCCCTGTAGAAGGAGAAGCATTCTGATCTTGGGTATTCTCACCTTTTTTACACTGGTTTCTTCCCATCATTGTGAGTTCATCCACCTGTCATCTTTGTAATTGCCTACTTTCAAATTAGGTCTCTGAGTGGATGTCCAACTTGTTGATTCTGAGCGCCGAAATCTGAGCAACCCACTGCACTGGCTAAAACAGCGGCATTAAGATTCGTGGTGCTTTTCTGCCCGGGAATCTCCGGTCTGGCTTCCCTCTTGAGTCTCTTTTTCAATCAGGTAAATGGGTGATTCTGCCTTCCTGGAGCTCCAAACGTTGACCAAAAGGGGACCCAGTCCCATTTACTCTGCACTGAGAACCACCACGCTGGGGCACTGGCAAAACCGCCACACCAGCCACAAGAGTCGCCCTGGCGACCTGTGTGGCTCCTCTGCTGGGAATCTTCTGGTCTGTGGATAACAAAAATTCATCTGAAAGTGTGGCGTCCTCTCATTCTGTGTGCTTTCTCTGGGAGCTACAATTCCGAGCTGCTAGTAATCAGCCATCTTGGATCTAAAATTGCAACATTTTCTAGATGACATACACTATTTTTTTTTCTCGGTTGTTTTTTCTCCATTGTGTAGCTCACCACTGGATATACTATTGATTTGTTACATCTCTTCTGTGGAGTTCTGATAAGCTAAGTAAGCAATAATGAAGAAGGGGCCACAGGTCTGGGAGGGATTCAGGTGGGGAAGAACAATAAACAGTTGCTCTGAAAGATGGCTAATCACAACCTGTGAGCACAATCACATCATTCCCCACTTAGCCCCAGCAATAACACCTTGTTTCATCTTTAGCCCCTTCATCCTATAAAACTTCCCTCCAGCCCCTGCCTCTTTGCACACAGCCCCTTCTCTGCTGTGCTTCCTGTTGCAATCTTGCAACATATGTTCATATTTTCTCTATTAAATCTGCCTTTCTTGACCCATGACTGTCTTGGTAAATTTCTTTTCCACCCATGACACTGGCCCCAGCTAGTTGCACCTGTGACATTTTGGTGGCCCATGCAGGGAGTATATGAAGACCTCTCTCCCTATGTGGGACTCTGTTCTCTCCCTTTCTGTCTTCTAACTCCGGGTCCTTGGAGGACAGAGTCTAAAGATGGAGACAACTGAAGATCTCTGGCCAAGGCTGCACTCTGGTGAAACTGAATGGTGTCCATATAGAAGTGTCTGACTTCCACCACCTTTTTGGGTGAGGGACCTAAGTTTATTTTCCCTTTTCAGTCTTTTAGCAGCCAGCCTCTAATATCCCTCTGGCAACTGATGGTAACTGGCCAGGGCTGCTCTCTGGTGTTGCCTGAAGGCCAAAAGGTGAAGGAGTTTGGCTGCCTTGCCTGTAAGGGGGCAAATGAAGCAGGGACATTGCCTGGGGTAAATACCTGGGGTTTGTCATCTCATACCAAGGAAATCAAGGACCCAGATGCAAGAAGTGGGTTTAGAAGTGGAGATTTAATAAGCAAAAGGAAGAGAAAGGAGAACAGCTCTCTCCTTTGCAAGAGAAAAGGGGGTTTGAATGAGATGTCTGGTCTATGACAGAGTGTACCAGATTTTATAGACAGGCTTAAGGAGGCACTATGATTTTACATAGTGCCCACAGATTGGTTGCACCAGGTATGACATTTACATAGCACACGGGGAAGCTGGCCACCCCACCCTAATCTTCTTCTTATGCAAATTGGCTTTCTGCTTGACTGACACCACATTGTCTGCTCCTTACTGTACACATGGCTGGCAAAAAGAAGGGAAGATGAAGCCACCATTTTGATCATGTCTACTCACAGCTTTATCCTATTGGCACAACTGTCAGCATTCACCCATGTAAATTTTCAGCTTGCTTATCTGTCTGCAGCTTGATTTTACAGGATGCTCTTTGTTAAAAAATAAAATAATTTGTGGGCTCCTTTTCATTAAAAGGAGAACCTAACTGAGGAGTTTCTTACTTTTACTATCTGCCTAAGTAATTTCTTTTTAACTCCTATATCACTCTCCTTTCTGGTTTAAAGTCCCTAATCCCTACGTAGAACGTGACTGGCAGCAGTAGCTCATCCAGAGCAAATTCACATACATTTTAGGTGACTCAGACCCTCTTTCTCACTCTAAATTTTTCTACAAAGACAGCCAGACCATCCGCTCTGGAGGTTCTCAAGTCAGATGATCTGAAGCAGCCTCAGAGTGGTGAGTCTCCCTACTCTTGTCCCCTCTCCTGGGTTGGCATAAGGCTGAGTTCTTCCTTTACAGTTTTTCCTGATATCTGGGCTGATCACCTAGAGTGACCCCGTTTGTCAAATTTTGCTGTTATTGAAATTGCTTTTGCCATCTTTGTCATGAAATCTTTGCCAGCTCCTATGTCCTGAATGGTATTGCCTAAGTTGTCTTTCAGGGTCTTCATAGTTTGGGTCTTACAATTAAGTCTTTAGTCCATCTTGAGAATAAGGAGGCCAAGTCTAAGAAGAAAGAAAATGCAGGGACAGCTCAACGGTTGGCTGCTTTACAATTCTTCTAGACCCTCCAATTGCCCTAAGGACACTCCTTCAGGTAACTGCCTTCAGTGCAGAAGGCTCAGCCACTGGAAAGCAAACTGCCCTAATGAAATAAATGGGAAAAAGTCCCACATGTCTTGCCCCCATACCACAAGCTCGGCCACTAGAAACAGGACTGCTCTGAAGGCTAAAGGGTCCCTGGGACAGAATCACAACCTCTGATGGCCTTGAGCTGAAGGGGCTCTCTGTTCTAGCTGGCCTCCAAGTCAGACATCATCATCAACAAAACGAAGCTCAGGGCATCTCTGGAGGTGGCAAATAAAATTATAAATTTCCCTTTTGGGTTAAAGAGCTGCCTATTCATTCTAATATTCTCTGAACAACTGTTCTCCAAATCCTATCATGTACTAGGGGCTAGTTGTATCCCCTCCCTCCAAAAGGAAAAAGATTTCACCCCTTTATATTTCTTAAGGGATCAATTACCATTCTCCCACAAGTCCCTGGTAATGTCTAATTACCCCACACCCCTTAGGGGCAAACATATGCTTTCTAAGTTGGATACATGCTTAATATTTACCTAACCTCTGAATTCATGTTTCCCTCTATTAGCCCTATTTCTTTTGTGAAAGCTACCTAAATCTTTAACCAATACTACCACCTAGATCCTCCTATCTCGGGGGTTTAAACATAACCAATACTTATTCAAACAATCCCTAACAATAAATGTGAGCAATCTCTTGAGGGGTTATCTACAGTACATAGATAACCTATTGGCACAACTGTCAGCATTCACCCATGTAAATTTTCAGCTTGCTTATCTGTCTGCAGCTCGATTTTACAGGATGCTCTTTGTTAAAAAATAAAATAATTTGTGGGCTCCTTTTCATTAAAAAGAGAAGTTTCTTACTTTTACTATCTGCTAATCACAACTGTGACATTTTTTCCCCACTAAAAAGTTTATCTCATGCAAGCAGGAGCTTTGTTTTGTTGACTGCTGCCTCCCAGAGACTAGAACAATGCCTGTAATATTGAAGGCACACAGTAAATATATTCTGAACAAATAACTAAATAGATTCAGAAGCTGCACATGCTAGAATCTTAAGGTCTTGAGCTAGGAAGACTGAGAAATGGAGGACAAGTGGTACAATATCTGAATCAAGAGCCATATCTAAGTGTAAATCTGATTTTGGGCACCAAGCATGCCCTGTGAACCTAGGGTAATTTGTAGTATCCATCATCTGATATGGCAACTTGCGTTACCCTTTTCTTCTTGCTGTAACAGAATTTTGAAAACTCAGTTTTCTGGACATAATTGTACAGCAAATTATAATTATCCTAAAGGTCTGTTCCTGATTACAAGAGAGGAGGAAGACCAATGTAAAAAAAACAAGATTAAATCAATCTGCAGTTCACTTTCAGGATAATTAGGACACGAGTTAATTAGGGGTACTTAAATGGAAGGGAAATCTTATTAAGTCATGTTATAAAAGCACCGGTTTAGGTTTGTTTTTGAAAGTAAGTGTGATGGTTAATTTTATGTGTTAATTTGAGCCATGGGGTGCCCAGACATTTGGCCAAACATTATCCTGCGTATGTCTGTAAGGGTGTTTCTAGATAAGACTGACATTTGAATTGGTAGACTAAACAAAGCAGATTATCCTCAGCAATGTGGATGGGCTTAATTGAAGACCTGAATGGAACAAAAAGGCTGACTCTCCCATGAATAAGAAGGACCTCCTCCTGCCTGCTTGCTTAAGCTGAAACATTAGTGTTTGGACTCAAGACACTGAAACATTCCTCTATTGAGTTGGCTTTTGAATTGGAACTCACACCAATGGCATTCCTGTTCTTAGGCATCCACACTTGGATGGAGCTACTTATCAGCTTGCTTGAGTCTCCAATTTGGGGCTTCTCAGCCTCTATAATAAATGTTTTTGGAGATCCCTGACTAATACAGTAGGGAGCATTGACTGTATTTTTGTAGCTCTTTAAAAAATTATTAGAGCTGGCATGTGGTAAAATGCTTTATAGATATTTACATGCCAGGTAGGCACATGTACTAAAAAATAATATAAGCGCTGCCAATATAAGCTTCAGAGCCCATTCATTTATTTGTTCAAAATATATTTATTGAATGACTTCTATTTTCCAGATCTGAGTTCCAATTAACTCTACTATCTACTATGTATTATTTGACACTAAATTTGCATTTTCTGCACATCCAATTTCATATCTGTATAATAGGGTAACTACCATAATGGTCATTATGGGTCATGTGAATGTCAAAAGTGAGTGCTTCCAAAAGCACCTGGGGATGGCACTAGACATGTAGTATCTGGTGTTAGTGGTAAATATTTATTGAAGGTTTATTTCAAATGTTTCATTGTTTATCCTTATTAGGGTATGGGTAGACTTATTATCACCCATTCTACAGATAAGGAAACTTAGACACTGTTAAGTAATTTACTAAAGATCACAAAGCTAGTAGGTGGTAGTGCTGGGATGTGAACTCAATGTGATCTGCATCTAGAGCCCATATTAACTGCTGTACAGTTCGGCTTCTTGCTAGAAATAAATGCTAATTTTACTTTCTATCCTTTCTTTCCTTCCCCCTCCGCCTGTCCCCAACCCCTATAAACTATGGAATCTGCAAAAGCATGTTTAGTATCATGTCTGTTTCTTTTTATATAGTTGTGGTGCTTGGTATAGTGTTTTTCTCTTACCCAACATATGCCAGTAAACTAAGGGAAGAAGATAGGGAGACAGTGTGATCAGAAGAGAGGCAAGATCTACATGTCCTGTTTTTCTTGTTGTTGATACAGGGTCTAGGATTTAAATTTCCTTTCTGATACGTTCTGTCATTAAACATGTGTGACTTTGTTAACATGACATTGTGGCACTTCTTTTTTTCTTTTTTGAGACGGAGTTTCACTCTTATTACCCAGGCTGGAGTGCAATGGTGCGATCTCAGCTCACCACAACCTCCGCCTCCCAGGTTCAGGCAATTCTCCTGCCTCAGCCTCCTGAGTAGCTGGGACTACAGGCACGCGCCACCATGCCCAGCTAATTTTTTGTATTTTTAGTAGAGACGGGGTTTCACCATGTTGACCAGGATGGTCTCGATTTCTTGACCTCATGATCCGCCCGCCTCAGCCTCCCAAAGTGCTGGGATTACAGACGTGAGCCACTGCGCCCGGCCCTGTGGCACATTTTTAAGTAGTGAAGCAAATAGCTTTGTTTTGTTAACACAGACCTAGATGAAGAGGACTTAACTATCTACTCTCCAATCACACTATGTTTTCATTTCATAGAAATATGGGATGGCTGGTTTGTAATTAGTCCTCACTGACTGGGAGTTGTTATGCAAAGTGGTTATCCTTCAGGCCTTTTGTAGTTTTCTTTTGGATCAACTCTTGGACTTGTTGGGTATATTTGAACCAATGCTTTTATGTTACCATTTTCATTTGCATAGCACATTTTCATTTAGAATGATTGTTTTAATTTGAGAATATTTTGAGTCAGTTTAATAAGAACCTGAGTTACATTGCACTTGTATGTGAGCTGTGGAGTTTTAACTCGGTGGGGCCATGTGTCAATTTAAAGTAAAATGTGAAGTCTTAATGGAGCCCACAAGGTTTGATGACCTTATTCCTCTGGAGAAATTAGATTTCCCAACTGATACATTTGTGCTTGGCATTGGGGATGTGAATGTGGTTGAAAGATAATCTTTTCTTATGTTTATTGTCCAGATATTTATTACCTTACAAATTCATATCTAATTTTACTCACATTAAATAAGTTTCCCTTAAGGGCAAAATAAACAATGAAAATTTACTTATTTGCTTATCATTCAGATTATCATAGTTTGGAAGATTTAAATTAAGAGAGAGACAAGTTATACATTATCAATTCTAATAGGCCATTACTACCAACAATTAAGTATTTTGGGATTTCCGGTAGTTTGGTTTTATAATACAAACTTTCTAAGTGAAAGGTCAAGAACAAATGAGGGTTCTCAGGTCATTCTTTCAATTCATTCAACTAATAATATTGTGAACAAAACAGATAAGATATGGTGGAAAAAACCAGAGGCTTTGTCTGAGTTAAGAATTGCTACTATATTCTGCTCTTGAGTTCCAAGGAAAAGTGTACCATAGCTATATATTGGCACTGTGTTTAGAAAATTTTTGAAATGTCGCAATCTGTTTGCTTATAGGACAATCTAATGAACTAGCATGGCTGTGAATGGAGAAAAACAGAAGTGAATGTAGAAGTTTCAGAGTTCAAGAGACAATGGTGAGTGTTATAAGGGGACTCAGGAAAGCCATATTGACCTTTTTGTTCAGACAATGAGCAGAAGTAATGGATGTAATGAAGACAGTATTCATTTTAACAGAAATAGGTAGCTATCAACCAGTTTTTTTATATAAATTAGCTGAACATCTAAAATTCATGTGACATATTAAATAAAGACAGTGTCTTTCATTGGAAACAAATAAGATCACCTTAAATAAAAAATTAAAAATTAAGGTCAATTATTTATTAAAAGGCAGAAATAGAAATGGAAGTTAAAATACAAGTTTTGGATGCAGAATTAATAATAATACATAACTACAATGTTATAAAAAAAGAGACAATGTGATATAGTGGAAAGAGTATTAGACGTAAAGTCTGTTAAGTCTCTGTTCAACCCGAATTCTTTCACTTGTCACCTCTGTAATCTTTGGAGAAGTTTCTGAACATATATGTGTTTCCTCATATTTCCTGTGTGTGTGTGTGTGTGTGTGTGCGTGTGTGTGTATGATAAGTTAATGTGTAAGAAAACTTTTATATTAGTGAAATTTAATAAATGTAAGTTCTTTTCATTTTTCTCCTTCCTGTTAGAATGCATATCATTAGGCAGCGAGAGGATTCATTTTGTAATGAAAATGGTATATTGATAAGGGTAGAACCTCAATCATGATCCTGCCTACACTATAATTAGAAATCACACTGAGGGAAAAAAAAAACAGTAAATTATGATGAATCATCACGGTGCTATCATTGGTTTTAGTGTAATTGCTCATTAAGCCTTTAAAATTATTAGACCTTGTTAATTAAAAAGCCTTTCGTGAAGTGCAATGAGGATGCTTATTCATGTCAAATGATTTGTAGTGAGATCTCTTCTAATTACAGACGTTACAGCTTCATTTGCATAGTTGAGGTAGTTAGCTGCAATGCATAGCAGTGCTCACTGTATCATGAAGTGGCTCGAGCATGGCACTGTAGATTAAAATGTGCTTTTGAAAATTAATATTTGGATTGGCAAAAAGAACAGTATTGGGCTAGTCTTGTATTAAATCTTAGCCACATGCAAAATTAGCGTTAGAAGAGAGGAACGCAGGCGTCAGAATAAAACATTTTTTTTTTTTTTTGCTATGGGGGGCATTGTGATTATCTCCTTGACAGAGAGAAGAAGAGACCGTGATGAAGAGAACACTGTTTAGTTAAGGTGAATGCTGTGCTAACAACTGTATTAAATGATATTCTGTTTTTTAGCATAAAAACTGTAACAGCTGATATCTTAGCAATGTATTTGATTCTATTATTTAAATGACGCTTTTAAGACATTTTATATCCTCATTTATAATTTTTAATGAAAACTGCCATTGTAAATTGGGCAGTACATACACCAACCATTGAGAACCTCTTACCTGTCAAAAGCTATGAATCACAGAGGGGGAAAGAAGTCAAACTTGAGTCAAATAAAAATATAAAGTCATAGATTTTGGTTTTATAAAGAAAAAATATGAAAAACCAAAATCACTTTCTGTTAGTATAAATATTAATAAAATGCTATTTATCATATAATTCCAAGTGATATTTTCAGGATAATGTGCTCTATGGAAGTATAAAGATGTCTCTTTCTTCTATTCAATGTGTATTAGTATTCGTCTAGAAAATATATATGCATATTTCATCAACAGATGTATTTCATGTATTTCATTTATATATATTTTATCCATATTTACTATATTTAATGCAAAAATATATTTATAATATATATATTAAATATATATCTATCTAATCTGTTGAACAAATAGAGATAAATAAATACCAAGAAAAGGCTAAACATTTTGGAAAAATGTGAGATTTTACCAGGAAAAAAGATCAGACCTGAGCCTGAGGAAGAAATACTACAACTATCTTTCTCAGGCAGTTACTTTATATTGTACCAGATAATTAACATCATGGCTTTTCATTAGCTGATCCATTTTCTTGCCATTGTGTCAATATTTCGGTCCTGGATTTTAGTGTTTCCTCAAATAGACTTAATCAGTTAATCAAACTGCTTTTTCCAGTAATTAGTCTGATCATACATTTTAACCACTAGAGAGAGCTAAGCAGTTTCAGTCTGTCATCATTTCAAGGTGATGGAGGCAGGAAACAGCCAAATACTTAGGCAAGTAAAGAAGAGTCCCTGGAGAACCTCCGACCCACCCACATCACTGTGGATGGGAGCTTGCCTAAATGTGCCTATGGTGAAAAATTCCGTCCCTTAACAAATGAGCAGCATGGGAAATAAATCAATGTGGAGTGGCTCGGAGTAAGGGTCCGCATGGGCACTGGGGGAATAGGGTGGAACCACCAGGAATTTCTGCCTTATGCTGGGGAGGAGCCTGGCCTCTTCAACTTGTGTGTAGTGGCTTGATACTCAATTTGTGAGGTGGAAACATGCATGCAGGGCCCCTCTTTTTGTTGAGAGCTTTCCTTTCACTTAATAAATTGCTTTCCTTTTGCTTAATGAATTCTGCCCTCCTCATCTTTCAATGTGTCTGTGTACCTAATTTTTCCTGGTCATGAGACAAGAACCCAAATTAAGCTGAACCAAGGAGCAAAAAATCCTACATCAAAGGTATGGAGAACCCAAATATATATTTCAAAAATGATTAATTCATCATATGCCTCTGATATGTGTACTGAGAGTTGGTGAATCTAGTTACAGGGAAATGGATTAGACAAATCAAATTGAACAACGGTTTAGTAACAACTAGTCTGTACTCTTCAAAAATGAGTGTTATAAAAAACAAAAAGACGGAAGAGTTGATTATTCCCAATTAGAACATGATATGACAGATTCTATTTCTGTCCATGATGGAGTAAAGGGACTAAATTTAACTTTCTGTCTTAAACTACTAGAAAACTTGACAAAGTATATAAAACAACTGTTTTCAGACATTAAACAACAGGAAGCATAAGACCATGATCCCCAAGAGGAAAGAAACAAATGAGGTTAGCCTGATGACTACACTGGCATTTTGGCTACAGGCACATTCTTGAATGTGTAGCAAGGAGGGGCATTCCAGGCAGATCATAATGGTCTCCTGTGATGAGATGGAGATCAGAGTTCAGGCAGTTTGAAGCAACTGGAAGTTTCAGAGGAGAGCTCTGATGAGGAGAAAATTACACCAGAAAAGAGCTGCATAAATCTGCAAAGGGGTTTTTACGAGTCTTTGCTGAATATGCATGCATGGGATAAAATTCCATGAAATTGGAAAACAAACTGACTAGGAAATTGTAAGCTAAATGTTACCTAAAACTATTTCAAGAATGGAAATCAGGTATTATTTTGTAGTAATGCAAAGAAAAGACAAAACTGTTAAAAGGATTAAATGAGTTAGGTATGCAAAATGTTCAGCCTAGTGCTTGGTGTATGTTAAGTTGCCAGATTTAACAAATAAAAATACTAGATGCCTAGTTAAATTTAAATTTCAGGTTATCTGAAATTGGACAAACTTATACTAAAAATTATTCATTGTTTATCTGAGATGGAATATATAATAACAGTTATTCATTATTTGTCTAAAATTTAAATTTACATGAGGACTCAGTATTTCGCCTGGTAACCCTGGATGTATATTAAATGCCCAATTAATGTTAAACAAAATGCTACCACTGCTGCTACTACCACCTGACAACTAGAATTAATTCCCAACACACTGCAAAACTAAAGTGTTAGGACAATTATGCCTTTTTGCACACCTTCGAGGTGATTATTCTTGTCCTACCTTGACCCTCTGATATTATCGATCACTCTTACTCGGAGTTCTCTCTTCCTGTGCTATTGGGACCACACCTGGTTTTGATGCTCTTTTGATTATCTTCCAATCACTACAATGTTTAGGCTCCTTCTGTGTCATTTTTCTCTCTTTCTCCTATCAGCTGCTCATTGTAGGCATTGCCTAAGGCTCAATCTTTGTTCTTCCCTTATTTTCTTTCATTCCTTTCTCTTTGAAAAGCACAGCTTTTCTCATAGCTTTAGTCATCACTTTTATGTTGATCTCTGTGTCATCCAAGCTTGTCCAGCCCTCATCCTCCTGCTTTGAGCCTGGATGTCTAGCTCACTACTTAAAATGTCCGTGTAGTCAACACGAGGGACTTCAGATGAAATGTACACAGATTTAAACACTTCATCATGGTTCTCAATGGCCTCTCCTTCCAATTTCCTGAGTTTTGTGCTAATATTATTTTTGACTTTTCTTTCTTCTTTAAGCTTTACAGGTAATCAGTTTCAATTTGTATGGTTTCTTTTGGTAGTGGAATGAAAAATATGCAATTTAAAGTCAAAATAAACTGCAACTACTTCTTCCTTCTGGGTTTATGTGCAAGTTTGGGAGGAAACTGTGAAGAGAACTGGCACTATTTATTTCAGGGAGCATGTAAATATCTATACTGCTTCATTTTATTTACAGAGGCTTTTGGATATGAAAAGCAAAGCACAGCTGAAACTTTAGTCTCTGACAGTTTTTTACAGAATGGTAACACTCAGAATTGATGAACCTTGATTTTTTTGTTTCTGTGTTTTGTTTTGTTTTGTTTTGTTTTTGAGACAGATTTTCACTATTGTTGCCCAAGCTAGAGTGCAATGGCGCAGTCTCGGCTTACTGCAATCTCCACCTCCCAGGTTCAAGCAATTCTCCTGCCTCAGCCTTCTGAGTAGCCAGGATTACAGGTACCTACAACCACAGCCAGCTAATTTTTGTATTTTTAGTAGAGACTGAGTTTTGCCATGTTGGTCAGGCTGGTCTTGAACCGTGACCTCAAGTTATCCGCTGCCTCAGCCTCCCAAAGTGCTGGGATTACAGGTGCGAGCCACCGCATCTGGCCTGAACCTTGATTTTTAGCAGATCTTATTAATGGATGTTTGGTTATGCAAATGCAAGTTAAAAGCTGACGAGTGGGTGGAAAACTGAAATTTTCCATATGATAAAGAATAGGAATTAAGAAGTAATAGAGACTCAAGAGAGAAAGGGATTTAGGCAACAAAGTGGGAAGCTGGAGTCTCCAGAGAAAGTCTCCTAATGATGAACTGTGGGAGTCAGGCTACTTAGAATTTGTCAGAGCATGGATGTCTAATATTCAGTTTTTTTTGTTTTTGTTTTTTGTTTTTGAGACGGAGTTTCGCTCTTGTTACCCAGACTGATGTGCAATGGCACGATCTCGGCTCACCACAACCTCCGCCTCCTGGGTTCAGGCAATTCTCCTGCCTCAGCCTCCTGAGTAGCTGGGATTACAGGCACGCGCCACTATGCCCAGCTAATTTTTTGCATTTTTAGTAGAGACAGGGTTTCACCATGTTGACCAGGATGGTCTCGATCTCTTGACCTCGTGATCCACCCGCCTCAGCCTCCCAAAGTGCTGGGATTACAGGCGTGAGCCACCGCGCCCAGCCAATATTCAGTTTAAATGGCTAATTTAGCAGCATTATAAAAATTTTCAGTGTTGAGCTGGGTCTATATCTGAGTTTCTATGAAACAGAGACATAAAGAAGCCAGAGGGGTTTGGAGATGGCAAAGAGATTTCACCCAAAACAGAAAAGGAGCCAAAGCGATCATGTGGGCCCCTAGGAATGTACAGAAACTTTGGGAAAAATATTGGATTTCCTATATATTGAAGTAGCCTAAGCCAATTTCATGTAAACGTCAAAGGACAAGGTAATTTTAGCTGCCATTTGGGTTACATTCTTTTTTTCTGTTTTTGAGATACAGTTTATTTATTTACAGAATGGTAACACTCAGAATTGATGAACCTTGATTTTTTTGTTTGTTTTTTTGAGACAGTTTCACTCTTGTTGCCCAGGCTGGAGTGCAGTGGTGCAATCTAAGCTCACTGCAACCTTTGCCTCCCAGGTTCAAGTAATTCTCTTGTCTCAGCCCCCCAAGTAGCTGGGATTATAGGCATCCACCACCATGCCCGACTAATTCTTGTATTTTTAGTAGAGACAGGGTTTTGCCATGTTGGCAAAGCTGGTCTCGAACTCCTGACCTCAAGTGATCCACCTGCCTCAGCCTCCCAAAGTGCTGAGATTACAGGCATGAGCCACCGCACCCAGCCGTGGGTTGCTTTCTTTTAACAGACTCTTAGAATCTGTTTCCACTGCCACTGTCTCTAGCAAATCGCACCCAGGTGACAGCTATTGCCTCCTGACTGGTCTCTTGGTCTCTGTTACTTCCACTCACACATAGCCATTCTTCTACCAACCTTCTGTTTTGGTTTTATGGATTCTAAGTTCTCCTGCCAGGAAGCTGTGTGACTCTTGCCATTACACAGGAAGACTGATAGTTATTTCTTGCTTTTCAACATTATGAATTTCTTTAAATGACGTTGGATCACAGAACAATTACATACTGAAAGCTCTTTATTTTGCTTAATTATAAACACGCCTTTACTCTTTCTCTCCAGCAGATGGGGCCAGGGAAAAGATTTTGCCAAGAATCCAAAGCTGAGGTTTCTTTGAAGCAGCTGCTTTATCTCAGGTTCTTACACAATCCTCACAGCAACCCTATTAAATAGAAATGATAACCTGTTTTATAATAGGAAAGTTGAGGCAAAGAAGGTTAAGTCATTTAACCAAAGCGACCTGAGTTAGTAAGTGGCAGAGCCAAGATTAGATCAGAAATCTGACTCCAAACCCAATGCGCTTCCTATACTGTGTTTCTTCTCAGAAGAAGAAAAATGCTTATTTCAGCTATGTTCCCTAGATAGCAAGCACTGAGCATTTTTGGAGATCGCAGGTGAACTGATGATTAAGCAAAATAATCCAGAAAAAATGAAGCGTAAGGATTTTTAGCAGAGTTGTATGAGCAGATCAGTGAAATGCAAAGTAGTGATAATCAGCACTCTATGTTCTTGCCTTTCTTAATTCATGAAGTTGTTGTAAGAACCAAAAGAGAAAATGGACCCATAAAAAGCACAACAAAAAGTATAAAGTACTCTCCAAGTATGGAGTTTAATAATTTTGGTTATTACTGTTTGTGAAATTATCCTTTGGATCCTGTTTGTGCCGTGATTTATAATTGACTTTTTTGACATAATGTCACCTTTTCCTGGGGAAGCATTTACTAGCTAACTTCATAATTCTGACAGCTGCAGGCAGGTGCAGTGCACAGCAGCAGCAGCAGTAGGTTTGCACTTCTGGGAACAGCTGGAAACTCTGGGAGGAGATTCTATCCAGATAGATACTATGGAAATACACAGAGGGAGAATCTGACAAGTTCTGAGTGAAAGGTATATACACTTAGGTTTGAATTTTAGGCAGAATTTTTTTGAGGTAACGACATGTTATAATAGTAAATAGGGAAACAATTACCGCTGAACTCCATCCCTGTCCAAATCCTGCAGTGTATCAGTCATAGTCATAATAAAGATTGGACAGCCTTGGGAATAATCGAATATTGTACAAATAGAAGCAATTTGAAAGTAGTATTATTTTTCCTTTGCAAAAGTAGTACATATCTATTTTTTAAAAGCAAGAAAATTTTTATCTATCAAGTGAATGTCTCATTTCCCAATTTTCGCCTTTCCCCATAATCCCTCTGCTAAAAGTTTACCGTGTATTTTTCTCGCATTTTAGTATATTTTCTCTCTTAAATATATGTATTCACTCTCTTTCTCTCCAAATACACACACTATGTATGTGTATTATAAATGCATGTATTATAGTTCATTTATTATATATAATGTATATATGTATTTAAACAAAAATTAGACTCAAACTATAACTGTTCTGATTTCTGCTCCATCCACTTACTCTATTGTGAGCATTTTTCTGCATTAGTATGTTCATCTCTACCTCATGGTAAAAGCAATTTCAAAAGCTAATTTAGAAATAGTGATGGAGAGAATATAAAGTAATACTTTGAAAGGGCTGGGAAAATAAAGAAGAGAATGGAAATGAGTGGGAGAAATGGCAATTAATAAGCAGAATGAGTTGGACAATAATTTCTATCATTTTATCTCTGTTTCTGTATTTAATACTCATTTTTTTTATTTACAGAGTGAAGTGTCTCAAGAATACATGTATGATTCTCACAAATCTTTAGATGTAGTTGTTTTATGGTTAAAGAAATCTTCATGGGCTTAGAGAACAAGTAGAAAGAACACACAGGAAACTAAAAGCAAGCAATTTCTTTTGCTGTATAAGGCCTCTTGCTAGAACCAACCAATCCGTACAGATATCACTTTAGAAATGGGATTTATTTATGTTATTGCTCACAGTTAAATGGAAAAGCGTACTGTGAGTTTTGCTGTATAGAAACAAACAACACTGCTGGAAAATATTGACATATAGTGTTTATGCACAAGAAAACTTGCAACGACAATTTTCATAGAGGGAGGACTAATGTTCCCAGAGATATTCTGCATGGAGTTCTTAACTAAAGGTCTAAGAACTAATGTTACAATAGTTCTTAAAAGAGGTTTCTATGTTGGCCAACTGAAACGGTAAATTCAAATGCATTTTTACTTTTTACACCTGGAAATAACTCTAGAGATAAGATTAATGAGGTGGTGGAATTAGCAGGGTGACACAAGCAGCCCCACTGGCCCCTCTAAATATACCCTTATTGATTTGAAGGGCAGGGCCAACTATTGCCTACTTGTCTTCCTTCCAGAAATTTCTTTCCAAGGTACTTCCTTAATATTCAACACAGCTCTCAAAAAGAGATAGGGATCATGAAGAAATAAATGCAGTCAGCTAAGAGTTTTCAGATCATCTATTGAACTAGTAGGAGGCGGAATAGGAATGGGATGTGGGTCACAAACAGAAAACTAAGCCAGCAAACCAACAGGCAATCAAATCATCCCTGCCCAGAGAGCACTTAAAATCTAGCTGTGGAGAGCAGGTTAGCAGAAGACAAATATTTAAGTAAAGAAGGCTATTCAACTTCTTGAAGACCAATATTAAGACTTGGGATTAGAGAATACTAAACCTTCATCTTTCTGGTGCTGAGTGTGGTGGTCAGATTCTAATGAGGCCCTTATGATCCTGCCTTGTTCCTTCTACACCTTTAGGTAGTCCTCCGCTCCTCCTCTTCCTCCAAGTGTAGAAGAAGCCTGTGACTTGCTTCCAACCATTAGAATATTACAAAGGAATGAGATGTATGGGATTATGCATACATGGTTATATTAAATAAGATCACAACTTCCAGGCTGGGCGACCCCATTGGCTCATGCCTGTAATCCCAGCACTTTGGGAGGCCGAGGCAGGCAGATCACTTGTCAGGAGTTCAAGATCAGCCTGACCAATATGGTGAAACTCTTGTGTCTATAAAAATACAAAAATTAGCTGGGCATGATGGCGAGTGACTGTAATCCCAACTACTCAGGAGGCTGAGGCAGGAGAATCACTTGAACCCAGAAGGCGAAGGCTGCAGTAAGCCGAGATTGCACCATTGCAATCCGGCCTGGGCGACAGAGCAAGATTCCATATCAAAAATAAAAAATAAGATCACAACTTCCAATTTGTAAAGAGATCCTTTCTTCCTTGCTGTCTTTGAAGAAGCAAGTTTCATCTTGTTTACATCTCTATGGAGAGAGCTATGTGGCAAGGAACTGAGAGCAGACTCCTGCCAACAAGAAACTGAAACCCTCAGTTTGGCAGCTTGCAAGGAACTCATAGTATTGCCAAGAAACACATAAGCTTGGAAGTGGACTGTTCCCCATTAAAGCCTCAGATGAGAACATAGTTTCATTGTAAAGGACACAACTAAGCGATGTCTGGACTACTGACCTACAGAAACTGTGAGGCAATAAATGCTGAGTTTGTAGTAATATCATTCCACGGCAATAGAGAACTATACATTGAAGGATTAAACTTACAGGGTGATACCTGGTATCACCTAATTGGAGCTCATAAACCTTTACCCACCGTAAAGGGAAAAATATCTGTAGTGTCTGTACTAAATTCTCCCACCGGCAATGGGAGACTTTTATGTCTTTGTTTAGAGAGTCTCATTAGTTTTTTTCTCTTCTTAGATAATAAACTCTACCTGTAGCACTGTAGCACTGGAGAGTTCTATATTGGCCAAGGGTAATGTTTGCCAGGCCAGTTATACTTCTTTTCCTAGGTATATGGAGTTAAAGTGGAAAGGCAGAGTTCATAAGACAGAATGAGAATATGTAGCTGAAAGGTTGTGTAGAAATGAAGCCAGAATTAGGGCCATGCAGATTAACAGTTACAAGTGAGCCAAAGCCATGGCAGAACAGACCAAGGAGCTGTTTAGAGGCCTCTGGCCTTCAGAGAGGAAATTGTAGCAAGACACGGGAGAAAGTGGAGATGAGACCCTCTTAGGGAGAGAGAGAGAGAGACCAAAGCAGGACTTGTTAATAAAGTTAGGTTTCATTTTCTGCAAAAGGGAAAGGAAAAGGGAACAGAAAGATTTCCTCTTTCTTTGCAACAACTCTTCCTTTCTCTAACCTTGCAACTAAATTATACACGATCAAATAATACTGTGTTTAATTTTTAGATTTACATTTTATTTATATATGGTTTAAATGGTAATACGGTTATTGTTTTTAAATCGAAATGTACAAAAATCTTCCTCATAAATGTGTTTCCCATCTATGCAGTCTCTGCTTTCTGTAAACGAAAACAGAATCCTAAACTCCCCACAAAAAACTGAATGGACCCTCTCTGGGCCAAGGGAAACCTGAAAAGCTGAATTCCCAACCACTATGGGAAAGGAGGTCAGACATGCCTCATTAAACACCTTCCCTTTTGGAGTTTAGACACAACTGACCAGTGTTAACATTAAAATAGAGATTATAAGACTGACAACACATACTCACTTCAGCAATAAGATGCCAGATTCTTACCTGACTCTGGTATAGCAGCACATGCCAATAGGCCCTGTAGGAAATAAAAATATTTTACCCCAAAATATATTTCTTTGACATCTTTTGAAATAGTTATATAAAGCAATGTTTTGTGGGGGAAATTTGTATCTACAAGAATCTCCTTCCCTTTTAGCCCTTTCCCTAATCTAGGAGAGATTAAATGAGAGTATAAAACCTTTAAGGCCTGAAAAGAGATATTTACCATTTATTTTATCTGGAGGGTTCATCTACATAACAAGAACCTTGGTTTCCCAACCCCTCTTATCTTAACTCAAGCATTTATTTCTACTGACTTCTTTAACCATGAATACACTTTCTTAGGACCTCCTGAGAATGATCCCCAGGCCGTCACTTATATTAGCTCAGAATAAATCTCTAAAATATTTTGTAGAGTTTGCCTTTTTCATTAGCATTTCTATATCCTCATGAAGATTATTAATGTTACCAGCCTAGTGTTTATCGTTCCAGAGATTTATGCATATTCTGTAATTGCCTGATGGGTTCATCTTGTCTACCACCCAGAAAAGCCAATGCACTGAGAACAGTAGGTTTTTACAGCAAAGAAACAGTTTAATTAATGCATGCCTAGCAAAATGAAACATGGAGTTATTACTCAAATCAGCCTCTTTGATAACTCAGAGGCTAGGGTTTTGAATGAATAATTTGGTTGGCAGGAGACTAGGGAATGGGTGCTGCTGCGTGGTTGGGGATGACATCATAGGGTTGTGAAAAACAGTCCTTGTGAGCTGAGTCAGCCTCTGGGTGGGGCCCACAGGACCAGTTGAGTCATGAGTTATGGATCCAAGTGAAGTAAATCAGTCATCAGAATAAAGAAGTCTGAAAATCATCTCAAAAGACCAATCTTAGGTTCTTTTATCAATCTTAGTGATCAATCTTAATGATGTTTTCTATAGGAGCAACTGAGAAAGTTACAAATCTTGCGACCTCTGGCACAATAAACAATTATAGGAAGGCAAACTATGCCCACATTTCAGCTGAATTCAGACCCTTCCTTTAATCCTAATCTTGTGGCCTTTCATTAATCTTACAAAGATGGTTTTAGTTTCCAAACAGGGAGGGGATCAGTTTTATGGAGGGACTATTAGCATTCTTGCTTCAAAGTTAAACTATAAACTAAGATCCTTCTATGGTATCTTGGCCTATGCCCAGGAAAGAATGAGGACAGCTGACTTGCGAGGCTAGAAGCAAGATGGAGTCAGTAATGCTAGACTTCTTTCACTGCCAAGTGGTTTCGATTGAAGCAAAAATATCTTTTTTTCTCCTTTTTCTTAATGTACTATAATTTATTTAGCTTGTCCCTTATTGTCTTTTTTCTCTGGTGGCTTATATGATTTTTTTTACATTTAATTTTCACTATGATATACCTAAGAATGGATTTCTTCATTTGATATGCTTACAGTTTGCCAATTTGAATGCATGGTTGATGTCTTTCATCCATTTTAGGAAATTCACCATAATTACTTTTTCCTATTTGTCTGGGGTCTAAGCAATTGCAAATCTACAAGATCTTTCTCTCTGTTCCAGAACATCCTCTATGCCACTACTTACTCAACAAAAGTCTTGTGGAGGAAAACTGGTGTACAGGAAAAGCTAGCCCTGTGTTTGGAGCTTCTTTACATTCCAGCCAACTGTGCCAAACAACATGAAGCCAGTAAAAGTTCAGTTGGTTTTAACTTGTCTCAGCAAAAGTCTGCTGCTATTCAAGGTTGCTCTTCCACTTGTCCATGCTTCCAGACTCCTCAAATATGCCCTTGAAGATAAAAGTGACCACCATGGAGATTTGTTTATCTAAAAAAGCCTTGTTCCTTTTGCTAATTTATTTAACTTCTGTTTTTCAACAGATCCTCAATGACTTTAAAGGAAAAAATAGTTCCCCTCCTTCCTTGGTGTTTTCTCATTGTTATAGGAATGACAGGATGATGGCTTTTTGCAACTGTTGGGACTCAGAAAACAGTACCTCCAAATGAAGGCCTCAGCAGCGGCCTCAGAAGCAAAACATTTTCTCTGACCTTCTCCTGTCCTCCTGTCTCTCAGTCCCATTCTTCCCAGAGGTTAGCCATAAAAACTAGAATCTCTCTTCCCCAAGGTGTGTCATAGAAACCAAAACCCCTTTTCCTGAAAGCCAGCCAGAAAATCTAAAATATTCTATTTAGAAACTGTCCATAAAGAAATTATCTCATCTATCTTGCTGGACTGTAGGTCATACAAGGCCTTGACTGTAGGTCAAGACCCCCATTTCACAGAAGGTTCTGCCCATACACAGGTGGAAGGAGTATATGCTCACAGAGACCAAGAAGCTGCTAGACAGAGAAGCCTTGCTGGATTTTCCCAACCATTTTTGTCCAATAGACACACCCTTTTTGTCCAGTCATATTTCTACATGGCTATCGATACTTGAATGAACTTAAGCTTAAAATGAACAATTTCCCTTATGTCTTTGTGTCTTCATTCTGAAGGGTCCCTTGTATACTCATTAAGTAATTTGATGTGCCTTTTCTCCTATTAATCTGCCTTTTGTGAGTTAATTTTTCAGTGAACCTTCAAAGGACTAATTATAAAACTTTTCCTTGGCCCCCATACAACCATTTACCATTTACCATTAAGTGGACATAGATCTTCTAATTCTTTTTGACATTTTTAATTTAAATTTAATTTTGTTTGCTTTTAGCTTTTTGAAGTGTATGCCTTCTACTTTGCTTTAATTATTAGAATACTTCATTGTGTCTCCCTCAGTTTTATCTTCATTTCTGTGATGGTTTTATTCTTTTTTCTTCCATTTGTTCTTGAGCTTTGACAGTCCGTTTGTACTAAAGGCTGCCATAACATGCCCCAAGGCAATTTGGGCAGGTGTCTTAACTTTGGCTCAAAGTCTTTAAATTACATTTTGTGTCTTAGCCTCTTCCTTTTAGGATAAAAACCTCATCCTGTAAAATAAAAATAAATGTTCCAATGAGTTGAGAAGATGGTTAGTTTTATAGACAGAAAGGGCTGAAGAAGCAAAACTGGCTTGATCATGTGAGGAGAGGGAGACAGAATAATAGAAATATAACTTATTGGTTAACATCAGGTTACCTCAGACTACTTTTTGTTATAAGGATTAAAACAGAGAGAACTCCATTATCTTGCTGATTGAAGATTGAAAATGAACTCTTCAGAAATTGGCTGTTATCTCTCTCATGATGTCTTGGAAGTTCAGATAACAACTTAGTTTTAGTTTGTGACTGTTACTTTAGCATGAATGACTCCATTTTTATTTTAGTCTATCTCTTGGGGGTCTAGTGCAGGAGTTTAGTCCAAAACAATGGACTCCTATAATTTTTGTTTAGCATTAGGGAATCTGTTTATAGTTATCAGTAAGTGTGGAATTTGGGCAAGTTATATTCTTGCCTGGGTCTGGGTGAACTGTCTCTGTATTCAAGAGGATGGATTTGATAATTTTTAACCTTAAACACTTTATTATCTTTGAGATAACAGACTGTTGAGAAATGTTAAGTTTATGAATATTGAGAAATGCTGAGTGTATGATAATATATATTGTTTGCTAGGAAGAATGATGGCAAGGAAAACCTAGCCGTCCCCCCCTCCCTCCCAGTAGAAACCTACTTGGGGCATTCTAAAGTGTCAGGACAATGTATAAATATCATACATTGGTTAAAACAATTCTTTAAGATAGCTGACCCTGCCCCCATAGCTACTTTTTAGTTTGTCTGTGATCAGTGGTAAGCAGCCACCAGCTGCCTACTTGGCATATTCTGTGTTATGAGAAAATACTGAACATCTATTTGTTAATAATAATCACCTGTTCAGAGAGAATAAATGTGTGGGTCAGAGTCTGCTGAAGCTTTCAGCCCGGAATGCTGTCAGCCACTTGAGGCTCTCAGCTTGGAAGGCTGCTGGCCACTTGGATATTCCCACTTTGTTGTTCTATCTGGGTGTCTGCCTCTCAATTCCTTCAGCACCACCCGGGTGGGGGTGTGTATGGCCAAGCTGGTTCTCGGTAACAGACACTTCTGAGCTCTACAAAAAGTTTGCAACTAGAGGGCTGTTTGGGAGTGTGAAAGGAAAATATCTTGGGCTCCCAAAATTACTAAGGAAAACTCAAGCTGGAAACTGCTTACAGCAAACCTGCCTCCCATTTTATTCAAAGTTATCACTCTGCTCAGACAGATGCAAATCTAATTGCCTCCTTTGGAAAGGCTAATCAGAAATAAAAAGAATGCAACCCTTTGTGTCTCACCTATCTGTTGCCTGGAAGCTTTCTCCCAGCTTTGAGTCTTCCTGCCTTTGTTTTAAGTTGCCCTTCCTTCCAGACTGAGCCAATGTTCTTCTTATGTATATTGATTGATGTCTCATGTCTCCCTAAAATGTGTAAAACCAAGCTGTGCTTTGACCACCTTGGGCACATGTCATCGGGACCTCCTGAGGCTGTGTCAGGTACATCCTGAATGTTGGCAAAGTAAATTTCTAAATTAACCGAGACCTGTCTCAAACTTTCTCGGTTTACAGGAACATGAGGCAGAGAATCCATACACTTGTCCCCCATCTCATTCCTCTGTATGCAGAGCTGTACACATAGCCACTTTCAGACAGCAACAGCCAACTTCCAAGTTGACAGAAGACAACCAAAAGGTGTCTTTTGAAAAGCCCATGCAGTTTCTTTTGAAATGACTTGCCAACGTTTTCAGGAAATGTTTGACCCCTTAAGGCCCTGGTGTAAGAAGTAAATAGGAATAAAATACATACAGCTGGAGGCACATGCAATAAATTTCTATCAATGGTTTATGTTTATTATTTGAGCTCCCATATGATTTCCTGTCTCATCCTCTGTAAGACTTCTTGGTGGTAATACTAATAACTACAAAAACTTACAAAATGAAAACCAAGTGCCAGATAATCTTCTGAATACTTTATGTAAATTATCTCAGTTAATTCTGACAGTAGCCTTATGAAATGGCAATCATGTGTTTCTTAACAATGGGAATACAACCTGAGAAATGTTTTGTTAAGCAATTTTGTCATTGTGCTGACATCATAGTGTGTACTTACACAAACCTAGATTATATAGCTCATGACACACCTAGGCTATATGGTATAGCCTATCGCTCCTAGGCTATAAACTTGTACAGTATGTGACTGTGCTAAGTACTGTATGTAATTGTAACACAATGGTATATATTAATGTATCTACATATGTTGAGAGTAAAAGCTTAGAGTCTCAAAGAAAATAAGCACTTAAGCAAAAGATTTCTTAGCAAAGCAAATTTACTTCTGCAGAAGGGTGCTGCTCACAGGGCTGGTTGCCATGTGTGCACACTGAACAAAGAAGGGAAATGTTTTTTATTTCTAATGCAGTTTGTCCCTGCTACTGTGTCCTGCCTCCATTGGCTGGAGCTGTACTGCACAATCTAAGCTGAACTTGACTGACTATCTTGAAGAGTGCAGGGCTGTGTGTAATGAGGAGGGAAGGGCAGCTTCAGCGGGAAGAGCTGTTGGGGCAGGAGGGGTAATTTACATAGTGAGTAGCAGGTGTGGCTCTGTAGATTAGGACCAGTGAGAAAGTTGTTTACTGAAACCAGGACAGGGAGGCACGAAGGATAAGGAAGTCTGAAAGTGGGTAACAAAGAACAAGGGAACCAACTAAACCTTTTGAAGAGGAGCTTCTTGTATTTGACACATATGTCTAGATGAGGCAGGAAAATAGGATATGAAGGCAGAGTACACAAGGCTAATTCATACTTCAGCTATGATGGAAATATCCTCTCCATAGGGCGTAGACCAAGTAAATGACTTTGTAACTTTACTTCATCCTCTCCTTTCACATAGGGCGTACCCCAAGTAACCAATGGGATCCTATTGGGGGTATTAAAACTACCAAAAATTTTGTAATGGGGCCTTTGAGCCCCTGTACTCAGGCCCACTCCCACACTGTGGAGTGTTTCATTTTTAATAAATCACTTCATTCCTTCCTTGCTTTATGTGTTTTGTCCAATTCTTTGCTCAAGAAGCCAAGAACCTGGACACCCTTCTACCATTAACATATTTCAGTAATCCAGCCAGGAGGAAGAGGTAAGCCCAAAGCTTGAGATTTATGCTTCTCCTTTCTCCTTTTCCTTTCTGCTTCATACAGGGAATCTCTTTTCCCTTCCAGCTAGGGACCCTTGGTGGACACCTTCTAAACATGAATGTAACTGCAGGTGTCTGGCCATAGCCAGTGAAACCAAGGGGGTTCCATGTGGAGAAGCCTGACCACCAAGCAGCCTGGGTCTTTTTCTTTTTTACCCCTTTCTTTCTTTTTCAGGCTTTCAGCAGCTGTTTCCTAGTAGCTCCTTGGAAATTGAGGGCAATTGGGCTGGAGTCACTCCCTGGTACTGTCTGAAAGCCTAGAAGTGAATGGGATAATTGCCCTGCCCTGAATGGGGAAGGACTTTTTTCTCTTCTCTGTGTGGTCTCTGATCCCTATCTGTGTCTCAGGTTGGAGAAAACTCGCATATGTTTCAGGTGAGTTAAACCTTCTTTTCTTATGCTAAATTCTTCCCTTCCCCTGTTCAAGTGGCTGAGGGCAAAGGAAACCTACTCAGCCTCCAGTTCCTATCATTAAAGGTCCTGGAAGGGAAAGCATGGGAAAGTGTGGCCTTATCAAATTATAAGGATGCTAAAACCTGGGGATTACACTTAGGTACCAAAGGAAAGCTCATAGCAGTTCTGGAGGGAATGCATGCAAAGTGGAACTGGTACCCACCTAAGTAAAGCCGGAGACATCTGGAACTCTAAGATTGGACCCCACAGGAGGATGCTTTGGGGGTCCTGCAAACCTCAATGTCCCCAAAGGGGATGCCCTTGGCAGAGGTTCTGAGGTCTAGTATGAACTCATCCTTAGAGTTTTCTATCACAGTTGCAATGCTGCTTGGCTGCAAAGTTGTTTAGAATCTGAAGTTTATTGTCTAATGGGAAGGTGTGATGGCACTGCATGTAACCAGGCTTTTGTGCTGCTGTTGTAAGCAGAGGGCCTTGTTAATGTGTGACTCCTTGCTTTGGTTCTATTTGGCCCCAGTGCTCCTTGGAGTCTGGGGAGGTTTAGCCTTTAAAAATCAAACTGTCATGGAGACTGCTTTAGCTGAAATTTTGGTTCACAGCCTTCCTTGGATTATCTGTTGGGACAAAGTAAAACTGGCAAGCTTGTATTGCTTTCTCATGGTTAAGGTTCCAAGCTATTGGATATTTGTTTATGTATGTGTATACATGTATAGATGTGTTTATTTGTATGCACACCTATTGTTATATGTTGTGTCTACCAAACTGGCTTATACGTAAAAGAGCACTGCTAAATTGAGTAAATAAGTCTAAGCAATTTTCAAGTTCACATGGCCCAAGTGTAATTTTGCTAAACAAGCTAGCTTAAAAATTATTGGTGGAAAAAATAGAAAGGCCTTCAAAATTGTCAGCATACATTTTGTCTTGGTACAAGAGTGCTGGGAAGGGAAGAGCATGGTCCCTTTAAATGATACAGAAGTGGGGAAGGGAAGTGCTGCTTAGAGAAAGGCTGGTCCTTGGCTAGGGCTCCACCCCATAGACCTAGGTGAGGACAGGCATTTCCTGCCCAAATGTTGTATTTCCCAAGACCACCCTAGTCTGCCACACCCCCATCTTGGGCCTATAAAAACCTGAGAACCTAGCAGGCAGGCGCAGAAGTAGTTGGATTTCAGAAGGACCGTATCAGCAGGGGAAGCGGCTCGCAGGCTATCTGCTGGTGGAATGATGCAGAGTTTTCCAGGGGAAAGCCATCTCCCTTCTGGCTCCCCCATCTGCTGAGCACTACTTCTACTCAGTAAAACCTTGCACTCATTCTCCAAGCCCATGTGTGCTCCAATTCTTCTGGTACACCAAGGTAAGAAACTCTAGGATAGAGAAATCTCTGTCCTTGTGATAAAGAAAGGGGTCTAATTGAACTGGTTAACGCAAACCACCTGTAGACGGCAAACTCAAAGAGCACCGTGTAACACACACTCACTGGGGCTTCAGCTGTAAACATTTATCCTTAGACACTGCTGTGGGGTTGGAGCCTAGAGGTTTGAGGAGCTAGGCCCTGAGGAAGTGAGCCGCACCCTCACTGCACGCCCCGTGAGGGGGGTAAGCGAACCTTTCACATATCAGCTTGATTTTTTTTTTTTTTTTTTTGATTTGTCTTTGCTAGATATGTTTAAATGTCAGTGTTAATTAAAGCTGGGAACTGCTTGGGGCGGCGAGGGGGAGCCTGCTTTTCATTCTATCCACTCACTCACTGAGATATATGTATATCTGATTGCTTCCTTTGGAAAGACTAATCAGAAACTCAAAAGAATGCAACCATTTGTCTTCCACGTGTGATGTAAAAGCCACCAAGCCCAGTCCTCACCTCAAGTTGTCCCTTCTTTCCAGACCAAACCAATGTTTTACGTATGTTGATTAACGTCTTATGTCTCCCTTGTTAAAAGTAAAAAATGTAAGTGAATGAAATAAAAGTTTTAGGTAAACTTTTGTGTAAATTAAAATCTTAAAGTTATTTTTGCTACTCATTTAATATCTGGGTCATTTCCAGTTTAAAAAAAGGGTTGTGATAGGGGAAATATGTTTCAAAAATCGTGGGCTTGTTCTTACCTATAAATACCCATATTTGATAGTTCATAATTTCTTGCTTTTTAGTATCTCACTAAAGTTATGTTACTAGTGGAAAAACAAAAAAAGTAATTCAAAAGTTATCTAAAAGTTCAAATTACAGATTTGAAAAGATTATTATAAAACAGTATGGTAAGAAATCATTAAGCAGGGGAGAAAGTTGTGGAAAAAGTTTAATAAAATATTTAAGATCTGACAAAGAATTGGAAATACTTGGCTACTTAACATTTTCATAGTTAAAGCTTAGTCTTGATTAAAGTAAGAGGTATTGTATAAATGCATCAGGAGTTTGGCAGTTCTTTTTCAATATACCTAAGCCTGAAGCTAGATTTAGTGTGGAGCCAAATTTCACCTACGTGGCTTGCATTGCCTCGCCCTGTGTTTACTGTTTTGAGTGGATGGTGCTAAAGTACTGATTAGTCATGTGCCTAAAGTGAATTTCTTGATTGCACAAAATGTGTAACAATATTGGTGAACCTAAGGATATTGAATTGTGTATCAGGAATAAAATACTCAGTATGTGGGGTTTTCTAGATAACACTGTAGTCTCCAGGGTAGATTGAGTAGAAGAATTTAGGGATGGTTTCCTGTTTATCTATTTTTGTTTCTAGTTTTTATCCTTTGCTTTTTATTCCCCTCTGGCTTTGCTTGTTTCTCCATAATATAAAACCATGGTGCTTTTTACTTTCTAGTGGAAGGCTTTTACCTGGTTCTGTGAATAGTTATTTTGTTTCCTATGCATTTCTAGCAAGTCCTTATTCATTCTGTTTATCTGGAATTCCTAAGCTACCTTTGTCAGGCTTCGGGAATTAATAGAGCACACCAGCTTTTTATCCTTAAACGTTTTGGATTTTGGGCATCCTGAATATATATATGCATATATTTATATTCTTAGTGGTGTGTGTGTGTGTGTGTGTTTGCCTACAGTCAAGCATGGTCACCAGGGCTGCTCAGAGAGAGGGAACCCGGGAACCTCACATGCTGGAAAAATATTAAGAATTTCTTACCAGTCTAGCCTCTTTCTTGTACTCTGCTTAATCAAATATATATGTATTATTATTATTATTTTGCTGTTTTTTTGAGACAGAGTCTGAAAAAAACTGGAGTGCAGGCTCTAGGCTGGAGTGCAGTGGTGAGATCTCAACTCACTGCAACTTCCACCTTCCAGGTTCAAGCAATTCTCCTGCCTCAGCCTTCTGAGTAGCTGAGACTACAGGGCGCAATCACCAAGCCCAGCTATTTTTTGTACTTTAGTAGAGACAAGGTTTCACCTGTTGACCAGGATGGTCTCAATCATCTCTTTACCTTGTGATCTGCCCGCCTCAGCCTCCCGAAGTGTTGGGATTAAAGGCATGAGCCACCGCACCTGGCCGGCTTCTTGATATTTTAAGTGTATTAAGTATACTCTTACAAATAGAACTTAAGTCATATTTCTCTTAGTTTCTTCAACATTTGTAACCTATTCTTGAATATTCTTAATTAACGGTAATGTGTTTGGTTCCATAGTCAAGCATGGTTGCCAGGGCTGCTCAGGAAAAGAACCTAGAAACCTGGCATGCTGGCAGAAGGTTAAGAATTTCTTGCCAGTCTCTGGCCTCTTTCTCTATGTGTACACTGGTTAATCAAATATTTTGTCAGAAAATTAGAAAGTGTAATGCCTTTTAGTTCACATGACTTTAGCAGTCTTTAGGAGATAAAGACAGTTTTAAAGATTATTGGTAAAATACAATTGTCTTCAAAATGAAAACATGTGTTCCAAATTATGTTCAAATATTAGGTTTGCTAAATACTTTACGGTCATAAACCTGCTGCTTTTGCTTTTCAAAACTGTTTAACGGCCGGGCGCGGTGGCTCAAGCCTGTAATCCCAGCACTTTGGGAGGCCGAGGCGGGTGGATCACGAGGTCAAGAGATCGAGACCATCCTGGTCAACATGGTGAAACCCCGTCTCTACTAATACAAAAAATTAGCTGGGCATGGTGGCGCGTGCCTGTAATCCCAGCTACTCAGGAGGCTGAGGCAGGAGAATTGCCTGAACCCAGGAGGCGGAGGTTGCGGTGAGCCGAGATCGCGCCATTGCACTCCAGCCTGGGTAACGAGCGAAACTCCGTCTCAAAAAAAAAAAAAAAAAAAAAAAACTGTTTAACTTGCCTGCCTCCCAGCTAGGTAAGGCCTGGGGACCTGTGGAGTTGGCCATTCCCTAGCTATGCTGGAAAAAGTCAAACCTTATCAGAACATAACTTACCAGGTTTTACATTAAAGTTAAAATAGCTAAGAGTTGCCTTTGTAACATGCAGTTAAATTAGAAACAGTTTCACATGCAAGGTGTGTGAAAACAGTAAAATGTGTTTAAAGTTTTTTTTAAAGGTTATAAAAGGTTTTTGCTTCTTTAAAATTTGAGTCATCATTTTGGCAAAATCAATTTATGGTAATCTGAAATTCCAAAATCAAACTTTGGTTTCAAAATTGTCTTTACTAATGACTGACTTTCTGGATGGATTAGAGTTCCCTTGAAAACATCTGGAAAAGAGGTAAACAGGATTATTTGACATGTTTAGGTACACGAGATTGCCAAAATAATGTTCAATTTTTAGGTAATATTTTTGTGAATAATACTAATGTATATTCCAAAATTATAAGGGATTTCTAAAATTCTAATGTCTAAATATGTAATACCAATCACAATTATTGTTGCTATATTATTGTAAACCACAGAAATAACCAGATTTTCTTGTATAAAGGTACTAACCCAAATAAAACAAAATTAAATAACAAGAAAATAGTTTGATGTTAAATCAGCTAAAACTGAAATTGTTTAAAATCATTTATAACCAATGCCTGATTCCATATTCCTGAAAAAACAAAGCTTCAGGTGCATTTTGTCACCTGGTGGGCCATTGAAACATTTTATATAGAGAGATTTCATTCAATTGTTATTTTCAATGCATGATTTCTGGTTGTATAAAAGCTTTCCCATGCAAGAGGGCTGATGTGACAGTAGATTATCATGCTACAGTTTATTTTCATCAAGTAAAGAAAGCTTTCTATGGTTTGAATATTCTGGAAACATCAGAGAAGTACTGTCCTTGTCATCCACACCGCAACAAAACTTCGGGACTTTGGGCTTTGAGTTTATGGTCTCACAACTGAGCAGGGTCCCTCCACACTTTTGTAACTGTGCACCCCTTGGAATCCTTGAGGTAAAGCTAACCAGGGAAGTTTTTCCCAAGAAGAAGATGGCATCCTTGATATGAACAGCTTTTCTCAAGTTCACAGATTAAGACTTCTGTCATGAAACTCTTACCTTTGAATGTTTTTTCTCACTTACACCTCTATGAACAATATAAGTGGAAAAGGAGTCTCTTATGCGCACTAACGGGTTTTACTTTTATTTGTGAAGGAGTTTGCAGCCAACCTTATACATGGATTAACTTATGCTTTAATTGATGAAGGCCCAATGTAGGTAAGAAACTTTAAGGGTACATGAGTTACCTCATACTCTGTCAAAACAAAACTGGTTCACTCCTCATAACCCACATCATGAGTTAACACATTGCCAGAGGCCTTCACCCTTCTAAAAGGGCACCACTTGTTTGGTCCATTTTCTGTGGTTTAAAGTAAAAAAAGCAATGATTAGAAATGTATCCCTCATAATAAGCTGTGTAGAGGCTACACTTACACAGTAGACTCAATTCTCTTGTGAAAGCTATGGTAGAATTGGCTAAGCAGAAGTACCTGTGGAGCTGCTGACACCTGGGCCTATGTAGAATACATCAAATGAAGATTATGGAAATTGAGTGGTAGGGGATTAACAGATTGCTTAGTTAAGTGAGGAAACTCTTTATCTCATTTATTCTTTGATCTGCTTGATTTTAGGAGGTGCGCTTTGGGGGAGCTCGGGGAAGGGTCAAACTCCAAACTCTTGGTATTATCCTCCCCATAGTCATCATGATAGTCTCCCTGGTGTGCCGCATTCTCTCAAAGGTTTCAAATGCTTGCAGGCAGCCATCTTTAGGATGTCATGTTGTCTCTTCAACTTGAATAATAGGAACTGAAAAACAAAAGTGCAAAAATTAGGGCACCATAACCTATAATGTGCTGGAACCAGAAACCCAAAATGATAACCGAGAGTGGCACTAAGGCCCCAGATTTTGGTTATGCTCTAGCCTAAGTGAGAGCCTCACCAAAAAGGGGGTATCTTTTTTTTCAACAAAATTGTGAGAGGCCATTGTTTCAGACTAGGCTCATGCACTAGTCCCCAACAAACCAAACCAAAATGGAGTTGCTCATGCTAAGACTTGAGGAAAACGCACAGATTCTAGAGCAGACCGGGTTTTGTTTTTTCTCCTGCAAATCTCTTAACAAACATTTCTGACAGCATAGGTATTAGGATGTGGCTCTATCTTCTTGGGAGACACCATTCAGCCAGGCTGCAGTCATTCTCATATGGGCCCATGGCAGAACTTGCTGACTATTGGCTGAGCTCCAATAAAGCTCACACTTCTCCACAATGCAACATTCTGGCCAGTCGATATCAATTGGCTTTGGAGATAAGATCAGTCACCTATCTGTAGGATGATACATGTTGAAGCAAACTAAATGTGGCCTGTAAAGGACTCTGTACTTCTATATCTGAGTACTTGTGGATAAACTGTAACCTAGCTTAATAGACAAAATTGGAAACCTATCTTAATAGTATGTCCCCATAACAATAGCTGAGTGTTGGCCAATCCCAGTAGCCATACTTCAACCACTAATATACTGCTAAGTGTTCAAACTGCATTCATAAAAGGCAAAGGAGGAGCTATAAGCAATCTTGCTGTTTTTGTACCTCACTTCTGATTCCTATACATCACTTTTTGTCTTATGATTTTGTTCTGACCATGGAGTCTATGAAACTGCTATGATTCTGGGGGCCACCCAATTTGCAAATTATTCATTGCTCAGTTAAACTCCTTTTAAATTGTGAAGTTTTTCTTTCATCAATGTTACCAGAAGTGGAATCTGAAGTGGAGCTTCTAACAACCCCCCCCCCCCAGGAGTGCTGAGTGAACTTGCAAGGGACCTGCAGGAGGCACTTGGGTCCATTGATATCTCAGAGCTACTGGGGATTGTGGGTAAGCTCCCTCTCAGATTTCAGAGCTCCACAGATTTGTGTTTTGAGCTCTCTGAGTTTCTTACAGCAAACTTCTGATCCAAACTGAGTTTGAAGTCGCAACAGAAACTGGACTGGGTCCAGGAATGAATTTGATCCAGGAATGAACTGGCTTGGATCCAGTTAGAGGCCTCTTAAATCTGACTGGGACAGAAAGGAACTGTCAGTAAACAGTAATATTGCAGGGGTTATAAAATTTCTTTCGAAAATTCATGGGAGTTTTTTTGTGTTCTACCCCTTTCATTTTCATTGCATGCTTAGGTAGGAAAATAAAAAATCATTGGCTAAGTTAATCAAGAGAACCTCAGCATAAAGCCAATATTTTAGGTAAAAATAGGATTTTTTACTTCTGGAAAACTGAGTTCCTTCTGGCTTATACTTTAGGTCTGGGAGGCAGTGACATCTTGACAGAAAGGGCAAAATCTTGCTAAAGATAACTTGCAGTGCAATGTCCTGAATGAACAACAATGCATTGAAGTACATTTAAAAATGAGGGCTCTTGGTAAAGTCCCTATTGGCTAAGAACAGGTTTGGCACCACAGGATGTCAGCTGCTTTTCTCTTTGGAATAATCTGCCTTGCACTCCTTTCTGACAACCATAGGTGACAAGATTGGTCATGCACAGGATTGTGGGACGTGGAGAAATTTGTTCACCCCCAAAAGGGAAAACTTGAAAGTTGATGGGGTTGCTGGAAAAAAAAAAATTTGCTTCACAACAGCAGCTGCAGCCTCCTGAACTTTTTAGTGTCGCTGCATTGGGTGGGTCTTTCTCTGGCCTCCTGGAGCATTTTGCCTTTCCTACCCTGCTGCAGGCAATGATTTTCTCTCTCTTTTCCCCCTTTATTTTTTCTGTTACTCAGGGCAGCTATCTTGATTAGAGATCATGAGCTGAAACTCCTAGTTGGAGGTTGGATTAAAGATGATGGGGCCCATCTGAGGGCAAATTTAAGCCTTGCCAATTTGAAATTGGGGGCTAAGCAGCATAGCTACTGTCTGTTTTGTCATACTTACTTTTCTCTGGCCAGATGAAAAGATGCAATTTTCCTTTATGATGTGGCTTGGCTCCCAGCATGGTGGTGCAGCAAGCTGGGTTGCTGGGGCCACTCAGGGAAAGGGAATCCAGAAGACTGGCATCCCAGCAAAAGGGTAAGGATTTCTTACAAGTCAGATTTCTGACTTTTCTCTCTCTGTGCAAACTGTTGAATGAATGTTAGAAATCACTGTATATCTCTTCTGTCAAGTTTTGATTAATGCAAAAAAATTCTGATGCTAGTCTTAAACTGATGTATTTGTGCTATGAATTTGTTCTTCTGTGTCGAGGGGTACCTTAGGGTAAAATATAATCTTAGGACCCTATAAACTAACTGCTCAAGACAGCCCAGCAAACTGGCCAATAATAAATTTTCCTGCAGATCCCTGAAACAAAAAAACCTGGATGGGGTTCTCCATCTTGTTTCATGTCTTTGGGATCTTGGCCTTGTTACCACTTGACCGTATTTTCTCTTGGTCTCTGCATTCCAGGAAACAGAAATTTTAGGGTTTATGTCATAGTTAGCTCTAAAAATTATCTTGACCAGTTAAAAGCTTCTGCAAGCTCAAAGTTAGTCTAGATTCTTTCTGGAAAGGACAATAGAGGCTCCCCTGTTCTGTAGCTCAGTAGTGGAGGTTTTGGCCTTTCACAATGGTGGGCTGGGTTCGATTCCCTGCTTAGAAAGTAAGTCCTATCTGGTTTCATGTCCACATAACCTTATGTGGTCTCTTCTCCGTGGACTACCTTTAATCTTCATTTCTCTGAGCACCTGGGAGGTTACCTTTGGTAAAGTTCAAAAGTCAGAAATAACAGCCATTTCGCCTGGTTGAAATCAGGTAATAAGAAATTTTAAAAGGTCTATTAAAGAGTACTACAATTAAAAGTCAGCTTAATTAAAAGCAGATATTCCAGCTCTAACAGCCTGAACTCCTTGGGAAAAACAGGTGCCAGAAACCCCTTTCCTGGCCCTGGTCTTCCAAGGTTTCTACCCTGAAGTCAATAACCAATTAAGAAACTTAAAAACTGACAGCTGGGGGTGGTGGCTTATGTCTGTAATCCCAGCACTTTGGGAAGCTGAGGTGGGCAGATCACCTGAGGTTGAGAGTTTAAGACCAGCCGGACCAACATGGTGAAACCCCATCTCTACTAAAAATACTAATCCCAGCCTTCAGAGGCTGAGGCAGGAGAATTGCTTGAACCCAGGAGGTAGAGGTTGCCGTGAGCTGAGATTGCACCATTGCACTCCAGCCTGGGTAACAAGAGTGAAACTCTGTCTTAAAAAAAAAAAAAAAAAAAAAAAAAAGGATGTTCAGGGCAAGTCATAAAGTCTAAATATGTCCTACATGATCTAAGTCATGAAAAAAATTAGGGAAAGAAATTTATGTCAGAAATGTTGTACAATTTAAAGGTGATTAGGCCTTCTAAATGTTTCATAAAATGCCATTCTGACTCTTAACTGTACAGCTTGCCTGCTTTACAGCCAAGAAAGGACCAGGACACATAGAGTTAGAAGCTGGAAAGACTCAGATCTGATCTCCATTTCTGTCCCCTTACTAAGGTTTTCACTAAAAGTAAAAGTAGCTAAGAGTTAACATGGTAATAAATAAGACAAGGTGTGTAAGAATAAAATGGGTTTTTGTAAGATTATAAGAATGTATGGCAATACAAATTTTTGCCTAGGTTAGAGGGTTAAAGGGTTGTTTTACATTAAAGTTAAAGGTTTGAACAAGTGATAAAATGTTTATAAAAATGAAGATTTTATATGTGAACATATTGGCTAAAGTTAAAATGGCTATTCAGGTTTTTTTTTCCATAAACTGGATATTGGCATAGAAGCAGAACAGTGTTTTCTTAGAATATTGATTTGCTCTGAGGAAAAAAATTAAAGAGTAATAAAAGGTTTATGAAAGTCTTACCTTATGATCAAACTAATTAAAACTGAACGGATTTGTAGAGTATTACTAAAAGCTATAACACTAAAAATACACTAATAGAAACACAAAATTTGGTTTTCTATTTTATAAAAAATTTTTATGTAATAAAAGATAATGAAAGGTTTTTATTTACCTTTTAAGTAAACTACAAAAGGAGAGAGAGGGAGAAAGGAAAGGAGACAGTCAGTTTGTCCTCCTGCTATCTTCATTGAATCTTGTTTGGAAAACTGTCTCCTCTCTATCAGAAAAATGATTTTTCCTTTAAAACATTTTGCATTATTTTGGCTAAATGACTTAGGATAACCTAAGATTCTATTTTGTAACAGCCAATGTTTTAAACCTTTGGTATTTAACAAACCTTTCAAAATTAAGCTCTAGATGATCATGCTAAATCAGCTAATGCTAAAATTGTTTAAGTATGAAATTTAAATGAACTTCATGGTCTAAGTCAAATTGCTGATGATAATCCGTTAGTTATCAGTGCTACGTACCTAAATTGGAGAACCAGCTAGTATTCAAAATCACGTAAGTCCAATATTAAATATGGACTCATGAAGAACCAGGATGGTCTCCTTGTTCTTCCTGTTTTTTTTTTTTTTTTCTAATGTACTTTAGGTTTTGGGGTACCTGTGCAGATCATGCAGGGTTGTTGCATAGGTATATACATGGCAAGGTGGTTTGCTGTCTTCCCTCCCCCATCAGCTATATCTGGTATTTCTCTCCACATCCCTCCCCACCCTCTGCACCCGACTCTGTTCCTCCCCTAGTCCCCATCAACTGACAGCAGTATGTGATGCTCCCCTCCCTGTGTCCACATATTCTAATTGTTCAACACCCACCTATGAATGATACCGTGCGGTGTTTGATTTTCTGTTCTTGTGTCATTTTGCTGAGAATGACAGTTTCCAGATTCATTCATGTCCCTATGAAGGACACAAACTCATCATTTTTTATGGCTGCATAGTATTCCATGGTGTATATGTACCACATTGTCGTTATCCAGTCTATCGCTGATGGATGTTTGAGTTGGTTCCAGGTCTTTGCTATTGTAAACAGTGCCACAATGAACATATGTGTGCATGTGTCTTTATAATAGAACAATTTATAATTCTTTGGGTATATACCCAGTAATGGGGTTACTGGGTCAAATAGTATTTCTATTTCTAGGTTCTTGAGGAATCACCACACTGCCTTCCACAATGGTTGCACTAATTTGCACTCCCACCAACTGTGTAAAAGTGTTCCTATTTCTCCACATCCTTTCCAGCATCTGCTGTCTCCAGATTTTTTAATGATTGCCATTCTAACTGGTGTGAGATGGTATCTCAATGTGGTTTTGATTTGCATTTCTCTAATGACCAGTGATGATGAGCATTTTTTCATACATTTGTTGGCCTCATATATGTCTTCTTTTGAAAAGTATCTGTTCATATCCTTAGCCCACTTTTGGATGGGTTTGTTTGTTTCTTATCAATGTGTTTTAGTTCCCTGTAGATTCTGGATATTAGCCCTTTGTCAGATGGGTAGATTGCAAAAATTTTTTCCCATTCTGTTGTTTACTGGTTCAATCTCAGTAGGGAACCCAGTATTTTACTGAAGATTTTTGAATCGATGTTCATCATGGATATTGCCTGAAGCTTTCTTTTTTAGTTGCATCTCTGCCGGTTTTGGTAGTAGGATGATGTTGGTCTTGTAAAATGAGTTGGGGAGGATTCCCTCTTTTTGTATTGTTTGGAAGAGTTTCAGAAGGAATGGTACCAGCTCCTCGTTGTACATCTGGTAGAATTTGGCTATAATCCCATCTGGACCTGGGCTTTTTTGGTTGGTAGGCTATTAATTGCTGCCTCAACTTCAGTCCTTGTTATTGGTCTATTCAGGGTTTCAGCTTGTTCCTGATTTAGTCTTGGGAGAGTACAAGTGTCCAGGAATTTATCCGTTTCTTCCAGATTTACTGGTTTGTGTGCATAAAGCTTTTGTTATTAAAGGTTCTGCATTACATGACTCATCATAGAAAAAGATAAAATAATCCAAATTGAATATATTGATGTGATGACTTAAAAATCATGGAAATAGTTTAAAATGAATCTTTAGTTCCATATTCCTGGGAAGACAATCAAAGCTTCAGGTACATTTGGCTACCTGATGGGCCATTTAAACATTTATAAAGGGATTTCATTCAACTGTCATTTTTCAGTGCATGTTTTCTGGTTGTATAAAAGGTTTTAGGCTGGGTATGGTGGACCATGCCTGTAATCCCAGCACTTTGAGAGGCTGAGATGGGTGGATCTCCTTAAGTCAGGAGTCTGAGAGCAGCCTGACCAGCATGTTGAATCCCCTTCTCTAGTAAATACAAAAGATGAGCCGGCGTGGTGGCACATGCCTGTAATCCCAGCTACTTGGGAGGCTGAGGCAGGAGAATTGCTTGAACGTGGGAGGCAGAGGTTGCAGTGAGCCAAGATAGTGCCATGGCACTCCAGCCTAAGCAACAAGAATTAAACTCTGTCTCAAAACAAACAAACAAACAAAAAACTTTACCATGCAAGAGGACTGATGTTATAATAGTAGATAATTATGCTACAGTGTATTTTCACCAGGTAAAGAAAGCTTTTTATGGTTCACTGAGGACAATTCCTTCACAATCTAGTACCCAAAGATTGGATCTTCTGAGGACATCAGGGAAAGACTGTTTTTGCCATCTACACTACAGCAAAAGTTTGGAGCCTTGACCCTTGGGTTTATAATCTCACAATTGAGAAGGGTCCCTCCACACTCCTGGAACTGTACATCCATTGGAATCCTTAAGGTAAAACTAACCAGGAAGGTTTCTCCCCAGAAGATGATGTCATCCTTAATGTGAACAGCTTTTCCCAAGATCACAGATCAAAGCTTCTACTATCCCGAGACTCTTATTTTGGAATATTTTTTCCTTGTTTTTGCTTCTATGAACAATAGAAAAAGGAGGCCTATTATGTGCACTTACAGGGTATACTTTATTTGTGAAGGACTTTGCAGCCAGCCTTATACATGAATAAACTTATATTTTAATAGATAAAAGACAAAGGTCTAATGTAGGTGAGAAACTTTAGTGGTACATGTGTTGCCTCATGATCAGTTAAAACTCTTAACCAACATCATGGATTAAAGAGAACGTTGCCAGGAGACCTTCACTCTTCTAGAAGAACATCATTTGTTAGGTCTTTTTCTAAGATTTAGAATACAGGAGGCAATAATTAAAAATGTCTCCCTCATAATAAGCTCTACAGCAAATATTACCTTAAAGGCTACTGTTACACAGCAGACTTCAAATTCTCTTGTGAAAATTATGCTAAGAATTGGCTAAACAAAAAATACCTGTGCAGCTGCTAACACTTGTTGCCTATGGAAAAATACATCAAATGTAGATTACAGAAATTTAGCTGTAGGGGATTAATGAAAAGATTGCTTAGTCAAGTGAGAAGACTCTTCATTTAGCTCATTCTTTAATCTATTTAATTTTAGGTGGTTTGATTTATGGGGACCTTGGGTAAGGAGTGTACTCCAAACTGTTGGTATTGTCCTCCCAAGAGTCATAGTCTCCCTGGTGCGCTGCCTTCTCTCAAAGGTTTTAAATGTTTGCATGCAGCCATCTCTAGAATGTCATATGGTCTCTCTTCAACTGGAGTGTCAAGAGCTGAAAGAAATGTCACCATGAGGACACCAGAACCTATAAATGACTTGCTGAGACTGGAAACCCAAAGTGATGGTAACTGAGAATGGCACTAAGGCCCTAAGTTTTGGGCACACTCTCACCTAAGTGAGAACCTGGCCAAAAAAGGGGAATTTTTTTTAAACAAATGTATGAGAGGTCATTATTTTGTACTGAGCTCATATACTAGGACCTAAAAACCCAACCAAACTAAAATGGTCATTCATGTTATTTGCAACATAATCAAACTAAGGCTTTAAGAAAACACATAGATTTTAGAACAGACCAGGAATATTTTATACTGTAAACAGCATTTTCCAGCATAAGGAGGTACCCTCTACTCAGTCCTTATTCTCTCCTTGCAAAATCCACTGTTCTACTGTTTCCCAGTGGGCTTCAAAACCATAGACGTACATTGACAACAGTGATAGTAACATCAATGACTAAAGTTTTGGTTAATCTCTCAAAATTGAGAAAATGACCAAAAGGAGGGAACTGTTCAAGCAAACTAAATATGGCCCTAGAAGGACTCTGCACTTCTATGTTTGAGTCCTTGTGGATGAACTGTAGCCCACCTTAATAGTCAGACAAAACTGAAAACCTAACTTGATAGTTAGTTTTCCTAACTTATCCATAACAATAGCTGAGTGTTAGCCAATCACAGCATCCATACTTCAACAACTCAGACTGCTGAGTGTTCAAACTGCATGCAGATAAGTCAAATGCAGAGCTGTTACCCATCTCTCTGTACCTTACTTCTGATTCCTATATGTCACTTTAACTTTTGTGTCTATGAATTTCTTCTGACCACGAGGCATCTTTGCAGTCACTGTAAATCTACTTGTGAGGACTGCTTGATTTGTGAATCATTCATTGCTCGTTTAAACCCCTTTAAATTTGATTCAGCTGAATTTTTTCTTATCATATATAAGACACCTTTTGGCTGGGCATGGTGGCTCACACCTGTAATCCCAACACTTTGGGAGGCCTAGACAAGTGAATCACCTGAGGTCAGGAGTTCGAGACTAGCCTCACCAACATGGAGAAACCCCATCTCTATTAGAAATACAAAAAAGTTAGCCAGATGTGGTGACACATTCCTGTAATTCTAGCTACTTGGGAGGCTGAGGCAGGAGAATCACATAAAATGGGGAGGCAGAGGTTGTGGTGAGTCGAGATTGCGCTATTGCACTCCAGCCTGGGCAACAGCAGTGAAACTCCATCTCAACAAAACACCTTTCAACCAATACATTTGGTATCTGCTACTCTGTTCAAACTGACAGTCAAGGACAGGTTTACGTCTAGTAAACAGGATAGATTGAAGAGCATTACTGCTCTTGAATATTGGTGGTGTGATGAAAATGATGTAAAGATCTAATCATCATTGAAAAAAATATTTTTGCATGTTTCTAGAAAGCTGCTTTTCTAACTTCCTCAAAGAAAATGGCACAAACACGATGGAATACTATGCAGCCATAAAAATCGATGAGTTCATACCCTTTGTAGGGACGTGGATGAATCTGGAAACCATCATTCTCAGCAAACTGACACAAGAACAGAAAATCAAATACCTCATGTTCTCACTCATAGGTGAGTGTTGAACAATGAGAACACATGGACACAGGGAGGGGAGCATCATACACTGGGGTCTGTTGCGGGGGCTAGGGGAAGGACAGTCGGGGGTAGGGAGGGGATAGAGGGATAACGTAGTGAGAAATGCCAGGTATGGGTGATGGGGGTTGGAGGCAGCAAACCACCTTGCCATGTATATACCTATGTAACAATCCTGCATGATCTGCATATGTACCCCAGAACCTAAAGTATAATTTAAAAAAGCTGTTTTTTTATTAGCACATTCTCACTTGTTCTTGATTTTCAGGCTATCGGGATCTTAAAATCTGCCCAAAGTTATATTCGCTTTATTTATACTCTGGACATTTCCATAAAAACAACTGAAAGCTATTCGAGAACAGACCTTATAAACAAAAATATATTTTATAGTTTCTTTGGGCTCTCATTTACATAATGTTTCTTTTAGTCTTCTCACTTATTAAAGTGGTGATATTTTAATTTCTTGTCCCTAGTTTTAAAAATTTTTAGACACTATCTTTTGATATTAGATAAATTGTTTGGGAGGGGCATATAGTATAATATATTTGATTCAAATTCTGACCATGCGGTTTAAAGGGGAAATGATAGAGCAAATGGAAATTATCATACCTGCTCTGTTGGGTATAGGAGAGCTAGAAGTGACATAAATGAATCCCCCAACACAATTTGTTGCATAAATGTGCAGACATTCTCTCGGAGCTTTAAAGGTAGATGAAAGATAAAAATTTCCTTTGATTTAGCAGGGCTGTTTTGAAAATAGAAACATTTGCATTTGAATGCAGTGATAGAAAATTAATATAGGTTAAAACCTCACCATCAGCGAAATACTTTTCAAGCACCAACAAAGCCCACTTCAGCTTGCTTGGCTGTGCCCTATGATTATACAGTGACATTACTAGGGAAGAATAGTTCTGAGGATAATTGTACTCTATGCTGAGATATTTTTGGAAACAGAAATCGTAGGAAACCTATTCAGTTAAAATGGCTTTGTTTCTATAGGGATCTCATTGGTAATAAGATAATTTTGCTCTGTGAGTAAATGGTTGGCACACTAATTTTTGTTAAAGGATAACTGTTCACATGTTGATTGTCTTAAAACTAGAAAGCTTATGCATTTAAGATGATCAGAAAGTCTTAATACCTATATGTGTAATTCTGTGCACCTTAAAAGACAGTCTTTGAATATAGCTTCTTTTCTGAAACTCTCATCACTTTGTATTTCATCCCCTAAGCTTCACGTTGTATCATGTTACTTCTATTCCCATTTTTATATTCATTTGCTGTGTTGTTGTATTTACGTATTATTGGAAGAAAGGAAGCTCAGAGCTGCCATCTCCATTTTATTAAATCTCCTCAAAGGATCACTTGAAATCTGTGGGGACATATATGAGATACCAACTGCTAACATGATCATATTGATGTGCTCCACAAATGGGAGATAAAAACTGGCTGTGCCCACTAGGAAGCGCATTGATGTTGAGAAAGACCATGGGCTTTGAAGGCAACGGACCTGGATTCAGACCTTGACTCCACCACTTAAGCTGCTTTCCAACCTTGAGCAAAGCACTTAATGTCCATGTCTTGTTTTTTTCTTTGTCTTTAAAATGATTACGATAATATTTACAAAGTTATTTTGGAAGAAGCCAACTGGCATTGTGTTTGGCTCATAGCAGACGCGTATTATCTAAACACCTTCTTTCCTTTTGAAGGGGAAACAAGTGAAAAAAGCAAACCCACTATGCATATTCCTAAAACCAAACCAAAGCAGCTGGTCCTGTATGGATGCTCAGAATTTGTTACTTCTCAGTGATTGATATTAGAAAAATTTTGAGCTAATGTTATATTTCCTTCCATAATAGAAAAAAACAACATAAGAACGAATCATTTGATCTGGCATCAAGATTGCTTGGTACTATTTTTCAGTGGGGCATCTTGCACTTTTAAATACCCGTTCTGCTTGTAGCTTTTTGGTTCAGTTTGCCTTATAGGAGTTGTTTGAATAATCTTATATGTAAGTGATATATTAATCATAGTTCAGCCAAATGATGGAACTATTCATTCACTACATACCAAATATTTATTGAATAGAATTGTTGAAGCAGAACTTAAGTGAGTAATTCTGAAAGCAGGTAGACTAACACAGTTTTATTCTGCTATTTTCATACTCCTTTGTTCTTTCATTCAGGCCCATTTGTTTAAACTGACTCATTCACTTAATAAATATTTATTGTGCACTGGGTACAGTGGCTCATGTCTATAGTCCTAGCCAAGGACTTTGGAAGGCCGAGGAGGGTGTATTACTTGAGGTCAGGAGTTCAAGACCATCCTGGCCAACATGGTAAAACCCTGTCTTTATTAAAAATACAAAAATTAGCTGGGCATGGTGGTAGGCACCTATAATCTCAGCTACTTGGGAGACTTGTACCCAGGAGGCAGAGATTACAGGGAGCTGAGATAGAGCCATTGCACTCCAGCCTGGGTGACAAGAGTGAAACTCTGTCTTAAAAATATATATATATTTATTGTAACCTACAGTGCGCTAGTTACTGGCTAAGGTGGTGACAAAGACTGTTCCTGCTCTCAAGTTGCTTGTAGATAATGAAAAGATTGGACGAGGAAATAGAAAATCAAATAGATAATCTGGAAAAGATTTTATATATGTATATACAAATACTTAATTTGTTTTATTTTTTATGTCCTACGCGTTTTAAGGAGGATTTGAAGTAGCTTGCAGAAGCTAAAAAGCAAATAGTGGAACATTCTAGTGTAGCAGTAACAAGTTTAGATAGTCAGAGGTCAAGGTTTTTGATGCCTGCCTGTACAAATCCTGACAAATGTCAGAAATCTATTTGTAGTCTCAAGCTACATTAAAGATGCATATGGTTGAGAATGTATGTGCATATGTGTATGAATGTGTGGATATGCTTAAATTTTGGAAACAGAAGGAAGATTTGGGTTAATAATTTATTCTCCAAAATAGGAGCTAGTGGTATCCTTACTGCCAACTAGACCTTGGATCTCCTACTGCCAGCAGCCTTTTTACTGAGGCAATTTTTCTTGATTGAAGCTCCAGCTGTATAAACATGACCCCCTGCTTTGTTCTTGTTCTCACTAGCTCCTCTATGCTAAGGTCCCAGCATGACTTATAGCCAATCTGGCTGCAGTTTCTACAATGTGCAGTTGGCAAATACATTATATCGTTAAAATCTGAAAGTTGAATGTATTCCAGGCCAGATCAAGTGCTGATCAACTTAGGCAGATGGGCTGTAGGGATGTATTTTGAATTGGGGAGATAATGTGCTTAAATGATAGCTAAAGATGTTGTTCAGTTTCTGATAAATAAGGGATTGAGGATACAAGAGTTCTTCGTTATGTATCATCATATAACTCTTCTCTACAAGGATTAAGGGTAAATCTTAACCACAGAACACTTTAACCAGAATCTTTGAACTTGAAACCTGTTAGAAAAAGTTAGAGAAAATGTTATTATACAAAAAAGATTAAAAATTGGTATTGTGTATTAAGGCATTATGAAAGCAAATCAAGTCAATTCAAAAAATATTTACTAAGTTTTTTCTATGTGCCAGACATCTTAAAACAATCTTAAAAGAACCAGAAAACAAAGAGTTTAATACCTAAACTCATTATTTTGAAAATAATATAGGAAATAAATTTCTCCCTGTCCTATATGAATTATTTTTAGGAATGTCCAAATTGTTGATGAGGGATTTTTTTTTCTTTTTTTTGAGATGGAGATTTGCTGTTGTTGCCCAGGCTGGGGTGCAATGGCCTGATCTCAGCTCATTGCAACCTCCATCTCCAAGGTTCAAGCAATTCTCCTGCCCTAGCCTCCCAAGTAGCTGGGATTACAGGTGCCTGCCACCATGCTTGGCTAATTTTTGTGTTTTTAGTAGAAACGTGATTTCAACATATTGGCCACACTGGTCTTGAACTCCTGACTTCAAGTGGTCCACCGCCTCGGCCTCCCAAAGTGCTGGAGTTACAGGCGTGAGCCACCGTGCCTGGCTGGGAAAGTTCTCTTTATGGAATTATTAAGCTAGTGAAGGATAAATAATAGAAGACCACATTTTGCAATGCCCAAGGAAATAATAGCTCTAAGCAGTGATCACTAATTACTAATATAATAGAAAGAGAGCCAGAGAATGCATGCCTCATAATAGAGGTCAGTATTAATGCTTTGAAGTAGTATTGTCAAAAATTCTAACCTGAATCTATTAGGTCTTTAGACTTAGCAATTTACAGGAAATACATGGGATCAAAAAATGTCTTAAATGACAACAGAGTGATATAATCAGTAAAAGCTTAGCTGCGGGAAACTATAAGACAGATGAACCACTTTTTTTCAACACAGATATTGTAAAAATAAAAAGTATAGGAGAGAGGAACTCTATGGATTAAAAAAGAAACATACTAGCAGGGCATGGGACAGGCGCTGGTAGCACTGTAACTGGGTGTTCCAGGCTCTTGGCCTCCTCTGCCCCAGGAATGGCCTTGGAGGTGCGGTGGGCTCATTCAAGTAAATATGAGACCCAAAGAATTTTGCAGAAAAGTGATTTAGGCAGAGAGAGAAGTAGGGAGAGAGAGAGAGGAGGCTCCCATGCTGTCATGTAAGGAGCAGGGGGATTTTAACCCTGGATTTACTCCTGCCCCATTCAAGTTCTTGTCTCATCAGAGGAATTCCTTCAAACTTCCGCTAGAGTGATTGATCTTTGACTCTGATATCTGATTGGTTGCCCAGCTCACAGTCCTCCCATAGCTTTGGGTGGGCTTACTAAACAAAGGGAGCTCACCTGGGCAGTCTACCTTCCCACACCAGGGAAAGTTAGAAAAAGAACTCTAGGCTCCTAAATGGAGATGTGAAAGAAAGCAGGTCAGGCATGTCGCTGGGAGGTTCTTGCCTTTGAAACCACACCCCTTGTGGACTTGGGAAGAGAAGTTAATACATTCTGTCAGTCCTAGCTACTCAAGAGGCTGAAGCAGGAGGATCGCTTGAGCCCAGAAGTTTGAGAACAGCCTGGGCAACATAGCAACACCCTATCTAAAAAACAAAAACATACATACCGTTTGAAGTTTGTGGGTCTTACTACAATCTTGATTCAATTAAAGAGTAAAATTTATATTTTTAACTTAAAAAAATTTGTTTAGAGACAGGGTCTCACTTTGTTGTCCAGGCTAGTCTCAAACTCCTGCCTTCAAGTGATCCCCCGACCTTGGCCTCCCAAAGTGCTGGAATTACAGGCATGAGCCACTGTGCCCAGCCAGTAAAATATATTTTTAAAACAGAGATGTGAGCACTCACTGGATATTTAATGATGTTAATTATATAAGTATTTAGCAGGGCTGATGGAATTACATTTTATAAAGATATATGTTGAAATATGTATGGAAGAGAGATTGATGTCCAGGAATTGTTTCAAAATGACCTAGAGGAAGGGAAAAGTAGGTGGAAACATGGATGAAACAAGATGGCTCACAAATTAAGAACTGTTTAAGGTAGGTGATAGGTGGATAGGGGTTCATTATATTATGCTTTTTACTTGTGCAAATGTTTGAAACTTTCCATAACAAATGCTTTACTAGAAAGTTGAAGGATGAGTAAAACCCTAAATCTTGCCCTGTCACATTTCAGAATCTAATCAGATAGGCAAGCCTGTATGCAGATGATTGTGAAATGATGTAATAGTAGCTTTAGAGTGTGAACAGAGTGCTGAGGAGCACAGAGGGAAAAGAGGTCATAATACAATTATAAGGATGTAACTTTTAGAGGATGTGAAAGTGTATTGGTAATCAGAGAAACGGAACCAGTGTATATAATAAAAAATAACTCCTACATATAAAACTAAATCAGATAGAGGAAATCATTAAGAGTGAACCTATATAACACGTTGAAAGCCTATATTGGTTATCAATGAAACAAAAGAATCATAGTCATCTGTCAATGAAAGAAAAGGCATAAGCTTGTTTATGTCAGTGCAGGCATAGTATCTCAAGTGTAGCCCAACTTCCCCCTGGAGTGTAGTGGATTCACACATAGCTGCCACTTGAATCCTTTCAGATGTATACTAAGCTCTGCAGCTTCATTTAACTTTGTAACAATGCAAACAGACTAACACAGGATTTTCTAGTCCTTGGGGTCTACCAGTGAGTGAACTCCTTATGAAGTTTTGGGTGTCGATTGGCAGTGACCTATTCAGCGGTTCTGCAAGAGTAGGTCACTGGCAGTGTAAGCCATCTGCTCATGCAATTTAATTTTACCCTTAGGATCTGCTCAAATTTTATCTTGTATAGAGTAATTCCCATAATGCTGCATGAGGTTAACTTGTTCACTCAAACTGCACTCTGCCCTTCTTTAAGAGTGACTTCCCGAACTGCTGAAACTATAAAGGTAAAAATCTATATTTTCCAGGCTCCTTTGCAACTAGTTTAGATGGATGTGATCACATGGGTTTGGAAAGAAGTGAGACAAAAGCCATCTTGTTTCTTTTTGCTGTTTTCTGCCAGGAAACTAGTTGGTGGAGACAGAAGTTCTTCCTCTAGAAGTAATATAGTGTTTAATTTTCAGTATATGGGTGTTCAGAGACATTGGTGGTGGTGGTTGCTGCAGTGGGGGCTTTCTAAATTTGGCTCTGTGATCCTGGGATTGCAGTTATTACTGAGTTTTTTCTTTTTTTAAGCCTATTTTTTTGAGATCAGTTCTAGGTTCACAGCAAAATTGAGAGAAAGGTTCAAAGATTTTCCATATGTTCCCTGTCCGACACATGCATAGCCTTCCCTCTACTGAGTGTTCTTGATTTTAATTGTGTAAGTAGCAGTTTCAGAGGAATTTGCTACCTTAGTGATCAAGTATATAGTGTTCAAATAGTTATTTTTGGAGGCATATGCTAGAACTCTTTCTTCCAACATTTCCAGTGATTTTAGAATGATGCATTTTCTATGTTAAATTCCATCCTGCATAAAATACCTAGAGAGGTGATGTGCTTTGGATGTTCTGTGCCCTCCAAATCTCTTGTTGAAATGTGACCTCCAGTGTTAGAGGTGGGCGTAGAGGAAGGTGTTTGGATCATGGAGGCAGATCCCTCATGATTGACTTGGTGCTGTTCTTGTGGTAATGAGCAAGTTCTCGCTATGTGAGTTTACACAAGATATGATGGCTTTAAAGATCCTGGCACTTCGCCCTCTCTTGTTTCCTGACTCACCGTGTGATATGCCAGCTTCCCCTTTTGCCTTCTGCTATGATTGTAAACTCCTTGAGGCCCTCACCAGAAGCATATGCACCAGACTTCCTATATAGCATGCAGAACTGTGAGCAAGAATAAACCTCTTTCCTTTATAAATTACCCAGCTTCATAATCCTCTATAACAATGCAAACAAACAAACACAGCAGTTTCTGGTACTTGTATTTAATACTTGACTGATACAGAACAGCCTACTTTATGGGTTGGATAAAATAACCGTTTCATGAAGCAACTCAGGGTGTACTCTTCCTTGATGTCTTAAGGCCAGATATTTTGTCTCTGACTGGGTCTGATATTAAGTCAAAGCCTTGTTTGTTTCAAAAACCCGGGAAGCATCTGCTGTGATTCTACTGGTGAGTCTCGCCATAGTCTACATAGTGTTACTCGATCAGCTGAAGGTACCTAAAGTGTCTTTGAGTCTACTGGCTCATGGGCCAAGTAACAGAGCTGCTTATACTGCAGTCTACACCATCTCTTCCTGTGAGCCTCACTCCAAACTAGCGACAATCTGGATTGCCTGTTAATTTTTGAGCAGTAATTCCACTTCGTTTTATGTTGCCCTCAAAATTCATAGAGGCCTAAGGGGGATATGTCCCTTTGTTAATGGTAGTGGCCTCTTCAGAGATGATATCATGTTCATGTCGTGTTCTAGACACTGGATGCTCAGACACCAAGATTGTGTCTCTTTCTTAGTGGCAGTGAATATTTTTAAATGGATGTCCTGACATGTCTAGATCCTGGGTGCGATGTATTTTTATGGCATTTTTCTCTCCTCTGGAATGGCTATATTCTAACTAGGGCTTCTAGGGAATCTAATACTTACTGTTCACAAGATTCTGCAGTGTGTCATCAATATAGTGGACTAGCATGGTGTCTTGTGCATTGATGGGAGTTGCACTCACCCTGAAAAACAAAAATGAAATGCTTTTGGTATCATTTTGATTTCGGGGTTAGACGAAAAAGCAGATATCAGAATAATAGCACATTCCAGGAGCTGAGGGATGTATTAGTTTGTTCTAAGAGACTGCATCTGGAACAGTAGCCACAACTATAGTTTACAATAATCCACTGTCATTCTGAAATATTCATCTTTATTGTGCATAGTACAAATAGGCAGGTAAACTTGAGATATAAAAGGACTCAATCTCTGAATCTTACAAAGCCTTAGATGGCAGCACTAATCTCTGAAATTACTCAGTGGATGAGATACTACATTTAGCTTATCATTGTGATAAGAAAGGAAAATTCCAGGGGCTTCTCTTGGCTTTTTATGATACAAGTCTCACTCCATTGGGTTAGAGAGCTATGGGAATTCTGCAATGGCTTAGTTTATTTACATACAGGTACAGACTTATAAAATGAGCAGTAATTATGTAATATGTCTATGTAGTCACCATGCCAACTGTTAAGCAAATTGATACCTAAAGTCTCTCACTTGATACCCATAAGCTCCCACACTGACCAAGGGACCGTTGTGGCATTTGGATCCGCTAGTAATTATTGTTTCTTGTCCTGGACATCACCTGTTACTCTAAAGCCTGCCAAACTTCTTAGTGCTTATCTAATTCGCCTGGACCTCCTTTTGTCTGTAATAAGGTTCAGACACTGCTAGCAAAAGAATAATCAGCCTGTTTTTGTGAGATTACTGGCTGTCCAAATTGCTCTCCAGAAAATAGTCCTTAGATAGGACATGGTATTTTTAGACAAAAATGCAAGAAGTGTTTAAAATTAGAGTTCCAAAATAGTCTTTTGTCTCCTAGATCCATTTATCATATGCTATCTATCTGTCATCTATTATCTACCTATTTATCACTTTTGTCACCTAGGCTTCACTTCTGGCTAAGGGCTGTAGTGAAAGAAATTCTAGTGAAGACTAGAAATAAGAGCAGGAGCCTGAGATGATCCCAGAGCCTGAGGTGCTGTGCTGCAGCTGCCATCTCAGAGGGTGAGCTTTCTAGTCTTACTGTCAATCAGGTCTTGTTCTCAGGAGTAGGGCAAAAAGGAGATTAAAAAAGAAAAAGCTCTGTAATCTGGATAAAATTCTTGTTTTTTTTTTTTTTGACATTGGGCTTAAAAGTTTTAGGTATTAATACGTATGTTCTCTCTATACACAGATACATGTGTGTTAGTATATATACACTTGTTAGAATTTGAATATATAGTAAATTTTCATTTTTTTTCTGCTGCTGAAGCAGAGTAAAAAGTTCAATCAATATGATGCATTGATCCCTGGGGTAGAAACATAAACCAGTTGTGATCAAATAATTATAAAATGAAGATTAAATGAGAAAATTGAAAAGTTTGATACATTGACATGTGATTGTTGTTCAAATATATTCATTTCCTTTTTTGTCCTATGTTAATCTATTCTGTTTTTGAGAAGATTATACATCTGGGGTCAGAAAAGGTAGGAGGCACTTGGATTGATGGGAGAGCCTTGGATTAAGAGTTTGAAGAGCCAAGGTACAGCCCCAATTGTGCTGCTTTACAATTTATAATAATTAGAAGTCTACAAATTTTGGTTTGACAGCAAAGGGCTTTTGAGCTAATGGATCTTAGCTTGGAGTGAAGAAATAACCCACAGAGGTCACCTTTGACTCACTTATATAACTGTACCTACTTCACAGGATGTTTGTAGGTATTCATCATGAATACATGACTGGGCGTCCTGGCTCGTGCCTGTAAACCGGTGTTTTGGGAGGCCAAGGCCAGAGGATTTCTTAAGGCCGGGAGTTCAAGACCAGCCTGGGCAACATAGGGTGGCCCTGTTTCTACAAAATATTTAAAAATTTGCCAAGCATGGTGGTGCACCCCTGTGGTTCCAGCTACTTGGGATGCTAAGGTGGGAGTATTGGTTGGCCAGGAGGTCAAGGCTGCAGTGAACCATGATTGAGCTACTGCACTTCAGCCTGGGTGACAGCAAGACCCTGTCTCAATATATATGAATACATAAGAAGTGTTTAGCACAGCACCTGATGGTATACTAAGAGTACAATAAATGTTACAATTTCTCTATAATATGTGCTCTCTGCCCACATGGAGCTTATGTAAGAGAGTTAAGAAGAAGGCAGACATCAAAACTAAATAAAAAGTAATCTGTTGGTAGTTTTTACTAGTTATTGTAGGACAACTAACTCAGGGAGATAAAATAAAAGTATGCTGTTCATTGTTGACATTTCAGTTTTCTTCAGTTGAAATTTCATTGCCTAGAGGTAATGTGGTTCTGAATTTTCCAAATATCTTGCTCAGAAATATTGTAACACCTTCTGGCTATTCTAGACCGCTAGCTAATTATGTTCTGCATCAAATTTTGAACAATAAAAGTAGAATTTCATGGCATATCAAAAGTAAATACAAAGTGTTAACTTTATCTTATTGTTGGAGAAGTTTGCTGTTTGGAGTTTTAAAAAGTACATTCAGAAATAGATTTTGTGGACATTCAGAAAAAGTTGTTTCAAATACACCTTATTTACTGGACCATCCAAGCCTTTTAGAAGTTAATCAGGCAGCAATGTGCTGCTCCCTTGTCAGCTTCTAGCACACAAATGCTTCTCGTCCTCTTACAGGAAAGAGCTATAATCTTTTTGATGCTTAATGTGAATACTCACAAATAAGCATTTTCCAACTTCTTGGAATCAGATGTTCTGTCTCTCCCTCTAAGATTACCTAATTCCGTGATTGCTAAGAGAGAAATCCCAATAAAGAAGTGTAGATTCCCAATAAAACTTTGGGTTCATTAAGTTGCACACCTGCATGAGGGCTTCTTCTCTGGAAAATAGAATTCAAGAGAGGATCTTAGGTTTAAAGACTAATGGGATGTGACTTAACTTAGAATTTTTGTTATTTAACCTTTCTAAGTCTTAGTTTCCTCATCTATAAAATTAAAACACTTATGATGGATGTGAGGGTATCTTGACCATGGTGTGATATGTTAACTCTCCTGACTCCAGAAGGTTTGTTGTTTGCAAACAAAGAATATGTTCTGGTTCTGTTAAGCAGGAAAAAGGAGTTTTTAAAAAGCCATTAGGTAGTCATGGAATAAATTGCAATGCAGGTTTAGAGAAACAGGCTGAAGCTAAGCTGAACTTTTAGAATCAACACCCATAACCATACTCTGAAACAGATAGGACACCAAAACTTCCCTGGTATTGCTACCATCACCTGTTCTCTGGATGCCAGGACTCTGATTTTGCTACAGCGATAGACCAGAGTGTCAATTTTACTTTTCCCCTCAAGGTTTTCCCCCACACTTGTCACCTGTGTCAGCAAAATGATATCCTACTCAGAGGTTCTCTCTTAGGTTACTCATTTCCAAAATGAAGTCCTGTGTGGGTATTTATGACAGGTGGAAGCTAGGTATTGTGCTCTCATCTTGCAAGGATGCTGAGGAGTGAAGTGCTCTGAATTCTAGGGGGGCTTTCAGAGTGGGCATTAGCAATATGTAGCAGGGTGGTCAAAAGATACTAGGTTCTTTCATAATGATTTTCCTCTTAGGTCTAATAACAGTGATACCACTTTTTTAAAATCTACATTTACTAAATACGTAGCAATGGGCTAAATGAGACTACAACTACCCTTACTTTGCAGATGAACAAATTGAATCACAAAGATTTAGATGGTTTGCCTTTGGTTGGTGAGTGGCAGAACCGGATTTGGATCCCTGTGTATCTGACTCCAAACTCTAAGTGGGAAATCCTAACATAAAGCTGCCTCAGAAATCAAGAGGCTCTTTCACAGCACTTCAATCCTGTTTCCTATTCCTAAATCATTCCCTAAAAGCTGGTAAGTGTCCTAGCCTGTTAACTCTCTGCTAGAGCTATTTTTTTTTTTTTTTTTGAAATGAAGTTTCACTTTTGTTAACCAGGTTGGAGTGCAATGACACAATCTTGGCTCTCTGTAACCTCTGCCTCTGGAGTTCAAGCAATTCTCCTGCCTCAGCCTCTCAAGTAGCTGGGATTACAGGCACTTGCCACCCCACCTACCTAGTTTTTGTAGTTTTAGTAGAGATGGGGTTTCACTATGTTGGCCAGGCTGGTCTAGAACTCCTGACTTCAGGTGATCTGCCCACCTTGGCTTCCCAAAGTGCTGGGATTACAGGCATGAGCCACTATGCCTGGTCTGATAGTGCTATTTTTTCAAAGCTAAACCCACCCAACAGCTCTGCCAGCTCTGACTCTACAGAAAAGAAAATGTGAGTGGGTTTGGGAAAGTGGGTCAGGTAAGCACACAGACTTATCTGTGCCCTAATAGATGAGGTTGTGGGAAAAAAATAAATAAACCATGTTCTTGTCATAGACTTCCATTTGAGATGCTTTACCATAGAAGAAAGTAAGGACTCTTCCTATCTTCACATTGTCTCCCCAGGGCTATGCAGTGTGGAACTCAGGCAGTGAATCCAGTGTAGTGAAAAGAATGTGAACTGCAGAGGCGTTCTGACTTGATTTTGATTTCAAATTCTGGCTTTGCGACTAACTGGTATTGTCAGCTTTGAGTAATGATTTAATGCTTCTGAGCCTCAGTTTTTCTCATCTGTAAAGTGGACCTAATTTTCAGAGTTAGGGTGAGTGTGGTGCGTTTGTATGTCTCCCTCATACATGTGTTTTACTCAGCCTGTTCCCTGGAACACAGCACTCGAGACAAAGCTCACCTGCTGCTAGGGTCTGAACATTTGTGTCCCTGTCGAATTCCTATGTTTAAATCCTAACCCCCAAGGCTAATAGTATTGGAAACTAGGGCCTTTTAGGAGGTGATGAAATTAGTGCCCTTATAAAATAGGCCCAAGGGAGCTTGTTCGCCCCTTTGACTGTGTGCAGACACGGTGAAGAGGTGCTATCTTTGAAAGAGAAAGTGTACCCTCACCAGACAGCAAATCTGCTGGCACCTTGATTTTGGACTCTCTGGCATCCAGATCTGTGACAAACAAATTTGTGTTTATAAGCTACCCAGTCTACGGTATTTCAGTATTCCTAACTAAGGTACCTGCCAGCACTTTATTGAAATCTCAGGGGATTGTAAGAGAAAATAAAAGGAGAGTGAGGCAGGAAAGGAGGGAAAGGGAACATAAAGCGGTGTGTTACCAAACTCAAAAACATGCTACTTAGGTGCTTTTGGCCCTGAAGAAAGCTTCCGGAGAGGCCTTGTGGAACCACTGGACCTCAGAAAGTTTGTCCAGGAAAAGAATAGCAAGCACTTTCCCAGTTCTTTCTACCTCTTGTTACTTATTGGTGAAAAACAGCCTTTTGCGACTGCCCTGTCTTTCTGGAATGTGTGATGTGGTTTCTCCGAGTAGGCCCTGGAGGAGCCAGGATATTGGAAAGGTTGAGTTTTCTCCTTGATGCACATTCTAGAGACGTCAGAGCCTGGCCTCTGCCTCAGAAGCAGGTGGGGATGTGCAGAGACGATGGCTGTAGGAGGTGAGACGTCAGAGCCTAGCCTCTGCCTCAGAAGCAGGTGGGGATGTGCAGAGATGATGGCCGTGGGAGGTGAGGCAGCAGCGGCAGTGGTGGGCTTTATGGTCCTGAGAAACACGTGAGCTTTTGTTGGACTGCTCCAGCGGGGAAATGGTGCACATAACCAGGGCCTAGAGGATGGGAGGTCTGTGCTGCAAACAGGGTCAAATACACTGTTTAGGGAATTATCTTTCTTAAGCGTCACAGTGGAAAGATGCACTGACCCCACCGTTAAAGCAGAAACCCCTTTCCCAGTCTTTCTTGCTGTCAGGGCACCACCAGGCTGCCTTCTAGGCCATGCTGTGCTTACCAAAGTCCCACTCTACACTTTGACTCAGAAACTGGAGAGATCAGGAAGCAGGGACATCTCCAAATCCATCTGGTGAGGAAAAGGTACAAGGAGAAGCTGTATCAGCTTCCAAGAGCTGTAATGCCCAGTGTCTAGCCTTGGTAGTATTTGGGACACACGTGCATGTCTGCTCCCAGAGGTGTCAGTATCTCCATGGGATAAACCAATTTAGTTACATATTTTGGATGCCTTTCTTGTTTCTGCATTCCAAGTCTGGTTCTTCCAGCCTTCCTGAGATACTGTGAACTGCCTATATCATATAATTCATATTCTTCTGATTAAATCATCCAGGGTTCTAGTACCTAACAACCCTAACTGACACAATCACAACTGGAGGAAGTATGTGAGTGGCAGGGTATTATTTTTGAAATAGTAATCATTTTCTCCCATTTGTTCTATTTCCTATTCAAGCATCTATGCCATTTTGTTCCTGTGATTTCTGGGGAATGATATAGTAGGATAAAAGCAAAGGTGGAGAAGAAAAGAGCAATTTCTGGTCTCCAAAGGCTGGTGGCCTTGGGGAGAGTAACAACAAAACTTCAGCGACCAAATACTCGAAGAAGTGATATCACGAGAATGAGCCAATTGAACTGCTCTTCTCTTTCATGCTCCTGGACAGAAAAATTATTTCCCTGGAGTTGGGAGAGGAAAAAAATAGGAGAAAATTGCAAACTGCTAGAGATATTTTTGCCAATTCTAGAGAATGAGGTATCAAAGCAGATATTAACTTGAGTTATATAGGAAAAAATGAAGGTTTATTTGTACCTGAGTTTGTGGCCTGGAATTTACTCACAGTACGTAACAACAAAAGAATTCACACAACAAATTCCATCAAACCTAGGATAAGCTTAGCATAAAATGGGTGTTCAACAAGCAGCACTATTTATTATTTTATTTGTATCTATTTAAAAATGGAGATGTGTGCAATGCTCCGGCTAGTTAGTGAAAAGCAAAGTTAGGAGCCTGGGGCAGTGTTGGGTTTTGTTTAGGGAGAGGAGCCTCAGTGCTTCTCGGAAATCTCATGCAGTCATTCAATCTCACCAAACATTCAATCAGTAATGTGCTTGGTTATGGGAGAAAAATAACACTCTGAAGAACACCCCATCCTTTTCATCTCATGGGTGCATACTAGATAATACGACAGGCATTTGCTGCATCAACCAGTTTTCCATTCACAATAATCTGGAGTTAAGCATTAATAGAGCCTTTAGAGTAAAGCCAATAAAATTGTGTTGGAGAGCTATTTATTCTATGAGGAGAGGCACAGTCTGACCCCAAAGCACATGTGGTTCAGGAAGATACGTGCTTCTGAGATGGGGGAGGAAAGGTCATGTTCTGTTCCTCACTGCAGACTTTTATCAAATATTCATTTAGAGAAGCCTGTCACAGTATTGTTTATAGTTACAAAGGTAACAGATTTCATAGTTTCAAATGTTTCACTAGGAAAAAATGTGTAGAAGGAGAGAAAACACTAAAGTAAATGTGGCAAATAATTCTTGAACATAGGCAGACTATTTATGGGCATTCATCACACTAAGCTTTCAAATTTGAAATTATTGCTATGTCTAAAACATTTTAGGATCATTTAATTGAAGTAAGTGAAGTTGTGTAGAAGTGATTAGAATTATCTTGAAATGTAGCACTAAGGTTTCTGAAGCTTTCAGTCTTCTGATAATATTAGGGGACCCAACTTCTCACCATGGGATGGATCCATATCTCAATATCATCAGCTACTACATATTGACATTTCCAGCACACTAGGCACTGTGCTAAGAACTTCTACATACATTTCATTCCGCTGTGTCCAAAATATACCAATCAAAACCCCTATAAACTCCAAAGGTAGGTAGTATTAGCTTCATTTTATTTAGTTTTACTTTTTTGAGACAGGGCTCACTCTGTCACCTGGGCTGGAATGTAGTGGCACCAGTACGGCTCACTGCAGTTTCAACCTCCTGGGCTCAAGCAGTCCTCCCATCCCAGCCACCCAAGTAGATGGGACCACAGTTGTGTGCCACCACATTTGGCTAATTTTTTGTAGAGATGTGGTTTTACTATGTTGTCCAGGCAAAATCCCTATTCTATGGTTGAGCAAATAAATATCCAATCTAGGCCAATAACCCACATTTGACTCCAAAGCCAAACTCGTATGTAGCCTCTCAGTTTCAACAACCAGAAGAGGGAAAGTGGCCATTGTAAAACATATTGAGAGAATAAGATTATTTTAGTATAGGCTTTAAGATAGACAAATCAGAAGCTCAATACAGCTCTTCAGTAGAGGCAATAGCCGGTTTGTGTGAGAGCTCTGCAGTCATCACTGGAGGCGTAATTTGACAGGAGGAGTAGGACTATAGAAGTGTACATACACATGGGTTTGCACACATGTATTTAGTAAGACATGTATTGACCTGTATATATACACATATATATGCATTATTAGCTTTTTGCTTCTGTAATTTAACCTTGGTTAAACATGGTATTGTTTCATCTGTTCTTGAACAAATGTGAGAAAGATCGGAATAAATGTAGTAGACTCAAATAAGCATAGTTCCAAGATAAATGGACTTCGGGGTGGTCTTGTAGTATGCTTGCTTAGAGATGGGAGGCTCAGAACAACTTAACACAAACAATTTGTGTGTCTTTATCTTTAGAAAATCATTAGAGACCAAAAAAAAAAAAAAAATGGTCTGGCTCCCTCAACTGAGGATTTCTTAATTTTGTCATTGAAGAGGGAACTAACTACCTTTTGGTTTACCTGATACGGTATAATAAAGAGGCTTGTTGGTCAGCACAACTGTTATTTAAAAAAAATTTTTTTTTTAAATTAGTTTGCTGCTGCAATGTTTTTCTCTTTTCGTCACTGTAATTCGACTTGTTAGGATAGCCAATCCCAAAAGCTCAAATTTCCCAATATACCACTGTGAATAATGGGAAGTGGAGCAACTCTGCTTCTAGCTCTTCACCTCTGAACCTATGTATTCTTTCTCTTGGAGGCACAGAGCAAAATGAAGGTCTTTGTGTCAGTTCATATACTGCATATGACAGATGATGTAAATTCTTGCAAAGTATTGCCTGCAAAATGGCACTGCAGCTGTGCTTTGCACAGCAGTTTCCAATGATGGCTGACAGTTTCTGGGTGGTGAGGTATGAATCCTATGATTGTGGGCTTGCACCTCCTTTGCTGTAAAGTGGGTTCCCAGTCTGTTGTAATATCATTTGGGATGCCATGCCAGTGGATTAAGCCTTTTACACGTCTTTGGATTGTGGCACTGAATGTGGCCCAGAGGTCTGAAAAGACAAACCTCTACCTGGAAGATGTTTATTTTTCAAGCATGGGATGGGCCACTAAGTGGTTCTTTGGTCTCCCTAAGGAATGGTGCCATACTGGGTACTCATTGTTGGAGACCCTTGCCTGCAAATTGGACAGTAGGCAGCAGTAGTAACTAGATCACATTGGGCAAGCAGTAATTCATGCTGTAGGGCCTATGTGTAATTTCCATCTCAGTTGCCATGGCCAATATTTTGATGTATTTGTTGTGTCAACACCGGTTTGCCAATAATAGAGGTTGGATTATACCAACTGATTGAAACATTTTATCTACTTGGTCATGTAGTGCCTCTTAGTCAGTGTTCTCTGATAGGCTTTAACATGTGGTACAAAGACCTTCCCACTTTCAGCACAGTCCTACATGTCCATCCGCATCCATCTATCTCAGACCTTTGTCCCACATCTATCTTTCAGACGTTTTCCTCTTAGGTCCACTATCAATAGGCCAGGCCATTTGCCATTGCCCCTGAGTTAGTATGTATTTTAACTTTGGACCATTTCTCTTTCCACACAAAGTGACCGGAGATACCACTGGAAGCTCTATCCAGCAAGAGTGAAGTTGGGAGGCTCAGAAAAAATTAGCACAGAAATCATTTATTTCTGTGTCTTTATTTTGGAAAATCACTAGTGATTTTTAAAGATAGAAATTTGCTGGCTTTCCACTGTCTTGTACTTACTCCTGAGTGAAGTTCTAGTCTTGCACCTGTGTATCAAGCCTACACTTTAGTCTATAAATCTGTAAAGCAATCTCAGACGTTTTATTCCTTCAGCTTATGGATAGATGGGATGTACCATGTGTTCGTAAAAATGAGCTGAGAGAAGAATACCGGAGAAACAGTGGTGGATGCTAGTTCTGCTCATGCTTGATTTGAGACATACATCCTCCATGTTAAGGTGGGTTTTTGCTGGGTTTGCTCGAATTTTTGACTTTTGTTCGGGCAGGATCCAGTTCACAATAGTGAATTACAGACAGATGACTGTCTCCACAGTCAGGTGCTCCACCTCTGTCAGGCCACAGAAAGCACAATACCTGGTGGATATTCTGGGGTTCTAGAAATGGCATGGTATTCAGGGTATTGTTGGTAGAAAGCTTCCACTGGAGAATTGCAGAGCAAACTTCTGAGACTCTGGAACAAAGCCATGCCACTTGCAGTGAAGAATTATATACATTTTGAGAAACAACTTCTGTGCTACTGGACTGGGAACTCCAGTACAATATTACATAGCAGAGACAATAAGAAGCACTCTTGACTTGTTCCTGTTCTTGAAGGGAAAATGTTCAATGTCTCACCATTAACTATGGTTCTTACAGTGTTTGGTAGATGTCTTTTATCAGTTAAAGGTAGTTCCTCTTATTCTTCATTTGTGCAGAGGTTTTTTTTTTTTTTAACCATTGATTGATTTTTATCAAATGCTTTTTTTGGTATCTGTCAAGTATTATCTAGTTAGTATATAACACTTTTTTTTTTTTTTTTAACAGATTTTACATCAATGTTCTTGGGTACTATGAACCTGTATATGGTCCTTGTCAGGTTTTCAACTCCGAGTTCCAAAGCCTGCCCTTCTTTGCTTTCCTTTGGTATGAGGTATTCAGGATCTGAGAACCACTTAAAAAACACGGCTGTTCTTCAGTCTTTCTGCTGAGTATTTTCTTCTCTATTGGCTGCTATTGCTGTGTTGCCCCACAGGTGTCTTAGACCACTAGCCTTAAAGGTAAATTGGGAAGTGATCCCGCTTTTTCTATTCTCTGAAATTATTTTGGCAAGATTAACATATTTGTTTCTTGACTGTGTATGACTATACTTTGTTGAAGTCACCCGAATCTGGAACTTTCATGTGGAAAGATGTTGAGTTTATTACTGTTTGAGACAGGATCTCACTCAGTTGCCCTGGCTGGAGTATAGTGGCATGATCTTGGATCACTGTAGCCTTGACCTTCCCAGGCTCAGGTGATCCTCCCCGCTCAGCTTCCCCAGTAGCTGGGACTACAGGTGCATACTACTATGCCCAGCTAGTTTTTGTGTTTTGTAGAGATGGGATTTTGCCATATTTCCAGGCTGGTCTCAAACTCCTGGGCTAAAGCAGTCTGTCCACCTGAGCCTCCCAATGTGTTAAGGTTACAGGCAGGAGCCACCATGCCTGGCCAGATGTTGAATTATTGATTCAATTTCTTTAACAGTTAAAATCCAAGCTTTTGGTCTTGAGTTGATATTCATGAGCTATATTTTTTTCTGAAAATTTTTCTAATCTAACTTTTCACATTTATTGGCAAAAAGTTAATATCCTTTGATCTTTTTGATGTTTGTGGAGGGTTAAGATTATCTTTTTATCCACACTGATTACTTGTATCTTATTTACTTTTAGGAGGCTCTTTATAAAAAATGTTTAATGATACTTAAGATATTCCATAGCTGTACTAAATTTCATGATACTTAATGTCTTGGTGGAATGTAATCGATCTCTTCCACAGTTGAAATTCAGAGACATACTGACAGGTTTTGTGCCCTGTGGATCTCATAAGCAAATTGGATTGAAGGGAGAGACAGCAGAACACATAGTAGGGGAGAAATAGGTCTGAGTTTTAGAGTAGGTCTACTGAGCTCAGAATGTTATTGAAACTAGTGGGTCCATGAATCAATCAGGCTCCAGCAAAGACACAAACTATATCAGTAACTTGAACAGAGGAAGTTTACTATGAAGAAATATTAACTAGGTAAATGATGGTAAACCTAAAAAAAAGGAGGCTTGTAAGGTATAATAAGGGTAGCAGCTGCATTAAGCAGCTACCACCCATAAGATTGAATCGAGTGGGAGTGAAGAAGAAACTTAAAAGTCCTATGAGTAGAGGATATGTCCGCTGCAGAAATACACTGCCTGCCACTCTAGGGAAAAATAAACTTGTTGGAAGTCCCACAGTGTAGAACTGTGAGAGCTGCTACTGCTTTCTTGAATTCTGCTGGGACGAGCTGATGATCCATTCCCTGCCACAGGGAAAATAAAATGAGGAAGAACGAAAGACCTTTCTTTCTCATGGAGGTAGGCACTCTGCCTCCGGCAACCTATTGGCAAAGTCTAACATTGAACTAAGTGGCAAAGGGGAAATGATTTGTACAGTCTGAGTTCCAGTATTACAAAATAAAAGAAAGGTGAGGTTTCGAGCTGAGGGGCAACAACTTAATGACTGGCACAGTTCATGTGCAGTTTGAAGCTGTGCCTGCTTAGCCACCTACTCATTTCTGCAAATCCTCGATCCTGGACTGTTTATGCAGTCTGAGAATGAGAGGACTGCCAGATAACGAGACAACAGCAACAATAACAAGACAACAAATGGTGTCACAAAGGCACTGAAAGTTCTCCTGAAGGGCATGATTTTGGAAAAGATGCTCAGGTGAAGTGGCAATGACCCTTATTCCAGAAAAGGAGAAGACTGTTGGACATTAGGGATTTGTATGAGATGAGCAGCAGAGTGATATGGAAAATGAGTTGTCTAGAAGAGGTTGTCAGTGGTTTGAGAGGATACCTGTGGACAGTGCAGCAATATAGTCCATAGGGCAGAAGGATGGCACCAAAGAGCAGAGAGGCTACAGGGAAGCAGGTGGCAGTTGTGGTTGGCGTGAGATCATACCCCATGGCACACATCACCCTGGTCACTCACACATCAAAAGTACTGATTTCACCCCACAACATTAAGATGCAATGAAGGGCATATTGCTTTTATTCCCTACATGCAGCCTAACCACCTCTGAGACCCCTTCTGCACTGGACTGAAGTAAATTCAATTCCACTTACTTTTAAGTTTGTCTTTTCATGGGGCTTTAACATAGACCCTGGCTTGTGTCCATAGAAGTCACGCATCATTCTGTTTCTCCTTTCGCCATTTCATGCCACTCTCAATCTCTGGTTTTTGTTTTCCAGTGAAGCACCCTATTCTGGGAATCCCCAGATACATTGTCACAAGAATACTCCATTGACTACAGACTCACCTCTAGATTCCCTTGCTGCAAATCTCCCGGCATAGAGTCTGACCTCTGTAGTATCTTACATTCTTTCCTCACCAGCCTGGGTTCTATGTCTCCACCATTTTCTAGAATCTGGTGGTAAGAGCATAGACTTCAGGAAATCTTGAACTTCAACTCACGTTAGTTCAATTTTCAGCTTAGGCTTTTCTCCAACATCAAAACATTAGCTGGTGATTGTCAACTGCGTGGCGAGTGGCTCTGCTTTGGGCTCCATGTGGTAGCCACGGAAGTGGACTACTCAGACTTCAACATAGAACATGCTGCAAGGAATGTGGTTAGTGAGCCTCCAGCTGCTATACCAATAGAATCCAGTCCCATGTCCATCAATGTCTCACTGTCTTCAGTCTGCTCCTGGCCAATGACCTAGCATGGCAGAGGTCCTTGAGCTGGCTGTTCCTGCTCAATGCTGGACTTTTCTAATGTACAGTCTTAATTCTGGGGTTCCCTAGTGGCCTAGAAAGGACTTTCTTAGAGTTGCACTGTATTTTGAGGCTCTTGTTATCCAATTCTTCTTTATTCTTTTTTCCCACTCATATAAGTCAGACATCACAGTCTGAGGCTCTCCCTACTTAACCCTGTCACCTCTCTCCTTTATCATTAACAAGATAAACTTGTACCTTTTTTTGCATTTTATTTTTAGAGAAAGAGTCTCATTCTATCACCCAGGGTAGGGTGCAGTGGTACAATCATTGCTCGCCACAGCCTCAAACTCCTGGGCTCAAGAAATCCTCCTGTGTCAGCTTCTCATGTAGCTGGAACTATAAGCATGAGCTACTGCACCCAACTTAAACTTGGATTTTACAATTGATACTGGTGTCTACTTCCTGGAGGATCTAAAGTAACATATTCTGCAATACAATATTTGTTAGGAATGGTCTCTGAACATCTCACCTCACCTCTCCCCAAATTCATTCTTAAAAGGTACAAGGAGTTCAGACTGCACATCAGAAAGCCTGGCTACTATCTTTTATTGGAGGAAGAAATTAAACTCACAACAGTAAAAACAGAAGCCAAATTGATAGCTCATTCATTTGTATGGCCAAAAAGGCAAATATGGTATATATTAGGAAAAACCACCAATATATGTTAAAGATACATAGACTAAGGTGACTTAAATCTTCATGAGAAAATAGTAGAAAGGAAGGAGATGAAGTAAGAAAGTGTTGCTCACAGCCAGTCAGTAGATATATGACTTTGGAGACTCTTTCTATAACAAAAGTTAATTTTAAATAGAAGAATACAAAGAATAAAGATCAAAATGGATGCTAATAGTTCATCTGAATCTTCTGACTTCCAGATGATTTCATTCTGGTGATAACAAAAGAAGTGCCAACATTGGAAATAGGAAGATTATCCTCGGAATAGGAAACTATAAAGTGCAAAGTCACACAAAATGGAGAAAAAAGGGGAAAAATGAATGATGCTGAAGATGTAAAAGTGAAGAAGGAGCTAGTGAGAGTGATTGGTATTTACTTCAAAAGACACCAAGCAATCGGCAAATAGGAAAAAAATTAAATGGGTGTGTGCGGATATATATTCATCACAGGAAAAGAGATAAGGATTATCAATCAGATTCTTTTGCCAATTTACTTACATAACAGTGATTCATGACTCCCACCAATAGATACATCATTTCATTGATGGCGGCAACTTTCGTGACACTGTAGTAAACAGTGAAAACTTGGAGAGAGATTACTTTTCGGTACCCAAGAAGGGAGCTGGATATTATCCTCAGTTTAGTTTTCATTTGTGTTTTTCATCTTCAATATGATCAGTAGATTATAAACAGAAACAAACTTTCAAATTCTGACTTCTGTGTTTGAAATATAAGAAACACTCCTAAAAAAGAAAATGTTGTCAAAAGCCAAAAGAGAAAACATAAAAAACAATATGAAGAGGGTGGCAGAGTACAGGAGTGGGTCCCAGAGACAATAAAAGGAACAATAGATGGATGTCATTAAGGGAAGCCTATACTTAGAGGAAGACAAAGTTTAGTACGCTGACAAGCCAAAGACCTGTAAGGACTATAGGGAATTGATCCAGGATGAAATGAGTGTGTCATAATGAATGTCTTACCTAAATTACCTTAATAAAAGCCAAGATCAAAATGCAGGGCAGGAGACAGTCTTTCCAAAGAGAATGGCAGAGGCAGGAGGAAACTCAGCAATGCATATTCTCTGAATGATCTTAAAATGAGTTAGAATTAATTGACTAGGTCTATATAGGATAAAGATGGAACGGGTAGAATTAAGTAAAGAGGCTTATGGGCCTTAGAATTTTTCTCAACCTCATTCACTCTTTACTCTATCTCAGGAATTAAGACTTTCTGGAAGAAGGAAAAGACAAAGGTCTAGAAATGTATATTTAAAAATGAAATACAATTGGCCCTTCATATGCATTGATTCTACATTTGTGGATTCAACCAAATGAGGATTGAAATATTTTTTAAAAATTGCATCCTAATTCACCATGCGTAGATTTTTTCTTATTTCTTAAACTTGTATAACAACCATTTACATAGCATTTACATTGTATGAGACACTATAAGTAATCTAGAGATAATTTAAACAGGAAGATGTTTGTAGGTTATATAAAAATAATATAGAAGACATATTTATGTCAGGGACTTGGCATCCTTGGATTTTGGTATTGGCAAGAGGTCCTGAATTTAATCTCCCATAGACACCAAGAGACAATTGTACATAGCTCAAAAAGATAAAATACATAGAAAATATGATGGTAAACTGAGTGAAGTGACAACAATGACAATTTAAGTGTTTATAAGAAATTGATGTTCAATACTTACAGAAAGTTAGTTGATATCCAGTCTTTAAGAAAGTCTAAAAACATTAGAGGAAAAAAATTCCCTAACAGATTAATTAATTCAGGAAACATTTATTAAGGATCTATTATACACACCTGACTCAGTCTTGGGTACTCACCAATAAACATGACTGACTCACTGTGTAAGATGGAAGTTAAATACATAAATACTTCAGCACGATTAAGTATTTCATGATTTTTAGTGAGGTGTATTAGTTTTCCATTATGGCTGGTAACAAATTACTGCAAACACAGTTACTTGGAACTAAACAAGTTTATTATCTTAAAGTTTAGAAGTCTGAAATTGGTCTCACTGGCAGGGCTCCAGGGTTTATCTGGAGGCTCTAGGGGAGAATTCATTCCCTTGCCTTTTCTAACTTCTAGAGGCAGCCAGAAGTTTTTGGTTCTTGTCCCCAGATTCTCTTCAAAGCCAGAAATGACTGGTTGAGTCTGTCTCGTTATGTAACATGAGAAACTCTGACACTGACTCTCCTGCCTTCCTTGTCTACTTATAATCACCCTAGGGATCACCTCTTGCCATCCTCTTTCACTTTTTTCTTCCCAGTTTTTTTGTTATTATACTTTAAGTTCTGTGATACATATGCAGAACTTGCAGGGTCGTTACATAGGCATACACATGCCATAGTGGTTTGCTGCACCCAACAAACTGGCATCTACAATAGGTGTGTCTCCTAATGGTATCCCTCCCCAACCCCCACCCCTCACCCCGCCCAACAGTTCCTGGTGTATGATTTTCCCCTTCCTGTATTCTCATTGTTCAACTCCCACTTGGGAGAGAGAACATGTAGTGTTTGGTTTTCTGTTCCTGTGTTAGTTTGGTGGAGATGATGGTTTCCAGCTTCATCTATGTCCCTGCAAAGGATATGAACTCATCCTTTTTTATGGCTGCATAGTATCCCATGGTGTATATGTGCCACATTTTCTTTATACAGTCTATCATTGATGGGCATTTAGGTTGGATCCAAGTCTTTGCTATTGTAAATAGTGCTGCTATGAACATACTTCTGCATGTGTCTTTATAATAGAACAATTTATAATCCTCTGGGCATATACCCAGTAATGGGATTGCTGGGTCAAATGGTATTTCTAGTTCTAGATCCTTGAGGAATCGACACACTGTCTTCCACAATGGTTTAACTATTTTACATTAATTGCCATTCTAACTGGCATGAGATGGTATCTCATTGTGATTTTTATTTGCATTTCTCTAATGACCAGTGATGATGAATTTTTTCATGTTTTTTGGCTGCATAAATGTCATCTTTTGAGAAATATCTGTTCATATCCTTTGACCACTTTTTGATGGGGTTGTTTTTTTCTTGTAAATTTTTTTAAGTTTTTATAGATTCTGGATATTAGCCCTTTGTCAGATGAGTAGATTGCAAAAATTTTCTCCCATTTTGTAGGTTGCCTGTTAACTTTTTTTGTGTGTGCTGTACAGAAGCTCTTAAGTTTAATTAGATTCCATTTTCCTATTTTGGCTTTTGTTGCCCTTGCTTTTGGTGTTCTAGTCATGAAGTCTTTGCCTATGACTGTGTCCTGAATGGTATTGCCTAAGTTGCCTAGGTTTTCTTCTAGGATTTTTATGGTTTTAGGTCTTATGTTTAAATCGTCCATCTGGAGTTAATTTTTGTATAAGGTGTAAGGAAGGGATCCAGTTTGAGCTTACTGCATATGGCTAGGCAGTTTCCCAACCCCATTTATTAAATGGGGAATCCTTTCCCCATTGCTTGTTTTTTGTCAAGTATGTCAAAGATCTGATGGTTGTAGACGTGTGGTGTTATTTTGAGGCCTCTGTTCTGTTCCATTGGTCTATATCTCTGTTTTTGTACCAGTACCATGCTGTTTTGATTACTGTAGGCTTGTAGTATAGTGTGAAGTCAGGTAGCATGATGCCTCCAGCTGCTTTTTTTTTTTTTTGGCTTAGGATTGTCTTGGCTCTGTGGGCTTTTTTGGTTTCTTGAGATAAGTTTCATCAATACCTAGTTTATTGAGAGTTTTTAGCATAGAGGGCTGTTTAATTTTGTCAAAAGCCATCTCTGCATCTATTGAGATAATCATGTGGATTTTGTCTTTGGTTCTGTTTACGTGATAGATTACCTTTATTGATTTGTGTATGTTGAACCAGCCTTGAATCCCAGGGATGAAGATGACTTGATTGTGATGGATAAGATTTTTATATGCTGTTGGATTCAGTTTGCCAGTATTGTATTGAGAATTTTTGCATCGATGTTCATCAGGGATATTGGCCTGAAATTTTCTTTTTTAGTTGTGTCTCTGCCAGGTTTTGGTATCAGGATGATGTTGGCCTCATAAAATGAGTTTGGGAGGATTCCCTCTTTTTCCATTGTTTGGAATAGTTTCAGAAGGAATGGTACCAGCTCCTCTTTGAACCTCTGATAGAATTAGGCTGTGAATATGTCTGGTCCTGGACATTTTTTGGTTGGTAGGCTGTTGCTCCCTCAATTTCAGACCTTGTTATTGGTCTATTCAGGGATTTGACTTCTTCCAGGTTCAGTCTTGGGAGGCGTATGTGTCCAGGAATGTATCTATTTCTTCTAGATGTTCTGGTTTACTTGCATAAAGGTGTTTATAGTATTCTCTGATGGTAGTTTATATTTCTGTGGGATTGATGGTGATATCTCCATCATTTTTTATTGCATGTTTTTGATTCTTCACTATTAGTCTGGCTAGTGGTCTATCTAATTTGTTGACCTTTTCAAAAAACTAGCCCCTGGATTCATTGATTTTTTTTTTTTTTTTTTAAGAACAGTTTTTTATGTCTCTACCTCCTCTGATCTTAGTTATTTCTTATCTTCTAGCTTTTGAGTTTTGTTCTTGCTCCTCTAGTTCTTTAATTGTGATATTAGGGTGTCAATTTTAGATCTTTCCTCATTTCTCTTGTGGGCATTTAGTGCTATAAATTTCCCTCTAGACGTTGCTTTAAATGTGTCCCAGAGATTCTGGTACATTGTGTCTTTGTTCTCATTGGTTTCAAAGAACATCTTTATTTCTGCCTTCATTTCATTATGTGGTAATCATTCAGGAGCAGATTGTTTACTTTCCATGTAGTTATGCAGTTTTGAGTGAGTTTTTTAATCCTGAGTTCTAATTTGATTTCACTGTAGTCTGAGAGACTGTTTATTACGATTTCTGTTCTTTTGCATTTGCTCAGGAGTGTTTTACTTCCAATTATGCCGATTATGTGGTCAATTTTAGAATAAGTGTGATGTGGTGCTGCAAAGAATGTATATTCTGTTGACTTGGGGTGGAGAGTTCTGTAGATGTCTATTAGATCCACCTGGTCCAGAGCTGAGTTCAAGTCCTGGATCTCCTTGTTAATTTTCTGTCCCATTGATCTGTCTAATATTGACAATGGGGTGTTAAAGTCTCCCGCTATTGTGTGGGAGTCTAGGTCTCTCTGTAGGTCTCTAAGAACTTGCTTTATGAATCTGGTTGCTCGTTTATTGTGTACATATATATTTAGGATAGTTAGCTCTTCTTGTTGCATTGATCCCTTTACCATTATGTAATGCCCTTTGTCTCTTTTGATCTTTGTTTGTTTAAAATCTGTTTTATCAGAGACTAGGATTGCAACCCCGCTTTTTTTTTTGCTTTCCATTTGCTTTGTAAATCTTCCTCCATCCCTTTATTTCGAGCCTGTATGTGTCTTTGCAGGTGAGATGGGTCTCCTGAATGCAGCACACCAACGGTATTTACTCTTCATCCAATTTGCCAGTCTGTGTCTTTTAATTGGGGCATTTAGCCCATTTACATTTAAGATTAGTATTGTTATGTGTGAACTTGATCCTTCCATTATGATGCTAGCTGGTTGTTTTGCCTGTTACTTGATGTAGTTTCTTAGTAGTGTCAATGGTCTTTACAATTTGGTATGTTTTTGTAGTGGTTTGTACTGGTTGTTCCTTTCCATGTTTAGTGCTTCCTTCAGGAGCTCTTGTAAGGCAGACCTGGTGGTGACAAGATCTCTCTATGGTTGCTTTTCCATAAAGGATTTTATTTCTCCTTCACTTGTGAAACTTAGTTTGCCTGGATATGAAATTCTGGGTTGAAAATTCTTTAAGAATGTTAAATATAGACCCCCACTCTCTTCTGGCTCATAGGGTTTCTGCCAAAAGATCTGCTGTGAGTCTGATGGGCTTCCCTTTGTGGGTAACCTGACCTTTCTCTCTGGCTGCCATTAGCATTTTTTTCCTTCATTTCAACCCTGGTGAATCTATTATGTGTCTTGGGGTTGCTCTTCTTGAGGAATATCTTTGTGGTACTCTCTGTATTTCCTGAATTTGAATGTTGGCCTGCATTCCTAGGTTGGGGAAGTTCTCCTGGATAATATCCTGAAGAGTGTTTTCCAACTTGGTTTCATTCTTGCCGTCACTTTGAGGTATACCATTCAAACCTAGATTTGGTCTTTTCACGTAACCTCTTATTTCTTGGAGGCTTTGTTCATTTGTTTTCACTGTTTTATCTCTGATCTTCTCACTTTATTTCATTGAGTTGGTCTCCAGTCTGAGATCCTTTCTTCCACTGATTGAATTGAAACTTGTATATGCTTCGTGAAGTTCTCCTGGTGTGTTTTTCAGCTCCATCAGGTTGTTTATGTTTTCCTCTCCGCTGGTTATTCTAGTTAGCATTTTGTCTAACCTTTTTTCAAGGTTCTTAGCTTCCTTGCATTGGGTTAGAACATGCTCCTTTAGCTTGGAAAGGTTTGTTATTACCCACTTTCTGAAGCCTGCTTCTGTCAGTTTGTCAAACTCATTCTCCATCCAGTTTTGTTCCTTTGCTGTCAAGGAGTTGTGATCCCTTAGAGAAGAGGCATACAGACTTTTTGAATTTTCAGCTTTTTTATGCTGGTTTCTTCCCATCTTCATGGATTTATCTACCTTTGGTCTTTGAAGTAGGTGACTTTTGGATGGCAGTCTCTGAGTGGATGTCCTTTCTGTTCATGTTGAAACGATTTCTGTTAGTTTTCCTCGTAACAGGCCCTTTTACTGCAGGTCTGCTGGAGTTTGCTGGAGGTCCATTCCAGCCCCTACTTGCCTGGGAATTGCCACTGGGGGCTACAGAACAGAAAAGATTTCTGCCCATTCCTTCATCTGGTAGCTTCATTCCAGAAGGGTACCCACCAGATGCCAGCCAGAACTCCTCCTGTATGAGGTGTCTGTCAGCCCCTGCTGGGAGGTATCTCCCTGTCGGGATACATGGGGGTCAGGAAACCACTTGAGGAGACAGTGTGTCCCTTATCAGAGCTTGAATGCTGTGTTGGGAGATCTGCTGCTCTCTGCAGAGCTGCCACGCAGGGACGTTTAAGTCTGCTGAAGCTGTACCCACAACTGCTCCTTTTCCCAAGTGCTCTGTCCCAGGAAGCTGGGGGATTTATTTATATAAGTCCCTGATGGGCTGGTGCCTTTTTTCAGAGATTCCCTGACCAGCAAGGAGGGAGTCTAGTGACACAGTCTGCCTGCAGAGGCCTTGCTGAGCTGCTGTGGGCTCTGCCCAGTTTAAACTTCCTGGTGACTTTATTTACACTGTGATGTTAAAATTGCCTGTTAGAGCCTCTGCAATGGCAGATGCCTGTCCCTCACCTGAACTTGAATGTCCCAGGTCGAGCTCAGACTGCTGTGCTGGCTCCCAGATTTTCTAGCCAGTGGATCTTAGCTTGCTGGTCTTCTTGAAGGGTGAGACCCACCAAGCCAAATCACTTGGCTCCCTGGCTTCAGCCTCTTTTCCAGGGGAGTGAACTGTTCTGTCTTGCTGGCATTCCAAGTGCCACTGGGGTATGTAAAAAAAACAAAACTGTTGTAGCTAGCTTGGTGTCTTCTCAAATGATTGCCTAGTTTTGTGCTAGAAACCCAGGGCCCTTGTGTTATAGGTGCCAGAGGGAATCTCCTGGTCTGCAAGTTGTGAAGACTATGGGAAAAGCATAGTATCTGGGCTAGAGTGTGGGAGACAGCCCCTAATGGTTTCCCTTCACTGGGAGAAGGGAGTTCCCTGCCCCTTGCACTTCCTGGGTGAGGCGACATCCCAGCCTGCTTTGGGTCACCCTCCTTGGGCTGCACCTGCTGTCCAACCAGGTACCTCAGTTGGAAATGTGGAAATCACCTGCCTTCTGTGCCCATCTCGCTGGGAGCTGTGCACCAGAGCTGTTCCTTTTTGGCCATGTTGCCAGTAATCCCCATCCTCTTTCACTTTTAAAGAGTCATTCATCCTTTATCCCTAATCCAGGATAATAGACTTTATCATAAGGTCACCTGATTAGAACCTTTACCAAATCTGCAAACTTAATTCTCTCTTGTCATGTGAAACAATACATTTCACAGGTTCTAGGGATTAGGACATGGACATCTTTCAGGGCTATGACTCTGCCTACTACATGAGACTGTTTACAGGATATGGATAGGGGGTCTATTTATTCAGTAAATACTTACTGAACATTTAGTCTGTGCCTGGTATGTTTTAGTCACTTCATTTTGCAAATAGAGCTCATTGGAAGATTTTATATAGGGAAAGGATATGATCAGCTTTGTGTTTGACAAATAGTTTTGAGTTCAATGTACACTATGGATGAGCAGTAGGGGACAAACTTGAAATAAAGAAGTCACTTGGGAAACTATTGCAATGGCACAGATAAAAGATGAAGATTGAGAGCCACAGCAGGAGCAATCTAAAACGTAGAAAGTAGAGTTGAGCTCAGTTCTGCAAACCCGAGGACTCACGGAGTTTGACATAACTGTGGGATAGCTAATAAACATTGTTCAGTAGTTACCTTTATCTACAAGTTTTGACTAGAAATACCATTTTACTTTAGGTTAATTTTTAATAGAAAAGATGGAGAATAGCACTGCTGGCTTGTTTTTGTAGCCTTTTTAGCTTTCTCAGAGGCAGAGTAGAAAAAAATCTCCCCACTGCATGATAATTAGTTATCTTGTATTGAAACATGTTTTTATATCTGGGTCTCTTTCTGGACTTTCTTGAGCCTTCTAAGTCAGCTATTGTATCTTGATATTTTCAGCGCATAGTATAACATAGCATGCAACTCAGAGTAGTTCTCTAAAACACATTTTATTAAGAGAATGAATAAAACAAATGTAATGGGGAGGTCTCTCCAGTTTGCACACCATTTAAAGGAGGGATGGGTATAGAAAATGTCTATTACGTGTAAAATTAAGAAAAAGTGAGTTATGAAATAAGTGAGGAAATATTACAAAGAAGTCAGGATTGAGTAGCTGCATTATTAGCTTCTTTTAGAACTTCTGAAAAGAAATAAACACCTGATTTATTTCATGAAATGTCTTGAGTATTTGAATGTGTTATTGTGTTAAAACTCAAATTCTGTGTGTCCTAATGTTTATCAGGAAATTAGAAAAAATTGTAGGACTTAAGTCTATGTAGAATTTGGACTCCTATGAAAAATCGATGTTTGGAACATAGGATGATTCTGCATGTAGGTTAAGTGGATCAAACAGCTGTTTGTAGAATAAAATGAATATAATCGTTAAATTCATCTGGCATGTAGTTCTTTCCTCAAATATATTAAAATGTGGTCAGGATTAGCTGATGGGAAGTTTTTTAAAATTATATTTTCTGAAACAGCAATGGAGAACATATTGTTTAAAGATAAAGTTACAGAATTTCTCTATACCCTGTGGGATTTGCCCACGAGCTTTGCTGTGGCAGAATTTCTCTAAGAAAAATAAAAGTACCTCTGGGAGCTTGTTTTCTTTGACCTTTTGTGTGTGAGGGATAAAGGAGTTTGCGATCCTTTTGAATGTCAGTTCATAAGCAGTGGATTCTGCCTGTCTCAGAACGTTCCCCAAAGGGACAGCTAATATGCTGACTGACTCTGAAGAAGCCCCATACAGTCAAAGGCTTTCCTTTTACTGTCTTTGTCAGGAGAATAATAATCAGGCCTCAAAGAGCATCACTACCACTGACTGCAGGTTCTATAGGAGAATCAATCTATTCAGTCATTCCAGTCAGCTTAGTTATTCCAAAAAGTCAGTTTCCTGACTTTTGCATATGATTGATCTAGCAGCCTAGCTAGGCCCAGCCATGTTGCTGAATGAGTCTTCATTGCTTTAGTTTATTTGCTTCACTGAAATAATCACAGCCCTTATTTTACTCCCTTTAGAGGACAGGAAAGAGAGTACTTATTACAACATTTTAAACATTGTAATCTCTGTCTCTATAATAAGGTAAAGAATGTTTCAAGTGAAACCCTGGCTCTTTCTTTTCTGTGGTTTAACAGTTGTCAGGGGGAGCTAAGTAATTCTTTGTGCTTTGAGAAGGGGTGATAATTCACTATCTTTTGGTCCTCATATGCAATGCATTCCTCTGGTTGTCTTCTGAGTCTTCTTGAGAACAGCCTTTATGGTATTTCAATTTCTATGGAAGACCCTGGAAACCATACCTAAGGGAGGATCGTGTGGAAGAGGGATTAAACTTACTGTTTTTGACTCTTGAATTTAGGACAAAAATAGTAACTTGTGTGTCAATTAAATTTGAATTATTTAGGAAACATTTATTGAGTAGTAACCATATATCAGGTACTTTATCATACCTAGAGATATAAAGATGAATAAGATTGTAACATCCTTTACCAATTTTAAAGTTGGGTAGGAAATTCAAGCTAAAAGAACAACAATAGCCAAATGGTGAGATCAGAACTACTTCCAAGTGTTCATACATGTCACTATGGGAGTGTACAGATGACCAAAAAACAGTAAATAGTTTATAAGTCCAAAGATGATTTTTTCTTCCATAATCCAGTTTGATTTACTCAATGATGGAATGTTTTTCTCTGTAAGAAGCTTGGTGTCCTCTTCCTGGAGGCATGCAATTAAAGATTAAACTTGAGGGACAAATTGGGAAAAGAGAATGGTATGTGGGTCAGTCACGGAATTGATAATGTTTTCAAATCTGAATTCCAAAGATTATTTCGCCAACAGTGTAGGGCTGAAGTTTATGTAGCACATCTCTGTATAAACGTTGTGAGGTTGACTTCTTCACTCACTGCCTGATATCCCCACTCTTCCCTCACTCCTCTGCTGCAATATAGCTGGTGGCAATTTTTTTTTTTTTTTGAGACAGAGTCCTGCTCTGTCACCCAGGCTTGGGTGCAGTGGCACAATCTTGGCTCACTGCAACCTCTGCCTCCTAGGTTCAAGTGATTCTCCTGCCTCAGCCTCCCAAATAGCTGGAATTACAGGTGCGTGCCACCATGCCCAGCTAATTTTTTGTATTGTTAGTAGAGACAGGGTTTCACCATGCTGGCCAGGCTGGTCTCAAACTCCTGATCTTGTGATTTGCCCACCTTAGTCTCCAAAAGTGCTGGGATTACAGGCATGAGCCACTGTGCCCAGCCAGCTGGTGGTGATTCTTAATAAGGAAGGCACTGAAGTCTAGAGCACTTTACTCCTGCTACTTCACCTCTTCTTCCACTTCTGAGGAGTCTCAGGGACTCAGATTCCACCACAACTGACCTGCTCTAGAAACATCTTCCATTGTCATCGTCAAAATGATGCAACAACATGTTACTATGAGAAAATACTGCTGTTTCCTATATTCAGGCGTTTCCCTTTATTCTATGTGATCTACATCTAAAAACATTAAGTATCTTCCTTGCTAGCCTCAACACTCAGACCAAATCACTAGATGTTTTATGTTTCCAAGAACAAGGTATTGCTTTGAGATTAAAGTTAGGGCCTAAAACAGCAGTAACACTTACTGGCAAAGGGGTTTAGAGATAGGTCTTTCAAATTAGGCTTCCTGTGGCTTATAACGAGGTACAGTTTCTTCTTTATATCTGTTTGCTCCTGAGACGCTTGATGATTTCAATTCAGGTTGACAAGGAAAAGACATGAACCTAAATGATGTTCCGTAGGTTTTAAAATGGACCTGAGATACAAGCGAATAAGGAAGGACATCAGGGCAGCAGCGCTTGTGATGGAAGCTTTGGCAGGCTGTTGGATATCTGCATTCATTCCTTCATCAGGCATTGACAGAAGAATTTCTATGTGCTAACTCTCTGTACTAATTCCTGGCCAAATGAAGGAAAAAAGAAATGGTTCCTAGCACCTAAAAGTGTATGGTGTAGGGTGGCACAGATGCCTCTCCCTCCATACATCCTATGATTTGAGAAGAAAAAACTTAAACTGATGAATTTCAATGTCAAGTTTAGGCAGCTACAAAGCTTTATGATATAGTTCAGGATGGAGGAGGAAAAATTAAGCACAGTAAAGCCAGAACAGTATTTCACAAGACATACGAAGTTATGTTAATACAAGGAACATTACCCTTATGTACAGGATGGATTCTTTAAAATCACTTTATGTTGGAGATCATCAGAGAGAAATAAATCCTGAGGTAGAGCAGCTAGTTGCTTTTGAAAACAGTGTGGAAGAAACAGCGCTATTTAAAAGTGGAAGTCCCCTGCCATTTCATAGCCTCTCTATACTGTAGAATCAGAGATCACTCCTCACCTTCCTTCCCTCCAACTCCCACAGCTGGGCACCATAGACTAGAGCCAGCTTTTCTTGCAGAGCAGCAGGAACTTGGCAGAGTAAGCACTGATAGTCTACAACTAGTAGTGAAAAATTTCATTACATGTAACGAAGGGTTGACGAGGACTCGCTTGTTTCTGTAAGAATGCCTAATGTAAATCAGAAGGTAACACGTTAAGTTTGTAAAGGTAAGCCCCCTCCTACTGCCTTAGGCAGGGAAGTCTCAACTTTGGTAGTAGGGCTCTAAGTAGCTAAATTTGTGACATGATGCCTGATTTTTTCCCTCTACCACATGAAGCCATTCTCTAAAGGGTTGCTTAAACCATTATTGGTATCTAGCAGTTATTCAGAAACCGGGAGAGAAGGAAGTATAAGTCATATTCTACAGGGAAGACGAAATGATCTCTTCACAGAGAGGCTGAACTGAAAGAATTATGAAATCATTCAGGAAACTGCTGCCTTTCCTGAGAATATCTAGAGAAATACACCATGGATGGAAGCAAGACATAAAAGAGCCCATAATTTGTGCTATACCCAAAGTAGCAAATGCTTTATGACAAATGTGAACGAGAGCAATGGGAAAACTGAGGGGTCATTTACAGCTTTCAAGACTCAGCTCAAACCACATTGCCACTGGGAAGCCTCTGAACTCCCAAAAGTGTTCATTTTCCTTTGAACTCTCCTGGTACATGACATATACTCTATACTTATGTGGTGGTTCTTTTAAATTTACTTACCTGTTTCCTATTTATGTATCACCTGCACCTAGCACAGTGCTTGAGATATAGTCTGCCTTCAATAAATACTTGTTGAATGAATGGATTCCACAAGTTGAAGGATAGGTTGAAAGTGAAGATATTAGGTACTCAAAGTATGTAGAAAAGCTAGGGAATCTTTAAAAAGTATCCAAAATAAGAGGCCTGAACTAGTAATGGGATGGTGATAATGGACATAAGATAAATGAGCATAGAAATTAATCAATGAAATGTATCAGTCCTTACCTATGTGAGAAAGTGATCTAGCCGACTCAAAGCACCCTGAGGTTGTGAGCAGAGAAGAGGGAGACGGCTAACCACAGAGGCTGACATGGAAGGACAAGCTTGTTTGGTGAAAAAATTGTGAGTAGATATGATCATGTTGCATCTAGAGTATTATTGGAATGTCCAGTTGTATATGTCCCAATTGTGTATAGGGTACTAGAGTTCTGAGGGTTTGTGATAAGTGATGACAATTTGGTAAACACCTCTTATAAGATACAGTATTTGGTGACATAAGAATATATGAATTTGTTGAATAATATATATCAAGAAGAAAATGTTATCAATAATAAAAATTTGGGCAACATTTAAATTTCAAGGGTTTGAGAAAAAAAGAACCAGAGAGAGGTGAAGAGGCCCTGGAAGAAATAGAATTTGTCATAATCAAATGTACAAATAGAAAACTTCCTCAGACAGAAGTATCATAGCAGCCACCAGCTGTGTAAAATACAGGTTAACTTTCAGAGACTCAGTCTTCCCTCTCTATTGCACTTATTGGGATAACTTTTCTTTTTCCACCTCTTTACACAAAAGATGAATACTAAAATCTCAAGGAATAATAGTTTTTCTAATAATGGTGATAGGAATTGAGGTTAAGTGCTCATTAATTTATCTTTGTTACATTTCTGGCAGGTTCACTCCAAGACCCATGGAATGTTGGAAAAATTATTGGCTTTAGAACCAGATTTCCCAGGGTTTTAAAATCTCAATACTAATTAGTTAGATGACATCAGAAAATTTACTTAATCTTTTTGAATGCCAGTTTTCTCATGGGTAAAATGGGGAAAACAATGCTTCCCTTGTAGGACTGTTGTGAAGATTAAGATAATATATACTAATGGCTTAGCATACTACCTTGAATATAGTGAGTGATAAATTTAGTTGTCTTTTTGTTTCACATAGTTTCAAAGTCATCTAACCCTCATGGAAAGTCTCCAAAAATATATTTGCATGTTTGTTCACCTTAATACAGAAAACTGCAAAGAGCATTACTCAGGACGTTGAGTACTAATGGAGCTATCTTGGAGAAGTTAGCAAAATTGAAAGATCTAGGACCTAAGAAAACTGGGTGTTTGTGTTGGTTGCGATTGATACAGTTGGTTCTGCCCATTTCCCAGTTTCCAAGAATGAAGACTAATGTGGAGATGGAAAGAAAAATCTGTAGAATGGGAAGAATACATGTTTATCAGGAACCATTTGAACATTGTATCTGAAGGACTAGAACTAGGAAATGAATACTTTTAAGATGCTTCTCTTATTTTATTTTTGCTTATCTGTGCTTGGCTGGCTTCATTCTCTTCTGGTGTAGATGTGTTTACTCTTCATGCAAGGGGATGAGGTTTTCGACACTTCGAATAGTAATTTCCTTCTAGCTCTAGAGGGTAGTGGGGAGGAAGGAGCCAGCTCTAGAAAATATCCTGGTGAAGAACTCAACTGATCTGGCTTACTTCCTGTACCCACTTCTGTAGTAATGACTGTGACTCAGGCTCTATGGTGGACTCTGCTCATTTGGATTGTGAACCTGGTCCTGTGAACCCGATTGTGGACACAGGAGTGGGCTGCTTTCCCATGAAACAGAGTGCTAGACAGACAAAAATGAAAGCCACAGTAGTTATTACTTTGATCTTAATTCTTATTTTGTTTCCTTGTCTTAACACATTAGCTAGAACATTCAAAACAATGTTAAATGGTAGCAGTGATAGTGCATCTATGGGAATGCTTTTATTATTTGCTGTAAGATTTTAATAGATCCATTTACAGAAGTTTTTTCTGTTCTTACTATGCCAGAATTTTTATTCTTTTAATCCTGAAAGGATACTATTGAATGGATAAGACAAACTGAATTTTTAATCTAAAGTTTTAAAGATGATTATTAATTGTTCTCAGTCTATTAATATGATCAATTAACTGATACATACTTTAAACGTTGAATTAATTTGGATATTTGGGATAGGTCCTTTTGTTAATATTATTCTTCTACTACATGCTGAATTTTATTGAAAATATGATTTTTTGATGCTATGTTTACAAGTGAGATTCACCAGTATTTTCTTTTCCTGTGTACTCTGTGTAGTTTTGGAATCAGTGTTTGTGTAGCCTTATAAAATGAGCTGGGAAACATTTTTCTTTCGCTTAACTCTTAGAAAGTTTTCACAAAATGAACTATTTTTTTCCTTGTAGATTTGATAGAACTGTCTGTAAATGATCTGGGCTTGGTACCTTTTATTTAGGGAGAGGATCTCTGAATATCACTTACATTTTTAAAGTGGTTATTGTTCTAGTCAGATGTGTAAACTTTGTAAACTGATTATAGTTATTATTCTTAGAAAATAACCTTTTGATATGTTTTTATATTTCTTGTTTACAGTATTTTTGAAAGGATTTTAAAAGTTCTACTTTAGCAGTAACTTATTTTCTATTTTTTCCCATTCTTACAATTGTTTATTTGTACCTTACTTTTATCCTCAACTAATTTTACCAGACATTTGTCTATTTATTTGGCTTTTTAAAAGAGCCAGTGTTTGGTTTTGTTGATCATCTCCATTTCTTTGTTTTGTTTCTAATTTTGTTGTCGTTGTGTTTTGCTTTCATCTTTATTAGATTTTTCTCTCTCTTTTCTCTGCATGTGTGTTAATATTTTCTTGCTTATAGAATGGGAAACTTAGCTTGTTTATTTTCCTTCTTACTTGCTTTCTAATGAGTATCTTTAAGGCTGTAAGTACAACTTGAGCTATGTCCCACAGCATTTGCTATGTATTAGCTTGTCATTCTGTTCTAAATCTTTTGAGTTTTCTATTTTGATTTCCTTTATAAATCTAGGACTTACTGTATACAGCAGTATATCTTCCAGTTGCTAAATGCATAGGAGTTGGAAAGGAGTTATCTTTTTGAGGTTTATTCATTATTTCCTTGTATTATGATCAGAATACTGTTGGCATGACACCAATTCTTTGTGATTTATTGAGATTTCTTTGCAATTTAGTACAAGGTCAAATGTTTATCAGTGTCCCTTGTTTGCTTGAAAAGAGTGTGTATTCACTGTCAGGTGCAGAGTTGTATGTAGTAGTGTGTATTTATTCATTATATATATCTCATATTTTACTTGATTGAATTTTCAATTTGAAAAGTAGCTGAAAATTTTTTACTATGAAAACTTGAAGTCATGTTATTCTAGTTGGTAATTTTGAGTTTACCATTTCCATCTTCTCAATTTCAACTTTTTTGCTGTCATTTTGTTTTCAGTATTCTTTTTAAAATTTAGATGAAGAATAATTTCTTTAAAAAGATGCATTTAACACCCTAAAATATATTGTATCTAATAACATATTTGGCCTTCTGCCATCTTATCTTCTGCTCTATGGTGACACTTCTTTTTCTTTTACTTTTCTGATTAATGTTAGATTGCTGAGTTTTCTAAAAAAAAAAAAAAAAAAAATTCATTAGCTTCATTTTCCTTTTTATTTTTTGTATTATAGTATAAGTTCTGGGGTACATGTGCAGAACGTGCAGGTTTGTTGTGTAGGTATACATGTGTCATGGTGGTCTGCTCCACTCATCAACTCACCGTCTACATTAGGTATTTCTTCTAATGCTATCCCTCCCCTACCCTCCCACCCCACAACATGCCCCGTGTATGTGATGTTCCCCTCCCTGTGTCCATGTGTTCTCATTGTTCACCTCCCACTTACAGGTGAGAACATGTGGTGTTTGGTTTTCTGTTCTTGTGTGTGTTTGCTGAGAATGATGGTTTCCAGTTCATTCATGTCCCTGCCTAGAACATGACCTCATGCTTTTTTATGGGTGCATAGTACTCCATGGTATATATGTACCACATTTTCTTTATCCAGTCTATTATTGGTGGGCATTCGGGTTGTTTCCAAGTCTTTGTTACTGTGAACAGTGCTGTAATGAACATACTTATGCATGTGTCTTTATAGTGGAATGATTTATAATCCTTTGGGTATATACCCAGTAATGGGATTGCTGGTTCAAATGATAATCCTTTGGGTATATACCCAGTAATGGGATTGCTGGTTCAAATCCTTGAGAAATCGCTACACTCTCTTCCACAATGGTTGAACTGATTTACACTCCCACCAACAGTGTAAAAGTGTTCCTCTTTCTCCACATCCTCTCCAGCATCTGTTGTTTCCTGACTTAATGATCGCCATTCTAACTGGTGTGAGGTAGTATCTCAGTGTGGTTTTGATTTGCATTTCTCTAATGACCAGTGATGATGAGCTTTTTCTTCAGGTTTTTCTTTTGAGATAAGTGTCATCTTTTGAGAAGTGTCTGTTCATATCCTTTGTTCACTTTTTGATGGGGTTGCTTTTTTCTTGTAAATCTGTTCAAGTTTTGTAGATTCTGGATATTGGCCTTTTGTCAGATGGGTAGACTGCAAAAATTTTCTCCCATTCTGTAGGTTGCCTGTTCACTCTGATGATAGTGGTGTTTTTTTTTTTTTCTGTGCAGAAGCTCTTTAGTTTAATCAGATCCCATTTGTCCATTTCAGCTTTTGTTGCATTGCTTTTGGTGTTTTAGTCATGAAGTCTTGGCCCATGTCTGTGTCCTGAATGGTATTGCCTAAGTTTTCTTCTAGAGTTTCTATGGTTTTAGGTCTTACATTTAAATCTTTAATCCATCTTGAGTTAATTTTACATAAGGTGTAAGGAAGGGATCCAATTTCAGCTTTCTGCATATGGCTAGCCAGTTTTCCCAACACCATTTATTGAATAGGGAATTCTTTCCCTATTGCTTGTTTTTTGTCAGATATATCAAAGATCAGTTGGTTGTAGATGTGTGGTGTTACTTCTGAGGTCTTTATTCTGTTCCATTCGTCTATATCTCTGTTTTGGTACCAGTACCATGCTGTTTCTGTTATTGTAGCTTTATAATATAGTTTGAAGTCAAGTAGCGTAATTCTTCCATCTTTGTTCTTTTTGCTTAGGAGATTTTCTTGGCTGTGTGGTCTTTTGGTTCCATATGAAATTTAAAGTAGCTTTTTTCCAATTCTGTCAAGAAAGTTAATGGTAGCTTGATGGGGATAGCATTGAATCTATAAATTACTTTGGACAGTATGGCCATTTTCACAATATTGATTGTTCATATCCATAAGCATGGTATGTTTTTCCATTTGTTTGTGTTCTCTCTTATTTCCTTGAGCAGTGGTTTGTACTTCTCCTTGAAGAGGTACTATACATTCTCCGTAAGTTGTAGGTATTTTATTCTCTTTGTAGCAATTCTGACTGGGAGTTTGCTCATTATTTGGCTCTCAGTTTGTCTGCTATTGGTGTATAGGAATGCTTATGAATTTTACAGATTGATTTTTGTATCCTGAGATTTTGCTGAAGTTGCTTATCAGCTTAAGGAGATTTTGGGCAAAGATGATGGGGTTTTCTAAATACACAGTAACGTCATCTGCAAACAGAGACAATTTGACTTGCTCTTTTTTTTGATTAAATATCCTTTATTTCTTTCTCTTGCCTGATTGCCCTGGCCAGAACTTCCAATATTATGTTGAATAGGAGTGGTGAGAGAAGGCATCCTTGTCTTGTGGTGGTTTTCAAAAAGAATATTTCCAGTTCTTGTCCATTCAGTATGATACTGGCTGTGGGTTTGTCATAGTTATTATTTTGAAATACGTTCCATCAATACCTAGTTTATTGAGAGTTTTTAGCATGAAAGTTTGTTGAATTTTGTCAAAGACTTTCTCTGCATTTACTGAGATAATCATATAGTTTTTGTTGGTTCTGTTTATGTGATGGATTACATTTACTGATTTGCATATATTGAACCAGCCTTGAATCCCAGGGATGAAGCCAACTTGATTGTGGTGGATAAGGTTTTTGATGTGCTGCTGTATTCTGTTTGCTAGTATTGTATTGAGAATTTTTGCATTGATGTTTATCAGGGATATTGGTCTGAAATTTTCTTTTTTAGTTGTGTCTCTGCCAGGTTTTGGTGTCAGGAAGATGCTGGCCTCATAAAATGAGTTAGGGAGGATTTTCTCTTTTTCTACTGTTTGGAAATAGTTTAGGAAGGAATGGTACCAGCTCCTGTTTGTACCTCTGGTAGAATTCGGCTATGAATCTGTGTGTTTCTTGGTTGATAGGCTATTACTGCCTCAATTTCTGAACTTTTTATTGGCCTATTCAGGGATTTGACTTCTTCATGGTTCAGTCTTGGGAGGGTGTAAGTGTCTAGGAATTTATCAATTTCTTCTAGATTTTCTGGTTCATTTGTGTAGAGGTGTTTATAGTATTCTCTGATGGTAGTTTGTATTTCTGTGGGATTGGGGGTAATACCCCTTTATCATTTTTTATTGGTTCTATTTGATTCTTCTCTCTATTCTTAGTCTGATTCATGGTCTATTTTGTTGATCTTTTCGAAACTCCAGCTCCTGGATTCATTGATTATTGAAGGGTTTTTCATGTCTGTATCTCCTTCAGTTCTGCTCTGATCTTAGTTAGTTATTGTCTTCTGCTAGCTTTTGAATTTGTTGGCTCTTCCTTCTTTAGTTCTTTTAGTTGTGATGTTGTGTTGACTTTAGATCTTTCCTGTTTTCTCTTGTGGACATTTAGTGCCATAAATTTCCTGCTGCACACTGCTTTAAATGTGTCCCAGAGATTCCGGTACAGTTTCCTTTTTTAAATTGATTTGAAAATTACATGTTTTATTTTAATTTTTATTAGTGGGTATTATAAAAATGTTTTTCAGCAATATCCAAAGTTTATCATTTTTCTTCTGAACAAGATGGAATCTTTAGTAGGCCTTCACTTTTCTTTGGGTTAGTTCTCTAAAGTTCCTATATAATTGATTTCTGTTTTTGTTTTTGTTATTTATTTAGCCATAGATTATACAACTTTCATTTTCATCTTACATTACACTGTGTCCTTCTAAGTTTATTTTTCTTGTTGAGTATACCATTTTGTAGTTCTTTCATTGAGGTTTGTAGAAGATAAACTTTTTGATCCTACAGAATTTTCAAGTAACTTTATTACTCATTTTTGAATGATCATTAAATGTATACAGAATTTAAGTTTCTGAGTTACTTTTTTCTCATCATTTTGAAGATACATATGTCAATTGTCTTGACATCTAATGCTGTTGATGAAAAAGCTAATAATATGATTCATCTTTGTCATAGGTAATCTGTTATTATTCTTTAGCTGTTTTTAGAATTCGTCATTATTTTTAAGGTTTACCACAATTGATCTTTGTATAAGATTTGAAAATGTATCCTCCTTGGTGGTCTAAATCATTTTCAATATTTAGGAATAGTGTTTCTTCAATCATGGGTAATTACTAGTCTTTTTTTTTTTTAATATTGCTCATCCACTATTCTATTTTCTTCTTCTAAAAATCTTAATAATTTTATTTGGAACATTTGGTCTTATTCACTTACATTTGTTAGCATCTCACTTCCCATTTAAAGAATATCTTTATTTTACTACTTTATGGAATATTGCCTCAATTTGGCCCATCAAGTCATGAATTTCTCAGTAGCCTTTTATTAAATATTTATCCTATTATTGATGCTTAATCTTCTGTTAAAATATTATGCATTTCTAAGATTTTTAATTGATTCTTTTAAAATAATCATATATTATTTCCTTATCATTTTTATCATTAGCCTTCTCTCTTGTTTCCCTGTTCCTTTTCATTAATTCAGAGAATGTTAAAAATACTTATTTCACTATGCTGATTTCCTTGAGTTTAAATGCTTCTATGTTCCGAGTTCATTATTTGCTTGCTTTTTTTTTTTTTAAGACAGAGTCTTGCTGGTACTCAGTGATTCTTATTTGTAGTTTATCTTCACAAAAAGGTTTCTTCAGCACATGTCCAAGAACCCAGAAATGGTTTCAGGAGGGTTTAGCACTAACACATAGGGCGTGATTTCAACTATGCTTGGGTAAATCTCTAACTTGAGGTTTCCGACCCTTAAAAAGGAAAAGTTTTTGGCCAGGTGCAGTGGCTCACACCCGTAATACCAGCACTTTGGGAGGCCAAGGCAGGTGGATCACGAGCTCAAGAGTTCAAGACCAGCCTGGCCAACATGGTGAAACACCATCTCTACTAAAAATCCAAAAATAATTGATCCTACTCAGGAGGCTGAGACAGAGAATTGCTTGAACCTGGGAGGCAGAGGTTGCAGTGAGCTGAGATTGCACCACTGCACTCCAGCCTGGGCAACAGAGCAAGATTTTGTGTCAAAAAAATAAATAAATAAATAAAGGACAAGTTTGTAAAGACAGATGATTTCATTGAACTTGGCTAGCATTCTTTCTTTGCTGGGTGGTAATTCTCTTGACTTGACTTCACCCAGCTGGCCCCATCTTTGCCATCTGGGCACAGGTTGGGAGGCTTTGCCTCTACTCCAAGCACTCGGTTTCATTCTACTCCTGGTCCTCTGAGCCAGTCAGCATTCACCTCGACTCACCACAGTGACTTCTTTCTGTTCTGTCAGAAAGCAGAGTGGCTTTTAAAATAACTGCTTCAGTTTAAGAACAGTGATTCTTGCCTTCTTTGTTTTAAGAAGACTTAGGTGTTATGAGTTAACATTGTGATCTTAAAGTGGAAGTAATAATTTCAACATTGAAATTTAATCTGTGATTCATTAGAACATATTCTTAAGTGCTAGTATAGGAATTCAGGCTCCCCGTCCCCCCAAAAAGGTAAACCATGTGGCCACAAGTTATTTATTGATTTGTTCACCTCTACCCAGATGGCAAATTTATTTTGTACTCATTTTCCATAAATATTTTGGCCTAATTATGAACTTTTTTGTATCAATTATATGTCAGTTTTGGTGCCATCACCATACTCTTTTAAGTGTAGTTAGCACCTGTCTTTATATGGAATGGGGCAAACCTTCCTTCATTACTCTTCCAAAATTTCTTTAGATATTTTGTGTTTATTCTTTCAGCCAAACTTAAGAGTAATTTTGTCATTTAAAAAGTTCTTTTGGTATTTTGACTGGGACTATATAACATGTGTACAGAGTTGAACTTTGAAACAAAGAACAGGAAGCATGTATTTCATTAATAAACTCTTCTATTTTGACCTTTATTGCAGCTTGATAGATGGTATCAATAGGACATTATTGGGTTTATTTCTAGGAATCTTGTTTGTTGTTTTTATTAATGTTGTAAATATAATTTTATCTTGAATAATTGTCCAAATTACTTATTTGTATATATTTTTATTCAGCTAAATAAATTAACACTAATTTTTTCTAATAGTTTTAATTTTCCAGTTGTCTACTTATCTTACTTGTAAATAAGGATAATTTTCTGTTTCCACTGGCTAATTCTTGTAAAACAATGTTAAATAGTGTTAAATAGCAGCTTTCCTTTTGTTGCTTCCAAATTTAATGGGATTGCTTTTATCGTTTTGGGCTTTTGTTTTGATACTTGAATGATTTTAAGAGAATATGTCAGTTATGACAGTGGCATATATAACAACAGTTCAACTAAAAGTGGCTTAAAATTTAGGAAAAGCTTTCATGTCACATTGTATATTTTGAGAGGCAGAGTCCTGGAGTTAATTTGGTGACTCAACTGTGTCATCAAGTATCCAAGGGCCTTTTATCTTACTGTTCTGCTATCCTCAGCATGCTGGTGATATCATGCCTTATGGTGGCAGGGTGGCCCTTGTCAATTTTTTTTTTTTTCAGACGGAGTCTTGCTCTGTCGCCAGGCTGAAGTGCACTGGCACAATCTCAGCTCTCAGCAACCTCTGCCTCCCGGGTTCAAACATTTCCCCTTCCTCAGCCTCCTGAGTAGCTGGGGCTGCAGGTATGCACCACCATGCTTGGCTAATTTTTTTGTATTTTAGTAGAGACGGGGTTTCACTGTGTTGGCCAGGATGATCCCGATCTCCTGACACAGTGATCTGCCCACCTCGGCCTCCAAAAGTGCTGGACTTACAGGTGTAAGCCACTGTACCCGGCCTGTAATTTCAAGTATCACGTATAGACTCAAGCATATCTGGTAGTAAGGAAAGGTGGGCTTCCTTCCAGGCATCATTGTGTTAATTAGTGAGATAATGTTTTCTTAAATTTCTCTAGCAGATTTTTCTTTACTTCCCATTGGCCAGGACTTTGTTATATATCCATGTACAAACTTAACCAGGGCAAAGGAAAAATGACCACTCTGGTAGATAGAAACTAATCATTATTCACTCTCTAAATCTAGGGAAGGTATGGTCACATTCTCTGAGCACATGGAAGGGTGAAAGACTGAACCAAATTAGGATTGTGCCTGTTAGAAAGAAGGGGATAGGGTGTGACTACAGTTGGATTGTCCATAGTGCCTTCCAAAGGGAATTTCCACCTTCATTTTTCTCCAGAATTTATCAACGGTCATCATTAGCTATTTATTTATTTTTAATGCCTCTTGACAACAATTGAGCTGATCATATAAGTTTTTTCTATTGACTTTGGTTAGGAAAAAAATTATTGATCAATTTGCTGAAAAAGAAAACTATCTTTGAACTATCTCTTCATTTTTTGAATGAATCTAATTGGTAATTAAAGTTGTTTTTGAAAACTTATTTGTGGATTATATTTGTAAATCTTCTCAGTATTTAATAAATAAATGTTTATTTTTGAGACAGGGTTTTGCTCTTGTTGCCCAGGCTTGAGTGCAGTGTCACGATCTCGGCTCACTGCAACCTCTGCCCTCCTGGGTTCAAGTGATTCTCCTGCCTCAGCCTCTTGTGCAGCTAGGATTACAGGTGTGCACCACTATGCCCAGCTAATGTATCTTTACTAGAGATGGAATTTCACTATGTTGGCCAGGCTGGTGTTGAACTCCTGACCTCAAGTGGTCTGCCCATTTTGGCTTCCCAAAGTGCTGGGATTACAAGCATGAGCCACCGCACTCCACTAAAATAAATAATATTTTTCAAGTAAATATTAACATAAAACAAATATTTAATGAGTATTTAAAAGCAAGGTGTTAAAATTGTGAGGGTGTATGTGTGTGTACATGCAGTGTCAGGTTTTAGAATCAGAGTTTATGTAGCTTTTGTAAAGAGGATTAGAAATCCTGTTTTTCTCCCTATACTGCTTGAGTTTTACTTTACTTCGCATTGGCCAGGACATTGTTACATATCCACATACAAACCCACCTAGGGCAAAGGAAAATGACCACTCTGTTACTCTTACAAGCACCAAAAAATCTTTAGAATGATCTCTTCAAGGCTTAGAGAAATTCAACTGTGAATAATCTGGGCTTAGTAGTTTTTTAGATGAGCAGGTTTTTGACAACTTTATTACTTCCATTGTTGTTGGTCTACCTAGTTTTCTATTTCTGTGATAATGTGTGGTTTTCTGAAAAAATAATGTATTTTACTCAAGTATTAAAATTTTCAAGCAAGAAGCTTATATTTCAGGCAAGAAGTTTATAAAATATTCCCATTCAGTTATTTTTACCTATGGTAATATATCTTTACTTGACCGTAGTTTTCTGTATTTGGGTTATTTTCTTATTTCTTAGTTTTCTAGAAAGTGTTTTTTTTTTTCTTTTGTGGTTCATTTTTAAATTTTTATTTAAACAATAAATATTCTTTTCTGTTGTATAATTTGTATTTTTATGTTTAGTAATTTTTCCTCTTTGTATTTTGGAGTTAATTTGTATTTAAAAAATTAATTGAAGAGATTATATTATTTCTTATCCAGAGATGGAAGTACTGTTACATAAAGTTTATGGGAAGCCATTGTTTTGAACTAGCCTTCTGCACTAGTCCCCAGGAGACCAGACCAAACCAGAGCAGAGTCACTCATGCTAAGTGACATGTAATCAAACCGAACTTTGAAACAGGCCAGTTGTCTTAAAATCTAGGAGATTGCAGTTAGCCTGAGTCAGCATAAGAGAGTCTGTTTTTTAACCCTTGGGTGCCTTATTGCCTGACTTATTTTATGTTTGAAAATGCATGTCTGCTACCTGAGAGCTTGAGCAAATATTTGCTCATCTATAATATTCAGAAGTCATACTTTTCTTATTTTACATTGTGTACACAGTCTTTCATCATTTTCTGGCATTACATGATCTCATCTAGTAGTCTGTGGTTAGCCTGATTTTTTTTTTCCTCATCTTTTTCTTTGGTTGCCTGAAGAGTTGCTTTTTCAATTTTAAAGTTTGGTACCTTAGTAGAGTGTGTCTTGTTGTTGTTTCTACTAAAACTTCATAGAACAATGTATACCCTTTTAAATTGGAGATTCTTTTGCCTTTTAGGGGATTCTTTTAATTTTGTATTATATATATATATTTTAAACTTTTTGAATTCTAAGCTTCTCGACCTTAGACACAGCATTTCTCTATGTCTACTATTCTGGTAGGGCAGAATGGCCTCCCAGAGATGTACATGAACTTGGGCATGAATTATGGAACCTGTGAATAGATTATGTTACGTGGCAAAATGATGACAACAACAAAAATCTGACATAACTGACATTGGGACTTTAAGATAAGGAGAACATGCTGGATTATCCGGTGGGCCCAGTCTAATCACACATACCCTTGAAAGCCGAAGGCTGAAGGATTGCAGCAGAAGTCAGAGTCAATCAAATCACAAGATGGATTCAATGTGGTGGTGTTGGCTTGAAGACAAAAGGGCCTTGGATTTAGTAGATGCAGACATTAGTCTTACAAGCACAAGGACCAGAATTCTGCCAATAACTTGAGTGAGCCCAGAGGCAGATTCTGATCCTCCAGTTAAGAGATCAACTTTGCTGACCTTGACTTTAGCTATGTGAGGCTCTAAATAGAGAATTCAGTCATGTACTGCAGAATTTTTGATTCCTAAAAACTGAAATAATTTGTGTTGTTTTAAGCAACTCAACTAAGTTTGTGGTAATTTGTAATGCAGATATAAAAACAAATATAATTATCTTCTTTCTCATTAATTATTGTTTTAAACATTTCATTCACTGTGATTAACACTAGCCTTTTTTATGCAGTATTTTTCGCTATATCTAGCATGTTGTTTGACATATATAATTTATTAGTTGTCTAGTGGATGTTTTGGTGCTTAATTTGCTTTCTTGGCCCTGTAATCTTCATATTTTATAGGAGATCGGTCCGAATGGTGGGATAAATTATAGGAAATGCAAACCTTCTTGGAAGGCCAGAAGGCTTTGCAAAAGCTTTGGAAGAGGTTATGGCTGAAGGAAGTCTAATCCTCTTACCTTGAGCCAATAAGAGAAAGCAAATAACAAGGGAATGTAGAAGAGTTTATCTAAATAGCTTGTTTACTTATGTGGTCCTAAGACCAACTTTGATCATCCATGGGGGCATGACTGCTCTCTACTGGAAGGAGGGTAGTTGATGTTAATTACCCTCTAATAGTGTTTACTTGAGAACTTTATCATTTAATCTGTACAAAATAAACGTGAACATCACTGGCTTATCATGGCCACTGCTGACTCTGGCAGAGGTCCCCTGGCTATGCTGACTGGCAAGCCTGTGTCAGTGAATGTCTGTCATCCATTGCTCAGTCAAGTCTGTTAGTCAGACTTGAGAATATTTATCTCATTAAATTGTTGACTTCTCTTAGAACAGTTTCCTATTCAATTTGCTGTTTTAATAAGTTGTTTGATATCGGGAGGTTCTTCAACACGATTGAAATCAAACTGAGTATCCTGCTTTTTTTCCATGAATATCATAAATCATTTCCTATAACAATAAAACAAAACCTTATCTCTTGGCAATTGTGTATTCCTTCTTCCTTTGGTGAAAAGCTACATAACCTAGTATGGACCAGTTTGCCATTAGATAGTAGTCAAGAGGCTCAGAGATGCCTTCAGTGCTCACCTAGTACATCCCAATGTCCAGTAACATTAAGCTGCTAAGTGTGAGGTTATTTTTTAACGGCACCTATAGACAATGCATATACTAGGAGAAATGACTGGAAAGTTCATTCTTTGAAGTGGTGAGTCTGTGACATGGAATACTGGCCACATCAAGTGCATGTGATGTAACATGGCAAAAAAATTCAGGTCAAGATAATGTAGTAAGTAAGCAAAGGCTCACACTTAAAATTCAAGTGTGGATGCTCACTTGCAAAACCTTACTGCCCTTAAGAAAAAAATAAAAAGAAGGGAAAGTGACAAAGTCTCTGTAAGTTATGCTGGAACTGAGGTAGGAGCTCAACCTCATTGTCAACATTTCAAAGGATATAATTTAAATGCAAAACAATTAGGATCAAACAAAGACAGTTTTCAAGCATCAACTTAGGACACCCCCTAATGAAAAACCTCACTGATACTCCTAACTTGGCGAATACTGAGTTTTTGGATTTCTGGGAAAAAAATAATAGAATGTCACTTTGGGGACCCCACTAATAAATAGGGACTTGGTAAATCCAGAAATACTTGACTGTTCTTCTCTGATTCAAGAGCAAAAGCATGCCAGGAAAAAATGATCCTTATTTGTCTTAGAAAATACATAATGGCTTTGCACAATTTGGAGCAGAAAACCCCAAAAGCTCTAGAGGTAAGTGTAAGAAATGCTTAGTATTCCATTTGAAGCTCTTATTCTCCTAGAGCATGTGGAGCTGCTGGCAAATCCAGAGATCTTCTGAAATAGCTGCCTGAGGCTGCTGTATCAAATCACCATAAACTTAGTGGCTTAAAGTGACAGGGTGCTCGGTAGAACCATCCTCCATTTGAAGGCTCTAGAGAGAGTCTTCTCCAGCTTCTAGTGGCTCCTGGTGTTCCTTGGTTTGTGACAGCATGACTAAAATCTCTGTCTCATTTTTACCCATGGTTTTCTTCTCTATGTCTGTGTCCTTCCTTTCTTCTTTCTTTTCTTATAAAGACACTCTGTAGTGGGTTTTTTTTTTTTTTTTTTTTTTTTGAGTTGGAGTTTTGCTTTTGTTGCCTAGGTTGGAGTGCAATGGCATGATTGGCATGATCTCCGCTCACTACAACCTCTGCCTCCTGGATTCAAGCAATTCTCCTGCCTCAGCCCCCCCGAGTATCTGGGATTACAGGTGCGCACCACCACACCCAGCTAATTTTTGTATTCTCATTAGAGACAGGTTTTTACCATATTGGCCAGGCTGGTCTTGGACTTCTGACCTTAGGTGATCCACCTGCCTTGGCCTCCCAAAGTGCTGGGATTACAGGGCTGAGCCACCGCGTCCACCCCGCTTTCCTTAAAAGGACACTCTCATTGGTGGTCACCCTAACCCAGTATAATCTGTAAAGACATTCTTTATAAAAGGTCCTATATGAGTTTCCAGGTGGATATAAATGTTAAGGGAAACACTATTCAACCTATTACAAAGGGAATACTAAGAGAAATGATCATTTATTATTTAGATTGAACTTCTTTCAGAACACAGCTGACTTCTCTGCTTCAGGTCTCATAAGGTAGAAATCGAGGTATTGGTTCACCTCAGCATTGACCTGAGGTTGTGGGGGAAATCTACTTGCACACTTAGGTTGTCAGCCGAATTCTGCTACGTGTGTTTGTTAGATTGAAATCCCATTTCCTAGCTGGTTGTTGGCCAGGGATGATTCTTAGCTTCTAGACTGCCCGTATTCCTTTGCTATTGTTTCCATTTCTCAGTCTTCAAAGCTGTCCAGGAAGAACCAAATTCTTCTCATACTTCATATCTCTCTTGTGTTTCCCTCTTCTGCCTCATCTATCTAAATGCCTGTTTTACTACATGTCTCTGCCTTCCCCTTTCGTTGCCTATTTCTGCCTCCAGCCAGAGAAAGTTCTCAAATTTTAAGGGCTCATGCAGTGAGATTGGACGCACCCAGTTAATCTAGGAGAATCTCCCTATTTTACCTACTTTTGATTATATCTGCAAAATCTCTTTCACCATGTAATAGTGACATATCCATGAGTTCTAGGAATTAGGTTGTAGACATCTCTCGGGGTAGGAGAGCATTATCAGCCCCTACAACGTATTGAAATATTTTATGGTTCTTTGTCACCATCTTTTACTATACGTATTTCTAAACTTCAAATTTGTGACTGTTTTGCCTCCTAGAATGGCCTCCTTGCCCCTTACCTCCTTATCAATGTCTTACCTTAAACACTTTAATAATAGTTTTCCTCTCCATTTTATTTTTTTCTTTTCCTTTGTACCCAGTAGGCCGTTACTGAATATTTGTGACTGAGATCCTAAAGAAGAATATTAGTAAACTTCATTCACCTCTCCTGGGTGCTTTGAAGATGAATGTTCCATAAAAATTCTAAATTAAAATTTTAATTAAAGCACTTATGTGAATTAATGAGATTGGTGATCAGATTCCCAATTTAGCTACTTCACTAGATTTTTTTTTTTCAAAAGTAGAGGATAAATCTTTTTTTTTCTTTTTGAGAAAATCACATAGTACAACAATTTGATGCAGTCTTTCTGTACATTCAGCAACTTGAATAAAAGTACTAAATGCTGTAAATTGTTGAAAGAATCACCTTCATTTTATTTGTCTTAAGATGTGAAATAGAAGAAGATATTAAGCCACATATAATGCATATTTGTGTTTGCCTTTTCTTATTTTCCGAGGCTCTGTTTCCTATTGCTGTAGAAACCCTACTTACATAGAAGAGTCATATTTGACCCACCTTACCTGCTACTGGAAATGTATAGGTATGCTTGTTGAGTATTTCAGGTCTTTTGGATTTTATTATGTCTATTTCCAAAACGTATTTAAAGTAAATATGTACAGTTCAACCAATTATAAGACAAAATATTTGACACTAAAAATTGAGTAAAAATATAGCAGGAATCATTGTATTTTTAAAACCATATTTTTCATCTATGTATTTTTTTTTTTTGCAGGATAGTTTAGAAAACTAGATATAAAATTAGGAGCTAGAACATTGCTTTCCTTTAAATTCACTTTTTATCTTCCAAAGTTTTAATAAGATCATCTAAATGCACGAAAATTAAGGAATGGGCTGAGTTTCATGTCTGGCTCTTAGGGAGTACCCTTACCTCCTGTGCTTCCTATCTCTAGGAATAAAGAGTTCAGTTGGAATAATGCTGTCTTTCTAGATGAGAAGGAGTGACTTATCCGATTGGTGAGATTGGGAGAATAAATGAATTTAGTGTCTTCTGGGTGCCTTTTTTTTCCTCCTTAGAACCAGTCTCACTTCTCCATGTAGTAATTCACAGGGAAAAAGTGAAGAGAACAGTTGCTTTCTAGCCATGAAAGCAGCTGGACAGATGGACTCCTGTATTTTAAGGTACAGGGTTGGGGGATAATTAATATATTTGCTTACGGATCCGAAGACACCTTCTGGTCAGCTTTATTAGTAACATAACTGACATTTTGGCATCCACCTCTCCAGATTCAAGTTTTGTTTCTTAATTTGTTCTAACAAAGAAAGGAAAGATTGAGTCTGTTTATTGAATGTGTTTAAGATCCCAAATGTACGTATTGGATACATCAAATGAGAAAGCAGGAGCTCAGAACCTGAAGTGGCTCTGAGATTGTACAGCATCTAGGAATCCTCAGAAATTGTCAGGGAGGATTTTAGACTTAGAAGTAGGGATTTGTAGCACCTTGATAACATTACTCAAATTTAGCTCTTCCTTTTACCTATCTGTAAAACAGCTATAACAGTATCAACTTCAAAAGCTTATATATTTTATATATACATTAATTATATATCACATGTATCTTACAGATAATATATATCATACATCTATAGCTTAGGAAATCAACTGATACATAGAGCTCTATCACTATTCATTACTGTCACAATTACAATGGTTACTATTAGAGGATGAAGGATGCCATAATTGACAACCAAGTTGTACAAAGAATTTTTAAAAAGAGACATTAATGTTCATGGAGATTGAATGTTGGTTGCTATATTTTAGCACAGAAAATAAAGTCTGTATTCTGGTCACAAACTTTGGTCAAAGTACACTTGGTGAGAAGCTTAGAGAGTTGGGGGTGATCCCAGAGATCTGGCAGAATTTGAAACAGATTATTTTGGAGATATACTCCAGCAGAGGAGAATTAAACTAAAAAAAGGTTGTGTGTCAAGCTCGAAGAGGAGCTGATAACAGGGCAATAAGGTGGACAGCTGGAGGATTCAGGAAAGCAGGGCAAGATGCAGATCAGATGAATTTAGGCTATTCAGGAGCAACATTTAAAACACTAGGCTTGAGACAGGATGTTTTCTTTATGCAGAACTTGAAAAGCATTTGCCAGAATGGCGATGACCCTTGAAGAAACAACATAGGCTTTCTCAAGAACAAGATTGCTTCCTTCTAGTTTCTGTGTCTCTTATTAAGTAAATGGTTCATTCATCTCCCCCTACATGTTCAGTACTTCTTGGTGCTGTGAGGGATATTGGTGAAGCAGAATACATGCATATTAACCTTCACATAGTTTCTAAACTACATTATGGAAATAATATTAGTTCAATTCTATATTTTGTGAAGTTCACAACACTGAATTGTGTCCTGGAGCACAAAAATATAAAAAGCTGCTTCTAACCTACTTGGGAAGAAAAGCAGCTGGGAAATCAAGGTAGGCAACGATAAAGTAACATGGTTTCTTTGAAATTGAAGAAAAGACCTTTAAATTTTCAAAAAATGAAAAATTAGTTATTTAATTAAATGTTGAATGCAGATGCCACAATGAAGAGTGTTCCTATCATTGTTTCCCCCATGCTATGTGCTTCTTAGGCTGCTTCTATCATCTATGCAACGTGATGTTAACTTAAGGCTCTCTTATGAAGGCTTGCAGTATTCTACAGAAACTGGATACATGCTGTTAGTACAGTGAAAACTGTTATGGGCAATCTCTACTTCCTGTTATAATTTCATAAAGGACTGCCTCTCTTTTTCTCAACTATAAACAGTGACATTTGGCTCTCGCTGGTTCCTCTGCTTGGGAAGAGTGACTGGCACCAAGTGGATGATTCAAATACAGAGGTGGGACCATTCTGCTGGAGTGTGGGCAATATGTGGGACATGGCTCTTGCTTTATGTCAGCCCTGCTTTTGCTCACAGACAGTGTATATTCTTGCTTCCTCCTTCTTGAGATAGAAGATAAAGCAGGGCTTATTTCTGGTAGGTCAGCCAAGCCTCTGTTCTTTTTCAGTTTTCCCATGTGTCGCTGGGTAGAGACTTCTGTTTCACCAGCTTTTCAAGGTTTAAGTTTTTGGAGTGAGGTAGGAGGTTCCACTGTGATGACCAGATTGGCTTTGACAATAACAAATACCTGGAAAGGTGTTTTGACCATCCTCTTGTTTCATAGGGCTTATTTTTTATTGGTTGGTATTTAGATGGAAAGATGGTATGAGGAATTAACAAGGGCCTTTACAGACCTCGAACAAAAATCGCAAAAAAAAAAATTGCAAAAACTTTTAATCTTGCTGCTCCTCATGTTCTCTGGGAAATTGTGGACAAATTACTTCTTTAAGCCATATTTTGTTACTGAAAAAAATTAAACAGCATCATGTAGACCAAAATGCCTGGCCCAGTTTGCCGCTCTTAGTAGGTGTTCCTAAACATTGACCTGCCTTTAGACTTCATTCCCTTCAGCTCTTTACTCATCCAGCCTTCTGCCGAGGGCATCTGTTTCTCAGCTCTGTCTTTGCATTTGGGAAAGAGCAGCTGAAAAGTAAGCTATTTCAAGCCTGTCTTCAGTGCAGTGTACACGAGAGGAAAAATAATCCAGGCAACCAGTAGCAGCCCCAGACTCCTTAAAATCAAATAGAACTCCGGTTAAAGTTTTTGACATTTTAAAACATTCATCGTCAAGCTTCCTAGGGTAATTCAGAGCTTAAATTTTTGCAGTAGATTAAATGCAGGGACGTGTTCGTAAGAATCTTTCCTCATCTGGAACTAGGATGTCACTGAAAACATGTAATAACTGATTGTGGCAAGCATTGACTCTTTCCACCCTTTATCTAGAAGTGAATAGTTTATTTCTCTGCAATACAAACATTCTCATTTTCTTTGCAACCCCATCTGCATTATGTTTCTATCTTCAGAATTGAAAACATGCAATTTAAAACCAGAGATTAATTTCATAAAGGCTAGGATTAAGTTTTGTGTTTCAGTAAATGACTAAGAAAACATCATAGTTGTGCTTTCACAATCCATGAATATATTTGGAGATGGTTTCCTCGGGTTAGGTCTTCCTTGCCTGAAAGATTTCATCTTCAATTCTCAGTATTTCCGAAACCTACCCGATTTTACCAATCCCAACTAGGCACTTGCTTCTTCATGAAACATATACTTATAATTCCAGGCCAACTGATATGCATATACTTGAATTCCTTTTGAACCTGTAGTGAATTGCACAAATAATGATGCAGACGATAATTAATTGACTTTTAGAGTCATTTCGGTGTTCAAATCCTGGCTTTCAGTTTACTAACTTTGGTTCTTTGGTAAAGTTAACTCCTCTGAGATCAGTTCCTCCTGCACAAAGTAGGCATTATAATTACTTTAAACATTCAATTCAGTGATTTAATGACATGTTTGAAGTAGCCAAAAGTTATTGATCAAAAATGACAAACCCCTTCCACTCATACATTCTTTTATTCATTCTGTAAATATTCATCAAGTAATGAGATTTAGTAATATAAAGTTAAATAAAAGATGGTTTGGCATGATGGCTCACGCCTGTAATCCCAGCACTTTGGGAGGCTCAGCCGGGCAGATCATGAGGTCAGGAGTTCAAGACCGGCCTGGCCAACATGGTAAAACCCTGTCTCTACTAAAGATACAAAACTTAGCTGGGCATGATGGCATGTGCCTATAATCCCAGCTACTCAGGAGGCTGAAGCAGGATAATTGCTTTAACCTGGGAGGTGGAGGTTGCAGTGAGCTGAGATCACACCACTGCACTCCAGCCTGGACTACAGAGTGAGACTCCATCTCAAATAAACATATAAAAGTTGTTTCCTTCAGGAATTCACTATATAGTAGAAGAGGAATTGGTACATATAAAACTAGGATATGCTGGCATACATTCTATGATAGATGAAGATGTAGGGATGCTAGAGAGCATATTGGAGGAGGAGGTAAAATAGCGTGGGGAGGAGTCAGCAAAGAAGAAAGGAAGAAAAGGTTATTATGTTTAAAAGAAGCAGCTTGGCCCAGACAAGAAGGTGAGAAAGATCCTGCTGTATTTAGAGAAGATTGCATAAATTCCAACATGACTAGAGTGTGAGGAAATTAAATGCTTGGAAAGGTAGGCAGGAGGCAGTTCATGAAGAAATTTAAAAATCACATTATGAACTTGGAATTTTCCCTTAACATTCATGAATTTTAAAGTGGAAAAAATAATGTCATTTCATTTTTTTTTAAATGAGAAGTATTGAACTTGTGAAGAATGTATTGAAAAGAGATAAAAGTGTAGGTTATGGCTATTGTTGAAGAAGCTGTTATAGCCTAGGTGTGCAATAGTGAAAATCCTAAGATTAAGACTGCAACTTTGGGAGTAGACAGAAAAAGGAAAACTCAAAGAGTAGGGTATTGGTGAAACATGGAATTAATGAAGGGCGATTCTCAAAATAATGGTGTCAGATTATCTAATCAAGTTATCACAGGCTATTTGAGGCTTTAGGATTACTGAATCCTCAAATCCCATAATAAATGCTCCATGTTATGATTCCAGATGCATCTTCTGATTTAATTTCTAACGGGAGGAAACCTGTCAGGCTGATTCAAGTAGCCATTTTAGTTGGAAGTTAGAGTTCTCACTGTAAACTAATAAATTTTTATTCTGGTTTCATAAGCAGCATTATAACCTGGTTTAATAAGGTTCTGTCCTTGAGAAACTTAGTCATTTTTGGACGGCTGAAATCATCAGATCTTGAACTACTAACACTGACCCAGGCTGAGGTGAGTTTACCCAAGTAATGCTGTCCGTTCAGGTAAAATAGGGGAGGCTTTGGGAGATAATCTCAGTATTATTGCACCTAGTAAGGCACTGTAGTGTCAACAAAATGCTTATTCAATGATACTTGTTAAAGCAAGACTTTTTTAGGACCATTGTGATAAGCGTTTTGAGGCCATTGTGATAAGCAATAGGATTTTGCAGTGGAGGAGAGAGTGGGCTTAACTCTGAATACAGGATGCACGAGTGAAAATTTATAGCTAAAATGCAGGGTAAAAGTTAATGGACGGAAAATTACTAAAAGGAAACATTAGATATTAAAGGGATTATGGCAAAACCAACCTAATGAGATTCTTGTCAGAGCTGGGTTAGGGTGAGCAGACATCACCTGAAGAATGGTGGAGGAAGGGGCATCCAATTGGATGCCGAGGATGAGTATCACTTTGGGGAATTCCTGCCAAAGTATGTTGGATGAAAAAACAAATGTGTGAAAAAAAAAGGCTACGACAAAGGATACAGATGAACAGCTAGATGGAAGAAATGCATAGGGGAGGTATGTGGGAAGGGGCATTGAGCTTTCATATCCCTCTAGGGTACAGCACTCTCCAGGCACCTCTGCATGTTCAGCAATGCAGAAACTCTGTGAACCCTGTCCTTTTGGGTTTTTATGGAGGCTTTATCACATAGACATCACTAATTAAATTATTGGCCATTAGTAATTAACTCAACCTTCAACTTCTCTCTCCTCCCCGAAAGTGGGGCTGAAAATTTTAACCATCTAATTATATGGTTGGTTTCCCTGGTAACTAGACCCCATCATGAAGCCATCCAGGAGCCCACCAAATATCTCATCATTAGAACAAAATACGCTCCGATTACCTAAGAAATTCCGAGATTTAGGACCTGAATCAGAGGTTTCCATCGCTCAAGAAATTATAAATGTCTTAGATGATCTGTTTCAGGAACCCAGGTCAAAGACCAAATATTAAAACAAATTGTTTTCCAAATCCCCTATCATCTACAAGGATTTCAAGAGCTCTGTTCCAGGAAGTGAGAGGCAGAAGCTAATATATGATTCTTACTATTTTGCTACCAAAACCCCAGGGGTTTGATCTGGGTCTTGATGCAGCACAAAATTTCCAACTAAGACAACCAGTATTGCCAGAGAAGAAAGGCAATATTTCAGTGACATTAGCCAGAGAGAAAGGAGCCAAATATCAAATCACTCTCCCAACCAACTAAAATTTGGAGTTTGAATAGTTGGGAAATGAATGTAGTAGTTCGTATAGTGCGGAATGATGCAGTGATCTGGTGAATTTCACTTCCTTGATACTGTCTGGGAGGCATGAGGATCAGTTTCCTGAGGAAAAAACTCAGATGAGAGAAACGTCAAGGATATGATTTAGATATTTGTCCTGCTCAAATCTCATGTTGAAATACAAATCTCAATATTGAAGTTGGGGCCTGGTGGGAGATATTTGGATCACGAGGGGAGATACCTGATGGCTTGGTACTGTCTTCGTGATAGTGAGTTCTCATGAGATCTGGCTGTTTCAAAGTGTGTGGCACCTCCCCTATTTTGCTGCTTGGCATGTGATGTGCCTGCTCCTGCTTCTCCTTCCACCATGGGTAAAAGCTCCTTGATCTCTCTTCAGAAAAGCTGAGCAGATACCAGCACCATGCTTGTACAGCCTGAAAAACTGTGAGCCATTTAAACCTCTTCTCTTTATAAGTTGCCCAGTATCAGGTATTCCTTTACAGTAGTGCAAGAATGGCCAAACACAGAAAACTGGTACTGAGAAGTGGGACATTGCTATAAAGATACTTCAGTGTGTGGAAGTAGCTTTGGAAATGGGTTACAGGTAGAGGTTGTAAGAGTTTGGAAGGCTTAGAAGACAGGAAGAGGGAGAGGGAAAGTTTGGAACTTCTTAGAGAATGCTTATATTGTTGTGACCAAAATACTATGGTAGTAATATTGACAGTGAAGTCTAGACTGAGGAGGTCTCAGATGAAAATAAGGAACTTACTGGGAACTGGAGCAAAGATTACTTGTGTTATGCTTTAGTAAAGAGCTTGGCATCATTTCATTTGTTCCCTGGGGACCTATAGAAGTTTGAACTTAAGAATGATGAATTGGTTCTTCTCTAAGCTGGTTATTCTAGTTAGTGTTTCATCTAACCTTTTTTCAAGGTTTTTAGTTTCTTTGCATTGGGTTAGAACATGTTCCTTTAGCTTAGAGAAGTTTGTTATTACCCACCTTCTGGAGTCTGCTTCTGTCAATTCATCAAATTCATTCTCCATCCTGTTTTGCTCCCTTGCTGGTGAGAAGTTGTGGTCCCTTGGTGGAGAGGTGTTTTGGTTTTTAATAATTTCACCCTTTTTGCACTGATTTCTTCCCATCTTCATGAATTTATCTATCTTTGAAGTTGGTGATTTTGGATGGGATCTCTGAGTGGATGTCCTTTCTGTTGAAGTTGAAGCTATTTGTCCTGTATGAGGCATTTTTTTGGGTATGCAGTTGTCAGGAAACCACTTGACAAGGCAGTCTGTCTCTTGTCCACCTGCAGATGTGCTGCTGGGCTGCCTTGGGCTCAGCTCCGCTGCTGGGTAGTCTTCCTCTAGGTTTTGTGTATACAACTGCCTTCCCAATAGCCGGCATCCTTCCTCCTGCCAAACTCGATCATCCTGGGTTGAGTTCAAACTGATCTGCTGGCTGCAAAACTCTAGTGAAAGGGCTTCAGTTTGCTGGACTTTGTCGGGGTGGGACCTACCACTCCGTATCATCTGTTTGCCTGCTTTCAACTCTCCCTCTTTCTGGGGGATGAGTAGTTCCATCCTGCAAGTGTTCTCAGCATTAGCCAAAACTTCCGCCCAGGTCTGTACCAACAACTGGCTGCACCAGGCGGGCCAGAGCTGTTGCTCAGATCTGTGTTGATAGCTCACATTTTTCGGGCTGGAAGCATTCTCCTGTGCTGTGAGTCACAGAGGACATGGGGGAAGTGCAATATCTGGACTGGAATGCCCAGGGAGTGTGGTCCCTGATCGTCTGGGCCAATTGCACTTCCCGGGTGGGGCAGTGCCCTGCCTTGCTTCACTTAGCCCTCTTTGGGCTATTCCTGCCCTTCTTTGGTTCACCCCCTTTAGGCTATTCCGTCTGACCGGTCCCATTGAAATGAACCTGGTACCTCGTTTGGGAATGTGGAGATAGCTTGCCTTCTAGGTCTCTCTCATTGGGAAGTGCTCTCTGGAGTTGTTCCTATTCAGCCATCAACCATTGTGGAAGACAGTGTGGTGATTCCTCAAGGATTTAGAAATAGAAATCCCATTTGACCCAGCAATCCCATTACTGGGTATATACCCAGAGGATTATAAATCGTTCTAATAAAAAGATACACGAACACGTATGTTCATTGTAGCACTGTTTACAGTAGCAAAGATATGGAACCAACCCAAATGTCCATCAATGATATACTGGACAAAGAAAATGTGGCACACATACACCATAAAATACTGTGCAGCCATAAAAAATGAGGAGTTCATGTCCTTTGTAGGGACATGGATGAATTTGGAAATGATCATTCTCAGCAAACTGACACAAGAACAGAAAACCAAACACCACATGTTCTCACTCATAGGCAGGTGTTGAACAATGACAACATGTGGGCACAGGGAGGGGAACATCACACGCTGGGGTATGTTGAGGGGTGGAGGGCAAGTGGAGGGACAGCAGCGGGTGGGGAGGCTGGGGAGGGAAAACACTGGGAGAAATGCCTGATGTAGGTGACGACGGGACAGAGACTGCAAACCACCATGGCATGTGAGTACCTATGCAACAACCCTGTGGGATGTACACATAAACCCCAAAGCTTAAAGTACAATAAAAAAAGAAGAATTGGATATCTAGTGGGAGAAATTTCTAAGCAAAGCATTCAAGAAGTGTCTTTCTAAAAGCCTATGCTCAGATGTGGGAGCAAAGATATGACTTGAAGTCAGAAATTATATTTAAAGGGGAAGTGGAGCATAAAGGATTAAAAAATTTGCAGCTTTGCCATGTGGCAAAGAAAGAAAAAGCTATTTTGGGGGAGGCATCTAAGCAGGCTGCAGAATAACCACTTGCTAGGGAGATTTGCATCCCTAAAAGAGTGCCAGGTGCTGATAGTCAAGGCAATGGGAAAAAGGCCTGGAAGGCATTTTAGAGATCTAAATGGCAGCCTCTCCCATCATAGGCCCAGAGGCCTAGGGGGACTGAATGGTTTTGTGTGCCAGGCCCAAGGCCCTGTGCCCTAGGCAGCTTCAGGACATTGCTCCTTACCTGGCTATTTCAGCTCTAGCCATAGCTCAAAGGGACCCAGGTACAGCTTGGGCTGCCACTTGGGAGGATGACCTTTGTGGTTTCTATGTAGTGTTAAATCTGTGGTTATGCAGAGTGCAAGAGTAAAGGAAGCTTGGCAGCCTCTATCTAGATTTCAGAGGGTGTATGAGAAAGCCTGGGTCTCCAGGCAGAAGCCTGCTGCAGGAGTGGTCCCCTCATAGAAAACCTGTACTGGGGCAGTGCTAAGGGGAAATGTGGGGTTGGGGGCCCCACAGAAAGTCCCCACTGGGGTACTGCCTAGTAAAGCTGTGGTAAGAGGCCACCATCCTTCAGATCTTGGAATGGTAGATCCACTGGCAGCTTGCTCCCTGAATCTGGAAAAGCTGCTGGCACTCAACTCCAACCTGTGAGAGCAGCTGCAGAGCTGCACCCTGCAAGGTTACAGAGTTAGAGCTGTCCAAGGTCTTGGGAGCTCACCCCTTGTAGCAGTGTGCCCTAGATGTGAGACATGGAGTCAAAGGAGATTATTGTGGAGCTTTAGGATTTAATGACTGCCCTTCTGGGTTTCAGATATATGTGGGACCATATCGTCTTTCTTTTGGCCAATTTTTCTCCCTTTTGGTATAGGAATCCTTACCCAATGCCTGCACCCCCATTGCATCTTGGGTATAAATAACTCATTTTGATTATACATGCTCTTAGGTGAAAGAAATTTATCTCTGGTTGAGATGTTTGACTTTTGAAGTGGAACTTAGGATTTTTTAATTAATGCTGAAATGAGTTAAGACCTTTGGGAAAGTATGATTGCATTTTGAAATGTGAGAAGGACATGAGATTTGGGGGGACCAAGGATGAAATTATATGGTTTGGATATCTGTTCTGTCCAAATATCATGTTGAAATGTAATCCCCAATTTGGGGTGCCCTAATAGGAAGTGTTCAGGTCATGGGGAAAGATCCCTCATTGCTTGGTGCTGTCCTTGTGATAGTGAGTTCTCATGAGATCTGGTTGTTTAAAAGTGTGTGGCATGTCTCTCACCCTCTTCCTCCTGCTCTTGCCATATGACATGCCCCCTCCTGCCTTACCTTGTGTCATGAGTAAAAGCTCACTGAGACCTCCCCAGAAGCCAAGCAGATGCCAACTTGATGCTTGTACAGCCTGCAGTTAAATATCTTTTCTTTCTAAATTACTCAGTCTCAGGTATTCCTTTATGGCACTGCAAGAATGGCCTAACACAGTAAGGTTCAAGATTTAAGACTGTGAGGGTCAATTTCCATGTTTATTCAAACACACACATACACACACAAACACACACACTCACACACCTGTCAGTTCTACGGGGAAGTTGGGCTGGTTTTAATTTCACAGTACCATACTGACTTAGCAGTGTGGTTCCTTTCGAACACTGGATTTTACAAGAAAGTGCACAGATGGGCTTAGGAAAAGATTCAGAAGTTTGACTAAATTTTGGTTAAGCAAAAAATCTTTTTCTGTAAAAATTACAATTATGAATTCAATTTTAGGCATGCTAAGTTTGATTTGCAGAGGGAACAACTAAGTGAAAGGTCTATGAGGCTGTTAGGTAAAGGGCATGTAATAAACCACTAGCTGCTGTAGCGGTGCTCCAAAATCTCAACATCTTAACTCAGTAAAAGTTTATTTCTTGCTCATGCAAAGAGCACTGCAGTTGTTCTTGGTTGGAAAATAGCCTTCCCCAGGATCATTTAACAATACTGCTCTACAGTGTTGTGGCCTCACTATTCTCAAGCCTCCATCTCCTCTCCTAGATCTTCTGCATCAACTGGTAGATGGGGGGAAAGTATGAATGATCACATGGAAGGTGTTTTATGGGCTAATCCTAGAGATGGCTTGCTTTATCACCACCATATTTCATTGACAGAACTTATTCACATGGCCATACAAAACTCTAAAGAAGGTTAGGAAACATGGTCTGGCAGTGTATTCAAAAGGTAGAAAAAATGAATTTGAGTGAATGCATAGTAATGTCTGCCACATAGGAGCTGATGGTTTAGAAATTAGAGTTAAGTGTTAAAGGGCATATCATTAAAATATAATGGGTAATTGAAGCTATTGACTGGATGAGAATTCACAGGGAGTAGATGTAGACAGAACTAAAAACAAAAGCAAAAGAGAATGGAAACCTGAGGAATATTCAGTTTTTTATCTGTAAAGATTTAGGTGACAGGTGAATGAGCATGAGAAATATCAACCAAAGGGTTTTAATGTATTAAAATCATAGTTAATGTTTATGATTGCTGACTGTTTATGGCACTATGTAATGTTAACAGGGATTATTTTACATAATCCTGATTGCAATCTGGTTGTGCAAAAATTCTTCAGATTCCCATATTTTTCATGAAGTAACAAAATTGGACAATTAAGTACCTGCCTGGGTCACATAATTTGTAAGTAGAAGATCTTGGATTTCAACCTTGTCTGTCTGACTCCAGAGTTCAATCTCTTCATCAGTTTGCCACCACCATCTCTTCACTTCCACTTCAGGAAGGCGGGGAAACACGAATACCAAGGGAGGGGTTCCAAAAATGAGGAGCTGGCAAACAAATGCTCCAGAGAGTTTGAGAAGTGAATGTTGCCCACTGGAAAGTCATTGTTTCACTTTTTTTTTTTTTTTTAATAAATGCTCCTTGAGAATGGATTTGGTGGCAGTCCCAGTTCTAGGCGGTGGGGACACAGCATGAGCAGGATTTCTTATGTAGGTTACAGATCAGTGACCACATTCAGAGGGTGGCGTTGGGAGCCAGATTGCGGAGGATCTAGTTAAACAAAACATTGGAGAGAGTGTGAATCAGGCATTTGATACTTCTCTCCTCCGAGTTGGGCTCTAGGGAGACAGACACAATTCTTCATGGGCTTTCTGTGTTTTAAATACAGCCTTATGATCTGAGGCTTCCCTTTGGGCCCTATTAAAAACTTCCTGTAGGTAGGAGACTTGATAAACAGAGTGTCAGTAGGATGTTAATGACTGATGAAGCTTAATATACTAGTTTCCTAGGGGTATATGAATTATGTGAAACACAGGAAGTCACAGCTTAAATGATTAAATCTCTTTGGATTTTTAGATACCATTGAACAGATGGAGATGAAATTTTGTGAGGGTCAGAGTTGCCTTTTTGTTGACCATGAAATTATATCACAAAAGCAGCTGCTAAGACTGTGTGCTGTCTGCAGAGCCTGTATTTAAGAAAGACCATTCAAGATAAGACTGAGCTCTGGAATTATAAAACCTTTGGAAAATCTTTCATGTGAGAACAACATGGGGGCAAGCCTCTCACCAAAATAGCTCAGAAATGTGTGTCACGCGGTTACAGTAAATACCCAAGAGCTTCAGGCATAAACCACAACAGTCTTCTGGAGACAGAGGGAGGAGAAAGAAAGATGAAGGCTGTGGCTTTAGAAAAAAAGGGATAAATTAAGAGACTTGTTTGCTGTTAAGTCTGGCCCCCCAGAATGACAACATTTTGGTAGGTTTGGCATGTTCCTGAGGCTGTTCTTAATTTTGTTGGTTCCCTAAAATGTATGTAATTGATACAACAGGTCTGAGGAAGTAGACGAGGTGTGAGAAATCATGATATTATTCACGAGGGATTATTTTACAATCAGACACAATTAATGGTTTTACAGAGAACGATAGTTGACAAGAGGACCTCGATATTAATATCAGTTGGTCAATGCATTCTCTCCCTGCATGAGAATTATTTGTGATTAGCAGCGTAATATAAAATGCCATTCAAGATTCTGCACATAGCATTAAAGAGCCAGTGAATTCTGGCTTTGCCAACTACTTGGCTATGGGACCTGCAATGTATTACTTTCTATAAGCCTCAACCTATTCATCTAAACAATGGATTTAGAAAGACGAGGGTGAAGAAAGAAAGTGAATTTATGTATGTAAAATACTTAGCTTGTGATGGTCAGCAAGCTAGATACTTTACAAATCTATAAATCTGGAAACAGACCCAAAAGAATTAGGTGGAGAGTCTTCCAGGCAAGTGCTCTTAGCCTTCAACCTTCCAAGGGAGGCTGATAGTCTTACTGTTGGTCAGGTCTCCATCTCTAAGATGCTGAAGACACACTGACCTGTTTCTGCTTATTGACTTTCAATCTTACTTTCCTTCTAGAAAGGACCTGTGCTGACCAAAGCACATTATTAAATGGGATAGATGAGACTGTCTGCTGGGTTACATGCCAGTTTTAAAGCATGTAACAGAGCCACATTGATTGACCTTGAGTGGCTCCAAGCTACTGACAAATGTATTCACAGACCATCTGAAACACAATTCTTCGTGTTGTTAAGTGTGGCCATTGTGTTTTCATTCTTGGTATTTTAACATTCAATGGGTGGCCTTATTATACTTTATAGTGCTTTATGTATTGACTATGGAGCTTAGTATATATATCTAAAAAATTCAATTTTTGCTCAGAAAGCTGCAATAAGGTTCAGAGGCAGATAGGAGAGAGAGTTCCAGCTAGTCAGAGCAGAAAGGGGACTTAAGGAGTTAGTTTACTACAACATTGTTCAAAGTGCTGGAAAAGCAACCTTTAGGCTGGGCCTCTAGAAATGACTGCAGAAGAAGAGTTACACTGCAGAACTTGCCCACCAAGAGAGCTGCCATCTCTGTCACAGTTGAAAAGTCAGGGAGTCAGGAAGCTGCTATTCAAACTGCTGACCTCAGCTTCATACCACCTTGACTATGATCCAGGAAGTCATTGTCAAAGTTGTTGGCTCCAACCCATGTGTCTGCTTCAATCTACACCTGTAATGGATGCTTTGTGTACTACTGCTGTTTCTGTTTAACCATTTCCAAAACAAATCCTGTGTGATTGTATCTAACTGGCCTAATCCAAGTCACAATCATAACCACATATGGAAGAGAGTCTGGGAAATCTTGCTTTTAGTTTTTCAGCTTTGTAGGATACTATAAGAAGATTGGAATAGATACTGAGTGAGCCTGAGAAAATCGGCTGGATACACCCCAGGCAAGTACTTGTGCTAAGTGATAATTCAGATGCTACACCAAATGCAAAGATAAATTAAGCCAGATTTTGTTAAAAGGACTTGTCTATAGTCTAATAGGGGAGAAGAGACAAATCCAGTGTTTTCATACAGAATTGCTTCCTAATGAGTCTGGGCCAAATATCCTTCCCAGGTAGTTGTAGAGCATATTTATCCTATCATAGCTTTTAAAACACAGTATTGTAATTATTGGTTATTTTACCTGTGCGCTCAGTGGGCTATACTAGCTATTGAAGACAGGGACCATGTATATCTTGCTAACTGTTAAATAGCCAGTGTTTAATCCAGTGCAAATAAATATTTATTGAGTGGCTGGATACATGAAAACAAGCAGGAGTCAAAATGACAACCGTTAAGGATGTAGTTGTTCATTTATTATAGAATAGAATATCTTCTTCTTGTGAGTCTTATCTCTAAACTAAATTAGAAGACTCTAAATAATAAATGGAACAATATGTTAAGAGAATGTGTTTTCTCATGACAGTCCACCAGTCCTGGACTCTCCCTAAATGAAAACTACATATTAGTGGCTGGAAAAAGTGACTAATTTTTTTTTTAATTAGGAAAGAGGAAGTTTCCTTGTTTCCTTTTGCTAGCAAAGAGGAAACTATTGTATCACATAAATGAAGCATGTTGCTAGTTGCTATAAAAATGAGATTTATGGTCAAGATTGCCTGTTCTGCATCACTTCTTGGGATAGGCAATACAAGATGTTACAGGAGCTGAGATGTTTATAAATATTTGAAAACCCACTTGTTACTGCTGCTGCTATTAAAATCAACTAATATTTTGAGTATATAAGCATGAATTAGAAGGCCTAATACCTTCTATTTATGATTCTCATATAATTTAAATGAAATTTGTTGAGTCTTTAATGCAGAATCTTGAATGGCATTTTATATTATGCTGCTAACCACAAAGAATTCTACCATTTTACCCCATTTTAAAGCTGATGACTCTGAGTCTTGGAGAGTTTTACTTGTCCAATATTACAGGATTAGTGTTATAACAAGTGGATTCTCAAAGCTAAGCCCATCTGATGTCCAAGTCAGTGTTTTTAACTGCTATTGTGAGTTTCACCAATAGTTTTCCATATCCTGTAAGAAAACTCTTGTCACAAATATGAACAGTATATAGTGATGTCTAGTTTATATGATGCTTTCTACATGATAACTCTTTGTGATACAGTAACCATGCAAAGCTGTCTATCTCTACGTTAAAAATTCTAAAATAGAAAGTTAGAATGCATAGAGCCAAACCTTCATTGGAGGCATTCTGATGCTAAATGCTTATCTAGTGTCTTTTCTTCAAGCTCCCTCCCACCATGTGAACTAAAGAGCTGTAGGCAGAAACCTTTTCTGGAGGGCCATCTGGGCCTCTGTATCCATCAGAGCTGATAAGCTAATTCTCAGTCACCATAAGTGCAACTATCATGGCTCATGGAGAGAGGAAAATATATATTGAAGTCCAGTTTTTAAAAGTCTAATACTTTTCCAAAATGACTTGCTATATATTTCATCCAGCGAGGATTCATTACATAGGCTTTCTAGCATAAAATACCATTACTTTTAAAGAAAAATTTAATCTAAATTCCTCCAACTACAGTGGAAGTCCTCTTTTCTTATTGTTCATTTCTCACTAAAATATGGAACAATCAGTCACAGACATTAAATAAAATCTTCCTATATGCTCTTAAAGATAACTACCAGTTAAATAGAGCTATCTATAGGAATGGTTTTTGAAGTAAAAATTGCATTGTTTCAGTACTTTGGAGGATGACCGATGTCTGGCTTTTCTCCAGAGATGTATGATGGACTGTTCTAGTTAAACTAACCTGGCTTCAAGAATTTGAGATGAACTCAGATTTTCTCAAACAGTGGGGGTTTGTTGTAGCAATATGCAGACATGGGACATCAGAAAGAGCCAGATAACCAAAGGAAGAGCAGGAGCTGGAGCAGGATTCTAAGACCAAGGTGGCTTAAGTTAGCTCTGAAGCTTAGCATATAAGGCTTTTCACTCTAGGGTTCTAACTTAATGTTGATCTACATGTGGCTGAATTTTTTCATGGTTTTAGATTGTATTTTGTGATTCACCTTATTTTCTTTGTATTTATTGACTTTAATCCTCATGAGAGACAATATGAATTTATTTCAGACAGATTATATCCCAGCTCTGGGTCAGATATTCAGCCTTTATCTAATAAGATTCCCCTCCTCTAATGACCTGGACTTGCTGGGTAATGGCATCATATGTGCAAATTGTAGCTATTTCTTTAGCAGCCACTATGGGCAGAGTCATTTCCACTAGAGGGGCTGTAGGCATTTCAGACAATGTGCTGAAACAAAGGCAGTTTCTGCAAAAGAGCGTATTCTATTTATTCTACCTTCTGGATGTGGCATGAGTCCATCTGTCTCTGTCCCCACTCTAGCTGCTCCAGTTCAGGTCACCATACCTTATGTCTTGACTATAGCAATAGTTTTTTCATACACACACATACACACACCCTTACATATATATACACACATACATATTCCTACCTTCTATAGTGTTCAGTTCCAACCATTTTCAATTCTACAGTGAGAGAGAAAACGTAAATTAATCTGACTTCTTTTCTTCTAAAAAGTTCCAGTGACTTAGGAGAAACCACACATTCTGTAACATAATTTATGAGACCCATGCTGGCTTCTACCTAAATCTCCGTCCTCATCTCTAAGCCCCTTTTCTAGCCTATGGTTTAGTCCATTACCTGTAGATCTTATACTCTGCTACTTTGGCTTGTGGAACACTTCCCTACCTTTACACTGGCTAACATTCATTCATGTTGAGGTCCCAACTGATGCTTTCCCAACCTTCCAGTCTAGATTAGAGGTCCCTCTTAGGTTTACTTCCAGGATCCTGAACTTCTCTTGTCATAGAACTGAATTTCAATTACCTATTTCATGTATTCTGGTGAAAACTAAGTGTATGAGTGCAGGGGCTGTTACCTGTCATTACTAGCTCTCCAGTGCCTGGTATATGATGAGTGCTCTACCAATATATATTAAATCAACAAGAGAAAGAGAAAAATCTTTTTTCATAATATAGTGATTAAAATCCATGTAGTTACAACACCAAGAGTGAACCCTAATGTAAACTATGGACTTCGGGCAATAACGTGTCAATGTAGGTTCATTAGTTGCAAAAAATGCACCACTCTGGTGAGGGATGTTGATAATGAGGGAGGGTAGGTGTGTGTCGGGGTAGGGGGTATATGGGAAATCTCTGAACTTCACTCTTTATTTTTCTGTGAACCTGCTCTAAAAAATCTATTTCTGAAAATCCCTATTGTGTGTTACCTCATCTCACATTAACATCACCCCTCTTCCATATTGGTTTCTGCTCTGGCTTCCCTGGTCTTTTGTCAGTTCTTCATAACTCTTCTCCCCTCTCCTTCCACTGTCCTTGTGCATGCCATTTCCTCTGCCTGGAACACTCTTCTTGTGCCTGATTTGCTACCACTTAGAGTTCAGATTTTAGCTCAGTTAACTACTTTTTCAGGAAGTCTTTTCTGATTCTATACACCAGACTAGATAAAATCCTCCCATTATAAGTGACCAGCATCATATACTTCTTCAAGATACTAATGACAATTCTAACCTCACATTTATTTTTGCAATTATGTCTGTTTGTGGTTATTATTACAGTCCTAATCTAGCAAAGCACCTAATAGAAAAAAAATTATTTGATGAATAAATAATTCATCAAATTTTAGAGTAATATTGCCAGATAAACCATACCATAAGAACATGGTGAATAAGGTGGTGAGAACATCAAAGGTCTTCAGAAATCAGTTAGCCAGTATAGTAAAAAAGACTAGCAATAAACTATGACATCAAGGGACTGAATCTTCGTTACACAATAAGGCAGCTGTGTGATGTACATATTCCCTTATCTGAATTTCAACTTACACAGTGGTAAAATGGGGACAATAAGTTTTTTCTCTTTCTGAAAGTAAAGGCGATAAAAGAGGTAAATATCTCTGTAAGCTGCCGTATAAGGACAGATATAATGGCAAAGTTCAATCTTCTTCAAGGTAAATTATAAGCAAATATAGACATAGAGTATAATTTTCCTCAAATCTAAAATTTGCCCTATAAAAATACAGTTAAAACTGATAAAATGTTTGAAAATTGATTTTTTTTTTCATTTTGTTTCTAACAGGAATCATTTTCCTGTCCCATTAGGGTTGTCCGATTAGTCATTAAATAAACAATATACAATTCATTGAATTCTGTGTTAGCCCATTCAAGAGATGATGAAGTTATAACACAATGCTTAATACATGGTCCTTTGGGATTGGAATAGATAAAAGGTGTTCAGAAAATTCCCAAGAGGTTAGATGTTAGTGGAAATATCTGCCTCCCTTGGCCCGAAGAAAACATGATGGTTTCTATAGAACTGGAAATGAAGGATTTGAAAGTAACTTAAATTTAATGCACCTTTAACGTGAAGCGCACAAAGCACATTACAATAAATCTGGTGTTTGACGTTATTTATATCATTTAATTTTCACCAGTCCTTTGAGGGGACTACTATTATCTTTCCAATATTACAAGGAAAAGTAGTTGGGAGAGGACATAAATTTACCCGAGGCCACTTACTCTTTGGTATCTAGGGTTCAGCCCACCTGAGGCAACTGGCATGTTAGGAGAATGTCTGTGTGCCTACTCTGTGCTGGTTAATGGGAGAGTTAGAAAAGAAACACAGCTTTTGAAATATTAGAAACATTTTAAGTCAAATCTTACGATTCTCGTGATGTAGAAGGAGAAAATGAAATTTGAGAAATTAGGTCTCTTGATTAAAGTTACACAAAGAAGGGCAGAATATGTACCTGTCTCATCTAGAATAGAACACAGCAGGGACTCAATAAATGTCTTAACTGATTGATCTGGCTTTGTTTTCCTCTTATTAAAGAGGGAGGGAGAGGGCCGGGCGCGGTGGCTCACGCCTGTAATCCCAGCACTTTGAGAGGCCGAGGCGGGTGGATCACGAGGTCAAGAGATCGAGACCATCCTGGTCAACATGGTGAAACCCTGTCTCTACTAAAAACACAAAAAATTAGCTAGGCATGGTGGCGCATGCCTGTAATCCCAGCTACTCAGGAGGCTGAGGCAGGAGAATTGCCCTAACCCAGGAGGCGGAGGTTGTGGTGAGCCAAGATTGCTCCATTGCACTCCAGCCTGGGTAACAAGAGCGAAACTCTGTCTCAAAAAAAAAAAAAAAAGAGGAAGGGAGAGATCTTCAGAAGGATCTGATGCTACCCTTAAGGTAAAAATTCAGGGTCCCTGGCTCCTAGGTTCTCTGGGAGTGAGGGACTTTATCAGATTCCCATATATCTAGTCTAATGTCAGACTTTTGACACTAGCTGCAAACCTAGGCTTTGTGAGTGTTCATTGGAAAATACTGTGCAGTTCTAAGACTCAGTGATGATTTTCACATTAATTAACTTTTGGACTTCCAAGCTTCTGAGATAATGGTGAGTAATTGTAAGGCAGGCAGGTGGCATTTTGAAGGTGTCATGAAATGCACATTTATCAGTGTTCACAGACTAGTTAATGACAGTAAAATTATGTCCCAGTATTACATATAAACATGTCAATCCATTTCAGCACTTGCTCTTCCCATTCAAGGAAATCTTGAATTATTTTTCTTCAGGGGAAGAGAAGTGAGTTACAGTTTCAGTTCTCCTGCAACTACTGTCTGTCCTTGAGTAAGACATGCATGGAAGGGGTTGGGTGGTGAAGCAGGTAGACTGAAGAGGAAGTGTTCACACTCTGAAGTCACATCTCAGTTCAAATCATCTGAGCAATTTATCTATCTACAGAAGACCCCAGTTTCTGCATTTCTAAAATAGAAATAATTGTGATACTCCTCTTGTTGGTACAGAGGGTTAGCTTAATTCTAGTAAAGTCTCTTAGCACTTGGGAAGAACTGTTTATTGAGTTTCTGCTAAGGAACAGACAATATTCCTGCAGAGGAAGACGTATTGGCTGCCTGAGGCTTCAGTTCTCCAATGACTATCTTACTCTAAACTGGAGATGAATGGGCTATGTCAATGATATTTTTTCAATTGCCCAGAAAGCATAAATAATGAATAGTTATTCCTGTAGTGGCAGGAAAATCCATGCTCACCTTTGCACTTCTCGGGAGCATGGGGATCCCCAGCCTTGAGTACCTCAGATCACATTGAGACTTCCCATGGCCCACATTTCCTTTCTGCCTAGTTGCAAGGAGCAGGATGAGAATAATTTGTCTTTGTCTCCTTTCTCTCCTGCATCATTAATTTTTCCCTCTCTACTGCACCATTCCTATCAGCATACAAATTGGCTGCTGTTTTCCCCACATTAATATAATGTTTCTTGATCTCATTTTCCAAGTAATACTATATTTCTTTACCGTCTTTCACAGCAAAACTTTTAAAAAGACTTGGCTTTTTTTTTTTGTTTACAATTCTTTTCTTCCTTCTGGTCCTCATCCTTACCCCTCTATCAGAAAGCTCTTGATTGAGGACCTCTGCGTGGCCAAATCCAATAGAAAATTTTCAGTCTCTTTCTTATTTTAGCAGTCAGAAGCATTTAGTTGAGCTGATCACTCCCTCCTCCTTGAATTGATGGATTTGGTTTCTGGGACATTGTTATATTCTCCCTCTCTTCATGTTCTTCAAGGCAGTATCTTTAGAACTCTTCTCTTTGTTATCTCATCCAGTATTATGTTTTCTGTTGCTTCTGACTTTTAAACTTAACCTATAGATTCATGTATATGTGAATCTGACTGTCCAACATCTTCACTTGGATTGCAGGCAGGAATCTTAATCTTGTCTCAAATCTCACATACCCCCAACCTAAATCGTGAAATTTTTTCCCAAATCTGGTCCCTACAATTTTTCCCAACATCATGGTAATAACGATAGCAAACATTTACATGGGGCTATGTCCCAAGTACTATTTAAATAATCTTTTACATATTCACTCATAATCCTCCATACCATGTGAGGTTGATAATACTATTACTTCTATTTTGCAATGACTTCTTTCTCTTGAGTCCACATCCAATCCAATAGCAAATTTTGTTGGCGTGATATATTAAGAATATGACCACTTACCACTGACATTGTCACAATTCTGGTCCCAGCCATTATTATCACTTGCTTAGATTATGATAAACACTCCTCTAATTTTTCTTCTACCCACCTTGTGCCCATTGAATTTGTCTTAACACAGCAGCCAAAGGAAGGCAGATCATGTTACATCTGCTGCTCATAGCTTCCCATCTTTCAGAGTAAAAGACGGCATCCATACAGTGACCTCCAGGGATGTAAATCCTCAGCTTTATCTCCTATTACCACTGTAATCTCACCTGGCACTGATCTCCTTGCTTACTGCATTCCACTCATGCTGGGCTCCCAGTGGTTCCTGGAAGATGTACACACTTGCTCTTGTCTCAGGCCATTTGTACTTCCCTTTCCCTGGAATGTTCTTCCCTCGGGTTTCCATGTGCCTTGCATCCTACTTCCTTCAGCTTTTTGGTTAAATATTATCTTTTTAGTAAAGTATTCTATTTAAAATGGTCATATCATACCCTACTGAAGTTATTTCTTCTTCCTTTTAAATTAATAATCCTCTGACTTGCTTGTATTTGTTTATATTAATTTCAGGGCAGAAGAGGTTTTTGCTGTTCAAGTCATGGCATTAACTCCAGTATTTGTGTGCCTGGAACATGCTAGGTACTTAGAAAGTTTGTAATAAATGTAAAAATATTTGTGAAAAATGAATAAGTAAATGTTTTTTAGAGTTAAGAAATGAAATAATTAGAATTCCCAATACCATAAGTCATGAGTTGCAAAACTTGTTGGTACCAGGAATTGCTTTTGTGGAAGATAGCTTTTCCACAAATGAGGATGGGGAATGGTCTGGGGATGATTTAAATACATTACATTTATTGTGCTCTTTATTTCTATTATTACATTGCATTATGTAATGCTTGATGATATCTGTCATTAATATCTGCCATCTAGGGGTGATGGAGACAGTGACAGATCATCAGGCATTAGATTCTCATAAGGTGCACGTAACCTAGATCTCTCACATGTGTAGTTCACAGTAGGGTTTGCACTCCTATGAGAATCTAATGCTACCAACGATCTGACAGGAGGTGAAACTCAGGCAGTAATGTGAGCAATGGGGAGCAGCCGGAAATACAGATGAAGCTTCACTTGCTTGCCAGCCTCTCACCTCCCGCTGTACTGCCCATAACAGGCTGGTGATCCCATGCCATAAGTGATATTTGGAGCCAGATGGAATTTACATATCTTATAGAGACACCTCCCCATTTAAAAATGAAGAGAAGAAAGTATCTACTAGAAGGCTTGCCGGTTAAACCTCAGGCTTCAGGGATGAAGTTGTTTAATCATTTAGAGACTATATTTCCTGTCCTTTCCCACAAGTCGGCTTCTAAAGATAACATTAGATATTGTTAGGTAAAACAAAACCAAAGAAACCTGCAAACGTATAAACATTAAACATTCTAAGGTCTATTTGCTTAAAGATTTTTTCATATTTGTCATTGTGCTTTCTCTGTGTTTGGCTTAAAAATAGCCAGCTCCCTGCTGATAGCAAAGCCATCAGTTTCACAGCAACATTCAGTTAAAAGCCCAATTAGTCCTAATCCACGAAAAGGTTGCTATTCTAGGTCATGTAATATCTTATATCAAATGGTATATTAAAATATATTCTGGAGGGAGATGAAGAGACAGCACATGAGGTTTATAGCCCTCATGTCTTTACTTCAAATAAATTAAATACAGACTTCTCCCAGGTCTGAGGCTTAACTTTCATTTTGGACTCTGAATTCTACCACTTTCGTTAGCTTTAGATATTAGGATTTTACAGTCCAGAGCAAGAACAATGCTGAGCCCTCATTATTCATAGTGCAAGTTTTTGGGTACTTATTTAGGTTTTCAGATTTATTTTATAAAACTAGAATTTTATGGGTTAAAGACTCCTCCAGATTTTTGGGCTATATCCTGATGCCATATCAAGAACCATCTTCCTTGGTACTTAATTGTATGTGACTCTCGAGAGATTTGCAAACCTTGTTTTATATGTGTGTGTTTTTATAAGTGTCATTCTGGGTAGTCAGTTGGTTCTGGTTCATATTTCTTTCATATAAAGTGCCACAGAATAACATCTTAGTTATATCACCCTAAATTGAACTTTTTTGACAATTATTCATTCCTTAAGCTTGATTTTTTAAGCTAACACTTATTACATATATTTTCTGTTACTAGTTTTTCTTTTTAGGGCCTTTAGGCACACATTTCACTATGAGACAATCAATGTTTAACTTTTCTGAAAGTTGATTTAGAAGAGAATAGTCAACAATATAGAGAAAAACATGAGTGGATCTGTGTTCTAATTCTCATCTATGCTTCCCAAAGTTACATTTCAGATGGAATCAATCTACTTACCAGTTAGTGAGTTAGGGCCTATGATAGATGATATGCTTATTTCATCCAAATTCTTTCAGTAGTCAAGTGAAACAGATATTTCTCTTTTTGAGGGTAGGTAGGCAACAGAGTCCGAGAGTGGTTAGCCGCTCTAAGCCACATATCCAGTAAGTAACAGAGCCAAGACTTGCATAAATTCAGGTTCTGCTCTAAATGCTAAGGTCTTCTGTTACATTGCTCTGCCTCTTTCCATGTTCCTCTCAATTTTCTTTTCAGGTCCAACAGGTATTTTTTAAACTATAGTTTATCCTTTTTCTTCCTTTCTTTGGCTCCAGGTATTCATGCTTTGACAGTTAAATGTGGGATGGTCCATTGAAGCAGAAAGATACCTTTCTCCCTGGTTGCTACCTGAGTGCTTCTTATAAAACCATTTGTTTTATTATGACATTTAGCAGATTGTGTTATTTTTACTCACATGCCTAATGCTGTACTTTAATATGAGCTTTTCAAGAGGTAAAGAATAGTAAATTATTTCTATTGGTAACACAGATATGAGCCACCAGAGGCAATTATAGGCAAACTAAATTGATAGCTATGAGGTCCCAGTGTTGAACTGTTGTTGTGAATACTTTTCTCATAGACACCCTGATAAGTGATAGTGAGGTCATGCTAAAGCTACAGTGTAACTTTCTCCACAGAGTTTAAATCATCTCATATTTAACATTCTGTGAATTCCATATCCAGAAGACTTGAGGGTTATCAATATGGTATTTTCTCAAAGTAGAACCACTCTGCTTTCCAAGGATTTACAATATAGAAGCCAGGAAATACTCTGTTGTCAGTTCTTACAAATGTCCACTAACATATAAAAAATTTGTTTGGAATTATAATGAATGCGAGAGAGACATAATCATGACCTTATTAATCCAAAATCAAAACTGTTTTCTCAAAGGTTAACTGCCTTGTTTACAATTACATAAGCTCTGTCTACATGTCCTCATTTTAATTCTTGTTTCTTCTGGAAAATTTATTGGGTTATTATGCTTTTGAAAGTCATAATGAGTTTTCTGGGATTACTATGTAAACACTACATAATAATTTCTATTGGAATCCCATGCTTTTATTTCTTCACAGCTGCAGCAGAGCCAGCAACTCCTGATGTTAGTTGATCAGATTCAAGTCAATGAGAAAATGACATTTCTGTGCATCTGCTTTTGGCTAAGCACTGTGCTAGGCACAAGAGAGATTACAGGGATGAATCAGTCCCAGCCGCAGGGGGATTATTCTCTCACCCTCTCTCCACCCTAGTTCTATTGGTCCTTTTCATATTATCAGAACATATATCCTAGCAGGTTCTGTTTCAGGCAACGTTCCACTTCTTTATATGTTTGTTACTACTGTTCATTTGAGACCTATCACTAACCCTCATTCTGACCTGGAACATGTCTTTGGCCCCTCCATCTACTGTCAGGATAAAAATGACCCCACATTTGATGCTGTCATATAAATGGATCCCATTGTTTGGTAGTTACATTGAAATCTTTACTGTAAAAATTGTGCTGTGAAGAGTGAAAACAGATGATACTGAGTAACTCACTAGTGCCCTAAACTACTCCACACCTTTCAAACAAAATTGAGTATTTGTTATTTTCAACACTCTCTCTGTAAAACAAACAAAAAAACAAAAAAATCCGTATTAGTGACCCTATATCCAGTAGTGAGTTTGAACTTTGCTTTCTCATGTCTTACCTCTCTCTTGATTTCTCTGAAGTCACCAGTCTTTGGCCACTTGCTTTGTGATTCGCTGGCAGAAGATGTAGGAAAATCTGTGCCACCTATCATCAGCTAACCACTTTACTATCTGAGCTTTGTTAGTCTCAGCTGAAAAAAAAAAAAAGGATCAAATGATGTGGCATCCTTTTCTATTCAAAGAATCTTGAGGTCAAAAGAGTGGAATAGAATCACATTGGAGAAAAACCCTATGACTGTAAGAAATGCGATTAAGCCTTCAGTTTTCCCAGTTCTTTTTGCAAACATGAAAGAGCTCACATGGAAGAAAAGCCTTATGAATGCAAGAAGTATGGTGAGGTCTTTAGTTGTTCCATTCCCATCTGATGGCATAACTTACTCTTGAGAAAAACTATGAATGTGTGGAACGTAGGAATGTTTTTATGTCTCCTATCTATGCAAAGACACATGATAATAGACACTGAGGAAAATCTTAGAAGAATGCACACTAGATTAAAGCATTAATAGTGTAGAAAATACAAAAAGTTACCACTTTTGACAATTACTTTAAAAGTCATGTGAAAACTTCTACTGGAAAGAAATCCTACAAGTAATATGGAAAGCCTGATGCAAAATAATTATTATATAATGTTTGTGAAAATTCACAACATGAATAAAATATTACATGACATAAACATATGGTGTTTTGTCAATGACTCACTTTTTAAAAAAATCTTAATTTTGGGGGGTATAAGACACGTGGTAATAGACACTGAAGAAAATCTTGTAAGAATGCTGTCACATCATCTGTTTCATTCTTGACAACACAATTTTTACAGTAAAAATTTCAATGTAATCACCAAACAATGGGATCCATCTATGTAACAGCATTAGATGGATTTTTCCCAAAAGTTTAACTGCCTTGTTTACAATTACATAAGGTCTGTCTACATGATCTTCATTTTAATTCTTGTTTCTTCTGGAAATTTTATTGGCTTACAATATAGTAGGTATCCATATTTATGGGGTACATGAGATATTTTGATACAGGCATGCAGTGCGTATTCACACCATGGAAAATGGAACATTTATCCTATGTTACAAATAATGCAGTTATAATATTTAGTTATTTACAAATGTACAATTAAGTTATTTTGATAATCACCTTGTTGAGCTGTCAAAAACTAGGTCTTATTTATTTCTACTTTTTGTTGTACCCATTTACCATTCTCACCTCCCTCCTTATAGACCCTCTACCCTTCCCGTCTTCTGGCAACCATCCTTTTACTCTCTGTCTCCATGAGTTTAATTGTTTTGATTTCTAGATCCCACAAATAAGTGGGAACATGTGATGTTTTTCTTTCTGTGCCTGACTTATTTCACTTAACACAATGACATCCATTTCCATCCATGTTGTTGTAAATGACAGGATCGCATTCTTTCTTATGACTGAATAGTACCATATTTTCCTTACTATTCATCTATTGATGGACACTTAGGTTCCTTCCAAATCTTGTCTACTGTGGACAGTGCTGCAACAAACATGGGAGTGCAGATATCTTTCAACATACTGATTTCCTTTCTTTTGGGTATATACCCAGCAGTGGAGTTGCTGGATCATATGGTAGCTCAATTTTCAGTTTTTTGAGAAACCTTCAAACTGTTTTTCATAGTGATCGTACTAATTTACATTCCCATCAACAATATAAGAGGGTTACATTCTTTCCACCTTCTCCCAGCAATTTTTATGGCCTGAGTTGCGGATAAATCATTTTCACTGGGGTGAGATTGTATCTCATTGTAGTTTTGATTTGCATTTCTCTGATAGTGACATTGAGTACCTTTTCATCTGCCTATTTGCCATGTGTATGTCTTCTTTTGGAAAGTGTCTATTCAAATCTTTTGCCCATGTTTTAATTGGATTCTTAGTTTTTTGTCCTGTAGAGTTATTTGAGCTCCTATATTCTGGTTTTTAATATGTTGTCAGACAGGTAGTTTGCAAATGTTAGCCCATTGATATGGTTTGTCTGTGACCCTACCCAAATCTCACCTTGAGTTGTAGCTCCCAAAATTTCCACCTGTTGTGGGAGGGACCCAGTGGAAGATAATTGAATCATGGGGATGGCTTTCCCCACACTGTTCTCATGGTAGTGAATAAATCCCACAAGTCTGATAGTTTTATAGGGTGAAGTCTCTTTCTCTTGGCTCCATTCTCTCCTGTCTGCCACCATGTAGGATATGCCTTTTGCCTTCCACCATAATTGTGAGGCTTCTCCAGCCATGTAAACTGTAAGTCCATTAAACCTCTTATTCTTTATAAGTTACCCAGTCTCAAATATGCCTTTATCAACAGTGTGAAAATAGACTAATACAGTAATCAGTATCAGTAAAGTGAGCACTGCTGCAAAGATACCCAAAAATGTGAAAGAGACTTTGGAACTGGATAACAGACAGAGGTTGGAACAGTTTGGAGGGCTCTGAAGAAGAAAGGAATATGTGGGAAAGTTTAGAACCTTGTAGAGATTTGTTGAATTACTTTGACCAAAATGCTGATAATGACATGGACAATGAAATCCAAGCTGAAGTGGTCTCAGATGGAGATGAGGAACTTGTTGGGAACTGGAGTAAAGGGGACTTGGACTCTTGCTATGTTTTACAAAGAGACTGGTGGCATTTTGCCCCTGCCCTAGAGATTTGTGGAACTTTGAACTTGAGGGAGATGATTTAGGGTATCTAGTGGAAGAAATTTTTAAGCAGCAAAGCATTCAAGATGTGACTTTCATGCTGTTAAAAGCATTGAGTTTTAAAAGGGAAATAGAGCACAAAAGTTGGGAAAATTTGTAGCCTGGTGATACAGTAAATAAATACCCATTTTCTGAAGAGAAATTAAAGCCAGCTGTAGAAATTTGCATAAGTAAGGAGGAGCCAAATGTTAATTGCAATATAATGGGAAAAATACTACCAGGGCATGTCAGAGACCTTTGCAGCAGCCACTCCTATCACAGGCCCAGAGGCCTAGTAGGCAAAAATGGTTTCATGGGCCAGGCCCATGGCCCCCCTGCTGTGTCCTGAGTCCCAGCCACTCCAGCCATGGCTAAAAGGGGCCAAGGTACAGATCTAGCTGTGGCTTTAGAGGGTGCAAGTCTCATACCTTGGCAGCCTCCATGTGGTATTGAGCCTATGGGCACACAGAAATCAAAAATTAAGGTTTGGGAACCTCTACCTGGATTTCGGAGGATGTATGGAAATGCCTGAATGTTCAGGCAGAAGTTTCCTGCAGGGGCAGGGCCCTCATAGAGAACCTCTGCTAGGGCAAATGAGGAAAGGAAATGTGGGGTTGAAGCCCCCACACAGGGACCCCACTGGGGCACTGCCTAGATGAGCTTTGAGAAGAAGGCCACCATCCTCCACACCCCAGAATGGTAGACCCACCAACAGCTTGCACCATGCACTGAGAGAAGCTGCAAACACTCAATATTAGCCTGTGAAGGCAGCCAGGAGGGAGGCTGTACCCTGCCACTGGGTTGGAGCTGTCCAAGGCTATGCAAACCTACCTCTTGCATTGGCATGACCTGGATGTGAAAGATGAAGTCAAAAGAGATAGATCATTTTGAAGCTTTAAGATTCAACTTCCCTGCTGGATTTTGGACTTGCATGGGACATTTAGCTCCTTCATTTTGGCCAATTTCTCCTATTCAGAATGGGTGTAGTTATCCAATGTCTATACCCCCATTGTAGCTAGGAAGTAACTAACTTGCTTTTGGTTTTACAGGCTTGTAGGCAGAAGGAACTTACTCAGTCTCAAATAAGAGTTTGGACTGTGGACTTTTGAGTTAATGCTGAAATGAGTTAATTCCTTGGGGTGCTGGGCACAGTGGCTCATGCCTGTAATCCCAGCACTTTGAGAGGCTGACACAGGTGGATCACTTGAGGTTAGGAGTTCCAGGCCAGCCTAGTCAACATGGTGAAGCCTCATCTCTGCTAAAAATACAAAAAAATTAGCTGGGTATGGTGGTGCATGCCTGTAATCCAAGCTACTCAGGAGGCCGAGGCAGGAAAATCACTTGAACCCAGGAGGTGGAGGTTACAGTGAGCCAGGATCACGCCACTGGATTCCAATCTGGTCAATAGAGTGAGACTTTGTCTCAAACAAAAACAAAACAAAACAAAACACTTTGGGGGACTGTTGGGAAGGGATGATTGGTTTTGAAATGTGAGGACAAGAGATTTGGGAGGGGCCAGGGGTGAAATGATAGGATTTGGCTCTGTCCCCACCCCAATCTCACCCTGAGTAGTAGCTTCCAGAATTCCCAGGTGTTGTGGGAGGAACCTGGTGGCAGATAATTGAATCCTGAAGGCAGTTGCCCTCATACTGTTGTCGTGGTAATGAATCAGTCTCATGAGATCCTATGGTTTTATAAGGGGAAACTACTTTTTCTTGGTTTTCATTCTCTTGTCTGCCACCATGTAATACATGCCTTTCACCTTCCACCATGATTGTGAAGCTTCCCCATCCACATGGAACTGAGTTCATTAAATCTCTTTTTCTTTATAAATTACCCAGTCTTGGGTATGTCTTTATCATTAGTGTGAAAATGGACTAATACACCCTTCTGTGGATTATTTCTTAACTTTGTTTCTTTGTTGATGGTTTCCTTTGCTGTGCAGAATTTGTTTTTACTTTAAATTCTGGGATCCGTTGTGCAGAATGTGCAGGTTTGTTACGTAAGTATGCATGTGCCGTGGTGGTTTGCTCTGCTTATCAACCCATCATCTAGATTTTAAGCATCACATGCATTAGGTATTCATCCTAATGCTTTCCCTCCCCTTGCTGCCTTCCCCGCCACAGGCCTCTGTGTGTGATATTCCCCTCCCTGTGTCCATGTGTTCTCATTTGGGAAGTTTGGGAAGTTTTCTGAGGCTATTTTATTTGAATAAGCTTTTCTCCCCTACCTCTTTTTCTTCATTCTCTGTGAGGCAAATAACTCTTAAATTTGCCCTGTTCGGGCTATTTTCTAAATCTTGTAGGCATGCTTCATTGTTTTTATTCTTTTTCTTTTATCTCCTCTGACTATTTTCAAGAAGCCTATCTTTAAGCGAATTCTTTCTTTGCTTAAGAGACTGATGCATTCTTTAATATGTCAACTACATTTTTATCTCTAGAATTTTACTTCTTTTTAATTATTTCAATCTCTTCATTAAATTTATCTGATAAAACTCTGAATACCTTCTCTGTGTTATCTCGAATTTCTTAGAGTTTCCTCAGAACAGCTAGTTTGAATTCTCTGTCTGAAAGGTCATACATCTTTATTTCTCCAGGATTGGTCCCTGATGTGTTGTTTAGTTTGTTTGATGAGGCATGTTTTTTTGGATTATTCTAATACTTGTAGATGTTCACCAGTTTCTGAGCATTGAAGAGTTAGGTATTGGATTCTTTGCAGTCTGGGCTTGTTTGTCCCTGTCTTTCTTGAGAAAGCTTTTCAGATATTTGAAGGAACTTGGGTGCTAATCTCAATAACACTATACTTTTTGCAGAATCATAGAGTTACCACCTTCGTGGTCTTAGATAAGATCACAAATAATTGCACTACCAAGTAAAGAATCTTACTCTCTTTCCTTATTTTATCCCAAACAAATGGTGTGTCTGTCTGTCTGTCTGTCTGTGTCTGTCTGTCTCTCTCTCTCTCTCTCTCTCTCTCTCTCTCTCTCCCTCCCCCCCTGCCTCCCTCCCTGCTGAGCCAGCTGGAACTTGGGGGGTGGTGATGCAAGCAGCACCCCTGTGGCCATGACCATCAAGACTGTGCTGGGTAGGATTTGAAGCCAGCACAACCCTGGGTCTCTTCTAAGGCCTACTGTAACCACTACCTGGGTACCACCTGTGTTCGCTCAAGGCCCTAGAGATTATAATCAGCAGGTAGCAAAGTCAGCCAGGTTTGTGCCTTTGCTTTTAGGGTGGCAATTTCTCCCAGGCCCTGGGCAGGTCCAGGGATGCTGTCTGGGAGCCAAATATTGGAGAGAAAAACCTTAGAAATTTGCCTGATGTTCTGTTCTGTGGCTAAGCCGGCACTCAAACCACAAGATAAAGTTTTTTGCTTTCCTCCCCTTTCTATAGGCAGAGGAGCTTCTTCCTGTAGCCACCACTACCACCACCACTGACCCATGGGGGCATTCTGTCACACCATGCCAGTGTTGACCTGAAGTTCAAGGGCTCTTCTGTCAGCTCGTGGTGAATGCTGCCAGGCCTGGGACTCATCCTTCAAGGCAGTGGGTTCCCCTCTTACCCAAGACTGATCCAGAAATGCTCCCCAACAGCCTAGGCCTGGACTTTGACAGCCTGCCTGCCTCTTGCTCTACTCCACTGTGGCAGAGCTGGTACCTAAGGTGCAAGACAAAATCCCCTTTACTTTCCCTTCTGCATTTTTTAAACAGAAGAAGTCTTTCACCATAGTCACCACAGCTTGAAATGGGCTGAGCCATCTCTGAAGCCCACATATCTTAGAGCCCAAGACCCATGGAGTACTACCTGGGTGTTGCTGCTGGTTATTCAGGGCCCAAGAACTCATTAATAAGCAGGTAATGAATCCTGCCAGGACTGAATCTTCCCTTTCAAGGTAACAAGTTCCCTTTTGGTTGAGGGTGTGTGCAGAAATGTCGTCCAGGAGCTAGGACCTAGAACTGAAGGGGGCCTTACCACTCTGCCCAGTGCTCTATCCCACTGTGGCTGAGCTGATATCCAAGATGCAAGAAAAAGTGCTCTTTATGCTTCATTTTCCTCTCCTTAAGCAGAAGGAAGAGGTCACTTTTGATGCTGTGAGCTGCACTGCCTGAGTTTGTGGGAGGGGTGGCACAAGCACTCCTTAGCTGCCTTGTCTAGTGTCTCCCTAGGTTACGTGCCACCCTAGTCCTCTGGCTCTGAGCCCAGTCCAACACTAAGAGTTGCCCAGGAATTGCAGTCCTTGTGTCCTAGACTGTCTTTCATGTTTGCCTAGGACCCCAGAGCTCTTTGGCCTGCAGTGGTGAGATTTGCCAAGATCTCAAGGTTCCAGCTCTGGGATGAGTGACTTTCCTCTGTACATTTGGTCTGGTTCAGATGTTCAGTCCATGTACATGCACTGGCTGAGTCCATTATGGGTTCTCTGCAGTGACAGGGAAGCACTGCATTCAATGAAAATTCTCCCAGTTGTTGTACTCTTCCTCCCCCACGTGCACAGATTCTGCCTCAGTGCCTCATGGCTGCTACTGGGGGATGGAGAAGGGGAGGCATCAGCAGTTCAATACTGTCTCTCTGACCCTTTTCAGTGCCTCTTCCAGTGATACAACTTTAAATCCAGGTACTGTGATTGCTCATCTGATTTTTGGTTCTTGTGATAGTGCTTTTCTATGTGCAGATAGTTGTTAAAATTTGGTGTTTCTGTGGGGAGTGAAAACAGTAGGATTCTATTCTGCCATGTTGCTCCACACACAGTGCCTCTTTTTTCCTTTTCTTTTATTTTTGTTTTTGAGACAGACTGGTATGCAGTGGCATGATTTCAGCTCACTGCAACTTCTGCCTTCTGGGTTCAAGTGATTCTCATGCCTCAGTCTCCTGAGTAGCTGGAATTACAGGTGCGTGCCACCACACCTGGTTAATTTTTGTATTTTTAGTAGATGCGAGGTTTCACTATGTTGGTCAGGCTGTTTTTGAACCCCTGACCTCTAGTGATCCACCTGCCTTGACCTCCCAAAGTTCTGGAATTATGGGGATGAGCCGCCTTGCCTAGCCCAGTGGTTCCTAAAGAGAGTCCATGCACTGCAGATTTCCACTTCTCTTGCGAAGAAACAATGAGGTGAGAATTCTGTAGGTCATCTTTAAAAAATAATTAACAGGTAGTATTTTTGTTTTGTAATAAGCCAGCTGATAAAATATTCCTGTATCCATTTTAAACTATGTTGAATCTGTGAGCAAATTGAAGAGTATTTCTAATACGTAGGTAGGTTTGGTTTTAATGTAGTTGTTTAATTGTGTTGTAATTGATGGGCTATTGAAAAATGACTCTATTGTTAAGATACTTTGACTGGCCTTATGTGGCATATTCTGGGTGACCTCACTTATTACAGATAATCTACCTTCTGTTCTCATGGAAAGAACTCTTTTTTTGATGTAAAAACATGTTTACTTCATTTTCCTTGCTGGTGTCAGTTTCAGTGTATGTTTACATATTGTCTCACATGAATTATTATTTTTATCTGTTACCCTTTATACTTTGTCACTGCTTCTGGCCATTTGTACAATTCATTTTGAATTAAGGAGAGAGACCAATGATAGGGTAATATATTGTGTCTAATCTGAAAGAGAAAACTTTCAGTCTCACGTCCACATAAGAAATTGGCTGTGCATTTTTAATAAATGCCTTAAAGCAGGTTGAAAAAATTCTCTTATGTTCAATATTGAATATTTCATTATTAAGAGATATTGAACTTTTTCAAATAGTTTTCTGAATCTATTGGGATAATCATGTAGATTTTGACCTTTATTTTTTATGGTGTATTATATTGACTTTCAGATGTAAAAGCAGCATTGCTTGTATGGGTTAAATCTCTATTGGTAATGAAGTACAGGTTCTTATATGCTGATAGATTCAGTTTGTTAGTATTTTTGGAGGCTTTTTGCATCATAATTGGAGAGATTTATATACCATAGCAGAGCATAGAGTGTATGTTTAGCTAGTATAAAGTGATCTTATGAACCTAGATGGGGGAGCTCATTACACACTTAGACGATACTATCATATATGCAGTCTGTCATTGACCGAAAGGTTGTTATGTGATCTATGAGTGTAATATATACACAAAATATAGTTTTGTACAGAAATAATAGTATATATACAGTTCATATTACATGTTGCTAAAATACATGTATAAGTCCTTACTTGACATCAATAGATTCTTAGAAATTGTGACTTTAAGCAAAACAATGTCTAATATGTCAAACCTGCATTTATATCAATTAACACAGGATAGCATTGGTTTCATCATACAACATATTGTTTCACTTAAAGTCACAGTTTCTAAAGAACCTGTTGACAACATTGAGAACTTACTGTAGTTAGTATTATCGTATATAGGACAGCATTATAATACTATAGTGTATTATTGTAGTCTCAACAGTTGGTAGTATAATGTATTTCAGTTCTCTTCCAGCGCATAGGATTATTGAGACAGACCAATAACACCCTACTGTGGGAATCAAAGGGCATCTCACTTTCTTGATCCTACAAAGCCTTCCCCTGACACCCCTTATTTGCTTTCTCTGCTTCCAAATGCAATTTCTGTGTGGGCCCACGTGGCTTACAGTACTTTCATCCTCTTAACTGTGAGTATATGTAACTAGTAAATTGTTGTCAATCTTGAAAGATCCTTGAATTTGAGAGATAATATATTTGATGCAAGGCTCCATAGCTTCTATTTTTTTTCTGGTTTCAGTCTCTAAACTGTAAAGCATTCATGAAGACTTACTTCAGTCTACAGTGTCTCAGTTCTGCTCCATGTGTTTATATGCAATTAGAGGAAATACTCGGTTGGGTTTGCCTTTGTAAATGTTTCTTGGCTTTCCTTTCCACTTGATCAGGACATCCTTTGTTTTCTCTAAAAGTTACCCAGAGCACTGCTCTCACACTACACATATAAAGGACATAGTAAGTGAAGTAGTGACAAAATTCTGGTTAATGGTATCTTGCTTGATTTTTGTAAAACTATAGGGTTTAATATCTAGATCTAGATGTGTTATTCATTGTCACAGGCTAAGCCAGCTGCCCTAGATACAGGGAGGGAATAACTGAGGAACTGCTTCTCAGCCAACATCTTGAAGGAACATGACTTTTAAGACTCCCACAATATTCACACAGCTTATTAATGCCTCAGAATTCCAAACATTCTCTACTGTCATTGTACCATGGAGCCTTTCAAATGGTGGCAAGTGGTCTGTGTGGTTTGTGTATTTTCTATCAACTGCAGGAGCACCCAAGGTAAAGATAAACAGGAAATGAGTATAGCAGAATGAATATAAAAATGCCGCATTTTAAGAAGAACACATCAAAGTCTTGGCAGTTGTTCCATAAGGAACCTGAGTCACATTGTTGAAGTCCATTGAGAATAGGAGGATAAAGTCAGCCTGATGAAATGGGGGCTTGGTGTCTGTAATAGTTAATTACAGTTGCAAATTTGACTGGGTTGAAGGAAAGATGCCTAGATGGCTGGCAAACCACTGCTTCTGGATTGTTTGAAGGGGTGTTTCCAGGGGAGAGTTGTGTGTGTGCACGTTAGTGAACTGAATGGGGAAGATTTGCTGTCAATATGGTCAGGCACCATCTAATTGGCTGGAGGCCCAGATGGAACAAAAAGGAGTGGGATGCTTTCCTCCTGCTATTGTACATCAAAACTCCAGGTTCCTTGGCCTGTGAACCATTTGGCATTATGGCACCATTCCTGAGGGTGATCAGCCACCTGGGGTCAGGCTGATTTTCAATTGACCACTTCCATCATGGAAGGGCAGCATTTCATCCTTACTAAAATAGACTTACTCTGGATATGAATTTGCCTTTTTTGCATGCAATATTTCTGCTTAAAATGTTATCTGTGGACTTACAGAATGCCTTATTTACCATCATGGTATTCTACATAGCATTGGTTCTAACCATGTCAGCCAAAGAAGTACAGCAATTGGCCCATGCTGATGGAATTCACTGGTTTTACTATGTACCCTACCATCTGGATGCAGCTGGCTTGACAGAAGGGTGAAATGGCCTTTTGAAGACACAGTTACAGCACCATGTAGATGATAGCATCTTGTAGAGCTGGGACAAGCTGCTTAGAAGATTGTATGTGCTTTGCATCAGTCTGCAAGATGTACTGTTTTTTCCCATAGCCAAGATTCACTGGTCCAAGAATCAAGGAGTAGAAAAAATGGGAGTGGCATCACTCACAATTACTCCAAGTGACACCCTGGCAAAATTTTTGTTTCTTGTTCCTATGACTTTGTGCTCTACTGGATTAGAGGTTTTAGTTTCAGAGGAAGGAATACTCCCAACAGGAGACACAACAATGATTTTAATAAATTGAAAGTTAAGACTGCCACGTGTACAGTTTTTCTTCCTCACACCTCTGATTCACAATTTAAGAAGGGAGTTACAGTGTTGGCTGGGGAGAGTGATCTGGGCTACCAAGGAAAATTATTATTCCATGATGAAGACCAGAAAGAGTTTGTCTGGAATACAGAAGATACACACACACACACACACACACACACACACACACACACACACACACACACACACAGAGTATATTATATATATCTTCTGTAATATATATTCTATAGTATATATATTATAAATACACACACACACACACACACACACACACACACACACACACACACAATGTCTCCTGTTTATTCTGTCTCTCTAAAGAACCCTGACTAATACAATGTCCATCTGCCTTTTTTTCTACTGCCTATTTCCTTTGACACCATACTGTTTATAGTGGCTCATTTTTTTTTTCAACTCTTATTTTAGAATCGGGGAGTACATGTGCAGTTTCATTACAAAGCTGTATTGCATGATGCTGAGGTTTGGAGTTTGAATATATTTGTTAACCAAAGTAGTGAGCATAGTACCCAATAGGTAGTTTTTATTCCAACTTCTAACCCCCTCCCTTTCCCTATTGTATCCCCAGTGCCTGTTGTTCCTATTTTTGTGAAAATATGCACCCCTCAATGTTTAGCCCCCACTTATAAGTGAGAACATGTGGTATTTGGTTTTCTGTTTCTGCATTAGTTTGCTTAGGATAATGGTTTCCAGCTGCATCCATGTTGCTTCAAAGGACAAGATTTCTTTTTTATGGTTGCATAGTATTCCATGGGGTATGTGTATCACATTTTCTTTACCCAATCCACTATTAATGGGTGCCTGTCTTTGCTATTGTAAATAGCACTGGAATGAACATATGGGTCCTTGTGTTTTTTCGGTTGAATGACTTACTTTGCGTATATACCCAGTAGTGGTATTGCTGGGTCAAATCAAATAGTAGTTCAACTCTCAGTTCTCTGAGAAACCTCCAAACTGCTTCCCATAGTGACTAAACTAATCTATATTTCCAGAAATAGTGTGTAAGTGGTCCCTTTTCTTTGCAGCCTCACAAACATTTGTTATTCTTTGACTTTTTAACAAAAGCCATTCTGACTGGTGTGAGATGGTATGTGATTGTGGTTTTGATTTGCATTTCTCTGATGATGAGTGATGATTATGAGCCTTCAAATGTTTGACCACTTGTATGTCATCTTTTGAGAAGTGCCTGTTCACATCCTTGGCCCACTTTGAATTGGGTTATTTGTTTTTTTGTTTATTGATTTAAGTTAATTATAAATTTTGTTTATTGATTTCAGTTAATTATAATGACACCTTTCTCAGAGTCATAGTTTTCAAAATTTTTTTTCCAGTTCTACAGGTTATCTGTTGACTCCCTTGGTAGTTTCTCTTCCTGTGCAGAGCTCTTTAATTAGGTCCCACTTGTCAATTTCTGTCCTTGCTGCAAATGCTTTTGAGGGTTTAATAATAAATTATTTGCCAAGGCTGATGTTGAGAAGGGTATTTCCTAAGTTTTCTTACAGTATATATTTATAGTTTTAGGTCTTACACTTAAGTCTTTAACACATCTTAATTTGATTTTTGTACAGGGTGATAGGTAAGGGTCCAATTTCATTCTTCTGCATATGGCTAGCCAGTTATCCCAGCATGATTTATTGAATAGGGAGTCTTTTCCTGTTTGCTTATTTTTGTCAACTTTGTTGAAGATCAGTTGGTTGTAGGTGTGTGGCTTTATTTCTGTGTTTTGTATTCTATTTTCTTTGTCTGTGTATCTGTTTTTCTACAAATACCATGCTGTTAAGGTTACTGTAGCCCTGTAGTATAGTTTGAAATTGGGTAATGTGATGCCTCTGGCTTTATTCTTTTCACCTAGAATTGCTTTGGCTATTCAGGCTCTTTTTTGGTTCCACATGAAGTTTAGAATAGTTTTTTTAAATTCTATGAAATTGACATTGGCAGTTTGGTAGAAATAGCATTGCATCTCTATATTGCTTAAGGCAATATGACTACTTTAATTATGTTGATTCTTTCATCCCATGAGTATGAGATATTTTCGCTTTTATTTGTGTCATCTATAATCTCTTTCAGTAGTGTTCTGTAATTTTCCTAGTAGAGATCTTTCACCTCTTTGGTTAAATATGTTCCTAGGCAATTTATTCTTTTTATAGCCATTATAAATACGATTACATTCTTGATTTGGCTCTCAGCTTGAATGTTACTGGTATATAGAAATGCTACTGACTTGAGTTTGTTTTCTGAAACTTTACTAAAGTATTTATCAGCTCTAGGAGTCTTTTGGCAGAGTCTTAAGCATTTTCTAGGTATAGAATCATATTATCAGAGAAAATAAATAGCTTGACGACTTCTTTTACTGTTTGGATGCCTTTTATTTCTTTCTCTTGACTGATTGCTCTGGCTAAGACTTCCATAACACTCTTGTATAAGAGTGGTGGGAGTGGGCATCCTTGTCTTGTTCCAGTTCTTAAGGGGAATTCTTCCAGCTTTTGCTCATTCAGTATGATGTTGGCTATAGGTTTGTTATAGATGGCACTTACTGTTTTGAGGTATATGCTTGTGATACCTAGTTTGTTGAGGATTTTTGTCACAAAGGGATGTAAAATTTTATCAGCAGTTTTTCCTCATCTATTGAGCTGATCATATGGTTTTTGTTTTTAATCTTGTTTGTGATTAATGAAATTTATTGATTTGCATATGCTGACCTAATCTTGCATCCCAGGAATGAAGCCTAGTTGATCAAGTTGAATTATCTATTTGATTTGCTTCTGGATTCAGTTTGCTAGTACTTTGTTGAGAATTTTTGCATTTATGTTAATCAAAGATATTGGGCTAAAGTGTTTTTTTTTCCATCGTGTGTGCCATTTTTTGTTATCGGGATGCTGCTGACTTCATAGAATGAGTTAGGGAAGAGTCTCTCCTCTTTGAATTTTTGGAATAGTTTTAGTAGGGTTGGCACCAGTTCCTCTTTGTATGTCCAGTAGTATTTTACTGTGAATCCATGTGGTAGAGGGATTTTTTTTTTTTTTTTTTATTGGCAGGTTTTCTGTTGCTGTTTCAGTTTCTTCCTCATTCAGTCTTGGGAGGTTGTGTGTCTCCTGGAATTTAACCATTTCTTCTAGATTTCCTAATTTGTATGCACAGAGGTGTTCATAATAGTATCTGAAGATTTTTGTATTTCTGTGTGATCAATTGTAATGTCATCTTTGTCATTTCTGATTGTGCTTATTTGAATCTTTTCTCTTTTTTCCTTTGATAAACTAGTTAGTGGTCTATTAATTTTCTTCATTCTTTTGAAAAGCCAACTTTTGGTTTCACTGATATTTTGTATAGATTTTTGCATCTCAATTTCATTCAATTCTGCTCTTCAGTTATTTCTTTTGTTCTGTTAGCTTTGGGGCTGATTTGCTCTTTTTTTGCTTCTTCCTAATTCCTGTCAGTACACTGATAGATTGTTAATTTGAGATCTTTCTAACTTCTTGATGTAGGCATTTGGCACTATGAACTTTCCCCTTAGGTGGAAATCTAAAGCAATTAGCACTGCTTGAGTTGCATCCCAAAGTTTTTTGTATGAAGTGTCTTTGTTTTTAATTTCAAATACTTTTTTATTTCTGGCATAATTTTATTGTTTACCTAAAAATCGTATAGGCACAAGTTGTTTAATTTCCATGTAATTGTGTGGCTTTGGGAGATGATCTTGGTACTTATTTCTATTTTTATTTCACTGTGATCTGAGTGTGTGCTTGGTATAATTCTGATTTATTTGAATTATTGAGACTTGCTTTATGGCTATGTAGTTGATCTTAGAGTATGTTCCTTGTGCAGATAAGAAGAATATACATTATATCATTGCTCTGTCAATTATTTTGTAGGTGTATATTAGGTCCAATTGATCATGTGTTGAGTTGAGGTTCAGGATTTGATAGTTTTCTACCTCAATGATGTGTCTAATGCTTTCAATGGAGTGTTGAAGTCTCCTCTATTACTGTGTGTCTGTTGAGTTTTTCACAGGTCTAGAAGAACTTACTTTATAAATATGAGTGCTCCAATGTTGGGTGTGTATATATTTAGGGTAGTTAATTCTTGTTGACTTGAAGTTTTTATCACTATGTAATGCCCTTCTTTGTCCTGTTTTTACTGTTGTTGGTTTCAGGTCTATTTTATGTACTATAAGAATAGTGACCCTTGTTATTTTTTTGTTTTCTATTTGCATGGTAGATCTTTCTCCATTCCTTTACTTTGAGACTATGTGTGCCATTGCATGTGAGGTGAGTCTCTTGAAGACAGACAGTGGAGTCTTGATTTTTGTCTAGCTTGTCCATGTGTGCCTTTTAAGAGGGGCATTTAGGTCATTTACATTCACTGTTAATATTGACATGTGAGTTATTGATGCTGTCACAGTGTTTAGCTGGTTATTTTGTAGACATGATTGTATAGTTGCTATATAGTGTTTGTGGGCTGTGTGCTTACGTGTGTTTTTATGGTTGCAGGTACCATTCTTTTGTTCCCATGTTTACCACCCCCTTAAAGACATCTTGTAAGGGTGTCTAGTGGTAATTAATTCTCTTAGTGTTTACTTTTCTGAAAAAAAGTTTTATTTCCCTTTCACTTATGGAGCTTAGTTTTGAGGGATATGACATTCTTAGTTGGAATTTGTTTTAAGGATGCTGAAGTTAGTCCTCCAATTTCTTCTGCTTTGAGGGGTCCACTGCTAGCTTGATGAGGTTTCTTTGTAAGTGACTTAACCCTCCTCTCTAGTTGCCATTGAGATTTTTTTCTTTCATGTTGAACTTGGATAATCTGATTATGTGTCTTGCAGATAGTCATTTTGTAAAATACCTTGTAGGGGTCTCTGAATTCCTTGATTTTTCATGTTGGCGCCTCTAGCAGGATTGGAAATTTTTTCGTGGATTATATCCTCAAATTTATTTTCTAAGTTGCTTACTCTCTCTTCTCTCTCAGGGATGCCAATGAGTCATAGGTTTGGTCTCCTTACATAATAACATATTTCTTGGAGGCTGTGCATTTTAAAAAATTATTTTTAACTTACTTTTGTGTGACTGTATTGATTCAAAGGACCAGTTTTTGAGCTCTAAAATTTTCTCCTCTGCTTGATCTATTATGTTGTTAATCTTCTAACTGTATTATAAAATTTCTGTAGTAAATTTTTCAGTTCCAGAAACTCAGTTTGGTTTTCTTAAAAAAGATTTTTCAATTCTTGGATTGTTTTACTGGATTACATGGATTCCTTGTATTGGGTTTCCACTTTCTCCTGGGTCTTGTTGAGATTCCTTGTCATTCAAATTCAGATTTCTATGTCTGTCATTTCAGTCATTTCAATCTGATTAAGAACCATAGCTAAGGAGCTAGTGCAATTGTTTGGAGGTGAGGGGACCATCTGGCATTTAGAACTGCCAGAGTTCTTGCATTAAATCTTTCTCATCTGAGAGGACCGTTGTCCCTTTCTCTTTCAATTTGCTGTCATTTTTTATTTATTTTTGTTTTTATATTAATATCCTTGAGGATTTAACTGTGATACAAATAGAGAGCATAGTCAATTTTCTTAGATTCTGGGTGCTTATGGTGGACCAAGGCTCTGTATGGTATGTTTATTTGTGGCTAGATGCCCGCATTGGGCAGTGTATACGGGAAATTATTTGTTGGTGTTGTTATTCAGGCTGCAATCCTGTAGATGGCGCTTAAGAGTAATGGCCGGCAGGTAGGCCCCAGTTGCAAGCTTCTTTCTCCTTTCAGTGCATTTGCAGTTGTGCTTTTTGGTGGAGAAGGCAAAAAGGTCAGAGAGATAAACCCCTTACCAGGTCCATTCTCTGGCTTTAGGGGAGCTCCCTCCAATCACTGGAACTGTTTCCTGAATTTCTTGAGCCCCAGTGGGGGTCCTGGCGAACTGTGATCCCCCACATTCCTTAGGGATGGCCGAAACTGAAAGTTAAGTTGCCAGGAAACCTGCAGCTCCCTGGGAACATGTTATTTCTCTGTGCTTGGCAGAGTTGGAGTAGGTTGTGGGATGTGTCTGCAGGTGGTCTGTTGATGTAGTAGGTCAAGGATGGGGAGCTCCAGGCAAGGCTGGTGTTGCAGTAGGTGTGGAACTGATGTGTGGCACCTGTGGCCCAGGGATTTTTGCCCAGCAACTATGAGGACCACCCATTTCTTTCTCCCTTGACCAGGTTTCCTTCTGGTGGCTGTCCCAGTATCTGGCCTGATTAGCTAATTTTGTCCCAAGCCTTCTGCACCCAGATTGCTGGGATATTAGGTGTTCGGGGCTGCAGGGATCCTTGGGTCAGAGGCTGCAACAGGCAGATAGGCTACATCCTTTCCAGACCAGCCTTGTGGAGGGGGGCACACCCAAATCCTGCACTTCCCCATAAATTTGTGCCTCACTCTTCACAGCTAATAATTGGTTTTAAGGGGCAGAGGACAAAGCCAAGGGCCCAGTCCTAAACCCCAGAGTTAGATAAAGCACGCAGCTCTGGGGTATGAAGCTGAGATATGTGGCTGGAACTCACAGGGAGGAAAGCCTTCACACTGAGAACACTGAGAAGGGGCCAAGGTGTTCCCAGGCCACCAGCAAAGCACTCGGGCCAGACAGTGGAGGCTGCTCTATGTGCTTGCTTTTGCACGAGTGGCAGGCAGGGACCCCGCCAGGGGCCGGTGAACACAGGGACATGCAGATCTTGCGTACCCCAGTCTCATGGAAGAGACAACCCTCTTGTCTCCTGGTCCAGCATACTGCAAAGAGTACGAGGCACTCGGAGCCCTGGGAGATGGGCTATGGCTATGTTTTATTTCTCCTGTACTCTTGCAAAATCTCGTGCAGCCTTGAGTTCTGTCTCTGCCTACTCTCCAGGAAGTTGCCCTGGTCAGCTCAACTGCCCAAGAGCGGGCATTGGGATCTCTTGTAGCTAGGATCCCAGAGGTCTGTGGTGACAGGGGGTTGCTGTGCAGTCACTTCACTCACCCCTTCTTGAGGTGCTATTCAGGGCCAGGAACGAGTCCTGGTGTTCCACGATCCCATACTAGGTTCCTGGCTTCCTCTCTCTTCAGCCTTGGTGTCTGTGTCTCCTCTTTATTAACTCTCTGTGTTTTCCCTTAAAAGGTTTGTTCAAAATAGATTGATTTACTTAATATTTTGGTCTCTTTAAGTGGGAGAAGCTCCTACTGGCTCTATCTAGCTGGCTATCTTGTCCCTCTTACTCTGTAGTTAACTTTTTTCTTAATTGGTTGTCAAATAAATTCTCCAAATGTGTTAGCTAATACAGGGCTTAAGCTAGCAACACATTTTTGTGTATAAAGAACTTTTACTTACTTTATCTTATTTATGTTTTGCAATAGCCTTATAAAGTACTTTAGTCTCCACTGTAAGAATATGAAAATAATACTCAGATGTTATCTACCTGAGATCCACAACCAGATGCGATCCAAGTCTTTTAACTCTTACCCACACTATGTTGTCTTCTTCTCTGGACCATTTTCAGGGTAGTTTTTATTTCAGAGGGGACATTAAATATTATGCATTAGTAGCTGCGGAAAGGCAAAGAACAAGGGCAAACAACTCTGCTCAGTATTTCTTCAAATCTCTTTAGATATACTGCTGTGTCTGCCTTTTCTCCACTTCTAGTAGCTGGCTCCACCCTTATAATCTGCACAGGAATTTACTCAGTTACTGGGGCAGAGTTAAATCCACATTTTGGGGCCAGTGTTACTTGTGCAAGTTTTTGAGGCAATTTAGGCATCTAAATACATGTATTAGGGATGGTAAATGGATTTATATTCCTCGCCAACTCTGTTAGATTATTAGTGGCTATCTCCTTGAAAAGGATTCTAAGGTTGCGTCTGAGTTCAGGACACAAGCATCATGATAGATTATTGATGTCTGCCAGGCTTCTGTGTGGAGGAAGTGTTCAGATACCTACCGTGTAGTTGCAGTTCTTGACAGAGAGGTAGCATGTTAGACTTAGAATGGGTCCCAGAGATCATCTACTCCAGTCACCTCATTTTACAAATTAGGGAACCAAGGTTTGGAGAAGGGAAGAGTCTACTTAAAAGCAAAGAACAATTTTGATCTGGTATTCTAGTTTGATTTCTTGACTCCATGCAGAAAGTGCTAGCCATTATATAGGGAGTAGGTGTAATGCCCTGCTTTATGCTCCCATTGAAGCTGTCTGTCTTGGCTATGTTGAACTCTTCTGTTGCTTTTCTTGGTCACCTGCCTTGGATTCCTCTTTGCCTAGGGTTCTATCTGACCCTGCCTTCATGTACTGTCCCTCAATCTCCAGATCTATCCTTCCACCCATCTCACCTCCATCCACACGAATCTTTTTTATGTCTCTCACTGTTGTTTCATATACAAACATATTAAAAGATAAGCATTGTTTAGGCCAGGCGCAGTGGCTTACGGTTATAATCTTCCTTAGCATTTTGGGAGGCAGAGGAGGGCGGATGATGAGGTCAGGAGATTGAGACCATCCTGGCTAACATGGTGAAACTGTGTCTCTACTAAAAATGCAAAAAATTAGCGGGACATTGTGTTAGGCAGTTGTAGTCCCAGCTACTTGGGAGGCTGCAGCAGGAGCTTGAACCTAAAAGGCAGAGGCTGCAGTGAGCCGAGAGCATACCACTGCACTCTAGCCTGGGTGACAGAGCAAGACTCTGTCTCAAAAAAAAAAAAAAAAAAAAAAAAAATAGCATTGTTTACCCTCTTGTTGGTTATTTGGGTCATAAAATGGAATTCTTAAAGACATAATTCTTAACCTTAACAGAAAAATCCCAAATGATTGAAATGCAGAGTATCAGGGGAGTCTGTTTCTCATGCGACATGAGGTATTTTGGCAGAAAGATTATTGACATCAGTCATCAAATCAGGGCTAGTCTTGATTTTATAAATACTTATAAAATATTTTGTTTCATCACCTTATATTCACTGAACCTTCCAACTCTTTGATTTCCTTTTTTTTTATATATAGTTCATGATAATGCCCATGTTAGCTCATGTTTTAAAAATACAGAAATCAAAGACACAGAGGAGTGACAATTTGCCCTAAGTATTTTGATGACTTATAGGCAGAACTCGGATGAATAATTGCTGCCTGCAGCTCCACAGCTTCTCCTCCCTGCTCCTTAGCCCAAAGAGCTAACCTGCTGTTCTTTACATTTCGGTGAAAAGCCAATTTTTCTCATCATCCTGCTTTACAGAGGCTCAGCACACTTCAATAGAATCTGAAGGTGTTGAGTTCCTGTTAGTGATACTTGCTTTTCAAATACGCAGTAATAAAGTCTAAACTTACATCCCTTATTTAGTCTCAAACAAAGCTTCCTTCCAGCATGAAGACGCGGGAGTAAAACATAACCATTTATCTGCTAGTTCTGGAAGACAGAGTACGATTAAACAGGTACTGTATCACCCTGTCAGGCATTTGGGCTCTGTTTAGATCCATATGGTGGTTCCAAGAAACATTATAGTACATTTCTTCATCTGTGACTATGGCAGGGCGTGTGTTTTGCTCAGGGATCATGGGCCTTGGGTTAATGGCAGATTATAGACATGGTTCTACATAACACAAAACTTTGCACAGAAGCATTTAAGGGAATGGAGTTTGATCTGCTAGTGTTAAATATTTATAAGTCTGTACTATATATATAATGTCTATTTAAAAGATCCAAGGCTTAGGTATGTAGCCTTCGTTAGAATCATCCACTACCCATCAAGGATTAAATCAGGATTTGAACTGAGTTCCCTCTGATTCAGAAGTTCCTGTTTTCTTATACTAAGCTACTCTGATTTACAATCTGTATACATTCTGTATAATCCCAAACTAATGAGACCAAATAAATGTTAGAAATATTTTTGTGTATTACATTTTAAGGAATGAATTGATATTATACAGCATTATATGGGCCAGTGTGAGCTTTAAACATAAATAATAATTAGCAGGGCTGAACTAATAAAAGCAGAAATCAATCGGATGTGACTTGAGTGGCAATGGGACGGTCACTCTTGCTTCAGAATAAGCCATCTTGTCACCATGCCTGGACTTGAATACAATTATTATTAGACTGTAAGAAACCTTAGAGATCATCCATTTTATCAGTCAGGAAAACTGGTCTTAGATTTGTATAGTGCCATCCCAAGAGCTCATAACTACTTAGCGTACTAAGAGTCATAGCTTAATGCATATAAAGCTATTAGGTTTTTCAGAGTTCTAATTAAAAATGGAAGTCCCTAAGGTAAGCATTGAAAATGGATTTTATCATATGCCAACTCAGATTCACAAGTGGTTTCTACACAAAGTGTACTGACCAGGATTTGGAGGCTGCATGTAGTCAGCAGTAAAGAACACTATGATTCATTTTTGATGCCTGTTATACCTACAGGAAGTGTCATTCAATAGAACATGTGCTAAATCTCACGTATTTCTGGATTATGGGATGAAAATCCCTCTAATTCATTATCTTCAGGGTGGAGGAAGTCTGGCTGTACTATCAGACCTACTTTCACATCCTGACAGCTGTCCTTAAACCTTAGTTTTGTCAACTATAAAATGGACTAATTATAGCTGTTTTACCTCCCTCATAAAATATCTGTGCTGATGAGACAGCCAGGTTGGAAGGGCTCCCAGGCAGAGCCTCCAACCGACATGACATGCGCACTGGAAGGAATGCACTCTGGGGTAGAGCCACAGAAGTTTGAGCCCATTGCAGGGGAGGAGCCTGGCCTCTTCCTTTGTGGAAGCTGGGATTCAAAGTGTGAGACAAGAAACGCACCAGCAGGGACTCTGGCTTTGTGGAGAGTCCCTGTTTTCCTTTTTCTTCATTTTCACCCAATGAAACCCTGTGCTACTCACCCTTCAAACCATCTGCGAGCCTACATTTTCATGGCCATGTGACAAGGGCCTCATCTTTAGGTGATTGTGGAAAAGTCCTGCAACAGTGACTAAAAAGAAGTGACACGTGGGCATGTGTACATTGCTAATATAGATACCACTTTTTATAGTTGAAAGCCAAGAAGCTACTGGACCTAGAAGGAGGGAAACAAAATTCAAATGGAAAGCAGAGAGATACTATTTTCAGTATTTTTCTTCAGCTAGTCATGTTGCAAAAACTGACCTGAAGTGTGATGTGTTTCTCCAAGAAGGGACAGAATTACCACTGGGTCTTAGTGTGAAGAATCTGCCTCTATTGAGAATGCTCTGAGTTTGATCCAATTAACAGTGGGGAGAAAAAGGACAACTTTTTGAGTGGCATTATTAACAGTTTCCAGTTCCTGAGATTGTTTTCAGTATAGACCCTAGTTTCCTTAGAAAACTGGTATTTCCACTTCTTTCCCAAACTGAGGTTGGTGTGGCTTGCATCGTGTCTAATAAGGTTTAGATTTGAGTGTGTACAAACTGCTCTGGCCTTGCTTTCCAGCCCATTTAAGTCTGGCTCTGGCTTTTCTCACACTACTTTGCTTTCATTGTTTTTTATTTGTCAGCGAGCCTATTCTCTAAGAAATCTCCTTCTCTTCCACCCCTTCATGCCTTTTTTGATGCCCTTCCCTTTCCTGGAAGCCTGTTCCATTGGAATGCTTCTTTTTAGTAGACCTCAAAGTCAGCATATTCAAAACAAAACCCGCCTCGGTTCCCTTTTGATGTAGACTCAATGTTTGCGTCCTTCCCAGATTTATATCTTGAAACTTTATCTCTAATGTTGTAATATTTCAAAGGTATTAGGTTATAAATGTGGAGCCCTCATAAGTGACTTAGTTCCTCATAAGGTAGTACCTTTATGAAAGAAGCCCCAGAGACCTCTTTCACTCCTTTCACGATGGAAGAACAGGAGAGGCTACCATCCATGAGCCAGAAAATGGGCCCTCACCAGACACCCAATCTGCAGACACCTTGATCGTGGACTTCTCAGGCTCCAGAACTGTTAGGAAAAAAATTGGTTATTTAGGCCACCTAGTCTATGATATTTTTTATTGCATTCCAGAGAGACAAAAGTACCACCAATGTTGTGTTTCTCCCAATCTTCCCTGTCTCAGCAGAAACTTGAGAAACTGGACTTATTTTTGACATGCCCCAGTACTTCCCCAGTACTTCACCCTCTCCACCCCTAATTCTATTCATTACCACCTTCTGTTGATTTTACAACCTAAATGTCTCCTGATTTGACTGTTTCTCCCACTGCTATCACTCTGTTCTAGTCCACATTATTTGTCATCTTGATCCCTGGATTATTCCATAAACCTCCTAACTGGTCTCTTTGCTTCGCAGACTGAAATGCTTCTTCCAGAAATATCCAGTCTTTATATCCTTGATGTATTCCTTCAATAGCTCAATTTCCCTCTAGAAATAGAATTTACAAGTCCATCTGAGATCAGGCTTTAGTTATATCTCTTTAATATTTTTCATGCTTTTGAGCGGACCATGCTGAGTTTAATTCTGTGCCTGGACATGCCATGTTCTCTTTCACATCTGGGTCTTTGCACACACAGTTTCTTCTATTTGAAACAATCTGTCTTCCTCTCTCTACCTAACTTCCAGTTAATCTTCCAATTTTAGCTTAAAAGTATGCCTTGACTGATGCTGCAAAATAGATTTGTTCTTCCTCCTCCTATATGTTCACATCACCATGTGCTTCACTATCCTCTTGTTTTATCATAATTGTACATTTATTATTTGTCTTTTCCCTAATCCATTAACAGTATTATAGCTGTAAGCTCCATCTATCTTATTCATAATTTCCAGGTGTTTATTACGGCTCAATAAGTACTTATTGAATGAATGAATAATTTCCCATCTCAATAGGTCTCCATCATACTCAATCTTCAAATTTCACCTTAGAAATCTATTTTATGAATGCTTTCTATAATTCTACATCTATATGTGATATTTAGAATTCTTAAGCACATAACTGATACCCCTTACACTGTACTCCTTTTTTCCTGGTTTGAGTTATAGTTATTGTTCTCTTCTGCATCACCTTCAACCTCCCTAGAGCAAGATTCTATCTTACATACACCCTCATATGCTCTCACAGAACCTAGCTTAGAGCCTCCTTTATAAGATATTTAAGCAATATGTGATTGCTTAAATCAACAGAAAAGCCTTCTCACTTAGGGTAAATTAAATAAATGGTAGGCTCTTTACAGAAATTGAACTCTTTTAAGCAATTATTGTCACTACATTTGCATCATTAGGATTAAGATAATACAGCTAGAGCATTTCTCCTGGTTTTGGCATTTTCGTAACAATTTTACAGGCTACAAAGAAAGATATGATAAAACTTTGAAAATACACCTTTGAATGTGCAACAGTCTCCCAACTCACAGATATCATGATGAGAATCAGCAAAGACTATTTATCTATTCTTGCAGTAAACAGGTTTATCCTAAAGATACCATTTCTGATAATGTTTTTAATCTGAAAATGGCTATGAATCCCTGAGCATACACAACATAATCCCATACAGAACTTTTTATTGCCCATTTCATTGTGTGTTTGGAAGACTAGATAACAGTTAAGATCACTTCGGGTCCTAAGAGCTTAGGATTCCATACATTAATTTATTCAAGCAGGACAGGATGCTGCCCTAGAGTTGGGAATGCAGACCAGAATCAGAGGACATGAGTTCAATTCTCAAATCTGATAATTATTACCATCTTGACCTTGGCTACATTCATGACTTTTTTTTCCCCACATAGATTCTGTTCTGAGAATTGAGGATACAGTAGTGTACAGATACAGTCTGTTGACCAAATAACCCAGCCTCTCTGAACCTTAGTTTTCTCATCTGTAAAACAGTGTTAAAATGAGGTGTGTGGATTGTCCTGCCAGAGAGTTAACTAACACAAGGCTTTTAGAATAGGTTTACACATGTTTGAGAATTAATACCTATAGCTATTTGGTAATTTAAATGGAGACATGATGAGATATAAAACACTGGGCTTGGATCTATCAGTGCTTTTGGGTTCTTCAAGTTAGTAACATATGGAATCTTTTCCCCATTTTAGAAGCATAGTCCTCAGAATCACATATACAATCTCTTTGAGGTAAGGACGTTATTTTTATTAATTTTTGGCATACTCTTGTCGATATTGAGTTTTGGTAGGTTAGCCTGCATGTAATGAGCTGCTAGTAGCAGGCAAGGAAAGAGCTCAGCTCCAGCATTCATGTGGAGTCAATGCAGACGACTCACCTTTTCTCATGCTGCTGTGCACCTAACCCCAAGGATATTGGAAAGCCTGAATCTTCCCAAAGAGACTAAATTACTTCCATGGCCTTATACCTCATTTTTGTCCAAAGAGCAGCACTTTGAGTAACACGTACTCTGCCTCATGACTTTGAATAACATGTACAGTGCCAACACAAATTGAAATCATTTCAACCTAAAGAGCGCTGGCCAGGCCACCCTCTTCCGTGAATGGAATACTAGGGAGTGGACACTGTGCCTTGATTGCTGGCACTGGTGGGAATGATGCCACCTTTGCACCTATGACCAGCGATGGAGGGAGACTTTCCCAAAATTTTAGGATTAAACGTGATATGCCTAGATCAGTGCCTAGAAGGCAGTCCCTTTCAGCAGTAACCAGTTGGTTGGCATGCTAAGATTACACAAATTCTGTCTAGGGATCTTAGGGGATCCCTAGACAGAAACAAAGATGGGGGTCATTGAGAGGAACAGACTGGACTTTTGGCTTCTGACCAGCATTCTAGAAGCTCTAGAATGTGTGATGCTGGGAATCAGCTGGGGCATACTATATTTTGCACACAGAACCATATAAAATGATTCTTTAGTACAAAAATGATGAGTAGGAATGTGCTGTACAAGCTGTAAAATGGCTTACATATGCATAGTGTTAAGTTGAGCTACTGCTCTGCCTTGCTGTAATAGCCTCATTCTGTACCTGTCCATGTCCTTTCCTCCTCAGGGCGTAACCGCAATAATGGACAGACAGACAAGATATCAAACCTGTGGCATGAAGGAGTAAAACCAGTTTGCTAGCATAAGTTATTATTTAGTTCTTTTCCTTTTCTAAAGTATTGTGTCTCTTAATCTTCAGGTTATCTGAGTGGTTTAGCCTGTGAGTGGTTTTAGTTAATCCCAGTTGACTTTAGCTGTAAAGAATTACATTGACCTATTTCCATTTCAATGGTAAACTAAAAGGAAAAACTGGGAAACCCACATTTAGAAGTTAAATTTATATTTCTCCTGTACCTATTTCCATTTTCATAGTTTTTGCATCAATTATCTTGTATAATTATTGCAGCAATCCTGCTTCTAGGTTTTATGTCTATTTCACAGGGGGTGACACTGGGGTTCTGAGAAGTATGCTAACTTGCCTGTGGATACAAATAAGCTAAGAAGCTGACACAGGAGACACACAAAGCCCTTGTAACTGTGAATTCAGGGCTCTTACTGAACCACAGCTGCCTTCTGGTTTATTGTAGTCATTCATCATACATCCACATCAGCCAAAGGGGAGACTCCCCATCTGCTCCCTGCCTAGCCTGTCAGTCTCTTAGGATATGACCTTGGCTGCAAGGAAGGAGACAGGAGATATTCTGCCAGCTCCAGAACTCCAGTTGACCTGAATGACTAGGGAGAAAAGTAAGAGGCACAGCACTCAGTGGAAATGGCTGTCAGCAGCCTGGAAAAGGAAATTTAGGTGCCAGGGTCTGACACAAACCAGAGAATCAGCAGCTTTGCAAGTTCAGCAGGGGTGCTGGGGCTGTGGGCATGTGGCATTCTGTGACAGAGAGTGTCACTAAATTTCTCTGAGGAGCTTATGAGAGATTAGAGACTTGTCAGAAAATGAGACTGTTTTAAGCCAAATAAAAGGACTTAGAAAGTAGATGGACATGTATAATAAAAAGAAACAAAGATGCTTTCAAATCAATTTAATGAGCCACTTTTTGGGGAAACAACTGTGTTCTTGAGTTTGATAATAAAAATGGGAATATATGTCTTCTTCAAAGTCATTTGAAATGTCATTTTTTTTGAGCATGCTATTAGATTAATTTAGGCACAAAAACAAAATACCATCTTTCCTTTGAGTCACCTTTTATTTGAAACAATTTCATGTATTGTGAAAAGGGAAAAGATATTCAATCTTTGGAATTTTTCATTTCAAACATCTCTTCCAAAGACCTTTTCTGCATCTTTAATGATTGAGTTTTGAAAATAATTCTCCAAAAGATGTTTAAAAGCTAGCATCTATAAGTAATAGAAAGTCCAAAGTGAGAAAGCATCTTTTAAACAGTTATGGACTCAATTTAGTAGAGATGAGTTCTGTTTTCAAAATTGGTAGAAACTTCCAGAAACCTGGTACTTCTAGACCCTGGATGATATAAAGGAATATATAATTCTTAGCATAGTATTTTGATATACATGCTGAAATAAGGAAAAGTAATAACACAGTAGAATTGGATGAGATTTCACAGAGACTATGTGCAGTAGTCAGCCCAACTGGAAAAGTGGCCTGATTCTTGAAGTAAAAATAAGATCGGGACAAAGACAAAGGACTTCTCAGGCAGGAGGTTACAGGATCAGGAATGAGAAAGTCATAAAATAGGTGGTAGACCAGTTTGACTGAAACTCCAGATTGTTCCAGAATGGGGAGCTGCAGAAGATAAGCTTACATAGGAGCCATTCGGTAAACCTCTCTTCTGTGTTTGTTGAATGAATTAGAATATTTCACACATATTCTTTATTATTTTGTGTGATCTCAGAAAAGTTATCAAGAACTGCAGTTAATTCCTCATTTGTAAATGAGCATAACAATGTAATCAGCTTCACAGCACTACTGTGATTAGTAAATACATGTAAAGTACTTAGTAAAGTACTCTGGTATAAAATTAACAATCTACACATTGCTTATTCCTTCATGCGTTTATAGTCCCAGTATAGTGCTTGATACTTGACAAAACATTTTGTTCAATTAATAAAAGAATACAAGAAGTAAGCAAAGCCAATGACATGAAAAATATATTTGGGTATAGTGAATAAATTAGTCTGGTGGGTAGAGAGGGCTTCCAGGGCAGTACGGAAGATCAGATTGAAAAGGCGAGTGGTGACCAGATTTGGGGGATTTGATTTAGAAGGCCCAGGCTAGTGGTGCCACTAAACATTTTTAGCTAGGATATGACATTAGTACAGGAGAATTAACAAAGGGAAAAGTAGGAAGAAAAAATAATAATCTAACAGCTGCTTGAAAGTAGCCTCCAGTGGCACAGGAATGTGTGAAGAGCAGAGAAAGGATGTTTTTATTTCAAAACAATGTTGATTAGGCCAGGCGCGGTGGCTCATGCGTGTAATCCCAGCACTTTGGGAGGACGAGGCGGGCTAATGACGGGGTCAAGAGATGTAGACTATACTGGCCATGGTAAACCCCGTCTATACTGAAACTAAAAAAATTAGCCAGGCGTAGTGGCACGCGTCTGTGGTCCCAGCTACTCGGGAGGCTGAGGCGGAAGAATCGCCTGAACTCAGGCGGCGGAGGTTGTACTGAGCCGAGATTGCGTCAATGCACTCCAGCTGGGCGACAGAGCAAGATTCCGTCTCAAATAAATAAAAGTAAAAGAAAGAAAGAAACAAACAAAAACAAAAACCAGTGTTGATTTTAATTTATCCTAAATCTCTGCACAGTCATAGCACTCTCAGAAGTCAGCTTTAATCTTTCTGGCTTAGGAGGAAAAGTAGAGGCATCTGAACCTCCCTTCAAGAATGAACCTATATGATGACTTAACCCTTCTCCTCACAATTAGGCATTCTCTACTTACTTAATCTGAGTCACCACATTGTTATATGTCACTCTCAATTATACAGGTTTCAATGGTGATTTACGTCATCCTCCGCTCTGGAGTACAGAAGTACCCCCTTGGAGGGGGAGGTGGCAGCTTTCCTGTACCCCCCGCCCTCCTACTGCTGCACGGTATACTTACCCAGTGGGCAGCCCTGAGCTTAACTTTCAGTCACTCTTTCCAATGGAATCAGTTTTTGGCTGGGATTGCTGCTCCCAACCTAACAGGGCTTTGGTATTTGTTACTTTCATGTCAATTTCTCAACATTCAGCATTTTAAACATTGTACAAGATCAAGATCAAAAACAAGATTATTTATTCCACAAATTTAACAAATATTTATTGATCATACGCTGAGTTGGATGCTTGTGCTCTAAGTGATAAATCAATCTCAAATATTAAAAATAACTTGTTGAGAAAGGGATTATGTCTTACACCATCTTTGAGTTTCTTAGATAATCACATTTTGAAAAGATCTGTGTTTCGGTTTAAAGAACAACATATATATACACACACACAGGCACACATTGGAGTCCCTATTGGACTTCATAAACATATATGTATATTTCTGTGTAATATGAATATACATATATATTTATATTTAAATAATCATATTTATGTAATTATATACATTCATATTTATACAGGTATATAACTATATATGTTCAACTAAAACATAGCTAAGTGTATATGTATATATATTCAAATATGCATAAATTCTAAACACCCAACTTCCTAAACGACTACTTGATATTCATCATCTGTGATTTCCATGTAACCATTCACCTCCCTTTTTCCCATCAAGACTTCATCTTGTTCCTTCATGATAGTACACTGAGAGTGTTACCAAAAAACCACATAGTAAATGGCCAGATCAGTTTTTATTACAACTTATGGTTAAATTCTTGCTTAATATGTAGCTTATTTCTTCCTAAAACATATTAAGCAGTTTCTGCTGGAGACATGCAGCCTCTTTGTTTATTTACTGTCTTTCTTGATTTTCATAGTTTCTCTCTCATCTTAGAATGCTGTGAATTTAATGAGCTGTTAATTCCAATTTCTTCAGTGGAGTGACAGATCTTCCACCTCCTGCACAATGGATATTTTCATGAACACCTTTTTTCAGAAGAGATACCCAGCTCCATACTTTCTGTTATTATTTTAAGAGTAGCATCCTCAGAGGGTGCCAGAAATGAATCGTTCTTATGGCTTATGTCCATTAGCACCTAGAACAGCAAGAAACACACATACTCCTTAGCAGAATGATCCTGACAGCATTTTCTAGTTAAAGTTCTTCATAAATGCCCTCTCATCTTGGATGTAGAAGAACAGTTAGTTCTTCTTATTGAGTTTCACTCATGTGCAAGCATTCAGATACAGAGATGAGCTCCATTTTTTTTTTTTAAGAATAGAAAAGATTATTTATTCTAATGTTGTTCACAATGATTTATCCATTATTCCTCTCTTCTGCATGATCAGTAATGCCTCCAGGAAAGCAGTTGTCCTAAGTTTAGAGGAAAAAATAGGTAGTAAATGAATTATCTCTAAATAGACCAAGAGGACTGAGGGAACAATGAATATTGGTAAATCAAATAAAAGTTGAATATTTGATATGTATGCTATTATATTTTCTCTCCTTAATTATTATTTTTTTTCCTAAACATGGTTAGAGTCTTGCCTAATTGGACTCCATGCTTATAAGTTCAATGTCTTCTAATTCATATTCTATTCTGGCAGATTCACCTTTCTCAAAATGAATATAATTATATCACTTTCTTGCTTATAACTCCTAATGGTCACCATAAATTCAAGATATCCAGCTACAACTGGGCCCACAGGTATTCCCATTCTCTTTTCACTTCAGAAGTGATAGAAGCCTTAAGTTGAGGTCTTCCTTTATCATCAGCCACCAAACCTATCAAGATGGCATTTGCATCTATCCTCTTTTTTTTCCTGCCTGTACAGTGGAAGAAATGTTCATCTTTGGAAACTCTCCATCTATGTTTTGTATCCCATCCATTTTCACTTTCAAAGGGAAGTAGCCAATATTTGACTGGCAGTAAATCTGTAGTGTCCATTAGACAATCCCGTAGAGATGTCAAGGAAAACAACTACGAGAAAAAGGAGCTATTTGTACATCTGCTATTTGGAGACATGGTAGGTTGGGTAAATGTAGGTGGAAAATAGAGGAAAATCCAGGTCTGGTTTGGGGCTATTCTGTCATTCAGCACTTTCACAGAGAAAGAAGTGTGCTGGGACTGAGAAGGATCTTCCAGGAAGGTAGAGTGAAAACCGGGAAGTGTGGTACCATAGAATTCAAGAAATCAGAGTACTTGAGCAGATTAAAATACTGCTAAGTGTTTAAAATGTTCTCATTTATGTTGACTTTGATGAGGTAGAGGTCCTTGGTATCACAATTAAGTTTCAGAACAGTGATTGGGACAGAATTACAGTTAAGGAGCAGATACAAGGTGGAGAATTGGAGGCAATGATTATGGATCCCTCCTTTGAGAGGTATCATTTTACAAGGGAGCAGACAAATAAGAGACATGGGGTGATCAAAAGAGAATTTTGGAGATCTGAGAATATTTTGTGTAGTGAGAAATGCAGAAGTGGAGAGACTGATGATGCAGAGATCTTCTGCTTTTGGTGTTTCACTCTTTCTCTTCTGGAAAACTATCAGAATTTATTCCATTCCTACTTTTTTTTTCTGGTAAAGAAGACTTCTCAAAAATATAATTTATACTGTAGTCTCCATCTTCTTACCACCTTATTCACTTGCTCAATCCATTGCCATCTAGCTTCAGCCTCTGGCACAGCCCTGGAATTACTTGCTGTTAAATCTAATTGAAACTCTTTGGTCCTTATCTTGCTTAACATCTCAGCATTGTAATCTTTCTCCCTTTAAAACACCTACTTTCTTTGCTTCATTTTCACCCTATGTCTCTGATTCTCTTACTCAGTCTTTTTTGTAAGGGTTCTCTTTAACTGTCATGTTTCCCAGACCCCCTTTTCTCACTTCACATGTTCTCTCCCAATAGAAAAATGGTTTTGAGGAACATCCAACAGCCACAGCTTCCTAGATCTATATTTTAAATCCATATTTTTAGGAAGATACTGTCTTAGGTTATTCAGGCCGCCATTATAGAATACCATAGATTAGATGGTTTATTTCTCCCAGTTCTGGAGGTTGAATATCCAAGATCAAGGTGCTGGCATATTAAGTGTCTGGTGAGGCCTTGCTTCCTGGTTCATATACAGTAGTCTTCGGGCTATTTTCTCACAGGATGGAAGGGACGAGGACATTTTCTTGGTCCTCTTTTATAAGCGCAATAATCCCATTCATGAGAGTTCCACTCTCAAGATCTAATTTATTCACAAAGCCTCTACCTTCCAGTAATACCACATTGAGGATTAATTTTCAATTTATGATTTTGGGAAATATAAATATTCATTCTATAGCAGATATAGACATATATATTCATTTTCCTACTTGATGTGTCTATTCAGTTTCACGTGGGCATTTTAGACTCATACATCCAAGACAACTCACCTTTCCTCATCGAGTTCTTCCTTCTCTATCTATGGCTTCAAAGGATGACCCACAGCCTAAATTGTTGTTCTAGTTAGAAATCTGGGAACTTTTCTTATCTCCCCTTTCTTCACCTCACACATGTGATCAATCGCAGTCTTGTTAAAGATACTTGTGTATATCCCTTGAATTTGACAATTTCTCTTTAAACTCTTTTTCTCTGAAGTTAAAGACAGAGTAGAAGGGCTACAGTTTATTTCTCTAATGTATCCTCTTTAGTTCTGGGCTATCAGGGTTAAATTAGCGTTTAAATACTGTCTGGGTTACTCTCATCTATGTGTCTTTCAACTTGAAGAAGGGTGAAAATACAGAAACAAGAAAAATAGATTTTGGATCTAGAATAGTATATTTTGGGATAAGAGATAGAGTACAGCTTAATTAATAGATTCTTGTATTAGTGTAGAACCAAAGAAAATGTAAAACATGGAATAGCTTCTTCAGATTTTGAATAATAAGGATGTTATTGTGTGAAAAATAGATTGGAGTCAGGGTTCCAGCAAAATATGGGAGGTATGAAAGTTATGTTAGCTAATAAGCAAGAGAGTAAGAGAGCTGCAATTAGAATGCAGGAGGATCTTTGGCTGTATGCAAGGAAAACTGTTTTCTGTATTTATGCACGTAGACAGAGACTTTAAAGTCTACCTTTGATTTCTGAAATATATTTCTAATAACTTCTTTCTCACTAGTTTGCTAAGAAATGGGTAGATATTACCTTTCTAGTGTGTTTAACTAGATTCCCCTCACCCACTGCACATACACTTGAGGTGATTGTTGGTTGTTGAGTGAAGGTATTTTAATTTTCTCTAGAAAATTAGGATGCTTAATTGAAAACATAAAGCTACCATGTAGACTTTTGACACTGCTTCAAAGATACTTCAATAAATTACCAGAAAGCATAAATATATTTTCATCTGAAGTGAATCTATTGTGTAGAATTTTCCAAGTATTGTGCTCATCCCAGTAATTAGAAATAAGAAGCCCTTCTCAGTACTAATAAAACATTGTTTTAGTTTCAAAATGTGCACAGGTTGTTTAAAAAAAAAAAAAAAGCTCTTCTTGTACAGACTTAGTACAACAGCACCAAGATTTAAAATCTTGATAAAAGATGCACAATAGCATGGAAATTACTCCTCCATGTAATGTTGCAAGACCCTGGGGCTCCAAGCCTTGATGAGAATTGTAGGAGTCAGGATGGATGAATATGGGGGAAGAAAAGGGCAGAATCCAGATGTGTCAATGTTGTCTCTCTGAGAAGAGAGGGCAGGTCATGTGCAGAAAGCAGCTACATCCTGTCATTGGACATTAAATCTGGACACTCAGAAGAATTGCATTACTAAGTGTGAGCTCGAAATTATGGGATAGATTCAAACTGTGCACACCATGGAACTGGAGAAGGTAATCCTGATAGTTCAAACTGGGGTTCCAACATAAAAACTTACAGAGGAGTATGCCAAATCAACCCAGGGTGTTGGTAATTGTCCTACATTGGGTCTTAGTGCATCAGATGTGAAGACAATGTCACTTGCCTACCCCCTAGAGTACATGGATCCAAGGAGGCTATGAGTTTGGGTGAGACGTTGGTAGGAAAGGGGGCTTAGGCAGTGAGATCTTGAAAGGCTGATACTAGAAATAAAGGCCTGGACCTTGGATAATGATGGCTCAGAAGCATAAATAACAGTCAAAAATATCAGCAGTTAGCTTCAGTAAAGAGGCCTGGTCAAGTAATAAGAAAATATAGAACTTTATCTAAAATGATATACTTCTTGATGTATTTGATTATTAGATTTTACTTGTCTATTTGAATTATATAAATCATTGACTTTAAACCAGCAACAGCCATCTCTGGACAGATAAGCTCAGTAAGTGCAATTGCTTGAACAAATCAGGCATAAACAGTAGCACAATTAATGCATTTACGTTTTGTTCTTTCATTTTGAACATTTTAACCAGACCAACTTCTGCCTTCTGTACTGGGCAAGCTCCAGTCAGGAAGACAAAAAAATAAGCATTTCAAATGAAGGGATTTGATACAGGTGATCAGTTACAAAGGCTTTGAAGGCTGTGGGGGAAAAAGGGAAGCACTGAAGTAATAAGGAAGCAGCTACTTCTCTTTGGAATGGAGGTTAAAAAAAGGGGAGATGTGAGGTGGATTTAGCAGAATCCAGGGACTCAGCTCTCTGAGGAAGGGGCATCTCTGGCTGTTGCTGGATTTCTGAGGGTGAAATGAGGCTGATTCTGGGAGTGCCAAGGGAAGCTGAAGGATGGAACCAAGTGACAGGAGCAGAGAAAAACAAGAAAGACCCTTCTCTCTACTTCCTCCCTCCAGTCCCCCAAAGCTTCTCCGATTGGTAGAAACCAAGAGGAAAGTAGCAAACTTTGCATTCTGGGAAATGTACTTCACAGGGGCACAAAGGTAAGTAGAGGAAGAAGGATAAATTTGGAGGTAAAAAACAATAAAACTTTCCCCACCTAATGCTAGAAAGGAAAACAACTGCCTTGAAAACTAGACCTTCATTAAATTTCACATAAAGTAGCTTCTGCCAAAGGGGTTAGTTTTTGGGTTGATGTATTATTAGCCAACTTTTAGTGAATTTAATTGCCTGTGCTATTAAATTCACTACTTAAGTGAATCTTAAATATGCTTCTTACCACAGCCCAGACTTTGAGTTCTTTGGCTCTCATATAAGTAGAAATTAACACTATGCCAAACAGAAATTTTCCTCTGCCAAAGTTTCATAGGCTTGTGGCATGAGCACACAGGGGAGCAGTGTACAGCAGTGGGATCCTGGTACCTGCTCCCAGAAGGGCTTGGCTCTTGTCATTTTAAGGAAGGTTCGAGATGGCAAAAGGAGTGACATATAAGTGTCTCTAGGCGGGGTATTTTCCTCACCTGTGCAGTGGTACCTTATAGTCTAACAGGCATCATATGACCAGAAAATGAAGGTTAAGCCCTATCTTGGGTGGAAATTTTAGTATTACAATGAGATTATAATGAAAAAAAAAAAAGTCAGTGAAAGGTCAGCACTGGAGTTCATCTGGTCTTCACACAGGTGGATCTGGTCAGGTTCTTGGACACAGTCTCTGTCTGTCACCTAGGCTGAAATGCAATGGCACCATTTTGGCTCACTGCAACCTCTGCCTCCAGGGTTCAAACGCTTCTCGTACCTCAGCCTCCTGAGGACTGGGATCACAGGCACATGCCACCTCACTGGACTTTTTTTTTTTTTTTTTTTTTGGTATTTTTTGTTGAGATGGGGTTTCTTCATGTTGCTCAGGCTGGTCTTGAACTCCTGACCTCAAGCGATCCATCAGCCTTGGCTCACAAAGTGCTAGAATTATAGGCCTGAGCCACCACACCTGGTCAGGTTCTTATCCGATCTGAAGTCTTGCTTCAGGGACTTCAGAAGGCACTACTGGAAGAGATAAATGGTTAGATTCTTTATTTTATGATTAGGAATTCAGCCTGGTTAGCTAAGTTAGGAGAGGTCCCCCTTCCTGCTACACTTGTTAAAGGAGGCAAAAATGTAGGGGAGGAATACACCCAGATATGCAAGGTCCGCAGGACCTTGGTGTCATTTCTTTGAGGGGACCAAGTCTTTTCCCAATACTGTCTCAATCCCTCCTAAGAGATTTCAACCTCCTTATTTATTTAGCTTTATTATTATTATTAAAGACAGAATCTCACTCTGTCACCCAGGCTGGAGTGCAGTGGCGGATCTCAGCTCACTATAACCTCCGCCTCCCGAGTTCAAGCAATTCTCCTGCCTCAGCCTCCTGAGTAGCTAGGATTACTGGCATATGCCACCACACCCAGCTAATTTTTGTAGTTTTAGTAGAAACAGGGTTTCATCATGTTGGCCAGGCTGGTCTCAAACTCCTGACCTAGGTGATCCACTCACCTCGTACTCCCAAAGTGCTGGGATTAAGGCATGAGCCCCCACACCTGGCCTCAACCTCATTATTCTTAGGGGGAAAAAGGAATGAAGATCTTGTCTTCTATCACTGCTTCATGCTGAACAGGGGCTGTCATCCCTACCTGCTCCACAGGCATAGAAATCTCTTGCTGTCTGATCTAATGATTTATAGGGATTTGTTCCTTCCTGCAGTGGCACAGGCTGGAACCCTTTGGCCAGCATCGATTTTGTCTCAAACTGCTACAGTCTGAAAGACACAAACTTTACTAAAAGATAAAGTAGACAAGGACTTAAGATTGGTAATAATAATACAGCTCCTTAAGGTTCTAAGAAGGGTGGAAACAAGGTAAGACCTGGGAAGGCACTTTCAGTGGTTGACCAGACATAATTTGAGTCAGTTCCCTGGTAAGATCCATGTAACCATGTAGCTAGTTTGGATTTTTTTTTTTGTATATTGGTCTCAACCTTTCTAGAGTTATTGACATAAGTGCAACAAGTTTTATTGATAACTGTACACAGACCCTCCCTGCTCAGCTAGAACATGGTCTAAGCTTAGTTTATTGTTGACAACGCCACCAGTTAGTCTAGGGAAGCCTGGAGACCTTGCAAGCCTTCTCTTAAATTTGTGGTCAGCTTTTCTGTAGTCTGTGTAAGGTTTTTTAGTTATTTCATGTTAGGTGCAGTCCCTCAAGGAGCTGCCATTCCCATAGCTGCCACACTTTTGCCAGGATTAGCCCAGTTGCTTGTATCTAATTTTGGCAGTAAGGTTATGGACTATTACTCTGTTGGAGCCCAGCTGTCCTGCAGTACCTTTCCTTGGAACTGGAAGTGTCCACACGAGGATAGGCTAAGGCCTGTAAGAAGAGTGGGAAGATGGGGTCTGTTTTTTCCCTTGTAGGACAGTTAGTTCCACTGACTGCCACAAAAGAATACATATCTAAGGACTGTGCCTGCCTGATGGGGGATTGGGGAGTTGAGCCATTTATTCAAAGTAGGTTCTCAGGAAGGAATGTTGCTGCTGCATTAGGGTGAAAGAGGACTTCTCACTGAGCTCTGGGTCTCTAGACCCAGGGAGTGCCCTTTCTCTCTTAGGAGGTAGATAAAAGAGCCTCCATGTTATCTTTTCTATACCTGTCAAATCTGTGCATCATCCCCGGGGAGATGATGGGGTGCCAGTTAGGATGTATTACCAAATGAAAGGCAGGGTTCCAATAGGTAGTATTGGTTTGACATTGAGCAGGTATTGAATGTCACTGGGTAAATTGAGGATGGATGCCAACCATCTACATACATTATATTTGCCCAAGGACTGGTGCTACAAGGAAAAACGGGACTCTCAAGGATGGACCATTAAGCATGTAGTTCTCCTTCCAAATAGGTTGGTTATAGACTTCTGTGAGATGCACACATTCAAGTCTTTCTGTTGCTTCAATTTGTGTAGTCATAGGTGATGGCTTTTCAATATAGTCAGAGGTAAGATTTAATGTCAAATTCGTCTTAGTGGGGACAAATTGGAGCTTAGTTCCTCTCACCTGTGTGTGTGGTGGCAAATCCAACAGTTAGAGAGGTTGTTCCTTGAGGTGATAATCATGGAAAAATTGATGGGTGAGCTTTTTTTCCCACTGGACCCTAGTAGCAAAGAGTATGCAGAGAAGGAAGAAGAGGAAGTTATTTCTCACTGTGATCCTGCCTTAAACCTAGCAAGGGCAGAAAGAAGAGGGAGAGGGAGGAGGCTGTCCAAAATGGTAGAACAAGAAAAGTGTAATTAGGGTGAAGAGAAAAATTAGTATTTCTGTGCTTACCCACAGCATTATGTGTGTGCATCTGACTGAGTATTTGTTCTTGTAAACAAGTAGTGGAGGCCTTCCCCTGGTTCAGGGGAGTAAAGGAGTCTTCCTGGATGAGCCTAGAAACATTCAGGTGAATAGCCTTTTAATTGGGAGAGGCTGGAGATAGCTGGTAGCTTGATTGCAGTTAGAGTGGCCAGGATCACCCAGTTATGGCTCTTTCACTTAGGCAACCATTCATCTTCTGGGGAGCCTTCTTTTCAAATATTAAGGAAGACTTGGTCTCCTGCATTGACTTGGAGAGGGGATTCTCCCTCTTTTATAGAAGCTGGTGGTACTTTATTCCCAAAATATAATATTGCTTTCTGAACCTGATCCAAATTGATAATACCATGGGCTTTGACTTATTTCCCAGCCCAGTGAAATGTCAGTAGTGAGCAGGGGCCTCCTGTAATCTATTTCAAATGAACCGGGCTTTAGGCTGCTCTTTGAGGTGGTGTGAATCCGAAGGAGTGCAATAGAAAGTAGCCTTATCCAGGTTTGCTGTGTTTCTTGAAATAACTTTGCCAAAGTTCTTTAAGGGTATGATTCATCCTTTCTACCTTTCCTGAGGGTTGGGGATGCCAACAGGCATGTATTTATAATCTATTTCCAGGACTGCCAAAAAGCTTTGAGTGATTTTAGCTGCAAAAGAGGGTCTGTTGTTGCCCTGGAGTGACTTTGGAAGGCTGAATTGAGGAATTATGTCTTTTAGAAGACTTTTGCAAATATCAGTGGTCTTTCAGTCTGGGTGGAGTATGCTTTGACCCAGCCAGTAAAAGTGTCCATGAAAATGAGAAGGTATTTCTATCTCAAAAGAGAGGGCATCTGGGTAATTATTTGCTGGTCTTCCCCACGGTAGGTTCCCCGGTGTTGGACTGGCTTGGCTAGGGCAGGAGGAACCGATTGAGTCTGGGGATTGTTTTGAATACATAGGTCACAGGCCATGGTTACTTGACTTAGTCTTTCTTGGCACTTTTCCAGAAGGGCTCTTTTGTACTAATTCCCAAAGGGCATCCCTCCTATAGTGAGTACCTATATAAGCACTTACTAAATTTCCACTGCTGAATGCCAGGGATAAGGACTTTACTATCCTTAACCACCTGGAACTCCTCTTTTCCTCTCCCCACTCCTCAGCTTCCTCCTGTTCTTGGGAGTATTGAGGTTAGATGGGAAGTCCCAAAGAGTTGCTTATTAGTGCCATGACCTGGTCATCTTTCTGTGCTCAAGTTGCTGGTTTTTGTGGTCCTTTCAGCCAGTTTCCTTGGCTAATAAGCAATGTGTCCCTCCAATGGCCTTTGCAGTGAATGACTCACACCTAGCTAGGGAATTGTACAGCTTCCAGAAGAGCTAAGACCAGGTCTCTATGCTTTATTGGGAAATTTTTAGCTGTTAGCATACCCCTTTTCTTCCAGATGACAGTGTGGGCATGTAAGACATGAAACCCATACTTTAGTCCATAAAAATGTTTAGTTCAGTTTGCTTTTTTCAGCTACAAAACCCTAGTTAAAGCAAATAATTTAGCGTTTTGAACTGAGGTCTGAGTGGGAAGAGCTTCTGCTTTGATGTCCTCGTTAAGGCTTACTACTGAGCAGCCTACTTTTTGGACACCTTCTTCCATAAAGCCACTCCTATCAGGAAATCATTCTACTTCTGAATTGTCAAGGGGCTCATACTAGAGGTACTCATACTAGGTATATACACTGATGTACACAGGCCTTCATCTCTGTAACAGGGAGTAAAGTCACAGGGATCAAAATTCGACACTCTGTGTAATATCGAGTGTCTAATGAAGAAGCTTGATACTTTATCAGCCTTCCCTCTGTGAGTCAATGGTGTTCCTTCACCACTAGTATAGTCTGCACTTGGTTACAACTTGTAGGTACTGACCCAAGGTAAGTTTAGAGGCTTTATTAACCAGAAGGGTAGTAGCTGCTACTGCTCATAGACATCTGAGCCAACGCTGGGCAATGGAATACTGTTGTTTAGAAAAATAAGCCACTGGTTTGGCCCTAGCTTCTGAGTTAGAACCCCCAGAGCCTTCCCCTGCTTTTCATGTATATATAAGGTGAAGGGCTTATCCAGGTTAGGAAGTCCAAGTGATGGGATTTGGCTTAACTCAGTTCTTAAGTCCTCAAAAGCTTGATGACAATTCTTAACTCTTTGCAGGGGTACCTTTTTCACTCTTCAGTACCTTGTATAGGGGCTTAGCAATTAAATCATAATTAGGAATCTATATTCAGCAGAACCTGATCAAATCAATAATATCCTGTAGGTGTTTACCGGTTTGAAGGGGTGACAATACATCAATTGCCCTTTTCTGATCCATGGGCTATGCTCAGGCACTGGGAGTAAGAACAATTTCTAAATATTAGGCCCTTTATGGGGAAATTTGGACCTTAGCCAGGGAAACACTAAAGTGGGGCATTCAGGAATATATAGGAAATAATGAGTTATAACTTCAGAACCAGCCTCACAGACAAGAGGAAAAGTAAATTGTCTTACCTTAAGTCATCCATCTATTCTTATCACCAGACAATCATGGTTGGAGAGGAGGCTTACAGGTTTAGTCAGGACAGAATACACTGTTCCTGTATCAATAAGAAATTCAGTTTTCCTACCTTCCACATTGAGGGCAACCCCAGGCTCCCCTGGAGTGACGGTGATGGAAGTGTATGTGGAGAGGATTCTTGGGTGCCATTAGTCAGTGGCACAGTCTCCTCCATGGGATAGATAGGCCAAGACCAGGTCCTGGCTGGAAAGTCAGCTGACCTCCCTGCTTTGAGGTTGTCAGGACAATCCCTTTTCTAGCGCCTGCCCTTCTGGCAATACGTGCATTGGTTAGGTCCAGCGTTGGGCTGTCGTCTCTTGGTTCTGGTTTTCTCTGGCTCTTTGGGTTGCCACGAGGTGGAGGGCTAATCAAGATAGCCAAGAGTTATGCTTTTTTGATCAGCCTGTTACCTTTTTCCTCTTGCTTTGCCCTGTCCTTGTTGTTGAAAACATTAAAAACCTTCTCTACCAATACTGACAGAGGTGTCTGGGGCCCTGTCTGTGACTTTAGTAACTTCCTTCTAACATCAGGAGTAAACTGGATGATAAAATGCAAAGTGCGTAGCCAATAAGGCTATCCCTTCTGGCAACTGTGGATTAGCATTAATTAGTATACTTTCTGAAGGCTTTGTAAAACAGCTGAGGAGATTCTTCACCAGCCTGAGTTACTTCCCTAACCTTGTCGTAATTCACAGGCTTCTTCATGCATTTTCTCATCCCTTCAGCCATGCAGGTAATAAAATGCTCTATTCTACATTTGTCTATTTCATCCCTGAGGTCTCACCAGGGGTCCTGCTCAGGAATTGTCTTCCCTAAAGCTTGATCAGCAGCATATGGGGAATTGGCCTGTACAAATGAGTCAGCATGTGCCCTTGCCCTTTCACGATTCTGGACCTTTTCATCTGGGGTGACACAGTTGCCTAAAATCACCATCATATCCTACCAGGTTAGCGTGAAGCTCAGATACAGTTTTACAAATTCCTCCCTGAACTTATGGGGGGCTATGAGAACTGGCCAAACTTCTTTACACACTCTCAGATCTGCCATAGAAAACAGGATGTGAACCTGCGTTACTCCCCCCATCCATTTGCTATCTCCTTTAGGGGATAGAGGCCCTGGACTGGGGGTGAGGTGAAAGTAGGTATCAGCTTGGAACTCAATCAGATCCCCAGAAGGGATAGTGGATGGGGCTCTGGTCTTAAATGCTCTAGTTCTTTATGGGCCTGATCCAGGTATGGTGGAAGTTCAGGGGCCAAAGGAGGCCTTGAACCTGAAAGAGGACTGGAGGGTTACTGTGTGTCAAGCCTGTGGTCAGGAATATTAGGTGGTGACTGTAATAGTGGATCAATGGGTTAGTCCGGCACTTGCTCCTCAACCCCATGCAATACAATGAGAATGTTAGATGCCATGCATATGTGTCATGAATCCCATTATTCAGGATCTTGATACAACTCCATAAAAGTTTACACATAAGAGATTTTTTTTTCCACTTCTGTGACTGCTTATAAGACAAGTTTAGCTGTAAAGTATCATTATACCTAAGAGGTTCATTTAATGGTTATTCCTTCTGATCTCCCAATGGGTTCTGGAGCCAGGTGATAGTACAAGGGGAGATTCTTTTTTTCTTTAGGTCCTCTAGCCTAAATTGCCCCCATTTGGAGAGAATACATCCTAGCAGAGAATCTCAGGGAACACTGAGATCATTGCCCATGTCTAACCCTGCCTCTCCTGTGACCTTTGATTAAAGGTTCTGGTATAAGGACAAGCCTCAGGGAATAAGGCTTGATGTAATTTGAGACCGTTTAGGCCCAGTAGTCACCCCAGGATTCCCTTGGATGGAGGAATCCTGGTTCTCAGGGATCGGAGAGAAAAACACAGAAATAAGAGACATAGTCATTTCACACTAGCTGCTAAGGAATGGGTGCCCTATGTATGACTGCAAGGCTAGGAATGCCCTTGGTGTGTGTGGAGTTGAAAGTGCACTTGTGTTGTACAGGCCCAGATGGGCAGTAGTAGGTGCCAAGATAATTCCTCCACTCTGGAGGAAGAAGTTCCCCATTACTCAGAACTGCTCGTAACTCATTTAGAACCCAGACCAAACAGAAGGAGGGAATGAAAGCTGAAAGTCTGAGCTGTCAGGCAATTAAAACCGCTCTACATTTGCCGGCCAGAAGGGGCCAAACTTGAAGAAGGAAGTGATGGGTGAAATTAGGGATATCAAAGAGATCACAGAGTTGGGAGCTCTTGAATCTCAGAGTAAAATGAAGAGGGAGTGAAATATTGACTGATTAGTGTTTCGGTGAGGGGTTCAAGGGTGACAAAGTTTCCCCAGTAAGAAGCAATGGGAGTGGAGAGTTTCCTATAAAAAAGAAAATGGGTAGACTAAAGGGAGAGAACACGAGTCTCACTGGACAGAGGAGTGAGGGTAAGCAGGAAATAAAGGGAGAAAACCTTTTCCTTCATTTTAAGAAGAAAATAGGAGAATATGAAAATTCTGATAGGTCTCTGCAAATAAGCCAGGTTTAAAGCGGGTGGGTGTGAGAGAGAAAGGAGGGGAAGAAAAGAGACTAGGGAAGGAAAGGAAGCTTGTGAGGCTTCCAGCCACTGCAAAGTGCAGTCAGTATCAACACCACTCTTGCTAGTCTCCCATCAGGGAGAGCCTCAGCATCCTAGACCACAGTGTGGGATGAGTCCCTCCCACCTTTGCAAGTCACAAGTCAAGGTGAACTCTTTCCAGCCAGAGGAAGCTAAGGGTACTTTTGGCAGAGAGGAGTAAGGCTGTAAGTAGCTCTCTGAAAGAATCAGAGAAATAAAGTTGGAAGATGGGGAAGAGAGGGGAAGGGAAAAAAGAAAGAAAGAAAATGAAGGGAGAAATAGCCCGAAGAACCTGGGCATGCAGCAGGACTTATCCCACCACTGTCCTCTGGGTTGGTCGAGTCCGCGTGCCTCCTTCCTCAACCGGTCTAGCAGATTTCTCAGAAATTACTCAGAATCTGTTGTCAGCCAGTCAGAGGGTATCTTAAAATCTCGCACAGAGGGGACTAGGACCCCTTACTCCAGAAATCCCTAAGCCAGTCAGGAGGGAAAAGGAAATGGGGGTTGGGGGCGGTGGGGAAGGAGAACAAGAGTGCCTGGGGCCAAGAAAGGCCTCACTGACTGCAGAGACATTGAAGTGAATATTTCAGGTGGCAGCTTCATCTATCACAAGGTCACATTCTGGAGGTCTTACTGGCTCTCTGGTGCTTCTCCTAGGGGAAATAGCCTTACGTGTTCCAACAGAGTCACCAAGGCTGTTGATGCAGCCTGGATCCCAAGTTCATTGACTCTTGCGTAAGTACAAGTGAAAACCAGGACAAATGAAATTTTTCTCAGCCAAGATTTAATAGGCTTGTGGCTCAAACATACAAGGAAGCAGCATACAGGAAAGGGATCCTGGTAATGGCTCCCCAAGGGACTCAGTTCTTGTCATTTTAAGGAAGGTGATGTGGGAAACGGAATGATGTACAAGCGCTGTTAAGGTGGGTTTTTTCCATGCTTGCACAGGGGGCATCATGCTCTAACATACATCACATGACCAGAAAATGGGGAATAAGCCTCACTCTCAGTGGAGATTTTAGTATTAAAATGAGATTATAATGAGGAAAAAGTCAGTGGATGATCAGGCTGGAGTCCATCTTGTCTTCTGGCAGCTGGATCTGCTGCCTAAGAAAAACTAGTCCCAGGTTTTTATTGGAAATGCTAGCGTCTTGCTTCAGCAACCTCAGAAGGCATCCCTCAAAGAGATAAACGGTTAGATGCTTCCTTTTATGGTAAGCCGTTCAGCCTGGTCAGCTAAGTTAGGAGAGCCTTGTCCTTCCTGTTACATGACTTGGGTCAGCTTGTTAAGGGAGGCAAAAGGCAGGAGAGGAATGCGTCCAGATACCTAAGGCCCATCGGAACCCTGGTTACCATGTGAGTTGTCTGCTGGGACCAAGTCACTTTTTTGTACTATCTTCCACTGACTTGCATTCCAGGTACAATAGTCCTTTCAGCAGAGCCAGTCATCGTTTTCTTCTGCCATCTTCCTATCTCCATAATGCTGAAACTTTTATTACAGTGCCCTTAGAAACAGATTCCCCCTCTCTTCTATCAATAGACAGATAACTTTCCTCCTCAAGTTGTTGCCCTGCCAATGCCTCCCGCTCCTCTTGATTTTCCAGCATTAGTTAGAAAACAGGGTCTGCTCCTTTCCGTCTGGGTCCCACTGGGCTGGTTCTGTCCTACTTACGTGTTTTAGACATGGCTGCTTTTTAGAGGTCAAGCATCTCTGCCTTGAAGTGCACAGCTGAACAGATGGCTTTAATAAACTTCACTCTCTAGAATCTCCAAATCATTTTATATTGTTATTTCTAGGCCTTCTAAATACATAAGTATGCCTTATATAAGTAAACCAAAACATTTATTCCATGAAAATAACTGGCTTGTCAAGCTAAGTGCATGTTCTGTCAGTTGTCCAACTTCATGTCAGCAGAGGGCAGGCAGGACAGATAATATGCATAGACAATCTGTGATCCTCAGATTACCTAATACATATGTTTATCCTGGACAGAATAACTCTGGAGATTATATCAAGATTGTTAATCCTTGGCAAAATGGCCCATTGGTCTTATCAAGGCATAAATTGATTTCCTGGTGAAAACTCTGGTACCTTTCAAGTTTAGAAATTATTTTGTATTAAGGTGTCTGGAAATAATTGTTTTCCCAAGCCGGCCTGATCCCCAGAATTTAAGCCAATAATTAAAAATACTGACTCAGCATCTGAATCATACCTGCAGCTTATTGAAAATGCAGATACATAATCCTCATTCCAGACTTACTAAAGAGATCATCTGAGTGTTCTCTTGTACATGGGCCCAAGTACACATGTAAAACTTGTATACACTGTTTATATTTAATTGGAATAGAGAATTCCAGATATCCAACCCTGGGGAAATGAAAAGCGTTGTTTAACCATGATTGGCTGCTTTATGTTGTTGGCTTCAAAGAGCTGTTTCAATAAATGTCAGTCTGAGGATCTTAACACCATTTATTCAGTGTTAAGTACCAAAAACTATTTTTCTTACTGGTTTGCTTATCTATTTTTGTGGTGCTGCTCTTTGTTTTCAGTCTTTAAAACGGTCAAGAGTTGATAAGGCATGCTATAATACATATTCCATTTGGTTCTGTTGTGTGCATGAAAGCTCCCCTCAGATGGGTAGAGTAGATGATAAAGCATATTTAGATAGCATCTCTGGACTCCTTGATAGAAACTATAATTTAGCCTGCATTACTCAATGCGTGGTTGATCACCACACTTACAGGGCTCAACAAAAGCTCAAGGATTAAGTGAGAGGCCTGAAATCTTGCAAGGAAAAGTTGTTCTGTTCCAGAAGATTGCACTGGACGGAGTCTTGGTGAAATCCTGCTCAGAGTATCCAAAACATGGAGACCACACAAGTGTTATCAAGAAGTTAAAGGAACTGACCTACTATAAAAATAGTAACTTTAGGAAGAAATATAGGCAGCTATCTGAGAGAATGAGGGAAGGTATACATAGCACCAAGGATGAGGAAACAAATACATTAAAGGTCTAGATTCCAGGAGGAGAGGGTAATTGGGAGTTTCCTGTGAAGGCTATGATGAGCCATTACCAACTAAAAATTACTGGGCCGGCTTTGCCAGCAGGCATTTGAAATTGTATATTCTATTCAATAGTGTAAAGATGGTTTGATGTAAGAAAATCAATGCACATAATATACTATATCAGTAGGTAAAGCCAGATTTGTAAGATTTTAATAGTTTGCTGAAAAAGTTGCTAAAAGTAATTTGCTAATTTTAAAAAAATGAACAAAATAGTCTTCCACAATATAATAAAGAGCAACTAAGATTGTCAGTTCTGCTAAGAGTGTGATGAAACAAGCACTTCCAATCGTTCGTGTCAATGTAAACTAGTTCAAGAAGTTTGAAAAATAATTGAATCTATATGTTTCATGAGACAGATTTTTAAAATTTTGACACATTAGTTCAAATGTTGTCATTCTTTCTTAAAGAAAAATATCCAAAATGAGGATAAAAGCTCCAAGCCCAGAGATAAAAGTTTGAGAATTATTTATTAAAGAAAATTAGAATAACTACATCAGGGATATCCAAAATATCTGAGTGTTCATGCCTTAAGTTTAAACAAAATTTTGGCATGCATCTCCTTTACATATCCAGTTATGTATAAATTAAACACATATATTCATGTGTTAATATATTCTATTGCATGATAATATATATTATATAGGCATACACACAAGAGAAATTGAAAAAGAATGAATTAAAATGTTATTAACAGTAATATTTTTTGGTTAGGACATAGTGATCAAATATACCATCCATTTTTGAAAATGTTGATTTACTATTATCTATTTCAGCAATTCCGTGGTCTGCATTTAAGACTAGTATTTTTGATACTTTTAAAAAGTCAAGCTTATTTTGACAAAATTTGCACATAGTAAAATTCATCCTTTTAAAGCATATAGTTGAAGGAGTTTTGACAAACGTATATAGTTCTCTAACTACTACCACAATCAAGATAAAGAATATTTCCCTAAACTCAGGAAATCTTTCTGTTTCTCTTTTCAATTTCCTGTCCCTAGCCCCAGCTCTTGGCGATTACTGACCCAATTTCTCTCCCTATAGTTTTCTCTCTTTAGTTTTTATGAATCTAACAAAAAATAATGAAAAGAGGCTTCTGCAGTATAATAAAGAGCAACTAATATTATGCCAATCAGTGCTGACAAGAGTCAGAACTTTTCCAGAGACTCTTATACATTGCACCATTTTTGTATCTGGCTTCTTTCATGTTGCATAATGCTTTTGGGGTTTACCCATCCTGTTGAACGCATGGGTAGTTCATTACTGTTTCACCCATGGGTAGTATTTCTTATATAGATACACAACAATTTATTCATTTATCAGTTGATGGATATTCTGGTTGTTTTCAATTTGGGGCTGTTATGAATAAAACTGCTATAAACAATTGTTTACAATCTCTGTGTGAACATCTGTTTTAATTCTCTTGGGTAAATAAGTAAGAGTGATATTTCTGTCTCATATGGTAAGTGCATACTTTCCAAAGTGGGCAAACCATTGTGCATCACCAATCAGCAGTAAATGAGAATCCCAGTCTTCCACATCCTCACTAGTATTTTATATATCCATTAAAAGTTGTGTTTTTTTTTTTTTTTTTTTGGTAATTCTGGTAAGACTATTATGGGCTGAGTGGTATCCCTCCAAAATCCATATATTGCAGTTCTAATACCCAGTACCTCAAAGTGTGATCTTACTGGGTGATAGGGTCTTTACAGTGGTAATCAGTTTAAAATGAAGTTACTGATGTGATTCTCAATCCAAAATGATTGGTGTCCTCATAAGAAGAGAAGATTAGAGAAGCATGTAGAAGAAATAATTGAAGCACAGCCAGGAGATGGTTCCTTGGGAGATGTAAGGTCACCAGAGAAAAATGCCCAAGAAATGACAAGGAAGATGAAATGCCAAAACTTAAATCTGTGGTTGTGCCACCAGGCACTCCTAAAAGGCACTCACTCCTATAATCCTAGCACTTTGGGAGACTAATGTGGGAGGATTGCTTGAGTCCAGGAGTTCAAGAGCAACACCCTGTCTCTACAAAAACAACAAAAATGCCTGTGCACGGTGCATGGTGGTGTGTACTAGCTTTGTGAGTCAGGTAGGCATAACTGCCTACAATAATGGAAACCTACAGCATTTTTTTTTCTGCTTAGGAATACTTAGTATTTTTTCCCAGGCAGATCATTCTGAGTGTGTGAGGATATGTGCATATGTTAGACAACTACCATATTAAGTATTCAATTTGAAAAAAGAGAAGATGAGGACATAAACAGTTACAGAGGGACGACCTTGTAAAGGCATGGGGAGAAGATGACCATCACTAAGCCAAGGGGAGAAACCTCAGAAGGAAACCAACCATATCAGCACTTTGAGCTTGAACGTCCAGCCTCCAGAACTGTGAGAAAAGTTTCTGTTGTCAAAAACACCCAGTCTGTGGTACTTTGTTATGGCAGCCCAAATAAACTAACAAAGTGTTAAAAATATATTTTATTCCAGTTTTATTTAAATATCCTTAATGATTAATAATGAGTATTTTTGTGTTTATTTTACCATCTGTATCTCTTCTACAGTAAACTTCAAATCTTTTGTCCTTTTTTTAATTTGAGTTTTTTGTCTTATTACTGATTTCTAAGTATTCTTTACATATTCTGGTTACCGGTCCTTTATTAGACATGTGCTTTATGAATATTTACTTGCTATTTGTGGCCTGTCTTTCTTCTTAATAGTGTCTTTTGAAAGAGAGTTTTAAATTTTGATTAAGTTCAATTTATTATTTTTTTACTTACAGCTTATGCTTTTTATTGATGTTTTTATTTTGATTTTTTTAGAACTTTATTGAGATACAACTGATGCCAAATAAACTGTACAGATTTTAATTGTATTTGATAATTGGTGAAATGTATACATCTTTGAAATAATCACCAACGTAAAAATGATAGACATTTCCATCACTCCCTACAAAATGGTTTCCTCTTGTCCTTGTGCAAACCATCCCTTCCTTCATCCCACTCCCAGGCAACTAATTAAACTCATTGTCACTATAAATTAGTTTGAATATTCTGGAATTTATATAAATTAAATCACACAATATATACTTTTTTTTTGCATAGCGTCTTTCACTCTGATAAGTGATTCTGAGATTTATCCATGTTGATGTATATATCAATAATTCATTCATTTTATTCGATTCATTACCATAAATTGTTAATCCATTTACCTTGGCAGACATTTTAATGCTTGTCATACTTGAAAAATTTACTACAGAAAGATGTTGGCTGAAAGGGAATGCAACATTGACCTTGCTTGGTGAATTGCCCTACTAGTTTTTCAAACTCTCCACCACAAAACAAAAATAATTGGTTCTGTTCAAATCTCAGTTTGCATCCATGTTAGTCTGTTGACATTATGACTTAAATAGATATTAAATAAATGTATGTGTGATAAGTATGTTACACCCAACTGAAGCTCTTTATTGACTTTTTAAGTAAAATATTAAGTGGGTTACAAAATTCTGCTTCTGTTTTAAGCACATAGAGAAGAGAGATTTTACAAGTAACACACATATTTTGGGCATTAAAATCACTTAATATTAAAACATTTCTAAGCAGTCTGTTTTTAAATGTTCTCTCCTTTGGGCAGTTTTCTTACAAATAGTAACAGTTACTTTCTCATTTATTGGTAAAATGTCATCTTGAAGTGAACTATTTCCTGTTTTTCTGAAAATTTCTGTTAGCTTGCAGAATACGAACTTTAATCTGTCATTACAGAAATTGAAAACAATAAATGTGTGCCTTTTTGAAAATGAACAATGCACCTTTACATTTGCTTGACAAATCTCAAAGTAGTTGCAAAAAATGACCAGAAAACCTCTTTAGGCTATAAAAGACTTTTAAGGTCGTTTCTTATTTATTTCATTACACGATATTGTATGACTACTATAGTTTGAGGATCTCTTAAAATACATAATATTAACCATACCAGTAACATTCTGTAGCACTTATGCTTGTCTGTTTTCAGTTTGTATGCTAAAAAGACTGATAATCCAATAAATTAATTGCAAATGTGCTATTGCATGTATAACGTTATTTAAAACAATTTTGTTAAGAAAACTTAAATCAGGTATATCAAGGGTGTTTACACTTGTACGATTTTCCTGTAATGTAATTTTTACTTTGATAATATATCTTCTTCAGTACGTTTTTCCCTTAATAGCTCAGAAAAAGCTGTTTCATTCTTAAAACAGAATCCAGCAAATACCATAAGCTGAGACATTATTTTTAATTGTAATTTCAGCCAACTCGATAGCAAACCTCCCACATAATACTCATTTGAATTTTTTAGCAATGTTTTCTATGAATATTCCAACACTAATTAAGGACAAAAGCTTTACCACATTATTTTCTGCTTATTTCAGTCATTCTAAAAAAATCATGACATGACAGTAAATGATATGCTTTCTCAATGATAGTATATTTTGTCTTCATTATTAAGTACAAAACCCAGAAGAAGGTTCTGAACTTTATCTACAAATTAGTGTAATTTTGTAAATACAGATTTGGATTTTGCATGATTTTAAACACTGGTGAAAAAATGTAGAAGTATGTCTTGTATCTTCATAGTATAGATGCTTTTTTTTTTTTTTTTTTTTTTTGAGATGGAGTTTCGCTCTTGTTACCCAGGCTGGAGAGCAATGGCGCGATCTCGGCTCACCGCAACCTCCGCCTCCTGGGTTCAGGTAATTCTCCTGCCTCAGCCTCCTGAGTAGCTGGGATTACAGGCACGTGCCACCATGCCCAGCTAATTTTTTGTATTTTTAGTAGAGACGGGGTTTCACCGTGTTGACCAGGATGGTCTCCATCTCTTGACCTCGTGATCCACCCGCCTCGGCCTCCCAAAGTGCTGGGATTACAGGCGTGAGCCACCGCGTATAGATGCTTTAAAAAAAAAAAAAATGACTGATTGTGATGGCTTCATTCTACCAGTTAGTACTTTGTGGCACAATAATTACTCCATACACATCAAGGTTTATTGTGGTAGTTGGATATAAATTTATCTTTCAGGTAGTCCTCTTTAAAAGTTAGATTTTTTTAGCTAAATTTTTCTTAGTGTTTATGAGATCATTGTTGGTGATGATGTCTGAAATGAGTGGTGAAAAGCTTATATTAGTAGAGAATTGTCAGTCTTGCCGTTAATAGTTGACCACAGATCTAGACCTTCAAAGTGGAGAAAGGTGTATTCATTCACTGGCATCCTAGTGAACCAATAAAACAATAGGTATGCTGCTACATGGAGATGTCTATAAAATAAAGTGCTAATTTATAAAATTTTACAGTCACCATAATTGAAACTACATAAAAAAGACAGGAATAGAATATAGAAAAATAAAAAGGGTTCTACAAGGGTGTTCAGATTAAAGATAATTTGCTTTCATTTAGTAGCCAGAATGTTTATATTGTTTTTATTTTATTGTTTATAAGAAAACACATTATATTTCTTTTTCTCCCTCCAAAAATTTTCAAATTTGTGTGAATGTTAATTTACTTTCTATATACAAGTGAGAACTTCCTTCCTCTGACAAATACGAATTTTGTAATTATCTTGCATTTTTTGTATTTCTGTGAATTTTAGTGAAGTGTTTATAAATTCCCCATTTGACTTAATCTTTTATTAATTACTAGGTTGTGAGAAGCTTTCTTTGATCACTGTGTACCACATCATTACTTCTTTCTTCATCAGTGCCTGGCTTAGGTTTTTATTTTTCATAGTATTTACCTGTCTTACATAATGTGTTTATTTTTTAATGTATTCTATTTTCTTCAGTGCTGTCAACATTGAATAACAGCTGCCATAGATTAGATAGTTGACAAATAATTGTTGAATGAATGAGTAATAAATCTCCTTTACCCATTTTTCTAATATAGTGTTGATACTTTATTAATACTCTTTCTATATTAGTGAGATAATATTTAAGCATATGTTACAAATATAGTTTTCAAGTTGTAATAGGCTTTATATTTTTTGTTTTATTTATTTTTATTAACTGATAAAAAAGAAGTTTAATACAGTTATCTAGTTAAATGCATTATGTTTACAGTTTCTGTATTTGATGTTTTGCTTGGAAATGCTTTCCCTCCTTCCTCTCTCCCTTCCTCTCCAACTCCCCCCTCCCTCTCTGTTTTGTACTCCCTTCCTGTGAGTGCGTGTGTTTGTGTGTGTGTTTCAGCTGTGGAACTTCGTGTGGCATAGGTGAAATATAAAGACCTAATTTATGTTCAACATGGAGACTTCACTTTACCTGTAGCACTTGCTATTTAATTAGTCTTTTATTTGAAATGCTGCTTTCATGGTACACTAAGAATTTATACAGATTTGGCTCTGTTTCTGGGCTTTGTCTACTCTTCCATGAAGCTACCTAGTTGTACCAACAGTTTCACTTTTGCTTAGTGTGGTTTTGCTATATTTTTGATTATTTCATGGATAAATTCCCCCCTTTTTTTTCAAAATAATAATTTCAATGTTCATTTTACTTTTATTATTTCTGATGAGTTTTGGACACTCTTTTTTGTGAAGATATATATTTCAATCAGAATAAATTGTGTATGCCTGAAATAGAAACTTGAGCCTAGGCAGATAATGCATTCTGTACCTTTAAGCTTTTAGACTAAGGGCCGCCCTCTGTTGCTACCCCTAAGAACCATGTTAGGAATGAATCATTGCGAGCTCATTTCCTGATCATGAAATATTCTATGGGTTTTATTTTTAAACTGATAAACTTTCAGGGTTCAGTGAGAGGTTTTTAAATGGAGATTGAAATATTTTCGGTAGATGCCCATTCTTATTTTTTAAATGAAGGATTTTCAGAACTCATTTTCTTTTTTCTCCATTTTTAATAAACTACAATTGACGGCTGTGCAAAAGGCACAGGTGTGAGGATCGTGTATGCTTGTGGAAAAGCTTTAGGATGCTTGGTCTTCTGCAATATCTTTTACTGGGTGCTTCTTACACCCCCAAACAGATTCCTGACTCTGGTCCCAGATGAAGGCTTTCATGCTAAATGCATCAGTCAGGGATGGTCACAAAGGACACAGTTCCACCAGTCACTAACTTGTTACTCTAGACATGCAGAAAAAATAGTCCCAATGTTCTCTGGCGAATTTCTTCCACAGTATGTTGACTTGCTTTCATTTTGAAGGTTCAGTCTTAAAAGTACTGGCGCAGACACTAGAGAATGTTCTTACTGGAATTAGCTGACCAGGGAAGGGAGGATAACAATATGTCCCTGTCTAAGTGGCTTTAGGGTATCTGTATTCAAAGTCTTCAAATCATTTGACCTTTCAAAAGAAGGGACAGACTTGTCATTGGTCAGTGTATTTTAAGTAACAGGTCTCATTAAATGTGACACGGTGGTTTCTCTTGTTTGGATCTCTCTTTGAGGCAGAGATTTATAAATCTGATTGCATAACTTTCAAAATTCTGTCCACAGTTTTGTTTTAGGTTGAGCTACAAGCCCCTCAAGCTCCAAGTGACATTCTGAAATTTCCTAATCAAATGGGCCCATGGTTTGTGGCTTTGATTTTTCATACTGGCCAAGTGACTTAAAGCACTTTGCCATAAGGGGTTTTTAAAAAGTCTTATGTAGTCATCCTTCTCTGGCTTTCCATTCTACACAAAGGCCTAAGAGAGATAGCAATGGTAGTAGAAGTAAATGAAACTTAATAGATTTTTATAATAGTTAAGAGCAACGATTCTTCTGAAATTTAATCACATTGAACTGAATGTGAGATAGGAGAGCAGCAGGACTGACTTCCCAGTCCTGAAAGGATAAAGTAAAAATATGTTTGGAACCAGCAGATGGCGCCAAAAGCAACCTCTAGTTGCTCTCTTTGCTCATTAGCATAAGATACTCCCACCAAAGCCATGACAATTTACATTTGTCACGTAAATGACCCAGCATGATAGCAATGATCTAGAAGTTATTAGCCCCTTTTCTAGAGACTTCTGAATAATATACCTCTTAACCTGCATGTGATTGAAAGCGGATGTGAATGCTGCTAACCAGTTGCGCAGGGTCATTACCTATGGGTTAGCTCTGCTAAGCAAGGAGCAGCTCTGGTTCAATAAAAGTTGCTGTCTAACACCACTGGCTGGCTCTTAAGTTTTTTCCTACGTGAAGTTCGGAAGCCTCATGGGTTAAGCCCAATTTCAGGGCTTGTCTACCTGCATCAAATAGACTAGTTTTTAGTAGGCACTCATTTTATTTCTTGTAGCTTTGGGAGATCATTTTTCCTAACTCTCTAACTGGTTACCATTACATCTTTGCAGACATAGTTTGGTCAGCTCAGCAAATCTGACTTTTACAGTCAGGGTGCCCCGTGGCAACCTCCTGGCTAAGCAGACTGTGGCTAATAGGGAACAAAAGGCCACCTAGCCTTGCAGGTGGGGGTTTTAAACTTTAGGTTCCAAAAAAATTAGGGCAAATGCTTGAGTTTGTTTCTCATTGTTTTCCTTCTATCCTTGAGGATAATAGATAAGCAATTTGATGTAATTTTTTTGCTTCCTTTGAATGACTTCTATTTTTCTGTCTTAATTTGTGGTTTATTGAAAAGTCTTGGTTCTGTTTTAGGGATCTGTAATCCAGCTCATGTAATTAAACAGCATGGTTTCCTGAATTTATTGGAGGAACAAATGCTTGAGAAATTTTCAAATATAAAGTAATAAACTATTAATAAATTAAAAAGTCAACATGTAATTTTTAAAAAATCCATACTTGTAACAGCTTAGTCACTAAGTAGATGAATATTAATTGGCTACAAATCATTTTCTGGGTTTGACTTTAAAAAATCAAAGGGCAGAAAGAGATACCAAGCAATCTAATTCCTCTTTCCATCTTCAGTGAGTTCCACAATTGACTCTCTAGAGTCAGAAGAAATACTTTCTATTACTTACTGCAAATTGCCTCAGACACTTTGTGAAAGTAGATGGAATATAGAATGTTCCATACGCATTGTATTAGGCATTTTATCAATTCATTTAAAACCCAAATCAGATCAAATCACCCCCGTGCTCATACCTTCAAGGACTTGCCATATTCCTCGGATGGAAAGCCAATAGCCTTAGTGATAGGTGCACCCTAGACCCAGCTGACCTATCTCTTCTCTATCCTAGCTCTCCTACTCCTCCTACATTCCTCTTTGACCACATTGATCACCTCACTATTCCTGGAACGAACCCAAGCATGCTCCTGCCACAAGGCCTTTGCACTAACTGTCCTCTTTGCCTAGAAATCTATTCCTGCAAATATCCCACATTGTTTTCTCCATCTCTTGTTTGAATCTTGGATCAACCATCACTTTTTTAGAAAGGTCTCCTATGACCACCCTGGAACCATGTAAAATTACAGCCCTGGTACCATGCCCTGGCCCCAGACACACACACTCCCCTGTTTTGTTTGTTCATTTCATGATGGCACATATCAAGATTGGGCATGATTTAGTATTTACATATTTATTTGTTTACTGCTGAACTCTTCTACTGAAACATAAATTCAGTGAGGGAAGGATTTTGTTATCCCTGCTGTATCTCCAATGTCTAAAACCGTGTCTGGCTGTGGTCAGTATTAAGTTAATATTTGTTAAAAACTTTGTGAGGCAGAGAAAAGCAAATACTATGTGATCTCACTTATGTGAAATCTTAAAGTCAAACTCAGAAACAGAACAGAACCATGGTAGCAAGGATAGGGGTGAAGGAAATGGGGAGATGTTTGTGGAAGGATGCAGACTTGCAGTGATAAGATGAGTAAGTTCTGGGGGCCGAAGGTACAGCATGGTGACCATAGTTAGAAATGCTGTGTCATATACTTGAAAGTTGGTAGGAGAATAGATCTTAAGAGTTTTCACCATATATACAAAAAAGATATATATGTGAAATGAGAGATGTGTTAACTAACTTCATAGTAGTAATCATTTCATAATGTACATGTGTATCACATCATCACAGTATATGCTTTCAAAGTATGTAATTTTATTTCTTGATTATACCTCAACAAAGGTAAAAAAAAAGTGTTACCCTTCAGTTTGTATGCAGTATTAACACAGTTCTAGCACCGTAATAATCCCTTCATTATTTTAATTTTTTTGAAACATTATTTTTATTTTTCTGTTACTGTTGCCCAGGCTGGAGCACAGTGGCATGATCTCAGCTCACTGCAACCTCCACCTCCTGAGTTCAAGCAATTCTCCTACCTCAGCCTCCTGAGTAGCTAAGACTACAGCACATGCCATCATACCTGGCTAATTTTTGTATTTTTAATAGAGATAAGGTTTCACCATGTTGGCCAGGCTGGTCTCAAACTCCCGACTTCAGGTGATTCACCTGCTTCTGCCTCCCAAAATGCTGGGATTATAAGTGTAAACTACTGCATCTGACCCCCTTCATTAATATTAATTTATATTAATTTAATAAATAATTAATGGAAAACATTTTCACCAAAGAAGCCACTTTGTGAAGTAACTCAGATGTCACTGTTGTTTAAAAATATTTTTATCTTGCTATATGTTTTATATATGGCAAGGATCGGTTATAATTTTAGTAATAAATTGATTCAAATAAACAAACATATGTTGCTGGGCTAAGGCCGTGTGATAGGGGACACCAAGATGAATTCATTTTACTTCTGCTTACCACTTCATGGCCTCAGGAAAAGAATAAAACATTTGGCAGCAGCAGCAATGTCCAAGTAATTAACAGTTATGAATTATGTAACAAAAGTAGAAGCAACAGTAAACCATTCTGGTTGTTTTTCACATAGGCCTGATTGTTGTAAGTAGAAAGGAGAAATTGATACAAGAATGGAGATGGCATGTATATGTTATGTTAATTAGTTACTAATATTAACATATGCTTTGCCTGAATCCTAAAACTTATCTCACACTGCTAACGAAGACATACCCAAGAATGGGTAATTTATAAAGGAAAGAGGTTTAATGGACTCACAGTTCGACATGGCTGGGGAGGCCTCACACTCAAGGCAGAAGATGAAGGAGGAGGATCAAAGGCATGTCTTACATGGTGGCAGGCAAAAGAACTTGTGCAAGGGAATTGCCCTTTATAAAACCATCGGTCTCGTGAGACTAACTATTACGAGAAGAGCACGGAGAAAGCCCACTCCCATGATTCAGTTACCTCCCACTGGGTCCCTCCCATGGTATGTGGGGATTATTGGAGCTACAATTCAAGATGAGATTTGGTTGGGGGCACAGCCAAACCACATCAACTGATAGGAAAAAACTTGAAATAATAGAAATAGAAGATCAAAAACCATTTTGGCTGCTGCTGTGGCTTACACCTGTAATTCAGCAACTTTAGAAGGCTAAAATTGGAGGATTGCTTTGATCCAGGAGTTCAAGACTATGGTGAACTGTGATGGTGCCACTACATTCAATCTGAGCGACAGACAGAGACTCTGTCTCTAAATAAATAGATAAATAAACAAACAAGTTTGAACAATTACTCCTGAAGTTTTATGAAGATACTTTGATGATGAGTTATGAGTCTTAGATGATGAGTTATGGGCCGTCTCTCCAGAACAATGAACCTAAACACGTACATAAAAATCAACACATGTAAGGGCATGGGGTGCAGAGACTCATGCCTGCAATCCAGCTCTTAGGGAAGCTGAGGCAGGAAGATATCATGAGCCTGGTATTTTGAGATAAGCCTGGTCAACTTAGTGAGACTCTGTCTCTACAAACATTTTAAAAAGTAGCCAAATATGATGGGGCATTCTTGTAGTCCCAGCAACTTGGGAGGCCAAGACAGGGGGATTGCTTGGGCCAAGGAGTTTGAGACTGCAGTGAGCTATGATTGTGCCACTACACTCCTGGGTAACAGAGAGTTTTTCATCTCTTAAACAAACAGCCTATGAAGGATTCTTCATGGACCCCTTTAAGTCCATTCATGGATCCTGTTTTGAATATTTCTGTTGTAGAGAAATGGAGAAATACAAGGAAAAGCTAATATAATTACTGTAACTCATCATTGAATTCTACCAGAAGCCTACTTACAAGAAAAAAAAGAAATAGAAAAGAAGAAATCATAGAAACTTTTACATAGAAAAGTAAAAGTTATTATGCAATTAGTCTGTGCCTCACACTGTGCTAGGTTTTTAAAATATATTGTATCTCACGGAACTCCCATCTCATTTGAGGGAGCTGTTGTTACCCACATTTTGTGCATAGGAAACAGAGCAGAATGGAATTTCAGTCCAGGACTCGTTTCAAAATGCTATAAACTTTTTAACCTTATGATGAAAATAAGTATACTGTTTGTCAATGAGAAAAGACATCTTTTTCCTTGATGTTAAACTCTAAGAAAAGAGACTGAAACTTTCTACAGGCTAGAAAGACAATGGTATTTTATGTTTTCTCCATCCTCCTTTTACTGAGCAGATTACAGTCAACATTTGGAAGTGTTATGAGTGTTTAAAATATTTTCATTTGATAAAACTCTTCTAGGGCTGGGAAGTTTTATCTGGTAATTAACTTGTGTGTGCTTTGATGATAGATGTTGTGTTTTTACTTCTGATACAATTTATCCATTTCAAACTATCTTGCTTTGTATACAGAGGACACTCAGGTCAACTGATTGACTGTACATAGGTCATTTCAGATGGCTCAGAATAACCTATTTTAAATAACCTAAAAATCCTAGTTACATTTGGAAAGGATCTTGATAAATCCAGATGCTTAGCAATAATCCGTGGCAGACGGCATGCATATTAATAGCTAATATTAATTGAGCACTTACTAAGCTCCAGGCTGTGTTTTAAGTACTCTTCATGAATTTCTCTTTCAGTCTTCTCAACATCTATTTAAATTAAGAGCCACTATTATCTCCATGACAAAAACAAGGCACAGAAAGTGTTTTCCAAATCGTCTATTAACTTAGCCAAAACACTAGTCAGTTTTGTCAAATTTTATTCAAGTCAACTCAATCAAAACCATCCAATCAAAATGGAAAACAGACAGAATCTTACATCTGTTTTCTAGAGGCCAGAGTAGAGCTCTTCCTTGCTAAGACCCCAGTTTCAAATGATTTGGATAATAAGAATATGTAGAAAACTCTCCCGCCCCGCCAAGATGCCCTGTCAGCATCTTTCTTTGTAGGTGTTTAGCATCCTTCTAAGCAGATTGCCAAGGATCAACCAAAGGTAGAACAATTGGGGGAAAAGGTTCTAAGGGGCATCTGAAATGACAGCCTTCCCTAAGCATAACCTGACAGGTGATGAGCATCCTTTGGAGAGTCAGCAACGTTACACGAAAAGGCAGTTGTCATGTTGCATGGCTGATTTCAAAGCATCTTAGCGTTTTGTTATATTAAGGGGAAATCATTAGTGAGAGTAACCTTTGGATGTTAATGTGTCCTACAAAATTAATTAATGCTTAAATTCAGAACTCTAAATGTAAAGACATTTGTCTTCATTTTTGCTAAAAAAAAAAAAAAGGCAGGGAAAAAGTTCAATTGTAACTGTTTTTGTCTTCATGTGAGACACGAGCTCTCACTCTTGAACCACCCACCCATGCTCCGTTTACATACACAAATAGCAGTTTAGGATGTGTGATGTCTTTTCAGTTTTACTGTCTCCTGAGATAGTTGTTGGGCAGATTCAGGACAGAAGTTGCATAGTTTCTTAGTTTTAATAATTTCTTGAATAATTTGGGGTCATTTCTGACTATACCTGATTTACCTAGGAGGCCTTGCACATAAAGGCCAGCTTTATCTCACCAGATACGAGCACCAGACCCTCTCCTGCCTCACAATCACAAATGGTACTGCACAGGGCACCCTAGGGCTGGGTTAAGGGCAGGGGTGGAAGTAGGGAGAAGGGTGGGGGCAGTGAGATGGAGGATCGGAGCTAAATAGAGATGGATCTGCTAGTGACAGAGCAAGGATTAAGTGAAGAAGAGGTGACAGGGAAGTCATTGGGTAGAGCAATGCTGGCACAACTGCTAAGCGGGTTCATGGATAAAATAGTAACTTCTGAGTGAGGCAAGTTCAAAGGGGCACTGTCAGGCTTTGAAATTCTGTAAGCTTGAAGCACTGCTGGGATGAGTTTTATAAGAATTTGTGATCACTTCTATACAACCAACCCAACATTAGGAGAAAAGGATGTCACTTTGTTTCAGGACACTTGCATCAACTTACAATTTCAAAATGTCTGAGTAGATAGTTGAGGTTGGTCACAGGCAGAGAGAGAGGAGGACACTTCAGAAAAGCCATTATTGTGGTTTTCAAGGGAAGGAGTTGGTGAGACAAGGTAAGCAGGCTGAGCAGGTTCAGGGATGGCTACTTTGATTTCAAGTCAGGTGGAGTGTAGGGGCTGTCTCCAGTTGTCTGATGCCTAGTTCTGGGTTGACTAAGGAAGGGGAGTAGTATCCATAGTGCAAGAAAAGGCGGATGAGGGATGTGGGCTTTTAACAGGTTAGTTTGCATATGAAGGCACACTTGATGAGAAACCCCTCTGCTATTCCCAGGAGTCTGCTAACCATGGGAGGGGCAATCTTTCCCTAATCGGAAAAACCTCAGATGTCATCAAAATGTGAAAAGACTGTCCCCCAAAAGACAGGGTCCTTCTCTGTCTGGTATCAGGAAACAAATACATGAAACTAAAAGGGAGCATCAAGCAAGATTTATTCAATGACCATGGAATTGAGAATTCAGAGTATGGCTCACAAATCAACTTCCTCACTAGTGAGGAGCAAGGGGGTTAAATAGACGGTTTCTCCAGTAAAGGAGTTGGACATTAATAGCAAGGGGAGGAATATTCATATCTTTTCTGGAAATGGGGGATGAACTCAGAGCTAGAGTGCTGCCTTCCTTTTTGTTTTTTTATGGCTTCTGGTTGTTGTCAATGCAATTGTCAACTGTCATGGCACTGGTGGGAATGTCACTCAGCATGGAAGTGAAAGTAAAAGTCTGAGATCTTTTTGGAGTCATCTGGTTGACTATTTTGGTTTTAGCCACTCTAAACTGGTCTAGTTACACAGGGAACATTTTTTTTTAATAGATATATTGTTTCTTAAGATTAAGCAGAGTTAAGGCAGGGTAGGAATTCAGCCAATGTCTATGTTACATTACAGCAAGTAACAAATCATCAAATACAAAAGTACAAAATGTGGTTCATGAAATTATGTACAGAGATTCCCCCTATTCTCTCTCTTTAAACATGGAAAATAAGTGTGCAGTAGCAAAACACATCTCACTGTCCCAACTTCCAAGGTTCTCTTTGGGTGGCTCTGGGAGGAGAAAGCCAATGTTGCTTGGTTGCATGGAGAGAGCAATGGAGGGTCACTTTGACTTACTCAAAGTTTGGACAGCCTTGATCTGAAGAGACCGTTTTTTCTGGTTGTGTTCTACTGGGCGATTCCTAGAGGAGAGGTCATTTCTAATGGTCAGATTCTGAGGTGCTACTGGAACAGTACGCTTTCCTAGATGTGGCTTTAGCAGTCATGCTGCCATTTTGGTCTGACAAAATGTTTATGAGAAATATAAACCAAACCTTTGTATTTTCATCATAAAAATAACTAAGAAGTGTTTGAAAGATACCCTTTAGCAAAGGCCTGCGTTTCCTTTGGCCATCATCTCTCTTGAGGCTCGCTCCCCCACTCTGCTATCCCATGTTTAAATCATTAGTGTAGTGTTCATATTGTTCACATGGCACTTGTGTATACTTCCGTGGAGGGGTAATACGTTCCATTGCTATCTAAATTCTGTCCGTCTTTCCAGATACAGCTGGAAGTTTCACTTCTCTCACGTTGTTCATTCATCCAGTTAATGTCAGTTAATCACCTAGTCTGTGCCGGTATTGTTTTAGGATAAAACCAAGCACCAAACAGGCAAAGTACTTTCATATGGTGCTGACAGTCTAAGGAGAAAGTAAGGGAATTAAAAAAAAATAGAAACTTTCAGGTGGTTAGTGTCATAGAGAAAAATAAAGTAAGTTGGGAGCATAGAGTATGAACGAGATGGGAAATACTGCTATTTCTGTAGGGTGGAAAGGGCAGGCTCTGCTCATAAGGTGAACATGCTTGTGTTTCAGTAAGTTTCCCATTGAGAAGGAACAGCATATGTCAATGCCCTGGGATGGGAATGAACTTGGAATGTCCCAGGCAAAGTAAGGAGACCAGTATGAATGAAAAGAGTGACAGAAAGGGAGAGAATCAAGAGATAAAACTAGATAGTAAAGGGTGGGGAATTAGGAAAATAAGCCATTGGGCCTTGCAAACCAATCTAAGGACTTGAGTGAAAATGAAAGCTACAGGCAGGTTTAGAGCAGCAGAGCAGAAGAAAGAAATTTACATTTTCACAGGATCCTGCTGTCTTCAGAGAACAGTTTGTACAGGTTAAGAGGATAAGGAGGCCTTTACAATAATCCAGGTGAAGATGATAAAGGCTTGCACCAGTGATGGATGTGTGGCAGGGAGAAGAAGAGTCCGATTGTGGATATGTTTTTGAAGGCAGAGCCAGCAGGGTCTGTCTGCTGTGGATCAGATGTGAGATGTAGGAAGAATGAGAAGTCTAAAATAAGTCCAAGGTTACTGACTCAGAAACTGTGAGTGAAATTTTTACGAATTGAGTTGGGGAAGCCTGCAGGAGAAGCCGGTTATGGTGGAACAGGTGCAGAGCGGGTGAAGGTGAGAAGACTGAGGAGCTCAATGTTGGAGCCATTAAGTTTGACATAGTGGTTAGGCATGCAAATAGAAATGTTGGGTAGGCAGTTAGATATACAAATCTGGAATTCAGGTGAAATATAAAATTGGAAACAATAGAAGTACTATTTATAGGCATGTAACTGAAGATCACGTAGGCAGTGAGCAATAGTCACAATAGCCAAAAGGCAGAAGTGATCCACATGCCCATCAAATCAGAGGAGGGCCAAGGACCATGCCTTGGGACCATCAGCACCTAGAGCAGATGAAGAAGAAAAACAGGAAAAGAGATTGTAAAGGAACAGCCAGTAACTTGGCCAGAAGCCAAGTTAAGAAAGTGTTTCCAGAAAAAAAGAGCAACGTGCATGCCACATTTAAGACAAGTTAGGGCCGGGCACGGTGGCTCACGCCTATCATCCCAGCACTTTGGGAGGCCGAGGCGGGTGGATCACGAGGTCAGAAGATCGAGACCATCCTGGTCAACATGGTGAAACCCCATCTCTACTAAAAATACAAAAAATTAGCTGGGCACAGTGGTGCGTGCTTGTAGTCCCAGCTACTTGGGAGGCTGAGACAGGAGAATTGCTTGAACTCAGGAGGAGGAGGTTGCGGTGAGCCAAGATCGCGCCATTGCACTCCAGCCTGGGTAACAAGAGCGAAACTCCATCTCAAAAAAAAGAAAAAAAAAAGACAAGTTAGGTGAGAAAACAAATCGACCACAGGATTTAGCAACATAGAGATTATCGGGAACCTTGACAGTAGCTGTTTCCGGGGGGTGACATGATTAAAGTCTGTTTAGAGAGAGTTCAAGAGAGAATCGGAGAAACGTCGAGTGAAGGCCTACATGCTTGGTTTCGGGAGTTTTGCTACAAAAAGGAGCAGAGATACAGACAGTAGTTGAACTAGAATGTGAATTACAAAAAGGAAATTTGTTCAAAATCTATCTTGAATATTCTGAATCATGTCTCTCTATCCATATAACTGGCTCAGCATAGATGCTTAATAAGTTATTAGGAGGGTAAGTGCATACATTGTCATATATAGACCTGTGGATATGCGACATCATACAGCTTTGACATTATTTCATGAATATCTGTCTTGTTTAATCAATGCTGGGTTGAAAGCCACTGCTCTGACACCTGACAAGAGAAGTAGAAATAAAGTGGGTACTGAAACTGTGCATATTTTGCACATAATCCTGTTAGCCAGTCTTGAAAACAAAATGAAGATGGATTTGTTTACTTGCCTATCTTCCTTCTTAGTCTGTTACTCTACATAGCCAAGAGCGACACCTTTTGGTCTCTATATCCACAGTAACACATAGTACCTGGGGATCAGAGGCATTTTAAAAAGTTGATTGGAAAACATGAATTAAATGAATGAATAGAAAGTAGTACAGAGGTCTGCGCTGAACATTATTACCACTTGAAAGCAAACAGACTACATAAGGAACAGTTCCTTTAACTGTTAGGAGCTTAATGGTAATGGTAACAAATGGGGCAAAATCTTTGGAGAAAATCCATGCATGAAACTTGAGTACATCTTCTTGACTTGAACTAGTTGTGGACACCAAAAATTAACAAAAAGTGATATTTAAGTTTACAGATGAGATTGGGCATGTTCTGGGTTGTTCTGGGTTGTATGGCCATAGATTATTTTTAACTTTACAGATATAAGAGTGTGTTTATTTAAATTTGCCAGACATTGAAAATTCTGCTAATTAAGGACTTTATTATTAATTATAACTAGCTTGTTCCTTACAATTCACCGATTATAATGATTTATTATTAACAAGAACATTGCTCACCGTGGTTAGAATTCTATTACAGTTCAACACTAATAAATCATGTGCCACTAGAGTTTAGTGTCACCAAAACTTTTAATTAAACAAAACCAGCACTAGTAACCGATCTTGGTCCTATGTTGATGGAATCCTGCTGTGTAAGCCTGATTTTATGACTTGCGGTCAGCTGATAATAAATTCAAGCGGCAGCACTCAGGATGCATATTCACTCTTGAGCCTACTCTGACTCTACCAAAACCTAATACTAAGTCAGGAGCTGTTAATCAAAAGAAGAGTAATTTGTCAGTGAGGTCATAGCTTTGCTACAGAATGTTAGAGGACTGCACTGAGATTCTTCTATTAGTACCTTCTCCCTATGTTTGTTTCATATACTTGAAGCCCTGTGAGGCCTATGGGCAAGTATAATGAACACAAAATCTCTGCTAAGTACATCCATACTGATAAATTGCCCAATATAAAATAATGTTTCTTCTTCCTTTGTCTGACATTCTTAGGATCTATCCCCATACATTCCCAAAGTTTTTGCTGATATATAAATTAGCACAATTTTATAATACTTTTTGTACAAATCTTGTCTGTAATGATCTGTTCTCACATTGCTATGAAGCGCTACCTGAGACTGGGTGCTTTATAAAGAAAAGGAGTTTAATTGACTCACAGTTGCACAGGCTTGGCAGGAGGCATGGCTGGGGAGGCCACAGGAAACTTACAATCATGGTGGAAGGTGAAGGAGAAGCTAAGACATCTTTACATGGCAACAGGAGAGAGTGAGCAAAGAGGGAAGGACTACACACTTTCAACCAACCAGATCTGGTGAAAACTCACTATTAAAAGAACAGCAAGGGGGAAATCCATCCTCATGATCTAATCCCCTCCCGTCAGTTCCCTCTCCTAACACTGGGGATCACAATTCGACATGAGATTTGAGTGCAGACACAGAGCCAAGCCGTATCATTGTCCTCGTAGGATGGACTCTGTATTTCTTCTTCTGAGCCATGTTTCATCCTGACGTAAGACTGAAGACAATAAAGGGTAGTAGGTTTTAGGCCTAAGGACAATTGACAGCCTAAGGCAAGATAATCATCATAGGTGAGGTCCTTAGGAAGTTTCATGCAGGATAAGACCATGCTAATCACATAGGGGACGAGGAGTTGTTTCTGCTAACAAGGGGGAATTCATTGGCTTTGGAAAATTCAGGATATTCAGATTCATCTGGCTTTACTTTAATCAGATTTCCATTCTTTTACAATCATTGTCCCACTTTTCACATACCAGACTTGGCAAGGCTGTAAATTCCACTTATATTGTAGTTAAGCAATTCCACATACAACTCTTCATCTAATTTTAAAATTATACCAGCCCTATAGCTGCATGGAATAAGAAACTTTTTTGGGTAGTCATAAAACCTCCCTGCACTTGTGACTATGTCTTGAAGCAAGACTCCTAAACACCTTACGTTTGCTATTTTTTCAGGCCTCAGTGCAGTGTGAAACCACTACCCCACCCAACAGTATTTATATTTCTCCTTTACATAATAATTGTCCAACCAATGCCTTGTTTAAAGCACACATTTAATTCATATAAAATACAGGCCATAATATAAAACGTTGTTTTGCCACTTTATGGCTTAGACTGCTGGTGTCTTCCTGTTCATCAGTAGCTGGACTATCACTGCCTTTAAACCCAACCAAGTGAAATAACTGAACAAAAACTGAGAACATTTATTAACAGAAAACTCGAAAATTATTTTTAAAAATGTATTTTGGGAATAAGGAAAATGATCTCAGAAGGAAGTCTATATATAATATGAAAAAAATAGACAATAATAGTAAATTTCTAGGTAAATTTAAACAAACGTGAATGACAATGATGATACCAATAATAAGTATATGTTGAGTGACTAAGAATTAGAAACAAAAATGATAACATCTAAGTCATATGGAGGGTGATTAGAATTTTATGTCCCAATTCCCTTACATATTTTGGGAGGCTAAAACATTAATTAGTTTCAGACTTCATTAATTATGCCTGTCAGCATTTGAAAGGTCTGAAGTGTTTTCTAGCACCAACAACCAATTTCTCAATTCTCTGGACACCTACTGGGGGTCCAACCATTCAACTCAAATTTAATTCAATCCAATCCAACTCAATTCAATTTTGACATTACCAAAAGTTAGTGTCAAATTCCACAGATTTAAGGGTTTGGTTCCACAGGACTGCCCCATTTCAGATGTTAGTCAGAAGTCTCGGGCCTTACATACTTCTGACCAACCAGCTACAAATCAGGAATTCCCACAATTCCTCCTTAGGTTTGATAATTCGCTAGAATGTTTCATAGAACTTAGGGGAACACTTTACTTATATTCACCAGTTTATTATAAACAATGAAATTCGGGAAGAGCTAGATGGAAGAGATGCTTAGGGCAAAGTAGGTACAGTGAGGGGGCAGCATGAAGTGCCCATGCCTTCCCAGCGCAGAAGCGCATTAAATCTCATTGTCCAGGGATATTCCGCTTACTCTCCCCTTTCCTGAGGTGGGTGGGCTGAAAGTTCCAATTCTCTAATCACTTGGTCTTTCTGTTGATCAGCCCCAACCTGAGACAATGCAGGTTATCTTTTCTCAGTTATCTCATTAGTACAAACTCAAGTATGATTGAAAGGAGCTCATTATGAACAACAGAAGACCTTCCTATCAGAAAATTCCAAAGGTTTTAAGAGCTCTGTGCCAGGAAGCAGGACAAAGACAAAATATAGATGTCATAATGTCATAAATATAGACAAAATATAGATGTCATAATGTTATGCATAAGCAAAACAAAGACAAAATATAGATGTCAAAATGTCATGCTCAACGTCATGACATTCTAAGTCAACAGCAGACCACACATAACACTGTGGTCCCATAGATGGTAATGGAGCTGACACCTAGTGACATCATAGATGTAGTAACCTCAAAGTTGTTGGGACTCAGTAATACATACCCAAAAATGTGGTGCTTTGACATTCTGCACTGATGAAGCCTTAACATCTCAAGGACCTGTTTAACCCCCTCATCATCTCTCTTAAAGCACAGGATAAAGTTGTTAAATTCTTTCATCTACCTAATGTCCTTACCCACCAAGGAAAACAGTTGTTTTATTCTTCCTCTCCGTCTAGCACCAAGACTATAACTACACCTGAACAGATTCTTTCACAAGATACTGTACAGTTCATCTCTCTTCCCTGGTTCATTTATTCTCCCTAGTAATTCCCTCAACAGAATTCCTCTTCTCTCCCACCTCCCATTATCCATTTTGTCAGGATGTCCTATACCCTTCTGAATCCATTTGGGGCGGGAGGATGGTAATCTCTCTGTAGTTCTCCCAGGGTACATGTTAATAAATATTGTATGCCTTTTCTCTAATCTGCCCTTTGGGTGTTGTTTTTTTCAGCAAACCCTCAGAGGGCAAAGGGGATGCTATCTCTTGGTCCCTGCATAGTGCAGTGCATTACTCATGTGTTTGTGATGATGCTGGTGCAAACAAAGTTACTGTGATGCCAGTCATATAAAAGTATAGCACGTAAAGTTACGTACATATAAGTATATTATACTTGATAATGATAATAAACTACTCTGTTACTGGTTTATATATTTACTGTACTTTTTATCATTATATTTGAGTGCACTCCTTCTACTTAAAAAGATAGCCTCAGGCAGGTCCTTCGAGAGGTACTCCAGAAGAAGGCTTGTTATCACAAGAGATGACAGTTTCATGTGTTACTGCCCCTGAATTGCTTCCAGTGGGACAACATGTGGAGGTGGAAGACAATGATATTGATGGTCCTGACCTGACCCTGTGTAGGCCTAGGCTGGTGTGTGTTTTTGTATCTTGGTTTTTCACAAAAAAGTTTAAAGAGAAAACAAATTAAAAATAGAAAAAAAGCTTATAAGGACATGTTTTCTGTACAGATATACAATGGCTTTGTGTTTTAAGCTAATTGTTACCATAAAGAGCAGAAAGTTTAAAAATATTAAAAAGTTGATAAAGTAAAAGAGTTACAGTAAGGTAAGTGTCACTGGTGTGCCTGGCTGGAGCCCGCACTGCGGGTGGTAAAAGAATGTACAAATATAGTCGTGGGTAAAGAAAGGCAGATTTATTAGAGAAAGTAAGAAGATACATTGCAAGAAAGCAATGGGCAGTATAGCAGGGAGAAGAATGTCTGCCAAGAGATAGGGTCTAGAGGCACATTTTGTAGGGTTGTGCTAGAGAGGTTATGGGCAGATAAGCTCATGCTGCTGGGGCTATGTACAGAATGAAGTATTTGGGAACAGGATGCTGTATGAGCTGGTTGTTTGTGGTTAGCCGTTTCTCAGAATTGTTCTCCCCCACCCCGAGGCCCCTTCTTCATTGTTGCTAACATATCTGGACTCCACACTGAAGTGAATATATTATTGAGGAAAGAAAAATATTTTTAATGAATTTAGTGTAACTTACGTGTGCAGTGTTCATAGCATCTACAGTAGTGTATACTAAAGTCCTAGGCCTTCACTTCACTCTCCACTCCCATACTGACACCCAGAGCAACTTCAGACCTGCAAGCCCCATTCATGGTAAGTGCCACATACAGACGTAGCATGTTTTATCTTTTATACCATAACCTTACTGTGCCTTTTCTATGTTTAGACATGTTTAGGTACACAAATCCTTAGCACTGTATTACAGCTGCCTACAGTGTTCAGTACGGTTACATGCTGTAGCGGTCTCTAGCCTAGGAACAATCACATTTCCAGTAGCCTAGGAGTATAACAGGCTGTATCATCTAGGTTCGTGGAATTACACTCTATGACGGTCAAACAAGGACAAAATCACCTAACCATGCATTTCTCAGAATGTATTCCTGTTGTCAAGAGTGGTATATCTGTACATTTTTGTAACATGCCACAAAGGGAAACTAAAATGATAGCTGGACAACTATTCAAAGCAGTAGAGGAAACAAGCAGTACAGCTTCCAGATCAGTAGAGGAGACAATAAAGTATGAAATTAAACAGAAATGCACTTAATCCAGTAAAGACAAGAAAAGGAAGAAGAGAAACATCACCAACAAGGAAAATAGTAAGTGCTGGCCAAGGTATGAAAACACACCAGATATGTCACTAATTACAGTAAGTACAAGAAGGCTATGCTCTCTAGTTAAAGTAGAAAGATTCATACAGATTAGCAAAATAAGTACTATGCTCTACTTAAATAAACATAAAAATGCAGAGAAACTAAAAGCAAAAGGAAGGAAACAGAGTATATCGAACAAATACTACCAAAAGAAAAAGTTACTATATTCACAGCAGACAAGATAGATTTCAGGGAAATCGACATTTTAGAAATTTGCTACATAATTATATAGGATTCCTCTTAACAGGAAGATAGAACCATCCGGAACATGTGATTTTTAAATAAGTAGCCTCAAAATAGGTAAGAACAAATGGATAGATTGTATGGATAGCTGGGCGTGTTGGCCACACTGTGGTGGTGTAATGCATGCCTACCCCACTTACTGCAGGTCTTAGTTCCACCTCTGTGAGGTGAGGCTAGACCTGGACTTGGTCTCTAGATCCCAGAGCTGATTGCCAGCTTTTGCTTTCAGAGAGCTTCCGGTTCTTGACCCTTTTCAGTTTGCTGTCTTTTCTCTTTCATCTATTTGTTGACAATTTTCCTTACTATCTTTGATCCTAGTCATTTTATCCAGTTTCTAGTTGTATTGGAGCAGGAGAGGCTCTCAGAGAATCTCCTCTGCCCTGCTGCTGTGAACAGATGCCTTCTTTACTGAGTCTTTGTTTACTGTGTTGTCTTGCTTTCAGACATTTCTCTTCACAAATTTAATCTTCATTCTATGGCCAAAGTGATCTTTCTAAAATACGACTCTAACTACTTCATCTGCCTGCGTTAAAGTCTTCTATGTCTTACCATCAACTGAAAACAGTTTGGTGACCTTAGTCTGGAGAAAGAGATTCTTCAGGAATGAGCCTCTGCCTGTCTCCTCAGCATCATCTCCTTTGGTCTCACTTCTGCAGGGTTTAAACTTGGAGCAGCTGGAGACTCTCCATGTCTCTTGGCACCCGGTGTTTTGTGTAGATGGTTTCTGCTGTCTATAAGTTTCTCCCCCAAATCAGGATTGATTGATATTTAGTGAATATACACACGAACACGGATACACTGGTTGTTAAAAAATCGAAATGCTTTTATACAAATACATGAGTTATCACAACCGTGTCTTTTTTTCTTTTTTCTTTTTTATTATTATTTTTATTATTGCATTTTAGGTTTTGGGGTACATGTGAAAAACATGCAAAGTTGTTGCATAGGTGCATTCATGGCAGTGTGTTTTGCTGCCTCCCTCCCCCTCACCCATATCTGGCATTTCTCCCCATGCGTGTCTTTTTTTCTACAGGAATTTTTGCTCCCTCCCTGTAAGTCTAACAAGTCAGACACCCGTCATGGGGGAAGTGAGGTTTCAAGACCCTGCTCTAGAGTAAAGAATCAGTCAGTGCTCGGGTTGTGCAGGCAGTTAAATGTTGTCAATGTTACTCCTGCTTCCACTTCTTTTTTTTCTGGGCAAATCCTACTTGTACTGCAAGATTCCAACAAGCATTGATTTTTCTATAAAAATCCACGCCCTTGTTTCCTTACCCCTTTTTCTGTGCTACACTGATTACTCTATTCCTCTGTCCTCTTCTGTCCTCTGCCATGTCATAAGTTCTCCTGCACGTTGGACTCTGTGCTCCTTAAAGGCAGAGCCATGTCTTAATCGTCATGGTATCTTCTTTTGTTAGCACAGTGTTTTGCTCTTGATCAAACCTCAGCAAAGCCTAGGATTTGGCACTAAGCATTTAGATTGGCCCCACTCTTACTCTAAGAGAGAAGAAATGGACTAAAACTACGTCTAACTTGGTTTATGCTCTTGCTTTCTGCATGAGGCCTGAGTTCAGCAGCTGCTAGTAGCCAGAGCCCTCATTCTCCTGAAACAAAGAGCATCAATAAAGCAGAAAAGAAAGTGCCGCTTTCTGGGTGGGAGAACCTCCCATCCCAGTTTGAGCAGGAGAAGTCCTCTCGGAGCATCCTTTGTTTATATTTTCCATATATAAATGTTTTTGAATGACTTCTGATTATTTACTGAAATTCTGGCTGATTGTCAACAGGATCAAACAGGTAGACTGTAGGCAAAAAAAATATTGTATTAGATCTTTTGATTCTACTTTGGGAAGATTTTTAATTTTGAAGATATTCTCTTTAGATCTCATTCCTGACTGTAATCAAAAAGCTGTAACACATTTTTTTACATTGCTTTTATTTCTGGTTATTGCCATGGTAACACAGATTTATTCCAACATATATGGCTTTTGAGCAAATCTCTTACTTAAGAATAAGTGCCAAGGAGAATAAGAAATAAGGAAAAGACGCAAATGATTTCTGTCAAATACATTTTGTGATGTTCAGTTGTTAACTTGTTATCAAATGAAAGCAAGCAATTTATTTTTCTGGTGATTAAAACAAGGGCAAAAATGTATCCACTTTTAAAGAACTTGTAAAATTCACAGGAGTAAAAAAAAAAACAATCAGGTAACTGATTATAGAGGAGGAAACTGAGTAAAGATGAATAAATTACCGAGGTAAGTGACTTGCTTTACAGCCTCATGACTAGTGAGTGGTAGAGCTCCGTTGAGTACTTTTTTCTTCAGCAAGTGACATTGTGAAGGACAAGGAAACACCTAAGGAGTCATGGCTAAATTAATATTACAAAAAGAGTCATGCTGATATATTTGCATATTGATTGATTCATATTAAAATCTTATGTGTCAGGCGCTATACTAGGTTCTGGGCTTAAATAAAGAATCACATATCCATGAAACTTCATGGAGTTAACAGTTAAGAGAGATAGATATTAATTTATAATTACTCAAATAAATGTATCATTAGCTACTGTGAAAAGGACATGAAGGTCAAGCATGGAGTGCTATGAAAGCAGGTAACATGTGGACTTAACAATGAAAGTGGTTAGAGGAAGTCTCCTTGGTAAAGGTACATTGACATGAATCCAGAAAAATTATATGCTAAATGCAGAGGAGGCTGAAGAGAAGCTAGGCAGGGGTACTAACTCAGGGTCCTTAGAGGAGACATGTCATGTGTCTGTAGTACAGAAAGAAGTTCTGGACTGAATGCATGATGAGTGCCAGAGAGAGTGCTGAAGATGACGTTGGTTGATATGAAGCTTAAACACAGGAGAGCACAGATCCTAGAACATCCTTTGAGCCCACTGGGAGACCACTGAAGAGTTTTAATTAGGAGAAAACTGGCAGTAGAGTGTTCATGCTGGCTGCAGGTGGGTGTGAGGATGGAGCACCAATGGGGGCATATTTTTAATAGTCTGTTATTCCTGAGAGTAGTTTTCCTTAAGGAAGTAACAGTGGAGACCAAGTGCAGTGCATAAATTAAAAACACATTGTGGAAACAGAATAAACAAAATTCTTGGGGAGTAGGGGAAAGAAACATTTTGAGGATGACACCAGTGGAATCTTTTTCACAGTCAAACCACCTGGGCAATAGAACCACAGCTGTTCTTAGTTCTCCAGGACCCTTGACTCTACAGTGTGGGTTCAGCTTATCAGGAGAATTTCCTGTAAGAACTTCCTCATAATTGCTATTTAGAATCTGAGTTGGTATAAGAAAGATGAAGGATATGGCAGTGTTTATAAATACTGTTTAGGTAGAGGAGTTGTTAGCAAAAGCTTGTTCTTGATGCATGGACAAACATATTATCAATTCACTTACGGAAGTCCTCTCCAGGGTTCCTTTAGGAAAACTAAGCCAAACTACAACATTCAGATCATCATCTTCCCTTTGATGAAAGTCAAAGTTTATTAAGGTCAACAGTTGTGCTGCTACTCTGTGTAAGATTTTTCAGTGGCTTCCTAGTCTGTTTAAGTAAAATAACATGTTTAAAGGGTCCTTCATGATCTAGTTCTTGATTATTTTTTCTCTAATTCAGAAGGATTTTAATTACAAATATCTGATATTTCAGCACATACTGACTTAAACAATACTGGAATTTATTTACTCACATTACTGTAAAATCCAGAGCTGATGAGCATCTAGTCTTGCTTCTCTGTGAATCCCCTTGGTACCTGCCTCATCCTTAGCCTTGTTCTCTTTTTTACAAAAATTTAATTGACAATAATAACTGTATATATGTTTATGCAGTACAATGTGATGTTTTGATATATGTTATGGAATGATTAAATCACACTGACAAATCCATCACCTCATATACTTATTTTTTGTGGTGAAAACATTTAAAATTCACTTCTTGTAATTTTGAAATATACAATGCAAGGCTGGGTGTAGCGGCTTATGCCTGTAACACCAACGCTCTGGGAGTCTGAGGTGGAAATATTACTTGAGCCAGGAATTCAAGACCAGCCTGGGCAACATAACAAGATCTCATCTCTCCAAAATAAAAATCTAAAAAATTACCTGGGTATGAACCTGTAGTCACAGCTACTTCGGAGGCTGAGGTGGGAGGATCATTTTAGCCCAGGAGTTTGAGGCTGCTGTGAGCTATGATTGTGCCACTGACCTCCAGCCTGGGTAACAGAAAGAGACCCTGTCTCTAAATTTAAAGAAAGCAATACACAGTGTAGTGTTATTTTTTATAGTTATCATTCTGTGTAAGACTTTACTGCAGCTTATTTCTCCTATCTAACTGAAATATTGTACCCTTTCATCAACATCTCCCCCTTTCCCATCCACCTGCCTCCCCCAGCCTTTGGTAGGTAATTGCCAAAAGCTTGTTCTCTTGATGGTTGCAAGACGGTGGCTAAAAGAAGTATGATGATATTCTTTCTCAATCATATTTAGGGGATTAAGAGGATACCGATTACTTCAAACATGAAACAAGGGCCCCAAGTGTTTTTGTGCTGGGACCAACCTGAACAAACTCCATTGAGTGGGGCAGTTAGGCTCTTCTGATTGGCATAAGACACTCTAGACTAACAGAATCACTTGTAAATATATTTGTTTAATGAATGAATGAATGAATGCTTGGAATTTTATGTAATTCAGATAGAACCCACCTCTGGAACCTTTGTAAAGGAATAGCTTCAACATTATATGGATGTTGGCTTTACGTTTTCAGCATGCCAGTTCTTAAATCTTGGAAAGTAATTTTGTTACTGCATTATGTCCTTTGATTTTGACCTGACTTGATTTTTACTTTTGGAGGCTGTTAAGTTATTTGAGCATCACTCTTGCATGTCCTATGGGTGATAAAAGAGCTAGGCTATGGGAAGATGAGGTGTGGTGTACCTAACCTTATACAATCGAAATGTAAGAGACTTGCTATGAATTGCTTTATTTTGTATAGACTATGATAACTTCGAGCGATCCTATGGAAAATCTGACAAAATAGTAATCTTTGTGACAAGCAGATAACTGCTTCCTGTCTTACCTGTTATGCAAATCTGGATACTTACAATAATAGACAATAACACATTCTAATTTACTTTATGAAGTCACAGCAGTGACAATACATCCAACAATTTCTGTTGTAATTTTTTTTGTGTAAGTCACTTGATTTATAAGTATCACTAGACTGTGAGTTCCTCTGAGTGCCAATTCATGCTTATTTCCCCAGTTTATAGCATTTTGTAAAGCTCTTATTGCATATTTTTTAATGAAATCCATTTATTTCTCATCTATTAACATCCTGCTAGGTGTCAGGCACCACGCTAGGTGCTGACGATTCAAAGACAAAACATAATGCTTCTCTCTTAGAGATCCTATTTTTAGAAGAGAGAAAGATAACTGTAATTGGCAAATTTAGTGGGATTGGTGCTTCAGTAGGGCATAAAAACAGATGGAGATGCAAAAGAGGGAATGCTCAACCCTCTTGTGGTAGTAAGTGGCTGACAAAGACGAGGTAGTCAAGGAAAGCATCCAAGAAGGGAGAAGGAAGAGCAGGGTTTTTTAATGTAGAAAAGGGGAGTGAGGATAGATGACAAAGATAGGTAAAGGCATGAAGCCATGCAATGAAATCGTGTGTCCTCAAAACTTTATATGTTCCAAACTGCCAAGGAAGAAAAGGCAGATAATGATATTGGAGAGGTAACCAGAAGCCAGATCATAAAGGGCCAAAACAACCATGCTACAGACTTAACCTAAAAGAAATGATAAAGGTTTAATTAGGGCAGTGACATGATATAACAACCTCAGGCGAGATGGATTGGCCTGGAAGATAGGTTGGAGCAGACCAAGAATGAAGCCAGGAGTATCTGTTAAGGAGTTCCACAGCCAAATTAGGCAAACAGAGTACCTGATGGAACACCTCTTTTGTGAAGTAGACTTGGAAAACCTTCATGATCAATGGGGTACAAAGGAGAGAGAGAAATCTGGGATGAAACCTGGCTTAGGTGACTGGTTGCCAGGTGGTAATGCCAATACCCAGCGTAGAGATCCTAAGAGGAAAGTTAGGCTTAATTTCAGTTCTACCTATATCGAGCTAAAATATCTCCAGGATGACCTGTATGGGCAATTGGATATTAGTTCTGAATATCAGGAAAGAGATCCGTTGTGTAGCAGTGTATGCGATTTGAAGATCATCAGGGTGGAGGTCATAGTTAAGTCCCTGCACTTGGATGAGGTTGCCCAGGGAGATTATTAAAGTGGAAAGTTGGCACAGAAGAGAATGTTGGGTACCAGCAACATTTATTAAGAAAAATAAAGCAAAAGAATGTAACTATGAAGATCAAGAAAATAAAAAATAGGCAGGAAAAGGACCCAGATTCCATGGCACAATGGACTCAAAGGGAAGATAGAGCATCTAAGAGGACATTTTTATTTAGGCAAATAAGTTAAGTAGACTAAGAATGAAATTAGGTCCACATTAATTAGCTACAAAGTATACATGAGAAAAATAGATTGGTGTCCTTGAAAACAGTAATTTCAGTGGCTTGTTGGGTTAATGAACGGGGAATTGGATGAAGGTCATGAGTAAATTGGTTTCCCAAGTGGTCCGGCTATAATGGGAAGAAGAGTGATAAAGTGATATAGATAGTTACACAAGTGTCTGTCTCAGAGCAGTCAAAATGTATATATGTGTGTATTTCTTTATAATGTGGAAGAAAAGTTTAGCTGTAAAATTACATGGAGAAGTTCAGAGAGACAGAAAGGGAGAGGGAGAGAGAGCAGGGAGAAAAAACACAAGAGAAGAAAGAAATATTTTTTTTTTTTTTTTTTTTTTTTTTTTTTTTTGTAGTTGACAGTAATTTACTGTGTGTTTTATTTTTTTTTTTTTTTTTTTTTTTTTTTTTTTTATTGCATTTTAGGTTTTGGGGTACATGTGAAAAACATGCAAGGTTGTTGCTTAGGTGCATACGTGGCAGTGTGATTTGAGAAGAAAGAAATATTAATGGAACAAGTCTAATGGCAAGATGAGAAAACAGAATTAAGGCTCAAGAATACAGGCAAAGAAATTATCTTGACAAGGGGAAAGGACATTTCTTCATACAAAACCAAAGTGAAAGTATTAGTATAGAAACTGATATGAATAAATTTCCAATTATTTAGTCTCATTTGATTATGAGTAAATCGAAATGCCCTATATTCATGTGCTGTTTTTTGGAGGAAGTTTAAAGGATGTTAGAGGCAGACTCACCTATTCACTTCTCTTTATCTAAGATACAGTCAGGTTGATTAATTTCTTCCATGAAAGCGAGGCAAATGCTATTTTCTTGACGACTCCCACCTGTTTTCTCACCACTACACAATCTGAAGAGGTGGGTTGTACCTTTGTTGATGTCAGACAGTAGAAATTAAAGTTTGGTGGAATTCTTGAGCTCTGTTAGGTTCTTCCCTCAAAACTCAGGCTTGTGACTTAAATTTACTTTCTTGAGGTTTTCAAGGGAATGATTCATACATAGCCAATGATTCCAAAGAGAGTTAAGGGATGTGTCCAGTGGTTGCTTAATACTCCTATTCTCTTCTTCAGCCTTAATTATCCATCTGGTTTTTCAGACAATTTTTTAGACTCTGATACATCTGAACAGATGGGCTAAAGCAGTTGAAATGAGGATGGGCGATGGAGAGGTTAAACAATGGCAAAGGCGGAATCAAACACATAATCTTATTCTTACACCTCTGAGTAGTGGGCATTATATTATTACTGCTGGAATCTGCTGTGATCAGGCTGGCATCACTGTAGGTTGATGATGGGAGATGAGGCAGGCATGTGTTGTGCATGCATTGTTTCACATGCAGGGAATAGAGCATGTTAGAGGATGGTGTATTTATGTTAGAAGACAGCATAGTTGTACATATTAGAGGAGTCCAAGAGGTGTAAAGGTAAAAGAGTCATATTTAGCAACGTGGTATACAAAATATAGTACTTTGGACTCATCATAAAAAAAGGTAATTTCCTGAATCCTCATCCAGAGGGCTCATATTGGATCGGGGTTCATATTCTGAATTTCTGAGTGCTCATGCCCCAGAAGAATATTGTCTTAGTCTGTTCAAATTGCTGTGAAAAATACTATAAAGTGAGTAGCTTATGAACAGCAGAAAATTATTTCTCATAGTTCTGGAGGCTGGTAAGTCCAAGTTCAAGGCACTGGCAGATTTGTCTGGTGGGGTCCCACTTTCTAGGTCATAAATGGTGCCTTCTAACTGTGTCCTCACATGGTAGAAAGAATGAGCTGGCCCTCTGGGTTCTCTTTTTAAGGGAATTTCATTCAGGAAGGCAGAGCCTCTAAAGATTATTCTAATACCATTACACTTCAGTGATTACATTTTAACATATGAATCTTGGGGGAACGCAAGCATTCAGATTATAGAAAATATTAAAGTCTTTTTGCATTTCAGGAAGTTGCCAAATGTAGTGACACCAAATAAAGAGAATCTTGCTGTGTAGTTTTTATTGGTAAGGTCCAGGCAAAGGGTTGCAAACTCTGATGACTACAAAAGCCAACCGGTTACCGCAAATGAATGAAGAGAGCTAGGTGTAACCAGTAGGGAGTGGTGAGGACTGTGGGAAACTGCTAAGTGTGTGTCCTATCTAAGTGCTACTCAGTCACTGCCCACTGGTAACATGCAGGAATGTGAACGAAATTCATCAGATTTTTTGCTTTATTAAGAAAAACGACAAAGAATTCTAAATGTAAAATCTTCTAGTTTTTAATGTTGGCTTAAATGTTGTAAACTACTTTGTGAATCAAACAGACATGTCAGCCTTTAAGAAACTGACAGATTCTGTGACTCCTGGTCTTGGTCCTCCAAGTGGGTAAACCTGGATTATCTGAGAAAGGAAGAAAGTGATTATAATGCTGTTTCTGGGAGAAATGAAAAGAGAGGGAGGGTACAACAGAGGAAAAAGGAATAATAATGGGGCTTCCTAAGACTTGGAAGCCTGCAGAGTGAGAGTCTCTGCAAGTAGCTGAGGTCCATGTCCTGTTCCTCTCTAAGGGAGCCTGTAGAGATTTGGGGACCAAGCCCTGCTGGGGTAGAAATGTCAGTAAAACTTGCCAAGGCAGACACTGCCTTGGTAAGACTGGAGCTACTATAGGGAAACAGGCAACCTTCTTCATACTGACTCTAGGGACATCAACAGGACACATTGATGTCAACCCATGCTCCTGAATTGGAAATGACTTTCCCTTGTTTCTCTTGAAGTGTTGAAGCCCCCAGGTTAAGAAGCAGCCTAAGAGAAGAAAAAGTGGCCATAAAATGACTGACCCACATTTCTTAAGAACTTTGGGTAATGATAGGGTTTAAAGGACTAAGGGAAAGAAAGAAGTGTGGCATTCCTTACACTTCAAGTTTAGAGAGAAGACAGCAAAGAGTTGTGACAACCTCTGGGCAGTTCAGCTCCACAGAATTCATATCTGAGCCCTTCAGAGAAATGGGTGTTGGGAAAAGCTGAAGAGTTCATTTCTTCTGGAGTCCATGAGATAGAAATATGATCCTAACAATCCATATTTCATACTTTCTTAGCCACACTGCAATGTTCAGGGTTATAACAGTTGGGTGGAAAGGTATTTGCCATGATCTGAATGTTTGCATGCCTCCGAATTCCTATGTCAAAATCCTACCCCCCAAGGTGGTGGCATTAGGAGGGTGGGCCTTTGGGAGGTAAGTATGGAATGAGGGTGCAACCCTTTTGAGTGGGTGGAGTGCTTTTGTAAAAGAGGCACCAGAGAGCTAGCTAGCCCTTCCACCACTTGATAACACGGTAAAAAAGGTGCCATTTATGAACCAGAAAGAGGAACCTCGCCAGACACTGAATCTGCCCGTGCATTGATTTTGGACTTTCTAGCCTCCAGAACTGTAAGAAAAAATAAAATAGTTATGTTGTTTATATGCCACCCAGTTCATATGATACTTTGTTATAGCAGCCCAGGCAAACTGAGATAGCATTCTTCTCAATCCCAATTAAAATGCCCTTGAGGCACTGATGCCTTGAGTACCTGACTCTCTGGGATAGTATGCTGGTAGCTTCATACTCTAGGTCTTGATCTTACTCGACCATCTATGAACTTCCTAAAATAACTTAATGAGGTTTTGAGGAGTTTATATAAGAAATAGAAACAAGACCAATGAAATTTTAGTGTTCACGCAGACCAATTGTACTCACACCCTAGTGAAACTGAGGACATGCTAGTTGTATGAATCACACACATTAAAGTTAAGAGCCTTGCCCATGGTTTCCCCAATCTTTTGCGATGAAAGGAAAATTTAAATTCTGGACTTAACTTCAAATTTACCTCCCCACTTTATTATATCATCACTGTCTTTCACCCAAGTTTATCGATTTTTCTTTAATCTCAAATAAAATGCTTCTTAGGGAGTGTCTTATAAGGAGAGATATGATCACAAATACTTTGAGATTACTTAACACCCATTGGCTGTAACGACTCTAATGTAAGTTGGTACGGTTTTTTTAATTTTTTATTTTTTACCTTTAGGCTTTTTTTGACTTGAAGTTTGTACAGTTTGAGCACTTTAAACAAAATGCTTTATTTACAATCTAACAAACCCAGAAACTAAATGGAGTGTCAGAATACAAAGGCCCTGTTGCCCAGACAATAATCGCAATAAACACAAATTGTCACATAAGCATAAAATGGAAAGTAGAAAATATTTTCAACTTTCTAAGCATAAAGTGGAAAGTAGAAACAAATTCTCAAATATTTCAAATATTAAGCAGTTGTGATGAGTACGCAAACCTAAGCACACCTTTTGCAAGAAAAAGGAATTCTTCTCTCTCAGGCTACCTAGCTGTGGCTGGATGCTGACACTCTGTCAGCAAATTCCTTCCCTAAAAGTTATTAACGCCTAATATTTCCTTGAGTTTACTCAGTATCTACTCTCTGACTCAGTACTCGCCATTCTCCAATATCCCTGCCTTCCAAAGCCCTGAACAAAAACTTTTGTTATTGTTAATGTTCTGCCGGCCACTTTCGTGTTTTCTTCCTCTCATTCTTCCTAGATCACTGACCTCAGTCATTGCACTGGGCTAAACTCTCAGTAGGTGCTTTGGATTCATTGTCATACTCCTTAGATTTGTGACATTAATCAGCATCCTGAAAGAGAAATGTATTTAGAGGAAATCTGGTAATATTCTATACACTGGGAAGTTATGCAAAGGAAATAGCTTCCTATGTTTCAGGTGTTGCTGTCACCAAGGTACATTGCTTCTATATAAATTCATAAACTATAATGAGTCTCATATTGTATATAGTAAGATTGGAAACACCATTTGTATGCAGCCTCGGTCTGCTGCTCATAATTACTGAGGACTGCTATTATTCAGGCTGATAAATTACTAAACATTTTGTCTCCTATGAAAACATTCCATGACAATACAAATGCCTGAATAATTAAATTGCCTTGCTTTCTGGGTTGAATATAGATAATCAGTATAAGATATTTTGGAAAAATGCAAACAGGAAGAATGCAAGGAAGTATCTCATTCAGAAGACTTAATTTCTCTGGCCCCAAGTCTCTGTATCCACTGAAGTATAATGACTAGCACTTAGCTAGCATTTAGTAGATGTTTGTTGAATGAATGAATGCATAGTGAATAAATGAGTGAATACAACAATGGTTGCTCTGCTTAATTCCAGGGTCATTATAAAAATAAGCTGAAATAAGAGTTGAGTATATACTGAGAAAATCAATTTATCATCAGACAGTCTTGGTTTTGGATCTTGACTCTGGCATTTATAAGCCATGCCATTCTGAGCAAATCACTTAACCTTTGCATAGGGCCTCACACATGATTGGTTTCCAATAAGTGAGCACTATCACTTGGGGAAAGGATAGTGTGTAATGCAAGGTTTTCTTTCTCATATTTGTCATTTGGCACCTTTTTAACCTGATAAATGTTTCTTTGTGGTTCTAGCAATCCATATTTTATGCTTTCTTAGTCAAGTGACAGGGAAATAGTGTATTTTATGCAGTGAATATTACTCCTCTCAAGGACAAAAGCAGAATAGTTCAAAAATTCATAAGATAATAACTAGTATATGCTAACCACTGGTGATCTGGTGTTGTATGATGGCTGTTGGGGTTTGGTAAATAATTCTTCATGAAGCTCATTTTGATCACGAAGCTGCCAGACATCTTCACAGTTCATGTTTAATAAGCTAAGTTTTGTGATGTAGCACCAGGCATTTAAGATAGAGCCAGCTATATGGTTCTACATAGTCACATACTCAAATATCCATTATCAAGTGTTGTTGAGTGGACTGTCGTTCCCATGACCTCATTTGTCATCTTTGGTAGTTTTTAAGACCGGGATACTTTTTTTTTTTTAACCTATCCCATAGGTTTATTTATTTCTAAGCACAAAGGGCACTTGGAAGAAAATGGAGCGGCTGTTACACACTTAGGGAGATAAACACCATCTTTTTTGTCCCCCCTCTAATGTCCTGTTGATTCTTCAATTCTAATTGAGATCTTTTAAATCCTAAAGGACATGCTTTCTTTTTATTATTACAGTTATCTGGAGATATCAGTCAGTTAGGCTGCATTATAACTTTTCTCATGTATCTTAGCTTGTTTTGTGTTGCTATAACAGACTATTGCAGACTGGGTAATTAATAAAGAATTTATTTCTCACAGTTCTGGAGGCTGAGAAGTTCAACATCAAAATGCCAGCATCTTATTGAGTCTTCCTGCTGTGTCATTCCATGGCAGAAGGTGGAAGGGCAAGATAGTGCAAGATAGCGTGAGGAAGTCCAACTCATTTTTGTAACAAACTCACTCTTGAGATAACTAACTCATTCTCATCATAACAACATTAATTTGTTCATGAAGGCAGAGCCCTCGTGACCTAATCATTCGTTATTAGGTGCATTGGAGATTAAGTTTCCAACATATGCACATTGGAGGACACATTCAAATTGTAGCTCCTTCTGTCTAAAGTGAAGCCCTTTATGGGGCCAGTTTTTAGAGAGAAAAAATGGTTAAGCCCATGAATGTGAATTTTCGTATCCCATGGCATTGGAAATTCTTCTCTTACATCTGAAAATAATTTTTGATAGGGATAGTTGTAACATGTCTAGCTGTTTCTCCCTATACTAGAATAATCTAACAAAAATCCCAAACAATTCCAATGGTGTAATTTTAGAATAATTAATTATCCCTTCTTTATTTGCCAGTTTTTGCTTCCACTAGGCTATTCACCTGATAGTAACAGTAGTAAAACAAGTTCTACTTGTTACTATTTCCTTCCCTCCTCCTCCCATCCCCTCCCACCCCACCATTTTCTTCCTTTTCCAGCAAACTTCAGTGCCTGCAGTGGTCATGGGCAGTGTGCAGTGCTGATGGTACAGTAATGCATTAGGCAATATTTCTCCCTCCTGGTGTTCAGAATCTTGGGGGTAAATAGACTCAGAATTAACATCTCATGTGTTAATTTTTTCTGGAGTCAGCCTAGTCAGGGAGCAGGATCATAATAATCAAAATACCACAAACTAGTTGATTTTAGAAGTGCACATGAAGTAATAAAGCATCATATGGAAGACAATATATTTGAGTAACATGTCAAATAGGAATAGATTTAAGTAAAGAAGTAAAATTTTCAGTTTAAAATGTATCACCTTCAGCAAATAGATGTTGTGACAGCTTTTGTCCGCTTCATCTGTTTTGTTTTGCTAATTTCCAGAGTGTGCTAGGTTCTGCGGTTGAGCAGTCGCGCTGTGGTATTACACTATTTGTTTGCAATGGAGTTGTATCCTACTCCTTACTTTTATTTCCAATTGCCTCATGGAAATTGAGTGGTACCATTAGCAAGTACACCTGCCACAGGGAATAGTGTGTTTTGCAGATACAAAGCCTTGAAGTCTTGAAGCTGTGTCTTTTGACAACTACCTAGGACAAAAAAATACAGAGTCATTGAGAATTCTGATAATTCCTTACGAGTCCTAGCAAGTGTAATAAGTGGAATATAAATTTTGTTTTTCCTGTAGTATTTTGCATTTTAGATGTGGTCTGAACGGTTATTTTAATTTTACATTTTTGTGTCTATATACCTTTACATTTTGAAAGTACAGTTACAGCTGGCTTTTAAAGCAAAGCTGGTATCAGACACCATCCTGATAGGAAATCGTTTAATTATGATGTTTGGTTTAAATGTCTTAGATTTCCTCTTCCAAATGATGTTGAAATATATATATATATATGTCCCTCCCATAGTCACCTCCAATGGACCCCAGTGTGTGATGCTCCCCTCCCTGTGTCCATGTGTTCTCATTATTCAACATCTGACTATGAGTGAGAGCATGTGGTGTTTGATTCTCTGTTCTTGTGTCAGTTTGCTGAAATTGATGGTTTCCAGATTCATCCATGTCCCTACAAAGGACACAAACTCATCATTTTTTATGGCTGCATAGTATTCCATGGTGTATATGTGCCACATTTTCCTTGTCCAGTCTATCATTGGTGGGCATTTGGGTTGGTTCCAGGTCTTTGCTATTGTAAACAGTGCTGCAATCAACATACGTGTGTGTGTGTGTGTCTTTATAATAGAATTATTTATAATCCTTTGGGTATATACCCAGTAATGAGATTGCTGGGTCAAATGGAATTTTTGTTTCTAGATCCTTGAAAAATTGCCACACTGTCTTCCACAATGGTCAAACTAATTTACACTCCCACCAACAGTGTAAAAGTGTTCCTGTTTCTCTACATCCTCTCCAGCATCTGTCATCTCCAGATTTTTTAATGATCACCATTCTAACTGGCATGAGATGGTATCTCAATATGGTTTTGATTTGCATTTCTCTAATGACCTGTGATGATGAGCTTTTTTTCACGTTTGTTGGCCTCATATATGTCTTTTGAAAAATGTCTGCTCATATCTTTTGCCCACTCTTGAATGGTTTTGTTGGTTTTTTCCTTATAAATCTGTTTTAGTTCTTTGTAGATTTTGGATATTAGCCCTCTGTCAGATGGTAGATTGCAAAAATTTTTCCCTTTTGGTTGCTGGTTCACTCTAATGATTGTTTCTTTTGCTGTACAGAAGCTCTGGAGTTTAATTAGATCCCATTTGTCTATTTTGGTTTTTGTTGCCAATGCTTTTGATACTTTAGTCATGAAGTCTCTGCCTATGCCTATGTCCTGAATGGTTTTGCCTAGGTTTTCTTCTAGGGTTTTTATGGTGTTAGGTCTTATGTTTAAGTCTTTAATCCATCTGGAGTTAATTTTAGTGTAATGTATCAGGAAAGGGTCCAGTTTCTGTTTTCTGTACATGGCTAGCCAGTTTTCCCAACACCATTTATTAAATGGAATCTTTTCCCCATTGCTTCTATCAGGTTTGTCAAAGATCAGATGGTTGTAGATGTGTGGTGTTGCCTCTGAAACCTCTGTTCTGTTCCATTGGTCTATATTTCTGGTTTGGGACCAGTACCATGCTGTTTTGATTACTGTAGCCTTGTAGTATAGTTAGAAATCAGGTAGCGTGATGCCTACAACTTTGTTCTTTTTACTTAGAATTTTCTTGGCTATGCGGGCTCTCTTTTGGTTCCATATGAAGTTTAAGGTGGTTTTTTCCAGTTCTGTGAAGAAGGTCATTGGTAGCTTGATGGGGATAGTGTTGAATGTATAAATTACTTGGGGCAGTATGGCCATTTTCAAGATACTGATTCTTCCAAACCATGAGCATGGAATGTTTCTCCATCTGTTTGTGTCCTCTCTCATTTCCTTGAGCAGTGGTTTGTAGTTCTTCTTGAAGAGGTCTTTTACATCCTTTGTTGTATTTTGAGGTATTTTATTCTCTTTGTAGTAATTGCGAATGGCATTTCATTCTTGATTTGGCTCTCTTTAAGTCTGTTATTGCTGTTTAGGAATGCTTGTGATTTTTACACATTGATTTTGTATCCTGAGACTTTACTGAAGTTGCTTATCAGTTTCAGGAGCTATTGGGCTCAGACTATGGGGTCTTGTAAATATACAATCACGTTGTCTGCAAATACAGACAATTTGACTTCCTCCTTTCCTAATTGAATACACTTTATTTCATTTTCTTGCCCTATTCTTCTGGCTAGAACTTCCAATACTATGTTGAATAGGAGTGGTGAGAGAGGGCATCCTTGTCTAATGACAGATTTCAAAAGGAATGCTTCCAGTTTTTTCGTATTTAATATGATATTGATTGTGGATTTGTCATAAATAGCTTTTATTATTTTGAGTTACGTTTCATCGATACCAAGTTTATTGAGAGTTTTTAGCATAAAGGGCTGTTGAAATTTGTGGAAGGCCTTCTCTGCATCGATTGAGATAATCATGTGGTTTTGTCTTTGGTTCTGTTTATGTGGTGAATTACATTTATAGACTTGTGTATGTTGAACTAGCCTTGCATTCTCAGGGTGAAGGCTACTTGATTGTGATTAATACGCTTTTTGATGTGCTGTTGCATTTGACTTGCTAGTATTTTATTAAAGATTTTTGCATCTATGTTCATCACGGATATTGGCCTGAAGTTTTCCTTTTTTGTTCGGTCTCTGCTGCATTTTGGTATCAAGATGATGTTGGTCTCATAAAATGATTTGGGAAGGATTCCCTCTTTTTTGGATTGTTTGGAATAGTTTCAGAAGGAATGGTACCAGCTCCTCTTTGTACATCTGGTAGCATTTCTCTGTGAACCTGTCTCTACCTGGTCTGTTTTTGGTTGGTAGGCTATTAACTGCTGCCTCAACTTCAGCCCTTGTTATTGATCTATTCAGAGTTTCACCTTCTTCTTGGTTTAGTGTTGGGAGGGTGCGAGTGTCCAGGAATTCATCTATTTCTTCCAGATTTACTGGTTTATGTGCATAGAGTTATTTGTAGTAATCTCTGATGGTAGTTTGTATTTCTGTGGAATCGGTGATGATATCCCCTTTATCATTTTTTATTGCATCTATTTGATTCTTATCTCTTTTCTTTTTTATTAATCTGGCTAGTGATCTATTTTGTTGATCTTTTCAAAACACCAGCTCCTGGATTTATTGATTTTTTTGAAGAGTTTTTTGTGTGTCTATCTCCTTCAGTTCTGCTCTGATCTTAGTTATTTCTTGTCTTCTGCTAGCTTTTGAGTGTTTTTGATCTTGTTCCTCTAGCTCTTTCAATTTTGATGATAGGGTGTCGATTTTAGATCTTTCCTCACTTCTCATGTGGGCATTTATTGTTGTAAATTTCCCTCTAGACATGCTTTAAATGTGTCCCAGAGATTCTGGTTTGTTGCATCTTCATTCTTGTTGGTTTTGAAGAACATCTTTATATCTGCCTTTATTTCATTGTTTATGTAGTCGACATTCAGAAGCCAGTTATTTGGCTTCCATGAAGTGTGCTTCTGAGTGAGTTTCTTAATCCTGAGTTCTAATTTGATTGCACTGTGGTCTGAGAGACTGTTTGTTATGATTTCCATTCTTTTGCATTTGCTGAGGAGTGATTTACTTCTAATTATGTGGTCAATTTTAGAGTAAGCGTGATGTGGTGCTGAGAAGAACGTATATTCTGTGGATTTGGGGTGGAGAATTTTGTAGATATCTATTAGGTCTGCTTGGTCTAGATCTGAGTTCAAGTCCTGGATATTATTGTTAATTTTCTGTCTTGTTGATCTAATCTTGACAGTGGAATGTTAAAGTCTCCCAATATTACTGTGTGGGAGTCTAAGTCTCTTTGTAGGCCACTAAGAAGTTGCTTTATGTATCTGGGTGCTTCTGTATTGGGTGCGATCTAGGATTGTTAGCTCTTCTTGTTGCATTGATCCTTTTGCCATTATGTAATGCTCTTCTTTGTCTCTTTTGATCTTTGTTGGTTTAAAGTCCATTTTATCAGAGACTAGGATTGCAAATCCTGCTTTTTTTTGGCTCTTCATTTGCTTGGCAAATCTTCCTCCATCCCTTTATTTTGAGCCTATGTGTTTCCTTGCACATGAAATGGGTTTCCTGACTACAGCACAGCAATGCATCTTGAGTTTTTATCCAATTTGCCAGTCTGTGCCTTTTTTGGGGGCATTTAGTCCATTTACATTTTATATTGTTATGTGTGAATTCAATCCTGCCATTTTGATGCTAGCTGGTTGTTTTGCCTGTTAGTTGATGCAGTTTCTTTCTTGTGTCAATGCTCTTTACCATTTGATATGTTTTTGGAGTGGCTGGTACTGGTTGCTCCTTTCCATGTTTATTGCTCTTGTAATGCAGGCCTCTTGTAAGGCTGGCCTGGTGGTGATGAAATATCTCAGCAATTGTTTGTTCATAAAGGATTTTATTTCTCCTTTGTTTATGAAGCTTAGTTTGGCTGGAGTGAAGTTCTAGGTTGAAACTTCTTTTCTTTAAGGATGTTGAATATTGGCCCCCACTCTCTTCTGGCTTGTAGGGTTTCTGCTGAGAGTTCTGCTGTGAGTCTGATGAGCTTCCCTTTGTGGGTAACCCGACCTTTCTCTCTGGCTGCCCTTAGCATTTTTTTCCTTCATTTCAACCCTGGTGAATTTGATGATTATGTGCCTTAGGGTTGCTCTTCTTGAGGAATATCTTTTTGGTGGTCTCTGTATTTCCTGGACTTGAATGGTGGCCGCCTTTTTAGGTAGGGGAGGTTCTCCTGGATAATATCCTGAAGAGTGTTTTCCAGCTTGGATTTATTCTCTCTGTTACATTCAGGTACACCTATCAAATGTAGATTAGGTCTTTTCACATAATCCCATATTTCTTGGAGGCTTTGTTCATTTCTTTTCACTCCTTTTTCTCTAATTTTGCCTTCTTGTTTTATTTCATTGTGTTCATCTTCAGTCTCCGATATCCTTTCTTCTGCTTGGTCAGTTCGGCTATTGAAACTTGTGTATGCTTTGGGAATTTCTTTATTGTGTTTTTCAGCTCCATCAAGTTATTTATATTCTTCTGTAAGCTGTTTATTCTCATTAGCATTTCGTCTAAACTTTTCTCAAGGTTCTTACCTTTTTTTGCATTGGGTTAGAACATGTTCTGTTAGCTCACAGAAGTTTGTTATTGCCGAACTTCTGAAGCCTGTTTCTGTCAGTTCATCAGACTCATTATCCATCCAGTTTTGTTCCCTTGCTGGTGAGGAATTGTGATTACTTGGAGGAGGAGAGGCATTCTGGTTTTGGTGTTTTCATCCTTTTTGTGCTGGTTTCTTCCTGTCTTTGTGGATTTGTCTGCCTCCAGTCTTTGTAGTTGGTGACTTTCAGATGGGTTCTCTGAGTGGACGTCCTTTTTGTTGATGTTAAGATTATTTCTTTCTGTTTTTTAGTTTTCCTTCTAACGGTTAGACTCCTCTGCTGTAGGACTGCTGGAGGTCCACTCCAGATCCTGCTTGCCTGGGGATCGCATGCGGCAGCTGCAGAACAGTAAGGGTTGCTGACTGTTTCTTCTTCTGTTATCTTCTTCCCAGTAGGGTACCCACCAGATGTCGGCCAGAGCTTTCCTTTATGAGGTGTCTCTTTGGATATATGGGGATTAGGGAGCCGCTTGAGGAGACAGTCTGTCCCTTATAGGAGCTCACATGCTGTGCTGGGAGCTCCATTGTTCTGTTCAGAGCTGCTGGGCAGGTACGTTTAAGTCTGCTGCAGTGGAACTCATAAGCACCTCTTTTCCTAGTGCTTTGTCCTGGGAAGGTGGGCCTTTATTTGTAAGTCTCTGATGTGTTGTTGCCTTTTTTCAGAGATGCCCTGACCAGCAAGGAGGGAGTCTATTCACAGTTTGCCAGCAGAGGCATTGCTGAGCTGCTGTGGGCTCTGCTCAGCTGCTGTGTAAACTTCCTTGTGGTTTGTTGACGTTGGTACCGTTAGGGTAATGCGGACTGCCTCGGTAGTGGTAGACTGCCTTGATAATGGAAGATGCCCTTCCCCCCACAAAGCTCGACCACCCCATCCCATGTCAAACTCAAATTACTGTGCTTTCTGTGAAACTCCCAGGCCAGAGCGTTTCAGATTGCTGGTCTTTGTGCGGGCAGGACCCACAGAGCCAGATCATCTGGATCCTTGCTTTCAGCCCCCTCTTTTTCATTTGAATGGGCAGCTCTGTCTCCCAGGCATTCCAGGTGCCATTTGAAATGGCTGCCCAGATTTGTGTGAGTTTTCGTGTGGAAACCCACAGTGCCGGCTGAAATAGCCATGCTGGAAATTCATGGAGCTTTTCGACCTGGAAATCTCCCGGTCTGTGGGCGGTAAAAACTAGGAGAAGCACATCTGAACCAGAGTGCTGGAGTAGCTGGTAAAGACCCCCAGTAGCCTGTGTTGGGTAGGGAGAGTGGCCTCTGGGGATTGCACTTCCCAGGTAAGGCAGTACCCCACCCTGCCTCTGCTTGCCCTTCTTGGGCTACACCCACTGTGATACCAGTCCCATTGAGATGTACCTGGTACCTCGTTTGAAAATGTGGAGACCACTGAAATAGATATTTCTAGAAATTCTCTGCTCCTGCAAAGAAATCCCAGGCTCCTTGTTGTTGGACTCAGTTCTTATTCCTGAGATTCCGGTATCCCTAAAGAGGAGATGGGTAAATGGGGAAATAGAACAATTGTAGACTTTATTATGTTCTACTTTCTTCTATTTTTGGTTTTAATCTGTTGTTTTCTGACTTAACTGTTTGTTCTTCATTCATCTTGTATTCTGATATTTAAGGTGACACATTCCTTTAACACTTTAAGCTCATATCTGAAATATTGATCTTCAGTGTTATTATCATTTAATTCTAAAGGTTAATTTTCATTGGAATTTCTTTGATATAAAAGTTTTTCAAAGAAGTGCTCTAAAATTTGTGTTTGGATTTTTTTTTTTCAATGTTATTACATTTTCTTCAGACAACATTATTTAATGACATACCTTCTTATTTCTTGAAATTTTGTTTAGGGGACAAGTATATACTTTAAAAATTCCATGTGTGCATAAAATCAATATGTATCTCCTATTTCAGGTACAGAGTTTGACATACATGAGTTGCGTTCAAATATTTTATAACTTCATTATCAAGACCTTTAAATCGATCAAGCTGGCCTTAATTAGGTGATATTAATCATTAATTGATCATTAATCAGCTTTTTGCTGTGAAATTTTGCTGATCAATTCGCTGATCAATGTGAAAGAAACTTTGAAGGCAATAAAGAACAGACTGTTTTGTAGCATGGTAGTATCACCCTGGTCCTAGAACCTGGGTCTCAGCTCGTTTTCTAGCTTTTTCTCAATGATGTGAAGCTTCTCTGAAGTTTACCACTAAATAATGACATATGCTCTCGGTTTTTTATGTAATTGTGAGGAGAAGGATGTACTACATAAGCCAATGCTATGAGGATTGCAGAACTTAGAAAGCAAGGATGGTTGAGGAATTTCCTTTATTCCTTTATATGCTTTAATTATGGAAAATGAGATATGACAAAATTATATATAGACTTTTTCTTTAGGAAGTTTTTTTTTCTTTTTGAGACAGTCTCACTCTGTCACCAGGCACCAGGCTGGAGTGCAGTGGCGCAATCTCGGCTCACTGCAACCTCTGCTTCCCAGGTGCAAGCAATTCTCCTGCCTCAGCCTCCTGAGTAGCTGGGACTACAGGCACGTGCCACCATGCCCAGCTAATTTTTGTATTTTTTTTAGTAGAGACGGTGTTTCACTATGTTGGCCAGGATGGTCTCGATCTCTTGACCTCGTGATCTGCCGGCCTCGGCCTCCCAATCCTTAGGAAGTTTTTATATGATATTTTCTACTTTGTTTAGTGAGGAGTTAATTAGCAAAAATCAAAATAATATAAGCAATGTTAAAAATCAGCCATTCCCCCTAGAGACTGGTGATAAGGCATTATTTTGCTGTAATGTGTCAATCACAATTAATTATATGTAAATTGTGGGATGTTTTAAATTATATAAAATTCATGATATTTTATTTTTAAATAAATTAGAAAATAAGAGATAAGTTTCACCTTGTTGCTCGGGCTGCTCTTGAACTCCTGGGTTCAAGTGATCCTCCCACCTAATCCTACCAAAGTGTTAGGATTACAGGCGTGAGATGCCATATCTGGCCAAGTCCATGATATTGTAAATTCTAAAATGGAATTCCAAAATAACTCCTTTGCAACCTAGGTAGCATGGTTTTACTTTCAGCACCTGAGGGTAGTTTTACATTTGTAATATCAGGTTAGGTAAGACAATAAATAAAAAATTACACCAGAACGTCCTGAACCATTGTAAGGCAAGTTGAAATGTGGTAACTTTATTTTTATTAAATTAACTTACAAATGCAAAACTGTAAAATTTAATACAAAATGTAAATTTAAATCATGTCTTCACCAAATAATTATGATGACCGTCGTCTTTACCTGCTAGCCATATCCCTTCTGTTTTCTTTTTCTCTTTCCACATTTAATATTGGCATTCTCAGTTGTAGTGGGTAGAGCTGAGTGCTGCCAAAATAAGTTGATGTCTTAACCCCTGGTACCTGTGAATGTGACTATTAGGAAGTAGTATCATTGCAAATGTAGTAAAACTAAATTAGGGTCATACTGGTTTAGAGTGGGCCCTAACACAGTGATTTAAATCCTTATAATAAGAGAAAAATTTGAACACAGAAACAGGCACTGAAAAAGTCTGTATGAAAACTGAAGCAGAATGATGCTGCCACGGGTCAAAGGATGCAAAGGATTGCCTGCCACTACTAGAAACCAGATGAGGCAAGGATAGATTTTTTTGAAAGAAATTTTAATTGTCAAATAAAAATTGTGCACATTCAATATATACAACATGACAATTTCATAAAGATACGAAATGATTACCACAATGAAACCGTGTGTGTGTGTGCGCGTGCGCAAGCTCATGTGCATGTGTGTTGTAAGGACATTTAAGATCTCTCTTAGCAAATTTCAATTAACAGTACAGTATTGTTGACTATAGTCATTATGCTGTATACTAGATCCCCAGAACTTACTCATCTTAGAGCTGAAAGTTGAACCCTTTTCCCATCATCTCTCTATTTCCCTCACACTCCAGCTCCTGGCAACTACCACTCTACTCTGTATTTCTATGAATTCAATTTTTTTAAGAATCCAAATATAACTGAGGTAATACAATATTTCCCTCTCTATATTTGGTTTATTTTATTTAGCATAATTAGGGAAGGATGGATTCAAAAATAGGAAAGGATAGATTCTTCCCTAGAGTCTTTGGAGGGAGCATGACCTTGCTGACCTCTTGATTTCAGACTTGTAACCTCCAGAACTATGAGAGAATAAATTGCTGTTGTTTGAAGCTACACAGTTCGTGGTAATTTATTATGGCAGCCCTAGCAAAAAATACACCAGACAGCTGCCTTCCACATCTTCTCTTTTTTCCAAGATGTGTTTGGCAGTCTATTCCGTTCTTTTGAGTTCTTCTTCTTTTATCACAATTGCATAAGTAACAGCCAAATCACGATCTATCTATCAAGCTCCAGCTCTGTGTATCTCACTCTATTCTCAACATCACCAAGGTTTCCTATGGGAGCATCACGTCCAGTATATAAAGTCCATCATCTTCCTGAGAAACTTGAGTTACCACTTTCTGGTTGTATTCCCACCATCCTTCTTGTTACCCAGAGTTAAAGTGAAAGGGCCATCCTTGGCTTCTCTGCCTTCTTTTTCCCATCCAGTCCACCACTATTTCACAGGTACTGTTGGTTTTCAGGTCCCTACGGATCATAACACACATAACACTGTTTTTTTTTTTTAATAACACCTTTACTGGGCTAGCCCAACAACCTTTTGATGGATTCATTTCTGTTAGTCTCTTGAACATTTTATTCACCTTGTGTATTCTTTAGAAATTATACTGTTCAAAGCTCTGATTATGTTACTCCATTGCTTAAATGACTTAAACATTTCATCATTGTTGTCCAAATAAAATCAAACTGATGTGAATGTCCTCCCTGATTAGAAACTACTTCCTTTTAATCCATTTTCTTCTAATTCCCTTTAGGTACATTATTTACCTAAATCAATGTTGTTTTCGTAAGTTTTCTTACGTCAGTGCTTTTTTGTTGTTGCTGTGTCATTCTACCTCCTTTGTTCTTTCCTTTGTTATCCAAAAGTTAAACTTTGGCATCTTATTCAAGTTTGAAGATCACCTCTGTCTTCATCAACAGTGTTCCTATTTGAAGTTTTATGTACTTTTTTTTTTTTTTTTGGTGGAGACAGGTTCTGTGCTCTGTCGCCCGTGCTGGAGTACAGTGGCACGCTCTTAAGTCTCTGTAGACTCAACACCTGGGCTTGAGCAATCCTCCCACCTGCACCTGAGCTATGCACTCTCGTGTGCTCTTTCAGGTTACAAGCTCTCTGAGAAGAAAGACATGATTTATCTAACGTTGTACCTAACTTAGTGCCTTGGACACAGCAGACACTCAGTAAGTGTCTATTTGAAATGAAAGCATAATCGTTTGAAAGGATCGTGGCTCTGATTATTTAACTTTGGTTACCTCCTTCCCTCTCTACTAACTCTAAACATTTTTGAAAAATCCGTGTATTTTTGGCAGCACCACCCCCTCAAATCCTCCAGATCATATTGTCTCCTTGTTCTCAATTATCACAATAGAATAAATTAAGGAAGTCTCCTCAGTTAAAGCATGCTACTGCTCCTTTTAAGATACCAGGCATGCATTGTGTTTATTAAGTATCCTTGGAACATTTTGTGTTTATGTCAAATTGTTGGACAACATACAAGTCATGTAAGAGATTCACTTCCAGAGTGTTTTACTAGCTGAATGTGTTTAGTTGTATGCAGAACATTCTTGGAGACTAAATTGTCAGCTCTTTTAGGGTGGGGGCTAATATCGTTTACATAGCTACAGAGGACAGGGAAAGTGTCTGGTATGTTCCAGGTTTGAAAGAGCCCTTCGGCAGCTGGGCCAGGCTTCTGTCCCACTGTTTTTGAGGACATACCACTTGGAAGTAGCTGAGAACAGGGAATCCCAGGTGTTGGCTGGGAGCTACCCAAAGAAAGACATCCTCACACCTGAACCTTTCCTAAGAACCTCTAGAATTGCTCAGCCTTCTTAAAGATCGTGTTGGTCGTCTCAAAAGTGGTAAAAACTATCTATACATAACTCTGAAACTGAAAAACCAGATCTCCTGTACTTAACACATTGCTTATCACTTAATACTAAGAACTAGTGGATTTTTTATGAAATGCATATTGATCTTCTAGTTTAAGTAATTTTTTTTTTGCTTATCTGACCTTTCTTACTATGAAGAGACACTTTTTATAAAGCTAATGCATATTCATTAAGAGAAATCCCAAACTGAATGAAGCAACAATCTTTTTTCTTTTTCTTTCTGAGATGGAGTTTCACTCTTATTGCCCAGGTTGGAGTACAATAGTGTGGTCTTGGCTCACTGCAACCTCCGTCTCCTGGGTTCAAGCGATTCTCCTGCCTCAGCCTCCCAAGTAGCTGAGGTTACAAGCACCTGTCACTACACTCAGCTAATTTTTGTATTTTTTTTTTAGTAGAGATGGGGTTTCACCATGTTGGCCAAGCTGGTCTTGAACTCCTGACCTCAGGTGATCCACCTACCTCGGCCTCCCAAAGTGCTTAGCATTACAGGCCTAAGCCACCACTCTCAGCCATAAAATGACATTCTTTTTGATGCTTCTTCAAAGATAATGCTTCAAGCATAGAATGACATTAGAAAGGACAAAATTTAAAAGAATAAAATTGTTTTAAAGTAGAAAATACTTATAGAGAAAAGGCTCATGTTTCCAGAGGTAAAGAAAAGGTGACTTAGGATGACTGTATGTTGCATTAATGTTCACAGAAAACTCTTGTTATATATCATGTTTATTTGATTGCTTCAAAGAGGCTTGTAGTTCAGTGGAAGAAAACAAACACTGGACATTGTGCTCCGAGAGATTCTCCTCCAGGCCACATGATCACCTTCCAGTGTAATGTTGTCAGAGCATGTCACCTGCATGGGTGGGCCTGGGTTTCCTCACCTGTGTTTTGAAGCTAGTTGCGAATCTGAAAATCTGGATGCAGATTGAAGGGCAATGGCAGCCTTTCTCTCACTGAGTGCTTATACTATGCCACAGCTTGCACTTAGCACTGTACGTGCATCAGCACAATCTATTTTCCCCGCAGCCCTCAGCTTCCAGAGGTGCAGCAACCTGCTCCATTCCACTGAGCAGGTAAGTGACAGAGACAGGATTTGAATAAATCTGTCTTATTTACCACTGCAGTATACGGCAAGGACAATGAGGGAGGCAGTGGAGTTAGGAGGTTTTTTGAAAAAGCCAGGGTCCTTTTTCTCTCCTTTTCTCACTAAAGTATTTCAGAATTTTATCCATGGAAAAAAATGTATTTCTCAAGGAGTTACAGAACTAATATGTGCATGAGACTCTATATCAGGAAAATATACTAGAGTAGGATTCAGAACACGTCATATCAACTCTTCAGTCTTGCATTAGATACCTTGGTCAAGTCACTTAGCTCCTTCTTGGCTCAGTTTCCTCATTTGCAAAATTGAAATGGTAATACTGTTCTTTTGAGGTAAATGAAACAATGCCCACAAAATACTAAAAGTATAAAGTAATAAGGTAAATTATTCCACAAACACCCTCAATTATCAATGTTACTTTTCTCCTCCTCGCCAAGGGCGGCAGGGAGAGAATGAAGAGTTTGCATCAGTGGTCTTGGTCCGTGGTGTGGATATCCGAGCAAGTAACTCTGACTTTAGATGTGCCTCTGATAGACTGATCTCAATGGGACAGGAATCTCTGGAGAGCTTTGAATTAAGATGATAATAACTTGATGAAATTAGCTATCTAGGGTTAGGATAATCCAATCTTTTGACGGGGAATGATTTCGCATTGCTGAATCACAGCTGGAAATGCCGGAAATGTTGGGGAGGTGTAGGGAGTAGGAGATGATGATACTAATACATTGCAAACATACACGCAGTTTATCTATTTCTCTTCTTTGAGATAATTTGTCGATATGTGTTTAGTAGGCAGACCTAAGGTGATATGCAAAATCTCTTCAATGTAAATAACGGTGTTTTTCAAGTGGACTTGGACTATATATAACACATACATAATAGAATCACAGTCTTCAGTCCTGAGGGCCAGAGATAAAGTTAATCTCAATCAAATGCTGCTCTGAAATAACCAGTAAATGTAATGCTTAGCTCTAACAGAGGAAAAAGGGATGTCACAAAACACAGCATTTGCACCATTTTCTTCCTTAAAGTTTATATTGGTTTCCTAGAGCTGCTGTAAAAAATTACCACACACTGGATGATTTACAACAAGAATCTATTCTCCTTCCCACACAGTAGATGATTGAAAACAAGAATCTATTCTCTCACAGTTCTGGAGGATAGAAGTCATCAACCAAGGTGTTGGGAGAGCCATGGATTCTCCAGACTCTCTAGGGGTAGATTCTTTCTCATCCCTTCCAGCTTCTCATGGCCTCACGTATTCCTTGGTTTGTGGCAGCATGACTTTAATCTTTGCGCAGTATATACATAGCTGTCTTCTCTATGTCTTCTGTATCTTCACATTGCATTTTACTGTATGTGTCTTTGCCCACATTTCCCTCTTCTTATAAGGACACTAGTCATACTGGATTAGGGCCCACCTTAAGAACCTTAACTTTACTTGATTTTGTCTGCAAAGATCCCATTTCCAAATGAGATTAAGTTTACTTGTATTTACAGGTACTGGGGGTTAGAACTTTAGCATATATATTTTGATTCAACCTATAACATAGCTTTTTCAGAGTGTTTTGTTTGAGAAGGCATGGGAGGATTTAGGCAAGTTAATGAGGAAAGGAGAGATGAAGGAATTTCAAGGTCAAAGTGTATTTTTGCCAGGCAGTCATATACATTTTTCATCTATCATTTAGCTCCACTCATCTTCTCATAATGCAACAGCAAGTGGGGTCTTCTACACAAAGTCCAGAGAGAAGATTTGTAGAAAATATCCAGAGGTAGATAGTTTTCTATGAACAGATCTCCAGAGCAGTCTAGGAAGGGATTTAGAGCAGGAATCTTAGACTTAGGTAGATCTGGAGTCCAGCACTGCCATATACTAACTGTGTGACTTTGGCCAACGTAGCCACTTTTCCAAGCATCAGTTTCCTCATCTGTAAAGGGGATGATAACATTATGTACCTCTTGGGGTTTTTATAAGGATTACCTGAGATAAAGTATGTAAAATGCTTACAATAGTACAAAAGTACATATATTTAAGCACTAAATACATTGTGCATGATTATTTCTCTGGATCCTCTTCCAGGATGTGGATTTCATTTTGTAAAATAGACTGTATATGTATTTTGGAATTTATTAAAATAATGACTGAAATTATAAACAATAATCTTTTAAGCATTTTAAAATATAAACATAGCTGTTAAAATTCACAGGATCCACGTGGAGAGGCCAAAGCGGGACGATCATCTGGGGTCAGGAGTTCGAGACCAGCCTGGTCAACATGGTGAAACCCTGCCTCTACTAAAAATGCAAAAATTAGCTGAGTAGGGTGGCAAGTGCCTGTAATCCCAGCTACTTGAGAGGCTGAGGCAGGAGAGTTGCTTGAATTCGGGAGGCGGAGGTTGCCTTGACCCGAGATTGTGCCACAGCACTCCAGCTTGGGCAACAAGAGTGAGACTTTACCTCAAAAAAAAAAAAAAATGAATAGGATCATAATTTTTCAAAGGAGATCTCAGTGTTAAAATAGGCTATGCTATTAGTTACATGTAAATTTAGAAAGCAAATAAACAACTTTTAAAGCTATTTTTTTTTGATAATTCTTAAATCAGCGGTAAAGCAAGCAAAAGTATTTGGCAATAAATACTTCTGGAGAGGTATTATGTCCATTTCTTCTTCCCTATGATTGTGAGAACCAGTGTTATGATTTTTTCAATTTTCACTTTCTTGGGCTGCATTATGTGAATGACAAGTGCCGTTTCATTGTGATCTGTATTCTGTCAGGTAAGAAAGACAAGCTTTTCAAAATTCCTTTCAAATAAATGATTTCCAGAGGAAAAAAAATAAATGAATTCTAAAATTACAAATTACTTTCCTGTATCAAAAAGGCTAGTCAAAAGCATAAAATATATTTATTCATAATGTTTAAAAATAATACTTATTAGAAAAAAATATATTCTGACCTTATTTTGGTCTACAGAAAAATTGAATTTGCCAGAAGGGGAACACATAATTATAGATAAATAATTAATAAAGAGAAATTCTTTGTGTATCTATAAGGGACTACAGAGTGGAATTTTAGGAGACAGTAAAGTCTACCAACTCAAATTACCTAATTCAGTTTGGGCACATTAAGATGTCGTTGGTAATCTCTGCATTCTCTGAAGCCAAAATAGCTTTGGGCTAAAAAACATAGTTGTCTTTCCCATAGTGATGTGTTCTACCAGTTTTCTTCTTGTTGTTTGCTGCCTTTTCACTTGGATGCAATGCAGAGATGTCCATAATACAAAGAAAAAGGAAAAAAATTATTTTCTTTTTGGAAAAATCCTTTACTCACTAGTACTGCTTGACATGCCAAATATATTATTTCTTAATTAAAATGCACATTATCATTTATTTTCTTTTAACTTTTACTATAGGGTCAGGGAATACATGTGCAGGTTTGTGGCAAAGATACATTGTGTGATGCTGAGGTTTGGAGTATGAAGGAATCTGTCACCTAGGTAATGAGGGTACTATCCCATAGGTAGTTTTCCAGTCCTGCCTCATTCCTCACTCCCTTCTCTTTTATTCCCCAGTATCTGTTGTTGTCATCTTTATGTTCATGTGTACATGGCATCTGTACACACTTCAGAGAGTACATGTGGTATTTGGTTTTCTGTTTCTGTGTGAGTTTGCTTAGAGTAATGGCCTCCACCTGCATCCATGTTGCTGCAAAGAAAATGATTGTCTTCCTTTTCGTGAATGCATAGTATTCCATGGTATAAATTTATCCACATTTTCATTACTGAATCCAGAGTTGATGGAAACCTGGATTGATTCCATATCTACTGTTGTGAATAGTGTTGTGATGACCGTATGGGTGCATATGTCCTTTTGGTAGAATGACTTACTTTCCTTAAAAATAAAATTGCCTGTCATTTCTTTTGATACCTTGGTTTAGGGTTATAGAGAGATTTTCACTATTGAAAACAAACCCATCTTTTCTCCTTTGACAAGAAAGAAAATTTTAAGACCCTATTACATTTACAAAAATATATCTTTAGGAACAAGTGCAGGCTAAAATGTTTATGTGCTTAGGGAGACATTTCATATGTCCCTCTGGGTTCAGAAGTGAGTAGATTCTTTCCATACTCCTAAATCCTCCTCTTTATGACTGCTAGCCTGCATAATCCATGAAGGCAGGAACGTATCTATCATGTTTACTAGCACAGTGCCTCACACAAAGTAGAATCTTTACACACACAGAGTAAATTACATTTGTTCTTTATTTAGGGAAAAAATGCATGAGCACAGTTAGACTGCCTTAGAAGTAATTGTTGCAGGATACATTATGTTAGAAAAACAGTCGTAATAACAGGGTATCTTATTTCTTAATTACCTTCATTTTACCTGACTTGGTAATCCATGTAGATGTTGGTAATCGATGACTTTGCACCAGATGAGCTATAGTAAGTATAGGTGCCAGTATGTGAAGGAGTGTTTCTCATCCTGAATGTGAAAGCCAAGGAAAAAGTCAGATCACATCCTTGCACATTAGACTCCCAGGGGCTGTAGTTGTCACATGTCGAGTGATAGAATAGGAACTTCCTAATCCCTCCTTGCTAGTTAATAAAAGTAGATAGAGGACATCCATCCCATCTGGAAGACTAATGTCCTATGATGAATAGTGCCTTCTTGAGCAACCCCATACTAGACTCTGCAGATAGAAAGAAGAAATAAATTTTGAAACATTGACCAAGTTCTCTTGTGATGTAGACTTCTCTAATTTTCTGTTTCACTAAGTACTTCCTTATCCAATGAATGCCAGCACACTATTATAGCATAATGCTTGCATAGCAAAGTTGTGACCCTCTGGGTGTTTTGACTGGGAAGGCTTAAGTCAGAGTATCTAAGCCTCTGTAGGTGGTGATCATCAATTTTCACAGAGAGATGAGTCACATTTTTTCTTTCCTGGCAAAGCTTCTTGCAGAGGTAAGAGTTAAACAACACAAAAAAAGAAATGGGCTAAACGAATAGCAAATATAATCAATGCAATACATACTCACACACAATCACCATTTTTTTTTCCAGGTGGTGTTTTTCTCTGCTTTAGACACCTCCAGAAATCAAGCATCCAATACAACAACAAGCGAATGTTCCAGTCATTTACCAGATTAAAGGTAAAACCACTGCTCTTTTCAATAGATACAATTATGTTAGAATGGACTTTTAATACATAGAAATTCTAACTTAAAGTGAAGCAACACATCTTAAGAATCATCCTATTGGACAATACCATTTATTAATAGCTCCCTCTAGCTTTCCTTCTTAAGCTGTTAAACTGGAAGTTTTTCACAGAGGGAAGAGTTTTTACCTGGGTGAGATGATACCAAGCAAAGCTTGTCCATAGACTGTACAGTTTCATGCCTCTGTGTTCTCTGAGACTGCCACTTTTACCATGGTACTCAAATCTAATTGGAATTTGGAAACCTGCTATGAGTTTCTTCATGATTATTTTTTCTATTAAACAGTTATGAAAGAAAGAAAGAATTCTGCCTTCAGATAGCTTTCTATGGAATTGTTTTTCCAGATAGCAGTCTTTTGAATTTTCTTTTCTTTGTCATACAATGCAACTTGTTCTTTAGTATCTACTAAACAATGGGGTTTGCCAGTTTCCACAGCAGATTATGATTCCTTGATGCTTTCAAGGCTGTTTTCTACATTGGAAAATGGGAGCCCAGGAAAAGGCTTGAGGTTTTTAGAATCTTGGAGATATTTCTGTACCTATGGACCATTTTGTGGAATCTGTGGAAAGGTTACTTGAGGGTTAAATATTGAGGAGGATGACAACTTTTCCTTAACTCAACAGAAAAGCATTAGTAATACTAGAAGGACATCGTCTTGGCTCCAGGAATTTAATGTTCAAACTGGAAGTTACTAGAAGTCCTGTAATTTAATAGAAGAAGCTGCCGAAGCTCAGAGAAGTAACATGACTTCTCAGAGGCTTCACTAGTTAGAAAGTGCAGCCAAGACTGAAACCCAGGCATGCTGACCACTCAAATGTATTTTTCAGATAATAGCCATAGATAGCAGAATATGGAATCCTCTTTTGATCAAATTGATGAGATTGTTTATTGTGCTTAATTTGTAATCCCTCCATGAGCTTTGATCAGTTAACTTTAAGGCGATTCTTTGATATTGATTAGTTAGCAGCTAGACTAAAATGTCCAGAAGAGTACAAATGAGGACTAGGGAGCAAAAAACCCAGAAAAGTCACAGGCTCTCTTGTCAAACTCAGATACAGATGAGGAGGTGACAAGGCTTCTAGGGCCTACCCCTAGATGTTGAATGCTGCATTTTGAGTTTGTGTTTTTTCATTTGATTATATGTTAACAAATTTCTCTCTGATATGGCTGTACCAAGATACACTCTTACAAGCCAATTTTTATGTGATTATTACGTGTCAGACATTGCACTAATTATATTATGCACATCAGCTTCTTTGTTTTCACAATAATCTTACACTTAGGAAGTGCTGATATGGTTATCCTTGCTTTAAAGATAAGTTGGAGGCACAGAGAGATCAAGTAATTGTCCAAGGTCACCCAGCTAGAAAGTGGAAAAGCCAGGGTTTCAACTCAGTCTGATTCTTGCATGCACACACTATACATACTTCTCAGTACCAGCTACTTCACGTCCTCCTCAACATAATTATGACCAGAATTTAAAATTTTTGTGAATATGATGCTTATTAAATTGCATCTCTTTAAATTTTAGACTGTGCTAGTTAATAATGAGGCTGAATTTTTCTATATGTTTGTTTATTTTTTCTTTTCTGTGTTTTGGCTTGTCCTATTTTTGTACTTGTGAGAGTTTTTGTATATGAATCCTAAATACTCATTTTACCTTGGTAGTGGGCATTGTAAATAATTCTACTAAAACGTGGCTTGTTTAATAAACTTCTTTATAATGCTTTTTGTTTTACATAAGTTTCATGCAGTTGAACTTGTCCATTTTTTTCCTGGAATGGTTTGTGCTTTTTTAGTCTTATTTAAGTAATTTTTCCATTTCACGGTTCTGAAGATATTTGCTCACATTTTTTAATGAAAAGTTGTAACCTTTTGGCCTTGACATTTAGGGATTTGGGAATTTAATATATATGGGATTAAATTTCATTTATGTCGTGAGGTTAAGAATCCAGTGTTTAACTGTGTGTAACCAATTATTATAGCAGGATATATAAGTAAATGATCATTTCCATGCTGATTTGTTATGCTGCTTCTATCTTATATACACATCAGCTCTCCAGCCTATCCTTAGATCAATGAAACATCTTCCTCTTATACCTTTGTAGTAACTCTTGATATCTATCAGAATGAGTATGAACTGTGTGGCTCTTTAAAATTGTCTTGGTTATTTTTATCCATTTGCTTTTCCATTTGAATCTCTGAAACTGTTTACAATTTCCAATAAAACTTCTGATATTTTGATTGGAATTATATAAACATATAGAATAATTTGTAGAAGATTGACATTTTTATGTTATTGTATCATCAGATTCCTATTTTATCTAGGTCTTCTAAAATGTATTCCCAAAGAATAGTCTACAGTTCTACATAAAAGTATAACATACCTTCTGTTAGTAATATTTTTGTTTGCCTCATATTTCTATTGATATTATCATTAGATCTTTATAAAGTTACATTTTATAGTTGTATATGACAGGTAAGAATTTAGTTGAGTTTTGTAAATTCATATTATTGCCTAGTATTTTTGCCAAATTCTTAAAACTCTAATAAATTTTGGAGCCAGGAGTGGTGGCTCCTGTTAGTGTCACTAATTCTAGCACTTTGGGAGGTTGAGGAGAGTGAATCACTTGAGTTCAGGAGTTCAAGACCAGCCTGGCCAACATGGAGAAACCCCATCTCTACTAAAAAGAAAAAAAAAGTACAAAAACTAGTCAGGCTTGGTGGTATATACCTGTAATCCCAGCTGCTTGGGAGGCTGAGGCAAGAGAATCACTTGAACCTGGGGGGCACAGGTTGCACTGAGCCAAGATTGTGCCACTGCACTAGCCTTTGTGACAGAGCAAGACCCTGACTCAAAAAAGAAAAAGAAAAAAAAACTGTTTTTATAGAGTTTCATAAATTGTAAATAATAATAATTTAAGTTTTTGCATTTTAATTTTTTTTCAGATGGGGTGTCACTGTGTTGCCCAGGCTGATCTCAAACTCAGCCTGGACAACTTAGGCCCACATTTATATTCTTTTGGCTCCCTGCTTACAATAAACCTTAACATATACAGGATTTATCATCATGGCCTCACCTTAGACATAAAATTAAGTCAATAGGAACTGGTATAATTTTATTTGTTGTAAGTAAATAATCTTCTCTGTTCCAAAAAAAGTGTGTATGCACTCAGTATATTAATATAGAGAGATATAAACATTTAACATATAATCAGATTAACAAAATTCTATGGTCCTAGTTTGCTGAGAATTTTGGTTAAGAATAGTACTGAATTTTCATGAATACTTTTCTGAGTCTATTGAGATGATCATAGTTTCTCTAGAATTTAGTACCAAAATTTTAGTTTCACTTGTTTGTATACCTTCAATATTAGCCTTAAAATAATTATATTGTATTTTGAGTTTTGGATTTTTCAAAAAACTATTCCTTAGCTCATTATTCTATTTTGTACCTCAAATTTTACTTACAGATTTAATATCCTTTTTCTCTAGTTATATCTTTCGGAGGGTTACTCAGAAATAACTGTTAGTAGCACTGTCTCTCAGCTTTTGTTGATTTTAAAATGTATTTATTTATACTCATTTAAAAATACAGTTTTTCTGCTTTTAAGTCAGGTTGATAGTTACTTTCTCTTAACACTTTAAAGATATTCCATGATCTTTTGGCTTCTATTATTGCTGTTTAGAGAGAAGAATACTATCTTAATTTATTACTGTTTTTTGCAAGTCTTGTTTTTATAAACTTTATGTCAGTGGGTTGTTCAGTGTCAGTCAATGGGTCTAGATACAGATTAGTTCTTTTTTTTCTGGTTGGCATTTTTTTGTACTTCATGATCTGAGTTCATCAAGACCAGAAAACTTATAATTATTTTTACAAAAAGTGCTACTCCCTAATTTTTTCTGCTTTGCCCTTCTGAAATTACATTTATTCAAATACTAAGACTTTTATTTCTCGAACTCTTGACCTCAAGCAGCCCAACCGCCTTAGCCTCCCAAAGTGCTGGGATTACAGGCCCAGCCCTAAGAATTTGATTTCTATCAGCTGTGTCTGTCTAAATCTCGGGCGTATTTTCCTCCTCTCGGTGTTTGTTTTTCCTCTGCTTAGGTATTTTTATTACACATTTTCTATATCACCATTTAGTTATTTTTGAAATATGTCAGTTCTCTTTTCATTGTCTTGCTCTATTCTTAAATTTTAAAACCTTATTTTATATCTTCAATCAATAAACATGCTTGTTTTGTATCTGTATCAGGCGATTCTATTAAGTACATAAGAGTATCTATACCTGGTCTAAGTGGGGTCAGTCATTTGATTATTTATATATGTATTTTTTTCAGCTTGTCCAAAGAGGCTTTATTTGTGTGAATCCTATGGGTCAGACTTGAGTCATTCCTCAGAGAAGGTTTACATTGTGTTCTACTGGATTCTCTTATCAGTTCTTTTATTCCGTTGACTGAAATGTTTATACTGAGAACCTGCTATGTACAAGACACTTTTCCAGTTGATTGAGATATATCAGCAAACATACAGGACAAAATTCCTGCCCTCCTAGAGCTCACAATCTAGTGGGGTGGAGGGAATACTAAGTCAGTTCCAATGGGAGTAGATAGTAAGTTTTTTTTAATTTAGAAGATGATAAGTCTTTTGGAAAACAGCAAAAAGTGAGTGAGGATTAGGAGATTAGAAGGAGTGGACAGGTTGCAATTTTAAATTGGGTAGTGAGAGAAGCCTTCGTTGAGAAGCTGACATTTTAGCAAAGGTTTTACTGGGTGAGGAAATTTTCAGTACACATATACAGAAAAGAACATTCAAGACAGAGAAAAGAGAAAGTATAAACAGCTTAAAGTAGGGAGCATGGCTGGTATTTCGGAGCAACGGGAAAGAAGACAGCAGAACAATAAAGATGAATTACTGTGTGAGGAAAAGATTAAGTCAGAGATGTAACAAGTTTCTTTTGATTAATTTATTGGTTTAGGGATTCATAGAGCACATAGGCAATACAAATGCATATGTTAAAATTGGGTAAGAGCCGGTCTATAATTTTAATTCTGAAGAGAACCCTTTATTTTTTTTTATGCCCAACTGCACTGTTGGAACAGACAGGCTTCCCTTACGTCAACACTTGCTGGTGGATGAATTTTCTTATCTGTTTTGTCACTGAAGTTATAACGCTTCAAGGGTTGAAAAACTTTTCAGGCAAATCAGTTCCAACTCCCTACCTTGCTCAAAACCAAGGCCTATTTTTCTGTCCCTAAGTGGCCATTAAAACCTAAGCTCCTTGGTTTCTGAGGCTGAAGGATCAGATAGCCCCGGTGTTATTTCACATTTCCCACTCTTTCAGTTTCTTCTTTGTTTCTGACCCCTGAGGACTTCTCTCACTCTTGACAACTGAAACATGCATTTAAAATACTGTCTTCAATATTTTATTTAACATTTTCCAGGTGCTTTTTAGGTAGTTCAGTTTTCACATTCTTAAAAGCGTAAGTCCAAAAACACTTCTATACATAAGTGGGGAGACAGAGATAAAGGATATATTTTTCCTGCCTGAAGGAACTCATGGATTAGCAGTAGATATAGAAATACATGATTATGTTTACCTATGATCACCACTTTGATGAAAGCTAGTAAAAACTGCCATGAAAACAGAATGTATTCATTGGTGGGCTGAGATGGAGAAGAAATCACTAATGATGCAATAGATGATGTGAGCCTAGAAGAACTGATAGCAGGCTGCCATGTGGATGGAGAAAGCTTTTGTGTTCAAAGGCTTAGAGGAGAATCACTAGACTTGTGGGGCCCAATGGTGGTGCCTTGGGAAAGAGGGAGGGGTGGGAATATTATGTGCTAAAGGAGGTGAAAAGATGAATGAGAGGATGAACCTAAAAGAAAATTTAATACTGTTTTTCAGACTGATGCTGAACATTAGGAAAGGAGGATTTATTGGCGCAATTTTGTTTGTTTGTTTGAGACAGTCTTACTCTTGCCAGGCTGGAGTACAGTGGCATGATCTCAGCTCATTGCAACCTCCGCCTCCCGGGTTCAAGCAGTTCTCCTGCCTCAGCCTCCTGAGTAGCTGGGACTATGAGTGTGTGCCCCTATGCCCAGCTACTTTTGTACTTTTAGTAGAGATGGGGTTTTACCATGTTGGCAAGGATGGTCTCCATCTCTTGACAGCGTGGGCCACCCACCTCAGCCTCCTAAAGTGTTGGGATTACAGGTGTGAGCCACTGCACCCAGCCTATTGGCACAATTTAAAACCTTCTCAAGTCATTTAAAGAGACCAAATACATCCTTTTCTCATTTTTTTCCAAAAATTGTTCTGTTTTTATCATAAAACAAGGGAGATACCCATTTTTTAAAAGATGTTAGAAATATGTAATGCATAAAAAAAGTTCTATAGCATGCTACATTTCAGAAATAACCCTATACTTACCCAACAATAAAAAAGAGATGTATGGCAAAATCCCTTGTGAGATAGCGAAGGAAAACAGATCCAGTCAGAACTAAAATGGGAATAGTGTTTAATCAAATGCAGATAATGAAGGGATAAATTCAATCTATAAGCTATAACAGGGCAGCATGACAGACTGGGTTTTAATCCTATTATACCGGAAGAAGGTACATGCTAAGCTGGAAATTACTGCAGTTACCTACACTGATAATTTACGAGATTGTTGAGAAAAAAGTAATGAAAGCAGTTTTTCTCTCACTTGTATTGGAGGCTTTTTTGGGTCTTTGAGTGTAGAGAATGGTAGAAGATTACAGCAGAGCAATCTAATACTAAACACCACACAGACATTTAAAAATCTAATAAAAAAAATTGGAGTAGAGTAGGGAGAGGAGAAAGAAGCTTAACATTTGGGAAGTCCCGCTCATAAAACTCTTGTCTATAAAGATTTCTTAAGGCCATCCATATGTTCTGTGTAGCAACATCTGCCCCTCCGCCCCTTCATTTAACACAGCTTACGGCGTTCTGTTTGAAAAGATAAAATGGTTGAAGCCTCCTAGCTTCTAACATTCACCATTGTTCTCTCTGTAGGTCTGAGCTGGGAGGGTCTTCTTTTTCTTATTTGGCCGATTTGTGGCTCCTAAAAAGACTACATCATGTTGGAATAAAATCTGTCTTCTCTTTTCTAAGCTTTTTATATTTATCTGTGTATATATGTAATATATTTGTAATCTATATGTATTGTGTTTGTATTAGATCTTTTTGAGTGTTTTAACATGATTTTCTGCCAGGTGGAAATTAAGGAGTACTGCCTATGTAAAATGAGCCTGGGTTGGAAAGAAAACAAGTGGCTGCAGTCACATTATTGTCCTCCTGTTTCTGTCCTCATCAACCCCATCCTCAGGTATCTATCTCTGGGTCCTAATTCTTTCATGGGTCTTATTTCTCTTGCGGAACTTTGAAACCTTACCTGCAACTTCCTAATGATCTCTCTGGTCTGGTCTGGCCCCCTGTATATGATTGCTTTTCCTAGCAATGATTTTCCTTCCCGTTTCTGATACTTACTCCTCTAAAGACCTTTGCTATGTGAATCTGCCTTGTCCTTCTTTCCTGTCCTCCTCACCTTCACTCAATCACGGGGGAACCCCTTCCAATCTGGCATTCACTCTTCAGTTACTCAACTGTTTCCTCCCAGTGAGAGTCTTCTGCAGGCTTTGCCTTTCCTTAGACATGAGGGAGAAGTACAGAATCATAGACAGAGACAACTGTTGTTTGATTGCATCGTCCTGTAGATTACTTGTTCAAAGAGGGTCTTGCTTGCTGATTTTTGTAAATAAATTCATAAAGGGAAAACACTACTTAAACCAACAGCCCCTGAGTCACTAGAGTGGGTGAAAATTCCATTTCTTTTCTGCCAATCCTAAATTTACCAACTTTCCCAATTAGTCTCATATCACACACATCACAGTTCACTTATAAGAAATGCCACCAGGTTTGAATATGATTGGGTAGTTAGAGAAGGACTGATAACCTGCCTCTAGTTTTTTACCTTATAAATTCTACTAAAGTCTAATTATGATTGCATGTTGGACTCCAAGTGACTCCTGGCTTGCATAAGTAACCAGAACCATAATTTACCAGCGCCCCATGCTGTCAGTTAATGGAGGAAGGCTCTCTTTCAAGATGGTTGTCTCTGGGAAATTGGTAGCTCCTCTGTTCACCTCATTGGGGACTTTATGCCACCGTTTGCTTAGGAAGCTGTTCATGATCTCCCTAAGTGTTACACAGAGACCTCCCCATGCCTCCCCCAACCCACCCCACAAACAATTTCTGCCCCATTTTTCTGATGTATAGTGACCAAGCAGGATCGAAAGAGCAGATGAGGTGGGATTATTTTGTGGCTATTTTTCATTATTTTGCTACTTTCTATGTAGAGGCAAAGACTAAAGAATTTTTACCTCTCTCATTTTGATGGTATATTTCTTTGGATCACATCTGTCTAACCCATCTTGAGAGACTTTATTATAGTCTGATTTAGCAATAATAGGAATTAAGGAAATTTGAAACTTAAATATAATAACTACCTGTCAAGACTGGTTAAAACTATGACAGTGATGCCACAGTGTAGATACTTCCCACTAATCAGAACATTCTTTTCCTAACTTATGCAGTCTAATGTAAGTCAGCCTCCACAGCAATTGTTTCACCATATCTTCCTCTTATCAGATCATTTCATCGGAAGCGTTGAGACTCAAGCAGCATTAGGCTTCCCAGGTCAAGGTGTGGTTCCATAGTAAAATCACACAAGCACCATCTGTTACCATCCGTTATCACTCACTCGCTCACATAAAATTATAAGGAGGCAGACTTCGAGCTAATTAGGAAAACTGTTCAATTCATTAAAAACTATCTTATAATTACAGAGGAAAATGCATTCAAAAATGTGACATATGTGCAAATCTATTTTTCAAGCAGAGAACTACTTCGTGAAAGTTGTTACGAATGTTTAAAAACAGGATTCATTTACCTTTTGTTGTTTTTTCAGAGTAAAATGTTTTTTGACAGTCTCTCTGGTGATCAGAATCCCCCATTATGTTAATTTTATTTCAATTGCCCAGTCAAGGATAAGGAGGGAAAGAGCAGTGCTCTAACTCCAGGCTTCAGAACTCTGGGCTTGGAATTGAGCTGGGTCAGGAATGGTAGCTCACTCCAGGGAATGGTACTAAGGGGAGGACTCAATGGGGTATCCAGAGTAGAAGTGAGTAAAATCTAGAGCAAAATAGTTAAGTTAAAGAAACAATTGGTCTGTAGGTTGATGGAGAAAGACATAAACCCTGATCAAAAAGGTGGTTAAAGACAGTAGGATAGAATAAGTGGTTCTTGGTGAGTAGATGCTGGGCAGAGAGGGGCTGGCTCAACTTTTAACCATATCTGTGGCCACTCAGGAGATGAGGGAGCTCTAAGTGTCCTGGGAGGATTACCCTCTTTTTTTTTTTTTTTTTTTTTGAGAGACAAAGTCTCACTCTGTTGCCCAGGTTGGAGTGCAATGATGTCATCTGAGTTCATTGCAACTTTGCCTCCCAGGTTCAAGTGATTCTCCTGACTCAACCTCCTGAGTAGCTGGGATTACAGGCACCCACCAACCACCATGCCCAGATAATTTTCGTGTTTTCAGTAGAGAAGGGGTTTTACCAGGTTGGCCATGCTGGTCTCAAACTTCTGACCTCAGGTGATCTACCTGCCTTGGCCTCCCAAAGTGCTGGGATTACAAGTGTGAGCCACCATGCCCAGCCAGCCTCTCTTTTATTTTCACTCAAAGCTTGAGACATGTTTAACAGTAGCATATACAACAGGAGGTTAATTCCAGCTTCCAGTCACACCTGGGATGCTCAGTAGCATCCCATAACTGCCCTTGACATGAAGGGTCAGTGAAAGCTGACCGAGAGACTCATAGCCAAGATCAGCCTTGGGAAAAATATACAGTGGTGGGGTTTGTCTTGGAGTTATTCTTCCATTCTCCTCTTTATTCCCAAATAGTGTGTCACTTGATGGGGAGGAGGCATCCATAGGCAGCTTCTCATCTTTTAAGCTGGTGGGTCTCAAAATGTGATCCCAGGAATTCTGGGGATTCCTGAACTCTTTTCAGGAAGTTCACAAGATGGGAAAACTACTTTCTAATAATACTAAGATTTATTTTTACCTTTTTTTTTCTCATTTTCTCATGAGTGTACAGTGGAGTTTTCCAGTGTGAGATTGAATCCAGAAACATGCATGAGAACCTAGCTGTTTTCTGTTGAGCCATTTTTATTTGAAAATGTGCAAATCAGTGTCTCTTTTCTCATTATTGTGTTGGTTTTATATAATTAGTTAATGTAAAGATATGTGATTATATGATTATTCTTCATTTTAAATAAATTTAAAAAAAATTTCAGTTGTAATTTCTGATGTAGTTTACTACATAAGCATAAGCTTTGGAAATCCTCAGTACTTTCCGTGAATACAAAGTGGTCCTGAGTCCAGAAAGCTAAGGAGCATTGCTTTCAGTCTTTGCTTTCCCACTGTCCCTGTTCTTGAAGCTGGCTTCTGGTTCTGAGATACAGTACTGAGAGCTCCGTGCAGGCTCCTATTATAATCTCTCCCCATTAGTCTATCACTGATGCCCGGCTTAATACCATTTACAATTTCTTTATTTGGATTAAGTGATAGACAATGCAGAGCACTCTAAAAGATAAAGCTTATTAAATCTTATCAGCAGTTAGTATTCTTTCAATATTGAAGACCTATATCTTAAAACATTATTTAGTAATTCCCAAACTTTAAAGCACATGAGACTAGATAAGTTGTTTACTGGAGATTACTCATGCATTATTTGCTTTCTGGAATCAATTTTTGGAGAGTTCGGCTTAGGAATCTGCCTTTTCACAGAGTCTTGAGGTTACTTCAAGTAGGCAGTTGGAGGGTTTTTAATATAATGGTGCATTTATCTTGCTCACTACATTATCACCTACATTATTATATATCATATACTATCACCTACATGATTATATATCATGCGCTTTGCTGTAGATGATACAAGGTGCTATATCATCTACAGCAAAGCGCATGATATATAATCATGTAGGTGATTTAAATAAATATCTGCTGAATGAAAGAATTAGGTAGTACAACTTAAGGTTTCTAGAGTGAAGAATCTTGATAACTGTCTGGTGAGTCGGAATTCAGAAGCAATGTGAGGATATAGAAATGCAGAATCCATGACAGTCTGAGGGCATCGTGAGCCTCAGGAATGAAGGAGAAGGAGGATAGGGAACAGAGAAAGAAGAAATAGAACCAACATTAGTGGCTGTGTCCTAGTCTAGGTCTGGCATTATGCTAATAGTTTACATATGTCACGTAATCTTACTTCTCATGACAACCTTGAAAGGGGAGTATTGTTATCTCTACTTTTTTTGTCACAGATATCCTCTACATATCTCACCTCATGTTTCTGGGCTCTACCTGAAATACATAGAATGGATACTTGACTATAGCAAATACTTTTTTTTTTTTTTACTAATTCTTCTTCCCTCATTCTTTTCATCTGTTAAACAGAGGGGAGGTTGAGAAGCAGGTGGATAAATTTTGAAATGTTTCCCAAACATCCACTCTTCCATTTTCCCTGGACTTATGTGTTGGCTTTCTGATTGCTCTGCCTTTCTCTGGGTTACCACCATGTCCACATTCTGGCCTGGGGAAGGGCAAAAGGGTGAGGAAATCCAAGAAAGCAACTTTATTTTAAAAAGTGGTACAGAAATTGTACTATTCACTTAGGATATGTGCCATCTAGATACATAGAATTGTCCTCTTTAATCTGTCGATGTAGTTAATTATACTTTCTGGTGTCGAACCAATCTTGCATTCTTGTGGTGAACTCAAATTAATCATGATGCACTTTTTTATACAGTTCTAAATTTAACTTGCTAATATTTTGTTAGTACTCTTGCATTTACGTACGACTGAGAGTGATCTATACTTTTCTGTTTTCATTTTGCCTGTAGCTAATTTTGGTATTAAGTTACATAAGTATCTTAAAATGTGTAGCAGAATATTTCCTTTTTCTTACCTCAGAAAAGATTTGTGTAAGTGGGACTTATTTATGTTTTTCTTAAAAATTTGGTACAACTCAGTGGCAAATCCTTTTGGTATTTTTTAAACGACTTATTTCCTTTACTGTTATAATAATTTGTGTTTTTCTATTTAATATTGAGTCAGTTTTGGAAATTTATATTTTTCTAAGAATATGTCCATTTTACTTGTCTTCAAATTAATGGCATAGAGACATAGTATTTTTTTTTACATCTCTATTACACTCTTAAAATTTTTAGCATTGTTTATATGTGCCATTTCTCTCTCTTTTTCCCCTTTTTCTTTTATAATCTGTTTTGCCTGAGGTTAAAACATCAATCTTATTCATGTTTTCAACATAGAAACTTGATTTTCTTGATCCTCTTCATTTTGGCATAGTTCCTCTTTCCCCTTAATTATTGCCCTTCTCATCTTTATTTTATTTTTTTCTATTTTTTGGTTGACATTTTTCTAACTTGTCAAGTTGTATGCTTGTTTACTGACATTCACCTTTCCTTCTATTCTAATCAAAACATATAAAGGTTATAAATTTCCTTTAATGTTGATTTAGCTACAGTTCAAAAGTTTTGATATGAAGTGTTTTATCATCTTTCAGTTCTAAGTATTTTATAATTTCTTTAATGATTTTCCCTTGGCCTTTGAGTCATTTGGTTGTACATGTTTGAAATTTCCAAATCATGAAATTTTAGAATACTTTTTCTTGTTATTAACGTATACCTGAGTTAGATTAAAGGTGAAGATTCGGGGGTGCACGACACTGGATTTTTGAATTCTTTGCAGATTGGCCTTGGTCCATACTTTTACTTTCTCATTTCTTGATTTTTTTTTTTAATATCTCTTTCTTCTGGAAATGTTTATCTTGAGAAATAAGAGCATCACTTAAAATTCCTGAGAAACAGTTAAGTGCCTTGACTGTGCAAATAATCTCCCCCGTATTACATATTGTGTCTCCCTTCTTTCTTCTTGACAGCTCCACAGTAGATGTGACACACTGAGATTTAAGCAATGCTCTTTGATCATCTTGTCCCATCAATATGCTGAAGCACAGCTCCTCTAACACATGTTATCACCTGATTGATTTCCACTCAGGTTCCTCAGGGAAGTTATTCCTGTCTATGCTGCTCAGTCTTTGGTCACCACTATAAAATTCAAATCCTTCTGATAGGGTTTCTTTCTCTCCCATCCTAATCACCCTCTGCTTCCTTTTATCCTCTGATTCCCCTACCAGTTCTTACCATGATGCCCTTTTGAATCTCAGGATTCTCTTTAAAGCTAAATAGTAAATGCTTTCAGAATCCTCTTGCTCGTCTTCTCACTCATTTGAAACTGAAAAGAGAGGACCTGGAGTCCCGCAGCTAGAAGACTGCTGCTTTTCTCTTTATAGTCTTCTCCCCTCTACCCATCCTATTGAATGCTCCCTTCTTCTTCAAAGAGCTGTTGAAAGTCTCTTCACTTCTTTACCTCCCAATTCCTTTTAACTCATTGTAGCAGAGTTTCATTTCTCACATGTTTCTGTAGAGATACAGGGAGTATTCCTGCCTGTGACCTAAACAACCCTCTCTATCCACAAATGACCACATCGTGCACCACAGGAATGTGGTCCTCAGGTATTTGTGCCCAGATCCTGGCTCAGTCCTCAATCTTAGGATCCATCCCTGAAGATTGAGATAAAAATCTGTCTTTTGCAAACTCACATAAAATTCATGTGCAGTTTATTTGAACATACTTGGTTTCCAGAGATTTCTGTGAATCAGATCTATTCTCCACAAATCATACAGCGCAATCTTTCTTAAACGCAAATCTAATTATGTTTCCCATTACTTAAAACCTTGCAGAGGCTCCCTAAGGCGCCTAAAGTAAATTTAAAAAATTCCTTAAGAATGATTTACGAGCCCCTGAACCATCTAGTCAAGGCTTGTGTACTTAGATTCATGCTATTGCTCCATTTCTGCTGAAGTACCTGCAGTTCAGTTCAGTACTATTTTTCTTCTGTGCTTACACATGCTGGTCCCTCTGCCTGAAATGCCTCTTCCTACCTGTCTGCCTGATTATCTCCCACTAATTCTTCAGGTCTAGACTTATGCATCATTTCCTACAGGAAGCTTTTCCTGACACCACCCAGGTCTGGAAAATGTGCCTCCCCTTTGTGTTCCCCAAATATCTTAGATGTCCTCTATCAGTGTTCCTACTACACTATGAGAATTGGATGCTCATGTGCCTGTGTTGTCCATTGGACTCTAAGCTCTATGAAGGTAGTTTGCTATTGTTTCTCTGTGTCTGGCACACAGTAGACAATAAATACTTAATTAAAAGATACTATCTTCAAGTTTTCATTGTTCAGTAGAGACTGGGAAAAATTTGTTTTATCGGCATTAGGAATAAAAGAATAAGAATGCTTCTCTTCCAGTTCAACCAGATTCAATTTTTAATTACCTAACCATGGTGAGCCTCAGTTTCCTACTCTTTAAGATAAATACAAATTCGATTTTCTCACAAGATTATTGAAAGAATTGAGTGAGATAAACAATATGAAATTGCTTTATGAAGTACAAAATGCTGTGCAACAGAAAGGTGTTACTACAGTCAGGCATTTGGTTTTGGTTGGTTGATTGATTGCATTTAAACTAAAGATTATTTGTACTTAAGCATTTATTTCTTTGCTTTTTTTTCCAAAATTGCTAATTAGGAAATTAAAGGTTTGACCCTTTACTTAAAAGAATATCATATCAGAGAAAAGTTTTTTTGTTTTTTTTGTTTAGTAGGCAGAAAGAATCATGGGGTGGAGGTTGGAAAACTAACTACAACCAATAGTGTCTCTCACTAGAAGCCTCTGGAGAAAGAAGATGCTCTGTTATTCCAGGCTACTCTTCAAGGTAGCAGACAGGCATGGTTCTGCCCCAACACCAGTGGGTCAGCAGATCTGTTGTTTACTTGAGACCTTTCTCAGCCTGCCTTTAGATAAGTAGGGTGCAGTTCCCCCATACTATCTAACTGTAATCTAGCTACCATTTTTCAGCTTTACCCTAATGTAATCTCCACCTTAATTTCCCAGTGCTATAGTTTGAATGTGTTCTCCAAAAGCATGTGTTGAAAACTTAATCTTCAAAGTGACAGTGTTGGGAGATGTGAGGTGTAATGGGAGGTGAGTAGTACATGAGTGTTCTGCCCTCATGAATGGATTAATGTCATTATCGTAGGAGTATGTTCATTATAAAATGGTGACTTAGACCCTCTTTTCAAGCCTCTCTTGTCCAATTGCCTTCTGCCATGGGATGGTGCAGTAAGAAAGCCTTCACCAGATGCCAGCCCTGCGATCTTGGCCTTCCTATCCTCCAGAACCAAGAGCCAATACATTTTTATATATTATAAATGACTCAGTCTGTGACATTCTGACATAGCAGCACAAAATGGACTAAGACACACAGATATTCTGAGATACCAATATCAATATCTGCCAGACAATTCTCCAGGTCATGTTGGACCAACCCAGTTCTTTGTCTTTCTCATTTGTGCTTCTCAAAAATAACTGTAGAATACACTGGGAATGTAACATCCTGAGATGGGGAGGACTGGCTAGAACTGTTCAGTCCAACCTTAGAAAGAAGATATCCTTCAGTGTGCTAGCTCAGCTATTCACATTATCTGAGGGTATTAAACTGAAAGCAGACCCCTTTCTGGTATGATACAAGTGGTGCATACGTCATCAAGACTTCATTTTCTCCGGGCAGCTTTTCTGAGCCTTGGGGGTCTAGTATGCAATGGATTCTAGGCTTCTGTTGTCCCTTGTCTATCTGTATGTGATAAATGTACTTTCTGTAACTTGTGTTAGGTGTTCTATCTCATCAGACTCAGACAAGTTGGTAACCAGTGCACAGTGACCCTGCTTTACTATATCTATATCCATTATGGATTATTGGAGATAGAATTTCAAGGCTTTTACATCATTGGTTTCCGTATTTGATATTCTAGAAAATATCTTCATGCTTCTAACATGAGTTCTTTAAGTTGCTGTCTGAGAATTATTTCCTTTCATAGTAGAATTAGACTGTTTTAAACCTTTATTATTTGGAGTCAAGTGGAACTTCTGGTGTCACAGTAAGAACAAAGTCCACATTTGGCCTTTTATTTTATCACAAAAACTCCAAAGAGAAGGCTGTAAAAACTGGCTTACCCCATTCTTAGCTCCCTTCCTTTCCTGCTCGTTCAAATAAGGGGTCCTGAGTCTTCCTCCCTCCGTCCATGCCTGTCACTTTAGTTCCTGTGAGACAAGTTCTTGTGAGACAGTCCTGTTAAATTGTGTTTAGCCTAAAGCTGTCTCCATATATACTTTGAGTTTGGCCTCAAGATTTCTCCTTACATAGTGAATTGTAACCTAACTGGAGATGTAACAGACAATAACCTACTCTTGTACCAGTCACTAAGTTTTAGCCAATCAAAGGTGGCAAACTGTTCAAACTGTGTTCAAACAAGGCAGACATTGAGCTGTAACTAATCCAGTTATTTCTGCATCTCACTTGTACTTTATGTTACCTTCTCTTTTCTGTTTATAAATTCTCTCAGACCATGCTGACCAGCTCCAGGGTCACCCTGAACCTATTTTTGTTTGGGATTGGGGGAGGCTGCCTAATTCATGATTCATTCATTTGGTCAATTAAATTCTGTTAAATTTAATTTATCTAAATTTTAAACAAAAAATCCTCTTATTCCTCTACCCTTTGATTCTATGTCCTTTTTTTTTTTTTTTTTAAGACAGAGTTTAACAATCAATGGTTCATGGCACAGTTGTTGACTGGAAATCAATGGCGTATGGATGTGTAGAGATACTTGTCTTCATTCCCCTAGGTGGCTAGGCATGGCCTGGGATTTTCAGTCTGTTTACTCTGCTGCTTCCTACAGAGAGTATTACTTTGTATATGTTTCTTGAGAAAGATTGTGGAGCAATGCTTAGTGGAGGGTACTTATATGGCAAGAGATTTAGGAGATTCTGATTGGTATGTCCACTTTAGCAACTCTGCAACATTACAATAAGATACCAGATGTTCTATTTTTATGAGAATCCTAACAGCAGGAAGAAATGCTAAAGATGTCTTTAAGAATAAAGGCTAAGCCCTAGTACACTGGGTTTAGAATCATATATAAATATTAGGAATAAGCAAGTGGTACAATAAATACTATCTTTATTCAGTAGACAGGGAATTTAACTCAAATTTCATTAAGTAAATGTATTTGGGCTTTGTTTCAGGGGATTAGTTTAGACCACTGTAAGGGGTGTTAATTAGTCAGATACTTGGTGATAATGTTACAGCTTGATGGGTTCTTCTTGCCTGCTGCACAGAAATGCCAATACACTGAAGCAGCAGTGTTTCAGTAGAGAAAGAGTTTAATTTCTGCAAGGCAGCAAGTGAAAGGAGAGGAGATACTTCACAAGTCTACCTCCCTGAGAGAGAATAGGGTTTTTAAGGCTAATTTGTCAAACAGGGAACTAGGGAATGGGTGCTGCTGATTGGTTGGGGATGAAATCATAGGGTTGTTGAAAAGTGGTTGGCTGAGTCTATTTTTGGGTTGGGGGCCACAGAACTGGTTGAGTCAGTTTTCTCTTTTGAGTCATGGGTATGGGTGGAGTCAGTCAGTCAATGGAAAGCAAAAGTGTGAAAAATATCTCAAAGACCAATCTTAGGTTTTACAAGAGTGATGTTATTTACAATATTGATTGGGGAAGTTACCAGTCTTGTGACCTCTGGTGATGTTACACTTGAGCAGTAAGGGTTTATAAAATACCAAGATAGGGGAAAAGGGCTGTTTATTTAACTATGTCTACATCTTAGCAAAATAAAGGTCCCTCCCATAATCCTCATGTTCTGGCCTTTCATTAGTCTTGAAAAGGCAGTTTCTGTCCCCAGAGGGGCATCAGTTTTGGCTAGGAACTATTATCATCCTTGCTTTAAAGTTAAACTATAAACTAAATTCTTCCCATAGTTAGCTCGTCCTACACCCAGACATAAACAAGGGTAGTTAGCTTGTGAGGTTAGAAGCAAGATGGAGTCAGTTTATGTTAGATTTCTCACACTATAATAATTTTTGCAAAGGTGGTTTCAGTAATAATCTAAATATTCTGCACCTCAGTTCCAGAGGATTTTATCTTAAACCATATGAAAAATGCTGCGAGGAAACTTACAGAATTAGGAGAGTCAGATCATCTTTGGGAAATCAACTTAAAGTCCTATAGTGCTTGTGGGGAAGATGGGCTCTCTCACTTTGGAGCAGGATTTCTCACCCTAAACACTTCTGACATTTTTGGTCAGATTATTGTTGTGGGGGCTGACCTGTGTAGTGTAAGATGTTTAGCAACATCACTGGCCTGCCAACGAGATGCCAGTAGCATCCCCTCCTCTATTTGTGACATTCAAAAATGTCTCCTGTGAGGACAAAGTTGCCCCATTGAGAACCAGAGCTTTAGAAGAGTTAGTGGCAAACTTGTCATGCTTGGAGAAGTGCTGTCAGTGGTGGCAGGTACAGTAGTCAGGGATGATTGAGATGACCATGTAACTGAAGTGCTACTGGCAATATCTACAACATCAGGAGCAACTTCCATGGCATGTAGGGAAATGTGTGACCCACAGAAAAAAACAAACAACAAAAAAAAACCACTGATGGGACAAGGAGGGGCTGCCCAGTAACTCTCCTAGGTAAGGTCCTGGAATCAAAACCTATTGCCTTGATTGACAGCTCTTGCCCCCTTTCTCACAGTACAGTCCAAGGATGTGATGATCATGTACTTCTGTCATCACTCACTCATTGACTGTTGATTATGTAGGATACCAAATTGTGCCACCCCAAGATATGCCTTGTTGGCCTGAGGATTATTATTTTGAAACAGCAGACCCAGGAGAAGTTCTGAAAACAGAGTAGATGTTAACCTTTTGTAAGAGAAATGTACATTTATAAAGGAAATTTCCATATGTAAGAATGTTTCCCTCTCTGTACCAAAAAGAGAAAGCTGACTAAATCAAAAGAAATTCTTACCAAGGAGAAGACTTAAATTTGCCTAATAAGGCTTATTCTTGTTTACCCTACTTTTCCTGGTCACCTCCCCATAACTGGCCACCCCAACCCCTTCTTTCTTTGTTTCAATGGATGACAGTATTTAGCCAAAATTTTAAGATACCTATTTGAAATTTGCTTATTTCTCTGAGTAACTCCCATGTATATATGAAGTATACGTGTTAATAAGCTTCTGTATTTCTCTTGATAATTTCTTATAAGAATCTGTTCTTAGAAGATTAGTGGACAGTTCTTATCTGGCAAGAGATTTAGGAGATCCTGATTGGTATGTCTCCTTTAGCAAATCTGCATCTTTATAGTAAGACACCAGATGTTCTATTTTTATGAGAATCCTAAATATCTGCTAATGACTGTTCCAGCTAATAACTCAAAAGGGTTGAGAGAAAATTATTTTTTCTCCCTTACAGATACTGCTGTAGTACAGTCACTATGTTAATCATTGAGGCAAAAATCAACAGATAGGGCCATCACATCTAATACAGAACTGCAAACAACAATTATAATAGTACATTAGCAAATTGACATCATGATGACACGTGTAACTTATGATAGTAGAGCAGGTGTCATACCCCAATGTGCCTGAGAAATTACTGAAGGATTTGAAAAAACATTAATGCTTAACCTGAAATTTGATGGACAAATGCCAATAATTTAGTGGGTAGATTTAGAAAATATGGAGAGGACACTCAAAATAGAACCATGTATAAATAGCACAGAAAAGTAGCAGAACAAGCCTACATTGAACAAGATACAGGGTTAAGATGGTTACCTCTCCAACTATTGCACAAAATTTTAATGTTTTTGTCTTTATGGAAATCTGTGGTCTACTGGTAAGAAATGTGCATATAGGCTAAATGTTCCCTGACTAATAGAATCCCAGATGCTTGTTTTGTGTGGCTGTGAAATGGGTGGGAAACGGAAAAGGCAGTAAAGCCAAGATTCTGGTGTGACTTTAGTCACTGGGAAGGTCTTTGTATTCTGAACTTGCCACCTGATTGGTATACAAGGACAGTGGGAGAGTGAGGGGGAAAAGATCAAGACAAATACATCTTCACAGAGAAAAAGCCACACGAACATACACGCCCTTATGACATGTCAGGATTCCATTTTTCTGTGTAGTAGTTTACTTTCTAACCAGTGTTTTTGTTACCATATTAATTATTATTATGAGTGATTTTATTACTGTTACTGTTTCTTTAATGAGGAACTGGCACTTATGTCTTATAAAACTTCAGTGTAACTTTGTCAACATTCTTTTTTTCCTAGACAGTCTTTCTCTATTTTTTCACTCTGCATTGGTGTGTTAATTCTTTCCCAACGAGTTAGTATGGATGGAAATGTTAAATTAGTTGAAAAGACATATTTACATAGCTCTGAAGAAAAGTACTAGTCCCCTGGTTTAGCACAAAGCTTTAAAAAAGTTAATAAAGTCCTGAGAGGAAAATTACAATGGATTTTTTGACAATAGAGTAGGAAAATAGTCTGCATGCAATAAAGTCCTGTAGCCATCCAAGTCACTGCCATAGCCATTCAACTATCCCATAGGGTCCTCATAACTCCTGTGGAGACAGGGCAAGAAAAACAAGAGGAACCAACAAGGCAGGCATTGTTAGTGACCTACTGTGCTGGCTAGAAGAGATTTGTGTGTATTTGGTTCTAACTGTCATTATCCTGCCATTCATTATGTTCTCCTCAAGCAGTTAAAAAGGAATGCATTCCAATACACCGATTCTGATGTTGAATATAATTGAGGTTGGATTTTTGTCACAAAATGGTACTTTAAATATATATAAAACTCAGCTTAATATTCAAATGAGTTTCTCCACATACAAACTATTTACTTACAAAATGTACAAGAATGAAGGCTTAAGTGAATAAAAGTTAGACAGGAAGAGACAAATCCTCATCATGTTAAAAACTAATTAGGTTTACTAATGGTTAGCATGTTTCTGTGTCAAACTTAGGTATTTTTAGGCAATGTTCACAATAAAATTTTCTATTACAATATCTATCTTAGAAGAATTTTTCAATATAATTGATTCATTTTAATATTCTGCCTCCAAGTGTATGTCTACATTTGTTCAGAAGAGTTTTGAAGGCTCTGTCACAGGGTTGATTTTTTTATTCTTACAGTGTACTTGCAAATATTGAATAAATAAGATTTATTTTATCACATTCAAATGGATTTTTTTTCCTTTTAGAGCGTTGAGGGCAATATGTTTAAAAAGATTTCAGGTTTTGGCACAAATTATAACATGTAAATTCAAAGTGTAGAGGTGAAGGGAAAGGTTCCCTTTTATCCTCTGAAAGTTCACTGAAATGAGCTGACAAGTAGGCAGATTAATAGAAGAAAAGGCATGCAAGTTTATTAATGTGCATGGGGAAAAACATCACAGCAAAGTGTTGCACTATAACACAATCAGATTCAGAAACTTACATACCCCTCTTCACAGGAGAGAGAGAAATGAAGGTGTAGGCAATTTAGAGGAGTAGCAGGCGATTCTTAGGGGAAATGGGCCCAAGGAGCAGGCAACAGTTTGTAAATGATTCTCTTTGAAAATTGAATGAGGCCAAGAACAGACAAAGACCTGAGACAAAGTTCCTCTGAGCTCCGGGGAGGTAGTGACAAATTTTGGGAAGGTAAGAGGTGGAACTTCACTGTGAGCAAACATTTTATTATGTAGATGATATCTCCCAGATAATTCCTTGGAGATGCTCTTGGAAGTATAGATGAAGTCTGTCTGGCCTTTGTGAGAAGTTCTGGTCTTTCTCCACAGTAAATCTTTCCTGGTTATTTGATGTGATTCCTAGGAAAGAGGCTGCATTAGTTTGTTCTTGCATTGTTGTAAAGAAACACCGGAGACTGGGTAATTTATAAAGAAAAGAAGTTTGATTCCCTCACAGTTCTGCAGGCTGTATAGGAAGCATAGAGGCTCCCGATCGACTTCTGGGGAGGCCTCAGGAAACCTACAATCATGGTGGAAGGCAAAGGGGGAGCCAACATGTCACACAGCTGGAGCAGATGGAACAGAGAGATCGGGTAGGTGCCACACGCTTTTAAACAAGATCTCGTAAGAACTCACCATTGCCATGACAGCACCAAAGGCGATGGTGTTAAACCATGAGAAACTGCCCCCATGATCCAGTCACTTCCCATCAGGCTCCACCTCCAGCACTGGGGATTATAATTTGACATGAGATTTGGGTGAGGACACAGATCCATATCAGAGGTTTCAAGACAATTTCTTTTGAAAGAAGTTTCCTTCCTCAGTCAGAAAAGAGAACCAGAGAGAGCCCTTCCCTGTGCTTGGTTGGGGGTGAAAGAAAAGATTAGAATGTCCTGGGTTTTCAGATTACTTCTGCCTTCCAATTTTCTTTAATTTAAAAATGTTCAGGGTGCCAAAGCACTGTACTTTGGGGTGTTGTTCTTTGAGCCCCAACAAAAGTTTTTCTTGTCCCCTCCTTGCACTTCCTGAGATGTTCTTATTACATGTGGGTACAAGGTTTCTGGGATTTCCTTGCAGCTGTAATTCTGTTAGTCTTTCCCCTAGAAAAAGGAAGCATTCTCCTTGTCTATGAGAAGCTGGAGGCATGTGCACTGCTTTAAATTCCCTCCTGAGGGCTCTGAAGTGAAGCAGTTGCATAGGTTGCTATACTTACTGTGAATACTTCAGGCTGTGTCTGAAGCAGAGTGGAAATGATGGCACTGCTGTGTTCTGAAGAGGGACATGTGCCCATTGCCCACCCACATCCCACAACTCTCTGCCCTGCTAGTGGCACTGATTCCCTTTCCCTACCTGGGCAGGCACTGACAAGGAGGTGGTACATAATTCCTGCTGATGAATCCCTGGCACCTGGTGTAGAATTTAAAAAATCATTTTTCGTATGTGTGACTGTTTACTCCATTTGAGAGACAAAAACATTTCTCATACTGCAACAAAATAGTAAATATGAAGTTTCAACTAGAGTGTCCTCAAACAATAGTTATGGAATTTCAAAATGAAGTATCAGGCCAGGATGTAGATTTTCAAACAATTATATGAGAATTGGTTTACAACTCTAGGAACCTTTTATCTTCAAGAGGGAGATAAATAGGTTGAGAGAGCAGCAATTAAAAGAACATCTTGGAAGGTGAGATATCAGGTAAAAGAGCCAAGGGGAGTAGCGGGAGCACTGCCACTTAGTTCATTCTTGGTGATGTGACAGGCATGTCGTCAGGGCCATTGGAAAAGCTTGGTGAATGTTCCCTGCAGTTGGCAATACAGATGGTTGGTGCCAGTTTCTTGCTTTCCCACAGAAGCTGAGTAAAGGTTCTGAACCTGCAAAGTGACTGAATTTTCCTGAGATTGTGGGTCAAAGGCACGTACATTCCAGAGAGCAGAGCTGGGAGCAGCAGCAGAAAGTTTAGTCCAGGATCTGTTTAAAAGGCATTTCTTATGCAGTGTGGCTGCCAAGGCAAGGGGGCCTCAGAAGTAAGAGGAGTGGGTTTCCCTCCAAAGGTGTTCCTGAGTGGATAGAATAACCAGCTACAGGAGAGGCCCTGGCCAGATCAAAGGAATTGCACTCAGAAAGCCCCAGCACATCAGACTCTTGGAATGTGCCCTTGGACAGTCAGGGCTAGAAATGAGAAAGAGAGAAGCAACCTGCCTTGCATTTGAAGGCAGGCATTTGTCTGTGGCTGGTGTGGGCTGAAGCGGTCTTACTTTTGAAAGGTAGAAGTGTTGCTGGTCTTGGAATGAAGACTTAATTTCTGAATTAAAGGTGTGTCCTGTGATTAAAATGTGATAATGACTTTTCTTACATAAGTGACATCAGTCAATGGATGGCAGGGATTTCCATCCAAAGTACAGGGGAAAGATAGCCACTACTCAGTAGGCTTAAAGGGAGAATGGAGGCAAAATCAATGTACTTTGATGGTTTTACTCCAGCAATCCACTAGAATTTTTGGTATTTTTCTAAAACACCTGGGATTCTCTTCCTGGTGTTTAATGTCTCGAGAAGGCGGGGACATGGGTTTCTAGGCTTTCTGAGACCAGTACTGAGCAAAACAAAATCATAAGTATATAAAGCAAAGCCCATAGGCCATCCACAATAACCAGTACCTACTTTCCAGTGCAGAAGACACAGGAAGGTCCTAAGGCAGATCCAGAATGGGTCGTTGTTGGCCAGTAGGCCCCTGAGGAAGAACGACAGGGGCTGCAAATCTCTGAAAAATGTTTTCCCTACAAGATGGCATTTTGCTCAGACAAGTTCCTGGCTTCTTTTTTTTTTTTTTTTTGAGATGGTTTCACTCTTGTTACCCAGGCTGGAGTGCAATGGCGCGATCTCGGCTCACCGCAACCTCCACCTCCTGGGTTCAGGCAATTATCCTGCCTCAGCCTCCTGAGTAGCTGGGATTACAGGCATGTGCCACCATGCCCAGCTAATTTTTTGTATTTTTAGTAGAGACGGGGTTTCACCATGTTGACCAGGATGGTCTCGATCTTTTGACCTCGTGATCCACCCACCTCGGCCTCCCAAAGTGCTGGGATTACAAGTTCCTGGCTTCTTCCCCTTCCCTCCCCTCATCTTCCTTTCCTTCTTTTTATTTTTTTTCCCCAATTTATTGTCCAAATGGGCATGACCAGGACTAGAAGTTGAAGGTAGGTTACAAAATGATGGTGAACTAATCAATTCAAAATTCACAAGTGACTGTAGTCAATAATAACTGTACATTTCGAGTGTCACTGGATTGTTTGCAACTCACTGGATAAATCTCAAAACAACTTAGAGTGTCACTGGATTGTTTGCAACTCAGTGGACAAATTCTTGATAAGATGGATAACCCATTTTCATGATGTGTTTATTTCACATGGCATACCTGTATTGAAACATCTCATGTACCCCATAAATATATATAGCCACTATGTACTCATGGAAATTAAAGATAGAAAGAAAAACAAAACCTTCTTCAAGAAGCTTAAAGACCTGTATACTTCTTTTGCCATGCATATGACAGAAACTTCATTTTCAATTTTAATTATTAAAAATTCTTATAAATACTGTGTGGCAGAAGATTCATGGACCTTGTCTCTGACTAGAGGAGCTCTAGCATACTGAAGGACCCTGAGAGGTCATTTCTCCTAAAGTTGCAGCCACCTTGAGTTTGTATGGCAAAAGCTTCAGATGCTCCCCCTCTCAGATCAGGATACTGGATGGAGCTGGTGTCATCGTGGGAGGCTGTATATTGGGTGGTTAAAGTTTTAGGTATCTGAGTTTTCTTACCTGTCAAATCCTGGCTCCACAGCAGGCTTCTACAATTTATATAAACTCTTCGTGCCTCAGTTTCCTAATCTGCCAAATAGACATGGTCATAGAACTTCTAGATGATTTTTAAAAGTATAAGTAAAAAATGTATTTAGAATGCTCTGACACATGGCACCTCAAAAATATTCTTTTATTAATTTTTGAGATGTTCTCTTTCAACCAGGAGAGGTAAAGAGGAGGAACTGCCTGATAGATTTTGATGAAATTTAACTCTTAGCGGGAAGAACAAGAAAAGATAAAAATCTAGGATTCTTTCCAGTGTCAAGTGTACTACAGGGATTGGTATTTCCTTCTGAAGGGAGAGCTGGAGCCACATCAAACCGAACAAAGCCACAGTTGCGTGCAAATGAGTGTCTAGGGACTTAGCAAAAAGGGCAATAGTTGTGTCAATCCAATGAGTGGGGATTTCTAAACTTGCCTGTGGGTCTTCCAAGGCACTGACACACGGGGAATTCTGGTGTCCTTCTAATACTTAATCTTCCTAAACTCAGCTTAGAAATAATTTGTTGTGTTTTTCTTTTGCAAGAAAGCTAATGTGCTACTCTGGATATGATTTCCATGGGATGGTAATGAGGCTTTCTGTAAAGTACCAGTTAATAGCTTTAGGTACGTTTTGTTTCCTTTGTAACTGCTGTGGTGCAAACGCTGACCAATGGATGTCAGCAGGAGAGACTGCAGGTAAGAACAGCTGGGACCACTGTAAGGTTTCAGAGTGAAAGAGAAATGAAGGTTTGGATCTAGCCACATCTGTTTGAATTCATTCATAGAAGCCAGACTGGAGCTGCTCTAGGGCAGAGATTTACAACCCTGTCTTCTCCTTGCAGTGCCCAGCAGGCTGGCTGCTCAATAAATATTTGCAATATAATATAAATGGGAAATTCGGAAAAGAAGACAAAATGGGGTAGAGGTGGGGGACAGACTAGGAAGATTTCATGTCGTGGGGAGAGAAAACCGTAAAGGGAAGCCAGGTAGGATCAGGATATTCATTTGAAAGACAGTAGGGTGCTGACTACTCCTGCTTAGGGCAGTAGACAGGGTAGAATGACTTGTCAGGGCTCTGTGGAGGAAGAATGTGATGGCAAGTGAAGGGAAGGAGAAGACAGAGCAGAAGAAAAGCTATTCCATTTGAGGGTGAGAGCGTTTCTCTGGAGCAGGAAAGAGCAATAAAGTTGCACAAAGATCAGCGGAGCTGCCCTGGTAGTGGCAGCATCTGATAGGCACAGTGCTCACCCTGGAAGGCTGCAGTGGAGCTCGCAAAGGAAGCCATAGGAGGAGGAGAGGCAGAGAAAACAGGAATGGGGAGAAATGTGAATAGTCAGTCTTTATGTTTATTTCGTAATGTCAGTGAGAGTAGATTAAGTATTTTCCTTCTTCCTTTTCTTTTCCTCTTCCTCTCTCTCTCTTTCTCTGTCCCTTCGCTTTCCTTCCTTCCTTTCTATTTTTAGGAGGTTTGTAAGATTCATTTTTAATACACAATATAAAAATTTCACCTTGTCTAATAACCTATGAGCTCATGTGTGTGGAATGACTTTAATGAGGATACTGCAAAAGTTAAGAGTGATTATTAGGCCAGGACCAAGGCTGGGAACCTCCTCGTCTCTCACCAGCTCTCAGAAGGGGTGTCTTGGGTGAAGGCCACGTGACCTAATGGAAAGTCAAATATAAAGTGATTTTTTTCTTCCTGCTGCATAAACTACTTTAGAGTGAAATTGTAAAACACAAAGCTGAGCTTAAAAAAATGCCTCTGGGTGCAATATTAGCAGTGTGATGGTTTATGGAAAATACTTGAGGGCAGCTGCATTCTGGCCAGCAGCCTGAATCCAAGCATCTCCCCCTAGGTCTCTGACTCAGCCTAAGCTAATTTACTCTGAGCATGAGGCACACTATTCACATCCGAAGAATGTACTTAAGTAGATGTAGTGCAGCCTTCCCATGTGGTTGGTTTTGCTTTGCTCTAGACTGAAGCTTGGCTGCCATCTGGAAAGATGTCCTAACTTCACTGTTGAGCCAGTAAAGCTGGAATAATGTGAAATGGCATAAGCTTTTAAGTCAGGCCACTGGAGAGTGAAAGGCTGCCGTGGAATGGGGGAGGGCGTAGTACGAGGTGAGTGGCAGTGGAAGGCTAGAAATGCAGGCAGGCCAAGCCCTTAACTGAATTCCACAAATGAGATGGCTCCTGAGTAGAATAGTGTGATGGTTATGGCAACAAACTTTTAGTTGGCAAGACACAGGTTCGAATCCCTGGCTTGGCCCTTTAGTAATTTGACCAAGTTATTTAACCTCTCTGAACCAGTTTCCTCATAAATAAAATGAGGAAAATAATACCGACCTCACTAGGTTTTCCTAAGGTTTAAATAGAACTTGTATGTAAAGCATTTAGCTCATAGTGGTTTTCAACTCTGGCTGCACACTGGAATTCACTAGTGATATGATTTGAACATGTCCCCAAAGTTTATGTGTTAAAACTTAATCCCCAGTGCAACAATGTTAAGAGGTTGGACCTTTATGAGGTGGTTAAGTCATGTGGGCTCTATCCTCATGAATGAATTAATACCTTGGGAATGAATTATTACCTTGAGAATGGGTTAACTTCGGCCCCCTGCCCTGCTCGCTGTCTCTCAGTCATGCTCTCTTGTCCTTCTGCCTTCTACCATGGGATGATGCAACAGGAAGGCCTTCACTAGGTTTGAACTGCTTCACCTTGGACTTCCCAGCCTTTAGTACTGTAAGAAATAAATTTCTTTTCTTTATAAACGACTCAGCCTCATATATTCTGTTATAGAAGCACAAAACAGATGAAGGCAAGTAGGGAGGACCTAAAACTATCCTCATGCCACTGCAATTCAGTTCAGAAAAAATCAATCAGAATCACCAGGACAGGCACCTGGTATTTATAGGTGTGGACCCCCTCACAGGTGATTCTGATGCACCACAAGGGTTGAGACGATTGTGAACTACCTAGTGCACACTCAAGAAAGAAGAGCCACTACAGGAGAAAGGTTTCAATGACAAAATGCTGAAAAAATACTTCCATAGCGTTTAGCATATGCTAAACGTTATAATGATGCGTAGGTGAGCTTAACTATAGGCACTAGAGAACACCTACAGAGTATGAGTTTTACTCTGTGGAGTGTTAAGTGTGATAAGAGAAAGCATATCAAACCTTAATAATATTAGATTAAGGGAATATGTTTTTTTAAAATGCAGTGTCAAATTGTTGTCAAAATAAGTCAACATTCATAGTTTCTTACCAAGTTAACTCTTTGTGGAAGGCAGGAGAGCAGAGTGGCTAAGAGTGTGATCCTCGAGCCTGCCTGTCCACGTTCCATCTCGGATTCATTCACTTACTAGCTGGGTGGGCTGTTTAACATCTCTATGCTTCAGTGTCCTTATTGATAAGATGGAGATAATACTGGTACCTGTATCAGGAATGCTGTGAAGAGTGAGTTAATACAAGTAAAGCACTCTCTGCAAAATCTGGCACTTAGTGATTGCTACCAGCATCAGCTAGCAGTAGTAAAATACATTCAATGACACTTAAAATCATAATCTTACTATTTGAAGTGTAATTGAATTTTTTAAGATCTGTGTGTCAAAAGTGTACAAATTCTAAAGTAATATGCATCTTGGAATTTCTTAGAATCACTTGAACGTCTTGTTAAAAATTAGGATTCTTAGTTTGGTGCACACAAAATGAGGAGAGTCATGGTGAATACTAACCACAGGGTCACAGGCTCTGCCTCAATGAGTGGGTGGCACTGAGCAGTACAGGACATGATTATTGTGTCAGGAGATCAGCTTTGAATGAGATCACTTGCCCTCAAATTTCTCTAAACATAGGAAAACCCTTTCAGAAACAACATAGAACCGCCAATATTATGTGAAATCCTCTATGTAAATTGGGAAGTGCGAGCTACAATTCCGTTCTGCAGTAGTGCGTGTATCATAAATATTTTAAGGAAGAAAAAAACTATTTGCCAAAAATTCACTGACATCATGTTTCACTCCTACCACTTGTGAAGAAGCCTAAACTAAATCATCTATGTTATGTTATCCTTCTTTGCCAAAAATGAGTCATGTTGCATCTTTCGAATACAGAAATTACTCTCCCTCTATAGATGACATGATCAATACTTATTAATCTCACACTTTAATAGTCAATAGAGAAATTTACTTTTATAACTTTCATTGAAATTTCTGATATTTTATTTTGTCTTGTTTTAATGTTATATCATCTTTGTCAAAATTATAATTTTACATTTGTAATTTTATATATATTATTGCCAAGTGCTTGTAATTTTACTGATTTTCAAACATTTATTCAATATTTTATTACCAGATGTAGAATTTTTTTAAATTCTGAGGGTCACAGGCTTCTTATTAAATTTTTTTGAGAAAGACAAGCATCAGCATTCACTCCTGATCTCTGAAGTTCTCTTTGCCCATCCTTCTTCTGAACCCAGGAAGGTGGTGCCCTCTCTCTATTCCAATTTGATTTAAAACTCATTAATTTTGTTTTTGTAGAATCTTACGATTCCTGAAAAGGTAGCAACTTAACATGACCTTTTTTCTTATTAAATTGATAAGTAATTATTGTATATATTTATAGAGTACAACATAATGTTTTGATACATGTACACATTACATAGTGATCAAATCAGAGTGATAATCATATCTATCACCTCAAACACTTATTTCTTTGTGTTGGGAAGATTCAAAATCCTCTCTTGAAGCTGTTTTGAGATACACCATATCTTATTGTTAACTATAGTCACCCTGCTGTGCAAAGAACACCAGAACTTATTCTTTTCTAATTGTAACTCTTTACCTATTGACCAGCTTTTTCCCATCTGCTCCCAAATATCTTCCCCATGCTCTGGTAACCATTGTTCTATTTCCCACTTCAGTGAGGCCAACTTTTTAAGATTCTATTTATGAATGAGATCATAAGTTATCTATCTTTCTGTGCTGGCATATTTCACTTAACATAATGACCTCCAGTTACATCCATGTTGCCATATATGACAAAATTCTACTCATTTTAGGGCTGAATAGTATTCATTATACACACACACACACACACACACACACACACACACACACACACACACGACATTTTCCTTGTCCAGTCATCCATTATTGGGCACTTAGGTTGATTTCTTACCTTGTCTGTTTTCAATAGTGTCACAATAAAAATGAGTACGCGGATATGTTTTTGACATACTATTTTCCTTCCCTTTCGCTGTATTCGCTATATACTGAGCAATAGTATTGCTGGCTCATACGTTACTTTTAGTTTTAATTTTTTGAGGGACCTCCATACTGTTTTTTTTTTTAATTGTACTTTAGGTTCTGGGGTACATGTGCAGATCATGCAGGGTTGTTACATAGGTGCATACATTACCAGGTGGTTTGCTGCCTCCATTCCCCCTTCATCTCTATCCAGCATTACTCCCCATGTTATCCCCCCACCCCCCCACTGTCCCTCCCCTAGCCCACCCCACAATTGACCCCAGTGTGTGATGCTCCTCTCTCTGAATCCACGTGTTCTCATTGTTCAACACCTACCTATGAGTGAGAACATGTGGTGTTTGATTTTCTGTTCTTTTGTCAGCTTACTGAGAATGATCCAGATTCATCCAAGTCCCTACAAAGGATACAAACTCATCGTTTTTTATGGCTGCATAGTATTCCATGGTGTATATGTGCCACATTTTCCCTGTCAGTCTATCATCGATGGGCATTTGGGTTGGTCCCAGGTCTTTGCTATTGTACACAGTGCTGCAATGAACATACGTGTGCATGTGTCTTTATAATAGAATGGTTTATAATCCTTTGGGTATATACCCAGTAATGGGAATGCTGGGTCAAGTGAAATTTTTATTTCTAGATCCTTGAGGAATCACCACACTGTCTTCCACAATGGTGGAACTAATTTACACTGCCACCAACAGTGTAAAAGTGTTCCTATTTCTCCACATCCTCTCCAGCATCTGTTGTCTCCATATATTTTTAATAATCGCCATTCTAACTGCCGTGAGATATCTCAGTGTCATTTTGATCTGCATTTCTCTAATGACCAGTGATGATGAGCATTTTTTGATATGTTTCTTGGCCTCATGTATGTCTTCTTTTAAGAAGTGTTCATATCCTTCACCCACTTTGGAATGGGTTTGTTTTTTTCTTGAATATCTGTTTTAGTTCTTTGTAGATTCTAGATATTAGCCCTTTGTCAGATGGGTGGATTGCAAAAATTTTTTCCCATTCTGTTGGTTGCCGGTTCACTCTTATAATGGCTGTATTAATTTACATTCCCACCAACAGTGCATTAAGGATTCCCTTTTCTCCACGTTGTCACCAAGATTTGTTATCTTTTGTCTTTTTGGTAATAGCCTATCTAACTGGAGTCAGGTGATCTTGTGTTGTGGTTTGATTTGCATTCCTCAGATAATTAGTAATACTGGGCATGTTAAAAATATACCCATTAACTATTTGTGTATCTTTTGAGAAATGTCTGTTAAGTTCTTTTGCCCATTTTAAAATTAGATTATTTGTTTTTTGCCATTGAGTTCTTATATATTCTGAACACTAACCCATTGTCAGATGTACAGTTTGCAAGTCTTTTTTTCCCTTTTTGTAGTTTGTTTCTTGACTCTGATGGCTGTGTTCCTTTGCTACGCAGAAGCTTTTTAGTCTGATGTAATCCGATTTGTCTATTTTTCCTTTGTTGCCTGTACTTTTGCAGTCTCACAAAAAAATCCCTGCCCAGTCCAATGTCATAAAGTATTTCCTCTATGTTTTCTTCTAATAGTTTCATAGTTTTTATTTGATTTAAAAATATTTTTAATTAATTCAGTTTGATTTAAAATATTAATCTTGTTTTCAAATAATTGTATGATTCCTGAAAATGTGGCAAATTAACATGTGACTTCTGTCTAGAGATCAGCCAGTAAAGGCTAAGGAGGGAAGAAAGTTCATGGATCCCAGAACTTAAAATAAATTAATAAATCTGTAAGAAGGTAAGTAAAAATGAGTAGGGTTCCAAGTTGGACCAAAATTCCATGCCAGAGAGGAAAAGAGTGGGGCCATATGTATGGGTAATTGTCAGGGGAAAGCTTTGACTTCCCATCTCTTTCCTTTTCCACATTGCCCTGGGCAGAATGGGCTGGGAATTGGACAGCAATGCGAAGTGATGCCCCGATGCTATGTTCATGTCATCCCTCGAGGCCCCTGAAATACTCACGGCCCAGCCATTGGGACAGCTGGTACCAGTGGCTTTCAGCTGAGTCCCTCTGCAAGGACTTCCCTCAACTCAGTGCTAACTTCTATCTCAGAGTCCCCTTAGGAACCCAACCAGGCTTCAGTTTGATCTTCTAGCCCCTGAACAAAGCCCTTAACCACCTCCATTTCTTGGGCCTGGTGATGACAAATCAGGGAGATAGCTATTGTGAAAAGAAAGTCAGAAGTGTAGGGAGTTCCTCTGAGGGACTGAGTAAGGGTTGCCTGGTGATTTAGGCACAAGAAATTTTTGAGCTGAGATCAACACCAGAGACTGAGAGGTGGCATATCTTCTACATTCAGGTCCCATATTTCCAAGGAGAGACACAGGCCAAGGGAGGGGCCTCTGATAGACCAGTGGAGCTGCAATAAACTGACTATGATTGTCTTAACTCCTTCAGGGATTTAAGATAAGAGAGGGAGAAAGATAGGGCAGTATCTATTTCTAACTCTGGCAAGAAAGAGAAAGAAGAGGGCAATATCTGTTTCTAATTCTGGTTTGTCAAATCAGTCTGTTTTTATCTATAATTTAATTGTGTATTTGCTTGAACTGTGGATCAAAAAGTGTCTCCATTAGTAGTATATTTTTCAATAAAAGCTACAAATATTCAAAATCACAATTAGACATTTTTTAAAAACAGATGGGTACTTTTTCAAGTCCTTAAACTTTGAATAATACATACTAGTTTTAGAGGAAAAATGTATTCTAATACAGATAAACAAGTCTGAATTTAGTTTACCAAAGATTGCTGTTTTTTATAGGCACAATTGTAGGTGCTAAATGTTCCTATAGATTCATAAATCCCAAAACCATTAGAACAGCGTAGTCATCAACTTCAGATAAATGATCATACAAATGATGGAGTATTAGGTCAGATTACTTCTCACCTGAATTTTTGCATGTGGTAGGATTAGACAGAAATGGATTGAGGATTTCATATCAGAACCCATTACTTGATGGGGCACGGCTGGATCAGGCTGGTTATAACAAATGTTATGCAGTAACTTCACTGGAATAGGCCCTGTGAGGCCCCTCTCTAATGGGCTGTGTGTAGGTGGTCTGTGCACTCTGGTAATTGGGTTTTCATGACTGCAATACCTCTTCCAAACAGTACCTGTAAAGATGCTTATACGGAAACTCTAAAGGAATATTCAGGCAAGTGTATTATGAGTATGACTAACTTCATTTCGTACATTTGGCTATATTCTTTATTAAATAGTTATAAAATGTACAACTCAATATAATACTACACATTTGTGATTATGTGGTGAAGTTTCTTTTTTGTTTTTCCATTTGATATAATAAAACAATTGGGAGACGCTAAGGGACATTTCTAAATGTGTCATATTTTTCTTTTAAAATCAGTTCTAAGTCATAATTTAAACACAATAAAAGCACCCATTTTTAAGAGTACAGTGCAATAAATTTTAAGAAATTTATATGCCATGTAACCCGCACCCAAAAAAGTATCAAATTGCTTCTGTTTAGTTAACCCCCTCCTACTCTCAGTCCTAGGCAACCACTGCTTTACTTTTTTCACCATAGATTTGCTCAACATTTCATAAGCAGTTGCTTAGGCTTCCTACAAATAGGATTGTATAGTATACATTTGTGTTTGGCTTCCTTTCCTCAGCATAATGCTTTTCAGATTCATCCATATTGTAGTGTTTATCAGTATTTGGTTCATTTTAATTGCTGAGAGTTAATCAATTGTTTGAATATACCACATTTTGCTTCTCCGTTTATGTGGTATTGATGAACATCTGGATTTTTTACAAGGTTTTAGCTAATATGAATAAATGTTATTGTAAGTCTTTATGTGGACACATTAAAAATTTATTAACATTATTTTGGAATAATTTTAGATGCGTAGAAAAGTTGCAATGATGGTACAGATTGTTTCTGTACACTCTTAACCTACCTTTCCCTAATGTTAATATCTTCCATAGTCATTGTTAAAACTATGACATTAACATTGTTAACAGCACTCTTAAGACTTTATTCAGATTTTACAGATTTTTCAACTCATGTTCTTTTTCTGTTCCAGGATCCAATCTAAGATACCACATGGCACTTATTTGTCATGTGTTCTTTAATCTCCTTCAAGCTATGACAGTTTCTCAGTCTTTTCTGTTTTTTATGACCTTGGCGGTTTTGAAGAATACTGGTCAGATATTGTATAGGATGTCTCTCAATTAGGGGACATTGATGTTTTCTCATGATTAGACTGGATGTTGGGTTTTTGTGAAGAATGCCAGAGAAGCGAGCACCTTCTTGAAGCATCATATTAGGGAGACATAATATCAGTATGATTTATTAATGGTGAGGTTGATCTTGATGACTTGGTGCTATGGTTTGGATATAATTTGTTTGACCTTGCCAAATCTCATGTTGAAATTTGATCCCCAGTGTTGGGGGTAGTGCCTAGTAGGAGGTATTTGGGTCATGGGGGTGGATTCCTTTTGAATGGCTTGATGCTGTCCTCCAGGTAATGAGTGAGTTGGTACAAAGGTAATTGCTGTTTTTGCCATTGAAAGTAATGGCAAAAATATCTAGTATTTAATATCTAGTATCTAATATTTAGTAATACCACTATTAGTTCCCATTAGAGTTCCCCAGAGAACTGGTTGTTGAAATAAGCCTGATGCCTCCTCCTCTCTCTTTGCTTCCTTTTGTCATGTGATATGCACGTGCCAACTCCCCTCTGCCTTTCACCATGAATGGAAGATTCCTAGAAGCAGATGCTGCTGCCATGTATCTTGGACAGCATACAGAACCATGAGCCAAATAAACCTCTTTTTTAAAATTTTTTTGAGACCCAGTCTCATTTTGTCACCCAGGTTGGAGTGCAGTGGTGCAATCTCGGCTCACTGCAAACTTCACCTCCCAGGTTCAAGTTATTCTTCTGACTCAGCCTCCTGAGTAGCTGAGTCATCACCACACCTGGCTGATTTTCTTATTTTTATTAGAGATGGGGTTTCAGCGTGTTGGCCAGCCTGGTCTGGAACTCCTGATCTCAGGTGATCCACCCACCTCAGTCTCCCAAAGTGCTGAAATTACAGGCATGAGGCACCATGCCCTGCCAAATAAACCTGTTTTCTTTATACATTATCCCACCTCAGGTGTTCTTTTATAGCAACACAAAAGACTAAGACACTTACTGTTCCGCCATATTCCTCTACTGAACTGTTACCATTTTCTCCCTTATGTGCTTCCAGTAGGCTTCATGTGGCTAAAAGGCTGTGTTCCTTTCTGGGAAGTCTAGCACAGAACATGTTTTCTTGCCTTTTGCAGGTTCTAGAGGCTGTTTGCATTTCTTATCTCATGGTCCCCATCTGTCTTCAATGGTGGCAGTCGCCAGCTGAGTCTTGATCACATTGCCTCACTCTTACACTGACTCTCTTGCCTCCATTTTTCATGTATACAGACCCTTGTGATTATATTGCATCTACTCAGAATATCCAGGATAATTTCTCCATCTTAAATCCAGCTGATTCTCTATCTTAATTCCATTTCCAACTTTAATTCTCCTTTGCCATGCAATGTAACATATTCACAAGTCTTAGGGAGTAGGATCTATGGGAGGCCATTATTTTGCCTACCACAAGGTTATAATCAATATTCCAATACATTATAATCCAATATATTATTTATTTTGTTGTTCAAATTATTCCAGCCTTGCCTCTTTCAGGTTGGTTTCTGTGTCTTTAGGACATGTCCTTTTCTTTTTTTTTCTTTGATTGATTCCTTATGAGGAATTCCATGAGCATGACAAGATGCTCCAGGTTTATCTTATATTTTCCCTGTCCCAGTCATTTCTTGAGGAGTCTGAGTTTATTTATTGGAGAATAATAATTAGAAACCACAATCTAGGGGCTGGGTGTGCTTATTACCACTGAGGGGTTACTACTTCTAAACTCTTTCAGTAGACAGAGCTGGGAAATATATGTATGTATAGTTATCAATGTGCACACACAGATCTGTATTTATTTCTGCATCTAGCTATTTGTGTATATACATTCAGATAAAATTACATTCGTGTTGAATTCCCCAACTCAAATCCAATACAATAGGGTTTGTTCAAGTCTCATCCCCTTGCTTATTGTAACCTCTTCCTCTGAGACTGAGAAATCTGGCTTCCAGGATGTAATTTATTTCCTTATTCTTTAATCTTTATATATATGTAAAGTGGTTTCAGAATCACTAACCCAGACCTCTATGAGAAACAGATTTATCAACTAGCGTAGTGTGGTTTCAGTATTACTAACCCAGATCTCCATGAGAATCAGATTTATCAACTAGAGTAGTATTTATTATAGTTATTTTTTTTTTTTCATCTTCAACTATGTAATTTCCAGTCAAAATAGCGTTTCCAAAGTTACTTATGTCAGGTCTTTTTCCCTACCCACCTCAGTGAGGTTCATGTCATTGTAATTCAGTTAGATTTTTTTTCCATTATCTGCATTCCATCCTCTGCCTTCTTAGCTGATTTTAAAGAATTTCTGTATAGTAATGTTTACTTTTTTAAATGTACAATTCTGTGGGCTGTGACAAATTTATAGTCAGATATTTATCAAGCCAGTATCATATAGAAGAGTTCAATCACCATAAAAATTCCCTCATGATACTTTACCACTCTTTCCTTTTCCCAACCCCTCACAACCACTGATTGATTTTTCCCTTTTCATAGTTTTTCCTTTTTAATAATGTCATATAAATGAAATAAAATAAAAGGTTGCCTTTGAATTTAGCTTCTTTCAGTTATCAAAATACATTTAAAGTCCATCTATTTTGTTGCATGAATCAATAGCTCATTCCTTTTTATATTCCTGAGTGATAGTCCATTATATCACTTACCTTAGTTTGTCCATCTATTCACTTATTAAAGGATTTCTACGTTGTTTCCAGTTTAAGGTGATTATGGCTAAAGCTACCATAAACATTTGAGTGTGTGTGTGTATAAGTTTCACTTCAATTCATTTGGGTAAATATCTAGAAGTGTAATTGCTGGATTATATGTTAAGTCTATGTTTAACTTTATAAAAACTGCCAAACTGTCTGCAAAAGTGGCTGTAGCATTTTGCATATACCAAGAATGAATGAGCATTCTTGATACCTCACATCCTTGCCAGCATTTGGTATTGTCAGTTTTTAAGACATTCATTTAATAATTTTAATAGGTATTTAGTTTGGTTTTAATTTGCATTTTTCTAATGAGGACTGACGTTGAGTCTCCTTTTCTGTGTGTTATTTTCCATTGCCATATCTTCTGTGGTGAAGTCTGTTTATGTTTTTTCCCACTTTTTAGTTGTCTGTTTTCTTGTTGAGTTGTAAGTGTTACGAATCTTATGTCACATATATGGTTTGCAAATATTTCTCCCAGTTTGTGCCTTTTCAATTTTTTAATGGTGCCCTTGGCAGAACAAAAGTTGTTAATTTTAACCAGGCCTAACTGATGAATTTTATCTTTGTTGATCATGATTTTGGTGTCATATCTAAAAATTCATAGCCATACCTAATGTCCCACAGATTTTCTGATGTTTTCTTTTACAAGTTTTATAATTTAAGTTTTACATTTAGGTCTATGATCCGTTTAAGTAATTAATATGTTATAAAATATGTGGCAAAGTTTATTTTTTTCAGGTGATTGTCCAACTGTTCCAACACTGTTGAAAGGACTTTCACTTCTCCATTATATTGCCTTTAATCCTTTGTCAAAAATCGATTGACTACATTTGAATGATTCTATTTCTGTACTCTCTTATTTTGTTCCACTCATCTGTATGTTCACTTTTTTTGCTAATATCACACTGTTTTGATTAAAGTATCTTTATTGTAACTCTTGACATTGGACAGTGTAACTTCAATTTTGTTTTTTTTTTAGCATTATTTTTGTTGCTAGAGTTTCTTTGCTATGCCATGTGCATTGAATCAGCTTGTTCATATCTACAAATTCTTCCTGAAAATTTTATTGGAATTGTATTGAATCTATAGAAAATTGAGGCATGATCCCAGGTTCCGACCTTAGTTACTGAAGTAAAAGGTAAGAAATAGGCTTGAAGGGTAGAGAGAAAATGGGATCGTTTAGTCATGTTATGCTAATGCTCTCTGTAGTATATCTAGGAAGAAAGATGAACAGCAGAAAGTTGAATATGTGATGATGTTTTATTCTGGTCTTTCCTGTTTAACTGACAATAATGGCCACTCAGTCAGTGTAAGATACCTATTTTGAAGGCATATTTTGCTTTTGGAAATGACGTTATACAAGGTAGAACAATATATGGACTTAAGGATGCAATGCAGTAGATTGCTCAGTAATACCTTTCTCTCTCTACTGCCAGATGAGGTTACCTTCCCTTTTTGTCTTGTGCCCAGCTAGTCATACTTCTCTGGGAATGGTCCTCTCAGTCCTAACACAGCCTGATTAACCTTCTCTGAACCCAGATCGTGGAAGACCCAGAAGTGAGGCCTCTCCCTTATTTGAGCCCAGATCTCAGGCCATTCTTGGGCAGCTTCTCCCTCAGTCCTCACTTCCATTATCCTGATTGAGATTAATCTCACCTTACCTTTGCACTTTTCTGGGAAAACTTTATCCAAAAAAATGTGTCACCAAAGACTGAATTAGTTATGTTCTCCTTAATGGAGTTAGGATGACTTTGTGAAGATGCAAACCTAATCATGTCACCCTCCTGATTAAAAACCTTCTAATCATCCCCATTTCTCACTGAAGTCCAAATTTCTTAACGTTATGTGCAAGACTATTTGTGTGAGTCCTCTTGCTTTCCCCTCCAGCCTCATCTGTCATTAATAGCACGCTGTGATCCAGCAAAATAAAATTTCCCTCACTTCTCAAGATTGTATTAAGTGCTATTCCTAAGGGCTCCCATGGTCTCTGGGCTTGCCCCATTGGAGCACATTTCTGAATTGTGATTTTCCGTTTATTTGTCTGTATCTGCTCTGCACTACATGTTCCCTGTAGGCAGAGGCAGTGTCTTGTCTTCTGTTCTCTGATACATCCTCAGAAGGAGTCACAGTGCCTGGAAAGTAAGTACTTTTTGAGTTAAAAACAAAAGAATGATCCAATGAATGAATAAATAAAGGCAGCACTGTCTTTATATTCAAAAGGTGCCTAGTATTTATCGTGAATTTTATTATAATCCAGGTCTTTGGATTTTTCAGGATGTTTCCAATTCAGCAGTGCAGAGGCCATACACATAGAGAAACTGTAAGTTCAAATGCATTTTTATAGAACAAGACAACATTTTCAGTGCTCTCATTACATTACCTGACACAAAAAGAGAGCAATAATTTAATGCCACCTACATAATGAACCTGAGTTCTTCTTGTCAAAATGACCTTGTAGGACTGTGTAGAGTGATACTGCAACCATAACAGCAATTGAAGAAAGATCGAAAGCCCGAACTCATAATAAATCGGTGAGTCATAAATTGGAAGCAGGCATGTGTGGCACCCATATTTAAAAGGAGCACAGAAATGAATTAAGTAAAAATGAGATCTGGTCTATTGCCTGTCAGATAGCTGAGACACTACAGCAAGCGTAATCTTAGAATCATTATGACAGTGCTGCATATAGACAGATTGAGACACAACACAAGTAATGGTAATTCCTTCTATTTAATTAGAAATATTCTTAGTTGAACTGAAAATTTATAGTTGTTTTAGATTTCAAGGCCCAAAGGTACAGCTTTCTCAAAGGCACAGTAGTCTCTACCCTTAAATGCATAATCAGATAGTCAAGCCCATTTATGACACCTTTGAAAATACTTGACCACATAATTGCAAAATTCCTATCTGGCTTAGTGGAATAGAAAGAGTGTGGCTTTGAGGCCACTAAAAGATAGTTTTTAGACCTGGTTTTACTGCATACTGGCTGTGTGACATTTGATGAGGGAATTTCACAACTACTCTTGGTTTTCTTATCTGCAAAAATGGGAGAAAGTAGATCTACCTTAATGATCTTCTAAGACAATGCCTGGAAGCAAGCGCTAGACACATTTTCTGATCCAGAACAAGATGTCCACAGAAGAATCATAGGTGTTACAACCATTTCTTGTAATTTTCTTTCTCCACTTGTTAGAAAGCAGAAATGTATTCTATCAGCAAAGTTTCCTCGGAACATCTTTGCTTGGATAATAAGAGAATGACATCAAGTGGGGAAACTGAGTTATTTACTGAGTTAAAAACTGAGTTGAAATTAAGTTTAAGGCCTAATTCCTGTTAGAGCGTCATCTATTTCCCTTTCTTTCATTTCCTAGTCTATTGCATATACTGAGCATGTGAGCTAGCCCGGATGTTCAAATCACCCAGGGCATTTGCATTATATAATGAAGACTAAAATAAATCTTAGAAGTTCAGCCTTATTTGAAAAAAGTGCTATAGGTTCCTGATTCCTGCTATTAATAACCTTTTAGCTTAATGGTTTGAGTTCTCTGAAATGTAAAATGTGAAACCAGCTGAAGCTATGTTTGGTTATTAACATTTTGATTCAAATCAGTTCTCAATTCTTTTTTGGGAGCTTATTTTAATAGAAACATAGCTGAGGGTTCTGGTTGAAAAGTAAGTGCCATCTTCTTGGAGAGAGATTGGTAGTGCTGATGGCCAACAGCACACTACAGTTACTGAGGATTGAGGCTGGTTCTGTTAACGGTGGCATCCAGAACTGTAATGGATCCCTCCACTTGTGGCTGTATTTTTTATCCCATTTCAATAAGACACAGGCAAAAGTTGGCAAACACTTTTGGATTTTAAATAACTTATGTTAGTATGTCATGGAAAAAAGGGATAAAGCTGCCAATTTTCACTATGTTTTCTATCAGGTTTTCTCACGTTAGTATAGGTTATTATTATTATTTTTTAGAATGATTGACAACAGAGAGATTTATTTCCCTATTTTGCCCTTGGCTGATCCATTTTTTCAGATAGATCTACATCTAAGTAATTACCATCTATAGTGTGTCATGTAACTTTGAGAGTATTGCATGTGTCAGGAGTTCAGATTGATGTGCTCCATTTTTTAATAGCACTTTATTGTCTACTTCCGTTGTTTAGTTGTCAGAGGTGGCATTCACACTTTCAAATCTCTAAATCTTCTTTTACTTGTGGTGAAATTAAATACATTATTAATGCCAACTGGTTATCTTATTATAGTAGATATAAGGGATTATATTTTCTACATATTGCAAATCTCCTAACATTCAATCATATATACATTTTAGTAAGGTATCAGTGATATGTCACCTTTATAATATATCTCCAGGATTGACAAGCTTGGATCGTCAATGGAGTGTGTTATACATGAATTACCAATGCTGTTGTTTTCTAATTGGCTCAGTATTTGAGGAAAGGATAAATATAAAGATGCCATGAACAGTTTTTAAAAATGCATGCTGACACCTCAAATCAAACTATACAAGTAATTGACCACGAAATAATTTACATTTTTGTAGTCCCTGATTTGCTATTTTATTTTCAGTTAGTCATTTCTCACATAACACTTATGTATTAATATAAGTTTAATTCTGCAGGAAAATTGGTGATTCATATTTATTAATATTTACATTAACATTTTTATTAATATATTTATTAATATTAATATTTCCTATATTACATGATAGAAGAATGAGAATTCTGTCATTTTCAAGCCTGTAAATAGTTTTCTATTCTTCTCCTTTTTCCCTCCCCCTGCAACATGCATCTACATCTCACCCATTGCTTCCCATCACATACTCCACAACCCCACACACCTCAAGGATGGAGTCTCAGATGCCTTCTCAGGATGTTTGGAGATTTGAGTGAACAGAAATGTCTCCAGAATTGCATAGGACACACTGTTTTGGTGGACTTTTCCAATCAGTAGGGAGAGACGGGCAATCTCACTTTTCTGACCTATAGGTGTGTGATCCTTTTTGAGAAGACTAAATAACATCCCCAGGGCACAGATTGTGGGTGCCTATTACATGCTAACAGGAAGTTCCTCAGTCACATATATATATATACACACACACACAAACACACACACACATATGTATATATATTTATTTTGCATATATATATTTTGTGTGTGTGTGTGTGTGTGTGTGTGTGTGTGTGTGTGTGTGTATACTTGCTCTGTTACCCAGCCTGGAATGCAGTGGTACCATCTTGGCTCACTGTAACCGCCACCTCCTGGGTTCAAGCCATTCTCCCACCTCAGCTCCCAAGTAGCTGGGATTACAGCTGTACACCACAACATCCAGCTAATTTTCATATTTTTAGTAGAGATGGGGTCTCCCCACGTTGTCAAGGCTGGTCTTGAACTCCAGAGCTCAGGTAGTCTGCCCACCTTGGCCTTCCAAAGTGCTGGGATTACAGGTGTGAGCCACTGCGTCAGGCGAGGTCACCTGATATACTAGGCATTGTGTTTTGTGGAAAAGAAGTGAAGATTCAGAAAACATATTTATCCAAAGTTATCACTTATCCATTGTCAACAAACATTTATTAGGCACCTACATTCTTCCAGGCAGATGATGACAGATCTGAGATTGAAACACAGCTAAACTAATTCCAATATGTTTTCCATTATCTGATCAAACGTAATCACTCCCTCTTTTGAAGTACTTTTCTAAAATTATTTATTCATTTATTATGGAATATAGCATATGCTGTCTTATTATTCAAACATTTGCATTTTGTCCTCTTGTGGGTAATACATTATTTGAGGGAAAGACCTTCTCTTACTCATCTATGTCTCTTTCCCTACTTGGAGCCTTCTAGAATATGTTTTTATTAATAGAAAGAAACATAATTAACTACACGCCAAGTAGTTCCAACATCTAAGTACCTGTTTATATACTTCTCTTAGTAACAGGATCATCCCTGTTAGAGAAAATCAAAGAGGGTTTTCTCTATCTCCAAATCTCTTTTGAATTCATCCCTTTCCTAGCCAGTTGCTTCCTTCGTGATTTGTCATGTGGACTAGTACAGTGGTCCAGAGGTGTCTCAATGCCTCAAGCCTCTCTCTCCTGTTTAATCAATTCTGGCAGAGCCATCATAAGCCTTTCCACAAATGGTCCCACCACCGCCCTTGTGGCCTCATCAATACTCCCATCTGCCATATATCTCATTCACACAAAGTTGTTCCCTTTCCTTGAATGTGCCATGTTCTTTCTTGGCTCTGTATGTTGTCTCTCATTCTTCTTTTTTCCAAGCATGCTATCTTCTGTTTATTTATATATCCTGGAGAACATTCTCTTTCTTCAAGTCTCAGGTCAAATGCCATTGCTTCATAGACACTATCATAGATGCTCACCCTAATCTTCATTCTCAGACAGTGTCTTCAATGCTTTCTTCTCTTTTATATTTCCATAGTGTCTTAACAAAGTACCCAACATTTATTTTTCTCACAGTTCTGGAGGCTGAAAGTCCAAGATCAAGGTTCCAGTGGGGTTCAGTTTCTAGTGAGGGCTCTCCCTGATTTACAGGTGGCTGCTTTGTCCTCACATGCACATGTCTTATCAGTTTAGGGCAACCCTTATAATCTCATTAACCTTAATTAGCTCCTTAAGACCCCATCTCCAAATACAGTCAATAGAGAGTTAGGTTTAAAATATGAATGGGGAGGGAGGAGTTACACAATTGCACAGCAATTTGAATATATTTTATTTAAGAATTATTCATTTTGAATACTTCTGCTCGTCTCTTGGTGTCAGTAAAAAATGAATGTTTAAAGCACAAGGGCAGTGTTTGGTCATGTTTGCCCTCTTTATTACAGAGCTGTCTCACAGAAGGTGAACGAGGATTGTCAGGATGTAACTATGGAGGCCAGGAACTTGAATGGCATGTGATTTGTATGATTAATTTATTTCTCCCCCAATACCATTCCTTGGGTATACTATGTTCGCCTCCTTCAGTCTGAATTATAGAAATAAAGTCAAGGTAATCATGAATGAAAATGGTGTCATTAGAATGAGATAACAAATTTCAACTTCCCATGGCACATGTCACTGTAGGAATCAATGAGATCTGAAATTGCACAGACAGTTTTTAATTACTATCTCTCTTTGAAAAGAACTGATTGAATTTTCCTGAAAATAATAATCATCTGGAAGCAATGCAATATCCATATAGTTACCCCCACCTTTTATCCATGTTGATTAAACTATCTTTCCTGAAATTAAATTTACAAAATAGATTTAACAAGTTTTGGTGAAGTACTATGGCCTCCGAATCATTCAATTGTTACTCCTTATGTTACTCAAGAAATATATTTGAATGGAACCACTGAATTAAAGCCTTGGAAGAATTTTATTTAGTCTAGGGTTGATTGCTTTTTAATTTTTGTAAATATTTGCTAGTTGTCAGTACTCACTTTTACTTCTTGAAAGACTTAATATTCATTCTCGGACCCTAAAGCTAGACAAAGGAACAAAATATTACAGACAACTCTGTCCTCATTGAAAAGTATTGTTGTTCATGGGCAATTACAGTGTTTGACCACATAACCTTATAATACACAAGGGCCCCTGCCCATCAGCATTTGGTTAGATCCTTGCCAGTACTCCATAGAATAACCTGCAGGGTCCAGCCCTGTTGGGTCTAGATGGTATTCTCTACTGGTGCGGAGATGAGAGACTTTAGAAATAAAGACACCATACATGAAAATCAAGAGAAAAAGAGTTGGGCCCAGGGGACTACTACCACCAGTACGTGGAGACCAGTAGTGGCCCTGAGTGCATGGACACTCGGACTTTTATTGGGTACAAAACAGGGGGGCAGAGTAAGTAGGGTGAGCCCTCCACAGTTATTGACAGGGTCAAGCAAATCACGTGTCTAAGTAACAAGGGGCCCAGGGCTTGCAAGCAGCCGAAGCAGGGGGAAATGAAATGCGTCAGCACTTTATGTCATGCCCATCAAGTAAGAACAAAGCCTTCAAGAATTATGCTACTTCTTACTGTCTACAAAAGAGGAACCAGGTGCAGAAGCAGGGAGTGAAAGCAGACTCAGATTGTAACCAGTATAGCACAGCACCACATAGAGACAATTAAGTCCCCGGGCAGCTGCGGATTGGGCTGACTGGTATCAGTCCTTCCACGAGAGCATGGGGGAGTGGAGTGTTCTCTGACTTGCCCAAGGACAGAGGATGTTCCCTTCTGTGGTTTGCTGAGTCGCGGGTGCTTCCCCAAGCACTGGCGCTACCGCAGAGATTTTAGATGCCCTCCAGCAACCCTTATGCAGGTGTGACAGAGGGCTTGGTTTCTGCATTCAACAGGGTGTCCCTGCTGATCGCCACCAGTCAATTTTCCACAGGTATTAATGCTCTTGCTCATGGCCACATTCCATGGTGTCCCCTATCAGTCCCTGACCACAGCAACCTGACGTTCCTAGATAATCATGCACAAAGTACAAGAAGGCTTTAATCAAGGCATAACGTTCAATGAGATTAACATCTAATCACTCATGCTACTTATTCCTAACTATATTCTTCTTTCTATATTCTATTTATTAAACAGGAACTGGCCGAGGCTTCAGTCTCCTGCTTTGGCACTTATGAGACTTTCCACCCACAATAACCCATTTCAGCAAAGATCACCGAGCTCTAGGTGCCATGTAAGCAGCAAGATTGAAAGTATTTTCAGATTGTGAGACTGATGCGCTGCCCACTGCACTAAGTGGACCTCTAAAGAAAGCGTTTTCTTAAGGAGGCTGGTACCTACAATGAGAGACAGATATGTAAACCAATCATAAGACAGTGAAGACTCTCTTTGCTGGTCTGAAAGCAGGTCAGTCAGTAGCTCAAGACAGGACGGAAGTAAACTAGCTAGAGAGGAGAAAAAAGCATCTTACTTGGTGAAGGACAAAGAAGTGTGATTCGGGACTAGAAAAAGAAAGTATAAAATGAGAATATGGTAAGAACAGATTCTCAAAAGAATAACATAATCCTAGGACATTGCTGGATAAATTTGGGAAAGGAAATTGTAGAGGAGTTTGCAAAGATAGGGAGGCATAGAGAAACACAATTACATAAAATGAAGTCAGAAATGGGAACCACTGAAATGAGGGCTAGGTTTTAGGAGAGAAATATGTGTGTCTATGTGTGTGTGTGTATATATGTAAATATATGTATGTGTATATATGTATATATGCGTATATATTCTGGATATATATGTGTATATATATATTCTGGATATATATATTCCGGATATCTATATATATCTATATCTATCTATCTATATATATATCTATATATATCTATATCTATCTATCTATCTATCTATCTATATATATATATATATATTCTGGAAAGGAGCAACTGTGCTACTAAAACACAGCTTTTATTCTAAGTGCACAGAGATCCATAGCAGTGTTTGTGCAGGCATAGACGAAGGCCAAGTACTCTGGTGACTGGGAGAGCCCCAAGGCTCATTCTTAGCAGAAAATGTTTTAGCAGATAAAGTTTTCATGAACTAAAAAAATTGCCATAATCCTAGATAATAACCAACAGAGGAAATTAATATTTCCTTCTCATCTCTAATAAGTGAGTAAAAGCTTTCATTCCTAATAAGAAACATACCTGCACATGGTATTACTGAGAAGACCCTTATTCCTTTGAAATGCACATCTTTTCAAAGTGCAGACAAGGGAAGCTGAGATTGTTTTTAATTCTTCCCTAAGTTGTGGAACTTTGCAATTCAAGACCTTCTCCACTAAGCTCATTGCCATAGGTGCCCTTGGAAATCAAATCATTTCACAGATTTTTCTTGAACTTTGAATTGTCATTTCTTTAAAATTAGAAAACCACAATTCTAACAAAGTTATCCTCACCTTCTAAATCAGAAAGACGTGATCAAGTTAATTATTGTAAACTAGAAATGTTAGGGCCAGTCCTCCCTGTAGAGGGAGCTGAATGTGGACACAATAGGAGCTCCTGGTGACCTGCTTTCAGAGGTGTAGAAAGTACACAGCTGAGGGCCGTGCAGTGTAAGTCTCAGGTGATGCTGGGGCAGGAGCACAGTGGGGGCAGACGGGATCTGAGCCAGCCAAGCACCACCACCAGAGGATCTCTCCAGGTCTATTATCCCCTGGGCCGTTTAACTCTGTGTGCTTAAAATAAGTAGGTCCACAAAGATTTCAGACCCAGAGGTCAGGTAGGGCTATGAAGCCAAAAGAGGGAGATTCTTCTGCTTCTAGGAATGTTAGCACAGTAACAATAAAGTATTATTTAGCTCTTATGTTCCAGGCGTTCTATTAGGCAATGGGAGGAAAACAACAAATATGCTTGAGGATAGAAACTCTTGTTATCTTTTTCTTATATATTTTATTGTATTTTAGGTTCTGGGGTACATGTAAAGAACACACAAGATTTTTGCATAGGTACATACATGGCAATGTAGTTTGCTGCCTCCATCCCCTCGTCACCCACAGCTGGCGTTTCTCCCCATGTTACCCTTCCCCAACTCCCTACACCCCAGTCCCCCCACCACAGACCTCAGTGTGTGATGCTCCCCTCCCTGTGTCCATGTGTTCTCATTGTTCAACACCCACCTATGAGTGAGAACATGCGGTGTTTGATTTTCTGTTCTTGTGTCAGTTTGCTGAGAATGATGGTTTCCAGGTTCATCCATGTTCCTACAAAGGACACGAACTCCTCGTTTTTATGGCTGCATAGTATTCCATGGTGTATATGTGCCACATTTTCCCTGTCCAGTCTATCTTCAGTGGGCATTTGGGTTGGTTCCAAGTCTTTGCTATTGGAAACAGTGCTGCGATGAACATACGTGTGCATGTATCCTTATAATAGAATGATTTGTAATCCTTTGTATATATACCCAGTAATGGGATTGCTGGGTCAAATGGAATTTCTATTTCTAGGTCCTTGAGGAATCGCCACACTGTCTTCCACAATGGTTGAACTAATTTACACTCCCACCAACAGTGTAAAAGTGTTCCTATTTCTCCACATCCTCTCCAGCATCTGTTATCTCCAGATTTTGTAATAATCACCATTCTAACTGGCATGAGATGGTATCTCAATGTGATTTTGATTTGCATTTCTCTAATGACCAGTGATGATGAACATTTTTTCATATGTTTCTTGGCCTCATATATGTCTTCTTTTGAAAAGTGTTCAAATCCTTTGCCCACTTTTGAATGGGTTTATTTGCTTTTTTTCTTGTAAATCTGTTTTAGTTCTTTGTAGATTTTGGATATAAGTCCTTTGTCAGATGGGTAGATGGCAAAATTTTTTCCCATTCTGTTGGTTGCCAGTTCACTCTAATGATTGTTTCTTTTGCTGTGCAGAAGCTCCAGAGTTTAATTACATCTGATTTGTCTATTTTGGCTTTTGTTGCCTATGCTTTTGGTGTTTTAGTCATGAAGTCCTTGCCTACGCCTATGTCCTGAATGGTTTCACCTAGGTTTTCTTCTACGGCTTTTATGGTGTTAGGTCTTATGTTTAAGTCATCTTATGTTGAGTCCACCTATGGACTACATAGAGGGGAAACCACAAAATTACATAACTGTTTATAAGGATTCCAGGAGATCAACTAAGTGAGACTCTTACATCAGTTTTTGGTTCATGACAGAAGCCTTCCTAAAGACAGTGGCATTTGAGACAAGACTTAAGTCATGAGGTACAGTTAGGCAGACACAGGTGGAAAGAGGGCCCTAAGGAAGTCAAAGACAAAGAGGGGAAGGGACTTCCTGCAAGTAGAACAGGTTGGCTAGAGCCCAGTGTGGCTGTGAAGGTCAGGCCTGGGTTTTCCAGTTTCTTGCATGTGTTGCTTTTCTCCTTAAACAAAGCTAGGAAGGCCTGCCTTTGGCTGTTGCTGACTGGACATGAGATGAGAGTTGGATCCAGTATGCATGAATCAGAGTGCATTGGACAGGTCAGGCTGATACAGAGTAAGGCAGCATTCTTATTCTAAGACAAACTCTTTAAAACAAAATGAACCTCACAAGTAAAAGATGCCAAAAAAAAAATTTCTGAAGATCAGGATAGTGAATGGGAAATGGAGGAAAAATCAGTAAGCTGAAGTATAGAGGATGAGAGCAAGAATTAGGTCAGGATCAACAGCAAAGGGTTTGGTGAGATTCCTACAATCGTTGCCTTCGTGTGTTCATCTTATGGAATTACAAGTTTAGACCATATATGTGTGCCAAGCTGGGTAATGCTTGAGAGGGACTTTGGGGGCTTTTTATTTTTCATGGAGAAAGTATTTTTGTGAAAAGGCTTTTATTTTGTACGCTTAAGAGAAGATATCTATTTCCTTGGAAGAAGAAATGTTTTTAAAGGATCCACTTTATGTCTTTTTGTGCTTTTTTTGTTTTAACCTTTAAATAAAATGACAAGATAGATAGGGAAAACCTGCACGTATAGGTTATCCTTAAATCACTTTTTGTATGCACAGATGAATTTACTCTTTTATAAAAGAGTTCCAACCAGCACACTGTTTTGCATGCTGGAGATAAGTGAAGCTTATACCTTAGTGGGTAAGAAAGACATGTACCAAATTAATAACTTTGTTTACATATTTGTATATTAAACTGTTAAAAAATTACAAAGGGCAATGGGATGGACACTGAGGGGCAGCTGTGAGGAAGGCGATGCAGCCAGCCACTTAAAGATCTAGAGAAAGTGTTCCAGGCACTGAGAAGGGTGAGTGGAAATGGCCTAGGCAGGGAACAAGTTTGAGAAGTGTCAGAGCTTTTCAAAAGGCCTGGAGAATCGTAGAAGAGGTGGAGGGGAAGGATAATGGAGAATCTTATAGGCCATGGAGTTTTATTCTAGGAGTAGTGGGAAATTACTGAAGGCTTTAAAACAAAGTTTGCTATGATATGATTTGTGCTTTGAGAAGATTACTATGTGTTACAGAAAATAAACTTAGGCAGGAAAAGTGGAAGCTGGAAACAAGCTAGCTATCCACTACAGCGGTTCAGTTGAGAGATAAAGATGGTCTTAACGAGTTGCAGTTTTACAGTAGAGATGGTAAATCCTGACTCCACTCTTTATAAGATGCCAGAGGCTGGGAGAATTACCTACCTTCTTTGAGTCTCTGATTCTTCCCCTGTAGCATAGCATACTGTGCCCCCTTGTAGAGATGTGGTGACCCTTAAAGGAATAAGGTAGGTTAAAGTTCCAGAACACGGTCTGGCAAACAGCAGACTTGAATCTGCAATCATTCCTCCCCTAAGTAGGCATTCTCATCTACCTTCTCACAGGATTTGCAGGTTTGTCATGGAGATAATGCCTCCTGAAGTGGAGTTGTAGTCAAGAGAACTCAACTGGAGGATAGAAACTCTTGTCATCTTATGTTGAGTCCACCTATGTGGACTACATAGAGGAGAAATCAAAAAATTACATAGCTGTTTAAAAGGACTCCAGGAGATCAACCATGTGAGACATAGCTGTTTAAAAGCTGTTTGTGCTACAGGGGAAGAATCAGAGCCTCAATAACTATGGACCTTCTCCCCAAGATTTCCAAAAACTTGGCTCCTCTAGCCATTTATTAAAAACATTTTCATAAATAAATAAAATAAGCTACGATTCAAGAAGAAATCAGAAATTTTGAGAGTATGATGGGAGTTCATTCAAATGCCTAATTTAATAAGTGGAAACCCTGGCTTGAAGTAGTTTTGATAGCCTACTAGGAAACAAACAATTAGTTAATCCTGCCAGGCATGGTGGCTCACACCTGTAACCCCAGCACTCTGGGAGGCTGAGGAGGGCTGATTACGTAAAGTCAGGAGTTTGAGACCAGCTTGGCCAACACAATGAAACCCCATCTCTACTAAAAATATGAAAATCAACCTGGCATGGTGGTGGGCACCTGTAATCCCAGCTACTTGGGAGGCTGTGGCTGGAGAATTGCTTGAATCTGGGAGGTGAAGCTTGTAGTGAGCCAAGATCACACTACTATACTCCAGCCTGGGTGATAGAGTGAGACTCAGTCTAAAAAAAAAAAAAAATCCCAGATTCTACACACAAAAAAAGTGCATTGTTAGAGACTAGTACAACTCAATAAATTTTGATTAAGCTGCTACATATGCTTAGTACTGTGCTAAATAATAATCCAAAAGATCAGTGAATGGATTTTAGGGCTTCCCCCTATTTCCCTTCAGCCAAATGCCAAGCTGTTGAGTTACTCTTATTTAAATTATTTCTTCATATACACTGAATCTGTAGTGGTGTTTCTAGACCACAAATACTTCTTCACTGATTGCCACTCATCAGCCCTAGACAACCACCTGGTCATCACTGTGGGTGCTGTCACGTGCTGTACTCTGTTCCATATGGTCTCAGCTAGAATAAGCATTGCAAAAACATCAAATGATGGGCAGTATCTCACATAATTTCTACAGTGTCTTCTTAAAATAAAGATACTTGGACTAACATTGAGGTTTTTAAGCATCTTAATTTTAGTATTTTGTTCAAGATTGGTTTGGGAGGAATGTGATGTCCAGGGGACATTCTTTCCTTGACTCAGAGTCATCTTGACCTAAAATGAACTCAGCCTCCCACGAAGCTAGTTACTCCTATGGACACATTTTCATCAAACAACTTATTTGCTGGAAAATTCCTGTGATTTGGAAGTCACCATCCTGGTTGTCCAGGAAGACCTTGATTTAGTGGTAAGGGGGATTAGCTGCCCACCCATTCACACTCCAGCAGCACATTTTGGAGGGACCATTGCTGCTGGGAGTGAGTATATCCTGGCAGCTGGTTGAGATTTTCTCTATACTCTGTATCTCAGAAAATTGAGATTTTCTCTATACTCCGTATCTCAGAAAATCTCAAACAGTGCCCATTAGAAGTTACTGAGCACACATATCTAGGCTGGACATTAGACTTTATTCAGAAACCAATCCATAAGTGTCAAGATAGTGTTTACTTATAACAACCCACCTCAAAACTTGGTGGCATAAGCATTCACTATACATCATGCTTTTAAAGCCTCCCAGCTAAGATGAATGGGGTGGTTAGAGTGGCTGAGGCCTTGTTTCTCTCCTTAGGATTTCACCAACGAGTAGGCTAGCTGGGAATTACTCACCCAGCATCCATAATTTCTGCCCTTAACACAGATGCTCTACACCAGGCAGAACCATTTTCTTTTTGTGAATAATTTACCTATATATACAAGCTGTTTTTTTTCCTATAGGATAATAGATTATTTCTGCAAACGTGGAAACACAGCTCCAGCACAGCTGGCGAAAGTCTTGCCAGCGCCACAGCTTTGCACCTCATCAGACTCTGAGGTTGAAGCAAACATGCTTTTGAACCGTGGTATGGAATCCATTTCTCCAATAACATTCTCTGGATGATGGTAAACCTATTAATGAGAAAATGGATCCAGAAATCAAATTCTGCATGCCTTACTCACACACAAAAAAAATCTCTTGAAAGGGTTCTGTTTTTCCTTTGGTGAACCTTATTAAAGAAAAACTCTTGGCTGTACTCTTTGTAAACTGGTCCAACAAACAGGAAGAGAAATAAAAAGTACAATGTCGGCACTTTCAGCTTTAGGCATTATGTCTGGATTTCCTTGGTACTCATAGGACAAAAGAACCAGTTTCCTAACTTGTTGAAATTCTTCTCCTTTATTATTCCCAGTGTTGGCCAGCATTTCTGGCATTTCATTGCCTTTAAACTGTTGAAGCTAAACAGTAACCTCTTCAGAAAATGAGGTCCTTCTGCTTGAAGATCTCCATTGGCACTTCAGGATATTTTTGCAAGTCACTTCCTGGCAATTTTAAAATCTGTTGTTTCCAAATTCATCCTCCTCAGTGAAGCACATAATATCTTTGGCATGCATCCTCATCAGGGTCTCAGTAAACAAAACGATGTTAGATATAAAGTAGGAATTTGCATACTTGGAATGATTTAAGGGCATCATCACCTGTCAATATCTTTATATAATTCTTGTCTTGGTGACTGGCAGTTCTACCACTAGAGAAGTATTATTTCTGTTGGAATAGTCCACCTCTTTGTATGGATTAGTTCATCATATATTAAATAATCCAAGCAGTCTTGATAAAATGGAATACAGAAAAAGCAAGGTGGAAAGTGTGAAGAGTTTAAAAATGGTACAACCAGGCTCTCTATTCAGTAGTGTCATTAACTGGCTGGGTGACCTGTGTGAGTACTGACCCCTCTGGCCATCTATAAAATCAAGGCTGTGAACAAGGAAAGTGTTAAGGTTCTCATCATCGTTGTGATGAAAATGTGCATGAGATAAACCAGAAGCGGGGCTCACTGACAGAACAAGGCCTGTTAGCAGTTTTGATGGGTGTTTTGGAATTCAGGGTCCACACTTGATTAGTGCATCCTGAGGAAAAAGGCTCTAATGAGGAGAAAGGTAGCAGTGAAGGAAAGACATTAAACATAATGGGAAATTTTGCATTGTCCAGTTCAGTAACTGTTTATTGAGCATCTACTATGTGTGAAACACTGTGCTAAGTAATAGGGATACAAAGATGAACCTCAGATTGTCCCTGCATCAAAGAGGTCAATGAGAACCTTACAAAAATGCATAGTAACAAAATATTATTGACACATGTTAAGCCAGTTCTATGTTCCCCATACTGTAAGAGCCTGGACGAGGAATCACAGGAAGATGCCTGGAGAAGATGACAACTGGACTAAGGCTAGAAGATAAGGTGGAAGTTATCAAGAACAACAGGGAGTGAAAGAATACACTAGGAGAGCATGCCGTGGAGAGGAAGCCAAAGCCAAGTTGTGAAGATGTAAAAAGCACAATGTATGTGAAAAGCGGCCTTCTGACAGTAGACTTAGGGGTTAGCAGATTAGCTTCTGGGCACAAGACACCATGGTTTTGAATGTAGGAAGAAGAAGAAAAAATATTCTTTTAAACAATGTTCTTAGTCCTAGTGGGCATCATCGTGTATATTTCTGCTATTTTACTTCCCAGGCCTCAAAGTCATTAACTCCTTATTTCCAGTATATAGATGAAAGAGTTAGTCACATATTAAAGTCTCCAAATCCTTTTATCTAATTTATAGATGGTAGTGTTCAACTGAAGAATTAGGACATAGTTTTAAATCCTCGGTTTGTCTCTGAATTCCTAAGCAATGAAGTCAGAGATGAGATTTAGGACATAGAAACCAGGGCTCAGATTTAGCTGAGATGGAAATCTGGTTTCAATAGCCTACTTGTCATTACATAAATATCAGTTTAATTCACACTTAAATATTTAATAGCCTCTATCATATTAAAAGCATTTAAATTTGCAACTGAGCTTTCATTTCACCTCCATTGCATAGAGTAATTAAAAAGTCAGTTTCCAGATGGCTACATCCTTCAGTGTGTGCTCTCAGAGGTGACCTGGTAATCTGGAATTCAGAGTTGAATGTGCTGGGAGATACCAGATTTCAGTGTCCCAGGTATTCCTGAATCCCATAGCTCAGCAGTGCAGGGATTATCTAGCCAATCTGTTTCTATTTCAGAATTGACTGTATGTCCAGAACTGTACTAGACACAAATGGGACCAAATAATATTTTATTATCCCTAGTACGTAATATTTTTCTTGTTATAGGGGAGGCAAGCCAGCCTTGCCCACGTTAAGTAATTAGCCAAAAACTGGGAAAAATCATTTTAGTGAATTGCTATGTAATATCACTTAGTTTTGTGTGTGTGTGTGTGTGTGTGTGTGTGTGTATGTGTGTGGTTTTTTTTAAGTCAGAGTCTCACTCTTGTGTTCAGGCTGAAATACGTGGCATGATCTTGGCTCACTGCATCACTGCAACCTCTGTCTCCCGGGTTCAAGCTATTCTCATGCCTCAGGCTCCTAAGTAGCTGGGGTTACAGGCACATGCCACCACACCCAGCTAATTTTTGTATTTTTAGTAGAGATGGAATTTCACCATATTGGCCAGGACGGTCTCCATCTCCTGACCTCATGATCCATCTGCTTTGGTCCCCAAAAGTGCTGGGATTACAGGCATGAGCCACTGTGCCCAGCCTATCACTTAATTTTTTAAAGTGAGTATCTTTCACTGGTTAGTGAGAAGCCCATGACAGAAACAGAAGAATTAAATAGGTCAGCTGTAGACTGTTTTGCACACTGAATCTGAGCCAAGTGGAGTCTGTAGGTATCAAGAAGTAACGTGAGTTTTCCTGGTTGAGAAGTGAGGTCAACATTCAGATGATGGTGGAAGGGATCTACAGTAAAAGTTACCTTTGGCATCCCCTGCCACTATCTCTCAAGTTCTATTAAAAATGTCTACTATTCAAAGTGTCCAAAATGAACTATTTGGGGCCATTCACTTAATCATATATTTAATAAATATTTTTTAGTGCCAAGTGCCATTTTCAAGTGAAAATGCCGACATGATAAACATAATATTTAGCATCAAGGATCTTAGATTCCAGTAGGCATGGAAGATAAATACAAGTAAGCACAGTACAGTGTGAAGAGCACTCCAATAAACACACAGTGTGATAACGCAGAGGGGAAATGTCTTGTAAACGTGCTGAGTCAGTCACGGGCGCTGATCACCTTACAGGTAATATGGTGCTTAAACCGTGAATAACTAAGCAGAGAAAGATTTTCTAGGCTGAAAAGTCAGTGGGTCGAGACACACTCCGGAAGTTTTAGTTTAGAATGGCTGAGCTGTAAGTATTTGGGGGTGTAGTAAAGAGGATGGAAACCAAGCAGGAAGGGGACCTGTCATTGATGACAGCACTAAAACCCTTTTGAGAAGCAAATTTTGGGAGAAAAACATGAATTAATTACCTTCTCACATTTTACACTAAATCAGCAAATATATTAACTGCTGCTAAATGAATGGCATGCAGGATAGTTACGTTTCTACGTAGCCTTGGGGAAACTACAAGAGGTTGATTACAAGGGTTTGGTAAGGCCTTACACACCCAGGGTGCCGACTGAAGACACTGGGCCCCTTGGGTCTAAGATGGAATGGGCTTTGAGGAAAGGAAGCAATACAATTCTGCTTCCTTTATTATTGAAACCTTTTATTTACCGTGCAAGCATTTCAGAAAACAGACACTAATTCCCCTAACAGGAAAGTTTCTATCGGTAAACCATTCCTTCTCTTATTCATTAATTTAATATATATTCTTTTAAAGTCCAGTCTATGCTGGGCTTCAAGATGCAAGATGTAGGCCTTTGGGAACCTAATCCCAAGTCAGTGGAAACCTATGGCGGAGCTCCCGGCTGGGCTCCTTCCTCTGCCCTCTCACTTTCTCCCTCTTCAGCATTTTATCCAGGTCCCAACTCCCCAGTTACTGCTGGTAGCTCCAAGGATCTTTGCCCCTTTCTATGCCTCGGGTTATATAGTACAAAAATTCAAAGGTAAATAATATATAGCTCCTTCATTCAAGAAGTTCATTTCCTAGAAAAGAAATAAATGTATAAAATGAAATCTTGGTACAAAATGATTAGAGCTATAAAAATGTGCAGGATGAATTAGAAGGCAGGTAGAGACAATGAAGGCAGTGAGACCAGCCAGCAGGCTGCTGAACTAGTCAGAAGGGAAGGGGAGGAAGAAGTAAGGGTGGACAGAACAGGGAAGACTTCAGACTTGGGAATTTTCCTGCTATTGGCCATGACTCAATGTTTATTAATGCATGGATCACATTTGCCTTCTGGTAACTTCTCTGGCCAAATGACAATTCAATCACAAGGAGTAGAAATCAGCAGCAGATTTGTCAGTATTTTCCTCTAAATATTGTCAAGCCAGGAGGTCTTAGTTTACAGAGGAACTGTGGAAGTTACTAGGACTTGCTGATGGAAAACACAAAAGATCAGATTCGGAGTCAACTATGGTTCCATGTTGATAAACTGATTATTTCACTGCCACACAGTTCTGATTTTTTTTTAACAGTACAGTTTTGAGCAACTCTTTATTATTCAGTTGATGGCAGGGGAAAGATTTATTATCCTGGGAAATTTAATCTCATTTTACCTTCTCAAATTCAAAATTATGAAGAGTATTTAGTAGAAATTAATGCAACACAATGCAATATACCATATGCAACACAAAGCAACTAAGCCTCCACCATTTGCTGAATGTTCTCTGCCCCATAACACCTAAGTCACAGCTTGCCGGTGCTGGATGGTGTAGTCTTTTGTTCTTAGTTGTGCAGTTTTTTTGTTTTTTTAACAATATTTAAGAGTTTCACTAAAGTACTACTTCAGTGGGAAGAGAAATCTTTCAATTTTACCAGCTTGTAACTCATACACCTATATTCATTTTAGGCCTGGCAAGAACAATGGGTTCATCCTTAGCACAGGCTGTAACAGGAAAGTGATCTGTTTGTTCATTGTGGTGCACTGTTGTTTTCATCAGTGGATTGTCATGGTAAAAATTAAACCCTTAACAGCATAGAATCATACGCTTTCTTCTCTGCTAGTTTTCTCTTCGCGGTTTTTCTTACATTTTAATATAACAGAATCGGAAATAAGCTTTAATATACGTGACTGTGCTTTCAATGCTACTGCATAGGAGTATTTCTGAGCTTGACACAAAATGTCATAAATGACACAGGCACTACCAAGAAGCATTTGAATTCATTTACATATAATGAAAAGTTATTTTTCATAAATCATGCTTTCTTAAGTAAACTTCCTGATGAGTCATTTTCAGCTTTTGTATCATCCTCTACAATGAGGACAGCTTCCAGCAAAATTACAGCGGGATTATAAATTTTGTTTTTCTACCATCTTGTTATAGAGCTTTTATTGACAATCTTACTGTTATTAAAATAAATAGCTATTATAATGATTTCTTATGTATTTCTAAATTTCTTAGAGTCAATGAAAGTTACCTCTTTTTTTGCATGATGGCAATGCCAAGTATTCCTGAGTTTTTATATAATTTCATAAAATCTCATGTGTTTTACAGTATATGAAAATTGTTATTAGTCTGCTGCCAATTGCTTTCATTTGAAAATAAATAAAAAACTGAGGAGAAACACACAACAATGGGATGTAGAATTTAGCAATGGGAAGAACATTTTCTGTTACTCAGCAGAAAATATGAGAAACAAGCACGTACCTGATTAAGTTCCCCTCACATGTTTATGATAGTTTTGCTTTGAGTAAAATAATTTTTCTGTTTGTGTTTTCTTGATGTATTGTTGTTAGGGAAGAAATTGCTAGCATCTGTATTCATGTTGGAATATCCTGGAGTGAAATTCAGTGTCACTAGTTTGGTTTTTCATATTTTGACTAGATGTCAGTTTGCTAGTTGGAAGATTCTGTGTGTGTAGTATTTGATCAGTTGACATTTCTAAAGGCTTTGCTTACAAGTGTAAGAGTCATGAATCGAGAGTTGGAATACCATGCATGAGAACCTCCTTAGTAAAAATTTACAGTTTATCTCGTTCTGGCATGTTAAAAAATAAATAACTTCATATTGTGTATGAAAAAGCAATTTAAAACCCTTGAATATTTAAAGTACATTTATATATTGCCTACTTAATCATGTTTTTCTATGTGTCTTAGACTGGGATCCCTGGAAATAGACTTGAGATGGAGATGCACGTGCAAATGATAGGTGTGCTAAGAACAAAAATGATGAGGGATTGAAGGAAGCTGGAGTGGGTATAAGAAGCTGAATTCTGGTGCAATGACAGCAGAGGCTGTTTGTATAAGGACCTCTGAGGCTGGCATAGATCTTCAGAGTTTCCCAAATTAGGCTGTGGTTTTTCCATTTTAACCAGTCATTGGATGTATACAGCTACTGGGGATGGGTTGTCGTCATGAGCAACACAGCTCCCTTTGGGTGATGGCAATTCCTAGGGAGAAACAAAGGTGTAAACTGCCAGGAGCCAATACTCCTGGAAGCTGGGGGAATATGTACATTTGTCCTGAAGGGGCTTTCTGGGCAGCACACCACAATATGGAAAACACCCACTGAAAACCCTAGACATGGTGTTGTTACTTTTGGACAATTTCTAGTAAAGCTTAAGGACATTTGAGGCTTAAAGCATTTAACTGAGAAATGGTATAACATTGCATATTTCAAAATTGTTTAAAAAAATACAGCCTGTTAAAAACTCCCACTGAATTGATGTGGCTCGAAGTTCTGGGTCTGGCTTTCTTCCTGACTAACCTCAGTGCATTAATCATGGTTGCCTCTACTTTGAAAAATACTTGAGGCACTGAGAAAATTAGGATATGTTTACTTCTGAACACAATGGAGGCTAACATTATTTTCTGAAAAAATGCCATGGTATAGATATTATTGGTATAAAATAATAATCCTGGTAAAAATCAAAGAGTGAGTTTGATAAATCAGTTTTGAACTCGTAAATTTTGTTTGTCCTGAACAACAGGTATATTTCTGGTCATTTAACCAAAAATTATTAAATATCTACCATATGTCAGAAACCACGGAGGAATCAGAAGTAATTTCTTATTCTTGAAGAGTTTGTAAAGTATTTGTAATGATGACAGATTTATGTCATCAGTATTGGTTGCCTACAGAAAGCTGGAATTCTGACATACTTAGATACAATCACTATGATAGTTCAGAGGGAGGAGAGATAAGACAGTTTATTTTGAATCAATAAGAAAATCTTTGTTGAAAATATGGCCTTTGGTGAATGGAGGAGAACTGGATGTTTGGAGTTTGGAAAAGATCAGTATTTCTAGATTTAGGAAAGAATTTAATATAAAGATAGAGGTATGAGATTTCCAGATCAGCTGGAGCTTAGAATAATTAAGTAAGTAAATATTAGACATGGAAAAGAATGCCAGCTAACCGAGGATCTTGAATGCTAGGTTAGGGATTCAAAGCTTTTAATAGACAAGTGAAAATTATTGAGGATTTCTGACTTTTAAGACTGAATAGATTTCTCTTGAGTTAACTCTAAGTAGTTTTGTTTCTCTATTTCTTTATCTAAGACATAGAGCTCTTAATTTCAAACTCAACTAGCATTTGTTGTTCACTTATATCCTTAGTTTCTCAAAATTAATTTCTAGTATACTCCATGGAGCTACATAAAAAATAAACACATTTCCAATTTAAATGCCTTCTGGACAATTTTATATAAAAACATTGCTGGCACATGAAGCTCAGTATGTCCTAAACCACTCATAATCTACATCACACTAGCACACACACAGACACAAACACAAACACACACCACAAGCCTCCCATCCTGCTGGCTCTCATCACAATTAATTATATAATGAGGAAAAATGTGCTATTAAGTCTACCAGTAAACATTTACACAGTCTAGACAGATATTTTTGTGAGTGTAGATGGTGTGGGAGTGGGAAGTTAGATTGTCTGCTTTTTCTTAATTCTGACAAAACATTAAAATGGGCTTTTTGTTTTGCCAACACAAATCTCAGATTGAGACCAAGAAGATCAAAATTACTCTGCACAATAAAGTAAGAGGTTGTTTTCTTTAAATGAAAATATTTTGATTTTAATATTTTTTTCTTCAGGGGACAGGGTATTTGAGAATTTGATGCAGTGAGCACATTGTATAGGTGATTAATATCTGTGGAATGAATGAACGAACATACCATTAGTGTCCATTTAATGAGTTATTCTATAGTTGAGGAAAGTGAGGCATAGAGAGATTAAATAACTTTCCCAAGAGTATTCATTTAGGAAATGGCAGGTCCATGCTCTTGACATACTGCAGTATTGCTTCTGGTAACATGGCAGAAAGGGGTCAACAACTGCTGTAAGCATCAGTCCTCATCCAAATGTGAGAGGCAAAAGGGTCCTGGATTTTCTGCAGTCAGGCTCCATGGGAGCTTCAGATATTTTAATTGACTATTAAATGAATGGGTGATGCTAGAAGAATGGAACACTTGAGTCACCCAAGGCAAGAATCTTGATGTCAGATGTGACATTTTGTTCACCTCTCATATTCAGTCATTTGTCAGGCTGATCCATTCTTTACCATACCTTTCAAATCTATCTTCTTCCTTCTGGTTTCATAATCATAACTATAAAGTTAATGCACTGAGATGATTTTAATGGCATTCTAAATTATCTATCACCAGATTCATCTAAATCCTAAACATGTCTCTCGGAATAATCCCCTGTTTGTACAATCCTCTTGTTCTTTCCAGACACCCACTGCCCCTCTGGTATCTTCTCCCCATTTACTAAGTTTTGAAAGCAGTTTTCTTTTCAAAATTCAAATTGCACTTTCCTTTTCTTGCTCCTTAAAAGAGCAAGAAGCGTTTCTTTCTAAGTAATTTTTCTATCTCTGTCTTTATCATCGGTAATTGCCATCTATTTTAAACTTCAGGTAAACAAAAATCCTTAAATTAAGGCATGTTGCTGCTAATCCACGTATCTATCATTTCTTATCTCTGTTTTTTAACTAAAGTTTTGTGTCTTTTATTCTCCCATTAGGTTTTATCATATTAGATTTAGTCTATTATTTAATGTTGCTACATGTTTGATCATCTTAATTTTGTTATGCAACATTGTCACTATCCCCGTCAGCTCTGAGTTATTTGATGAGCATCCTGCTTATATATCCATTCAAATTATCTAACATTATCAACCCAAGATTCTGGGAAGATAGACTGTGAACTAGAGATATAACCAATACATATACAGCACAAAAGTGAGGCGAGTTAGAAAAGGCTACACGGGCCAATTCTCTTCTTCTCCCGTCTCCCGCCATTTGCCCTTTCCACCATAAGCATTCTCTGTCCGTCTTTTCTCATCTCATCTGTAGGTGGGAATTATCATAGTGCTCACTTTATAGGTACTATAAAATTTATATGAGATAATGCAGGCAAATAATGAATGTTAAGTATTATGATTAAACTGACTACGAATTAGTGAAAACAACATGGACAGTCTGGCACACATGAAAATCCTGATTATGGCAGGAGGGACGTATGCCAAATAGCTCATGAGAGTTGTTTGGTTTTATTGTAATAGGATTTTTATACCACCTATGCATCCAACAGAAGTTATTACCTCTGTAGTTTGCTAAAGATGCAAAGTCAAAGAAATTTTTTTCTTTTGCAAAGTCAAAAGAAAGGGGCCACAAGTATTCGTAAAGCTCTGCTACCTGAATTTAAGGTTTTTTGTTTGTTTGTTTTTGTTTTATAAAGAATCTAGCTAGTTTGTCAAATCATCTATACGACATTTATTTGAAGTCAGTGTTTTGTTTTTAGTTGCAGCATTAGCCTACTTCATGAGCTACTGCTGTCAATATTGTAGTTTGAAATTTTGATTAAACACACAATAAAAAGTGTGACTGCAATGTGAATAACACCTTTAGTTCACAGTCGGATATAGTTCCCTTCCTTGATTTATCAGAGTGAAGAAATTACTTTGTTACTCAAATACTAATATGAGCACTTAGTAATTTATCTGTTATTCAAATTATTATGGAAAAATATCTACAAGAATGGCTAAGATAACATTTAGGAGATTGTTTTAAAGTTTCCTTATTAATATCATATTAATGTCATTATTTTAAACTAGACTTCAATAATGTCATTATTTAAAATAGACTTCTACATATTTATGGGATATATAGATATGTAGAATTAGAGTGAACATTTAATTTCTTCCTCTCTCTCTCTTGCTCAATCAATATAGCAGCTAAAATGCACTCAGAGTCTTTTCCATACTATATTGTAATTTGTTCTAACAGCATCTTAACAAATTGATAGGTTAGGTAACAAAGTTACATATATATATGCAGAGGAAAATATGTATTTTGAATAAAAGTTTCTACTATCTATTGCCCATGTATCTAATACTGTATAAATACACACACGCACGTACACACACACACACACACATATTCTCAAATCATCATAATATTTTTGTAACAAATTTTATTTTTATTTGTAAATGATAAAACTGTAGTTGTGGACTACAAATAACTTGCCTTAAATCACAAATTAAAGATTTAAGATGTTTATTTGACTTCAAAGCTTGTATATAATCCCTTAAAACATAATGCTTCTATTAATTTCTTTCACAACTACCTCAAATAGCATTTGTTATGATACAGGTAATGCCTCCTTAAATTTATATGTTTATCAGTAGTAATAGGGATTGGAATAAGTATAAAAATAGAAGGTGGGGCAGAATGGCAGACTGGATTTGCTAAAGAATCCACCTGCTACAAAATACCTATATCTAGTATAAAACTAGATTTTATTGTTTTACTTGTCCCCAGATTTAAGGCAGCCTGCAAAGGGTTCAAGAAATAAATAAAACAGGAGGCTGCTTTTTTTTAGCAATGAGCTCTAAATTAGGTTTTCCTTGCAGGCAAATTCTTATATTAGCACTATAACCAAGAGACTAAGCGTTAGATTGGCTGCAAAGTGGATAACCTGAACCTGAGCCTCCTGGATTGAACTCAGAAGGGTGGTAAAATGAACCCAGTCTACAGCAAAGCTAGGGTTCAAAAAGATACAAAAGTAAGTTCCCCCTGGGAGAAAGCATTATAATTTTAGTTGTCTAGATTTTCCATAGATTAACATCTATGGCTCTTAGATGAAACGTACCATACACATAAGAAAATAAACCACCATGAATGAGAATCAGCAGAATAAACAAATAATAAAAGTATATCTCCAAAGAACTCTGAATGTTAGAATTTATAGTTAATAGAAAATAATTCTACATAAAATACATGAAGACATAAAAGAGTTAGTAGAATGAGTGTGTAAAAAGAAATAACCAAAAATAATACCTAGGCAATTTGAAAGATACAGAATGTAACTTTTATCATAAAATATGATTGAAATAAAAACTGAATAAATGGGTTAGTTAGATTATATATAACTGAAGAGAAAGTTAACAAACTGAAAAGTTGATGTACAGAAATAGCACAAAATATTATACAGAGACAGGAGAAACTATGAAAAAGAAAACATACATGAAATGACAGAATAGCAGTTCTATGTTTAATTGCACTCCCAGAAGGAGGGTACAGAGATAATAGAAGAGGGACAATATATTCAGTTATATTGTATATTAGTTAGTTTGGTCTGTGCTATAGAAAAATAACCTCTGTCCAGCTCTATGGCATAAAAGTTTGCCATTAGTAAAGTGGATACTCTCAGTTCTGTTCTACATATAGTGAGTTCAGTAATCTAAACTGCTTTGATATTGACACACTCTATGCCACCTCTGTCCAAAGTCTTCATGTTTGCTTTGAACAGAGATGAAAGAAATGGAGAATACACAGGATTTTTCACTGTCTCAATCTGGAGTGATATATCTCTCTTCTGCTCACCTGTCTTTGGCCAAAACAGTCCCAAAACCTTTACAAAAGTATGATGGTTAGACTGAAAGTTGGTTTCTCAACAGCAACAATTGAAGTCAGGAGGGAATGAAATAATATATTTGAATGAAATAACACGTATTCGAAGGGCTGAGAGAAAATAACTTTTGACTTAGAGTTGTGTTCCCAGAAAAAAATGTACATCAAGATACAAGGGAGATTAACGTATTTTCAGAATACAGATACATATGTAATATTTAAATATAAAACCATAAATGAATGTATATTGAGGGATCTACCAAAGAATCTATATCATCAAGATAATAAATTTTCTCGGAAGGAATGTCCATGATGATTCTGGAAGAGTGGTGAAAAAAGAAATTGGTAAATACATAGTGAAGTCCAAACAGATACTTTTAAGTAAAATAATATTAATATCTAATTTATGGAATTTGAAAAAGGAAGATAAATAAATTATTGGACAATAATTTGCCTGTAAAATGTGAGATGATTGATCCAAATAATGTTACAAATCTCCTTATATTGTTTGAGAGTGTAAATTATGATATTTACTTTCGACTGTAATAAGTTGGAATATAATGATAAACCTCTGAGATAATCACTGAAAGAATAGAAAGAGAGGATATACCAGTAGAAGAAAATAATAAATTCAGAAAAATAACACCCAATAAAAAACCTCAAGGTCTAGAAAGCAATAAAATAGAAAACACACAAAATAAAAGCCATCGATTAGATTACACCTCCCATCCTGAATATCTGTCTTGAATGTTATTTTCAAGAACTTGACAGAACATATAAATAGTAAAGAAATGGAAAAAGCATATCAATCTTAAATACTAACTAAAAGAACCTTAAGGAGAAATACTAAGATCATACAAAACTGTCTTTAAGATAAATGGCAATTTTAGGTTATCAAAGAGATTATTGCATGGTGCTAAAAAGTTAATTGAAATAACAAGATAAAACTGGTGTAAATGTGTGTGCAAATAGAGGAATGACATAAGAAATACAAAGCCAAAAATTTGTTTTTTTAAAAACATTAATTAAAATAGTTTAACCTCTCTCAAGATCAAGAATATTAGGAAAAGTAACAGATAATTAGTATTACAAATGAAAAATGGTCATAACCACAGAATTCATGGAGTTTGAAGAGATAAGAAAATAATGAAAACAACTTTATCCCAGCAAAATATGCTTTTAAAAAATTATGGCCACGCATGTTGGCTCACACCTGTAATACCAGTACTTCGGGAGGCTGAGGTAGGCGGATTACCTGAGGTCAGGAGTTCAACACCAGCCTGGCCAACATGGTGAAACACCATCACTATTAAAAATACAAAAATTAGCTGGGCATGGTGGCACACACCTATAATCCCAAGTACTCAGGAGGCTGAGGCAGAAGAATCACTTCATCTCAGGAGGCAGAGGTTGCAGTGAGCCGAGATTGTGGCACTGCGCTCCAGACGGGGCGACAGAGTGAGACTCCATCTCAAAAAATAAAAAGTAGGAAAAATATAATTTACTTCAATCTAATTCAAAAATTAGATTCAATTACCAATATAGAAGTTCAGTACATACTTTAAAATCTTCCGGCAAGGAAACCAGCTGGCCCGTATGGTTTAATAAACAAGTCTAGTGAACCTTCATGAAACAGATAAATGTTATCCTTCACAAAGTTTTTTAGAGAAAAGAAAAAAGTTTATAGGCCATTCACTTTAATAGACTAATGTAACATTTATAACAAAACACAAAGTGTGACAAACATAAATCACAGATTAATCTTACGCATTAATATAGACCAACATTCTAAACAGGGTATCACCAAATCCAGCCGTGTAAGCATGACAAGACATCATGAGTAAGATGGGCTTATTTCAGAAATAACTTTAGTTCAACACCTAAATCATTTAAAGAAAAAAAGTGATAAACGGTATCTTAAGGGATGCAGGAAAACTGTTCTATGAAATTCAGTTTCTGTTTATGACCAAGAAACCTTATAGCAAGCATTCATTCTTAATATGTAAAATGTCTGAAGTGTTCCCACTACCGCTGCTTCTATTCAACATTGTACTGGACGTACTAGAGGTACTGTGTATACTAGCTAGTAAGGTAAAACAAAGAGCAATTCAGTGCTATAAGAATTAGGAAGAGAGGAATAAATCTTACAGATACGGTTGTCACATTAAAAAACTCAAGTCTTTGTAGACAAATTATTAGAAATTTTAAGAAAGTTGGCAATGTAGTTATCTCTAAGATCAATATACTTAATTTCTGTACATCACAATAAAGAGCTAGAGAAGGAAACTTTGTAAGTGTATGATTTAAAATCACAATAAAACATAAGGTGACTAGGAATAAATCTAAGAAAGATATATAAGCCCTATATTCATGGAACTTTTAAGGTTTGTCAATTGACTTTTTAAAGAAGAGCTAAATAGTCATTCTAACTTAAGAAATAGAGAAATTCATCTTATTCTGCTTTTGATCATTTTGGTAGATTATATTTTTCCAGACAATTTTCTATTTCATATAGATTTTTAAATTTAGTTGCATTGAGTTATTAAAAGTAGCTTCTTGATTTTAAAAAAATTCTGTTTTGGCTACTTTTATATTTTTTATTTTATATCTTAAGTTTTGAAAATACATAAAAATAATAAAAGAATCATCCTTTTTTAAGCATCATATTTTTGATCATCATTCAATGTATCTTACACTGGTGGGATATTGCCTTGAGGGAGCCCATAAAGACCCTGTGCTTTCGTGAAAGTGAAGATCTGGCTGAACCAGTTCCACAAGGCTGTGCCTGGAAGAATCAGTCATTGTTAGATCTTAGTGAAATTTCCAACTTCCCTCCTGGATGAAGAAAATAAAATCTTATAAATCTAAAAAAAGAAAGAAATTCAAAATATGTCATAAAAACCAGAGCCTTGCTTCTTTGTAACCTCAGTCTTCTACGTGTATCCTACTCTATGGCTGTATTCATACCATAGAAATATTTTTTGTGAAATTAGGGATATGCTTGGTAAAATTTTTATAAGTACATTTTTTAATCCAGTGAAATCCTGAAAAATTTAACTTTCACTGAACCAACACTGCAGGCTTTGCTCATTAGGGTGTAGGTTTCTCACATTGGCAATTAAAAAGAGAATTGAAATGGAATAGGAAACCGATTTAAGTAAATTCATAGAAGCAGTTTTTTCCTGATAAAAAGTTATTTTCTTAAAGGCAGGAAACCTCAGGTTTAAGGCTGACTTCTTATGAGAAAACATGAAAGAAGCCCTTCGTATTGTAGTAACAATTCACAGATTTGTTTTCCCCCACCGAGAAAAGGAATGTCTCAAAATTAGGCTCCTCAAATCTATCAGAATGGTATATTTTTCAAAGGAAAACTTGTCATTGAGTGATCATGCATATTCAATGCTTCTGAAAGCAGTGCTCCCCAATGTAAGCATGACTTTTATACTGAAGATAACTTTACAGTGTTTATCTTTCTTCTAGGAACTTCAGCAAACAAATCAGAAAAGAAAATCTCTCTATTCACGACAGGCATCCCTTATTGTGTAAACTCTGCATATCCCAAGTTTTAAAGCACTGCTGCTAGACAGATGAATGTGGATAACACTGTTCTAAAATTTCATGTGTATGCACAGAAATATTCAGTATGACTACATAGGTGCTTCTGCCTGGCTGGTAGACATTAGAAGGTATGTCAGTCATGTCGAGTGCATAATAATAGTATCACCAATGCATGTGGCAGCAACATTCTTGCTCTAATATCTAAGCAGCAGTGAATGGGCTTAATGATGTCTAATACAGCCTTGGAAAATGATCAAGAACATGTATACAGAAAGCAAATAATAGAAGTAGAAATAGTACTAATGATAACATCTATGTAATAACGTATTTCTATGTGCCAGGTGCTCTGCTAAACACATTAAATATATTATTCCACTTAATTTAGTAAATCCCTTATAAGTTAAATATTTTTCATCCCCATTTAAAAAACAAGGTTTAGAATGGCTAAGTAACTTGTTCTAGGTCATATGGCTAGTCCCTGGCAGAGGATTCAAAGGCATTATATACCTGTAAGCATGTGCCACTATGCAGCACTGATTTTTAAAATACATGCTTAGACTAATAAGTAGAACAACAGGAAAGAAAACCAGAATAGGCAAATTGACCAAGGATATACATTTTTTATAGATAGGAAGGTTTATATTACACTGTATGGTATACATCTAGATACACAGTTTTACTGAAGTGAATGTCTGTCAATTATGCCTCTCTCTCTCATCTATTTATCTATTATCCACCTGTCTGTGTTTCTATCATCTGTCTTATATATCTTCCTATCTATTTTTGCCTACCTGGTATCTCTTCTTTACAAAATCACGGCATGAACATGTTAGGCAGCCTGGCCAATCAGGGTACCTCACTCTCCTAGTGCAGTGATTCAACCAGTGATGGGCACATGTCCCAAGATGGGCCAGAGTCTTTTGGTAGGATCGATCTGGACACAGAGGAAAAAGAAGCATCCTGACCTATCTGTGACCATAATTGCTAAAGGCTACATAAATATGCAACTGCTGTGAGCTGTTTCTGCTGCCTAGGGAGAAAGCTTGCTTAGACATGAGGCAAACCAAGAGACTATGGATGGCCTAAAGAAAAAGACCTCATGCTATTATTTTAATTCGGAGAGCCAGCTGTCTTGAGAGTTAATGCCACCCCTTAGTTATTCAATTAGAATGAGTCAAAAATACAGTTTTTTAAAAAATGTCATTTGAAATGGGCTTCTGATATGGTCTGAATTTGTGCCCCCACCCAAGTCTCGTCTCAAACTGTAATCCCCAGTGTCACAGGAGGAGCCTGCCAGGAGGTGGTTAGATCATGGGGGTAGACTCCCCCTTGCTGTTCTCATGGTAGAGAATGAGTTTTCAAAAGATTTGGTTGTTTAAAAGTGTGTAGCATCTCCCTCTTTGCTCTCTTCCTCCTCCTTCAGCCATGTAAAACGTGCCTGTTTCCCCTTCACCTTCTGCCATGATTGTAAGTTTCCTGAGGCTTTCTCAGCCATGCTTCTTGTAAAAGTTGCAGAACTGTGAGTCAAACTTCTCTTCTTTATAAATTACCCAGTCTTAGGTAATTAAACCAATATGAGAATGACTAATGCAGCTTTCTCTAAGGTAAAGAACACTATCTCATTTCCATTTAAAGCATGTCCTTTTATGCTTTTCTGAAGATTTCATACTTTTTCTTCTCTACTTTTTTGTCTGCTCTTTCTGCATTGCTAGTCTGCAATCTCCATTTTGGCAAAGATGAGTAGTGTAGTGCATCCATGGAGAAACAAATTTGGTGCCTTTTAATGCAAGGTAATGCATGCTAGTTACTAGATGAGATTTATCTGTATGCTTGAGAACAAAAAAGTACTGTAAAATTAGGTAGTTATTTCCCAAATATCAGACCACAAAGATATAAACATTAAAATCTGGAATGCAAATGCATTATAGCAAATTCAGTCAAAACATGTTTGAACCTGCTCTAGCTATGATCATCACTTAAGCCTTATTTAATTCCTTCAGGCTACTATAATAGTATTTCATAAACACCTATTCCAGAATTCCTAAGACTTGCACATTCCTCTATGTGGTATTCACTTAAGGAATCTATGATATATAATATAATCTTTGATAATCAACTGATGTCTCATCTGAGTTAATGTCTTTATCAGTATGATTTAAATAAATTTTAACATTTTAATGACAAGTTTAGTATAGTATTTGGCTGCTTTATTAATAAATATTTGTCAAATGATGTGTATATGTAAATACTAGTGGAATGGAAAGTACATCCCACCTACATGCTTTCTGTAATATAAGAGATAGATAGTGGCCATTATTGTGAACACAAGGAATATTATTTCACTCCAGATGAGAATTATATCTGTAGAATTATGAGCTGTGTTACGCAAAGCTGTCAATGAAACATACAAACAGTATGCCTATTGAGTATTGGTTTTTAATTAGATAAATATTAAGAGGTAGTTGGGTAATTGAGTAAGAAAACTGAAAATACCATGCATAGTGCTTCACACTGCAAGTTTTCTTTGGATGCAGCTAGAATGAGTGAAGAAGGGAATAAGTCTTAAGATGTTTTGAAGGAGGAATTTATTTTTTTCATAAATCAGATTAGGAAATACAAGTTTTTAGTTTTGAAAGAAAGTTGGTTCAATTTACTGAAAATCAGGAAAGTAGTTCCTGTACGAGAAAGGAATATTTTCCTCATGGGGAAAGCCAAATAAGATTAATCATTGGTGAAAGTTAGGAATCAGACTCTCAATTTTAATTACTTATAAAATCAATTTATTTAGAGAATGTTACTAAAGTGCTTTCAAATTGCTTAAGCAAGTTGAAAATAATTTAGTAAAAGTGGCTTTGTGGGTCTTTGTGGTTTGAGAACAATGATGATAAGATGGAAATTCATCAGGCAGAAGGGCATGTGAAATATAGGTAAGATACGAAAATTGTTTTGGGAAAATCCTTCAGCTCTTAATCTCACTGGGTTTCAATTCACAGAAGTTGATAGAAGCTTCACTCCTTACAGAGTAGCTGAGTGGATTTCTTTAGCACAAGTGGAGCACACCAGAGACTTTCAATTCAAGGCATGTAGAAGAGATTTTTGATATGCAAGATGCTGTAATTCATTCATGGTTTTTAAGTTACATAACTTTTAGCTTCCAGAATTTTTCTAAGAATCAAAACTTTAATTTTCTAATAAATAATGTTCTTTTTATTATTTATCCATGTATTTTTTCTAAAACTTTGCTGTGCAGGATTCAAGACAGCTAAATAAATCAAGAAATGAAGCATATATTAAAAAGCCTAGTCAGATATGCCCCACCACCTAGCTTCCCACTGACATTTCCATTACCTGAACTGTATAAAGCAAAGAGTTTTTGAGCTCTTGAAAGATTAGGTGGTATATAAATAGCAATGTTATAGAAGGGAAATTGGAAAGTCAAAGAGAATATATTTGAAATACGTGCATTGACTTGATCTATGAGCACATTTTAGAATAATAAATATTCCTGTGATAGTTAACAGCTTTATGCAGATAGCACAAGAAAGAAGCAAAGCAATCATTCAAAGCAGCTGAGGAAAAAGCAGACCATAAGTCAGAAGATAGAACTTTAAAATGAAAATTTCCCACAAAACAATGAGGTAGAAATGGTCTTTTCAGTAACCCTGAGTTTCACCACACAGACACCCATCTAAAACTATCACTTTAAATATCAACATTGGATTAGATGAACAGGAACATCTCTGACTGACATCAAGGCTAAAGAATACCCCCTTCAAAATGTCTATAGCGTTTGGAAAAATATTTTTTTCCTCAGCTCCCTGTTTCCACCAACCTTTCAGTTTTTATGTAGATTGGTATAAAAAAATTTTACTTATGAAATCGACTTAAAAATAAAATCATTTTGTACAATTTATCTGGAAATAAAAATTTAAAGAAATAATTTGATGATATATTTAATAAGTGAAAGAACAATTTCACTGAATATATCAGTATCTCCCAAAACAGTCTTTTGAGCACACACACTCTTAGTAATTGCTATATATTTTGTTTTATCCATTGATGTGGTAAGTCCCTGTTGATCAGAATCCTAAAAGAACTCACTAGTTAAAGAAACAATTCAGCAAATGTCTTTGTAAAGTGAGGAATTAATTCCTATTCTAATGTGTCACAAAATTTTTATAAGGGTTTTTCTTCAAGGAAAGTAGAACGATAGTGTCATTCTAGCTGATGAGACATGAAGATGAAACTTTGTGGTAAATTATATTTTATCGTGTGTGTTACACAGGGATGTGAAACTTGGATGTTTAATTGATATCAGAAAATATCAATTATCTGTAGCCAGGACGATTTTTTCTCCTGTGAAATACATTGTGCTAATAATTTTATGATGAAAATAAAACTTGGTCAGTGGGTTTCTAATTACATACTAGGATCTGTGCACACATGTGTGTGCACATCTGTGCACACATGTGTGTGCACACATACATGAGCATGTGTGCACACACACGCACACCTTTTTTTTCCAACCATTTGAAAGTAAGAATCTGACATCACTAGATCAATTTTATTTTATCCCTAAGTATGTCAACAGATACTAACAATAAGATATTCTTCAGCAGAATAGAAACACCATCATTACAGCCAAAATAAAATCCTCAATATTATCCAGTGTAAAGCCTATGTTTAAGCTTTCTCAATTGTCTTCAAAATGTTTGTTATGGCTTTTTAAATTTTCATGATAGTAAAGAATGTTTTGGTCAAACCAGCTGTCTTGAAGAATGTTCCACATTTCAAATTGGTCTGATTGCTTCCTTTTGATGAATTCCAGGTTAAAAGTGATTGACAAAAATACTTCTCATGGATTAAGCACCTAAAGAAACATAAATGTTCTGTTGTCTCATTATTAGTGATACCAAGGTTTTTCATTTGGTTACAGTTTGTGCTACATATGTATTTATTTTCTTATAAAGATAAGCTTTTGTTTCTTCATAAGTAACAAGCTTTTTGGTAACATTTTCAGATTGAATTAATAACATACATGTGCACAACTTTTCATCCTGCATTGTGTGTGTATGTGTGCAAATTTGAATTCATGGATTCTTCTAAATTTTCATCTTTTTGATTCTTAAAATATTCCATATCTGGCCTGTGAAAATCCCTTCAGACAGGCTTCTATGTTGTTTTGACATGACTTCATTTGCTTTTGAATGTTTTCTTGCCTTCCGGCATAACAATATGTCCTAGGCTCATCTTGTACTTTCTCTGACCTAGATCTGTCATTTTTCTAAGAGGCCTTGATTTCTTTTACTAGGAAATGAAATATAGAAACCAAGATGTGCACTCTAGGTGTGCTTATTATTAGTGAGTTATCAAAGCTCCTAGGCATTTCAGTGAACAGAGCTAGAACATATATACACACACACACACACACACACACACATACACATACACATGTATATTTTAAAATTACGGATTTACAGTGTTTAGCAGGGGTTGAGGACAGGGAAAAAATTGACTAAAAAGGAGAAACAAGGGTATTTTAAAAAAATGTTCTGCATCTTGGTGGTAACGGTTATATATCTTTATAAAATTTTTCAAAACTCATAGAGCTGTACAATGAAAAGCATATTTTACGTATATAAACTTTAAAAACTTGTGAATTCATACTCATACATCAAATTCAGGTGCAACTCCAATCGGACTTCTCCTCACTTTCTTTTATTTCAAAGTTGTATCTGTCTTCCCCATTGAAAACCCTGGTTCTCAATAACACCAGTATATTTACTCATATGCTCTCCTTTACAGAAAATATAAAATAGATTTAAATAGTTTGAAATTTCAACATCAACTTCACTACCAGTGATGACAAATCTAGTAAGTAAAATTTAAGATTTCTTGCATTCCTTTTAAATCTCACAGTTGATCCAATTAATGAGTAAAGCTTATGTACTGTGTTCAAAGGTCACTTGGATTACTTTATATGAATAACAGAACCACATAATAAAATGATGTGTGTTAACATATATACAGTGAGGTTCATATGTATTCAATTTCATGGTTTGCTTCTTTACATCATAATTTTTTGAACATGTAAAATCTTTTCCTGGTTCAAATATGAAAAATAATAGAATAGAAATTGTATTCCCATCCAGTTGCTTACATTCTATTTCAATTTTGTTTGCAAAGATAAGCATATATTTTTTTTTATTCTTTTTTGCCCAAATGTTAGTACACCATAAATACTGTTTTGAACCGTGCTTTATTCATTAACAGTATATCTTGGAAATCATTCCATAATTTATACAAATATTCTTCTTCACAGCCACTGAGTACCCTATTGTGTGAACGTACCAAAAATATTCACCCAGTCTCCAATGGACATTAGTTCCTCATCTTTTACAGTGATATACAATGCCACCGTGAATAATCTGGTGTGACATGTTTTGTATTTGAGGAGGTTTACTTATAAAGTACATCCCTTTATGTGAGAAGGCTGAGTTAAATGGTAAATACATATATAGTTTTGTTACATATTACTAAATTCCTCTGCAGAACAGATGTACCACTTTATCCTCCTACCACCAATGGAGGCGCTTAGAGAGCTGTTTTCTCACAATCCCACAGGCTCACCAAAGGAGTGTATTATCAATTTTAGCTAATCCTATATGTGAGAAATTATAGCTTGGTGCCGTTTTAATTTCTGCTTCTCTTAGGTATAAAGCTGAGTATATATGTTTAGTATGTATTTTAATGTATTTTTCCATTCATACTTTTGTTTATTTTTTGGTGGAGATTATTGTCTCTTTACCTTGATATTAAGATATCTTTGAGAATTGAAGAGATTGATCTAATGATGAATAGATTGTAAATATTCTCTCATTTTTAAATTTTTACTTAATTACATTCAATAATTCTCGCATATTATTGAATATAAATAATTTCTACAAGGTAGAATTTATCAAATTTTTAAAAGTTTTTTCTCAATTTTGAATCAAATTAGAAAAGCTTTCCCCACAACCACACTTAAGTTAAAAGGGATTCTTATTTTTCTGGTAACTTACATAGTTTCATTTGTTGCATTTAGGTATCTGATGGATTTGCAGTTTATTTCTTTGCATGATTTAATTTTGGAATCAGTGTTGCTATTTTAAAATGGCTGTCCACTTGTTCTACTTACTGAAAAATGATTTGGACACCACCTTCAGAATGCAGTAAATTTGCAAATATATTTGGGCTGATTTGAGGGACTTCTGCTATAATATGTCTCTGTCTGCTCATGTACCAGCTCAACACTGTTTTACCTAAGGAGGATTTATGATACCATATTCTATGGATTCTTAACTCTCGGTCAAGAATACATGTTCAATTTTGTCAAAGCTTTATAAGTACCCATCATATGACTTTTCTCCTTAGATATATTAAGATGACAAATTATAGTTGTAGTTTTTAAAAAATTAAACCATCCTAACATTTGTAGAATAAATCCCCCTCAATCCTGGTGGATTATTTTTCAAGTGGTATTGGATTATATTTGCTAATATTTTATTTAAAATTTGGTATTAATAATCATAAATAAAATACAAAGTAAAACTATAAAGTATAAACATAAAGTAAAATATAGTGAAAACTTTATAGAATTGTCTTTTTTGTTTTTAGAAAATTTAATTCGTGTTTAGAATAGCTCTTTTTTGAAAATTTGACAAACTTCTATGAAATTTTGAGTCCTGTTTTTGTTTTGATGTATTCTTCAATAGCTTTCTCTATTATAAGAAAGCTATTTTTTTCCTCAAAATTCGATCTGTCTTACCTGATTTCTTTTTCTGTGTCTACATTTTCTTCTTTTCAGACACAGGATCTTGCTCTGTCACCCAGGCTGGAGTGTAGTGGCACGATCATACCTCACTGCAGCGTCAAACTTCTGAACTCAAGCTATCCTCCCATCTCAGCCTCCCAAGTAGCAGGGGTTACAGGCATGCACAACCATGCATAGCTAATTTTTCCCCTTTTTTTTTTTTTTTTTTGCAATATGGGGGTCTCACTATGTTGCCCAGGCTGTTCTTGAACTGCTGGTCTCAAGCAGTATCTCTTTTCAGTCTCTCAAAGTGCTGGGATTACAGGTGTGAGCCACTATCATCTTCTTTTTTTTTTTTGAGACAGAGTTTCACTCTTGCTGTACAGGCTGGAGTGCAATGGCATGATCTCAGCTCATTGCAACCTCTGCCTTCCAGGTTCAAGTGATTCTCCTGCCTCAGCCTCCTCAGTAGCTGAGATTACAGGCGCACCCCACCCCCACATCCCCCGAACCATGCCTGGCTGATTTTTGTATTTTTAGTAGACACAGCGTTTTGCCATGTTGGCAAAACTCCTGACATCAGATGATCTGCCCGTCTTGGCCTCCCAAAGTGCTGGGATTACAGGCTCTACTATCCTTTTTAACTCAATAAAGCATAGAGGTTAAGAGCATACACTCTGGTATTAAATTTGGCTTCAGTTAAAATCTTAGTTTGAACTGCTACTATGTGATCTTGAGAAATTTAATTTACTCCTTACACTTCACTTTCTTGATCTACATGTTACCTAACTTGCAAAGTTTTTGTGAGAAACAAATTAGTCAATATGTATGCATCAGCATATAATAAGTGCTCATTAAGTATTAGCTATTGCTATTCTTTTTTTTTTTTATTGTACCTTAGGATCTGGAGGACCTGTGCAGATCATGCAGGATTGTTGCATAGGTACATACATTGAAAGGTGGTTTGCTGCCTTCATCCCCCCATCACCTATGTCTGGTATTTCTCCCCTCATTATCCCTCCCCACCCATGCTATCCCTCCCCTAACCTTCCCTGCTACTGACCAAAGTGTGTGATGCTCCCCTCCCTGTGTCCATGTGTTCTGATTGTTCAACACCTGTCTATGAGTGATAACATACAGTGTTTGGTTTTCTGTTTTCGTGTCAGTTTGCTGAAAATGATGGTTTCCAGATTCATCCATGTCCCTACAAAGGACATGAACTCATCATTTTTTATGGCTGTGTAGTATTCCATGGTGTGTATGTGCCACATTTTCTTTATCCAGTCTATCGATGATGGACGTGTGGGTTGGTTCCAGGTCACTCATTTATTCATCAGCTTGTTAAACATGTCAAAACAGCATTGAGAAACTGAAAATGCCACATAGTGTGTTTGATGCTAAGGCCCCAAGTGAATGACGTAGATCATATTCTCAAGATAAGATCATACTGTAAAGAGAAAGACAAATATGGTGGTCGGGAGAGGTACAAAGAGAGACCAGA